>NC_087093.1:15995048-17395064 GCF_963855985.1 Ostrinia nubilalis | reverse complement strand
AATGTCAAATAACTCCGTTTACTGGTTATTTACGAATACAAACTTTAATCGTTTTGATAGTCAATAAACATATCTAGATATTTTTTAGGTAACGTGTTTTCTGGAACCTGTTATTATGTCTTTTATGAAAGAAAGAAAAATAGGGCGGTAATAGGATACAAATTTTGGGGGGTCGTTAATAGGCGCACTTACGTTACTATAATATACGGGGTGCCATTTAATTGAAGAGTATACATCAGTGATAGTTGAGACTAGGAAAACAAGGCCTTTATCTTAAAATGATACTCAAGTAGTTTCAATCGGACTAAAGCCTAGGTATCTCAAGTAAATTCATTCACACTTAAGATTCGAGCTTTAGGCTTCTTCTAAACTTGGTAAAACAAAAGCATATTTAAGCCTGAAATTAGTTGAAGTCGAAATCTAGCTATTTATGTACTTGATTCATCATAATATTACTTACCAACGACCTGCCTCTGCTTCACACAGGTACAATACTTAAAAACCTTCCTCTTGTTGAATCACTCTATCTATTAAAAAAACAGCATCAAAATCCGTTGCGTAGTTTTAAAGATTTAAGCATAAATAGGGACAGATAGCGGAAAGCGACTTTGTTTTATACTATGTAATAAAGGAAAACTCATTTAGGTGATTTGTTACATATCGTCCATTTCCATTATAATTGGGGCATCTAATTTATGGAACATACTGTAGCTATAGGGTAATAAAAGCTACAAAATATTTAAATAACCCATAATTTAGCGAATGTCTCATTATAATTAACATCAAAGGGAGACAATAAATCCAATGACAAATTGATAACCAGTTGTATGTTAGTTAACTAAATGTCAATATGTATACCACATAAACTTGCTGTGTCAAGGATATAAAAAAACATAAAAGGCAGGAAATTGGGCCTATTAAGTTAAACGTATTTTTACTATTTTTGTTTGGAATATATAATTCTGATAGATCACGAAGGTTTAAAGACATTTAACTTTTACATAATGTCATGTCCGATCAAGGTCAATTAAGAAATTGGTAATAAAATAAAGTCCATAGACAACTTCACATTCTATTGGAAAATAAAATACCCCCTTGTATAGTAAGGAATGTAATAGCAGTGAGGCTATTAAAATCCGTTAAAAAAGAAGAAATAGTATTCATATTATTCTACGTTAGAATCTATAAGGTCAAAATTTTTACTCCAATACACTAGATTTCTGTTAGAAGTCTTAACGCGTCTAAATAGGATGACGTTTGAGATTTTCTATAGTTAGGTAGAAAGACTGCAATGTCCTATGCAAATAGAGAGTGCAATTAAAGTCTGAAATACGTCTCCTGGACCTACGCCCGTTTTCACCATCAATCCCTAATTTTTAAGTGACCCCTATGACAACAGAATTCCTGTTATTTGTTACTATAGGGGTCACCTAAAAATTAGGGATTGATGGTGAAAACGGGCACTAGAGTATCAAATCCGTAACCTAGAGAGGCGGTAGACCTGTTCGACCATGGAGTTCACCATGGTTTCCGTGTTTCTTCCTCGATTAGGAAAACGTCCAAAGGTCCGTAGAAACGGTAATAAGCCGTTGAGGTCAAGCCTAAAACAATATGGGGTTTTCCTTCAGCAGACCTTGCGGTGCAGACATGTTTTTGTTGTTTAAACTTTAATTACTGTTTGGTAGGTACCTATAATTGATGGAGGTATTTGATTGTCAAAAGTTGCTATTTTAAAGTTACTGTTGCTACCTATCCTGTAAATTGGCTTAGCTAAAATTGGCGATTTGTGAAATGGGCTTTTTGGTGATAATTTGATTTGTACCTACTGACGATAGCACATAGAGCAAGTTCTGGCATCTTATGTAATTGTAAGTACCTATGTAATACGAGTACATAGTGAAAAGACATTGATTTTCCGACTTCATTTTTATTTATCTATTTTGTTATTTAATGTTTTCTGAAAGTCAATACAAATAATTGTATAACGTAACGGCATCGACACAAAGTGGTCGAAAAAAAATTTTATTAATGCTGTCAAATATAATTAGAAACTTTCCTGTATTTAATGTAAGTATTGTTCTTTAATTGCAATAATTGCTTTCACAAATAAATAAATAACTTTTTGAATACACATACTTCTAATTATGCTTGTAATTTTTTAATCCTATCAGAACAATGGTCTAGTCTAGATATTCGCTTTCTAGCTAAGCTTGTTCTGCGGGTTTCTCTGGCTCACACGGTCTTACTTCCTGCATTGTGCCGTATGGGAACCAGCTAATTGTTTTCTTTTGATTGATGATGATTATAACTGAAAGTTTAATCATTTTGACTTCGTTAGGAATGTAGAATACAGAGAAAGTGATATTGCTTTGAAATTATACTTAATTGTACGAGTAAATAGCTATCTTCAATGTTAAAGTTATTTTGCTATATTAAAATATTATACGACGCCTTGAATATTTTATTGCACGTATAAATATTTATATTAGTTTTATCATAATGTGTCCGTCATCGTCGCGTGGCTTGTGAAAGGTCAATGATTGAGTGTAATAAATCAGTTAATCCTCAAAAGAGTGCTCAAAGTGTGCTTAATATAGTTTTCTTTTGAAAACATTATTGCCTGAAGATGGGCCTTGAGGCATCTCTTTCAGAGGAGTGTTTTATTAACCATTGAGTTATTTACAATTTCAAAAGGCAATAAATTACGGAGTAGATAATAAGTTAAAAGAAGATTCAGAAAAGCAATCCATTTTACTACATGATCGTCGTGCGACAAGTATTCTCAACTAAACTCAGAAGTGTATTCTCAGGGAGAACTGGTCCACAACCTACAGCCATAGGGCTACATTGTAACGCGCCGTGACCCGCGTATAGGTTAGTTGTCGCTAGTTCACCCACCACCATTCACACGGCGGTATCTTAGTACTGACCTATAATAAATCAAAATTATTTATGTCCCACGCATGCGTCGAAATATATTCCGGGAAGGTTTCTCTTATCTAGGCTCGTAGGCGTTGAATTCTGAATCATAATGTTGTGATCTATTAAACTTTGGAGATATGACTGACCTTCTGTGGTTTATAAATCCTTTAACAGCTTCAAATTTTGTGCACGCTGCATACTTATAATTGCAATGTCTTTAATTTAATACGAGTAGAATATAAATAACGAGCATACTTATCATACGGTAATGTTATTCAGAAAATGTAAGTATAAGAAGTGCCTTATGTATGCTGGAGTATCTCTACATGTACCTACAGTAGTCAATTGGATTCTTTATATTGTTTCAGGACCCAAAGCTGCTTTTTGTCTAAAGTTCCCAACTATACATTGAGATTTCTATAAGTATTATAAGTCGGTGATCACTAAGTACCAATCACTGTGCTGTCTAAGCGTAGGTACTATGCCCTTACTTTCGGAGTACGTCAAAGCTGCTTGACGAACGGCTAAAGGGCACTATGTGCCAAACAAGAACTAGCTCTACCACAAGTTAAACAATGATTTCGTAACTTAATTTCACCATTATCTTCATCGACATCACCTCTCTCAGCCACTTATAGGATTTACTGTAAGTTCTGTGTAATGGTACTTAATTGCCTTTAATAATAAAACTATCAACGTATAGCTATCTCCTACTACACCTTAAAATCTGTCATTTGGAATTATAATGTGAGCCATCCACTAAGATAAAAAACAAACTTAGAACGTTTGCGTTTTTAGAGCGTCAAAACAGTCAGCATTTCTCATTATTCTTGGATCTTAAGACATTGCAATAAGAAAATACCTGCCTAGTCTAGCATAAAAAAATAAAAAGGAATATGGTGACTTCATCGCACTTTCCCTGTTCATGAGGTTCTTCCAGTAGGATGCTCGAAAAAAAAGACAATTGAAAAACACGTTTACACGACACAAAACTGCTGGTAACATTCAGTGTGTGTAATACGAGTAATGTCCCACAAAATTTAACACCTCAACGATTACAACGCCGTCGTCGGCCGGATACAATTTATTTTCTTTTGTGTCTATTTATTAATTTCAATTTAGCATTACTATATTACAAGTTGGTCTCAGACTATTTTGTAACAGCTGAATGATTATAATTGAACTGTTACCGCATAAGTTTATCTGATCTATCAGCCAGAGCAAGTAGAGTCACCAGAGTGAGATATAATGGCATTGAGCGGCATGAATCATGGTGGATTAGCTAGATAAGTGGTACATAATACCTATATTAAGTGGTACAATAGTACTGTATTATATTAAGGTAGGTACGGTGTTCGGGATAGTTTTCTGAAACAACGGTCAAACGGTCGATTTAAATTGAATCGTGGATTCAAGATTGTTTAATTTTTTATATCTGACCCCATGTAAAGCTTGTATCTATCTTTTCTTGGCATTTATATGCTTAACTTGACGTGGCATGCCATCTTTTTGTTTCTATCGATTTCAAACAGCTAAAGTGTAAATATGTAAATATTATTTTAAACATTTAGTAAAATCACTATGCAAGGAAAAAAATATAGTAGCAGCAGTTTATAAAATTTAAAATTGCAAGGTGTCTCTTTTGGATCAAAGCACCTTGTAATTTAAAAATATTTAACAAAACTAGGAAGACTAGAGATTTTTGCAATAATGCATAATTTTTGCATTATAAAAATACTTAGCAAGGCCGCTGCAACAAAGCGCGCGCAGATCGACTTGATCGCGCGAAGGCTATCGTTGAATTACAGTTTAGATTATATATGGGAAAATTATTCATTAGATAACACTTTAAAGCAAGGATTTCAATACAGATAAGATGCTTTTGATCTTTAAGTAATGTTTAGTGGTAGGCTATAGTTTAATTTCGAGGTAGACTACCCACCAAACTCTAACCACTCTCTGTCTAGACATGTAGTCCAAACAGTAAGACATGTAGATTACCGTCTAAGTATTTCGCCCTTGAAATATCATCAGCATTATAATTTTGGTATCTAAAGAGGTATCATAAGAAACTCGATGAATGTTACTTAGGATCTTAATTAAATATTTTCGTAGACCGTTTTATCTGTTATAGGCGTCTAGGTCCGCACTCTATGGTATATCACCCCAAGCACAGTAGATAAATCAAACAGTACGGAAGCTTCATACAAACGCTCGAAATCAGACTCACGCACACAGACGCACGCTTTACACGGGCTCTAAGCGAACCTCGCAGTCCATCCGTCGCGAGTGTCGCCCGCGTTGTGTTTTTAATAATAATTTTATTGCATGCACCACAGTATATATATGAGCTAAAGCAGTACGGAAACTAGGCCCTTTCGGCGAGTTAAATACCTACACTTCAATTATTGAGTGTGAGGGTTGTCGCGCGGAGTCGTCCGCGCGCGTCCCTTTATCTGAAGTTTTTAGAGTGACTAGACATTCAGCTCATTGGCTATAACGATACCGTTTTTTAACGTTTTAGATTTTTCTCCATTAACAGTACTTAGTTTTAAAAAAAAAATGTGTAAGGTAATAAAAAAAACGTTCAACAATTCAACATAATACGATGTCTTTATTTTTTGTTACTTAGGTATAAGAAGTAACATATAAACTAGCAAATCAAAATCGAATCAAATTACTTATCAAACAGAACAGATAAATTGTTAAGAAGCGTAATTACGTAATTAATTAAGCATTTTATTTTAAAAGTAATATCAAACTATTTTCACCTTTCATTAAACGCAATACACTCGTGGCATGTTTTTAAAAATACAGCGGACAGCGCATGCAATACAATTATTATTAAATTAAAAACACAACCGCACCCGCGACGGATGGACTGCGAGGTTCGCTTAGATCTCGTGTAAAGCGTGCGTCTGTGTGCGTGAGTCTGATTTCGAGCGTTTTTATGAAGCTTCCGTACTGTTTGATTTATCTACTGTGCATGCACTGTCCGCTGTATTTTTAAAAAACATGCCACGAGTGTATTGCGTAGTATATGGCTGCTTAAACTCGGCATCTTCAAATCCAGAACTTTCATTTTTTAAACTTCGTAATAATTCTGAATTGTAAAAATGATTAAATATTACTTTTTAAATAAAGTGCTTACATCTGATTTTGTAATAGTTCTTTTTAAATTACGTAATTACGCTTTTTAACAATTTATGCGTTCTATTTGATAAAGTAATTTGCTCCGCGTGCTTTTGTACTAAGTGATGAACTGTATTTAAAATGAAGCAATAGCTAGGTATGTGAAAGTAAGTATCTGGTATTTTATTTATGAGAATAGAATATCTTCTACCGGCATCTAATAGCACTTAATCAATTTATTCGATTAAGTATTCGATCATTATAGAACCTAATTAACGTTTTATTTTTCAACCGACTTCAAAAAAGGAGGAGGTTCTCAATTCGACCCGTATGTTTTTTTTTTCTATGTTTGTTACGCGATAACTCCGCCAATTATGAACCGATTTGAACAAATCTTTTTTCGGCGTATAGGTAATATCTCAAGGGTGGTCCCATTTAAATTTAATAATAGAAAAAACAACCCCCAAGGGTGGAAAATTGGGGATGAACTTTTTTATACGCAATATCTCCGCCGATTACAACTGTCTACAGCATTTTTGCGCACGGGTTATGCATAGCTTATTTTTATTGCTTTATGACCTAGAAATAAGAATAACAACAAAAAATTGTTCTGAATTTGCTTTTATGTGTAAAAAATAGAAAAATTCATATCAATGAATGTATGAAACATGAACATAGAGATGATTCAATGTGTTGCCAAATATATTTTTTTCTTTCTTTCTTTCATTCTTTCTAATTATTAAAACATACCAAACATCCATTTAAGATTCATTCTCACAAGAGAAAATTTAAAATAGAGTCCAAATATTTATTAAAAATGAAAAGTTCTAATTTCCTGTTATGTTCCATAGAAGATTTTTCGCATAAAAATCTAACCCTATCATGCTTTCAGTATACTGGCCTTGGTAACGTCGTCTCTCAAATCTTACTATATTTTGATGAAAGCGTGCCCCTTGTTCTTGCGAATAAGCCTCCATAATTATTTATAAATATATCCCAATGAGAATGGGACGTGCATCTTTAGAGACATTCTACTATGAAGATGGAAAATTCAAATCGCTATAACTTCTTAAAAAGCAAATATTTTCGATTTGTAATCGCACTTTTTTGTATAAATTTGCTTATATAATCAGAATATAATAAGTAAAATCCATGCGCAAAAAATAATTTTTTTTTTGTTGACCGGTGTTATAAATCAATTTGAACGATTATTTTTTGTTGAATAGGTATTATCAAAAGGGTGGTTTCATGCGAATTTGAAAAAAATATTTCACCCCCAAGGGTGGAAAATTGGGGATGAACTTTTTTATACGCAATATTTTTAATTTTTAGTTTTTTTTTGTGTTCACGCATTTGAAGTCGGTTTTATTTTTTTTTAAAGTTATTTGTTAACTACTTAGTCAAGTAATCTATTCCATTAGGTATTTGATAATTAAAAAACCTAAATAACCTTAGAACCTTATTAATTTTGTAAAGATTAAGAGTGCCAGCCCTAACACTCAGTTGAAGTGTAGGTATTTAACTCGCCGAAAGGGCTAAGTTTCCGTACTGCTTTAGCTCATATATCTACCTACTGTGCCCCAAGCCTCTGCCAATTGATACGCAATATTGTTGACGATAGTTCTGTTATAAAAATGAAAGCTCGTTTCATGCCAACAAAACATTTTACTCCTCTCTTCAATTTATTATCGAACGCTCGATATACTTAATCGCAATTCAAATCACTAGTATCGAATCAATCAATTCATAAATAGAAAGTTCTGTTGCGTTAATATTTTTGTCTGTTACAATAAGAACTCTAATAACTGGGCTATCTGTACCGGGCATCGATCAAACCATAAATTGAGTTTTGTATTATAAAATTATAATAATGCCAGCTGATTAATAAGTTCCGATTGTAAAACATGAACGAAAGTGACTGTAGTACAGGTAGTAGGTACTACTCTGTTTTGAGAGGTAACAATCACGAAAAGTTGATTGCTATCATTTGCGCAGGTGTTGGTCGGCACGAAAAATGATGTAACAGGTTTATATTTTTGGAAAATGAAAAGTAACACGTATTTAAAAGGGTCAAAATATGTTGATGCAAAAAGATATAGGTAAGTACGGGTATTTCAGTTTGAAATAAAATCCTCAAATCCTTTCTTGCATACATTTTCTATCGTATGGGTGGTAATAATTAGAATTAAACCCTTAGTATCAGATACTACATAATATACCGCCATAGCCTTTGATATGGTTTAATCTTAGAATGGAAAAATTTGACCACGAAGAAGAAGCATCACAAAACTCTTACGTCCAAAAGTAGTAAACAAGCCAACGTTTTGAAAAGTTTTTTGCTGAGCTTTACTGCCATGAAAGCTTCACGTTACACTGTACAAAGCGGTTCTTTCTTAATTAACACGTCGGCCATACAACCTGTATGATGTGTATGACATAACGCAAGTGGGTCGAGGTCTATGTCCCACTGTCATGTAAATTTCTTTCGGCCTTTGTCTTCTGATTGTGTCTTTGTCCGTCTGTCTGTAACAGTCGCCTACATTGTACTATGTGGTAGCAATTGTTATTCATTCTTGTTTGATTAAATTAGTTTTTGTTCATCTCAAATTGGCCATATCTGGCTTTAGAAGCAAGGATAAGTCACAACAAACCTTGAGGAATTTAAGACAAGTAGGTACATACATACGTGGTAAGAGACCTCCTCCAACGATTGCTCTAATTTTAGAGCGATGACATCTATACTTCTATACTAATATTATAAATGCGAAAGTAACTCTGTCTGTCTGTCTGTCTTGCTTTCACGCCTAAACCTTGAACTGATTTTGATTAAATTTGGCTTAGAGATAGTTTGAGTCCCGGGCAGGGACGCGCTCGATAAAGTTTTTCTGGGACAGACAAAATTCCACGCAGGCGAAGCCGCGGGCAATAGCTAGTTTGAAATAAAAAGAGAATATAACTTTAGAAGGATTTAAGGAAAGCTTACCTCCCCCGATACTGTAAGATTTTGGCTACGTAGAACTTAGAGACTTAGGGCTCGACATAGAACCTTAGCTAAACTTATAACCTTATACACATAATAACCAGAAAACAGGATTATTACAAATCTCATTCCACCATCGACCTTCAGTGACCTAGCTAAGGCAATTATAGCGCAAACGCATTGCAGCGTTCTACATAACGCCCTTAGGACCGGCGCGACTGGTTCCTTGTGTAACACTCTTTGTATGTGGACCAATGATTGTGAGACTGTTTCGCGCTTTTTATCCGCGATATTAGGTCGATTGGGACATAGAAAGTAGGTACACGATGTTAGAAACAGGTCTAGGGTTTTGATAAAAGGACAGTTTTAACGCGGTTACATCACGTCACAGTTACTTCATGACGTCGTCATAATTCGTGATTCTTTGTATGTGGATCAATGATTGTGAGACAGTTTCGCGCTTTTAATCCGCGTATCGATTGGGTCATATGCCTATGTAAGAAACGGGTCTAGGGATTTGATAAAAGGACAGTTTTAACGCGGTTACATCACGTCACAGTAACTCATGACGTCGTCATAATTCGTGAAGCTCTTTGAATGTGGACCAATGATTGTGAGACAGTTTCGCGCTTTTAATCCGCGTATCGATTGGGTCATATGCCTATGTAAGAAACGGGTCTAGGGATTTGATAAAAGGACAGTTTTCATGCGGTTACATCACGTCACAGTAACTTCATGACGTCGTCAAAGTTCGTGAAGCTCTTTGTATGTGGACTATTGATTGTGAGACAGTTTCGCGCTTTTTATCCGCGTATCGACTGGGTCATATGCCTATGTAAGAAACGGGTCTAGGGATTTGATAAAAGGACAGTTTTAACGCGGTTACATCACGTCACAGTAACTTCATGACGTCGTCAAAGTTCGTGAAGCTCTTTGTAAGTGGACCAATGATTGTGAGACAGTTTTGCGCTTTTTATCCGCGAATCGATTGGGTCATATGCCTATGTAAGAAACGGGTCTCGGGATTTGAAAAAAGGACAGTTTTAACGCAGTTACATCACGTCAGTAACACTCATGACCTCGTGACATGCATGAGCTCTTTGTTTATGGACCAAGACAGTTTCGCGCTTTTTATCAACAATATTAGGTCGATTGGAACATAGCAAGTAGGGACAGAAGAAACGGGTCTCGGGATTTGAAAAAAGGACAGTTTTAACGCGGTTACATCACGTCACAGTAACTCATGACGTCGTCATAGTGGACCAATGATTGTGAGACAGTTTCGCGCTTTTTATCCTCGTATCGATTGGGTCATATGCCAATGTAAGAAACGGGTCTCGGGAATTGAAAAAGGGACAGTTTTAACGCTGTTACATCACGTCACACTAACTCATGACGTCGTCATACTTCGTGACGGAGTATCGTGCGCGCGAGTCGGGACCGGCGCCCGCGCATAATTGATTGACTATTAACCGCATCATTAAACGCACTGTGAACGGATCATCTGGCTCATTATGAACTGTTAGCATTCGATGGTGTGATTGCGTAGTGTTTAGATTGTACTTTAGCGACGGATATCATTCATAATTTAAACTTGTTGATACTACTTTATTTGACTTCGTGATCTTAAAATAACATTTGTGTCGACTTATCTAATAAAATACGCGGAACTATTCTAGTAATTTAAAAATAACTGACCTAATAAGAAAAAAATTATGCAGGAGAATGGAAATGCTATTTATAATTAGCTAAGCACTTGTTGACTTACATTTATAGTTTTGACTTACTTGACTTATGGTCCTATGTCCCCTAGATGGGGCAGAGGGCGTCCACAACAGTCCTCCATCTCGTTCGGTATTGAGCTTCTCGCTTGATCTCGCTCCAGGTCTTGCCGATCTTCTTCACCTCGTCCGCTACAGTGCGCCGCCAAGTTTGCCTGGGTCGACCACGTTTGCGTTTTCACCACGTTTGGTACTGGTTTTAATAGTGCCTAAAACACAGATCGCAAGTCAGTGTTTTGTTCTAAAATTATTCCTCAGTTCATCTAAAATTGTACTGACGGCACGTCAAACGCTGGCCATCTGGGGGCAACAGGGATCTTATGCAGTTGTGATAAGAGTCAATTTGCAAAAAAAATGGGGAAGTCTGACGTGCTGGCGTCTGCACTAAAGTATTGCACTTGAAAATTTCGACGGTTTCATCCAGTGTATAAGTAGCTCAGATGGAAGAAAAGTCACCTGGCAAGTGAAAGGTCGTGGGTTCGATTCCTGCCTTAGGCAGTTCGATTTTTTCAAGTTATAATTTTCAAATTACCTATCACAAGTCGCTATATCCATCTCCTTTGACGACTTTTATGGTCTGACATCAAGTTTGTGAGTGAATCATCTTTACACTTTTCGATGCTTGAAACTTGTAACACATCAAAATGTCACATTTATCCTTGCGTAATTTATTAGCGTCACCGAGTGTTAAAACTGCCGTTCAAGGAATATTGATCACGCAATCCCCAGAGAAAGTTGGTACTCGGAATGGAGTAGGAAATGGTTCTGGTTCTGTCCACGCTGCGCCCGCGCATGGCCTGCACTTATCTGTTAAATAACAAAGACCGCAGTTGATAGCTTGCTCGATGAAGTGTTACAGTACGTTAGTCTTAGTGACATGATTCAATGATTATACGTAACAGGTACACATTTTGAACCACATAGTTATTGTCATTTAGAAACTTTTTAGTCATGCCTGTACTCGTATGTTCATCTAATGAAATTATTAGCATGAGATTCTAAGAAACTTCATTATTTTCTAGGTTCTACCCTTCACTCCTCTGTTGTATTGGCTACCAAGCTCTGTAGGAGTTGCAGTGGTGGTAGTGATTGGTAGTAATGGTCCCATGTCCCTACTTTGGTTTTCTTTATAATTAACCACCACCAGGATTCCTATTCTACGCCAGTGACGCCTATTGAAAGGAACATAGCTTCAGGTACTGTAATATAAGTTCTTTGTCGTGATTACCTACAACATTTGACTAGGAGCTTGTAGTATCAGATCCAGTTGCCACCACGACATAGTTTTAAGAATTAATTGGTGATTGACACCTTTATGCAAGTTCGCACGAGTCAACCACATCCTGATAGTAGTAACATCCTATAATGTTATCTGTGCCCCGACCATCCTTCATGCTTGTATGCAACCTCTTCCTTTATGTCTGCACTTGTCGCCACAATAAACGATCAATTAGAGCGTCCCCATCGTCGGCCACATGTAATTATTTTAACGCGTTACGCTGCCCATTGTTATGTAAATTGTTTGTGCAACTGACCGCCCGATACGGCGGCAATTTGTATTTGTTTGGCGGTTGCTTCATTTGTACAGTCAGCTTGATAACTGTTAGTTGTCTAAACAAAGCTAGGTACTCGTAGTCACGCGTTCGAAACGCAAAAGGTGTTGTGGTGGGCACATTTTATTTCATTTAATATAACTAAGAATCAGTAACTGTAACTAAGAATGATCTCTCGTTAATAACACAATTATGATATGTTTTATAGTTCATACTAGTTTTTGCCCGCGGCTTCACCCGCGTGAAATTTAGTTTGTCACAGATCGTCATAAATTATAGCCTATATGTTAATCTGGGTTATAAACAATAATACTGTAAAGTTTCAACAAAACCCGTTCAGTAGTTTTTGCGTGAAAGAGTAACTAACATCCAGACATCCACACAAACTTTCGCATTTATAATATTAGTACGATAGTAGGATTAAGTATTTTGAAATCGTACAGTGGGCCATTTCGTTTTTCCTCTCGCTCTCATCAAATGGTGATTCTTTGCGATAGAACATGATCGGAAATGGGTAGCTAGAAGTCTGGCCCACAGTACAAACAAATGTATGAAAAATGCTAAGAAATGTATGTATCTGACTGTACTACTAATAAATTGATATACAAACATTTCTACTGAGCATGTGAAAGGATGTCTTGACATTTCATTGACAAATTAATATTTATTGCAGGCTTACAATATTTTATTTTTAGTTGATGCAACTTTTTTTAAACAAATCTGATAAAAGATACTTTTAATTGAAACATAACGAATGACAAATATTTTTCAAAAATCTAGAAATTGAACTCAATTCTCCCGAGACCAAGGGCCAAAATTCCATCTCATTTACCAATAGACCACAGTGGCTTGTACCATCATCTCATTCATTTTAAATTACTTCATGTGCAATCCAACGTATTGTGATTTCAATTATCTATCCAAGAGCGTCTTACCCATGCTCCTCATCTTACTCAAACCACAGCTCCGGTGTAACCGCCATGTCGCAACATGCATTTTGTATCGGCGATCCTAGCGTATTTGCATTGTGAATTGTGATACTTTTCTCACAGGTTTTCACTGAGCATTCAATGGTGGATGAGAAGGTCACGTAGCGCAACTGTTAGTTGACTCAGTAAGCTCTCCGTTAGGAAAATAAAAATGTTCAGTGAGCAAATAAAGGGCATTGTATACTTTGTTTACGATACTTATAAAAAGTTCGTTCGTTTCAGCCAAATGACGTCCACTGCTGGACAAAAGCCTCCTCCAAGGTTTTCCATTATAAAAAGTATGTAGACCATTCTCCTACTCATCTTTGCTGGCTGTGTTTTACAAGAAAAAATAATGTATGTTATTCTGATAACACAAGCTAAATCACATTGTAATGTTTCGTCCAAAATCCGTATAACAATAGGTTTTGGGTAATGAAGTAAAAAAAAATCCAGCGACCCATTGTTTAGTAGATAAATCTAGAACATTGTGCTTTAAATTTTGAAGCTTGCTTCCATCTTCAGCCTGATTATCACTTTCCATCAAGTGATGAATTAGAGCTTCTTCTTTGTGGATTTGAAAAAAAAGATGTGAGATGTCCTTCACGTCTGGATTAACAATCAAAAGCAAGTGATTCTACTGGTCATAGCTATGGTATGCGTGATGAAATTGCAAACATACAGCGGTCTCGTTCTTATTTTTATTGCTGCTATATTACTTGATGACTAAGTTTTTATTGCGGATTGTTTTGAGATGACATGTGAGGAAATACTGATACAACTTGGCCGTGAACTCAATATCGAGTTGAACAATAAAGTAATAACGTTTTTAATGTTTGTTTTTTTGTTTACAGGTAAGTATCCAGCGCTGATTAACAAGCTGGTCTACGTTCATCTTCAACTGTGGTTATAAATCGGTAACACGTTACGAAAACTATTTCTTTTTATGTAGAATTAAACACAAAAATTGATTTAATCGGAAATAATTCCTACTAAAGATTTTAGTGCTTTAATGGCTTCATTAGTTGCCCATAAAGACTCTCCTAGGTTTTCGACTTCGACGGAGTTGTGCTTAAGTGGTGGGGGCCCCCCGAAAGGGGCGCTTTTTCGGTTTTCCGGTTATACCGCGTAAAGGACTTACCTTATCGAAAAGTGGTCTTCCTGACGGTTGAAGGGCATTTAATCCTGCATTAAATAAGACTAAATTCATATGTTTTGAACAAACCGTTCTCATGCAAATGTTCGGCAAAGTAGAAAATATGTGTATAATTAATGACCCTCTCCACGTCCAATGGCTCGTTACCGGCATCCTTCCAAGTCTTGAAAAGGAGCGCCTCAACCAATGTAACCCTATCAAGGCTTACGAGCTGGGTGCGCCTATCCTTGTTCGTCCCAGCCGTTCCTTAACTGCGGTTGCTGCACCTCTTCCTGGGACTCACCTGAACGACTCTGTGTTACCTACTGTAGCTGCCCCTCTTCCTTGTATCCTCCTGCACGACTACGTTGGCTAGCCGTATGCCTGGTCTAAGGTTATATATATAATAATAATAATATATATATAAAGATTTTATTAAATTTTTTGTAGTTGCTTTAATAGCAATAAAATCTTTTGTAGGAATTATTTCCGATTTAAAATCTAATTCTACTGGGCTAGTAGGAAGAAAATAGTTTTTAGAATAATATTTATTTATTTATAAAATTATGTCTGTACTAAGGTAAGTCATAGACAAATAAAAATTTAATAGTTTAAGGTTGAAGAGGATGGAAATCGTCTTTCTCACCCATTTTAGGTAGATAAATAAAAATACTATAATCCGGGCCTTTTCAAGGCGAGAGTGAATAAAGAAAGAAAGAAAGAAAGAAAGATACATTTATTAGAATAGGCACTTACAGGGCAGATATGTACCATCCTAGACTGCATCCCACTTAACATCAGGTGCGATTGTGGTCAAATACCTGCCTTGTTATGCATAAAAAAAAACTTTGCCATTATTTATTATTAACAAGAATAATAATGTAATTGATTTATGAAATGAAACGCACAGACAGTCAAATAAAACCCTTACCTTTATGATTAAAAACTTTTAAATCAATGAATTAATTAAAATGAACCAAACTGGTGCCACAAGTTTTTGTTTGCTGGACAATAATAACTTCCTCAATGCAAGTGTTCATCAACTCGGTTGTCCGGACAAATTACGATAAACACCACCATCTTCGGACTTCCGTATGAAGGCACGAGGAATGTAATGGGTGTCAAGTCAGTAATTGTGGGTATAACGAGATGTAGGTACTTTTATTGTAGCTTTCAACTTACTTGAAGTGCCAATCCTTGATTTTACATGGGATGTTATTGTAAAAGATGACATCATCCTTATCCGTTTAACAATTTATTTAGTGACAAATACGACACCAAGTCTGATAGTAGGGAATTTAGTGCAATGATTTGTATGGAGACCCCTCCACTTTGGTATAGAAGGCTCATTTTTGCACCAGTTGTTCTTTGGGTGCTCCTGAGTAGATTTCCGTCGGTAGACATCGGGAGCCCCCCCTGTGGTAGCAGGGGGAGGGGGGGCAAGTTTCCTTCTGCCACGCTTCACTTTAAGGCCCATATCTTCAAAACTATAGGTATTAGGGCAAGTGTGGTGTCATTTTCGGATAATTTAAGGATGGCGAATTCATTTCTAGAACAAACTTTTTGCCTTTTCATACAAAAAAATAGAAATATTGAGAAAAAATCACAAAAACCAAAAAGTATTTTTTTAAATAAACGTCGTTTACTTTTAAACCATTGGAGATAATCTAATAAAAAAAATATTTAAACTAAAACCCCAATATGTGTTGTATACTGTGAATGTCTTAAATGTGTATTGCTGTTGGTGTACCTTTATCAATAAATAAATAAATAAATAAATATGTACTGAAAGCTACATTTACCAGGATTATAAATATATACCATTGTATGGCACTTTTTTCGAAAAAAGTAGGCGAAAAAAATGTTTTCTTCATGACACAGCGGGCGAATTTTACTGCGCGTCGGAAAAAAATATTTATATTATCCATGAATTCATACTATTTGGTTCATAAGCAAGTAAGGATTATTATTTTAGAATTTATTTAGAGTTCCTGGCACATCAAGCTAACATGATTTGTATTTTTTCTTCAATTAATTTTGAACTCTATGTGTAAGAAATAAGGTTGAAAATAGCTTAAATACATTTTAATATTGAAAATATCATAAGAAGAAAGCACTAAATAAAGAACTTGAATTTGTCTAAACGTCTAATGATTATTATTATTTTAATTAACACTTATTTCTACATACTATTGTACCAGTGATTTAACGGAAAGGAAAGTGTGAGGAAAGTGAGGATTGATGATCATAGTACGGGAGATTATTTTTAGCACAAAGGCTTCGGCTGTGACCATTATAGTTGCTTGTTCAGACAGCACCAGCTTCTGCACTACTTCTTGCACTTACATCTCACCATTTTCAGGCAAGCTTCGGCAGCTACTGGCAAATCGGTCCATGTAGGTTCCATGTTGCTATCGACTCTGGTCCACCCCCAACCAGTCGGGTAAAGGGAAGATTGAGTCGGTTGCTTGCAACTGACCCTGATACGCGAACCCCTTGATATACCAACTTAATTTTAAATAACTTGAAAAAATCATAAGGACATGATTACTGCCCTTGATATACTGCCCGTAGCCGATTCTGATACAAAACTGCCTAGGTTTGTGGGCACTTACGGCACTCGTTCATAGTCAAGCATGTAGTAATAGTAGGAGGTACTTGATCTAAAACAATACCAGTGGATTAATATGATAAGTGAGAAAAAATAACAGTGGATTGAGCTAATAAGTGGATAGATCTTGAACAAGGGACGACTAGAAAAGAGGACCAAAATCCCAACAGAACAGCCTAATCTGGTTTACTGACAGCTCCAAGCCAAGATGGCCTGGCCTTGGGAACGGGAGCGGGCGTCTACTGTAAACACGAACACAGTGAACGTTTAAGGAGGTTTGCTACAGTATTTCAAGCTGAATTCTACGCTATAATTATGTGTGCACTAAAAACAGGAGTGTAAAAAACGCAATATTTAGATCCTGAGCCACAGCCAGGCAGCACTCAAACAAAGCCATCGCCTCAGTGAAGGTTGAGTCTAGAATTATTCTAGATGCAATCTTAAAGATGAACAAACTCGGAAGGCATGACAAAGTGTACCTGATGTGGGATACCTGGACATACAAGGGTCGAATGCAATGAGAGAGTCGACAGTCTAGCGAGACAAGGGTCAGAGACGATACCTATTGGGTCAGAACTGATAGTATCTTTATCTAAAAGCATACCTCATGGCCATAATATGGCCATAAGCCCTGTGCTTCTTGGATATTATCCAAGAAGCACAGGGCTGAATGGGAAAGCTCCAACGCGATATAAGCCTCTCCAAATCATTCCTAAAGAGAAATACAGGGTCATGGAGAAAACTCATCAAAGGTAAGCCCAAGCAATTACAGGTACGCAAATTGGGGAATAAACCACATGTCCCACAAAATGGGCCTAACAACAGAAGCTCTCGAGCATTTGGAATACATGTGGGGTCCATGAAACACTTAATACTGTAAGGATGTGTCTGCTTGGGTCAGCATATCCGGCATCAGAATACTATTAGCTGGCTTTCACTCAGACGCTTAATTCACCTAATGGATAGGATTTTTTTGGATGATAGGGAATAAAAAAGGGAGAATAAAGATTCTAATGGCTCGCTCTGGACTACGCTTAGGTGTGGCCCTACATAAGATAACCCAGACAGCTTTGTATCAGCATTGGCTACTGGCAGTATATCAAGGGGTCCGCGTATAGGGTCAGTTGCAAGCAACCGACTCAATCTTCCCTTTACCCGACTGGTTGGGGGTGGACCAGAGTCGATAGCAACATGGAACCTACATGGACCGATTTGCCAGTAGCTGCCGAAGCTTGCCTGAAAATGGTGAGATGTAAGTGCAAGAAGTAGTGCAGAAGCTGGTGTTGTCTGGACAAACAACTATAATGGTCACAGCCGAAGCCTTTGTGCTAAAAATAATCTCCCGTACTATGATTATCAATCCCCAAGTTAGTGTCAATTAAAATAATAATAATCATTAGACGTTTAGACAAATTCAAGTTATTTATCTAGTACTTTCTTCTTAAGATATTTTCAACATTAAAATGTATTTAAGCTATTTACAACCTTATGTCTTACACATAGAGTTCAAAATTAATTGAAGAAAAAATACAAATCATGTTAGCTTGATGTGCCAGGAACTCTAAATAAATTCTAAAATAATAATCCTTACTTGCTTATGAACCAAATAGTATGAATTCATGGATAATATAAATATTTTTTTCCGACGCGCAGTAAAATTCGCCCGCTGTGTCCTGAAGAAAAAATTTTTTTCGCCTACTTTTTTCGAAAAAAGTGCCATATAATGGTATATATTTATAATTCTGGTAAATGTAGCTTTCAGTACATATTTTTTTTATTAGATTATCTCCAATGGTTTAAAAGTAAACGACGTTTATTTAAAAAAATACTTTTTGGTTTTTGTGAATTTTTCTCAATATTTCTATTTTTTTGTATGAAAAGGCAAAAAGTTTGTTCTAGAAATGAATTCGCCATCCTTAAATTATCCGAAAATGACACCACACTTGCCCTAATACCTATAGTTTTGAAGATATGGGCCTTAAAGTGAAGCGCGGCAGAAGGAAACTTTCCCCCCCTCCCCCTGCTACCACAGGGGGGGCTCCCGATGTCTACCGTCGGAAATCTACTCAGGAGCACCCAAAGAACCACTGGTGCAAAAATGAGCCTTCTATACCAAAGTGGAGGGGTTCTTGCACTAAATTCCCTACTATGAGTTGCACCACCTAACTTTGACCGTAACTTTGATGATGACCGGTGTTTTTTGTATGGAGTTTGACAGATTTTAGACGTTTGTCGAAGTTAAAGTAAGATGGTGCAACTCAGCCTAAATATTCAGGATGCAATTTTTTTTTTACTTTTCACAATGAAAAGTAAACTACATATGTTTAAAACGAGTAGCCAAATAGTTATGTTCTGTAGACTTTTAATTTTGTACTACTTAATAAGGTCTAAGATTCAAGTAAATAAAAATATACAATACCTACTTGTATGTAAAAATATCAGTACCAAAATAAACTGTTGATGTACGATTAAGTAACAAGATCCCTGACATTCTCGCACCCAAAAATAAATGCATCATTAATTTTATTTAAACAATAATGCATTTTGCCTATACTTTACAAGACAATAACACAAAAGTAAAATAAAATAATCATTTATTTCTGCATGACATTTAGAATCGTACACAATTATAAATAAATGATTATTACAGTTTTTATAAATTAAATATATAAATTAGTGTCACTTTTGTTTTCAATATTGACAGCGAAATCGTTAATATTTTGTTTTATTTCAGACAGCATATAAAAAAGATTTATAGTCTTAACTAACTACTCAAGCTGTTAAAAATAATTTTAGACGTACTACGAGTATATTTAAAAAAAATTGGCATTTAAAAAAATTACGTGTTTAATAGAATCAGATAAATAACCTCATTAAAGTGATTCATTGGTACATAAATATTGTTGTTTAAATGTCAAATTGCTAGCCAGAATTAAAAAAACTCGGTCATAAGCCATAAAGGACCTTAGGCATAGACCAAAGTTTCTCAAACTTTATGGTCTCTTAGACCACTTGTCGCGATTCAGATTAGGGTGAACCCCTTTGGGTTACAAAGGAATACTCCTACGAGTATTTGGTTCCTGGCGGAAAAGGGGGGTTGAAATTTATCTTATTCACCTAATACCTATCACAGATAACATAATAGTAGCCTACAATGTATGATTTAACTAAAAAAGACTAGTCACTACTGGCCCACCCCAAAGACCCCCAGTTTTATTTCGATTTGTATTAGCTTCTTGATGATACCAATCGAGCCCGGGGGGTCGATATAGATCTCACTGGGTTAGGTTAGGTTTCTGTTAGGTTCTGAACGTTCGATATTTTGAGCATTCGATATTTTGATCGTTCGATATTTTGATCGTTCGATGAAACGTATTCGATATTTTGATTTTCGATCATTTGTCATTCGATATGGCGTAGGTAACCCGATCTCACTTCGATTTAATAATTTTATTACCGACGGGATTGCTACCATGTATCTTAGTTTTGAACACAGAGCAGTCGACCCGAGGGGGTCCATATAGTCCATTTTAAGTATCACTGGCAAATACAGACCTATAAACTGAGTCATGAGGGAGACCTTTCAACCGTTTCCCGGTGGTATTTCAAACCGGTTGGTAAACTTTACTGACAGATTACGTAGGTAGCCTACATGCGCGTGAGTTTTTTAAAGAGATTATGCTGTGATTAGTTTGATTTATACACGAAAATGCTTTGTTATAATGTTTGTTTTAATGTGAACATTTGAAGCATAGATGTAGGATTAGATTACATAATGACACCGCTTTCTGGTCGACATAATTTCATAAAAATGTTTGAATTTAAAATATACTGTTTCAAATCATTAATTAAATCCTGCATTAAGAAATTGAATTGCATTCTAAGGATTGCGCATTGAATTAAGTCGTAGGTAAATTAATCGTACATTTGGACAATTTACGGAAAGTATCGTAAACAAATCAACATTTATTTTAATTTCTCCGTTTCTATACAAAAAGCGACATTTATACTATGCTGAATTAAACCAAAATAATCGAAAGCATCGGCGTCAAATCCCTTTGATATCAATAACCACATTTTTCAGTTTTTTATCAGCTATTTCTGTAATTAATAGTGTCAGGCGTTACTTTGAGGCGGAAATCCATAATTAGTCGGCTAGTGTGTGGTAGTGTGGTTGGTTGGAAATTTTAAGCTATGTACTCGTAATTTTATCTTTTTAATATCTAGCTATTTCTGTGCTTTTTCCTATTATGCGTTTCCTAAAATGAGAGTTACGTGTACGATATATGTATCAGCATACCTAATAATTACTGCGTGTTGTATAATGCATTATTACACGTAAGTAACGCGTTTCTAAGGTTAGCTCATATTTGGTATTGTAATGACTCTATATCAGATCTTTACAGCCAGCCGACTCTATTTAACGAGCAGGTTTAAACAGCTTATGTAAAAGGAGATACTGATTCATTATGCTTACATTGACTTATATGCAAATGGTCTTTTTTTATACTTCTAGGAAAAAATAATTAATTAAGATCTTAGATTACGTAATAAAATTAATTGATTTGATTAATGATTCTCTTCATAATTTGTTACGAAGAGAGCAAAAATAAAAAGCCATATTGCGTTTGTTCGAAAGTCTGACATCTTTATTTTGTTTTTATTTTGACTTTAAAAAAACCAACATATAATTTCTTATCTACTCGTATATACATGGCTATGCTAGGTGCGCGTGCGCTATTAAGGCTGCATGTGGCCCACAGGCTAAGAATGAAATGGCTTTTAAATGTCCTTCTTAGTAAACTTAACACGAAACTGATAGAGCTTTAGCTTAGGGCTATTATTTGACATAGTCTCAATTCTGAAACTTTCGAAGTTCTTAAAATAGGACTGCAATAAGATGATAAACATTTTAAGGCGATAAGAAAGTAGTTTCAAGTTATTTATAATAATTTAGTTTTGAACGTAATAAAAGTAGCCGTTTATAGTAATAACAAATTTTATAGGTATCCTAGGGATCTAGAGTCTGCTACCAATTTTACTATAGTATCTTACCCATTTGTCCAGGCTTTACTATCATTATTTATTAATATGATATAACTCGCATGAATGCCTGATAGATACATACATTACACAGATATAATTAATACTTTTTATTGCATACTAAACAAAGTTTTCCAATCGCAAGAAATATAAACGTTGGAGAGGCACAATTTAATGTCATCTTTCTCAAATCAAATATTTTGGACTGAATCCTACGTACTACTGTATAAGTGCACATTTTCCCATCTCCTAAAGGCACAGGACGTAACTTACGCACATTCCTCTCAGACAATATGCGTGTCCGTAACTGTGTTTGTGTCTGTGTGGCGGACACGGCGCAACCTTGGCCGGATCCTTTCTAAAGCGCCTGTCCGCGCTAAGATATCGGCAAAGAGGGATCTACACTATATTGATTTTAAATGGGACTTTGTATAGGTAGACATCGCAATTTCAAAATGACCAAGTACTGCTTAACATGCTTATAAAAGTCTTGAGCTCTACTGAACCCGATTCAAATTGTTCAATCGTAGGTGTAAATTCAAATTCAAATATTTATTTGCCTTTATTTTTATGCATTAATATTATAAATATATGTATTGGCCTTGGCAATCAGGATTTTATACTAAATCCATACAAAAGACATCAACGCGTTAGAGAAAGACACTTTTGGAAAACAACGTTGTCTTCGTAGGTCCAATATAATGCATCATGTTATCCACTTTACTTTGAGTATAGAATGGATTTAAGCGTTTTCAGTTCATTTATTGATTCTTTTACCGTATTTAATTGAAAAAATAAAATAAAAATAAGATTATAAAAATATCAGCTGACACAATAAGTTCATGGAATTTTATAAACTCATATGTTACCTACATACTTTCCTAGTTTACTAAGTTCTACATAACAATGACAAAATCCTTTACAATGAGGTCATGAGTTCCATTATTATGTCACACACTTTAAGGTTTTCCTAATTTTATGTTAAGGTATGTAACTTAAGTAAGGTTACGTCGTTAAAACTGGCCTGGAATTTAGATTGAATGAAAATTTTGCCGAGGTTTTCGTAAGAATATTTTTTGTGTCACTTTTAGATTTTTGTAAAGACTCAAAAATGTAACAAATCTACTATTGACTCAATGTAAGAAAAGTCAGCCGAATAGTTGCTTGAAATAATATGAAAATAGGCATAGGTAGTGCTATCTTTAACATACTGCGGACCCTAGACGTCTGTCAAAGGGGCACTTTTCCTAAAAAAGGAAACTTCAAAATAAATACATTTTCAGTGATTTCTGTGGAGACAATTTAATTTTTGTAGTCCAGACTGTAGTCTTCTTTATCACAGGGCCCTGGTCACGTGCCCATTGGATAAGACGAGCTTGATTATAGGGCAGTCTGTACCTATTATACTTCATTCTCTCGCAAGGCAACCGCGCGTTGATCACCCACGTCAGGCCAAATCAGTTGTATAACATATCGCGTGCCCGACACGGAAGCCGGCGCATTCCATGCATTATGCAACCGATTGACTGACAGTTGGACAGCTCTAATCATTGTTTATAGCATTGTTGTCGCCCAATGATGCTACTTTCATTGTTTTGGACTCATCGTAATAACATTTTTACGTTTGAAAAGAAAAAGTTGAACCTTAATTTCGAACTCCTGATTAATTTCGTTGCGGGTCCAATGACAGTTTAACTTTCCCCCGACAAACTTGACCTTCGTTGGTTGGGTTTGTATGGCGGTCAAGCTTTAGATCCTGGCTACACAGGAGTTGCAGTGGTGGGAACGAGAGGTGAGAATAGTCCCGTTTGAAAAGAAAACACGAACTTACTAAGCTGGCGCAGCGGCCAAAGTGAGTTTTGAATTCCACTCTGGTCTGTTCTGCGTCACCTCTCACCAACATTAAGTCAGATTAATTAAGATAAAAAATTAGGGGAGTGTCCAATTGTCCATAAACAGGAGTCATGCAGGCTTACGGGAACTCAAAACGAGCTTATGTTCTATCTACCCCTCCTAGACAATACACATAAATACGCATCCCAAATCCGTTTGCTTCTGGTGAATTTTGAGACGGTCGTGCTCAGATTATACAGTGGAGACTCTATGACAGTTGAGTAGTAAGTTATTTGATTTTATGCAAATTTTCTACAGGAAGTCTTAATATGCCAATATGTCTGTCTATCCGGGAAACACAGCATAATTACTCACGATGCTTGTTTTCAATTATTATAAACATTATCTTGAAACAAATCATTAGCGGGAGGCTTCCTTATTACACTATCAATTTTATAATTAACTATAAATGTCTCCGCGCAGCGATCGGTATTCTTTTTTACGGCATAAACACACTAAAAGTTCAGCCAAAAGAACGCGATCACACGCGATCAGCCGGCGTGTAGCAATGGCGATCAGACTTAAAGGTTCAGTCAAACCAAAACAATCACACGTGATCAGCCAGCATGCAGCGATGGCGATCATACTTAAATGCATTGATCGCCATCGCTGCACGCCGGCTGATCGCGTGTGATCGCGTTGGTTAGGCTGAACCTTAAAGTTGACTCGCTTTTACTTCCTTCAAACTTTGTCTGTAGGCAGAAAATATCATTCTTAAGCAATTTGAGATCATAATCGTGTCTCTAAGTTGCCAAATTACTGGATGTAACTATGTAGATGCAGAAAATTATGGCCTGAAGTCATATTCTATAAACCACCATAATTATAAAGTAGGTGCTAAGAAATATGACTAACTTGGTTAATCCTGAATTACTCGTACTTGGCCGAAGGCAAAGTAATGTAAGAAGTTTGTAGATAAGGACATTAGTAATTTTAATTGAACTAAGTACCTGTACCAAAAAGAAAACAAAGTTTTAACTCTATCCACATGTAGTGTGCTCCACCCTAATCGATTTGTTCCCCGAGTTGCAAATCATCAGAAAGTGTAGTGACTTGCAGTTGTACACCAGCGATTCCGGTAAACGTTACTTTCGTACAAACAATCGCACTTTCGCCCAATTTTACACAAAATGAGCGCGCATTGCGCAAGTTCCTTACGCACTAGACAATGCAAATGGCGGACGAGTGGCGTGACATGAGAGATTATATTTTAAACATGAATTATTTGAGGCAGAAGAGCGAGATTTTGAATTGATATTTAAACTTCAATGTAACAATACTTCAATTTAAAGTAGCGCTTACGAGGTAGGTACCCCTACACTTTTCAAGTCGTTCATTTGTTTGTAGCCTTCATCCGACTTCACGGGTCATTGGGAGGAGAAATAACAGCAGTTAAGCTTGTTCAATTAAGTATGAAGCAGCCTAATTGGTATTTAAGGAACAAAATACAAACTAACTCCGTAATTTAAAAAGAAGACAAGAAGTCTTTCATGAGAAAATGCTTATTTCCTGAAATAATGATGATGAACATTGTACAACTTTCTATCCTACCACTAAGTATTTACTTTACTACAGGTAACTATATATGTTTTTACTCGTGCTAGCTTCCGTACATTTAGATACGAGAAGTTTTGCCCATACCAAGAACAAATACGAATACAAGGAAGTTATGTATAATTATTGTACTTTATGAGCCCCTATTTCTTTTCAAACCCTAGCTCCTAGTTATTAGAACTAAACCAGTGTCCTAACCAAACTAAAGAAAATACGCAAAACGAGTTTTGAAAATGCATCTGCCAAGAATCTGCTCGTGGTAGTAAAGGGAACTTCGCCAACAAAACCATGAAGGGAATTTTCAGCATTAACGAAAATATCTATCAATTTTTAGAGCAACTGCACTGTCCAGTATCATTTATAGCTCATAAGGAAAACATTTAGTTCCGGCTTCCGGTTATTTGTAAAGGATGTAAACACTGTTACATACGTTACATAACATCCTACAAAATTCAGCAACGGAAAATAATATAAAGTGACTAATGAAAGCGTGTGATAATTACAATGTCAATATTCTCATCCAGGTTGATGACCAGGACTGGTTCTTGGGCCAGGGTCAATAGTCAATACTGGTGAAAGTCGGGGGCGATTCTCGTGCAAAAGGTATCGTCTTGAAACAGATTTACCGGATGCGTAGTTTTCGCAAGTGGAAAATAAATATACCTATCTCGAGCGATGCTGAATTTATTTGTTGTACTTAACTTTTCCTGAAATAGGTAGTTGCGTTGTTGCTCCTTTTCAGCATTGATATCTGAACAGTGATATGTCAGAAAAATTATGAAATTTGAAAATCCATAATATGCCCATCCATACATTAGGTACCTACTAAGACAATAATATTGTCTACTAAAAACATTTTGTGACTTCAACTAATTTTCACTGGAGAAAAGTCACGGCGAGACATTTTTCTCTATTTCAAGTTCTGCATTTCATGAGAATCGCCCCCACGGTATAGGCCCAGCATATGTTTTATGGGCTTATGCTATTGCTTAAGTATTAAATAATACATGGTGTAGTTATGCAGTGTGTGATAATTTAGCTCTAGTTCGGAAGTCAAGCGCTATTCATATTTAAATTGCATCAAAGAGGTGGTGTTGGAAAATGGAGTAAAAGTAATTTAAATTTATTTAGAGGACACACAATGTCAGCCTTACCACGTGCTCAATGTGTCTTCATTTTAGAAAAAACAAGTTAAAATTGCTCTTACTTCTTCTTTGTCAAAAAGCAATCAAAAGTTATAATAAGTAGTGTACGATGTACCTTCAATGTTTAATGTTATTACTTGTCTTCTAACAATTAAAACATTGTATTTACAAGACATGAACGAACATAAAAGCAAGGGCGTCTAATCAATCAAGTTAAAATCAGCTAATTTAACTGTCAGAACTGACGTAAATTACCGTTGGTACAATATGGCCGCCGCTGTCAAGGTCAGCTGTGAGTGAAAGTGCGGGGAAACAGATGAGATACGAGCCGATTGTCGATTGTTCATTGATGGATGCATCGATTGAAAGGTCGAGGTCGCGGGTATATCGATTACAAGTATTGTCTTGCGGCTTAATAGATTTAGATTAAATTAATCGTTAGTATGAATCGGTGATTAATTAGTCCGCTTGGCATTTACAATTATGCTTATTGTTTAGGTATCAAAAACTGAAATAGATATTTAAATATGATTATAATATTTTAAGTAATTTAAATTACTATTGTCATCAAAATTATTTTGCAGATAGATCCAGTGGGCTAATTCAAATGCATTTGTCGAGAGTAGAAATCGTCTGTCAAATAATTTTCTAGTAATCAATTTTGAACTGATTGTCAAGGTAATACAGTTGAAAATTGAATATCAAAGCCAGACTACGCCTAATGTCAGATCAGCCGATGGTAGATGCCAAATTTCCAATATCGCGTACGAAGACGGAGAACTTTGTCAATATAGTGGTACATAAGGGTCATAATTAGTGGATGCCGACGATTTTCGCGCTGTCATCTCAACGACTGCCCACCCTTGTCGTTAGAGCAGTCGACTGGATAGAAAGCATGGAAATAACATGGTGATTGATAAACTAGGTGCAAATAAACATATTTTATAAACACAGAATGCTTTTTGCTTAAATTTGAACATAAATTTACCATAATATAACTTATTACACTTATGTCTGGATTTGTAAGCAGAAATATGGATAGGTACCTACTGGATGGAGTGGATGACATAGTGGATGGAGTGTTTTGTAAAACTGCAAAAAAACTTTACCACTAGCTGCTACTAACTGTAACTTACACAAACTTCTGCCGTTCACCGCTAGGGGCGCTGTGCAATCTGCCATACATTTTGTACGCACTTGGTAAGGTTAAACTTATGGTAGAGCTACAGAACTTTCATATAATAAATTATCATGCGCAAAAATTAGTCTGTTTGGGCCCGCCATACACGGACAGTTCGAGCAATTAGCCAGTGGTCAACATAAAGGCACGGACCGCTTTTGCAGCCAGTCAACAGCTTGAATCTACCATTGATAGGTAACTGCTGGAGTTGTTGGTAGTGAAACTGCTCAACAGGTCACAATTTCATTTTCATTCAAATCAGTAGCAACATTGATTTTGAGGAAGAGGAACCACTGCTACTTTGTAATATTTGCTCGAGCAGTCAGTATATAAAATATACCTGGCAACTGAAATTTCACCGTGCCGAAGTAGTCACAACTGCTCGAGCAGTACCGTGTATGTGTGTATGTAGAAATCAGTTGCAGCTAGAAGCTGTCGTAATTGTGTAAGAGTGCCTAAAATGATTTGTGTCTTAGTTTTACTGCTATAAATTTATACTACCCATACCAATATTATAAATGCAAAAGGAATCTGTCTGTCTTGCTTTCAACCGATTTTGATGAAATTTGGCATAGAGATAGTTTAACTCCCGGGAAAGGACATAGATAGTTTTTATCCCGGTTTTTGAAACAGGGACGCGCACGGTAATGTATTTCGGTGACAGACAAAATTCCACGCGGGCGAAGCCGCGGGCGGAAAGCTAGTATAAGTATTATAACCCATGCTTAGAAAGGCACGATAAATGTTGGTCTGGGCTAATATCTCTTTTCGTCATTTTCAAAGGCTTTACAACAGTTTTTAACTGTATTATCACATTGTAACACCTATATTACTATTATGGAAGCAATAAACGTATTGAGTATTGAGTATTTGATAAAATCTAACATTAAGATTGACCCCTTCCCTCGCACACCCACATCTCTCCACCTAGATTAAATTATTGTCATTATTTACTGTGTTCATTTGATTTGGTGCATAATCTGAAAACCATTTAAAGATTTAACCATTTACAATGAAAATAATTAGCTCGAATTCGTATAGTTTTTTTTATTTGTCATTTTTGACAATTAGTGTAATGTTTTAAATAAGACCGAAAATGATACGATTTTCTTTATGGTTTTTGTATTAGTTTGTTTTTAAAATTCACTTTATAGTAAATTACAGATAAATCCAGATTTAATCACAGTGTTATTTATTAAACTAGCTGTGCCCGCGACTTCGTCCGCGTGGAATAATGACTTTGGGTAGGCACTTTTAATAATTTAGTCTAATTATTTTACAAATAGCTTTTGCCCGCGACTTCGTCCGTGGAGAAGTCGAAAACGTTCTCATACGATTATTTTTAAATGTTTTAACGTTATTATCTAAATGTTTAAATACTTTTAAAATATAAAAATCAGGTTAAATAAACATGAAAATATTTTTTTCTTATATTTTATGAATATGCAGCTCGGCCTTTGATCCGGTGAAAGTTACTCGGTGGTATTATTTTTTTACAACGAAATCGAAAACTACACCTACCGCAGTATTATTGGTAAATTTTTTTTTTATATTTTCCTACGGGTGCTAGAATCACCAAGCTTCCAGCATGCCACTGGCCGTGGGAGAAGGAGCTTTTCCTCAAGACTACTCCCACTACCTCAAGGGCCTCCGCCAAAACTCTCGCGCGAAAATGAGTTTATGTATACAGCGCAAGCAGGTGCCCGCGGCATGACTTTCATGCATTACTATGCATTGTTGGGCGAGCGCACGCAGCGGGCACCCACTCCGAGGTTAAGTGGAGGCCCCTAGAGTATGGTAGTCGTTAACATGACGTCATGATTGTAAAAAAATGCACTAATGAGTAATTAATATCAACTTTGAAGCAAATCACCACTAAAATAACTTTCTACCCCTTTTTAACATAGTTAGGGGGTGCATTTCACTAAAATACGAAACAGGTCTTCCATTAATTCTGTTATAGAATGCTTATGCAAAATTTTAAGTAGATTGGACGAAGGAATCTCGTTATTTCATACAAACTTTGCCCCTCCTTTTTACCTCCTTAGGGGTAGAATTTTGGAAAATCCTTTCTTATCAGATGCTTACGTCATACAAAGAACACACCGTCCAAGTTTCAGGTCTTTACGATCAGCGGTTTAGGCTGTGCATTGATCCATCAGTAGCGCGCGTAGTACCTACTTGATCATTATTTTGCTGCGATGTGATTTTAAAACTGGGATATCTCCTAAGATATTTATTGAAATCGAATGGTGTAAAGGGCAAGAATGTTTAAAATTAAATACTTGTGGTGAATAATTTATTTATTTGGATAAGGATTAATATCATGTTTATAAAAACACCTTCGCAAATAATGCATTATTTTAAAACAGATTTTTTTTGCATAAAAATGGTTACTATGAGCCAACCTTAAAAGATAGACATATGCTACCGCGGACTTTTTTAAAGAGCTTTTAAAGGGGAACAATCCTGTCATACATGATTTTTGCGAAACTTTAACCGTTTACGCAGCATCAGCTCTCAAAAGGTAAAAATTCATTGATTTGAAATATTCTTGATTGGTGCTCCGCTCCTATTGGTCTTAGCGTGATGATAAATAGCCTAAAGCCTTCAGGAACTAACGGGCTATCCAACACAAAAATAATTTTTCAAATCGGTCCAGTAGTTCCTGAGATTAGCGCGTTCAACCAAACAAACAAACAAACTCTTCAGCTTTATAATATTAGTATATTATAAATGTCTTCATTAAAGTAAATATATTATGTAATTTTAACAGAGGGACTTATATTAGGCTGTCTTTACATAACTAAATTATTATTTTATAGCTCTAATGTAAACTTTCATCAATCATTCCTCCCTCCAATCCAATGACATATAAAAACATCTTAAAGATGACCTAAACTCTATGCCTAAACTGAACTGTCCCACCAAACTCATTGATAAGGGGGCGCTACCGTCGTTCAACTATATAGTTTCCAACATGGCAAAAAATCGGAACCAGCGATCCGGTATTGACGGTGGCGCCCCGCTGCCAATGTCAAGGTTTTATTTCTATCATATTTTTTTTACCACCAAAACTGTCAGATGCTATTTTTCAAATAGCCCTATCCTACTATTTGATACAAAATCTAACGAAATGAATACTTTACATTTCTTGTGGGCTGCCCACAGGGAAGAATTGCGGAGAAGGCGGAAAATGCGAGAATTAGCCAGAATATATGAAGAAAATTTTGAAGACATGCCAGAGCTTCTGTTCAGGCAACGTTACAGGCTTAACAAAGGCCAATTTCAGGAGCTTTGTCATATATTGAAACAGGAAACCTCTTTGCGGGGAAATACAATAATTTCTCTGGAATCCAAGGTTTAATATCTTACATAATATTATTTAAATGCGAAAGTGTGTGTGAATGTATGTTTATGCGAGTATAAAGATAAAGATACATTTATTTGTTCAAACATGTGTAGGTACCTACATAAGGTGTTAAGTCAGCATTTAAAATGGTATCAACATGTCTTACCTTTGCGGTGTACAAATTAAAATTAAATTAAAAGAGTATTATGAATGTTACTCTTTCACGCAAAAACTACTGAAGGGATTTTGTTGAAACTTTATAGTATTATTGTATAAACGTCATAATAACATCCTACTAATATTATAAATGCGAAAGTTTGGATGTCTGGATGTCCGTATGGATGTTTGAGTTTGTTACTCTTTCACGCAAAAACTACTGAACGGATTTTAATGAAACCATACAGTATTATTTTTTATAACACAGAATAACATTATAGGCTATAGGGGTAAAACAGGATCCACGCATACAAAGTCGCGGGCGGCCGCTAGTGCCCAATATATTGTTTGGATAAATTATCTATCAAATTATTATCTTCTTAGTTTCTTCTCCCTTTTCTTTATTTTAAGAAATGCTGTCAAAATATCTGATTACTTAACTAAAACTTGTAATATTGTTTAAGATGAGCTGCCTGCAGGATCTGTTGCAACAGCCACTTTTCTGGAGCATTTTAACAATTTATTTGATTTACTTAATGCGCATGCATTCACCAGACTGGCAAGAAGGGAAGCAATCAGTGTGTATAATATTAATTAAAAGATTTTGTTTAATAGAGAACAGAAGGTTCTCCACTGAATCTGCCTAGTAAAGGCTGCCAAAAAAAAAAAAAAAATATTAAAAAATTCATACCTCCTTGTTTTATTGAAGCAGCTCTATAATGTACATTTGTTTAGTTTTGAGCAAGTTAGAGCAGTTAAGCCATAAAATTTGTTTCTTCATAACTTCTTGCTTTAAATTAAATGAATGAATGAATAAATAAAACTTGAATAATTGTGAAAGAACTGCGCTGCCCAGACAGTAGATTTATTAAATTAGTTATAGCTTTCGATGTTTAGGTTTCACAAATTGAATACCTTACTATGAAGTTTTCACAGTTATATCCTAAATCCTCTCAAAATTTGGTTGTGTTGGATGAGTTTTTTGAAAAGATCACTCTGTCCAGGGATATCCGTAACCGAAACTTTCGGTTATCCGAAACCGTAACCGATTTAAAAGTTTCGGATGTAGGCAGTTTTAATTGTTTTTGTATAGCATTATATGTAAAAGGCAAAACAGTCTGATTTACCTTTATAATGCCATCTAGTATAAATTTATATTATTTATTCGATGTAAAGTGTGCGGCCATGAATGAACCGAAAAAAATATCCGTAACCGAAACCGGTATAATATTATTCCTATATCCGTAACCGTATCCATAACCGAAACTACATAATATCCATAACAGCCCTAAGTAACTCAGTCCACACGCACATGGCTCAAGGGTATAGGTATTTACAGCTTAATTACTATCCATTCGCTTTAAGTTTGCCGCTGGCGATATGACGTCACTCGAAGGGAAACGTCTATAACTATAACAAACTATATTTAGAATGTTTTTTATTTATTAATATTGATAAGAATTGTGTATTTGCATAAAATAAGACACATTAATTGCGTTTAATCACTAACCGATTGCCTTGAATCGCGGTTGGGGGAGGGGACGCGCGTTTAGTTATGGAGTAGTGTCGATGGGAATGAAGATGTATGGTCCTTATAAATAACCCATTACCCAGGACACTACTGGCTTGGTAGTGTAGAAGGGAAAAAATATTCCCCACGACACTACTGGTAGTGTGGTTTGTTGGTGCGGTCGGTCAGAAGGGCGGCAAACTTAGCGCGAACGGGTAGTATGTGAGCCATTCCACACGTACATAGGTACGAGTAGTACCTATGGCATGCTATGCCAATAATAATTATTATTGTCTTTGCAACACGTCTAGCATAAATATGAAGGGTATACCTACTAGGTAAAAATAGGTGATTTATTGTAGGGCTTTTGTTCACACGGAAAAAATGACAAAGTTTTTAGTTACTTATCAAATAGGTAGTAGTAACATATATGTAGAAAACAGGAACTTAGATGCCAACGAAAGAAAATAGGCTATCAAATGTTGTTTTGGGGACTTACCTTTATAAAAATATCACATTTAAAAATTCATACCATTTGTTGTTATTTAAAAAACAATGTCAATTGTGACGATTAACTGAAAGTCTATTATCTATGAATATAGTAGCGATATATGGTATCCAGCGGCAATGGCAGTGCAAAATTTTGACAATGACTGTAGTTATCATACTTCGAGTTTGTCCATGGAGACGGCAAAAGTCCTTTAGTTGGCCATAAAGTAAACTTAACGAAAAATGTTACTTAATTGATACCGAGGCGCAACCTGGAAGCATTGCTAAGTGTGCTCCTCGTTACTGGTTCATCGTTCGTCATCGTCATTGTTCGTAAAAACCGGGTCGCGGCAGGCAAATAATAAAATTAGTCTTATGTCTTCTCCCTTATTAACTTCGATGGATAAATAGCTAAACCTCCTTGCGCGTAACTGACGTTTGTTGGAAAACCGATTTTTTCAGGCCATCGGATTTTAATTTCAAAAGTCATTGACCAATCCCAGTTCATATAATAACTATTATGACGTTTTCTATTGGCCAAAAGATTTAACTCTCTAAAAATCCGCGTGCAACCATATCCTGCTTAAATATTGTGCACTTTATTGAGCACAGATTAAACAAGCTAAATGACAAATAGAATAGATTGAAATGACAGATTGCACTTGAATTACCCTACAGTTTATTCTGTAACTTATTTTATTGTAGAGTTAAGCACTTTCAGGGTCAGTAACCAGTTTTTCGCAATCGCTCTATATTAGAAATAATCGAGTGTGATTACTTCTCATTTCCATCCTGTATACATACTTTTACTTATCAACCCAATAGGATTTTTCGACGTACTTGTCCCCGATCGTCTACATCGAATGTGAATACAATATAAAACAGATCATTCACACCTCTGCTTGCTTACAATTTCCCTGTATCATTTTACCAGCAAGTTGGCTACATTGGCTAAATACCCCGATAGTTGCAATCAGCATACATGCGTTGCGCCACGGCTTTGTTTCCCAACGTAACCCGAGCGCTGTGGGAGATGTGGCCATGCTGTTCTCACACGCACTCGATTAAGATTGCCTTAATCGATTTATTATCGATTAGCCCTTAACGTTTTATCTTTTGAAGGATATTGGTTAAACGCGATTTTAAATAACGAGCTGACACTGGTTCGTATAGTTTCTGTACTCTCTATAAACATGCACTTACGAGTATAATGTTACCTACCTATAAACAAACTTACCTAATATAAAAATTAATTGCTGTTTGTTAGTCTCGCTAAAACTCGCTAACAATTGTTGTAGTTCAGGGGAAGTTTAAAAGATTTGATTTCACGTGTACGAAGTTGCGGGCACAGCTAGTAATTCATTAAAAAACATTTTCAGGCAATAAGCTAGTTAGTTATAACCCTAAAGAAAATGAAGATATATCAAAGCCGGAGTTAGGAGCAATAAACTGAATTCATCATCATCATCATTTCAGCCATAGGACATCCACTGCTGAATATAGGCCTCCCCCAATGCTTTCCATGTTGATCGATTGGTAGTGGCCTGCGTCCAGCGCTTCCCTGCTACCTTTACGATGTCGTCGGTCCACCTTGTAGATGGACGGCCCACGCTGCGTTTTCCGGTACGCGGCCTCCATTCCAGAACCTTTCTGCCCCATCGGCCGTCAGTTCTGCGTACTGTGTGCCCTGCCCATTGCCACTTCAGCTTGCTAATCCGTCGGGCTATGTCAGCGACTTTGGTCTGAGTGAATCTGAGTTAATGTTAAATATTTATCTAACTCTATTCACATTTACTCTAATGCGGCCGCTACAGTGGCATATCAAAGTAAAAACAATATCTTATGTAGTTTGTAATAGGTACTATTTTTAAACAATAATAAACATTTATTGGCCTCGATTAATTCTGCTACTTTATTACTCATGAAGATCCTAAACAATAATATTGTTAACTTTTCATCCACTGTCAATAGTGCGTCACGTTTGCGGATCGATGTTGAAATCGACACGGTATCGATCCACGATCGCGTTTTGTGTAATCGATTCTTAACATACAATGTGCATCAAGATTCACGACCTGTGCTTCTCAATCTGCTAGGTACTTATTCCTACATAACGTCTCTACGGCAAGAGTATGACCCTCTCTAATTTACCAGAGACAAAATGAGAATTTGGACTACACTCCCTAACGTGGCCAGCCGAGTTGGGGAACACATTTCTTCCTTAGTCACCTCATAGAACTCCCATGGGAAGAGTGGGGATGGACCTTTACTCTTTTTTTTTCGGGGAAAACATGCATTGAATTGCATACCTACCCTGCGGGGACAGGGTAGGTTATGTGGGGCTCACCAAGTCAGAAGGACAAAGGCATACTCACTAAAAAGACCCCGGTGCTCCGTCATTCGCCTTAAGTGGGAAGGAAATGTGGGATTCCGGACAAAGCCTTCACTACCACAGTCCCTCCCGGTGATTGAATGCCTACACGGCGGGCCCTACAGGCCCCCCAGTACGAGGGGTAACGAGACCAGCTAGGAGCACACAGCTGTTCCCGTCCGACGGTGGTGGTGACCTGTGCAATGCAGGCGGGGGCGCCCCCACGCCCCCGGCCCGCTGGCCATCACCGAGGAGAGGAAACTGGAGGCGGTCATACTGTCGCCTCCTCTAACCCCTCCGCCGTCGCCAGAGCGAGGGCCTGTTTGGATCATCCTCGCGCTCTCGCTCCGCAACCTCCTTCTGTGATATCGTCAATACGTCTTCGCAAAAGGAGGACCGAACTTTACTCTGCAGGAACCCATCACTTAAATTAGGGGTGCGTTAACTTTTGAGAACCACAGAATCACAAAGGTACAGTGCGACTGAGATACAATCTATCTCTCAACTGCTTACTATTCATAGCTTTTGGAATGCAAAAGAATAACTCGATGATTTATTTCTCTGTGCCGAGTCAGTTCGATAACATCTTTGCGATTGTATGTTAAACTGTTATTTACATTTGTATTTATGCAATTTGGCTATTGTAATTATGAAATGTAATGCGATTTTAAATAATAAAGCTTTGGATGAGAATACAAGGTGTTATCAAAGAATCTGAAGTCTCATATACTACTTATGGCGCTATTTTAAATTCATTTTGTGGGCGAAAAACGGTGCAGTCTTATAATGTAGAATAAAAATAATACTGAACAATCTGAAGAATAGGTCCAAAGTTCCAAACAGATGATTAGGTTTTAAAATGATTCTTTGTTTGGTTTGTACCATAGTTTGTACCGTTTTAAATTGCTCCTTGTCATTAAATCTGCCATTTGAACGTATTACCGAGAATGCGAAAGAACAAATTAGTCCGCTAATCGTCCAACGTTGGATTTGTTAATTATCTTTAAATTCATATTCATTATCTTACGGGGGGGTCTAGATTAGTACTCTAAGATCACGACTTGCGCCACATGGCGCAAGAATTGTACAGCAGGCATATGATTTTAAATACCATTTTGAAATTCATATCTTGGGTGAATGAGTGTGAATTATCATCATCATCTCAGCCATAGGACGTCCACTGCTGAACATAAGCCTCCCCCAATAGTTTCCATGTTGCCCGGTTGGTAGCGGCCTGTGTCCAACCCTTGAGTGTGAATAAGTTTGACATAATGTTGTATTGTTGTGTTGTGGGAGAGGATAGTGAAAGAAGTTGCAATATAGATAAAGTTTACCTCTAAATTCAATAAGTACATTAATGTGTATGTATGTATGTATCAGCTGTATCACTTATTAAGTGTTTACAAGATCCGTATCAGATTGAATCGGGCCACGTTTTTGACATTTAAAGATTTTTTAGCTGACAATAATTTAAACAAAATAATACTCGTAATATTTTCCCCCTTAACCATAGAGCCCTTAACAGATAAATCTCTATCGCATTAAAAGTGGTTTAACTGTCAAAATGTAAATCAAACTTTATTGAGTAACAAATAAGTACTCGTACAAAAACCTTACAGTAGCGAAGCAATCTAAATAAGAACCCACTTAAGCTATTTAGAAGTGGCTGCATTTACCGTATTGCACTCAAATCGGTCACAGAACTTAGTAAAATTACCCCACGACTTGCCATTCGGTACAGTCAGCCAGGAATAAGCTCATTCAGGCTATACTTCATTCCAAAAATAAGTATCGAAAAGAGAGATTGATTAAGGTCTGAAAGCTTAGGTATCCATCATCATAATTTCAGCCACAGGACCTCCACTGCTGAACATGGGTCTCCGCCAATGACTTCCACATCGCACGGTTGGTAGCGGCCTGCATCCAGCGCCTTCCTGCTACCTTTATCAGGTCTTATTATTTTTCTTTTAGTTGTGTTACGCAATTTTTGATATCCACAATAGTTCCTGCGAACTGTACCCCACACACAATGCATCAAGCGTCAAGGTAGTAGCTAGGTACTTTTAGTTATTTCGTGGCATCTCACCTAGGTTTCTTCATGTCAATGCAATGTAGCAGTCAGAATGTTCTCTACTATTTTCATTGTATTATGCTTTGTCTATGAAATAAAGTATTATTTTTATGTTCGACTGTACTCGCATGATTAAACCTGAACGCATTTAATCGAACGGATTTATTGGCAGTCAATTTTGAACGATTGACTCGAGACTATCGAGTAGTATCGAGATAATAGCGCAATATCGATGCTTTTTATTACCACGATTTATTTACGGAAGTTAAAAGTAGTTCATGGGAAGTACTTCCATGGTTTACGTAAAAATACGTCATAAGCTGTTGTCTAGTGCGTAAGAGAGTTATCTCAACAGTGTCAAAAGTACTGGGTTCGGTTTCTAAATAGGACATAAGTGCATAATCTAAAATTAGGTAGTAGATTATTGTTCCCTTAACACAGCTTATTTATTTACAATCTTTCACTTTAATTGTTACAACCCAAACGTTTTAAGAAGAATTTTTTGACTGCTGTTGATTTTGAGACTGGAAATTCCGTTTGCTTGATGCTGATCTTCTCTGAGCTGAGCTGATCTGAGTTTTACTGAGTTTTAGATATATGCTGTAAGTGACACTGTAAACCAGGGGTGGCCAACTTGATTAAACATAAGATCAACTGTTTACTAACGAAACCCTGGGCGATCTATCACTTACATACTTCTTGAAATCTTAAATGAAACAGCATAGTTTAGTACAAAATCATGTAGTATTTTTTGCCTTGTAACGATCGACTGGACTAATATTCGCGTCGCGATCGACCGGTTGATTTCGACAATATTTGTAGACTACAAGAAACACGGAAAGCCTTCGATAATTTTCACAAAAAGTTTAATACAGTATCAGCGTCAAAAAAAATAGTATTGCCTCAAGTCTCGACAATGTCGAAAGTAAAACGGAAGCTCAAATTGTCATTTGATTAGAGTTATTTATATGTCGTTTGCGGCGAATGCACTTACTTTTGTTAGGCCGGTTGCGACAAAACACATCTACTCAGTACCTCTAGCACGAAAAACTTTCAACTTCGAATCGTTTGCGTATTCGAATCGCCATCAAAAGAAAACTGCAACAGCGCCCTTGTGAACGTGTCGTAAAGTGAACTTAGTATGAGAAATGGTTGCACGAAGCTTATTTTGAGAATCAAAATAATTGTCACGTTATCGTTTAATTCGAAGGTTGAGTATCGAATTTTGTCGAATTCGCAAACGATTCGAAGACAAAAGTTGTTCTGAATGCTCGAGGTACTGTGTAGCGCCAATGGACTTTGGAAATTGGGTGCAGTGACAGAACGTCAGACTCTACATTTTTGTTGCAAAATAGAGTGTATTTATAACTGCATAAAGACGTCACCGTGTTTAGCTTGATAAGTTGTGACAAAATTATTTAATTTTGCGATAAAATATCGGTTTACTAAATTACTTGTCAGAGAAAGCTTGTTACCGAAACCGCATAGGTACTTAATACTCATAGCGCCAAAATGTACTTAGGTACCGTTATTATGGAAAATTATCCTATCCTACTACGTGGGACACTATTTAAGTTGTAAGCCTAACTATGAAAACAAAGTAGTATATTATTAAAATGGTATTGATTGCGTTTATTGGTATTGTCTTTCATGATTTATGTACTTTTTAATGTGTCCGAAACACTTTTCATAGCATTTTTTCCACTCAGCTTGAGGCACCTCCAAAACATGGTTTTTGACCGCACCGACAGTTGCTTCTGGCTACATAAATCGCTGTTCACGCATTTAATTTTAATATAATAGGTACCAAAAGAAGTGTTTAGATTCCAAGCAAGAATTTTGTAGCGTTGGACCTGTTTATTTCATATTTTGAGTGTTCAAATAGTCAGTTGTTTGACGAGACGTGTAAAAGCTCACATTTTCGTCACGAATGGCGATTCGACTATGCTGGCCAGTTTCCCTTATTAAACTGAAGACTTTTGGAAAAAAAGTGGCTGTTTACTATTAAGAATTAACCATTCTACATTTCTCTAGTGACGTTTCTGTCATATAATCGGATATTTCGGAAAAATAGGCGACCGTAAGTTTCAAAGTGTTCCGAGCGCATGGGACTTTTGTTGGAATTGGTTCATCTTAAATCACCTCCATAGTCGATAGCTGTTTATTTTCAGGATCATTATGCATAGATCCTTAATTCGTCAACTGTCACAATTTTAAAAACGGCTTTTAAAGCTTTTTAAACGTATTTATCAAACATTTCCAAGGACTAAACGACACAAGCGTCCTATTGAGCGTTTGAAAAATTTTGTGACATCCAGCGAGAAAAAAACGTATTAACCATAATATGTTCATACAATATTTTATTACTGCTGGTGGAATTAATGCCTAGGATTATCTCAATCCTACGATATATCACATGACGAGGTTTGTCTTCCATTTTTCTGACAACATCAATGTTTTCCGCCACTATTAGTCATTTTGGACGACTTTCGCAAAGTTCACTGGTGAGCCAATGACATACAATATTTATACTTCTTAAACTAGCGTTTTACAATAGTAAAGGACAGATCTTTATCACCAAAAGTGAAATTTGGCTGATCGCTTCAGTTTTGTATTGATTAACCACGTCGAAAGTCATAATAAATCTTCGCGCGTAAATTTCCTCAAGTCAATTCCATGTTTTTGTAGTCAAGATAATTTTCAATTCAATGTTAATAATACAAAACGTGCTCAAATGATAAAAAGTTTTGAATAAGGTTGTAGTCAAAAATGTCAAACTTTTCATTAAAAGTATCAGATGTCGTCTAACAACACGTTATGTTGTCGAGGCTCACAACTTAAATAGTGCCCTAGTATCCTACTTCCTACTAATGTTATAAATGCGAAAGTTTGTGTGGATGTCTGGATGTTTGTTACTCTTTCACGCAAAAACTACTGAACGGATTTTGGTGAAACTTTACAGTATTATTGTTTATAACCTACATTAACATAAAGGCTATAATTTATGCCGATCTGTGACACTAAATTTCACGCGGGTGAAGCCGCGGGCAAAAGGTAGTCTTCTATAAATTAATACCTACTAAACTTTCTTTTCAACCGACTTCAAAAAAGGAGGAGGTTCTCAATTCGACCCGTATGTTTTTTTTTTTTCTATGTTTGTTACGCGATAACTCCGCCAATTATGAACCGATTTGAACAAATCTTTTTTCGGCGTATAGGTAATACCTCAAGGGTGGTCCCATTTAAATTTAATAATAGAAAAAACAACCCCCAAGGGTGGAAAATTGGGGATGAACTTTTTTATACGCAATATCTCCGCCGATTATAAATCAATTTGAACGATTATTTTTTTGTTGAATAGGTATTATCAAAAGGGTGGTTTCATGCGAATTTGAAGAAAATATTTCACCCCCAAGGGTGGAAAATTGGGGATGAACTTTTTTATACGCAATATTTTTAATTTTTAGTTTTTTTTGTGTTCACGCATTTGAAGTCGGTTTTATTTTTTTTAAAAGTTAATTATAACTTAAAAGTAATGAATAATTAAGGTGACGATAACCGGAATTTGGTGTCGGACTGGTGACTCTAGAGTCGGTGTTTAGATCTCAAACACAGGCATTCTTAGTTGGAGGGTTAATAATTATAATCTATACTAATATTATAAATGCGAAAGTAATTCTGTCTGTCTGTCTGTCTTTCTTGCTTTCACGCCTAAACCACTGAACCGATTTTGATAAAATTTGGCATATAGATAGTGTTAGCGACGTCAAGAATAGTCGAGATTAATGTTGGCAACATCATGTCAATTAGTTCAAATCAACTAATTAATCTGTTTCGTAATTAAGAAAATGAACTTGAAATTTTCGCCAAAAAGGCAATACCGTAGCGAAAACCATCAGGCTCTCTCGCTTACTCACTCGGTAGGCCTCTTTCTTGCATTGTCTGATCTCTCACTTCCACAAAATAGCTTCTCTTTCACACTTTTCTGGAAAATCTGGAATGTTCAGGAAAAAATAGAGAAGAAACGAGACAGAAATATCGGACCTCTCGCTTCGAACATTCTAGAGCGTGAGATAGCAATATGTTTTGTCCTTGTCTTGCACGGATGGTCCGTTGCGCGAGGCAATACCGTAAAGAGAGCCGTTTTAGGATTTTTGTTAATAACTTCGCCAATTTTGGGAATTTTTAGATGAAACTTTTTGTATAATGTACATAATTTAATTACGCATCTGTAGAAAATAAGAAACCATTGTAAAAGTACCTGCCAGTTGGAGAAAATTAGCAAAATCTGTGGATTTCCCGAAGACAGGGATAGCAATAGCGTGTGAAAGCGGGACGGAGATAGCCGCTCCCCATAAATACGGAATGAACCGCTCCAGCTGGCATGTATTGTTTTGTTCAGTTCAGAGAACAAGTGCTCCAAGCAACAAGTGATCTGAAGAAGCAAGAACTGAGAAAAGGAAGCGAATAATAAACGCGAGAAGTCTCAGCAAGTGAAATAGTGGTTTTATTCCTGCAAGTAGCACCTACTACGCCTGACATAGTAAGGGCAAGCTCTCAACGGCAGTCATCATCGTCCGGTCAGCGCTCTCGAACACACACAAACGCATACAGTCCACTGCAGTCCACCACAGATAGTTTGAGTCCCGGGAAAGGACATAGAATAGTTTTTATCCCGGTTTTTCAAACAGGGACGCGCGTGACAAAGTTTTTCTGTGACAGACAAAATTCCACGCGGGTGAAGCCGCGGGAGGAAAGCTAGTCAGTAATACCTTAAATAATACTAAAATGTTGTCAACCTCTAATAAAAATAATTTACTTAATCAAACTTTTTGCATCACATTACTAGACGTAGTTATGACTCTAATAACGAGATATTTTAACCTTGAATGTATTATTTAGAGCGGATATTATGTTTTTACAAAACACATAATGTGCTACTACATATGCTGTCATTAGTTAATTTTATGCATATGAGTAATGTGTACTTGTTGTGGGTAATTTGATATTTCATTTGCATACGAAATACTAGCTACTTTATTACGAGCATAAAATATGATAAGAGATATAAATTATATTAATGATCGATAAAATTGGTCGTAGTAGTTTATTACTTTGGATAATCTTTGAGTGAAATAGGTGTGAAATAGTGTTGTTCAAATATTAATAGAAAATGTCTCTAGTCTCTAACAAAAACTTGTTTCGGTTTAAAATTGATGATTAAAAGTTGTTGGATCGTTTCAGCCAAATGACGTCCACTGCTGGACAAAGGCCTCCCCCAAGGTTTTCCACAATGAACGGTCCTGCGCTGCCCGCATCCAGGCTCTTCCCGCGACCCTTACCAGATCGTCGGTCCACCTAGTAGGAGGCCTGCCCACGCTACGTTTTCCAGCCCGTGGATTAAAAGTTGTTGGATAATGCATTTAAATTAACGCATAATATTGTCTAGTTACGCAGTTATTATTTTAACACATTCAGATTATAGTAGATACGAGTATATTTTCGTTAATAACGTAATATCATATTTACATTATACATATTGCAACGAATTGTAATGAAATGAAGCTTAATAGCAAAAATCTAGTTATTTACACAGTTCAGTAACTATTTTTTGCTAGTGTGATAATCACTAGTTCAACGAGTAGTTTTTTACAAAACCAACATAGTTATTAAAAAGACAGTGAATGCAGGTTTCACGGTATACGGGCGAGTCGGTGAACCGAGAGATGTCGGTCGCGATATTGGCACATTTTTTACTTATTTTGTTCGAATGTATTATACGAGTCAAATATCGTAATGGTTGCATGATAATTGTGTTATGAAACGTAATTTCGAAATTAGTTAATTTTGTCGAGGTCTCTTTTTACGAACTGCATGTCAACTCGTTTGGGTATAAATGTACATTGTACATAGTACAAATTAGCTACAGGTTACCTAGCTATTACCTAGCAGGTTGTAGATTTTGATGTGTGTCTTATGTGGCCCAACCTGCTGGACGAAATAAGGTCAAGCATGTAGGTCATTTAAAGAAAAAAAAACTTCTGGATCATTTAAACAGAGTAAGATTTCACGTAGATGTTTTGACCTAATCGGCATCAAATCGTTCTTATAAGTTTATCATCAATATTTTTAATAACTACAGTATGACCATTAGCCTAGCCCCTGGTCACCTTTACCCATGACGCAACCAAAATAATGTTGCCATACTCATTCAGACATTAAAATCGGTCACATTGCACGAATATGCCCGACATTTCACTGAATTACCAACAATTATAGTTCGCAAGATCATGAATCTAATATGCCTCAGGCTCTGAATCAAAGTAGGGCAATGTTTCTCAAACGTTGTGTCAGTTGTGATTCATGTCTATTAATCGATATAGTGATTTAAAATTAATAACGAAGTCCCTTCCGCATTATTGTCACGAAACTTTAGTAAAGTTAAGATTTAAGAGTAAAAGCGCTCATAAAGAGCTTTCATAAAATAATTGAAGATTTTTAAAAGAAGGCGAAATGAAAATTGTATATTACTTACTACTAAAGTGGGTTTTATGGCCTGCTTTCAAAATAATTTTCTTGGCAAACCTAAAACTCTACCTAAGAAGATGAAATAACACTTTTTATTAATTTTTTAATAAAATCAATCAAGTTTGGGAGCCGCTGCGTACGCTCTCAGTTGAGTGAGTTATTTATCGATTGCCGAAAGTGGATCGATCTTGTAGATCATTGATAATGTCACCAGATCACATAAACGGGTTGTTGCGATGTTTATATCGTTTTAATAGCCGATATTAAGATTCGATTCAAGGCTGTACCTACACTCGATCTGAAAAGTGGATCATCCAATATCATCTTAAGTACTCTGACAAATCGTTTAGAAAACTTGTTACCCTTTTAAAGCCGACTGTACACAACATACCAATTGGGAAACATCAATTTACCAGTTAAAGAGGATTTTTTCATATTGGTCGGTAATTTCGTAAGTAGGTACTTTGCATAAATTATTTAAATTTTACTTAAATTAATTGCGATTCAGTAATCATTAATTACTTAATGCTACATTAATTTAAGTATGGGAATAATTTCGCCTTCAAGTTCAATTAGCTAGCGTACTTTACAATATTTCAACATTTTGATAAAATCTTTAGGAAAATAGCTTTAGCGATCAGAAGCTGATTAAGCATTCAGATGCATGCTTGTGTTACAAGTGAGCTTACCACAATAGAGGATCGAACGAGCGTTTCTCGGATTTCGAGTCAGCCAGTTCACTTTGGGCTAAATTAGGTTCATCCAAAATTTAAATTATAAAGCGACCCTTACTATTTACCAACCCTATTCACAGGCGATTGGGCAAACGCAACTGCGAAATTTGGCCAACAATGCGTCGTTACTATCAGATGTGCGTTACCCAGTTGTAGTTATCTGGACGATATCTCCATCCCACCGTTATGGTTGACCACGACCTATAGCTATCAGTCATCTAAATGGGTTTGACAAAGAAATAAAAAGGTTTGAGGTCTGATATGTCTGAGTTTAAGCGACAGCAGAAATGATGATAGTGATTTTTGAACCGTTAGTAATTGTGACGTGACCATTTGACCAATCATAAGCAAGAGGAAGGGTAGTTAAAGTTAATAATATGCCTATAGATATATGTATAGAATGTGATTATTTAATTGGATACTTGATTATATTAAATGTTGTCCTTAAAATCTTCCTTTCCAGATCTTCTTGAAAAAAAGGACCTAATTACTAATTTCATTTGACTCCAATTACTTTCACTGTGTGATATCTTTATAGATAAAATACGTGATAGTTTTTTCTTTTTTATCACTCGATATTTGTTACCGGTGCCGGCGTAACAGGACGTGGTGCAAATATTACGTTCCTTTTAGATCTGTTACCCAATAAGCGAAAGTAGACAACACATTTTAAATATTAAATAGCGAACATATGAATAGGTGTGTATAGAATAGGTAGAGTATCCTACACTTAACATGTGGTGTGTAACTCTGTTGAATAGGGTTCCAAATTGTAACCAATTTCTATGTGGGAGTGTAACAATTAAGTATGCGTAGGTTGTAATGATCTAGTTTATTGTTTAATTATATTAATTAGTGCAGTGTTAAGCAGGCGGAAGTTATTGTTTGAAAGTATAATTGCCTATAATTCTATAATGTAATAATTGTCTAAATATAATATTAAATTGGGAGTTCTTTAGCAACAAAATAAATCAGTACATAAAGGAATTAGATAGCAATTAATCAAATTACGCCATTTCCAGCCATTTTTAGCCATTTTTTTTAGCCGGAAAACCCATTTCATCTTTAACATACATGACAAGTAATCATACGCCCATATTCACAAATATTATTATGAAGTCTTACAGTGCTCGTGGACGCACAGGGTGACACACTAACCAATCACAGACCTTTATTTAACACTGTGCGTTCGATTTGCTACTACAGTTAAGCAAGTACCGTCTGTGAATACGAGTGATAATGCAATATGAACATAGACTCTACCAACTGTAGACTTATATTTAAAACAGTGACTTTTTAATTGACTTCAACATTTTCCTGCTTTGAATTTTCTGTGCGTTTGAACCGTTCCCAACAAACTCTAGAAAGAACTTGTAATATAGTTACTACTCATTCTTAACACAATAAAATTAAGAAACAATGCAGTGTGTTGCAAGATAACTGCGCACGCGTCCGTTGGCAAACAGACAGAGATTAATGTTCTAATTAGCTGCCTTTCGGTGTACGATGGTCACTGCAGTTGCGACAGGTTCCTATTGATTGTACATGCAAAAATTGGGGCAGATATATTAATCGTATACTTATTGACAAACAGACAGACAAAGTTAATAATTAATTAAATTGTGTGTATACAGACAATAGATGTCATAAAGGTTCAACTAAGCGTCAATCATCAGATAATAGTAAAGTGCTCTTACAGAAATAAATGTTAACCAATGGAATGCGTAGAAGATTATCCCAAAGAAGTCTAAGGCTGGGTTGCACCATCTTACTTTAACATTGACAAACGTCAAAAATCTGTCAAACTCTATACAAAAAACACCGTTATAGTTACGGTCAAAGTTAGGTGATGCAAGCTCAGCCTAAATGTACAAAAAATCGAGAAATAGTTTCATGTGTGCAAATATAAAATTAAAAAGTATCAGTTAGTTATGTAAGTAATTCTTCTTCACGTTTATTTATACGTAACAAAGTTTTGAAGAAACGAATGATGTTTCCAAAGGACTAAAGAACTAACGAGTATTATTCACTTAACTACGGTAAAAATCCATATCCTCGTTATCAAATAATAACTGTTTCTACACAATCTGAGAGTGTTTTTAATATCGTGTGGATTTCATCTCATTACGGACCCATGATTGTCCCGCGTCCCGCCATCCCCTGCCTGCGTGCGTATGAAAACACATACGTGACACAGAGCAATGGGGCGCAATCCCACGTGGGTGGTGCAATCCGCACAATATTAAAAAAACCCATAAAGGCAAGTTCAATAGGGATGTTTGCTGGGTAAAAAAGCAAGAGTTTTAATTAGCTTATCAAAAACTACTCGACACGTATTTTTCACTTTTTAAAACTAATGAAAATGTAAAGAGATAAATCTTGTCAAAGTTGTAAAGAAAAGGCCCGTGACGTCAGTGAGTGCGTAAAAGTGCAGCACTTTGTGACGCCGCGCGGAACTTCAACGCACTATAACTTTGTAATTATTTGTTTGATTGACAATTAAAAATATAGGTACGTGTCCAATATTTTTTTATACTAAAATTGACGGACTAAAAATTTTTTTTTAGGAAACTAGCCTATTACAAAACACCTCAAATGACTTCACAACATCAAGAACTATCGCCTCCATTCCGGTGACATTACAACAATGTGGGTAATAAATGTTAATACTAGAAACAATACGAAATTACACTTTCACTGTTACAAGCAACATGGCAATAAAAAGCACGGTGACGTCACCGCAATGACTTAATGTTTGGGCACTTTCGCTGTTGACTTAGATGCGCGTGCACGCGTACTTACAAATGAATTGTTACTGTTCAATGGAAAATTATCACGAAATTAATTAACGGACAAATGCTTTGAAAACGTTCAGGAACGATCTGTGAGTTTGCTAGTTTTAAATCAACCTTAAAGTCGAGTAAATTATTGTTTTCTGTGTCAAAGTAGGTATCTGAATTAGTGGATATTTAATATCTATGAGTATTTAGATCATTCAACGACTGTTTTGTAGGAATCTAACTTTGGGGCGTAGTGATGATGAAATTGAACTGTAACCAATTTTAACTAGAGGTCTATTACCATTCAAGTTTTAACTCTAGTTCTGGTTTTTAAGATCCATTCATGGAAAAAAACTTCTCTACATCATAGATATTTTATATTTTTTATATTTTTAGTCCTATTTTTTATCTGATATTTTTCTGTATATCAAAATTGTTTGTTTCCTTAGTACAAATAAATAAATAATACGAACAGCAAGGGACTGGAATTCGCTGCCTGCTGCTGTATTTCCCGAACACTATAATACGGGCCTTTTCAAGGCGAGAGTGAATAGGCATTTACAGGGCAGATATGTACTAGACTGCATCTCATTTAACATCATTGCGGTCAAATAGCTGCCTTGTTTTGCATAAAAAAATAGAGTTAACTTCCGGAAAATTTTCCGCCCAATTCCGTCTCGCTTTTCCTCGCCGCGTGGCCTACGTTACGTCACTCACGCGCAACTCCTTGGTATTCGGCCATTTTGTAATTAAGATCTACTTACTATACCGTGATAATGAAGGTTATCGCGGTACTTTCCAACGTTGCAAAAGTAACGTGAGTGGGTTTGTGGTTACTTAGGTAAAGATGAAGTAGGTTAATATTTTCGACGTTTGTATAATCGAGTGCAACGCAAGATTTGGGATTGGTTGGGTGATCTTTCCGATCGTATTATGTGATATTATAATATTGAATAATTAATCTTCATATTTATAATTATGGCTTATTCTCTCACATTATGATAATTCTTTAAAATGTCAATCTCAGAACTGTGATTGATAGCACCAAAAAACGATGACGCCTTCCACTAATCTGCTTTGAACTCTTGAACGAATTCGATTCTATGTCTGTAAGTAACTTTTACCACCACAAATTGAGAGTAATGCTGATGTTATAGTCTCTCTCTCTCTCTCGAATTATATTACTCCAGGTTACCGATTGCCAATTCCAAGCGGTCAATATGAAAATCATTGGGGTAGACTTATATTCAGTAGTAGACGTCCTGTAACCGAATTGATGACTCTACTATTGTCCCCACCTTTCTTGGTTGCTTAAATACGTAAGTGGGTGGCCGGGGGGGTTTGTAAACATAGTTCTCTTTAGTGGATACTTAACCTTGATGACCCTAGCGATGATCCATTGCTCTAGTAGCATAATAACCGCATAATAGTGATCTAATAACCGTTGCGTCACCGGTGAACGGCCGAGGTGCTCGTGAACCCGCGGCCTTGTCAATACCGTGGGATTATTGGACGCTTTGGAATCATCATCGGATCATCTGTCTACGCTGGTTGTCAGCGATCGTGGAGGTTTACGGTAGAACCGTTACCTAGAATGTATAAGTCATGGAAATGTCACATTTCCTAAGAGCTTATGTAGATGTACCTATTGATGTTATCCTTGAACCCAGGGTCTGTCTGCTTATAAGTTTTTGGTTCTGGTCATTACAAAATTCATGTATCCTGATGACGTAGGGCATAGGTCTAAGTACAAATAAGACCGGTCGCTCTAAGTGTCAAATGGCAAAGAATTCCAGATAGATGGGATACAAAAATACCGCATGTTTTCTTAGAAAAATTAACGAACGTTACAAATGAGATAAGAAACTATCAAAAAACATTAACAATCTCGATATATCATAATAACCCAGACTGCTGAACTACCTAATTCTAGTAAACTCTAACGGGCTCGTTAACTTATTTGTCAATAGGATGCAATTATTTCTTCAAATCACATACAGACAGAAATCTATCTATATTTATATATGTCACCGGAAAATAACAAGACACGTAAGTTGATCAATTTTCTAGGTAGTTGATCAACTCTCGGAAAATAATAAATGGCAGTTGAAATGTACTATTTAACGCATTGAATTTTAGCTAATTGGTCAACTTACGGTACCTAGCCGTAATTTAATAATTAACTATATTGCTACAAGTAAAATCATCCACAAATGGGCCAATCGTTGCCCAGTGTACTATTTGACGGTACACTATTATCCGTCACTTAATACACTTTTCTCTGATTGGTCAACAGCATTAATTATAACCATTTAGCAAGTGTTTATTCATAGAGTTACAAACACTTAGGGATAGGGATATTAAAGTTCGTCTATGCTATAAAGTTAAATAAATGAATCGTCTTGGTATTGCAAAAGCCATTTGTAATAATTATCAGGCGAGGATTGAAAGTCTACAAAGTCGACTTGTCCTCTCCTATTAAAGTCGTCAGAAATCAATGGTTTTACGACTATGCCACGCTTGGGAAAACTTTTCTTCGAAAGACATGTTTTACACAGCTTAAGAAAAATATTTATGGCCCATATTGGTACTAAATACTTATCTTTTAGGGCATAAATAATTTTGTCCCGCCGTCCATGACCAGTCTCAACGTGGGCATCATGTATTCGCTGGTAGAATTCAGCGCTAGGAACAATCCGTATCGTTGGATCAGAATGGGATTTTATTTTTAATATTTTATTTTCAACAATTGCTAATTTTACTACTGTAAATAAAGAAAAACAAGTACGGACTAGATAGATTTGTTTACGTTTAAACCGGTAATGGCGGCGGCCGGGTGGCGGGGAGCGGTATAAGAGCACGTGAGTCTTTTAACCAATCAACGTACACCTTGCCTTTGTCGGATGATTTAACGGCAAGACGCCGTAAATTAATCAACTTACTAAAATACATACCTTAAATAGTACATTACAAATGCCGTTTATTATTTTCCGAGAGTTGATCAACTACCTAGAAAATTGATCAACTTACGAGTCTTGTTATTTTCCGGTGACATATATATAAATAAAAATGAATTGATGTTCGTTAGTCTGATTAAAACTCGAGAACGGCTGGGCCGATTGAACTGATTTTGGTTTTAAAATGTTTGTCGTAGTCCAGGGTAGGTCTAAACGGTGAGCAAATAAGGAAAAATTGCGATGGCTTATTTATTGCCTTTAAGGCGGAACAGAGTTCGCCGGGTTAGCTAGTATAAAATAAATTTACTTCTGGCTTTGGAAGCTTAACGATTACTGAGGATTTAATTTTCATAATTAAGTGACAAAGTGTGTCAAATTAAGAGCAGGCGACAACCGAACGACCTTTCACCAAGTTTAAAATATACACTTGCTCAACATTGAAATATGCTTGTATATATTATTCAAGGATAATCAATTTTTATAGTCTAGGTTTCAAATGCTTGTGGGTGTGCATTACACAGCAATTTTGTTTGTTGTACTACGAGTATACTCATACATATTCTGTTTATAAATCTATGTAATCATCTAGATTCAAGTCCTCTTCTGATGTAGTGTATACATATGATAGAGGGTACAAAGATAAATTGGCAACTAAAATAGTAACAGTAATTTTTTTTATTGGTAAATATTTAGTCTATGTAGTTGTAGGTTCATTATTTGTATTATGTAACAGCGTTTAATAGAGATATTATTAACAAGCTGTGACTATATTTTGTCATCTAGTTCAGAAACTGGCGAGTGGCAAGAAAACCTTGGTGTTGCACCAAACGGTTATCGTATATCATTCATATTATAATTACCTTTTAAAAAAAATAAAACCGACTTCAAATGCGTGAACACAAAAAAAAACTAAAAATTAAAAATATTGCGTATAAAAAAGTTCATCCCCAATTTTCCACCCTTAGGGGTGAAATATTTTCTTCAAATTCGCATGAAACCACCCTTTTGATAATACCTATTCAACAAAAAAATAATTGTTCAAATTGATTTATAATCGGCGGAGATATTGCGTATATAAAAGTTCATCCCCAATTTTCCACCCTTGGGGGTTGTTTTTTCTATTATTAAATTTAAATGGGACCACCCTTGAGGTATTACCTATACGCCGAAAAAAGATTTGTTCAAATCGGTTCATAATTGGCGGAGTTATCGCGTAACAAACATAGAAAAAAAAAAAAAACATACGGGTCGAATTGAGAACCTCCTCCTTTTTTGAAGTCGGTTGAAAAAAACATACGGGTCGAATTGAGAACCTCCTCCTTTTTTGAAGTCGGTTGAAAATAAATTGTAATTTGTCAAAGTTTTTATTGTCCAGTATTAACGTGGGTATAAACACATGCACACGCAGGTACCATAGCATTAACTATAAGTTCAAGGGCCCTGTCATAGCAAATACGATAGCGATCAAAACCGTAATCACAGCCAAGGGTAATGTCATGTTTAATTACTTTACGTCGTTTATCGCTGTCGAAACATGTTTACATGTCAACACTTTGCTTGATGGGCTTAATTATCAAAACAAAATATAAAATAAAGTACGCTATTTCGTTAATTATAAAAGTCACGCGCACATTTCTTAAATGTTAACTAATTCCTAATTTTTAAAATAATTTGAAATGAAATAGAGCGTTAAAACGAATTACATTCTTCAATAACTCAAAAAAAATAGTGAATTAATAAGCAAACAAGAATAAATATTATGAAGTGTAGGAAATTGAATCCGTGTAAAATATTGCAGTAAATGAAGTAGAAACTATTACATTTGTTATCAAACATTCTGAATTTCGAAATATAGCAAGAATATTTCGAAACTTGTTATTCAGTTTCCAAATTCTATTTCAGTCGGTCCAGCGATTAAAATGCGAGACAAACTAATTAGGTCTTATTGCCTGTTATTAGAGGTATAACTTTGCACTAACTTGTATGAGTGTTGTAAATGTGTTATTTGCTTTGTATACCTATCTTCGTTTCAGCCAAATGACGTCCACTGCTGGACAAAGGTTTTCCACAATGAACGGTCCTGCGCTGCCCGCATCCAGGCTCTTCCCGCGACCTTTACCAGATCGTCGGTCCACCTAGTACGAGGCCTGCCCATACCTATCTACATAAAATATATTAAAAGCTTTCGTAAACATAATTTTTGTTTGCAATTAGGCTTTCAATGGTAATTTTATTCTGAACAGACAAAGTTAGATGCACTTTATTCTATTTTAATGATATACTCAAGGAGCATTTCATTTAAAAAATATTTCCACCACCTGGAGAGAATTATGGTTTTTAACGTTAAGGCGAATTTTAGCATAGGATCAGCCATCGGATTAACATTTTGTTTTGACCAACGATCTTTTAAAGGTGGCTAGGAAATGGCTTCTTGCAACCATGCTCTAGAGGTATAATCAGCAATGAATCTACCCCTGATATAGAAAACACTGAAAACCAGCGTCGTGGCCTTCCTCACCACGGGCCACGGCATATGCTGAGTGGGGTCCTATTGCGATTCGCATCGCTGTGCGACAGGATGGCACTGTTCAGTTTCCTTTCTCTTCCATTGTATGTTTTATGTGTTACCTCTGTCTTGTTTGCTTTCTTTATTTACTTATTTTGTCTTTTGTGATGTCCATAGCAAGATATGTTTCTTTCTTTCAAAAATAATTAAAGATAAAGAGCCATTATGATTAACACGTCCTTTCTTGTTTCCAGGTGTTGTGCATAGCGCTGGCGGCCGGGCTGGCGGCGGGCGCAAGGCCGCGGCCGAGGCTGCAGCAGCAAGTCGACGAGTACGACTACGACCAGGCGCAGGAGAGGGCTTCAGGAGACCAGGTGAGGACCTTCTTTGGTTTAGTTATGGGCATAAAAGCAAGGACAGGTTCCGATAAAGGTTTCTTCAGGAGAAAAGTGACGAAGTATCGGCGTGAAATCAAAGACAGACTCTGGTGACCCGTTGGTTTACTATTTATTATACAGCAAGGACAGGCTACTGTAAGGGTTTTTTGAACAGACCAAGTGAAGAACATCTTGTGTTGAGTATTGGCGTTAAATCAAAAACCTGCTCATATTTGGTGTACGGGCTAACCGCACATAAAAATTGTACATTTCTTACTTGACCTAGTTTAAAATTAGCTAAGTTAGCTTTACGTCATTGCTCGTCACTATGCGTTACAATATTGGTGAATTCAATAAATCAGTGTACGTTCAACACTCGTCGGGTTTGGTTATTAGCTCTCCTCGGAGCCACAATCCCTTCAGCGTCCCTTAGCGAATCCTTAATGTGTGGTTTACTACCGCTACATTAGTTTTGGTCCTTCGAGCTTACGAACAAGCAGGACCCCACGCGAGTGAAGTCCTGTGTTCTGATCTAAACTAGCGATAACTGTGGTTGAACTTTGTACGTGACCTCATTCTGCGCACGGCCACGTGTCTGCATCAGCGCCAACTCCGTGACTGTGGATTGTCACTCAGCAGCATCAGCGTCATCCAGCGTATAGCGTGAGTCGGGAGACTCGTCTTGCAGCAACATTCAAGTAAGATCGTTCATATTTTACTAACATATCGAAAACTACCATGTCGAACTTCGAAGCGTTATTCAGCCGTCAAGGTGAACTTGTAACTGAAATTCAGCGTATTGGATCCAACTTCGGAAAGGATCCAGCACATCGTAAAACCTCAGCGTATCTGAAGCTACGACTACAATCGTTAGATAGCTTATGGGGAGAGTTCGATCGTAACAATGAGCAACTAGAAACTGTCGAGAGTAGATCTCAGCGATACTTTATAGAGTCTATCTACGAGCAAACGAAAAACTATTATACAGAAATAAGAGCGAATCTTTTAGCATACGAGCCGTTAGGGTCAGGGTCAAGTTCAGATTCAGGTAAGGTGAAAATGGACAAGACTGACTCTCCGAGCAAGATCGACGAACTTATGTCCTACCAAAGGACCAACTTTCGAGCGTTTAACCGATTAACAACGAGCATTCAGGTGAGTGAAATATCGGATAAGTGGGAGATCGAAGATGAACTGCGAAACATCCAATCGAGATGGCAGGACATTGACAAGCTACATCTGAAAATAGACAACATCCTTGAAGGTGAGGATGAGCTCTATCAATACGAGTTCCTCAAATACGAGAAAATATTCAAACAAACTAAAAAAGCACTGTATCAAAAACTTAATGCTACAGCGCATGTGCAGCAAGCTACTCCTCTGCTGGAGATACCTACATTCACTGGTAAATACACGCAGTGGCCTACATTTTTCGACTTATTCACCGAATCGATACATAACAACACATTTTTATCAAAAGCACAGAAAATGCAGCATCTTAAAGGTAGAGTAAAGGGAGAAGCAGAGCGTTTAATTCAGCACTTGAATATTTCAGCTGAAAACTACGACGTAGCGTGGGAAATTCTGACACATCGTTATAATAATCCTCAAGTGCTATTTACAACGCAAATCGAAACGTTATTGAATCAGCCTAACGTGAGCAAGCAGACGTCATACGAGATCAAACGACTCTATGACACCACTACGGAGTGTATCCATGCCATACATAACCTGGGCGTGGACACCAATACATGGGACCCTTTACTAGTTCATCTCCTAACAAAAAAACTAGATAGCGACACCTACAGCGACTACAAAGAAGCACGTAAGTCTCCTAGAGATTTAGCCTCATTAGTAGAGTTTATGAACTTCCTCGAGAGCAAGTTTATGGCCCTCGAACCCATGCATAAGCGAGAACGAGATAACACAGCCTCCACAGCTTCCACAAAGCCAGCTCCTGCATATCATCAACCTAAAAATCAACATTACTCGAAACAATACAATAGTAAGTTCGCATCTAAAGGATATCAAGCAGCCATCGCATCTACGTGTAAATGTCCTTTATGTAATTACGATCACGAGCTCTATAAATGCAACAAGTTTAACAATATGACAGTGGAAACGAAATTGAGGACAGTGACGAAACTGAAACTTTGCCAAAATTGCTTATTCAAACACTTACACGATAAATGCACTTCGATCAAAAGGTGCAAGGAGTGCAATAGCGAACATCATACGATTCTACATGACGCATTCATCGGGTCATCGCACTCAAGCTCGATGCCTACAACCGATTTAAAAGCGAAATCTACCATAGCAACACCGCCTATATCTAAATCACTTAACAAACCCTACGCTGCCAATCACGTTACTGCCAGCGATGAAGAGGTTTTATTAGCGACTGTCTTACTGCAGGTTAAAGGCATTGATGGTAATTACGTCACGCTGCGAGCTCTTCTTGACCAGGGTTCGCAGATTACACTTATATCTGAAAACGCCGCTCAGCTTCTAGGGTTACCACGCCGTAAATTTAGCGCATCGGTCTCTGGTGTAGGTAACAGCCCTAAACAAAGCAAAAGCCTTGTGACCCTCGAATGCAAGTCCATCTACGACGATCACAGCTTCAATACAGAGGCATCTGTCATTTCTCGAGTGATTAGCGATCTACCAAACATCTCATTTTCAAGGCGATCATGGCCTCACATCCAACATATGCAGCTAGCAGATCCCGAATACAACGTTTCGAAACCAATTGACATATTATTAGACGCATGTGTTTACTCTGACGTCATCATGAGCGGACTAGTTAAAGGTGAACACAACGCACCAATAGCGCAGCAAACCAAATTAGGTTGGATTTTATCGGGAAACGTAAAAACTTTTAATTGCAGCGTAGTTATAAATAACTTAGCGGAGATAGAGAAATATTGGGAGATGGAAGAGATTCCTAGCGCAGCATCAGAGCTTACAAGCGAAGAGCAGTTTTGCGAAGAGCATTACATTGCCACTACTAAGCGTCTAGCAGATGGTAGATATGAAGTAGCGTTGCCTATGAAAGAAAGCTATAACGAAAAGCTTGGCGCATCTAAAGCCAAAGCAACAGCCCAATTCAAGCAGTTAGAAAGCAAAATGAATAAAAATAAAGCATATTCAGAAAGCTACAAGCAATTTGTTAACGAATACCAACAGCTGGGACATATGCGGCCGAGTAGAGAGAACCGCAGTCCTTCGTGTTTCTTACCACACCATGGCGTCATGAAACACGATTCCACCACTACAAAGCTTCGTGTGGTCTTTAACGCCTCTTCTAAAACAAGTACTGGACTCAGCCTCAATGACGTAATGGAATGTGGTCCGAACTTGCAGCATGACCTACAAACATTAATATTGACTTGGAGACAGTACAAATACGTCATTACTGCGGACATAGAGAAGATGTTCCGTCAGATTATGGTCAGAGAAGACCATCAACATCTTCAGTCAATCGTTTGGCGAGATTCACCTCAGGAGTCGCTACAGGAGTACGTTCTTACAACCGTAACTTATGGCACTAAGGCTGCTCCATACCTAGCAATGCGCACCCTGAGACAGCTAGCTAAAGATGACATGTCAAGGTACCCCCTTGCAGCCTCAGCGTTAGAAAAAAGCTTCTATATGGATGACCTACTCAGCGGACAAAATACACTAGCAGCGACTAAAGAGTTACAGACTCAGTTAATCAACATCCTCAAAGGCGCGGGGATGAATCTAAGAAAATGGTCAGCCAATAACCCTGAGCTTTTAAAAGACTTATCTACAGAACAGCTCGACAAGCCCTTTGACTTTAGGTGTTCGGAATCCCGAAAAACCTTAGGGCTTCAATGGACACCGTCGTCTGACTCATTTCTATTTACAAACAAAACAGAACTTTCTAGCAAATGTAACACGAAACGAGAGCTACTTTCACAGATATCGAAACTGTTCGACCCATTGGGCTGGCTCTCACCGCTGACAATACGAGCTAAAATACTTTTTCAAAAAACTTGGTCAGCAGGATTAGACTGGGACGACGAAGTTCCTGAACTAATTCAAAGCGAGTGGACTGAACTTCAAAGCGACCTTCAAAAAGTAAGTCAGTTCAAGATACCTAGATATTTAGGAGACACACAACAAACGTTCCAATTACACGGCTACAGCGACGCGTCAGAGAAGGCATACGCTTGCGTTGTTTACTTAGTAGCACGTGACAGTAAAGGCGAGCTCACATCGCAACTTGTTGCAGCGAAAACTAAATTAGCGCCTCTAAAAAAGGTCTCTCTGCCACGATTAGAACTCTGTGGAGCCCTACTTCTTACTCAATTAATAAAATTGATTAAAGCGTCATTAGCGAACACAACTTGTCATGTATACGCCTGGACTGACTCCATGGTCGTACTGGGGTGGATACATGGTGACGCCGCTCGATGGAAACAGTTTATTGCAAATCGAGTTCGGCAAATTGTTGATGTAATTCCAGCTTCGAATTGGAACCACGTTAAGTCTGAGGAGAACGCAGCTGACTGCGCCACCCGTGGATCATCCGTCTCCAAACTACAGAGTAGCTCCCTCTGGTGGCAAGGCCCAGAATGGTTGCTTAATTTCGACCCAAATAACACAAAAAATAATACTTATGAAGCGCCAAATCTGGAAGCAAAAAAGGTCAGTGTGAACGTAGCTTTACAAAAATCAAATTCATCATTCATAAATGAATTGTTAATAAACAATAGCTCCATCACTCGTGCCGTAAAGATAGTGGCATGGGTATCACGTTTCGCCGCTGCACTTCGCCACAAGGCTATAGAACATGAAACTTATCTATCAGCTGACGAAATAAACAAAGCGTATCTATTAATAATTAAAAATACACAAGCTCAAGACTTTGAAAGCGATCTAGAAAGCATAAGAAGCAACGGCCATGTTCGATCAAACAGCAAAATAGCGACCTTGAATCCCTTTTTAGATAAATCTAAAGCCTCCAGCGTTTTTAGCAGCGTTCCGCCGTTTCTGTGCACGGCGAGGGACTCCCTGCCGCATGTACAGTGATAACGGTACAAATTTTGTCGGAGCGAAGCGAGCGATAGATAAAGAGTATAAAGAAATCTTACGTACCTTGAATACAGATTTCTTTAATAGCATCAATCACATGAACATTGAGTGGTCGTTCAATGCACCAGCATGGCCAAGCGCAGGTGGTTTATGGGAAGCCGCCGTGAAAAGCTTTAAAAGGCACTTAAAACGAGTCCTAGGTGAGCAGAAACTTACATACGAGGAGATGACTACTCTAATTCAGCAAATCGAAGCCTGCTTGAACTCGCGTCCTTTGTTTCCTTTAACAGAGAACCCAGAGGACACGTATTTAACACCTGGTCACTTTCTCATAGGTGACTCCTTACTATCAAGACCTCAGACTGATCCAGATAACGTTAGCTTACCTGCACGATGGCAACTGGTGCAGATCATGAATAAGCAATTCTGGAAGCTTTGGTCGTCCGATTATCTTCAGCATCTTCAGGCCCGGTCTAAATGGACCAGCCCTACTAAAAACTTCGAAGTTAACGATATCGTTATTGTAAAAGACGAAAATTTAGCTCCAGGAAAGTGGGCACTTGGCAGAGTTCAAGAATTACACCCTGGAAAGGATGGATACGTCAGAGTTGTATCTATAAAAACCGAGAACAACGTCCTTAAACGTCCTGTAACAAAGCTCATCCCCCTTCCCGTCGAAAAAACTATCGATGATACCACTACAACGAAGCCAAGCGATCAGCAACCCCAAGTATCTTCAAACAATGAGAAAAGGGCTAGCAGAAGCAAGCGTAGCGTATTTACAAACTTCATTTCTCTAGCATTGCTCTTATTGACTATGTTTATATCTCCATCGATGCAGCAAAACATTAATAGCAATGTGACAGCACTAGAAGATAATAGAGCGTTATATTTTGACACGATTTCGAATATACAGTACATTCGAGATGAGTGGCGATTGGTTGTGTACTACAACCTTACTAGCTACTGGCAAGCATTGGAAGACATGGAGATGTACATTCGTCATTTAAAGAGCTTAACTTTGAATTTAAAAGGCATGTCAATCCAATCTAATGCACAGTATATGAGTATTGCTAACCAACTAGCGCATGAACTTACGGAAATTGAGCACTATAATCGACTCCTACATAGCAGCAGACGCCAAAAAAGAGGCCTAGTTAATGGTATTGGGTCCGTAGCGAACTATCTATTTGGTGTTTTAGACGACAACTTTGCTCTTCAATATGCTAAAGATATTGAAAAGATTAGCTACAACGAAAATCATGTTAAACAACTCATCAAGAATCAAACAACAATTATCGAAGCGGAATACAACATAATACAGCGAAACGAACAAATCATGAACAAACAATTCTCATTAATAAATACATATTTAAGAGAAACAGCAACAGAGCTAACTCAATTACGTAATGACGTCCACAATGGACTCTACATAACGTCGTCGGCTTTAGCAGCCAACATCATCCTAGAGAACCTGAGACGTATACAAACCTCACTTATCGATACCGTTACTGACATCACTCACGGGCGCATCGATACGCACCTGTTGTCTAGCGAGCAATTAGAGCAACAAATAAATTTTATATCAGGTCAGCTACATGGTGATCTGAAAGTACCTGTAGAGACACATAACATTCGTGACCTATACAAGCTACTCAAGGTATTCGCCAAGGTCTACAAAAAATACCTTATCATCGAAATTAAGGTCCCACTGGTCAATAACGATATCTACGAGCTTGATAAGATTATCACCGTTCCACGCAACACAGAAGCAGTTTCCTACCTGACTGTACCTACTTACCCTTACCTAGCGTTTAATCTAAGAAAAGGAGCGGTTATATTTTTAACTGAACATGATCTGCAAACGTGTCTTCATGCATCTGAAGAGAGAATGCTATGCTCTTTAGATAAACCTATTTATGATTTAGATCTCAAGCAAAATTTATGTAACCTAAGTATAATAGATGCAGGAAAAATAACTTCGCCCTGTATGTACGAGCAAGCTCCTTGTAACAATAGGTGGATCAAGTTACACCTACAGAATGTCTGGTTGTACTCATGTTGCCACGAGTGCAACATTCGCACATTTTGTCCAGCTGGTATGACAGTCAGCACAATAGCGGGCAACGGCCTTCTCGATATAGGTCAAGGTTGCACTCTCAAGGGAGACTCATTTACGATATATGCTCATAACGACTTTGTGAAAAAGGTAAATATAGACTTAAATATCGAAGCCCCAAAGATATCAATTCTGAATAAACTGATAAACACCTCAACAATTAGCGATCTTACTACAGAAAGTCACCAGCAAGCTTATCATGAGATAATGGATGAGATAAATGTGGAAAAGCAAGAATCAGAATCGGATCTCAGCGTCCATGACATCCACCAGTACTCAATCAGCTATGGAATAGTTGTAGTACTTCTGATAGCAGCGCTAGTGGCAATCTTTCTTCGAGTCCGAAGGAAAAGGTCTCGGCGCGTGCAGCTTTCGACACATCCAGCTGTCCTTAGGAGGGGACATCCGGTGAACATCGAGCGACAGTGTGTGTCTAGTGAACAAGAAGTGCAATCTCAGTGTAGTGAATTGCGTAAATCAGTGAGCATGGGCGTGTTAAGTGTTGACAGAGGCTCGGCGCCTCCTAAGCCCCCGCGGTCCGTGTCGATCTCTATTCCTTGTGAATCCCTCGGGGAAATAATTGAGTCATCCGATTAAGTGCTATTTATTTACTGGACAATATTATGGACACTAAGTTCACTATTTAAACTCTTATGTAACTCTATTTTATTATTATCTTTACGTATTCAATAACTTCTTAAGCGTCTTATCAATTGTTCTTATATCAATGTTATCAACTAGCATAATTTTGGAATTCTTAAGCATTTCTTCAATGTTTTCACCTAGCATATCTTTTGGAGCTTAATGTACAATCTAGCTTCTGATTTAGCATATTACTTTGTATCATTTTAAGCGATTTGCCCTTTTTCTTCTCTGATTGGCAAGATGTACGGGCTAACCGCACATAAAAATTGTACATTTCTTACCTGACCTAGTTTAAAATTAGCTAAGTTAGCTTTACGTCATTGCTCGTCACTATGCGTTACAATATTGGTGAATTCAATAAATCAGTGTACGTTCAACACTCGTCGGGTTTGGTTATTAGCTCTCCTCGGAGCCACAATCCCTTCAGCGTCCCTTAGCGAATCCTTAATGTGTGGTTTACTACCGCTACATTTGGTGTGGATGGCACAGCAGTAAAGTGAGATTTCTCAGACTGAGGTGAGAGCTTCAGGAAACCAAGTAACGAACCTTGCATTTACTCGTAGTATCATGATTGTTACAGACAAATTAAAGAGTTCAAAAGCGTGAAGCTTGGAATACAATATATTGGTGACGATGCGATTATCAATTGAGATAAGCTTAAAGAAAAATCAATCTATATTCAGTGGAGTCCATTCATTCAATAAATTAAACCATGATTATTTTCCCAAATTCCAGGTGGTGTTAGTTCCAGCAGATGCCTACGACGCGTTGTACAGGGCGCAGGACAGGCTCGACGACGAGTACGAGCCGCGCGCGATTCAGCGGCCTTCGAGGCTCAAGCAGCAGCAAATCCAGGAGGGACCGAAACAGCCGCCCGTGCAGACCATCAGGAACTATAATAAGGTACAGACTTTTCCTTAGTCTAATGACTGTTTTGATTGATACAATTACTTGTGTAATTAATTTATTGCTCAACTTAAGACGATGCTCACTCATAATGAACGTGGCTGTCACTCTATCTGTACTTGGAGGTTACTTTCTGTCGATAGTCTCATACAATCTGCCTTTTATAAATATTTAAAATCAAACGTTTTTGTTTCCAGGTGAATGATGATGGCAGCTTCACGTTTGGCTACGAAGCGGCTGACGGTTCCTTCAAGGAGGAAACCAGGGGCACCGACTGCGTCGTCCGCGGCAAATACGGTTACGTCGACCCCGATGGCAACAAAAGGGAGTTCACCTACGTTTCCGGCAACCCCTGCGACCCCAACAAGCCTGACGACGAAGAACAAGAACCCCACGCCCCTGACTCCGCCGAAAGAGACGATCCCGAACCTAACTACCCCACCAGGCCCGCTATCCGCCCCACCACTGCCCGACCCACCACAACATACTACCAAAACGACTTCAGGGACGCTGACGAGGACGAGGCCGAAGAGGAACCTCTCCAGCACATCAGGCAAAGAGTTGTGCAGCGCCCCGCTATCAGGAGACCGGCTTACCAATCGCAACAGATCGCAATCACCCCTCGTCCTCTCCCAGTCACCACTCCACGAACTCTGCCACCGGCGACCACCTTCAGGCCCCAGCTCGTCCAAGTGACTGCCAAACCCCAGATTCAGTACAGCCCTGAGCCGAACTACTCGCCTTCCCCTGTACCCAACTACTCCCCGTCCCCAGCCCCCGCTGTGACCAGCTCGAGACCTGGACAGATCGACTTCGCCGCAGAATTCGCGAAATTCCACCGCGAGAATCAACTCCAATCGACAACCGCTCCTTCAGTGACGACTCAATCGAAAACGACCCTCGCAGCCTCACCAGCTCCAAGTGGAAACCCACTTTACTCGACAGAGTTGGTGTATGACCCGTCGAGCGGCAGTTATAACACTCAACTGTTCCAGACACTGCCTCAGACTAAAGGAGAGTTGAACTTGAACCAGCGACTTCAGCCTTACGTTGCGCAGCCCCAGCCTTCAGCGAGACCGTTTATCCCATCGCAGCAAATCCCATCTGTGCCTTCGTCTCCCGCTGTGCCTCTGTTCAGACACCAGATTCAGCACCAGCAGAATCCTCAAGAGGCTTACCAGAGACAGCAGGCTGAGGCTCAGTTCCAGAGCTCGCAGCAGTTGTTTGCGCAGCAGCAGCAGTTGCAACAGAGTCAGTTGCAGAGGGATCGCGCCGCGGCCAGGGCACAGGCTCAAAGGCTAGCTATTTCTTCTCAATCACAGGCTCCCCAGAGAGTAGCGCCGTCCGCTCAACCTCAGTTCTACTACGTAGCGCCCCGCGGGGAGTCCGCGTCTACCGGTCAGATCGACGCCTTCCTCAGAGGACACGGCATCCAGTTCTAGTTTGTAGGTTAGCGGAATAATTGAGCTAGATAATTCACTATCGACCAATCACACTCCAGTCTGAATGGCCATATGCAACCTGAATCGATTGGTCGTATAGTACAGTCGAGTGTGTCAGTGTGTGTTTGTCTAGTTCGGGACAGTGGATACAATGAATGTGGATATGGTAGGCTCTTATTAAATTATTATGAGGAAAAGGGATAGAAAACAATAATTTTGTGTTAAATTATGGAAAGAAACATGTCCAATCAATGATAAGCTCCGGCCACATTACAGTCTTCACCATTTAGCGCTATGGTTATTAAAAATATGTTTCATAGAGATAATAAATAGTTGACAGTTGTCGACGTCTTCAAAACGAAGCGTTCTTTAGTGTTTCAAGGTACTTATACTTTGCTGTATCAGGTTTTTTGAGTGGGTCTATCATATCTACGCCCATTGTGCAGTGGCGGCCGGCCACACTTGTACATACGCTGTATCTAATCACTACTTAACGTATCGCTAGAGACGTAGTCGTAATGTAGAATAGAAACGAATGGTTTGCGCGTGATAGTCCACGACGCGTGCTTCTCGCGAAGCTATCTGTAAAAACTTACAAATAGTAATTTGTATTTTGTTTTAATAATAAATTATATTTTTTTATATTATGTCATGTGTTTTAATGCCACTACCAATATCAGGCCACTATCTCGAAGTAATAACTGTACTTTTATCATTTATTGGCACTAAACTAACTTAAAATATAAACTGCATAAAAGGATTCGTAGGCAATATAAAACCAGAGTGACGGGTTCGAATCCCGTGTGGTGCAAGTGTCAGTATGATGAGGACGAGCATTGTACACAATATTATGCTTAAGAGTGTTGATAGATTCTTGAAAGCCGACCCAAAATATGTATAACATTCATAGGTACTTCGTAATTATGGGTATAAAAATTAGTACCCACTTATGATTGTCCATTAGTCCATAAACCCAAATTGGATTGAAAAAATGAACTTAACATCTTACGTAAGTTACGAATTAAAATAAAATTCATATTACCTAGTACAAATTAAAAATTAACACAAGCAAGAACTTTAATGAACATAATTAAAATTGCTTTTAATTTACCCACATGTTTACTCAAACATTCATTTAATTTAGTTCACTTATGAAATTAAAGTATCGTTAGTGAATTATTTTTGCTACACAATACTTTCATTTTCTAAATTCGCACAAAACAAAAGTACGTTCACATTTCGTACTTGTATTTACTTAATTACATGAATTTGATAAATAAATAATTATGCCTGATAATTTATTCCGTCTGTTGAAAATGAAGCTTTTCAAATTAAGTAATTTTAACTTGTTTTATGTATCAGAAATGCTTTCGTATTCATAATTTTTGATGCATATTTACACTTTCATATTGTTAAAAAATAAAACATCGAAAGCTATTGAAATTTGGTAGTTGAGAGACGGATTTGGATTGGAATTGATTATAGAAAACCGGCATTAATCGACGTAGGTTCTAAATCTAAAAATATAGGTATTCGATAGATAATAAACACAGATTAATACAAATGGTCGTTATCTGTGGCAATACAGATAACCATTGACAAATCGAACTCTAGATAGATCCTAGAGGCTGCAAATGTTAAGGCCGAAATAGAGTGCCCACTTACACACCGATTGATGTGTTATAAGTAGTAGATATTATGACTTGATAGAATCCAATTTGGACAGTAGTGAATGAAAAAGGGACCAAATTTGAAACACTGGATCCTTTTGGATATAATGACAGGATAGTAATTCATTATGTTAATGTTGTTAATATGATTAAAGTGGTTGAAAATTGAGTTTCACGATTCACTCTTGCAAGATGTTCTTGGTGTTTATAAGTCCAAAATTATACCTTCATTTCATATTGGATATTGAATGCTCTTGATCACAATCTCACCCCAAGGGTACAGATACGATCTACGAAGTAACGAGTTAGCCTAGAAATGTCTATTCACTTTACTTACGTCCACTGCTGAACGTAGGCCGCCCAATGATTTCCACAATGGCCGGTTGGTGGCGGCCTGCATCCAGCGCCTTCCTGCTACCTTTATGAGGTCGTCGGTCCAGCTTACGGGTGGACGTCCTACGCTGTGCTTTCCGGTACTATATGGCATTATGGTAGTTAATTTACGATGTAAATACATTTAAACATGACACTATTTCTATCAATACTCAAGTCTACAGTCATGGAATCAGTAGGTATTTCGGTAACCCTATTCAGACAATAAAACATTAAGTAATTACATTACTACAATACACGAACATGTAACAGGATACCCAATTTCGAGATACCTGAAGGAATAACTTATCATATTCACCCATTAGGCGGCTAAATGGTGGTCCAGGCTATAACGGTCGCCCACTGCCCCGGTCTGAGATATATCACACAGATTATGCTTTATGACAGCGATAGACCAATTTGTTAACAAGTGTGGGTGGTATAATAGTAAGTTGCAAAAAGAGCATGCAGATATTGGGTTACACGATTTGCGCACGCGAAATGTTTTACGAGTACAACTTGACAGGCGTCAGAAAAGCTCAATAAATAATATGTCTCAGAGATAGGATTGAGTATTGTATAATATTTAAGATCGAATCTAAAAAATGGGTATAAAATTAGAATATTGCGAGAACGGCTGCAATTTAAAAAATATTGAAAGTATATTTTGATCCACAATAAACCTAGTAATTACACCATTTTGATAAGTCATAAATCTATTTGAATGACACCGAAGGTGAACCTTTCGAACTAGGATTATAAGGTGAAATATAAAACAAAAAAAAGTTTAATTTAAAGTAGCGCCCTCTATGCTTTTCCATCTGAATTTACATCGTACAGAAAACAGCTTGTTACACGCCTTTCACCGGCACTTTGTTCTACCGATCGCATACGCACTTATTTTACATCATTGTAAAGTCACAAGTTACCGATAGGTGGCGTATTTACGGTTAGGCACAACCATGAAAACAATTCAAAGAATCTGTCTGTTGATATCGTCCATTGCAGATTACTTAGTACTTGATGCAGCTAGCACGAAAAACTTTCGAGTTCGAATCGTTTGCGTTTTCGAATCGCCATCAAAATATTTGGTACGAAAACTACAACAGCGCCCTTGTGAACGTGTTGTAAAGTGAACTTAGTATGAGAAATGGTTGCACGAAACTTATTTTGAGAATCAAAATTGTCACGTTATCGTTTAATTCGAAGATTGAGTATCGAATTTTGTCGAATACGCAAACGATTCGAAGACGAAAGTTGTTCATGCTAAAGGTACCGGTTAGTTAGGTAGGTACACCCCTTTTCAGCATACTGCATATAAATACCCTGAAAAGGGTTTAAATAAATTACTTATGAAGAATTTAAATTGTTTGTAGGTAGTCACTGAGAAAATATTACACATGCCAATTTGATCATAGGTTGGTAATAATCATTGAAAAATAACGTAAACTAGTTTCAGGCACTCGAAAGTTAGAAGTAGGTACTAGGTTTATGTACTTACCAGTTTACCAGTTCATCTTGGTATCGAGAAGCAACGGATTTTGGCCGGGATTTTTTTTCTAGCACATTATTAAAGACTCGTGAAGACAGTAAGGCCTATAGTGAGAGGCCACGTTTCCGAGCCATAAGTTATCACTGGTAACACACATTGGTTGTAGACTTTAGTCTTCAGGCACTGCGGTATTTTGGACGAAAAGATGTTACGTAGTTTCCCCAACGCTGCCCAGCCGAGTTGGATTCGACGATTGACCTCCTTCTCAAAATTGGACCTACCTAGCTGGATCGTTGGCCGAGGTAGACATACTTGGCAATCTTGTAATCGTAAAGGTAGCAGGGAAGTGCTGGACGCAGGCCGCTACCAATCGATCAACGTGGAAAGCATTAGGGGAGGCCTATGTTCAGCAGTGGACGTCCTATGGCTGAATGATGATGATGATGAAATGATGAAGACAGTAAAAGTTTTCCTAACCGTGAAAAAACTGAAGTTCTAATTACGCTCTTTGCTAATACAAAGCATATTATTATGATGTTAGGTTTGAAATCCACGCGGCGCAAATTTTGTGAGATTGACGAAAAAGATAACGACCTACAACGTTGTTACAACCGATGACTACGACATTGACTTATCAACGATCTTCCAGAACAGTGAAAAGTATATAAAGCGGAATGATTCGTCAGTTCCCATGATCTTGTCACGTATAGTTAACGGCACATCAAAGTAAACACCATGAGATTTTATGTGGTAGTTAATATGGGTGAAATTGCAATAGAAATGTGTCGCTTGTACAGTTTTACTTCGTCTTAGGAAGCGTATTGAGGATGAGAGTGGATGGCGCTGATAATGACAGATTATATCACAACGTGCGACGCGCGAGCGGCGCGTGCGTACGCGCACGTTAGGGCTGCTAGGATCGCGGTAGGTAGGAGGATTTTTTTGATGAAACTACTCCTACTTATTTAAGTTTCGTCGCGTTTTATTCCCATCTACACAAATACAAAAGACATAAATAGAGTCTTTGCATGTTGACGTAGAATTAAAAAATAATGAAAAAAAAAACGATTTAAAAAAATAGTAATGGGCTTTGATTTCCACAACTAAAACTTTTAATTTTGTTTGGATAAAAGAATGTTTTGTTGTAGTTAGTATGTAAAATGAAAACGAAAAAATAAAACCGACTCCAAAAAACCTACATTAAAAAGTAGAAAAATAATTACTAATAACCTACTTATTTATTAGGACGAATTAATATTTATGTAGGTATACCATGATTGATACTTCTGGAGTCGGTGCCAAGATTATGAAACATGTAAAGTTTGCCTGCACCGACTCCAAAAGTATCAATCATGGTATACCTACATAAATATTAATTCGTCCTAATAAATAAGTAGGTTATTAGTAATTATTTTTCTACTTTTTAATGTAGGTTTTTTGGAGTCGGTTTTATTTTTTTTTATAAAATTTTACTTATTTATTGCTTTTTAGTTAACTAATTATTACCTTGATGTTACCACTGAAGGTAGGCAGTACATTGAGACCATACTCTTCATGTCTAGTGTAAAATAATATTCCCTACAAAATACAGGTTACCATATAGGAAACCTAAAAAGACCTTAAACCGTCAGCCCACCTTAAAAACATGAAAGAATACAACTGTTGGTCTATTTGTACTTATAATATTTAAAGAATTATCCTCCAACTCATAAGCATTAAGGAGTTTTACCTTCTATCATCAGCTCATCAATATGAGATGATGATTTCCAGGAGCAAATATATGAATAACTTAAGAAAAAGTTTGAAAAACGATATACGTGCCTATAAAATTTGAGGGTTGCTCTCGATTTCCCTAGGATCCCATCATCAGATCCTGACTTGGTGACAATGGGACCACCTCAGAAGTGTACCCTATCGAACAAAAAAAGAATTTTGAAAATCGGTTCATAATTGGCGGAGTTATCGCGTAACAAACATAGAAAAAAAAAAAAAAAAAAAAAAAAAAAAAAAAAAAAAACATACGGGTCGAATTGAGAACCTCCTCCTTTTTTGAAGTCGGTTGAAAATTAATCCTTCAAGCTCCGCGAATCTAGACACAATAGATAATCAATTGTTATGACATTAATTAATGCCGTCTGCAGACCTAAAAGCTGCAATCACAATATCATGCGTGAAAAAAAATACTTCTAACATAAAAATAGTGAGTACTTACCGATAGATTCTGCTACTTATTTCACCTCACAACATACTCCTCCTTCAGTTAACTTTGTCCTAGTAATTTATTTGAACGAGAACACTTTAAAAACACACGCACTTACAGTAACTTTCCTCTACTAGGTACGTACACCAAAACCAAAATTCTCGCAACAAAACTATTCACCTAGAATGTCTAGATTTCGGATAGGTAATGTGCAATTTTCAACATTTTCGGAAAATGTAATGAGCACTAACTAGTGCTCGCAGTGCAATATCGCAACATACCCTTCATCTCGGTATAAAATAAAATGTCAATTCTTTTTTAATTACGAACACTTCGGGTTTGGAAATCATATTTTCGCCAATAACGTCAACATATCTACGCAAATGTCAAAACGCGTTCGATTTTCAAACATTTGAATTCAGGGCTAATTAAAATTATTTGAACTTTGTGTGATTCAAATTAGGAATGGTATTAAATCTCAACTTAATTTCAAGTTTACAGGAACTGAGCTACGAGTTTACAAAGAGCACAGTTTTTTAAAGCTACTCGCATTAATTTGAATAAAAAAGTCGTAATGTAATTTTGTGGATGTACATATTTTAGTGATTCCTGATAAAGTTTCAGATAGTTATCTGACATTATAATAAACTCATAATTACCAGTGACATCTCTGTTCATGGACTCTGAACCCAAAAATTGTGAGAGAAACCAGAGAAGTTCCTAAAGTAAAACTGGACCTACCTAGGTCCATTATCTATATGCAATGAATTGCATCTTGTGATTTTCGTAAACGTTTTAGGTAAGTTACTCGTAACTAGACAAAGTTAAATACGTGACAGTTTTGATTCCAAACTATTTTCTGACTTCGTCGTAATGTATTTTTGTTTTACTTAAGTACTTATAGCCGCTACTTACATGAGTAGTAGAGCTAGCTACTTGATAAATTACAGTACCAGCCCTAGCTCTATTACATATTTAACTATCATTATCAATCTAACGCGTTGCGCAATGGTAGCTCGGCGCTAGCTAATAAAACTTTCCTATGCGCATGCACTTTACTGTTATAGGACATTTTTAAAAGTGAAACTCATATTATCAACATAAGCTATGTAACTTCATAAACCATGAACGTAATTAGGTCATGTAATACGCCACAATAGGCTCCAGTTATTTATAGTAATTGTCTAGATTTCTGTCTATATGATAATGAAATTGCGTTATAACTTTTCATCAAGCAATGGCCGTTAAAAAAACATTAGCATAGTAATTTCTAGTTCTGCTCAAATAAACACAACAATAGTACCTTTGTTCTAGCACAGACAAAGCCACAGGAGCTACCTTGCTAGGGATAATGCCTAGAGTTCCCACGGACAGCCTGGTAATGGAATATTCTATCCCACAGTCCATAGAAAACCATGGGAAGGGTTAAAACAACAATACACTCCAATATGGCTAAGTCATTTTGTGGGCAACCTGAATCTTAATAAAATACTTATTTAGGAAGAACCGCAAACTGCCCAAGATTGCCTTTGAGTATTTGGGTACGTTGCGGAATCAACATCTACCTACCCAAAATTAATTTCAGAACCGAAAACCGCGCGATGCAATTAAAAGTGACATTGAGTAGCCGCGTGGGAAACACGAGACAAACACAACACTAATTAACCAGCAATATTTTAAAAACAATCCGCCGATTGCACCTCCACACAATGGTAGCATTTCGTCCAAATATGACCTTAGACGAACCATATTCCGTGCCATCAAAACACTTTAACATGTGCACATGTTAACGCATTTACAAAACGACCTGGACAATTAAACAATTGGGATCTTGCACGAGTAGATGCTATGAAAAAAGATTTTCCGTTTCAGATAATGAAATGACAACAATAGGTGAGTTTGCGCAAGGCGTTCGCACGGCGAGGACGCGAGTGGGGCGTATTTTATATAGGCGGGTGGAGTGTGCCCGCGCAGCCGTAGCGTCGTCATGCCGCTGCGGCTGCCCTAGCGCGATGATCCTCCTCGTTCTCCTCGCGTGCCTCTCGACCGCCACCGCCACCGCTACTGCCACTAATACCACCAAAGATGCCACTGAAATAGAAATAGAACCTACAACCAACTCGACCAAAGAAATTCTGAAAGCGAGCGAAACTGCCGACCCCTCTAAAGTTGAAATCGTCAAGCAAATACGGCGGCTGAACGAAGATGGCTCCTACACTATTGGGTACGAAGCTGATGATGGGACCTTCAAGATCGAGAGCAGGGATGTTCTGGGAAATGTGAAGGGGACTTTCGGATACATCGATAAGGATGGCGAAATCAAACGTGTGACTTATACTTCGTCAAGTGACAGTACGCCGGTGCCGGTGTCGACCAGCACCACCCCCAGCACGCCGACTATGATAGTAAGAGTGAACAAAACCGTGTCATCGACTACTAGGAGACCTCTAGCCACGATTGTGTATCCTACCAGATCCAGCTATACCACCAAAGGCACGGTTATTCAGCCAATCCCTAGAAGGAGGCCGATCCCCTCTTCCACCAGAGCCACTACGAACTATGTTGAAACGACAACCGAAAAACAAAAAGTTGAAGAAACCACAAGCAACATTTTGAACCTTTACAAACCAAAATCGGAAGAAAGTGTTAAAACTAGAACTCAAATATTAAAACCAATGTCAGCCACAGTGAAAGACGATTTAATTACGAAACAAACGACAACGAAAGTGCCTGTAACAATTAAGCCAGTTTACGAACACATGTCTGAAAAAGCTGAAAGTGACAATAATAAGGCCAATACGTTTCGACGTGAGTTAATCGGTACCAGCCCTAATCCTCGAATGATTAGTCTGCAGCAATCGGTGGGTGACGATTCAACGGACGTGTATGGAAGCCACTTATCTCTTGGAACTGTGCGGCCGCTTTTCACCACCACCACGCCACGGCCAAGGTTAGTGCCCATACATTCTTTGGTAGCCGCGAGGCAAAAGATTCAGCAGCAGTACCAAGATGCATCACATCAGGACCAAGAGACGACTGTCGAAGCAAGTACAGGTCGTGTTTTTGATCATGAAAACGTCGTGACTTCAAATCCAGTGCCAGTGGTTCATATTCCTCCTGAGAGGGAGGTAGATGAGCGTATATACCAGCAACCTATTTATAGAAGACCTGCCACCGCTATTCAGTTTCGAACGAACGAGTATTTGAAAGACAACCCCGGAGCTCCCATACCCATTGGAAACCAGCGGCCCTTTCTCCACTACGAATACCAGAACAAAATACTGGAGCCGCAGTTCTTGAAGGAAACTACACCAGCTCCACAAACGAAAGGGACCACTCCTGAACCAGTGACAGTGCCTCCTTATGACGTGAGACCAGTGACCAGGATAATACCAATTCCAGTGGATGACAGGGGAGTACCGATTCATGGTTACCAGGCAAGGTTTGTCAATCCATACCGTCCGACTCCTCAACCAGAACCGATTGTTTATCAGCAACGTTATGAACCGGTTGACGAGATGAATCAGATATCAGCGCCAGTAAGTACAAGAGATTTGAAGAGATTGTTACAGATACTCATACTTAGGCAAAATAAACTGCAAGCTTTGATGGACCAGTTGGTAGCTCCTGGACCTCCGTACCAGCCTTTGCCGCTTTTCAGGCAAGAGCCCCGATATCAGTACAATAGGTACGAAATGTCCCGTCAGTACCAGGAGGATGACCGCTACGATTACCGGTACGATCAGCAACAGTATAGACAGCAAGATGCTTATTCCAACCAGATGAACAACTACGATAATCAGCAGTATGAGAGCCAGCGGTATATTCCTCGGAGGAGGTTGTATAACAGGCCATATGACACTACTGGTTCGTCATCCAATCGTATAGAGGAGTCTCCTGAATTCCTTCCTCCTGAGATCCGGGAAGCGTTACTCTTAAAGATGCTGATGCTGGCCATCAACCCTGACTTTATGCCTACTCCAGTACCCCCTACCGAGCTCACCACCGCAGCGCCACCCACCAGGAAGCAGGTCAGGAACGTCCAGATCCTGGGAGAGGAGGGATCTATGGACGAAGCCAAGAGGGCGATGCAAGGACACTGAGGTAATTTGGTTTAATTTATTCAGTGCTTCACGTGTAGAATACTCAATGTAATGTAAATATTTTTAAAGTAATGAATATTTTAACTGTTTGAGTTGTTTCATTGCTAAACTAGAGAACAAGGTAGAGTCCTAAATATATTTTTTATCAAGTCAAAATAAAAAGATATTTTATTTTTTATATATTAAAAATAAAAAGGTATATTCAGTTCAAAACTACTGCAGAACTATTCTAATGCTATTTTATTTTTTTAAACTTAAAAATAGACGTAGCCTGCACTTGGCCCGTGGGAACAGTTCCATTGTGTTCCAAATTAAAAGTATCTCAGAGTCGGGACAGTGACAAATGTACGCTCTTGTTACATGGTCAAATGGATAATTGTAACTTTATTGTTTATTTGGGCTATACATCAAAATGCTTCTACACGCCCACTTTATTGTAGGCTTAATACTAGGTACACATTGCAATGTCATCATGCGAGTATGATAACACGATATTTATTTTTATAGTTATAGTAGCCACAATAAGTTTAAAAGGAACTTTTTTGATAAAATTTAACTGCTCTAGCTTTTCAGTACGTAATTTTAAAAGTAAATTATTGTAAAACGTGTTTTTGTTAATGAAAACATGAATATTTCCTGAAAAAATAATATGTGAAACAACACTACCCTTATTAATTATTTTACCACCTATTTTTTCGACCAAGGAGGCTCTAAAACTGTTTCATGGTGATGAACACAAGAAGTCTTATGTGAACTTTTGCAAGTAAAGTAAAAATCTTAATGCTAAAAGAATTTTAAGATTCTTTCGCATTATAATATTCGTAATTTAATGGTGACAGTTTACCAAGTAACCGTAATTCCAGAAAGTTGTCGAAACCATGATGATACAAGGTCACAGCCGGTCACATCATGTCAACAATGGCCAGCCTTCACGGCTACGCTTCTCAGGCAAATGGCACACGAAAGGGTGCGATGGAAGTACCATGCTCACTGAGATAAGGTGAACGTGTTAGTGATTATACTCGTATGAATACATTAGAATAGTAAATAGGTTGATAGTCCGTTCGTTTCAGCTAAATGACGTCCACTGCTGGACAAAGGCTCTCCCCCAAGGATTTCCATAATGATCGGTCCTGCGCAGCCCGCGTCCAGGTGCTTCCTGCGACCTTTACCAGATCGTCAGATTATGGGAATCTACGCAAAGTCTCATGGATTTTAAGTATTCGTATTGATTTGTTTCTTCCGTCTATTCGACTTAAACACTCAATACTTTATTAATCTAAAGGAGCGATAGAAATCCCAAATTACCATTTATAAGTGCGGTCATCAAGATATTCATGAAACCTGCAAGGACACACTTGTTTTTTATGAACTAGTTTTTGCCTGCCTCTTCACCCGCGTGAATTATTAGTTTGTCACATATCACCATAAATTATAGCTTATATGTTATTCTGGGTTATAATCAATAATACTGTAAAGTTTCATCAACATCCGTTCAGTAGTTTTTGCGTGAAAGAGTAACAAACATCCACACAAACTTTCGCATTTACAATATTAGTAGTACAAGTAGGATCTCTACCGTAGTAAGATGTAAGAGTAGGTCGCTGTAACAAGTATATTGAAAAGCGACACTAGCGTGAGTAGGTGAAGTTATCTAACATGTAGAGTGATTTTTTGCTGTAATTACGGTTACCAGTTTATTGATACATTGACTTCTTGATCATCAATCAATGTGGTGGGAATGGGAATGTTACCTTATGCAGCCTTTAGCTATTGAGTGGAAAACTCAGCAAAGGCATACATCAAAATACGAGTAGGTATGTTACAACTTAAATATAAGTGTAAAAGTGTCCTGAAAAGGACATACAAACTCGTACTAATAAATGATTTTATAAATAAAATACGAATGCGGTATCTACAACGGAATGGCATTGCGGTTATATCTCTATGAAAATCGCATTATTAAAAAGATTAAAGCATTGTAGTCTGCAAGAATTACTCGCATAAAAATGTTGATATAATTCCGCAAACAATACAAAAACGCCAACGCAGAGATAGGAAAAGAAATAATAGCAGAATCCAATTGAATACTTTGAAAATGCACGGAAGTAACCTTGACAATAATTTTGGGAAAAAACTTTAGACTAAAACGGCTCTAGACAGCAAAACAATGTGCTATTAACTATTTGTTATGTAAACAAAATTGACAACAGCAACTGCAAAATATATTCTGCTTACATAAACCATCAACTTACATGTAATTCAAGATGTTTAGTTAAACACCGTTTGGTGTAAAACAAGAAGAAAGTAGTTTAGTAGTGTTTATTTTTGAGACCAATAAGTTATTTGAAAATTAAGGAAAACATTGAATTCTTAAATAAATAAGATTCTCACCATTCTCTTGATGTTGGCTCTCTATCTATGTAGTTATAATAAATGATTGAAGTGGACTAAAATTGGCCGTGAAAAGTGGCTCAATAATAAAACGTTTAATTTAATTTGTGCAGCAATGTGTATATTATCAACCCCGTAATTTTTTTTTTCATAGTTTCTCAATTGAAATATGTAGTTATCTTTTTAACTAGCCGACTGACGCCTCTTTAACCATTCTTTGGCACCTATCACGTCGTGTAATAGCACCCAAGTAAAAGTGACCTGCCTTACAGTAGCCGAGAGGTCAATGGAAGCTATTTAGAATAATGGGAGCCAATTAACACGTCAAAGTATGATATGCATCGCCGTATATTTTAGAGATCCGTACCTTTAAAAGGTAAGACCCGTACTAAAATTAAAGAAATATTAAGTAAGAAGTAGTAAGAAGAGAAGATTAAGTGTCACATCGATATTAAGACAAAGTCTGCAAACTGGAAAGGGTTACATTCCAAAGTTGCAAGATTTATCTTAATTCTTACCCCCTTACTAATAAAACTTACACGCTCGTTGAACAGTGTTTTAAAGTGACGTTTAGTATGGAAATGTCACTTTAGAACAGTGTTCAACAAGTGTGTAATTTTTAATGAGTAAGGGGGAGAATGTTTATTTATAGCCACCACACACATGTCACTAAGTAGTAGACTGTAGGCACACTTCAAAATACTCCTAGTCGCTACCAGTAACGCGGTACGAGGTAGTTCATTTAATATGATACGTATTTTTGCTTGTACAAGCTCACACTCCTGTCCCTGAAAATAAAGAACGGCCGAGATCGAATATAAATAATGTCGCCTCCTTGTGGCGGGAGCGGCCGCATGATGTGCGGCGACCCTAAAATTTCAGATAATATTAAGGTCATACAACGATGGTTTTCCTTCTATTGTTGCGCAATACTCTGTGAAAATGTAGCACATACGAGCAGACGTTTCCCATGTAGCGTATTATGAAGCTGGGAGCGTGTCCCACGGCCTCTGGTGGCAAAACATGGAACAATGGTAGTGCGTTATTAGACGCTTGCGCAAGTGTTACGCCAATACGTACGAGGTGTTGGTGACACGAATGTGCGATAGACGTTTATGCAGATTTGTATTTAATTAATTAATTATCATCATTATTAATTGGGACCTCACCTCCGTTCACACCACTTAATGCAACACCTGTACCAATAGCCACAAACTATAGCTAAGCTAGGTAGCCAGTGAAACCCCAATTTTTAAAAATAAAATATGAAATTATCTGAATAAAATAAATAAACATAATTGTCATTATTTTTTTCCTCGTATGGCAACATTTAGTTTAGTAAAGACAGGTAGATTGAAATTTTAAAATATCAAAAATATCGGAGGGTAGTTTTTTTATCAGTTGAAAAGTGTCAATTGTATCGGTCGGTGCTTGTTACGCGGTTCGGTCGTTTCGGTTCTTATAACACTATTTTCGAGTTTATTGCAAAGTTCTCGTATTAAAAGTAGTTAAATAAAATATTGTGAAAGTGTGGTGAAAAAATAGTGTTAAGTTAATCATGAAGAATCTACAAGGTTCGGGACCTGGATTGGACGCTGCCCACCGATGCTGAGGTAAACTTAGTGGTATTTATTATTATTGTTAGGTAATCTGATTTCTTTATTTTGTCTCGTATTCACCCTGCCTCAAGAATCGTAGGCTCCTGATAATGTACAGATAGTTATTTAGGTTCCACACACAACGTTATATGCAGGTTATCAATGAATTTATCTGCCAGATATTTCTATATCCATGAGTTGTAAACCAAAAGTTTTAGTTTACATCTGACTGGCAAGATAATTTTATGAAACAGGTTGTTATAAAATCAAACACATAAAGGTAACTCTATTTAGTTTTAATAAAAAAATATGCTACATATTTACAAAGAGTGAGATGGCCTTAACCTAGTAGGATCGGTTTTCTAGTAGGATCCGAAGGTGATATCGTGGAGGGGCGCCGCGCCGCCTGACGGTAGAGCATACTCCTTCAGGAGTTGGTCGAGCATGGAGAATGGTTGCTGGTTCCTTTGCTGAGGGAACTGGTTCTGGTTGTATCTGGGCTGAGGAGGGGCAGGGGCGAAGTCCTGAGCGTACTCTATTTGGGGCTTGGGCGCGAATTGGGGCGCGGGCCTGAAGTCCTGCTGCTTGTATTGCCTTTGTTGGGGTTCTGGGTTGAAGAAGTTATTGTTGTCTTGGGCTGGGGCGGGGGCGGGAGCGGCGCCCGCGAAGAAGGTTGGCTGTGAAAAGGAATATGAGGTTAATTTTGATCTTCTGTAGGTATTTATTAAAAACCAATAGCTGTTAGTATAGTCTCGCTAAAGCTTGACCGATTAACCGATTATATTTAGAGCTCCACTAATCGTCAAGACAAGGCTTTTAGGGAAGAAAAACTTGAATAGTTGATGTTTGGACAAAAAATTTTGTTGGGGCAGTTAATTCATGCTGGATACGAGTAACGTCTATGGAGCCCTACTTGTGTTAAGTTTATTCTAGGTTACTTTACATGCTGTCGGGGTATCTTGACGGTTGATATTCTGAATTGAAACTGTACTATCATCATTAAAGGTATTTACTATTTGAATGTAGGTAGTTTCAGATTAGAAATTAAGTAAACGGTCAGGTAAGTAAGTTCATTGAGTTGACGCCTGCTAACAAATGAACGTGACATCAACTTTGAATGTTATTGCTACAAATATTACAGGAGTCACTTTACACAACCATCATAATTCACAAACTAAATCACCGCACTGCAAATGGAGTACTCCACTAGCTTCCATTGCAAGTGCATCTCAATAACACTCACTACCAAAAAAAACACAATGGTACACACAGGATAAGTAGTTGACGACGGATTCCCTGGAATTCATGAATTTGACTAATAGACGAATAGGAATACAGATGAATACATGACAGTCCTTTACCTTAGGGGGAGCTGGTGCCGCAGACTGGGGCGGGGGTCTATACTGCTGCTGCGGCTGCGGCGCTGGCCTGTACTGCTGCTGCGGTTGCGGTTGCGGCCTGTACTGCGGTTGCGGTGGCGGTTGCGGGCGCGGCTGCGGCGCGCGGTAGGCGGGGGCGGGCGCGGGACGGGGAGCGGGGCGCGGCGCGGGCTCGTCGTTGTAGTCGTAGTCTATGGACTGTTGCGGTGCAGGCGCGCGGTACTGGTTGCGGTTGCCTCCCTGGAAGGTGAAGAAAAGTTAAGTTAAAATGAGTCTTGTGCAAGAATGTACAGACTTACTAGGATCAGGGGCCACTGTCTGTCTTTCAGGGCCAGCTAAAAGCGGGCCGCAGTAAATAAAAACAACTAATTAAAGGTTGATTAGCTATTTTGCATTCTCAGGGAGCCACATGAGATCCGCGGGCCTCCGATTGTGCATCCTTAGCTAGTCATTCTCCCACATAATCGTATGTCAGAAAATAATTTAAGTTGGTAGATTCAAGACGTTTTAAAAGCTTTTTTCTGAAAAGCTTGATACCAGGCTACGCAGTGCTTAAAGCCTTCTTACGTCTGCGTGTAGGTATAGCATGCGAAACAAAGTTTTATTATCGAGACCACAACGGTTAATGTATCTATCTACAAAATCTATTTACAAAATGAGATGAAAAGATCAGGTCGCCCTATGTTTCGTAGTCGTTTCAGCCAAATGACGTCCACTGCTGGACAAAGGCCTCCCCCAAGGTTTTCCACAATGAACGGTCCTGCGCTGCCCGCATCGTTTGTTTCGTAGATTTGGTGATAATTTGCAACTAAATAAATAGAAAGATCCCCATGTCGATAACTAGCGAAAGGCGGCGAAGAACAGGGTCGCTGCGCCATTTTGGTTTTTTAAGTTAGTTTAAGTAGGAAGATTGAATAGAATCGTTCGTTCGTTTTAGCCGAAGGACGTCCACTGCTGGAAAAGGCCTCCACCAAGTATTTCCACAACGACCGGTCCTGGGCTACCCGCATCCAGGCACTTCCTGCGACCTTAACCAGATCGTCGTCGATCGTCGAACTTGGAGTGCAGGTGTGGTTTGGTTCCCAAGTCGACGAAGCACATGATGTCGTGCCCTGCGTGCCCAAACAACTGCACGCAGGAAGATTTAATGAAGGCTACTGACTACGCCATTCTTGTGGCGGAGTTTTGGGCCGACGCTGTGTAGGTTTGTTGTCGACACAAGAAGAAGTCGAACTTTCTTAGTGTGGGTTATTTTGAGTGACACATTACCTGAGATTTCTGTGGCCTCAGTCCCTCGTCCCTGGTGGACTCGTCGACGAGCGTGGGCGGCGCGACGGTGATGCCCTCGCCGGCCGGCTGAAAACCGTACTTGTTGGCTCCGTACTCACTCACAGCTACAACTATACAATGACATTTACCTGAGGCTTCTGAGGTCCCAGTCTCTCGTCCCGCGTGGACTAATTAACGAGCACGAGTGTGGGCTAGAAACCGTCCTTATTGGCTCCATGAATTCTCACTCGCTGCTACAACTAAACTATAGGTACCAATGATTCTTTACCGGAACCTTCTGCGGTCTGTGGCTTATGAGGCCTATGACTTAATAAGTCTGTGACTTATGAGGCCTGTGACTTATGAGGCCTGTGACTTATGAGGCCTGTGACTTATGAGGCCTGTGACTTATGAGGCCTGTGACTTCTGAGGCCTGTGACTTATTAAGTCTGTGACTTATAAGGCCAGTCCCTTATTAGCTCCGTACTCACTCGCAGCTACAACCGTGAAGCCTTGTTGGCTCCGCACATTTATTTATTTATTTACATTACCTGAGATTTTTGTGGCCTCAGTCCCTCGTCCCTGGTGGATTCGTCGACGAGCGTGGGCGGCGCGACGGTGATGCCCTCGCCGGCCGGCTGGAAGCCGTACTTGTTGGCTCCGTACTCGATCACTCGCAGCTGCAATCATCATATCACTCGAATTTAGTTTCCTCTCCTATTTTACGAGAGGCAAAAAAAAGGAATTCCACTCTCCACCCTGACTAGATGGGATGGAATAGGGGCCTGACGTTCACATATTCCCTTAGTCGTGTTTTACTCTGCCGGAGCAATACGATATCCTAATGATATTATGCTACTGCATTTAAGTAGAACGGAATAAAGGGATTCTACTAGTTCACGACCTTAATTGAGTATAGTTTTCAGTCTGAAACTAACTAGGTTTTCAGGGCTAGAGTCAAGTGTAATATTTAAAAAAAGATCTAGCTTGAAATTCTTCAGCAATGATATCAACTAGCCAACAGCCAACTGTTCTTATTTGTAAGTTAAGTTTAAGACTCACCTTGCCAGTGTCGTCCTTGTATCCGTACTTGCCCTTGACCTCTCCGGCGGGCGACTTGGTCTCGATCTTGAAGGAGCCGTCAGCTGCTTCGTACCCGTACGTGTAGGAGCCATCCTCGTTGTGCCTGGAACATTGGGAAGGATTTATGTAACCACTTGAAAAAAAATGGGACAGGAGGCAAATTAACAAACGAATCCCCAGAGGGCCTAGTGTGAGTTTACATGTTTACAAACTCAACTCAATCAAAAAATGGTGTAGGGGCCTCGACCGGGAATTGATGAAATGAGAAATCTCGAACAAATGGCATTAAAATGTATGACGGATTGTACAGCGCCAGTGGCGGATTTACAGTTTTGTCGCCCGTAGCTAGGGTGGGGTTTGATCTTTATTTAACTTTTATCTTCTGAAATCGAGTAAGCGTCATCTGAAATCTGGCCCCGGCCTATACGGCCTATTGACAGATCCAGGACTGTACAGCGCCCCTAACGGAAACGTCAAGAACTAAAACTTTCATACATTTACACACAAACTCACACTCTGCCCACTGGTGGTAAGTGATTATCGCCGCCCATAGGGGTGTCTATGGGACAAAAACAACAAAAATAGTTGTGACATTCCTATAAACTACAAATTGGCAATTAGATTGAGTATCGTGCGGACATGTGACATTTTGATAACGAAGTAGAAATCTATTACACAAAAAATAATTAAGTTCCTACTACCAAATCCGCAAAGGTTATAAATATAAGTTCAAGCCGCCAAACCACTTTACGAACGGGTCCGTGGCCGAGTCCCCCTGTGTTCGACGCACCCGTGGTCGACACCCCCGGTCAGATAAAAGCAATTTTTAATCAAATGTACAGTCAGTCACAAAAATATTTATAAACGAATAAATATTTATACTGATCGTACAAATAAATGTTTAATATTATTTTACCATAGTGATACCTAAAAATATAATAGGTTTTATTTACCTATAATAACATGTAAATCGTTTTACCTAATCAAAATAATTGTAACAATCAGTCTTTAAAATAAATCTACTCTCTCTACGTTTAACTAACTACAAATAAAAGTTTTAAGTATTTTTAACAAAAAATTAAATACATCATTTTACAACCAATGCCACTTTATAAGTTCAAACAACTTGTCCGCTCCCACTTACTTGTTGAGCAACGGAAGAAGTCACTGGTCTATGCAAAACCCCCACAGCGCCAACGCACGAAACACACACCCTAACTTGCATTTCGATTATTAAAAAAACACAAAACACCTAATAACACCAAACAACAACACAAAACACTTAGAAAACACTCAAACACCTACACCGCCACAGAAAATTAACATGTGCCTCAAAAAAACACACTATCCTCCCAACCCAACCGACCATTTTCAGGGCCAGTCTGAAAATCAGCGCTGAGCTTGTAGCTCAGGGTCCGTGGCCGAGTCCCCCAGTATTCAACGCACCCGTGGTTGAAGACCCCGATTTAAATAAATTTAATATCATATTTTTTTCGGCTTTTGCACTAAGTACAGTCAACGAAAACCATGCATGTTTGACGCTATTTAAAATGATGTATTTATTTTTTTGTAAAAAATACTTAAAACTTTTATAATTAAAACTTTTATTTGTAGTTAGTTAAATGTAGAGAGAGTAGAGTTATTTTAAAGACTGATTGTTACAATTATTTTGATTAGGTAAAACGATTTACATGTTATTATAGGTAAATAAAAACTATGATAAAATATGATAGGTTAAAATAAAACCTATTATCCCTTTACACACGAGAATAAAAAAGTGTCAATATTTTAATAAAACTTTACTTAGGGGTTATTTTAGAGTTTAAATAAGATTAGAAAAATACTTTAAAAAATTTTGGATTTTCAGTTTTCCTGAAAGTATGCCCTCACGATAGTGAGGCTTCGGTATAATTTGTTAGTCTCACGATAGTGAGTGTTATACTATTTAGTTAATTTATTTAATGAAAACTACTAATTTATGAGCACATACGTATTCATTTAGTGAGAGACCCCTATAAGTAAAGAGTAAGCTATAATTTAACAAGCAAATAAACCTCTTTTAGCAAATTGTCTTACAAAAAACTAATTAATTAAAAAATATCCACCTTTTGACAAACTTGCAAAGTAAAAACCTTTATTAGTTTGGTTGGTACCAAATATGAAGTCCGAGATGATTATTAAGAGATTGTAAAATAGAACAAAATTACTTTATAATTAATAATAAAGAAATAAATGTCATTTTTATGGCTTAAGATGATATGACTGGAAACAGCTTTTTTGCGAGAAAGGCACAGGTAAACATCTCACTTAGCACATTTAATTTTTGACCAGCTAGAACATCCTTCCAACATGTAACACCTCGGTGCTTTTTAGCCAGGTAATCGTTCTCATCTGTGTTATTATTTGCCTTCTGACCTTAAAAGTCTATATTATATTGTTTATGGATTTCGAGTCGTTTAGTAAATTTTCGACACGATGCTCTTTATTAGGATATCTGTTTAAAGCCTCAGCTATGCTGAAACGAAAATCTAGTAATGCTAAAATGTCTTTTTTTGAATAACCATTAGCTGTGCAATCAATTTTCTAAAGCCGCCGCGAATTAACAACTGCCAGTTCCAAAATTTAAACTAGAACTTTCAAACCCTATTATCTTGTAATAAAGGTGTGGTTGCATTCCATTTGTTAGTCCAGAATATCTACACCACTCATATCGTTCAACGATTGAATAATAAGATGGACCTCTTTGCAGGTATATTGATCCATCATTTATCATGGGTTGCACCTTCCAAAGCGGTTGTCTTGTTCTGTTTCTGCTAGTTGGTCATGGTAAAATACATAAAGGGAATGTCGTGTGTGTACAAATCGGTTATGAACTATTTTGTTAGCAATATGCCCCTATTTTTTATACTAGTGTGTCAGTACATATGCAAACATGGGTCCGGAAGGCATCTCATGAAAATATGTGCACAGAACACTATAGCAATTTTGGTTCTAATAGTTTTTAATTCTTTATCGATTTAACGCATGTACTGCAAGTTTGTACACCTAGCCATCTCTGTCATTAAAATAATCAATTGAGATACTCAGTTGGAGTACGAATTCAATTTGTTTGAATTTTCTTCCAAATTGACCCTGTATTTTGTTGCGGACGTGGCTTTTGTTTCAGCTTTTGCTTGCCACATAGTATTTTTAAAATGTCTGACCAGCCTTGCTGATTCATGTTCAGGGTCTACTTCGTCTCCTGAGCTTTCATATTTGGTATTCTACTCTTCAAAGTCCGTAAAAACCCGAAATTGTGTTTCCCGGTCTTTTTAGTCATAAAAATCTTTAATTTTATAGTCGGTTGCGTTTCCAAATAATGCTACGACACATCCTTCATATTTAGGATACACTAAAATTGAAAAACAACTAAGCACTAAGCCATAATATCAAATAACAAATAAAATAGTTTTCAATCAACTTTTGGAGGTTTGACCGACCAGCTACGATCGTGCGACTTAATTTTTTGGTAGTAATAATTATTAATTTATGCAATGAAATAACAATAAAAGTATTCCATTCGGATAATCACTGTTTCCGTAATAAAATAAAACTATAACACTTATCCGAAAACAACAATAACCACATAAAATCAATATTTACACTGGCCGCCTCTCGTACCAAAAAATGCAGTCAACATTAAGTCCGAGTAAATGAGCACTGACAGGTCCCAACACTAAATGAGTGGCACTGTGTGCGAGTAAATATCTCTCACGAGCGATCGCTGCCGATTGCGGCCGCAAAAACAAGTTTACATGGGCATGAGATTTTTTCAAAGTTACTCTCACATACGTATATCGTCGTGTGTAAAGGGTTATATTTTTAGGTATCACTATGGTGAAATAATATTAAACATTTATTTGTACGATCAGTATAAATATTTATTCGTTTATAAATATTTTTGTGACTGACTGTACATTTGATTAAAAATTGCTTCTATCTGACCGGGGGCGTCGACCACGGGTGCGTCGAACACAGGGGGACTCGGCCACGGACCCTTACGAACGACTTTGCCTAAGTAGGATTTTGTTATCAGTTATTCAAGTACAACAGGTCTAATTTCCTAACTGCTCCAGTTTGTCTGTTAAGTATAATATTGAGGCCTATTGGTACCTTTGACTCAAATACAATTAAGATAAAGTTTAGACTTTTCATTAAGTAGGTATTTGGGAAATCAAAATAGCGAGGAAGAGTATTGAAAGCATCCAGACACGTGAAATTTAAAAACTCGTAGTTCTTAATGCACTAGACATGCAATCCTGAGACTGAAATATTAATAAAGTTAATTAAGCTAAGTTTTTGATTGTGCAGCAAGACATGCGAAGGCTGTTGCTAAAAATAACACTCATTCTCGTACCTATATCCTTTGATGAGGCTGATAAAACGTCATTATTTATGTGCGCATTTTGTATGCATTATTTTAAGTTGTAACATTTATTTGTGCAATTTAACCAATTTTTTCTTGTCTATTTAAAGTCTTTACAAGAATTCGAAGAAGATGATTCTTTCACTAGATCGATCCATCTTGTTTGCGAACGACCATGCTATGCTTTTCTTTCGGTTTAACCACAATTAGTATTTCTAAACTTTCATCGCCTCTGTTCACTGTAGCCTGAATTAGGAAAGAACGCATTGTTGGCATAATATTATGGCCAACAGGTATACTCCTTTTTCCCACTGGGCATTCTTCTTTTATTTAGCAACTAGCTGTCCCAACAAAATTCATACCGCCAATAATAACTTATCTATCTTACACACAAATCTCAATTTTCATTTCAGAACGTATCCCTCTGGCTTGGCGAACTTCGGTTAATTAATACGTGACATAAGCTATCAATCACAGAAAATGGCGGAGTAAATACGTGCCTAATTAAAATATATTGAACAAGTACATAAGCCAACCCCTACTCTTCCTACGGGTGTCGTAAGAGGCGACTTAGGGACTACACATCAAACAGAGAACGGGCAGCAGCGCTCTCTGAAAAACATCAATCTTTGAAACTGCGATCTCCAACCCGCCTGCCAAGCGTGGAGATTATGGCAAAACCCTCCACTATAGTGGAAGAGGCTCATAGTCCAGCAGTGGACTGTAAAGGGCTGTTGATAATGATGATGATGAACAAGTACATTAAGAAAGTTTTAAATTCCCAGGCCTTCTAGAAGATTAAGCCTAGGCGCAGACCATCGACTTTTAGTCGGCCGATAGTTGGGCCCGATTTTTTGTAAAAAGAATCAATCGGTGTAATGTGTGTACTCTCAATGACTCATACCTCCATAATGATTAACAGCCCAAAGTCAAAGTCAAAATTTCTTTATTTGTTTAGACTAATAAATAGTTCTTACAAATCGTCATTTTGCTCTTAAGGAGCCTCTACATGTCTCATAATCTTTTTACCCTACCAGCGCTTCGAGACCAACATTTGGCAAGTGCTGAGAAGAAGCGCCGCAACAAACTCAGTCACAACTGATTCAACTTTCGGCCAACTAAAAGTCGGTGGTCTGTGCCTAGTCTTAGACGGTCTTCTTGACAGGTCTTTTATGCTCACCTGTTAATCTGCTTGAGGATAGGCACGGGTGTGGAAGGGTTCTTGGACTCGGACGCTATGTACCGCGGCGAGCGCTCCTCCTGGTACTGTGCGCATGCGCACGCCACCAAACATAACACCACCTGTAATTGATTGACGGTAAATTAGCAAGATATGCATACAAGGCAGCCTACTGGGTACCTTAACTAAAGACAGAAGTTACAGAAGTAACTAAAAGGAAAAAAAATAAGATTTAGTTTAGATAAATCAAATCACTGAATGATTTATTGCCAACTACCTTTTGCCCGCGGCTTCACCTGCGTGAAATTTGTTAGTCACAGATTGTCATAAATTATAACCTATATGTTATTCCAGGTTATAAAGAATAATACTGTAAAATTTCATCAAAATCCGTTCAGTAGTTTTTGCATGAAAGAGTAACAAACATCTATTCAGACATCCAGACATCCAAACTTTCGCAATTTATAATATTAGTAGGATAGGATTCTAGTTCTTGGTTATTATTTTCTTACATTATTAAGGCCCGATTCGATCAAACTTTTATCCGAGAATAACTCCTGGTATAACGCAAAATTGACATATTTCCGATACTAAAACTGTCATAACTGTCGATTTATTCTGAGATTAAAATTTACTCTTGTTTGGTCGAATCCACCCTAAGTTTGCCGTAATTAGGGACTAAAACGAGTTACTTTTATGTGTAACAAAATGTCAACGTGTTTCAAAAATTGATTAATTTATGTCTTATTTAGGAAAGTAACAAGCTACCGTATAACAAAATAAAGTAGGTATGTGACAGAACCATGACTTGAATTCACGTGCAGGTTTTTGGAGCGTGTAATCAAATTGTTTCACCAGAAAGTAATAAATGGCTGTGTAAAAGTCTGTTCACTATTAATAACAATAGCAATAGCCGCATGTTAGCAGTTAAGAAAGTTATTATTAAAATATTTTGCTCACTAAACCGTGAAAATTATAAAAGTAACAGAACCATTTTCTTCTGTTTTCTTTTTCATACATCTTAAAATATTTGAATGTCGTCTGAAAGCTTTAGTGCTAAAAATAGCACGCATAGATGTGTAAGAACAAATTTTATAATATAGGGTAATGTATCATATCATAGCTTAGCAAAAACATAACACTCCATAGCATGCTAAACATGCAAATTCGATAAAAACAAAGGCACCTTTCGTGTCGTTATAAACCGATCTGCCCTGCATTTTGTAATAATACACCTATAAACAGACGTTACGAATGACCTAATGTAGTGCCTGTTGAAACACTATCTGCGCCCAGCAACGCGACCGTAACGCTTTCCACACCGGTCATTTGTCGCGTTGATGCCCCAGAAATTAATTTCAAAAATCATTTCATGTTCCGCATTCAATCAGAATCAAAAAGGGGAATACCTACATGCCTTTAAAAGTGAGTCGTTAAATAAGTTACTTGTGCCAATAACACCAATTACCAATTGCATTTAATTACTTTATTAAGATAACAAATAAGATTTCTGCTTTACCAAATTTTTACCAAGTTGCTTAATTATTTTACATTATTATCCATAATATTATTAATATTAACTAAAGTATTGGTGAGTGCAAAAAAGAGGTTAAGTTAGGAAGTTTGTAGGTAGGTGGTAATATCTGAAACTACTGATATTTCACCAGTAGATATAGAGTTACATTATTTGTAAAAGAGATTTTCTGGAGCTGAACAATTTTGTCACTAACATCGAATAAAAACCACGTATTTGGCAATCACTCCGTAAAAGTCAATACTGCTTATGTATTGGGATCACCAGGGATAGTCACCCATTGTTGAGTACTGATCAATTGATTTCAATGAGGCCTTTCAAAGAGTCGGCTATTGTACTTTATTTGTAATATTTACCAAGCGTAATTTATCGGTTTGATCTATTATGTCTGCTTTTATTGTAATCGAATAATATGTGATAGTGAAACATCCGTGATGTACGTAAATAGTTTAGGTTGGTCATTTTATTGGTCTAGTACAAGGGTGTATAATGTGTCCAGTGGCATTTAATGTAAAAGTTAAGGTTGGTAAGACGATGGTACACCAAGCTAAACACCTGAAACCTGAAACCTATTAATCACTTGTACCTAAAAAACGATATTTGCAACAAAATTGTAAAGTAACATTGTCGACCGTACGCCACGCTATAAAAGTAAATTTATCGAACCTTATAAAACAAGTGTCCAAATTAAGTAGAGCGGAATTTCATTAAATCAATTATGGCGTATTGCGTATTAGTTGTTATAAACTTACATGTAGAGCGAAAATGAAAGAATTACGTACATTTTGTGGTGTATAAACATGATATCTTACAAATAGTTCGTTTAGCATTGTGCCAGCAAGAAATGGTCCAATTACGAGTTGGCTAATCCGTGAAACAACCAAACAGAGATGGCCTTGACACTACAAGTGGTTTGTGAGTTACGTAAACTATAAATGTATAGTAAATGAAAAAATGTGGTGCAAAATACAAACGGCAAAATTTTCGAAATAATAATAAATCATGATAAGAAGACAAAGATTCAAGAATTTATTTCGATTACCAAGGGTTGGTTATTATAATTAGGATTTATTGTTAATAATAAGTACATTTAGTTTGATTTCTATTGGAGTATTATTAGTTCATCTACTTAGTACCTTTGTTTCTTCAACTAAAAAAATCTAGAAACTTCAGACATTTCGTTTCGCGACACAAACCAATTTTTAACGTAATTTTATCATTATTGTATTTTTTTGCATGAAGCAGACTAAAGATGAGTTTCTTTATGGTATTTTACATAATTCTTGTATTACGAGCATTGTAAAGGAACAATTTATAATAGATAATGTAAGCTTTACACTTGGACCGAAGCTAAATGTTGAAAGTTTACGCATTGATGCCTTTACGTGTCAAATTGTTTTACTTTTTATTTGGGTGCTTAGGAGTTAGCTATTGTTATAGTAACCTTCAACTGTTAATTCAATTAAATACTGTTTTATTTTTAAACTTCAGCGTAAGTAGACAGACACACAATATATATTAAAAATGTAAAAGATTTTAAAGTTTCATTACATTATGGACAGTTTTTTGGGCGTATGGGCTAACTTGTATTCTCAAAATGCCCTTACCTATAGTATACACCCACGAAGTTTGTCTAACCTTCCGCCAAATACCCTGTTTATACTAGGTTATTATATAGAGCATTTAACTGATGGTTATAAATCATCGCCTGCTATTGACATTGGGTTGTTTTAATTTAACCTTTATAATAGGAAATTGATGCAAAACTCACATTAATATGTATGTGTATCAAGTTGACATAAAAGCTCGATATGCATAAAAGAAAAAGCTCGCTCCGAATGGAGGCTAGACGTAGCGGAAGCTCATAAGTCGTGAACAAAGGGACAGGTCTGGTTGGAGTATTTAGAGGCCGCGCGGCCATTCACCAGAGACTTATTTTACATATTTGTATCAAATTATTACATTTCATATCAATTCTGGCATACAAGGTCCGAGACAATAAATCTGTCAACTTGGCGTTGGTGACTCTTTGAGAAGATGGGAACCCTACATAATTGAAATAAGATCATTTATGTTCAAGTCTGATACTGGTACTCATATGTAATGTTATCAAGATTTTCACAGGAGGCGTCGCGCAATCGGGTAAAAATTAAGTGAAATGTCTGCATGTAAGAATGAAGAAACCCGAGAAAATAGAGCATAAAGTGTGATATAGAGACTCTCCTTTTGTTGTCTTAATTGTATGATCAATTCTTTTTTTCATTTAAAATTTAAATAAATTAAAGTGTAAAGTTTTTTCAGATTCCTTCAAAAATGATTAATTTGTAACACTATAATAGATACCTAAATGAATTTTGTTGATATAAAAACATAAATCATTTCAACCCTACCAATGTTTGTGGTCAATATTATGAACTGTACATCTCTACATCAAACCAGATACAATATAATGATAACTTATCATATAACTATGGTAATTAATCAGCAACAATGCAGTTAATTAGTTATTCAAGCTGTAGTTACGTCATCAAACAGCGGGATACAGAACGCGACGGCCGTACCTTGCAGGCTTGGCACTTTAGTTGCACAAATCATGCTTTTGACTGACACTTTGAATTGTATTATGTACTTGAATGACTTTATTGACCATAGAATATACATATTAGGTCTATCCAAGTATCCAAGCTGTAGATCCTGGCTACACAGGAGTTGCAGTGGTGGGAACGAGAGGTGGGAAATTTTTATATATCCAAGTACCCACAGATGACGTATTGATCCTGAAATTAATATGACGTCTCAAATGTCTGCCATTGTTAACAGTTTGAACTGTAACTTATGTAGGTAGGTAGGTACCCTAATGCCTATAGAATATACATATTATTAGGTATGCCCCTATTATGTACCCACAGATGAAATATTGACCCTAAAATGGTTAACATTGTTAACATTATAACAATACACTTGGTAGATTTATATTTTTTTTTAAATTGAACGTTGATTGAACATGACTAAGTATAAACTTAATATTCATTAAGATTAAGCACGCTCAAGCTAAAAATCTCAATTTAAAAACCGAAAGTGAGTTTTTTGAACTGTTTCTTGCATCATTATTTCCCAGAAGCAGTGGTAGGGTTAAAATCACACTGAGATAAGTGAATTTCTTTCTCAATGATGAAACCCAAATAAAATAATTCGCTTAAGACATTTTACATACAAGTAAAAAGAAATCGTTTTGATGTATAATAATAATGCCTTTTGATCGTTAGAAAATCAGTTAAAAAGCCGGCAATTTAATAATGAGCGAATCAGTTACTTACGCCTTTAAATTTTTATCAGTAAGTTCACGTGGTAACAAGCTTTAAGGAGGGGCTTCCCCCACCACTCATTATCAAACTAGACAACCTTAGTGTCTAGATAAACTCAGCCTATTTCCACTATCACTTTTAGAGGCATATTATTTTTAAGGTCACTTGATATACTCCAGTTTATCTTATGAAAATGCTATTATACCCATTTTGTCTAAAAAATTATGAGTAATTACACCATTTTGATAGGTTAACCAACTTTACCGGAAAGATATGAATGTGGAAAACAATGCACTGCACTAAACAATGTCATATGAACTAAGTATATCCGTAACACCATTTTAAATCAACTTTATCACACGCAAACGCAAAGTAATTCTTTTCACTTTTACGAAACTTTTCATTAACACTTTCACTGATAAAAAAAAAACTTAATTAACACTTGAACAAAGACAATTGAAAACAAAAAAGAATTAAGATTTTTAAAATTCAAATGAGAGAAATTAAAATCGGAAAAAGTTTTCAATCAAACGTCACATTTTCAAAAAGAAATAATTTTCCGGCCAGTGTCCTGTAAAAGTAAAAAAATTAATTTTAGAGCAATTCAAACGTACCAATCTCGCTAGCGCCGCCATGTCGACAAATCGGAGGCGCGGCGCGCGCGCTCTACTCTTTTATACAACAACACAGGGCGAGGCCTTTCACTGGCCACCGATTTTTTTGGTGCAAGGGATGCTTTGTTGTAGGGTGAATTAATAACTACAGTAGGATTTTTACCTTCTGAAGGAACACCCTTCTTTAAAAGAACATATTTCCTCTTAAAAAGCCAATCTAGTTTCATATGAAGAAGTATTACAAATCCAGTTTTAAATTGTAAAAAAAAATAAAAAAAATAAAATAAATCTTGGGACAATTTCACCCAGCGCCAGCTAGCCCCAAAGTAAGCAACTCAATGCTTGTGTTATGGGTGCTAGCTTAACGGATATACTACTTATATACTTTTTTTTTATTAAATACATACATATTATACATATTTACACCCAGACCCGTCACAGAAATTAAAATTCATCATTTCAATTTATGCCCGGCCGGGAATCGAACCCGGGACCTCTCGGCATAGTAGTCCGTTCTGAACCACTACACCAAACGGCCGACAGCCACACATTGTACAAACTGTATATCTTTTTTTAGTTCTCATATTCTCTTATTTCCTTATTTGGTCAAGTGACTGATTTTATCGGTATATGCTAAGTGGCTAAGGGTAGATTCTTACAAACAAGTAAATATTAATCTCAGAATAAATCGTCAGTTTTGAAATACATATTTCCCATACTGAAACTGTCATTGTGCCAGTTACACCAGGAGTTATTCTCGGATAAAAGTTTGGTCGAATTGGGCCTAAGCCATATAGATTATAGAGTCTAGTCCAGTCTTTCTCTGGTTACATTATGGCCAATATTTCATCAGCTAAATCCATCCTACTTTGCCTATTCGTAGAAAAAGTGAGCTCTCAGTTCATCCACTACATATTATTCTCTGTTGAGGACCCAGTCTCGGGTTCTACAAGGCTTTAGTGACATTTTCATCAAAAATGCTACCCAGGCAGGGTAGGTATTCTGCTATTTTGTTACTTATGCTCAGACGTAGAGCGAAAGTCTGATTAATTTTGGGGCTAGGTCACAATTTAATTATGTATTTATAATAATTATTCTATACATACTTTTCTCTGCCTATTTCTCAGTGAAAATGATGTAATACTGATCTATTTAATTAGTATTTAACAGTGACTTCACTCGATTTAAAAACAAACAATGTTCAGGTAACTGCCATGAATACTCGATTAAGCTGCGGTTTCGATGCAATCAGACCTCTTTGTGATGAATGCATGTAAAATAGTGCAATTAAAGCAGTAGGTCTTTTTAAAGCAACTCTGGATACCACTTTTGTAGTCTCTTATAAAATTATAAGAGACTCGGTGTGAGTTTAAGTAGTGGGTTAGATTTTACTGGACTCTACTCGCACGTGATGAAAACGCGATAATTTCGTTTTTCGCGATACTTTCAGGGGTGATAATGTATGTTCATAAAGCAAATATCTGGGCTTTGTAGGTAGTGAAATAAGACAGAAATTTGCCTATTTTATCTAAACTTAATGTAATCAATTTACCAAAACTCAAAGAAAGAAAACGTAGAGTGGATACCGCTTGCACTCATAATTCTCGTTCTTGTCCCCACGGAGATTCAAACCCACAATTGTCGCTGAAAAATTCAACAACCACTGTCGTATTGTACTCAAGAATGATCATTTGCATCAGCTAAACAATCATGTCCCTAAGATTAATATCCCTTGACAGCAGAACTGCAGTTCATTCAGCTTTAATGTTACGACATAATCACAAGTCACAACCTTGGTCGACAATTTTCTCGTAGAAATCTAGATTCTACCTGCGTGCTGGTATTTGGCAGCCCTTGCTGACCAGGGCTGCTACGATTTATGAATATAAAAATTTTGCAAATTACAAAATTTTGTAGTAGTCGTTTTTGCGCTTCTCGTAGCTACGAATTCGCTACGAAGTTTCGTAGCCGTAGTAACTATTAGTTACCAATTTCAAGATTTATATTTAATCTATTTCTAATCCAATATTGACGGTACCTGACCGAGCGTATTGTGTACTCGAACTCTACTACTATCTAGTATTAAGGTTAGAAGGTTCGAATCCCGTGAGAGCCAAAGTTTAGTGTGAAAAACACGACCGCTTTACCATACCCGATGTCACGGACTTTCATAAAATATATTTGATATGAATTTTTATTTGTTTTGGTATTACATTTTTTTAAATAAAATTAAGTGGCAGGTATACGTAGCTGCTATGCGGTCAGAAATATTGTTCGGTAAGCGAAATCCAAATCGCGAAAGGTCGTGGGTTCAAGCGTCATTGATACAATCAGTTTTTTTTTTAATAAAAATCATTTTTAGGTCCTGAGTACCTATAAATAAAGACCTAATGACTTTTATTTATATTATTATACTCTTGCAATAAAACTACAGTTTATTCAATTAAATTTTTGGCAACCCGTGAAGTTCATCAGGGTTACCGACAACGAGTCCTGAATACTTTAGCGACTTGTTTGACACAGAATTCGGCATCTTACATAACTTTTAATGCAGTCTGCAAAGATAAGTTTATTTTTTACTAAACTAGATGTGGCTTATGGGCAGTTTAAGGATAGTGAGAAAGAGACATGAATATTTACTTAAATAGTTTTTTTTTGGAATGTATTACAAAAAGAATTTGAGAATAAATATAACAAGTGAAAGTAGAATCTGACCATAAACTAGCAATTTGACAAATATTGATCCATTTCTCTTTGACAACAGATCCTAAAACGACAGTTTTGAAGAGTAATGGTTTAACTTTCATGCCCAAATATCTTGTGACAACCCTTTTGTGACTATCAACGCACAATCGCCAGCACATCAATCTAGTGTATATTGTATCATTTACTCATCTGATTTTGACACTTATGGTAAGGACATAAACTTCTAATTGATTGGGACATTGGCTATATTGTGGGAGGTAGCTGCAGTGACCCATATTTGCATAAATGATTTATGTGTGTTATTTTCAACAGTCACTGAGTTTCTTCCGCCACTTCTTCTGAGCACCAGCCCATATGCTGTCCCGAAGTGGTAGGGCAAGCTATCTTTGGGACGTGTATAAGTGCCCTGGAAAGGGCCTATGTACCGAATAAACTATTTGAATTTGAATCAATTTTGGATTTACGAGTACCTACATACTTTATTCGCAAACCAGCAAACTTTACCTCTATGATTCGACCAGCAAACATTACTGCAAACTTTAAACTGGCGGCTGTAAAGTTTACCTCTATGATTTAAACACAGATTCCAGAATCAAGCTTGCCCACTAAGATCGTAAGTTTGGAATCGACAAGTCTCTTACATTGTCGTTAATCATATTCTAGGTAGAATGATTAAACTGCAGTCGTGCACAGTTGAATAAAAATACGGCGCGGTCAACCTCGCGCATTCTTCGCGACAATCGCTGCAACTATCACCGTGGATATAACTAATAGTTTGTCTTTTGTTACTTATAACTAGCGGCAGCCCGCGACTTCGTACGCGTGGATCCCGTTTTACCCCCCTTAGGGGTGGAGTCTCGTAAAATTCTTTCTTAGCGGATGCCTACGTCATAACATCTACCTGCATGATAAATTTCAGCCCGATCCGTCCAGTGGTTTGGGCTGTGCGTTGATAGATCACTATGTCAGTCAGTCAATCAGTCAGTCAGTCAGTCAGCTTTGAGTTATATTTATTTAGATACCTAATGTATTACTTGCATTTTGCCCACAACTTCATCGGTTTAGTTGAGTTGACGACGCGCAACGCCTTCTTGAAATAAATTGTGTTTGATATCATTTTTGTCATTCATAACCCACTTACAACTAAACTAAACATAATACCTACACTAGGATGGTTTCTCTCAGTTTGTAGTACGTCCTTCAGATCCATTTATACGTAAATTAGATTTAGTCTGAACCAGAATATGAGACTTCTTTACAAGTAAAGCTTATGATAATATGTTGTAATAATCCACCGGAAATTAATAACCTATTATTAATGTATTTTTGTTTGTTACAGAAAGTTATGTCGGTGTTAAACGGTAAGTACATGTATTATAGGTAGAGCTTAAAAAATATGTAATAATTTTCATCACTCGAGTTACATGATTCAATTTTTACAAAATTGAGGAATACAAGGATATAATTTCCAAAAAATCTTCTTTCCTTGATATGATTTCAATTAATTGATAAGAACAATTAAAATAGATACAGTATACAGTTCGATGACATCGCCATATCTCGGGGCGGAAGTCTGCGCGCCGGCCTTGGCACTTTCATAGCTGCGCACGCGTCGGTCTTTTATCACGTGCGAGATATAGCGCACATTTGGAGCTTTCTTGGAGGATGTAGGCAATAGGATGAGTAAGCATTTTTTTAAATGTATTCTTCTTCTTCGTCTTTTGTCAAGTTTCTGCAGATTTTTTTTACGACGTAGGTATGACCTTTTTGTTTTTACCGTAATATACATACTTCAATAGATTTCACTAACTGTTGCATTCAATAAGTTGATCAAACCCGCTACTGAATTTGGAGTTATAGGTGGTACCCAAACCGCCAGGTAAGGCTATGCAGGGTTCTATCCTACATGAAAAAAATTGTATTACCCAGGAAAAGTATTTTCTTTAAAAGGTTTTGAAATGATGCTTTTCTTTGAATAATTTCTTGAACTAAACTGATAGAAACATAAAAATTATTTATGAGATTACTTTGCGCGTACCTACTGATGGAAAACTACCAGTCCGATAAAAAAGTTAAGCTCTATAGGTAAGCTAGCTATAAGAGGCTCTATACCCAGTATGGTTTAGTTAAATCAGTTTCAATAAATAAGCCTAATTGACAGCTTTCAGTTTATATTAGAAGTGTTAATTAACTAATCTCACTGTTAGTAGAGTCTACGGATCTTTTTTCGTGTCAATAACATCTTAATGACCAAAAATTTTAAATCACATCACTTTTCACAAAAGCAGGCCATTTTTAACCGACTTCGACCAAAGAAGGAGGTTCTTAATGGAAATCTCCTCCCCCAGTAGTCAAATCAAATCAAATCATTTATTTACATTCCATGTGTGGTTTGAATGTCTCTGACCACTCACATAGTTATACTTTAAAACATAATACAATTAAGTATCATAGCAAAAGAAATTCGTGGTATTAGAAATACTAAATCAATTAACCAAACAATAAGCAATAAGGATACTGGATTTCCATTTAATTAAATTACAAGTCATACGTATGCATGTATGTTGTATGTAGTCGTATATTTGGAGCAGGAAGTGGCATTTCGAAGTCTGGGCTCGGTTTTAAAAGAGTTTATTTCAGAGTCATTGCTGTGCATAGAGTAAAATATCACAGAAGGTCTAAATTCCTTCGATTGGAGTTAGGTACTGAATGGGTAGAAATAGTATCTAACTTATAAGTAAAATCTACCTCTTCGAAACTTATGTCTTATACATACATACATACTACAATGCACCAAATTTAGAAATTAAAGGTAGCCTTTCGAACTAAGCGTCACAGGCGCAGCGTCTTTAGCTTTGGTCTTGTGCCACTAACGCCGCGTCACTAACTCGCTTCGAATGGCTACCTTTAAAACCAAAGCTAAAGATGCTGCATCTGTGACGCTTAGTTCGAAAGGCTACCTTTAGACCAAAGCTAAAGACGCTGCGTCAGTAACGCTTAGTTCGAAAGGCTACCTTAAGAAATACCTACAATTTCCAAATACAAGTACGCTTACGAAATCTCGGGGTATTATTAGTACTCGTAGACATTAGAGACAGAAACCGGTAAAGAATGATTTTTTTTATAAAATGGCTAATTTTTCAATGTCATCAAACAATTAATACCTTATCTTTCTATCAAAAGATACAGAAACAGAAGAGATTGATTGCAAATTGTTTCACGATTTTAGCACCAGTCGAAAATTCCCCGATACCAACCTAATTTAGACATACTCTACATTGTTGACGCTTCTGTACTTCTACTCTATGTAATGTAATGTAAGGCGTGTCCACACTAGAGGCTGTCACGCGGCGAATTCGATCAGAGTCAGTGGAATTGGAACCTTGCGGCGACCTTACACTTACATTCGTTTGAAACGAATACTAGCCTAAACTAGTGACCTATATCTGTAGGTTAGGTTTCAGAATTTGTACCTGCACGGTACAAACACTAGAATAGAAAAGTCCATGAAACAGTGTAATCAGATCTTGATACAAAGACTTTTATTGTGCAAGTGTACACCGACAGTCTACGATGCGTCGAAAATGTTGTATCTTCTCTTGTTTTAAATTAAGAGTAAGGCCCAGAACAGACGGTGAAACGCAACTGCAACGAAACTGCAACTGCTAGTTACTTTTGAGTTGCATCTAAGTTTCTGCCATAGCGTCCGTTGAGAGACCACACATGACGCGACCAGTTTGAAACTTTCAGTTTCAGTTTCATTCATCAGAATCATTAGAAAGTTGCAGTTTCGTTGCAGTTGCGTTTCACCGTCTGTTCTGGGCCTTAGTTGCAAATCTGTTCAGCCTTCATGAGCTGCCATACATAGATAACCTAACAACCCATGAAAGTCTGAAATTATCTACCTATTTTTGATAAGGTTGTTGCCTGCAATACCCATTTGACAAGCTTTACCTCATCCTCGTTATTCATTATCATATAAAACGTTTTCTTTATTATAATAAAGATAGTTACAACTTTAAAACAAAAATTACATGTCATCATGATAATTATGAGACAATTTATGGAAATACATTTCTTTATTGTGGTCGTAAAGTTCCCTAATTAAGTAACTACTTATTGAAATCAATTACCAAATTCGTGCGAAATTATAAAGAGGAAGAGTTTTAAAAAATCACAAGGTTTAAATTTAAAACTGGTAGAGTTATCGATCATGAAGAAACCACTTTAATAAGCATGATAATAATAATTGTCTCGCTTGCTCGACCTTGTTACGGATCGCACTTGACATTTCGGCAGTTATGCGCCCGCTTTATGCTGTAAATAACAAGTCAATATTTAAAAATAAATACAGATTATATTATTTGTACTCTCTAAATTAATAAATTTAATTCCAGTTACAACAAACACTAGTCAATGAAATGAAGTTATTCTTTATTATCTTTATTGTTTATTTTTTAATATGTCCATATTCTTACATAATTATAACCGGAAGGAAGGAATGAACCAGCTGAATTAAAAGTTATTAAATTAATAATAAGCAAATAATGTTATGATTATGAGGTACTTACGTACGTGCCTTAGTTATTTACTGGGACGTAAAAACTTACAGAGAGTGAATTAATTTTTCTATTTTATGAATAAATCTTTTAAATGTTTACTTAGCAATATATTCTGCAACACAATCAATCAAAATAGTCAGTCATAATAATTATTTTCCTAAAAAAAAACTTTTTTTTAATATTAAAAGCAGTAATGAGGTTTAGTTAACATGAAATTGGGATTCATAAAAGAGCATTCTTAAAAACCTATTTAAAAACAAGACAATTTCTTCACTTTACTGAGTTTTAAAAAAAAAATTGCTTAATTCACTTCTTGGTTCCCTCTCGCACAACCCTTGGGCGTGTCCAAGGTCGCCCGAGCCGGATGTCGAACTGCTTACGTCGTTTCCTCTGCTCTCCGCCAGCCATCACCATAGTAATGTGACAGCTTAATACTCCATTAAAACCTCCTGTCAATGAGATCAACTCGTCAATGTTTCACTGATGAAAATAAAGCTCTTGTAAGAATATGCAATGTGCAAAAGAATAAAGTCTCGAAGAGAACATTTTTAATAAGTAGGTGACTGGGAAATAAATTTCTTCAAAATCACCTGTTTACCTTAAACTTGATGTGGTCTTTATGGGACACCTTGTACACCTACGTACTTCTGATTATATTATAAATGAATAAATTGATAAGTATTGGAGCCCCAAATTGATATCAAGGCTGACGCCTATATTCAGTGGCGAAGCCTTCATGTGAAGGTACATTTTACTGACACTTCACGCCTACAAAAAGGTTTGATTCCTGTTTAAGCTTTATATTCGTTTATTCTTATTTGTTAAAATTCTTTTTAACTTTTTCTTTTGTTAAATACAAAAGAAAGGAGTCCGTTCTAGAGAGAACGCGCTTCGACGTTGTTTCTTAGTTACCGCTGTAGAAAGTATTACCAATAGTTCACTAGTAATCCAGGGTTTACTGGTACGTCACTGGTACGACAGGACTTACTAACTATAAATCAAAGCTTTTAACCTATTTCTCATTTAATTCACAACTATACTTAATCTATAACAACGCCCTCTTGAGTTCCACATTGAAAGTAAAACAAACTTTAGCTAAGTCAGTGCAAAATTAATTAATCTTAGTTTCAAACTTTAACAACGAGTAAGTGAAAAAAGTATCGCCATACAAGCAGCAAGATGTCGTTATTAGATTATATTATACTTTTTTAATCTGGATAGTTTTAGCTTCAAAGTTATCCTGTAATATTAAGGACAAAGCTTAGGTTGTATATACAATTATGGCTTAAGCTTGGTTCATAGTTTTACATTAATTTGCATTTGTTAATACTAGTAGAGCCTTATTGCATTATCTTAGCGGTGAAACTTTTTGCCTATACCTTCCTTTTAACTATCTTTTAGCTAAGGTGTATTAATTTCCCTCGACACATCATAATATTATTATGTACATTTTATGTATAGTAAGTTCCTCCTAACTTACTTGTTGCTTATGGTTTTATTAAGAATTTATATTAGAAGGAATTTTGATTCTGATTCTTCTTCTTCTTCTTCTTTTCAGCCAAATGACGTCCACTGCTGGACAAAGGCCTCCCCCAAGGTTTTCCACAATGAACGGTCCTGCGCTGCCCGCATCCAGGCTCTTCCCGGCTTCTTCGGCTGATTCTGATTAATCTGTACTAAGTAGGTTTTTTTATGTAGTTACTCAATTTTGAATCTGTATTTTTTACTCTTCACTGCAGGAGGTTGACTCTTTATAATTTACCAGAGAAACATTTAGAATTTGGCCCACACTCCCCACGTTGGTCAGACGGGTTGGAGAGGCCTGAAAACTTTTAGACATTTCATACTTCTGTTTGTATTTGTTTTGAAAAAACATTCAATCAGAACTTTCACCAGGAAATGAAACACATAATTTATATAACAGTATTTTATTGACAGCTATTTACAGTCAGTACACGTAGTATTTCGTCCACCTCACGTTGCCGTTTTGCAAGCTGCGCGCGCGCAACGATTGAATTGTTGATTGTCGATAGTTGCATAACATAATTACTTTAGCTCAATATTGGCACTTGTTACATGATATATTATTATATATTTACATATTTATATACAATATAGAATTGTTTATACTTTGAAATGTTAATTTGTTTAAAAATATAATAATTATAATACTTTTACAATACTGATACATACACATAATATGTACAATTATAAAGAATAGGTAAACACATCGGATATTCACAAATATTTAGAAGAATAATGTAAATCAGTACATAATAGTAATATTTACTTGTAAGTATGTCCATAATTATGTAGATAAATATAGGTACCGAAATATACATAACTATAAAGATAATTTTAATATATCAGTTAATTTACTTGTACAGTCATATTATTAAAAACTTTGTTAATAATACGATCAATAAATAAGAATACACCTTAATACGTATAATTTGTGTAAAATATAAAACGTTTTAAAGCTTTACAATCCAACATTTTACTTATTCTGAACATATTGACTAGCACTAAAATTATTATTTACATAAAAATCGTAAAAAATCGTTCGTATCGCTTTGGGAATAACAAAATTTTATAATAATCATAAAATTACGGTGCTTATTTAAGCTAATGCCACACTACTGTGCCTAAATCAAGCTAAGCTTCTTTCAGTAGAGACAGTTTCAGCCTAGTAATGTGATGTTAGCCTTTTAACGTTTACTTCCCTACAACAAAGTACCTAACCAGTGAAGTTGATGGTGTAAGAACCGGTGTTGGGGTCAAAGTTCTGGGCTGGGTGTCCCGAGAATGGGTTGTAGTTCTGGTTCTGGTAGTTCTGGGGCTGGTAGTTTTGTTGCTGGTACGTCTGGGGCTGGTAGGTCTGGGGCTGGTACTGGTTGTAGCTAGCCGGCTGTGGGGTGTAAGAATTGTAAGAGAATTGAGGTTGCTGGTGGTAGATCTGGCTTTGACCGCGGAATTCCTGAGGGAACTGCTGCGGGGATTGGTTGAAGAGGCTGGTCTGCTGTGAGTAGACGGGGGAGGTTCTGATGGGTTGAGGCTGGGAGAGGGTTTGGGGTTGAGAATACTGCTGGTACTGAGGTTGGGGTTGAGGTTCAGGCTGAGCGCGGATTGAGGACTGGTGGAACTGCCTTAGAGGGGCTGGTCTGCTCTGGGATTTTCCGTTGTATTTGGGGTCTTCGTAGATCCTTGGGTCTTCACGGTACTGGCCGTCGTCTTCTTGGCCGTCAGTAAGCGCGTTAGTCGGGTGGTCGTTCAAAGTTGGTGGAGGCACCATGATACCAGATCCTGGAATATAGAAAATACAGGTTTATTAAGTGGCTAACTTACATAATTGTAACTACTAAAAGATATTTTCGCTTTAAGTGGTAACGCATATGAATTTTAACATAATTTCCGTAATTAACAGTTCTTTAATCTGGGGTATTTTCTACAAAGACGTAAATGTCATAACATTTAACATCTCTTAGCTCACTAATTATGATAATAGAAGAAACAGTTGCCCAGTTATTTTCTCGTAAACGGTTATCAGAGCATGAAGGTCTCATGTGGTCTTAAATTATTTCGTCATCTAAGCGTTCACGCTCTAATCTATTTATTTAATAGATCAATTATTAAATAACTTATTTCATTGTTTTATTGCTAAGAATGCACGCAATTTCGCAGTTTAGAGGATAAAGGTTTAGTTTTTATTTATTTATTTATTTATTTAATAGGACAACCAACAAGACATACACTGGAAGATAATCAATATTTACAACGTATATAACTTAATCTAAGTGCTGCCTTAATTATAGGTTGCCACGGCATGCAATAATTTTAGTGTTAAGTAACTGATTTTCTAAGGACTGCAAAATAATTTCACTAATTACTTTCCGGATTCTAACAAATTAATCCATATTTATTAAATTATTTACTTATGATTCAGATAAAGCACAGCTCTACACAGTTGTGTAGGAATTGAGTTCAGGAAAGTAATTATCTAGTAAAGTAACTACACTCGACATCAAATAAATCGCACCTCCCGCGACAAGCATTTTCAAACATATGCTTCCCCACTTCCCACCAATATTGGTACCATTTGAAAGCCTAGTTCTAACCTTCATTTCATTAAAGGAAAGGTTTTTACCCCAAAAATGTGTCTTTAGAAGGATCCAGAGTCACTTCTTCAAAAAATAGGTAGTTACGCTAGAGCCAAATTTTATGGCTATAAAACTGTTAAGTTGGGATTAATCGCTATCCAACTGTTAAAAAGGACACGTGAGATCATTATTTGGTTTTATAACCATAAAAATTGGTCTAATTGATCCCATAGGTGGGCCCAAAGTGAGGTATTTTTTCAAGTCACATTTATGGTATGTGTTAATCATTTATTAAGAAATTAAATGTGTTTTTCTTTAAGGATATTTATTGGGCTTTCAAATAACACCAATATTGTTGGGGCACCATGATTGTGTCAGAAGAAAATCGTTAAAGTTCGCGTCGCGGAAGGTGCGGTTTATTTGATGTTGAGTATATTTTCAGCTCGACTCAAATCAAAACATTGTGGACTAAGTATATTATAAAAAAATAAAAAAACACAACTAAAATGAATTATTTTGTCTGGAAGTTTGAGTTCTGTAACTATTTTTGTGCTAGTCAAATAGAGCGTTATTCATAAAATTAACTAAACATTCCGAAAATGATCAAAGATACATACAGCTCAAACAGATTAGTCAATTACAAATTATCCCCGACTGATACTTCAATTATTGGATAATTTTGTTACAGTTTAATTTGCCATAATGACACGATATTACCATACTTGCGATACGTATCGATGGATCTATGACAGGCCGGCTGTATCCCTAGCTGTCAGACGCGTAATTTTAACGGGACAAATTTTTAATGTTATTTTACTATAATTTCGTGTAATATTGTGATAAATTATACTGAAATCAAGTGTATATCGTATAAATAATGTATACGAATGTTATACGACGAAACTACATAATATTTAAGACAAAAAAGTGAAGACAAAATTTCGTCAGCTGTCAACGAAAAATCATCATAAATTCAAATTTACGGAACAAAATAACAGGGGAGTATTGTTTTTATTCATTAATTAAGTAATATCTATGGGTAAATTACATGTATTTTTTATTATACACTGAAATTATAACAGTACATTCCCAACGTTGAGGTTATATTTTCATGTAAATAGTCTTATTTTTGCCTTAGAATTCCTCAATTTTAAACTTTATTCTGTAAAATAATACAATACGTGTAAAAGATCCTTTATTATAAGTGAAAATAAGTAGACAAATTATTTACCAGTTATTTTAACAAAAAATTCCTACCCACACAACTTAGCTTTACTTTATAAATTGGTTATTTTCTGTACTAAGACTCTTAAATGCTAATAAGATAGTATTAAAATACAGATCCCTAATAGTCTATCACCTACTATTATTGCCAAAATCACTAAAACCCTTTTTTTAATTTTTTTTTCTCGGTTCTTCGATCGGGATCGCTACCTACACAAAATCCTATTTCCATTGGTAAACTTCACTGCAACAAGCTTCAAGGATGTTGACCCGTAAGGCCACCATGAAGGACATGGAAGTTAAGTTGAGGCAGGCTCTCCTGGACCTCAAAGCTTCACGAGAGGTCAGCGACCAGCTGCTCCGGGAACGTGAAGACAGTGAACAGGAGATCCAAAAAGTTGTAAACAGGAACTCACAACTGAAGAATGAGCTTGCCGAGCTTCATGGCAAATATCTAGACTTAGCGGAGCAATGTTTGAAGTTGCAACAAACAGTGAATTCGTTCAGTGAATGCAACAACACTCATGAGCAGGCTTTGGATCGCATCCATGACCTTGAAAAGAGCCTATGTGAGTCACATAAAACCATAAAATCTATGGAGGAGGAAAAACAGGTTCAAGAATTGAACTCAACCGTGAGCCTGTATAATGAATTGATTAACAGTGATCACGAATTGAAGAATCCAACTATACCTATAATAGACTTGACATGTGATGTGTCTTGTTCCGGTCCAGCAGTAAAGTATCAATTTAATAGTAATAATAAACTTAAAAAATATATTAAAATCAAAAAATTTATCAAGAAAACCAAAAAATTAATTAAATTTCAACGTAGTATACCTAAACAGTCAATTCTAATGAAAGAGAAAAATCTTTTAAAAGAAAAGCTTAAATCATACAACTTAATAATAGAACAAAACAAAAAGTTGTATGATGACAATACTTTAATCTTACATGAGAAAATCGATGACTTGGAAGTTTATCTTAACACGTTGAGTGCGAAACCAGGTCTATAGACCTTGTGTACGTCTCGCTTACCGTGCGGCTAAGAAAATTATAGTCTTCCTTGTCGTGCGAAAGGCATAACTTCAATTGGGTCCGGTGTAGGAAAGTGATGAATATATATCTATGATGTATTCTTAAAATATAATGTAATGATGTACCTACCTTAATACCAGGTTTTTAGACCTGGTACCGCACGGAAGTAATAAAATGTCTTCACAATGCGAAACCAGGTCGAAGCACCTTGTACCCTGCGCACCTGGTACCGCACCCCACGCTAGCTTCGTGCAGCCAGTGTTGCCTCGCATTCGTAAGAAACGCACATGTCGACATGGCGTCAAGAGAAACAAACAAAATCAAAACTGCAAATTGATTATAATTTAATTTGCTACACGATTTATTGCTAATTTAAGTAATGTTTTTCGTGACAAACATTTGAAGTTGTAACTAAATGTTATTAAATAATATGTTTTCTTTAAATATAGCTTATTTAAGTATTTATGCACGTATGTCCATTCAGGGACTGGGTAGTCAATGCGAAAAAACGCTCAACGGTTGGAATGTGCAGGTGTCAAAATGTCCATACGGACCGGTTGTTAGTGTGGCAGAAAGTATGAACGTCAAAAAGTCCCAGTGCCAAAATGTACATTGTTACCATGGTTACAATGGTTTAGTGACAAATGGTACACATCACAAAATACAAGTACAACAAAAGGTGTGATAGATAAAATGATCAACTGATATATTGTGCTCATGAATAAATTAATAAAATTAAATGTCAAAATGTTCAATGTTCTTGTAGTCTAGTCAATAAAGTTTTTTTGGACATTTTTACCTTGATGCATTTAAACACGTGTTCACGTTAGCTATTATACAATAAGACGCTTGTTCAAATAAACCCGAAGACATTTTAACTTCAGATCATTTTAACCATTGCTCATTTCGACGTTCATACTTTTTGCCACACTAACAGCCGGTCCGTATGGACATTTTGACACCTGCACATTCCAACCGTTGAGCGTTTTTTCGCATTGACTACCCAGTCCCTGAATGCGTATGTCTTATTTGTAAAATATTTAGACTAAATTATTAAAACATCTTTGTTTGTTACTTTTTTAAATTTTTATTAAAACTTAATTTAAACTATCGATATTTGTATTTCACATCCCTAGAATACCCACCAGACCTCCCTACTTTAGTGCGGCACAGGGTGCATAAGCCTTGTATTTTGAATATAGCTATAATTTTTATACTAAACAAGTTATTCACGAACGCCTTCAGGTGTATGTCAATAAATGCATTATTATTAATATTCAAAGAAAAAAAAACACAATATCTATTAACATGAAGCCAAAAATAAAATTAATATATCTTAAATATTACAAGGTCTTTAAGCCTTGTGCCGCCACAATGTAAGTTTTAATACCAGGTTTACTGACCTTGTACCGAAGGAATGGAAAGTATTAGAAAGTTACTGCCGCAGCAAAGGTGTTAAACAGATCCAATCTCGGTATGAAATGGCACAGAAACAAATCAATGAACATGTACTGGCCACTTCCGAACTTGTTGACCTATGTAATTATAAAACTGAGCGTTTTGAGTCCTTATCAAATAAACATTCTTGTAACTGTATTAATGGCCTTCAGCCCACTATAATACCAAAGTCTACTCAATCTGAGTCGGGGCAGGACACATTCACTAAATCCCAAACTAATGTAACTGATTTGCCTAAAAAAATTAGTGCTACCTGTAATGAAAGGAAAACTTTTATTTATTCTGATCAACTTGGTCAAGGGTTAGGTTCTATGCTCAGGGAGCACTTGAATACACAAGTATTGAACTATTGCTACCCGGGTAGGTTTCTTACAGAGATAATTTACGAAATTAGTAAAAACCAAAAATTGGATGAGAACTCCAATGTTATCATAATGTATGGTAATAGTTACTTAGTAGATAAAAAGAGTATAATTCAGAATATTGACCAACTCTTGGATTTGCAAAATAGATTAAAATTTAAGATAATTTTGTGTGCTTTACCCTATGTAAATTCAGGGTATAATTTCAATAAGATCAACAAGAAAATATTTGATTTAAATATGCTAATGTATAACCTGACTTATCGTCATAGCGACGCACTTTTACTTTTTGACATAAATAAATTTATTTCTAGCTTTAAGTTGACTGTAGATACAATGTATCTCTCTAAAAAATTAAAGAATAAATTAGCCTCTTTGATTGCATTCAATATTAAATGTAATCATATTCATAAAAATAATCATAATCAGGGTACTAATAATTTGATTTCTCACTATGTAAATAGTAATAATATTAAGACTGTACCTACTACTAGTTGTTTAAACTGAGGCACTCGACAAAGGCCAAGTCTGGAACATTCAAGATTGTTCATCAAAATATTCAAGGCTTGACCAGCAAAGTTTTAGAATTAGAGCTTTTCTTAAAAAGTTTTGACATTAATGTAATGTGTATTACTGAACACTGGCTTAAGAAATATGAAAGCTCTCTTTACATAGATAATTATCAGTTATGTAGCGCGTTTTACAGGAAGTCTGCCATTCACGGAGGCTCCTTAATATTTGTCAATAATAATATTAAATGTAAAGAACGCAAAGATGTAGTAGGGCTATCAGTTGAGCGTGTTATCGAAATTTCCTGTGTCGAGCTTGAGAGTTACATCATTGTATGTGTGTATAGACCCCCTTCTGGGGACTTTGGTATTTTTGAAGCGGCTATTGAGGATGCTCTTAATAAAACTTGTAACAGCAACAAAAAGGTCTTAGTTTGTGGAGATTTTAACGTCAATTTACTAGATAGCTCATCATCATATTCTGTAAGACTACTTTCCCTTTTTAAGTCATTTAATTTGTTTAGTCAATTTAAGGAGCCAACTAGAATTACGGAAACCACAGCTACTTGTCTAGATAATATTTTCTCTAGCTGTGTCCCTGACAAAAAAGCTGTCATACACAATCTTACGTCAGATCACTGTGGTATTAAAGTAGAATTTATTTTTAATAATTCTAATAATACAAGTAACAAAAATGCCGTATGTAGACCTGTAACCATTAGTCGTCTAGAACGTTTTAAGAATCATCTTTGAAATAAATTGCATTTAGTGCCGTACGTGCAGGGAGACCCAGATGCTCTTTACAATAACCTTTTCGAATGTATTAAAACCGAACATGACAAAGTTTTTACTGTAAAGCCATTAAAACCAAATACCAAATCTAAGTTTAGTGACTGGGCTACTAAGGGAATATACAAAAGTCGAAATACGTTATATGAGCTTTATGGCATGAAAAAGTATAATAATAGTATATCTTTTCTTGAGCATGTGAAAAAGTATTCAAAAATTTTTAAGAAAGTTTGCTTCATGGCTAAGTCTTTTTATATTCGGGACAAGATAGGAAACGCCAGTAATAAAATAAAAGAAACTTGGAATGTTATCAACCGAGAGACTGGTAAACTAAAACCAAGAGATAATGACTTTTCTCTCAAAGTTCACGATAATTTGATATCTGCAGATAAAGATGTAGCAGAAGCTTTTAACAAATTTTTTGTTAATATAGCTTCAGCAACAACTGCCAACTTAAAGTCATCTCCCTCCGAGGCTGAAGAAATATTGAAAACCCACGTGACACCCTGTGACTCGCACTTCTCTTTTAAACATATTACTCCATTAGATATCACTAAAACTTTTAATCTTTTAAATGTAAAGAGTACAACTGATATCTGGGGCATCTCTGTCAAGATAGTCAAACACATTATTGATATAATTTCCCCACAGTTAGCGATAATATTCAATAATTGCATAGAGAAGGGAATCTTCCCCGACCTCATGAAACACAGTAGACTAATGCCATTATTTAAGTCTGGTAGCAAAACCGACCCTGGCAATTATAGACCCATTTCTATCTTGCCCGCTTTGAGCAAGATTTTTGAAAAAATCATACAGGAGCAACTTCTGATTCACTTTGGCTCTAATAAACTATTTCATAGTGAACAATATGGTTTTACCAAGGGTCGTTCCACCACCGATGCCGGGGTTGCACTACTTAAACATATTTTCGAGGCTTGGGAAAATTCTCAAAATGCACTAGGGGTCTTCTGTGATCTCTCAAAAGCTTTTGACTGCGTAGAACATCAAACGCTAATTCGCAAACTGCACTATTATGGGGTAAAGGACTCGGCTTTGGATTTAATACAATCCTATTTAAACTTTAGAGTTCAAAAAGTCGACATAAATGGTGTTTTGTCTTCTGGGTCACCTGTGAAAATGGGAGTTCCGCAGGGGTCCATTCTGGGTCCATTCTTGTTTCTTATATACATTAATGATCTACCATATTTTGTTAAAGACTCTTGCGAAATCGTGTTATTTGCTGATGACACATCTTTGATTTTTAATATTGATAGAAGTAAAAATAACTTTGACGATGTAAATAATGCACTAACAAGAGTTTTAAGTTGGTTCACTACAAATAATCTACAACTGAATGCAAAGAAAACAAAATGTATAAAATTCTCTTTGCCTAACGTAAAAACAGTTAGTACCCAAATAGAACTTAATAATAATGCAATCGATCTGGTAGAATCTACTGTATTTCTGGGAATTACCCTGGATTCAAAACTCCAGTGGGGCTCCCATATAGAAACTCTGGCGGGAAAGCTCAGCTCAGCGGCTTTTGCAATAAAAAGGATACGGTCATTAACCGATGTTTCAACAGCTCGCTTAGTCTACTTTAGCTACTTTCATAGCCTAATGTCATATGGAATCATGCTATGGGGCAAAGCTGCAGATTTTGAAACAATATTTATTCTGCAAAAACGTGCCATAAGATACTTGTATAAAATGAAATCAAGAGCGTCCCTTAGAGAATTGTTTAAAGAAATTGGCATTCTCACGGCCGCTTCACAATACATCTTAAACTGTATTCTATTTATTCAACAAAATATTAATGAATTCAAAAAGAAAAGTGATATTCACCAAATCAATACTAGAAATAAAAATAAATTGGCTATACCCGCTTTTAGACTTAATAAAGTGTTTGCCACCTTTATGGGACAAGGTATCCATTTTTATAACAAAGTCCCTGATAAATATAAAGAGCTACCGTACAATAAATTTAAAGGTATAGTTAAAGATCACATGCTTAAAAAAGCCTATTATACAACTCGAGATTTTCTTAATGATAAGTCATCCTGGGAGTAGGATTATGGTCCTCTCATGCTCGCACTAAAAAGAATTAAAATCGTGCTATGAAAAGTAATGTATAAACTAATCTAATTTTCTAAAATGTTATAGTGTCATGCTTCTCAATCTGGACTGTTACTTAGCTTTATTATTAGTTTTTTTTCTCTAAGAGATAACTTGGTATTGTCATTCTCACTAAAATGTCTCTGGGGTGGTGGCGTAGTGAGGCGGGTCGTTACATTCCCTCTAATATGGTCGAGTGAAGCGATGGCTGGTTCACTCGTCATGTCTGTGAACAGGCGCTGCTTTCGGGGACTGGTCAATCCAAGTTATTCCAACTTATGTATGCGAGTCATTTCTACTAGTATTTGAGTATGTAATCTGTAAGTCTAGATATTAGCACGTCACTACCTTGTTTAATATGCCACGCAATTTTGTATACCCATTCTTATAAGATACACTATACAAGAATGCATGGTAAATTCAGTGAACTGCTCCTGAATCGAATGTACCTCTACTGCTATTTCTATTTATTTATATTAACCGGCAGACAGTGGTGACTGAGTTTGTTGCGGCGCTTCTTCTCAGCACTTGCCAAATGTTGGTCTCGAAGCGCTGGTAGGGTAAAAAGATTATGAGACATGTAGAGGCTCCTTAAGAGCAAAATGACGATTTGTAAGAACTATTTATTAGTCTAAACAAATAAAGAAATTTTGACTTTGACTTTGACTTTGTATTAGGCAATAACTAATGTAAAAACTGCCCTGGTTCTAATGGCATGCTCAGAAAAAACATACCTTGGCATTCAATGACACCGTGTAACTTAAACTTTTAATTAGAATATCAGTAATTATTCATTTTGTAATCAAGGCAGGTCTTAGTCAAGGGTCGCAGATATTTTAATGTAGCTAATTTTTCCATAAGATTTATCTTTGCACGTACAGAGTAACCTAATGTAGAGAATTCAGTCACCGGCGACTTAGAAAGTACGGTTATAGTGAAGTTCATTTAGAATACAAAATCTGCAAAAGATTAAGTGCATGAAGACATCTCCTTTTAATAGGAACACTAATTAATATTATGCACATTAAATTGAGAAGGATAAGATAACGTAGGATTAAATATACGACAAATGGCGTCTAACAGCATAAGTAGCTATACAGGTTGAAAACGTTAGTCTTATTTTAAAAGGATGCCAACGATTTCAATTTCACCCTGTATGAAGTTATGCCACTGTGCAACAAAATGTTTACAAGTAAATCTTGTTGACTGTACCTAATCTATTTATGCAATGAAAAACATTCGTTAATTTAACAACTTAGAAGTTTTTAGTTGCGCTTTAAACCCACCTGTAGCCATTTAAGATTTTTAAGATGATAAGATTTAATCAAAGATTTTCATTTAATAATTACTTGCGCAACATGTTCAAACTAAGCCAAGAGCTCTTCAATTAGATCGATCTCTTTAGCAACTTGGCCCACTTTTAACAGTGTTTGTTCAGCAAGTAGAGCGGTGAGTGTCAGCCCTGATATGAGTGATAACTACTACCATTTGAGCTTATGAATGAGCGGCATTTTCCTCAATTGCTAAATACGTAGAGTTATTTAGATCGATAGTAATTATTGTCATTGAAAGTCTTATGAAGTCTGACTCAGCATGAGCAACAATATCAAGGCCGAAACATTTATAAAAATCACCAATTAATTGTAATTTTAACTATTTACGACTTTATTTGCTACACTTGATTGAAAGGAAACTCGATATTTTATGTCTATAAAAGTTACGTATCGACAAAAAAGCTATAAAAATCTATTTTTTTACATTTATTCACCCTCAGGTGGTGCTGCAAGACCTGCTGAAAGGCCACACAAGGTACAGTCAGCGTCAAATAGTTTGTGACACCCAAAGTGGCCAAAAAGATGACAACACTACCTTATTCTGATTGTAACAAAGACGTGATGCGAACTTTTTGGCTACTTTGGATGTCACGAACTTTTTTTTTATCCACAACGAGGAAGCTCTTGGCCTGTATCTCACTTGATGGTAAGTGACGATCAGGCCGAAGATGGAAGCGAGCTTCACCCGGAATCCTCAGCCACGGAGGAAAGAAATGAGGAATTGTACTAGACTGCTTTTTTTACGTAGGGAAATGCTTTGCTATCTGCACAGGGACGACCAGTGGGTTATTTGGGACACTCCTAGCTGCAAACTTGTTATGATTTGTCTTTGTTGCTTCTCACCTTGAGGTTCGAAGCCCCTCTGGCTGCTAGCACCATACGAGATCTCCCTCAGCTTGCCGCTCTCGTCGACATATCCGTACTTCCCAGCGACGTCTCCGCTGGGATACTTGGTTTCGATCTTGAAGGAGCCGTCGGCAGCTTCATAGCCGTAGCTGTAGGAGCCGTCGTCGTTCTGTCTGTTGATCTGCTTGAGGATCGGGACTGGGGTCGTGGTGGGGCCCTGCTGGCTGGCGACTAGCAGCCAGGCTGCGCAGAAGGTTAAGGTCTGGAAGAGAGAAGGTGGATTTTGAACACACGGAAAGAGATAATAGAAAAAGAACATAAAATTGTTAATGATATCAATCCCTAATATAAAAATTGATAAAAGACGTTTTTATGTGTCAAACTTTGTTAAGTTCATTATGTCTTATTGGCTAAACTAAAAATAATTATAATTTTTTTAAATGACTATCGTGTCGCATCGAAATTTTTATTTACGATGCAGTGTGTTAGGGGCTTAGGGCATTTAAGACCCTAGTGTTTTTTCTCACATTTTGAATGAAGTATGTATTTGTAGCATTCAGTATTTCTTCATTTATTTAATTTGTTGATGTCCAAATCAACCCGAGATACGCACTTGTTTTATTTAAACAGTAATGTGAACGCTTTAACCTTTTCCATCCAACGCAAACCTTTAAAGCAATTTAACTACAGCTTCCTCGACCTTTAGTACTGGTTAGTCCCACATGTCCTATACCTCCATACAGGTCTGGCCTTGATCTTGCAGCAACGTGAACACACGTGCGCGGGCGCATACGCTTTCGAATTCAGTTCAAGTTTACGCAACAAGCTCCGGTGATAATGGCTTCAATTGCTTTTAGATTTATTGTTTCGCTTAGTTTATTATGGCATAGCTATCAACAAGTAAAGTGGTAACAACCTCATGTTTAATGTCTATACTTACGGCGTTAACATGTTCTTAAAATTATTGTCGCTATTGTTAGCACAAACATAAAAAATAAGACATAGGTAATGTTTTTATACTTGCTTGCTTAAAAGCTCTACCTATTTAATTGGATCACAGTTTCGCACACAAAAGATATAGGCATGATAAAGCGACGGTATAGTAATATTCTGACTCAGGTGACTAATTATAATAAAAATTGCTTATCACATAATCGAAGTTTTTCTGCAGTTTAAGATCATAAATCATATTATCCGACAAAAACCAATGTAATCGATATTACTCAAAACTAAAATGATAAACGAGCTAATGATTTAGCGTTAACAACAAAGTTCTAAATTTTCTTTAGCACATTATTTGTAGGCTTAATTTTATTAGTTCATTAAAATACCTCGCAAAGGATAATTATTATTATACCGGAATCTCGCCAAATGAATACGTCTAGAATGTCTACAGCGCAAAAGAAGTGATTTCAGAAAGCTCAATCGATACACAACAATGCATATTATACCGAGCCGTTATACGAGTATAACATTTAGCTTTTTCTGTCTTCTTTGCTCATTTCAGCTTTTAAAGTAAGTAAGAAAGGCAAAATGGAACCATTCTGGATATTTTTTATTGTTTTTATGTAGGTACCCTATTATGACTGTTTTAGTGACTTCATTTCAAATTGGATCTACTTCATGGTTCTTTACACAGATACTTTATTATACGAGTATTAATATTTACACATATAATGCAAAAGAATCGTCAGCGCTTTTCTGAAAATTATTTTTTCCCCATTTTGTTTAGCGTAGGTACAGAACTGACTTCCTTGAAGTAAGGTTTCTGAAACTAGGTCTATTGTGCTAGGAGTCATAATCGCAAACAGACACCACCTGACCGCGTTGCCCAGTGAATGTCCTGCAGCCTTGACGGCCATATTGTATTATCGGTTAGGACCACAGTTGGAGCAGACAGTTCTGGACCTTAAGGTATACTTCAGAGAAATACTGCTTGCAGCCATTCATTGTTCACAACATTTCTGGCTCGAACCAACCTCATTGTAGATAAAATAATGAAATAAAAACTGATTTCCTTCTAGGGCAAGTAAAGTCTTTCATGAAACATTTCAGTGTTAAATTCTCCAAAGATATTTATTTATTTTTAGCGTCTGAGTAGGTGACATCCCATGTGAAGTACACAAGTGAAACTGGTACAGCATATTAGCAGTCATTTAACTATTTTTTTATGCATAACAAGACAGGTATTTGACCGCAATTGCACCTGGTGTTAAAGATGCAGTCTAGGATGGATTTAATTTATCCAGATTTTCAAACCTTTTATCATGCTTCTCAATTTGGACCTATACATATGTAGACTTCGACCAAGCTTCCTAAATAATGTTTATTGCAAGTTTGATACTGAGTCATATTTTTCGTTAGGAAGCGGTGAAGGCACGACCTAGCTCAAAGTTATTGAGCGCTAACCTTAACAGCTTTCCTGCTCTAAATATGGCAATAATAATAACAACAATAACAAGCTAATTCCAAAGATTGTGCGATACTAAAACAATTTGGTTGCACAAGAGAAACGTTTTCTGTTCAACAACTTTATTTGAAAGGTGGCTTTTGTGTCAATATGATATTAATTGTGTGTCGCAACTATTTGTGTAGGAAAGGCAATTTAAAATAAAATTAAATAAAGAATGTAGTTAGTCAAACCCTTGGTCTAACTACTCGAACAAATTAAAATTCATTTTTTATTTTATAAGACAGTTTATATTGTTTTACAACTGTTATAAACAAATAACATAAAAGGATAAATAAACCCTTATTTAAAGTTACATATTAGAATTAGTAATTAATCCTGACAATATTATTTAAATGAATGCTAGGAATGCGTCTAAAAAATAACCTTCCTGTCACGCACTTTGTTGGTAACTGCACAGCAGAAGTGAACAAAGTAGGCTCTGTAACTAGACCTTATCATAGCATTTGGGTCACTATCGTGTACATATTATGAATTATGGGTAAAAGCTGGACAAACAAAATGAATTATGGGAAAAAGCTGGATAGACAACCAAAACATCAGCCAGATACTTTTGACAGTTCCAACTCCTTGCCAGACAGTTTTTTTAGGATAGCTTCCAAAGCCACGATGACCCAAACTTCATAATGCACCAACATTCTGACCTATATTGGGAGCATACGCTGACAAACTTTCAGCTTTTATAAAATGACGTAGGTCTGGCGTGCACCAGCTCTTAGTCTAACATGTTTTTCACAGGAAAAAAGCACTTAGTGTTTATTAATTAGATGATCGTAGCTTACGCTACCTAGTTCTGTTGCAACTCTAACAGCCTCGGTTGAGACAGCAAACTTAAAAAAAGCCCTAACCTATTAAATATAATTTTATCCTACTAAAATTATAAATGCGAAAGTTTGTATGGATGTCTGGATGTTAACATGTTTGGTACTTTTTCACGCAAAAAGTACTATAATGGAACTATACAGTATTATTCTTTATAACCCAGAATAACATATAGGCTATAATTTATGCCGATCTTCTGTGACAAACAAATTTCACGCGGGTGAAGCCGCGGGCAAAAGCTAGTTAAATATAATTTTATTTTTACGAAGGACTATTTTTAATGCCTACTCTTTATATTTCTATTACAACAGTCTTGCATTGCGTAAAGTAATGACATGAAGCTTTGAAGGCGTTATTGACGACATTCCAGTCTAGTACAGACGCTTATCATACGCTTCTGATATCAAACAATCGTGATCAGATTAATGGTTCTGAATAATCAATCAATTAATGCATAACAATGAATTATTAAAAAAATGATCGATTACGATGATTGATTTATGACTTCATTCCCACCAATTCCATTCTTGTGATATTTTATCCAATACTAGCGGCCGCCCGCGACTTCATACGCGTGGATCCCGTTTTACCCCCTTAGGAGTTTTGTAAAATCGTAAAACCATGCATTTGTGACTCCTAGCACTTGTAGTTTCTGAGATTCCGTGATGAGTGAGTGAGTGAGTCAGTCAGTCAGTCAGTGACCTTTCACTGTTATTAATATAGATTAACCGTTTTCTATTATATAAGGTGTTATTTTTTGTACTGATCATACTTTACCAACGCATCTAATAAAATCATACAAATACAACCCAAGTGTTTTTAAAAAAAAATTCAGGCTAGTTTTTGTTTTTACTTTTCCTAACAAAAAAAAGATATTATTTTTACAACCATCCTGTCTTCACTCACTGCCTCTCTCTCTTTCTTTACTCATTTCATTCATACGAGTACGAACAATGGCCGCGCGCATTCATTCAACGTTCACACACATAAAGGTTAGATTACACTAAACCTACGTTACCAAAAATTATCACTCGTGAGTATGTACGATGTTACGTCATGTTAATAGGTACTACGCGCTGGGAGAAACAAAATCTAGCTACATAAGTAGGTAAATAAGTGTATTTTCATTAGTGTAATAGCGGGGGACTTTTCCAACGAACCGAGGCGAATCATCCGCGTTAAACTAGAAATTTAAAAAAGGATAGAAATTGGAATTCAATATCTACGGTTTCGTAATGCCTACGCAATTTATTTAGAGACGTAATAAAAAATTGATAGGTACATACCTATTACTACTTCGCTTCGCTTCAGTGGAATTGCACCCTAATATTGAATATGAATAGGTGTTGTAAATAAAACTCACTGATCAATTTTCCTGGTTTTAATTCCTAAATTATGATTTGCCATCACACTTTAGATTCATTGATTTTACTTATTCACACATTTACCTATTTTGAATGTTGTTATTTAAAGTTCCTAGGTTATTATTACACTAATCACAATACATTTTGAACGTCAAGCCTTTGTTGAATGTTCACGTAAACACTGTCTTGCACTGTCTAATCTAGCCACGATCGAATTGAGGTAATGCTTTCGGGCTGCACACTTGCTTGCTGTTCACTAGACACCACGTCGGATGTTGTATTCACAATTCGCGCTTTCGCGTAAACAAGCACTCATCTGTCCAAATCACACTGTAGGTATGTACCTAGGTAGACTTCCGCAATAACCATCGATAGAACTAGGTCGCGGTCGTGGCCCTCTGGCAACAACTCCTTGATAAGGCATTCCGTATTTTTACACAAAAGCCGCCGTCTGCGGCGCTCGCATCTGGGTACCGCCAGCACTGTGCCGGTGATTGAAATTGAAATCCAGAACTTCGTCCTCGAAGCGCACGGAATCTCGTCAAGTCAGGATACGGCTGCGCTCCCTGAAGCGCTGCGCGGCTCCAAACAAGCAAGGTATGAAGGTTTTCGACTCGTCAATGTTTCTCGTCGGCCAGTTAGTGTGCACGAAACATAATTTCACCTGCGTTTTGTTATTGATCAAGCGCGGCATTGTAATAAATCACACATACACTGCAATACGTTTGGGCGCATTGGACGGACTGGGACGATTATTTATGTTGTTGCGCTCCCGCATGCCGATCGGCGGCTCGGCGCGGGCTGTGGGCGCGGAGCGACTGGCAGCGATATCAATATGGCCGACTCACGCGGCGCGGCACGTGGCAGTGGTCGTTGCCCTCGGCCGGCTACTACGATAGTGCGTACAAACGAATACTCACCGCGCTCAAAGGATGATTTATTTTTTATTTTTTTCGAAACATTCTTTGTCGTTTTACTCGAAAACTAGCCTGAATTTTTTTTTAAAAGCACTTGGGTTGTATTTGTATGATTTTATTAGATGCGTTGGTAAAGTATGATCAGTACAAAAAATAACACCTTATATAAAAGAAAGTCGTGTTAGTTACACCACTTATAACTCAAGAACGGCTGAACCGATTTAGCTGAAAATTGTCAGGGAGGTAGTTTAGAGCCAGGAGAAGGACATAGGATACTTTTTATCCCGTTCGAAATTAAAAAAAAGTCTGCTTATTTATTTCCATTAAGGCGGAACAAAGTTCGCCGGGTCAGCTAGTTTTAAGATATAACTACGATAAGATATAGCACATAATCAATATGTTTTATATTTATGTAGGTAGGTAATATGTATTTGGAAATGTATGTTTTAAAGTTACTAACAGAATAAAAAAATAGAGGAAGCTAGCTCGTTGATGTCTTTTATATGCGTTGGACGTGTGGTGCAGTTTTTGCTTTTAGTAACTAACTAGGTAGATGTCGAAATTAAGTATATGGTAGCAATTCCGTCAATAATAATTATTCTGATAATGACCATGAAAGTTTAAAACAATTTTTATTTTATTTTCATCTGGGGACACACGAGTTACAAGAAATCGTAATCAAAATCCTATGATATTACGATTTGGAAAAATAAAAATTGTAATGCTTTACGTTAATTTGAGTTGCTCCATTAAATGGAAACTAAATTGTTCAAGATTTTAAGTTGTTTGGTAATCGTTAGAGGCATATTAAGATCACGTGTTAAAGTCCACGTTGGCATTAAAACTTTACAAGATTAATAGTTATGTGATAATAATATACATGCGACTACTTTTGGTGGTTAATTTGATCTCATTTTTTATCTATGATCTTGTTTTAAATTTTAAACGATTAACTTCTAACAACGTTTTCCTATACAAGTCACAGCAGTAGATATTTTTTGGCGACAAAGGTGAGTCCATGTTTTTTTCTAGAACAACTCTGTGGAATAAGCAAACAGACAATATGACTTTTGGGTTTATATTATGAGTGTAATTCCATTCTTTGTTTATTATAGGTAAGTGTGTCTTTTATACAACCTGTGGCTCATTACTCCCTTTGTATATAATTTACATAATTAGGTACATATCTCTACTTACTGAGAATATTTAAAAGGAAATAAACCAGAATCAAGGCAAGCTTACAAATAAGCTCTGTTTGCGGATGTGAAATTAAGTTCAATGTGAACTTCTTAAAGGGCTCCTTATCTCTTTAATGCACCTGTAATGCGTAAATAAAAACCAATACCTTAAAAACATAGCCCTCCTTCTGTCAATCAATCGGGTAAAAATTAAGAAATTGTGACCTGGTATAAGAAAATAATGGTTTATTTAGAGATAGTTACATCAAAATTTACGGTTTTCAGAATGTTCATATTATTTGAAAACAAATAAAAATCCTAGTCAAAGCTTTAACTCGCATTCAGCAAGAGCTTAGAAGATGCAGAAGCTTATTCGTATTTGGTCATTAGTCTTAGTCCATAAATATTATAATAATGTGTAAATAAAATATCATAGTGAAGGGTTATTAAGGTCTAAATCTAAAATTATGATGGTGATCAGGAAACGTCATCATCATCAACCTGTCATCATTTTCCAGGTATTTCAATGACTCAACATAAATCAACTCGACAAAACCTGTACTTCCACATAATAGAAATGTAACAAGACGGCCTTGCTGAAGAAATTACCCGATCAACGCAAAGTGAACCATATTTGTACGCAATAAGCATTCTTATGCAAAATATCTCAAAGGAATGCAATGTCATGCACGAAACTATGGAATGACCGACCACACGTTATAGACATTGATCTATTTTATTCTAAAATGGTGATAAAAAACTGATTGAATATGACCTACGAGGCTGTGGTTATTGAAGTTGATACTGAGCTTGGCGCTATTTAAATTTAGTTTAGTATCATAAAAAACAAATGGCGTTATATTTCATTTTTCGATTCAAGTTTGGTTAAACCTGTTGAGGCAAAAGAGATCCTGGATACACTGATCCAGTGGTAAAGAGAATGTGGCAGATCCTGGATACAGTTGTAGAGACGAAAATCTATGTGTAACTACCTAGATTAATTGGTTAAAATCTGTTCTTTTTTTTCTGTCGGCAAGCTTATTTTCTTTGAATGCTGTATTTACCTGCAAAGGCATATCTTTTAGATTCTAGCTTTCTAATAATGTAACGATGCATGTAAATTGATATGTTGTTGGTAAATCTTCAACAATAAAAAAAAATAGGAGAAGAAAAGGTCAGATTTCCGGTCCGCTAATTATATTAGAGATCACAGGGAGGTACTGATAGGGAGAAAAAGACTAGTACAATATGCTTTAGATGTAAGTTAGAACTCTATAAGATCGTAAGTTGAGACACAATAACGTGATTCTTCACTACGAGACCCCAGAAAATATTTCTGATCTGAAAAAATCTAAAGTTAATAGACAAACCAGTAATTGGAAAGGTACAATTTTAATAACTTTACTAATTTACCTTTTGTGAGGAAAGCAGAAATTTCAATTACAAAGCGATAGCTAACAGGCTAACAGCTATGGAAGCGTTGATTATATTCATAATCTAACTTAAGTGCACCACTTAAACTTATGCAACAAGTATCTAACATTGTTTACAAACAAAAGCATGCATTCCTTATATGGGTGTCAACACATGACGAAATTACCGACATTGATGTATCCGAGAACCGAACCCATAACGAATCGCGACATATCGACCTTATTGCTATTCTCGGCGCTATCACATTAGTATGCCAAGTACAGTCGGCTTAAATAAGGTGTCCCAGTTAGGTTTGCGAAATCTAAGCAATGTTGAGAATGTAATAAGTAATTGTTCTGGTTAATATACTGTAAGTATACCAAGTGGTAGGTACGCAGCTAACAAACTTACTAAACATGGTCATCTATAAAATACATAGTTTCTTTGGTATAGATACGCAATTTTTAGATATTGAGAATTCCTGCATGAATCAGAATCAGATCAGAATCTAATCCAGTTCAAGATTGAGGCAGATCTCGTGAGGAGAGGAGACCCTGATCTAGATGACTAAATAGCAAGCCCAGCAAGAGTTAAGGAGGTATAAGTATAACAGTGCACAGCAGCTTTTATAACATGTGGTGTCCAGAACATGCCACAACTTGGCTGAATGATTGATGCTACAAAAACGTAAGAGGTGTGAAATAAGGGGTGACAAGACAACAGTAGTTTACATTCTAGGTGTTATGATTGCGAGTCGAATAACTAATATAGATAACTATTATCTGTGACTAAATATTTATCGTATTTAATCCTTCAAGCTCCGCGAATCTAGACACAATAGATAAAATCAATTGTTATGACATTAATTAATGCCGTCTGGGACTCAATCGGTTAAAGCAGTTGTGTGGGCACAGTCGCTTGGACATCAGATATTTGATGTAAATAGTATAGGTACTTAATTACAATTACTACATATAACTTGCAACATTGTTTAGCTTAATGTGCCTTCATCCACAACCCAGTATATTATGTAGTAACACGAAGGGCGCACACGCGCTATGTGCCTAATTAAGCCATCTATTTATATTATATTGTATAACAAAGTATCTACTTCATTATATTACTTAATGTTTACACGGCCTAACTACTAGGGTGAAATTAAAATAAATAAATCATGTGCATTCAACGTAACATTTCCGCAGTACAAATTACCAGCTAGGCCCTTGTTTATAAGTTCGGTGGTCTCATGTAGTCCAGTCATTTCGTCCGAAAAAAAGGCAAATAAAAGAAAATGAATTTGCGCTTCTAATTTTTTAATATGTTGTAGGGGATACCTAGAAAAGCTTAACTTGAGATTGTCGACCAAGCTTTCCTAGGAGCTTTCGCCGCCATCTTGGAAAACGCTTAAAATTTGTTTTTCGGCAATAACTCGGCTATCCGATGAGATTCGAAAATTTTTGTAGGACACTTTTTGTAGCTTTCTTTGTGCTCTACAATAACGCCCGAACCATTTTTAGCGTATCATGCATCGTTATCGAGATATCGATCGATAAAGTCAAAAATTTTGGACACAATTTTTCTTTTTTTCTTTTTTTTTCTTTGGGTCTTAATAAATATGAAAAATTCCGAAATAATTAAATAATTAATTAAAAAGTAAAAAGTAAAATTTAATTACTTTTAATTACTTTTTAATTACTTTTTTTTAAGTAACGGCAAAGCATTTGTATTAGTTGGTTCTTGTTTTGATCCCTTGTGAGAAACTTCTCCTGGCTAACTTTTGGAGTAGTTGTCTCATCGAATGTGAACTCCGGCGATTGGTTTTTTCTCGAACGTCGTACTCTTTCCGAAGTTTTCGTTCCAGCGAGTGTCATATCAGTCGGATAACCGTCGAATATGATTGCAACCTTTCCTTCGAAGTTATGTTGTACGTATCTGACGTTAATTATTTAATTATTCCGAAATAATTTGTGTCCAAAATTTTTGACTTTATCGATCGATATCTCGATAACGATGCATGATACGCTAAAAATGGTTCGGGCGTTATTGTAGAGCACAAAGAAAGCTACAAAAAGTGTCCTACAAAAATTTTCGAGTCTCATCGGATAGCCGAGTTATTGCCGAAAAACAAATTTTACCCCTTTTTTCAACATGGCGGCGAAAGCTCCTAGGAAAGCTTGGTCGACAATCTCAAGTTAAGCTTTTCTAGGTATCCCCTACAACATATTAAAAAATTAGAAGCGCAAATTCATTTTCTTTTTTGAATGTACGTAATGACTGGACTACATGGTCTAGTTGTGTACTGAAGATGCAGCTGTTGGCTCGAATTCCATTATTAGTGAGAAAATGTTTAATTGACAGGTATTTTAGATATGAGCCCTATAAATGAATGAAACAAGTTTCAAAGTTCTTTCTTCAGAGAAAGACTTTCATTCAATTAGTCCTTTCGAATTTCAAACGATTTATCTTACTCTATAACAACCTGTATATCTAAAACATTTTGGAATGCTTAAACATTAATTTACAGTATTTATATGATGCAATTACGAAATTACAGTATGTGAGAAATTGCATCAATTTCGCAATAGCCGCCACCGTCAATGTCGGGTTTCCTAAAACATTACAGATGCAATAACCTGAACGGTCGCTTGCCTCAACTAGAACTGGTTAATTAACATCAATTTTGGCTACACCATGCGCAAGAGTTGCTTTCCTGGGAGTTGTTGAACGAAGGCACTTGATGCTACATAAACAGCATATTATCAGACTAACATGTCGCAAAATAACCCCTATTGCGACTGCATTAAGATGCCAATGTGCCTACTTTGATGTATTTGTATCTACATCAATTGTTGATTGTATAGACTACTAACTTACCCAGAGCATGGTTGTACATACCATGGTTCATCATCATACCTAACAGGCTACACAAATCATGGTTAAAAATAACTAATTGAAAGCTTTTTTCAAATTAAAACTTTCTTAATAAATACCACCAAACAGTGAAAGGAAGAGAGAGAGAGCTTTAGCTTAGAGTTAAGTTGAATTTTGATCCTTGACTAGTAAAATTATTGGTAATTAATTATTGATTAGTGGTAATGCCCAAAGGAATGGCTTTGCAGGATAAAACTGTTTGTTATTTGTCAAACAACTTCTTTAACATTGTGACCTCATTATCCATTAAATATACCTATTATATGTTTTCTTAATTGGATTTGGAACATATCAATGAAAAGTTATTGGCATGTTTAGGGGGCGTCCATAAATTACGTGAGACAATTTTGGCCATTTTTCAACCCCCCCGCCCCCCTTGGTGAGATTTGGTGAGATTTTGCCTGACTCCCTCCCCCACCCCCCTAATCTCACGTGATATTTGAGCCAATAAAAAATGCCTATTTTGCAATGTCCATGCTTCGAGTCTATTAGATTTATATGAAAAAATCAGTAACCCAGTGTCGTGCCACGCGCAGTGCAGGGTTCCGTAGCTTCCCGTCGTTTAGTAAGACAAGCAATTGCTTTAACCTAGGACCAGTTTTTTTATTCATAGTTAAAATAACTAATTGTTAAATTTTGCTACTAATGGTTAAATTTTAATAAAATGTAAACTAATAGTTAAAAAATGTACTAAAAGTCAAGTTAAACATTGTTTTAAAAACATTTTTTTCTATTATTTAACCACTTGTCATTTGACATAGCTGTCAAATTTGACTATTGGTTACTTTAACTACGAATACATAATATTTTCATACGTATGTAATGTCATTTTTTAGGTTTCCGTAGTCCTGACAAGGAACCCTTATAGTTTCGATATGTCTGTCTGTCTGTCCGAGGTTTCGCTTGGAAACTATTGGCACTGGGGAGCTGTAATTTTGTGAAGGTATGTGTATATTAATCACGCCGACAAAACGGACAATAAAATTTTGAAAAAAAAAGTGGGGATGAATTTTTTCAAGGAAAACTACAACGGTTAAGATACATTACCTTAGTTTAAGAGTAATAGTCATTTGACTCATGTATTATACAATTTCTTAACCAGTAAAAATTCCTTAGAAGAAAATATAAACAGTTACTTTAGATGAAGTAATTGCTTGCTTCTGAAATATATTGTGGTAACGACAGACAACTACGGAACCCTACACTGCGCGTGGCACGACACGCACTTGGCCAATTTTTTACGCAGTAGCGATGCCGATGACGTTTTTTTTTTAAATTCGAATTTTCTTAATTTCGACATTTATTCTGCATCTTTAGTGTTCACAAATGCAGATGGAGGCATTTTTAGTTTAATTTGATTAGACGGTTTGGAATAAATTGTCATTATCATCATAAAAAAATCATTTTTTTTTACTTCAATAACCCAGTTTTCTGGCAATTTTACTCTATTTCTTGTGGGAAAAATTACGTGATATTTTCCGAGACCCCCCCTCTCCCCCACGTGAGATTTAGTGAGGTTTTCGTTGACCCCCTCCCCCCCCTAAAAGTCTCACGTAATTTATGGACGCCCCCTTATCAGTTTAACTATAATAATAAACTTCATGTACTGATTTATGATTAAGAGTAGAACAATAAAATATCTTGATTGAAGGTAATTACAGTCAAATTCAAATATAGAACAAACTATAGCCATAAAATAGCCTAAATCCTATAGAAAACCGGTTAAAAGTATAATCTCAAGGCTCATTAAACAGTATTAATTAGGTGGGCACATTAAAAGTATCGCAGGACTTGCTGTCATAGATTAAACAAGTAGATAAATTATTATACTAATCTTACTTAAACTGATTGTAATCGAAAACTTAATAATGAATTAATTAAATGCCTTATATTTTAAGTAGAGTACCTACTTTAGTAAAGGTTAAAGCTCCGAAGATACATGGCTGTATGCTTAAACTAATAACACCTTCTATTAGGATAGTCCTCATAAAAGCTTTTCGTCTAAGGGTGGATTTGGCCAAACAAGAGAATCAATCAATTTCAGAATAAATCGTCAGTTTTGACATATTTCCCATACTGAAACTGTCAATGTGCCAGTTATACCAGGAGTTGTTCTGGGATAAAAGTTTGGAATTGGGCCTTAATTTAAGTAAAAATTATATCATTCAATGTCATCTTACATACGTTTTCACTAGTGTTTGACTTTGTTAAAATCCAAAAAATGTATGGAAAAAACTAAGACAATCTCATTTGCAGTGCCTTACATTTCTTGCGTTTACTGTCCATCAAGGCCTAGTTAATCTAAGGCTTTAATGTATTAGCAATCACACAACATTCCCGGAAACAAAAACTATCAATAGAGAGAGAAACTCGAGAGAAACCATAACAAACCAGGTTTTATGCAATTTAGTGCAATGGAATGCAAAATGCAGCCTACACCGTGGGCGGGGTCCTTACGCAACCGAATCCAGGCTACACAACTAGATTATCACCAATGTACATACAACCTTAGTAATCTAGTTATCGTTTATATTTTGCTTCTGAAAAATGCACAGTTTTCTTTTTTAAGTATTTTTTTAGGACCTTATTAGATTACCTATCACATTTTGGCAAAATTTTTTTCGTCAATGTTTCAAATCTTAGATAGCTAGGATAATAAGTTATCTGTGGCTAGGATATATCAAGTTCAAAATTAAATTGTGTAAAGAAACAACACCAAACTTCTTACTGGACCTATACGTCAGTAATGAACGTACCTAGGTCTTAAACTTGAACGAACATAAATCACAATTTGTAGATTACATCTTAATAGATCATTAACAAATTCTTCATCGTCTAGTTACCTTCGACCTATCCAGAAGCTCATTCTTTCTGATAATTTATTTGCTAGCTAACAAAATAGAAGCTCGTGAGAACAGTTGTTTAACAACAGTCGGTAAAAACAAAGGACCGTAACATTAAGCTAATTGAACATGAAGACAATATGATAACGTAATCACTGACAAATTGGGCGTGCAATCTGAGAACAAGTAACAACGTCCATATTAAGCAGGGTTATCGCATTTTACAAGCCTTCTTTTAACCCCTTAACTGATATAGAAAAAAATCATTGGTTTTGAGCCTTATCTTATCTCACTGAAGTTCAAAATATGGTGTCATCAATTCTACCACCATCAGTTTAAGGTTAGGCTCATCTAAATTAGTGGGAATTTATTCAGATTATAAGTAATTAACTCTTGATTGATTGAGATGAGCTTGATTATGAGCTTTAAAATGACTTTGGCTGTAAATCACCAAGTTTAACACAAGTCTACTTGAATAATGAATTTAATTTTCATCGATATCAAACGATATGTGATCTCACTCGATTATTTTTAATCTATTATTACCTTTAAGATATAGAAAAACTGTTTACTGATCCTGAAAGTGCTTTACGAGGTCTATCAAACGGTGTTACAGAATTAACTGGATCTATTTGAAATTTCAATGTTTCCAGCTAGTTGCTAATCTCAGTAGAGTTGCTTGTGTTCAGCAAAAGTCATCTTTATTGTCAAGAAACTGATAAGGAGACAACTTGATTTCAATTAAAGATAACAAGTTAGTTGTTACAACAAATTGCAGAGGCTAAGGAAAGGATATGGCGTCACTCTTATGGGATTGCAGTATAATGCATAGAACCGTAGCAAGTTTCAAAGCGTTTCACAAAATATTTTCTTTTACGAACAGTCAGGAACTGGGGCGTACTCCCTGCCTATACTTATATTTCCAAGAGTCTAAATATAGGTTCCTTTAAGCAAGAGTACATGGACACACTAAATAAGTACATAAATGTACAGTTTGTACAACCCTACGCTACAATAACACGTTACTTACATGATGATGGAAAAATAAATAAAAGCTTCGCTTCAGTTAAAAAAAGTTCACTGTTTTGGGTAGAGTCAATCAATGTAACGTGTTCGTTTTGTTTCTGTTATCTTTGTATTATTTATTTGGGTAATGGCCTGAGACGTCGACTACCCTCTACATACTCGTATAGTATACGTTTTGATACTGTTATTACAGGCGAAATGATCTCCACATAAGCAAAGCTACCACTTGGCGTAACATTTTTATAATAAGTCATACATGTCATTGTTTGCAGTTAGTTCCTGTACGTTCTAGCTAATGTAAAATACTAATAAGCAACTGAAAAAAAAAACAATACATTAATTATTTTATAAACACAAAATTGGCTTCAAACATTGACTATTGTATTACCAGATAAGTATTCGATAATGTTCTCAACAATAACCAATTAAGGGACTGTCAGCTGTTGGTATTTTTTATCGAGATCGATAAGTTTCCCACAAAGGTGTTACAAAGTGATTGGCTTTTCTTTGTAGACAGTGGAGTATGTCCTTGATTAGACTAATTAATTTTATAAATAACGTTTACTTTGTAAAAATAGCTTTGTTTGTGATATTTTAAACAAAAGTAAACTTGATTTTGTTGATAAAAATCAGAAATATCTTAAACGTGTGGCGTGGTTTGTGGTAACGCAAAGCCTTTTCTTTAATGTGAGGTTGAACTTTGTTAAAAAAAAGAACTCAGTGTAGAAGGAGTTGGTTTTTTGATTCATAAAACCTACCAGCTTAAGATTAAAATAAACTTAGTATAAAATGCAGATTGCAAGACTAAACAAATACACTGTCCTGTAGTTAAGGTAGTTTTTGATCAGACACACTTGATTTTATCCGCCCGCCTTATTGAATGAAGTAACTACCCACTACTTTGTGTTGGTTTCTTTTGTTTAAAAACTCATTTTACTTCAATATTTTAGAAGGTCTATTTTTTTTTATGCTAGACAAGGCAGGTATTTGACCGCAATCGCACCTGGTGTTAAGTGAGATGCAGTCTAGGATGGTACATATCATTCACTAATAATATAAATACTAATATGGTATAATTCACTTAACTTTTTCTAATTATAATACAGTGATTTTTATTCTTATTAATTACTAAATTACCTAATTGCCTCATCCCTAAACGTTATTAAATAATAAATCACGCATCACAAAACTCAAAATACTGACCTTCAAAACAAACATGTCTCCTATTTTCGAACGTAGCTCGAAACGTCAAGTTTTCCCGCGTTTTTCACGAGCAATGGCGTCGGTTCACAACACACGTCTGTGGCGCGGCGAGCTCGGCTTGTATTTATAATGTTGCGTTTCAACAGCCGGCAATATTGTTATTCGGTGCAGCCTTAGCGGTTTTGTAATAGAACACCCCTGGTGTATGAATGGTTCCGATGCGAATCGGATACGGTGGCGGGAAGTCAAGATTTTGAGGTAAGAGTATCGTAAACTTACTAATAACTTTTCATATCTAAAGATTCGTTTTTGTAAAAGTAACTAAAGCTTCTAATTCTAGGTTTAAGTCGAGAATGTTGTTGCTATTAACATAATTGCGAGATTTATTAATGATAGAGTTAGTAAGTAGGTTATATTTTAATAATTTAGTTAGGCTACCCAAGTTACATGAAAATATAGTCGTCCTTTCAGGAGACGAATTTTTACAGATTCTTTTTTAGATCGTATTATTAAAATGCCTTCGCTTCCTAAAATAAGATCTTGTGGTTCAACAAGTGAAATGATACAGTATCTAATATGTAATATCACCTTTAAAAGTCCTGTAAGATGATACTGGTTTCCCAGTGCTATTCTGAAAGCCTAAGTTAAAACAAGGATATTTTTACAAAATCAGCGTTCATATTGACTGGAACATAAAAAAAATATTTTTAATAGCCACCAAATATTTACCAACCATTCCAATGCACTGTCATTGACCGTCCTTATTTAATCGAGTGACGTAATTGCAAATAGCCCCTAAGCTATGAAATAACTGCTACTATATTCGTAAACTTAGGTAACGCATAGGTACCTGGCTTAGCGTTTCGTTTCGGAAGTATCATTTACTATATTAAACACCCCTCCTCTGTTTGGTTTTTACTCCAAAGCTACTAAGTATAAAAGCACATTCAACTAAAAGCTCTATTTGAGTGAAGTTTATTATACTCATCGCAAGTCAGCTTTTAGTCATAAATAATTGTCATAATTTTTAGAACAAATTAGCAGTTCCATTGAGTTAATATCGTTTAACTCGAATTGGAACTACACTCGCGAGCAAAACTATGGAATCACTTACATGAAGTTGTTTCCACGCGATCTTGTGTACTAACAAATTTGTTTGTAACAAAAAAGTGGCACCATTTTAAAGATTATACTTTTACCTTTAAATTGATACCAAATTCATTTAAATCACACCAGTATTTAAAAAGATATCGCGGCTGATGTGAAGAAGTATGGAAAAAGACATGTATCAACTGTTTGATACGTCGCGAGTTGCGGCCCATTTACGGATTTTTGCTTTCACACGTTGATCCATACACATCTCAGCTTCTTTTGACACTTTACCTGGGATTCTACACCTTCAGAAGCAGCACAAATCCTTGCACTATTGCAAGAAGGGCTCAGCCAGCGGGCTGTCGCATGTCAGCTCCACATAAGCCAGTCCTGGGTTTCGAAAGTTTTAAGACGCTTTCGGGAGACTAGTGGCTTTATCCCGAGACCAAGTTCTGAACAGCGCCAGTGCACATCGCAGAAGGATGACCGTTTTTTCATGTCAACCTCTCTATGAAATCGTCATTTGACTGGTATCGACGTCTATCAAGAGCTCAGAAATGTTCGTAAGATAGCTGTTAGCGTGTGGACAGATCGTCTAAGATATAAGCAATAGAATTTGACTCCAAACAGGCCTGCCACAGGCTCGAAACTGACGGCAGGTCACAGATAACCACGCTTTCAATTTGCTCGTACACATCTCGATGGGAAGTCAAGCAAGCCACCCCCATAAGCCACTGTTTCTGCGAACCAGCACTGCACAAATCGCTCCCCAGGCTGCCTATAGACCCGACCTCTTCAACTGCTGCACTGCAAACACAGTCTGCATTCATCGGAGAACAAAACTCGCCTCCATTACTCGCCTACCCATCAAAATAAGTGCGAGTTAATTGAAAGCGTGCTTGTCGGTGACCTGCCGTCTCAGTTTCGAGCCTGTGGCAGGCCTTTTTGGAGTCAAATTCTATTGCTTATATCTTAGACGATCTGTCCACACGCTAACAGCTATCTTACGAACATTTCTGAGCTCTTGCTGGACGTCGATACCACTCAAATGATGATTTCATAGAGAGGTTGACATGAAAAAACGGTCATCCCTCTGCGATATGCACCGGTGTTGTTCAGAACTTGGTCTCGGGATAAAGCCACCAGTCAAGCGTCTTAAAACTTTCGAAACCCATTACTGGCTTATGTGGAGCTGACGTACGACAGCCCGCTGGCTGAGCCCTTCTTGCAATAGTTCAACGATTTGTGCTGCTTCTGTAGGTGTAAAATCCCAGGTAAAGTGTCAAAAAAGCGGAGATGTGTATGGATCAACGTGTGAAAGCAAAAATCCGAAAACACGTGTTTTTATAGGGGGTAAGTAGGCCGCAACTCGCGACGCATAAAACAGTTGATACATGTCTTTTTCCTTACTTCTTCACATCAGCCGGGATTTTTTTTTAAATACCGGTGTGATTTAAATGAATTTGATATCAATTTAAAGGTAAAAAGTTTAATCTTTAAAATGGTGCCACTTTTTTTGTTACTAACAAATTCGTTAGTACACAAGATCGCGTAGAAACAACTTCATGTAAGTGATTCCATAGTTTTGCTCGCGAGTGTACTTCTTACAGCCAGCCACTATTTGTTTCGGTCAATTGATGTAGGTATCAAAGTAAGAGCTTTTATTCAGTAGGTGCCCTTTCCAGGGCTCTTATAGGTACCCTTCCCAAATAGCTCGCCCTACCACCACTTCAGGAAAACTTATGGGCTGGTGCTGAGACCTGACCAGTGTTCGCTTGATGTGTTCTTGTCTGAAAAACGAACAGCACGTGCTCTAGTTTCAATAGAGTTCCTAATACGTATTTTACAAGTCTAGGTGCCTAGACGGTTCCTACTTACTCAAGCGTGACACAAGCTTGTTGTTGAATTTAGATGAAGCGAAGAAAATGCATTGTGTCAACTACTGCTTTCATTAACTATTAGGTCAAGATTACCTTCTACTGGATTAAACATGTCTCAATCGTCTTTAAATGTCGATGTTATAAGTAACTACGAGACTAGTTACTTAGCCAACTTTAGAAGTGATATACATCCGGGTTTTTGACCAAGCTTTTTGTGTAAATTGGGTAGCCTCAAAGGATAACTTTGGTCTGTCACAGGAATTTAAATAACATGATGAAATTGAATGGATGAGATAGTAATATTATGCAGATGTTAGAATTTAGTGCCAGCTTTGCATAGAATTTAAATTGCTTATACAAATAAAGAAAATATTGTAAACCCAACTTCAAACTGCATGTACCTATTCTGAAATTATGCAAATAACATACATTGATGAATGAAAGTTATGTGCCGGTGATTTTTAAGGAATCCTACCTAATTTTGTATTTTACATCGTCATCATCATCATTTCAGTCCCGTCCCCTGTTAAACATCACAATCCAGAAATGTCTTGAATCACATATTCTGAAAATAAACTTAATCCCGAGTGCATTTCTTTGTTCATGGGAGATTCATCGGTAAACAAAAGCAAAACGCCTGGCGACAGACGACTGCACCGGCTCGGATTCCATTGAACGATCTAGATGCTTTCAGGGTCAAGAATAACCAGTCTGTAGTACGTAGGCTAAGGACCAGGTAGACTAAAGTTTAAGTCTGCAACTGCTCAAATTACTCAAAGTAAAAAACAAAATCTCATTAATGATTCCTATACCAAAAGCTTATTCTTAAGGTTGAAAATAGGTCAAAATATAATTTGACATAGCTCAACAGGAAAATGCCTTCCCAACTCATCCAGCCAATAGGGATTGTAGGTGTAGGTAGGCATAAACAATCCGCAATTTTCCTCTGGTTAATTAGAGAGGAACTGGAGTCCTGTAGGGGAGACTATACTCAATCGTTTATTGCATAACCACATTAACCACATTAGCACATTCACTAAATAACTTGATGATAAAGGTACCGATAAAGGTAAAGTCTGAATTACATTAATCCACTAAACAAGAATATAATTTGAAGGTCAACTCTTACTACCTAAGCTCATAATAGGGATGTTTCCTGGGTAAAAAAGCAAGAGTTTTAAACTAGCCTATTACTTATGTAAGAACGAATCATATTCGAATCATAAAATAGGAACTTATTAATAACTATTAATTAATTAAGACACTAACCACCACATGTTCAAAGAATAGATAAATTACAAGCCTATCTAGAAGGTAGGCTACATGAGAAGTATTTTATAGAGGGTTGAATAGGCCCTCAAATAAATTGCCCACATAAAGTTTTGGCAAACGGAACTATCAAACTGTAAAGGTACACAAGGTTAGCCAAACAATTATTACTTAGTCACACACGTTTTCTTAAATTGTACGGGTATTGTCTTACAATTAAATTGTGTCATTGGTGATCTTATCAGCTTCCGAAAGGAAGTTGTAGGAATTGGACATTTTGAAGTAAAACCAGACAGAATTTTATTAAAAACTAGCGGCCGCCCGCGACTTCGTACGCGTGGATCCCGTTTTACCCCCTTCATCTATCTTACGCGGTTTAGATTTTTTCATACAAATGTTTTTTCCCGCTAACTCCCGTTCCCGTGGGAATTTTGCAATATCCTGTTGTAACTGAGCTTTAAGTTTACTAAGGTACCTACCTACCAAAGGACATTGTCAGAAACCGCCTAAAAAACCGCCCAAAAACATTAACCCATCATAATTATTTTCTATTTTTTTTAATACATTAAGCACCCTTTCGTTCTAATGGACACTTAAGCATTGAAAAATTAAATAAATAAGTCTTTTAACGTTTATTCTATAATACTATTACAACTTCCGGACGTTTTGGTGCGTGGCATGGTCTAAAACCTATCAAGTTCCATAATTTTTGCCGATAAAATCTGTACGAGGCATTACCGTACTTTATTGCTGGGAGTCCATGTATAGTGATGTTCCTGCGGCCATCATAGACAATAAAATATCGATTTTGAAAATAAAATAAATCGATTAAACTGCTTTGAAGACTAGATTTGCGTTAAAAGCTAAAAAGATATTGATGTTACGGTTAATGTGATAAATTGAAAATTATTAATAATAACCGGTTATTATGAATAATTACCGACAGTCGCGGTAAAAGTGATAAACTAATCACATTTAACAGTGATTATTTAATAATTCAACCTTAGTACTAACAAATTTCTTAAAAGAGAACAACATCTTGTGTACGTGCTCGTGTACAGCCAAACTTTTGAACGTTTTGATATCATATATTAATATAATTTGGCATAATGAGTTTGGAATGTTTCTTGCATAATATTACTTTTCCATGATGCCTATAACATAATGTTTTGATTTAAAGTGAAAAATAGGTTAAGGTGCGGCGGGGGTGGCCTTTGGGCCACCCCTAAGCCGCCTATTTAGTTTTATACACACATAAATGACCTCATATTAATCACATTAACCAAATCATGCGGTAATTATTCATAATAACCGGCGATTATTCATAATTTTCACATTTATCACTTTGACCGTAACATTGACACTATTACAAGAAGCTATCTAAAGTGTCCAACTGGTCGAAGGTCGTAAATAAAATAAAAATAATTAGGACCATAAACTGATATTCATGGTATCATAACTGTAAAAGTGTCAGAATCCGATGTTGAATCCAATGCCAGTTGAAGTGTGAGGAACATATATCAACCTAGTATAGTTGCCAGTCTCTCATAATCTATGCCAATGAGGGTTTTCGCGATTGAAAAATCCGCCAGATGGCAATACGTAGACGTGAGGTCCAAATGCTGCATGATTGGTTATTTTTGACATGACATTGACAGATATCCACCAATCATGCAGCATTTGGACCTCGCGTCTACGTATTGCCATCTCGCGGATTTTTCAATCGCGAAAACCCTCATTCATAGCACATTAATAATAGACCAAATGAACTTTTATAGATTGTGAAAGAGAAGATAAAGATTTTATTATTTTATTAAAATCTTGCCACGAAGTAGTTTTTCAGTAGAAACCAGGATTGGATAATCGCTACAGGCAAGTATCAGAACATTTTATAAATATTTTTAATCGATTATATCCTTGTGAATCGTTTTAATAAATTGTCATTTTACTTTTTCAATTAAAACTTTTTCAATCCCTAGTCTTGTCAAACTGTCATAATGTCAACAAATTATAAATGTCACGTCAGTTGACTCAATTTCAGTCTTCTGTGCGTTTATTGTATTTTTATTTCAATGAAATAGTGCTAAAGGGTTAGTACTAAAAGTGAAAGCCTTTTTTCAGAAAGAAAACCAATGTGGTGCCCTTATTATTCATACTGTTTGAAAGTTACAAGTCAGTGATACAGAGTTGCCGACATTATAACTCCGTAGTGATACCATACCAAAGAAGAAGTTTTCCTAAACACACACACTTGTGTTATTTTTATATGTGATCAAATAAAAAGGATTAATTCTACTGCTCAAATGGAATAACTTATCCCAAGAGACCGAATATAAAAAAAAACCTCTCCATAGAAATTATCACCATCACGAGGATGTGAATTTTTTTGAGAATTTGATATTGGTCCTGTAAGAAAAGTAGTTGTATTTCAGTAGTAGAATCAACCCTTCTTGTTTCATCAGCAAGAGTAACTATAAAAACGCCCTGTAGGTAGGTATTATTAAGCTGAAGAGTTTGTTTAGTGTCAAAGACTGTCACACAGTGTAACTTAAATTGGCATATTATGATAATGAACATAAAAACTTAAATAAATATTTATGTTAATATTTTTTGTATTTATTTATTTTCCCAAAGCTTCACAGTGACAGCTGAAACAGCAATACTGTTGTAAAACTAAACTTGGAACAAACTGTTACAAATATTTTACAAATTAAAATAAAACCGCATGTTGCTTTACTTTCTCGTATAGGTAATAAATGTAATTAATGGCTAGATTATTAATGTTACTTTGTTACCCTCAATAGTGAGGAGATCTTATAAAATGGTAACCCTGATTTTCATTGTCATTCAAGTGCTCTTTCTTCGCATAGGCTTCTGTGATTTGGCCAAGGGCCACACACATTGCGATAACATTATGCGACATTGATTTGACAGCAGCGGAGTGAAGTCTTGCGACTATGCAAAATGATACCCTGTAATCGTAGCGCATATAGACATAGACGGGGCGGGGCACATAGCTCGTAGAGCTGATGGCCGCTGATGCAGGAAAGTTCTTGAGTGGCGACCACGAGCCGAAAGACGTAGCGTGGGCAGGCCTCCCACTAGGTGGACCGACGATCTGGTGAAGGTCGCGGGAGGTGCCTGTATGCGAGCGGTGCAGGATCGGTCTTCGTGGAAATCCTTGGGGGAGGCCTTTGTCCAGCAGTGGACGTCTTTTCGGCTGAAACGAACGAACGAACGATACGTATTACCACTATTTACCAGACATTACTATTTATTGCATACTCGCCGGATTACACGTAGGAGCACGCGCGTTACAGCTTCGGCCTTGCATTATTATAAGATCTTGTTCCGCCCTTTTACGAACTTCCTCCGTGAGGATATCCCCGCCGAATTCTATGATGAACCTATCAAAAGTCATATTCTGCAATGTCAACCCACCACAAGGTGGACCGACGACCTGATAAAGGTAGCGGGAAGGCGCTGGATGCAGGCCGCTACCAACCGTGCGATGTGGAAGTCATTGGGGGAGGCCTATGTTCAGTAGTGGACGTCCTGTGGCTGAAATGATGATGATGATGATGAAATGAATGAAAATGACAAATCTTCGAACGTGTATAATACCGTGCCAAAGTAATCATATAATTTTGGCACCTTAATAACTATTGCCGTTTTTGTTGTAAAGATCATGCAGCTCTACTTGCGGATATTATTGGAAAGAAAACTATGTGGGCTCTAGATCTGAAGCCGCTTTAACGAACACGAAGTGCTCATACAATGCGGCGTATTTTCTTCCAGTCTTTAGTCAGGACTTTAGTCGAATTAAAACCCCGGTTGAACGTGATATAGCCGCACTAGAATACGATGCTTTTTTGCATAATCGCAAGACTTCGTTCCAGTGTCGACCGAATGTTATCACGATGTATGTGGCCCAGGGGTTACCGTAGCCGCTAAGGTTTGAAACTTCTTGCTTAAAATATTGTAGTCTTTGGCATAGACTACGACGGTAGTCATGGAGATAGGAGTTTGTTATCTCGTGTCAGATGTAAATGGTGAAAAGAAAACTCATGATTCGTGTTATTTTTATGCAATATGTAGGTATTTTATAAAAGTGGAACCCCGAGTGATCTCCAAAACCCATTCTATTATTATATACGATTCGGCTTCGATATCTATAATACAATAGGAGTTTACTTCATGTGTTAGATGACAAGGGTGGAAACAACCTACGATTCATGTTGTTTATTTACGTGCAATATGTGGGCATATTATAAAAGTGGAATGCCGAGTTGTATTTCTAAAACTTGTTCTATTATTTTATACTATTTGGCTGCGACTCGGCGTGACGACAATACAAAACATTTTTCGCGAATCGGTGTTCATACATTCACACAATACATTAGACGCCATGTTGTCATAAACGACATATTATAAAATCGCTGTGATTTAATATTCTTAATCATTAATTTTATGGCAAGTGTCCATCAGGAATCATTGTTCTTACACACAGAATCGTATTATTTCGCTTTCGGGTAGTAATATGTCAAAATTGTTGGTTCTTAGGCGAACAATGTATGGAGAACGAACATTGTCCTTTCAAGCGTCTAACTTAAGCGGTTTAGATTTTTCATACAAAAGGATTTTCCCGCTAATTCCTGTTCTCGTAGGAATTCCTAAGTATACTATAACCTGCCCAGGAGTATGAAGAATAATTGTACCAAGTTTCGTTAAAATCTGTCGAGTAGTTTTTATTTCTATAAGGAACATACAGACAGACAGACAGACAGACAGACAGACAGACAAAAATTTTACTGATTGCATTTTTGGCATCAGTATCGATCACTAATCACCCCCTGATGGTTATTTTGAAAATATATTTCATGTACAGAATTGACCTCTCTACAGATTTATTTTAAGTATAGAATAGAAGATAGAAGATAATATAGATAAGTTACCTAGATTGATAGATGGAAACCTATAAATTGCGCTACATGCTATAAATTATCCGGAAAGCTTTAGAGATGTATTACAATTTGTTTGTGACAAACCAAATGACGCAGATTTATGTCATGATCCATGTTAACATAAGCCTACTTATGATGCTTTAGGTAGGTAGGTACTTCCTGCAAGTTGTACCCGGCAGAATTCGTCTTTGCTCCGGGCAAGGTGAGCTTTACGTTAATAAGCCGGCCAGTCCGCAGTCTTGAGCAGCTTGTGTAATCGCACATGAGTAATGTAGATAACAAATTAACGTACGTACGTTTTACGAGATTTAGAGACGATTTACATCATTTTAAAGTGACCTGGTTACTAAAACTTATATTAATAGCTTTACGAACGTCTACTAACTACGTATTGAGAAGTAGCTGCCTCCAATACCTGACCGCCAACGAAAATTTTGTATGACTCCTTATCTATTTAAGTATGGTAAACTAGTTATTTTAAATGTCACAACGAACTTGCCAGTTCATCGTAATTAGGTAAGACCTTATTAATAATGAAACCAGATAACCGGAAAATTTTGGATTGGTTTATAACAATTCTATACCAATGGAAAGTAGAGTCAATATTTATACCAATTTTCCACATAATTAATTGTAACAAAAAAAATTTAACTCTACCATCCCCTAGCTAGCTACATAACATTGCATCAGTACCTCTTTAGGACGAAATACTTTCGTCTTCGAATCGTTTGCGTATTCGAATCGCCATCACAACATTTAGTATAAAAACTAAAACAGCACCCCTACGGTCATATCGAGAACTACAAAACAATAGCACGAACATTGTGACATGGATAGGAGGACACTTCGTGGAACTCATGAACCTTGGTACTTTTTAGTGGCAGATTAAACTCTTTTTTTCTTTAGTCTTCGATGACTAAGGGCAGGGCTAAACCCCAGTGTAGCAAGGTCAGTGACAGTTGTTCCGCATGTCGATGAACGGATGACTCATTCACCTCACGCAGGTAGAGATGGATTCTGTGGCTAATTATTGGTTAACAACAGGGTTAAGTAATTAATATGGTTCTATAGGAATTGCTGGAATGTCTAGAATGGCAGCGTGCTTTGAATACCGGTTTCTAATCCTCGATAGTTACCTGCTTATTGTTCTGATCTGGTTTATACTTATCGCGTAGGTATCTCCTAAACTATACCAATCTAGATACTTAATGTTCATATGATGAACAAATGTTTTAGGTATATAAATAAGGCTAAATATTGGAAGGAAAATTAAGGACCTTTACTTATACCTACAGATAACAAAGGCCAAGATTCTACATTGGTGCCAAGCTTTCGTAAAGATTACAAAAGTTTGAAACATGTTACTTATTGCCAGCAATAACATAAGGAAAAACAATAATCAATTCTCCTTACGTAATTGTATAATTTTCACCACATTGCGTACAGTCACTCGCAAGAACTGCTAGTCTGCTAATCATTTTAGTCTTCTTTCCCTTGACATACGACAAAATTTAGTAACAGTCGTTGTTAGCTGTTTTGTTACTGTATCGAAAACAATAACCAAAAAGATTAAATTCAATAGGGATGTTTCCTGGGTAAAAAAAGCAAGTTTTAATTAGTTCGTCAGTTAGCTTATCAAAAACTATTCGACACATATTTTTCACTATTTAAAACTAATGAAAATGTAAAGAGATAAAGCGTGCCAAAGTTCTAAAGAAAGGCCCGTGACGTCAGTGAGTGCGTAAAAGTGCACCACTTTGTGAATGACGTTGCGCGGAACTTCAACGCACTATAACATAACTTTGTAATTGTTTGATTGACAATTAAAAATATACGTGTCCAATATTTTTTTTGTACTAAAATTGAGGGACTAAAAAATTTTTTTAGGAAACTAGCCTATTTTGATTCGTATGTCATTAACACTAGAAGTGCCGAAGATTACGACCCCCCTAAAAGCGCCGCTGGGTCAATTTTGTCCCAGCATATATTTTGTAACATTTTTTAGTTTCAGGCATGAATATTATGGTTAAAACTATTTGTAGTATCCTCAAAAAAAAGTTTATCTATGTTGTTAAATAAATATGTACTTATTTCTTTAAATATAAATGATTTCAATTTTTAATTTTGAATTATTAAAAGTCAGATATTTTTGGTTTCATTTAAAAATAGTCACATATTACGTGGTGTTATACTGTATTAAAATAATGAAATTACTACTTTAACTAGTCATTATTATTTTTAAAGGATAAATAAATATCTTACAAATAATAGTGCACATTTTGCACAAAGTTTTTTTGTATAGTTTTTTGTCTCTCTGGTGTACTATGTGTTTAGGAATTTGTATAGGTATGGTTATTTTTCTGTTATCTGTACACAAACAGTGAAGTTTTTTTACCAATTACAATGAAAAGTATGTACGTTTAATTTTCAAAATTTTATAAATCACACATTTTAAAAATGTATCAAATCATACAATGTATGAACTGGCTTATGTCTAGAAGCCACCTTCCTACTAATATTATAAATGTAAAAGTTAATAAATATTGATGAATTGAAGGATGGATGAACTAATGAATGGATAGGAAGGATGAATGGGTGGATATATGCCTGGAACTTGAACTAAGTGAGTATGGATTCATGGTTAGATCGATGGATGTTTTTTCACTCTTTTACGCAAAAAATACTAAGCCGATCTTAATAAAACTTTGCAGTTTTATTGCTAATACTTCAGAATAACATAATATAGGCTATAATTTAGAATAATATTCAGTTATTTGGTCAAAAAGCAACGATAAGTGTCAAGAAATTAGGTCTTTCTATGATAAACTTAATTTCTCACGGGCGAAGTCACAGGCAAAAACTAGTACAATATATTTACATTTCTGCATTGTCACGATTCACCTAAACTCTCCTCACCTCTCCACTTTCGTATCTCCTCGAAACAAGGACTCTTCGTCGAATTATTGTGGCAAATACCAGGGTGGGACAAAAATGACCCAGTGGCGCTTCTAGGTAAAACCGACTTTTAAAAAATTTCTATTTATGTTATATTATCAAAAACATTAAAAAATGATAAAATTCAATAAATCAGTAAAAGTCAAAAAGTTTCATGGACTTTCGTTGAAAAATAAAAAAGTTAGAGACGATCAAACTCGCGAGTGGGACAAAAATGGGACGGCGGCCTTTCTAGTGTTAAAATGAGTGCGAAATGAACGAAGTACTTCAGTAGTCGACTGTACTGCGCACGCGCCGGCCATGAAGCCTCCATTTGTATTCGCGCGGGAGGCGACCAATTGTTGCGTTATCCTTTGAGTTACGAGGACACTTCGTTATGACGAATTAAACGTAGCCCATTTCTTTCTTACTGGACCGGTAAATTCCAGTCTGAATTCTAATAGAAGTACCTACCTACCTACCTATAAGTATGAGCAAATATTTTTAGAGTATTATAAACTTAATTGCCTCTTGCTGGATGATATTTATATCGAGGCTTTGAAACTAACCTAATTTATGTGCAGTGCAATTCAGTCACGTATGTAAAAAAATTATGTAAGTTTAAGTTCCTAAAAGTTTCATATTTAAGTATGTCATAATAACGTTTCAGTTACATTGCAGATTCCTAACGCTTTATGAGTAAGTGGTAAATAGGCTAATTTAAAGGACAGAATAGGTTGAAATAAAAAAGAAAATCTCAATAAAAGAAACTTTATTTATTACTAAACGGAGAAAAATATACCAAAAATTAGACGAACGATGGCATCTATACGCTTAAGCCTAACTTACCGTAGAGCGAACAAAATTTCCACATTTTTGTACAATAAAGTAATTTTAAAATTTTCAGTTACCCAAACACATACACGACATTTACAGCCAACCTTCACAATCTAAACAACACAGTTTTGGACATAATAAACTTTAAATAGGATATACATCAGTTTACCTAAAAATCACCTTATTTCTGAAACGCAGTCTATTTTTAATTAAATTAGGATCTAATAGCATGTACCAGGTTTCTTTTTAACATTATAGTTTTAAGTTTGAATAAATCCTTTTTAAAATCTATCACGTCCAAAATACCTCACAAAACGAAACTTAAAACATAATAACAATAATTTTCACACCGTTTAAAATATCGACACAAACAATTTATGTACATTTCCAAATAACAAGAAGGGGTATAGTCCAGTCAATGAATGCCTTAACGATGGTGTAGAGAGAAATCCGTGGAACACAATTTCTGACCTCGGGACTTTATTTAGCCTAGTTAGGTGGTGAACATAGCAAAAGTCCCCGCCCTTAGCCCTTGAGCCGGCGGGGAGAGGGGGGATTAAAGGTACCACTTTTCGGTTTTTCGCTTAATCCTCGGAAACTATGCGTCCTAGTGACATGACTACTATGGACCAAAAAAAGCTTATTCAATTTGCTACAGGTGAGACCGTCAAGTTTTTCTATATCTTGTATAGTTTTTGCGGCATCTGCTCTAGAAGGTCTGTAAAATTGGAAATTTTATTGTTGTCTTACATGTTCCTTTCAGGAGAAAATCGACTAAATCAACATTGAGCAAACACTATAGACATGCGGGAGCATGTAAAGCCTAGTTCCAGGGAGGGGACTGCACCGTGCGTATATTTAGACGAACTAATTAGAGCCACTTTTGACTCCTCATCATTCAAAAACTACTGTGCATTAACACTTCAAATTTGGCACATGTATTGAGACTTGCAAGATATACATCAGCTTCAAATTTCATAAATATACCTCAAACGGTTATTTAGGTATTGACGTTCAAAAATCGATATTTAGAGCACTAAAATCTATCTATCACATGTGAAATGTTAAAATTTACTGGTTTTTTATTTGTTCCTTTGTATTTACATAACTACCTTTCTGGATGCCAAATTTGAACCTTCGAGGTCATCTGGAAGTGGTTAGAATTTGGTCTATAGGTCAGACATGTAGATTTTTGGATGTCAATATCTAAAGAACCGTTTGAGGCATATTTATGAAATTTGAAACTGATGTATATCTTGCAAGTCTCAACACATGAGCCAAATTTGAAGTGTTAATGCACAGTAGTTTTTGAGTGATGAGGAGTCAAAAGTGGCTCAAAGTAGTTCGTCTAAATATACGCACGGTGCAGTCCCCTCCCTGGAACTAGGCTTAACATGCTTCCGCATGTCTAGGATGATTGCTCAATGTTGATTTAGTCGATTTTCTCCTGATGGGAACATGTAAGACAAAAATAAAATTTCCAATATTACAGACCTTCTAGAGCAGATGCCGCGAAAACTATACAATTTATAGAAAAACTTGTCTATCTCACCTGTAGCAAATTGAATATGCTTTTTTTGGTTCAAAGTAGTCATGTCACTAGGACGCATAGTTTCCGAGGATTAAGCGAAAAACCGAAAAGTGGCACCTTTAAACCCCCCTCTCCCCGCCGGCTCAAGGGCTAAGGGCGGGGACTTTTGCTATGTTCACCTCCTAACTAGTCTAAATAAAGTCCTGAAGTCAGAAATTGTGTTCTACAGTTTTCCATCTATAATGCTTTATTGACTGGACTAGTAGTATTATGACGGACAATTTTGATCGCGTATTTTATTTTATCTACTGATAGTAATTTTCACTAGTTACACAAAGATTATGAATAAGAAAAGCAATCCCATTTCTCGGTGCGGTTAAGCATTTTACACACTGAAGTCTCCTACCAATCGATTAAATTTTTTGAAATAATGTAGGTAGGTAGTTTTGTCACCACCACATAACTGCTGAGACAAGTCTACTTCAGTGTGTACAGAGCCTAAGTGGTTGCAATTTATTACTATGCATCTAGGCAACAATTGATGCACAGCTTCTAACCCTCAATATACATATTCAGCAATGGACAAAAACGTGCCAGTGTTGCTAGATGTTATCTATAAGTAAGCGTATAACTCAACAACGCCTTGACCAATTTTACCGATTCTTTTTTTAATGTTCGTTGAAGTCCAAGGATTGTTTTTACGTCGAGAAAAAATCGAAGAATTTCTGGGAAAACCCTAAAAACCTCCCTTTTTCACGCGGGCGAAACCGCGGGCGGAAAGCTAGTAGGTACATAATAAAATGCAGTCTATTATGAATGTGTTACGTTTTTGTGCAACGTTGCCAAACATGAGCGGTGCATGTTGCGCGTCAATTGTTTCAAGCTTTGTTTTGTTGGAAAAAATACGCGGGCAAAATAGTCCACCATCAAATATTACTCCTGAGTCCTGACTACCAGACGAATACAACGGCCAGAATATAGATTATGTGAGGTTACTATTCTATTTTACACCTAGATCTACAATATCAGTAGCTATAAATGTGTCAGGTTTTGTCTTAATTTTTTGTAAGATTACTGAATAGTGCGAAGGATTCACAAGATTTCAGACATTGCCAAGTAAAAGTCAGTCGAAGATGACAAGTAAATTGATTACATACTCCTTATTTTATTTAAAACGTAGCTTATTTCTAAGCAATTTAATTCTTAATCACCTCTACATGTAGTCATCACCTAAAGCAATTTACATAAATATAATATGACATTGCATAATCAGACACTAATCATTTTTCATATTAAAAAATATAATAAAATGTTGAAAACATCATTTTCAAAATCTAAAATCAAGCATATTATTTATAATTATTTTCAATCAACAACATTGGTCATATTGTGTCTTAGGTTCATAAAATATACTACAATATAACATTGTATAAAATCCTGCACAATACTCCATTGCACTATACATAATATGAGAAAAATAATTCAAAATAAGGCATATAAATTGGTGTTAACTCTAATCTTTAATAGGCACTATAGTTTATGGTCAAAATATATTAGAAAATGCAATAATTAACTTGCTTGTGTAAATATTATGTAGAAATAAGAAATAAGGCAAATACTCTTTTCATTTCACAAGGCACTGAAATACATAACAAGAAAATATTCAATGGTTTGAATAAATGTTTATGAAATAAAATTGTTTTATATTATGGCAATACTCGTTTGTTCGGATCTGTTTTGGAAGAAATAAAGGGTTACAATAAATAGTGTAGACGATTTCAAAACTGTCCAATATATTATATGAAAGATTCTTGGGTGGTTTTAATCTCAATACAGGAAGATCCTCTTGTCATTCTAAAATATTGCGAATAAAGGTATACATAATATTATATGTCTGCAAAGAATAACAAAAGTACAGAGGGAAATTGAAATAAATGATGACATATTTTATTTTTCCTTTAGTATTAGTCCTGTTTAGACTCCAATGTTTATTATATTGTTTTTTTACCATTGAAAACAGACCCGAACAAAAGCTTACAAACGTGGACGGTATCACTATATTACGTAGGCACAAGACAGCAGGCCATCAGTTACAAACCACCATTTATCATAAGGACACTATGTATTAATGTACAGTATATTTTATTAGATCTTTAGTATTGTTGCGTCAAAATAATTCTACCTTCATTTAGGTAAAAGTATAGGTCGCACAACAAGAGTTGAGACTATCAAAACAAGCAAAGCTTTAGTAGTCCAAAACTGAACAGTCCCAGCTATTACATTGATAGGAGGGCGCTACTATCAATACTGTATTATTAGTTCCAATTTTTGCCACGATGGACAATCATAATTAATTATGACATTTACAGGAGGGCGCTACTATCAATACTGGTTTATTAGTTCCGATATATGCCACTTGACGTTTCAGAATCGTTTGACTATAGCTGTATAGACCCAATACACTGAACTGTCCAACCCGTAACATTGACAGGGGGGCGCCACCGTCAATACCGGATCGCTGGTTCCGATTTTTGCCATGGTGGAAACCATATAGTTGAACGATGGTGGCGCCCTTCTGTCAATGAGTTTGGTGGGACAGTTCAGCGTGAGTCATCTATCGCGCTGACGTCTTGCGTATTTTGACTAAATTAATTAGTGTGTTCTTTCTGTATTCAAATATAACACCAGTGTATGTGTTCGCCTCAACTTTCGTTGCGCGACCTATACACACGTCGATTGTAAAAATAGCCGTTTTTCCAAAAGCATTTATGAGTTAGCTTGGTATGTAATTTAGCTCATATTTTTCACAAATGTGAAAAAATACCCAAGCTAAGAGTTGCAAACAAACTTATATAACTGAGCTTTTGGTCTGCAACTTGCTTAATTATAATGAAATCTGAATGCGACTTAATTAATTTAACGATTTCACTTTGTCTGATTACTGTGCAGTCGATAAATAAAAATAGTCACGGATTTATCAACATTCTATTTGGACATACATATTCGTATATTTCACTCGTATTAGCTAAATGAAAGCCTTAAAATATTTCAGGCCGTTTTATAAGAACCTGACCTCTTTTTATAGTAAGTTTTTTCATTATGTAAATACAATTTTTTAATAGTACTGAAATATAATTATTAGCTATTTTAGTACCAAGTTACGTTAAAATATTTAAAGTTTAATATTTCTCGGTAAATATTTCAAAATATCTGCAATACAATTGCGCTACTAAGGCATTGTTGGGACACCTCACAGTCACTCTTTTTGAGGAACTAAAGCCATCTTAATCAATATTTTGAGATCAATTTCATCTTTATTTTGTTCTGCATACGATGTCCCGATTTGGTTCACAAAGAAAATTCTAGTAGGCTTTGTTTTACACCCTACGAGGGACCACATACGGGCAGCTTGATAAGTTAGTCTTTTTACTTAGTAGACTTTCAATAGTGGACAAATGAGCGCACTTTTAACAAAATTCACAAATTATTTTACTTCTAAACAAATGTGAAGACAAACTTCGCCATATTTTAATATGTAGACATCCCTATAATAAAGGGTGATTTAATTTTGTATTAATTTGTGGCTACTATTTAGAGTAAAATTAAGTATATTTAACGCGCACGTTTTCTTTTCATGTCACACACAAAATGTCAGGGTTGTCGACTACCAAATCTCTCAAGCTATCCGTATGGCCCTTATATCAAGTTTATACCCTATTCATACTTACTTGGAATAAAATTAACTTAATCAATAACAATCGTTTTAGTTGCATAAAATCGGATTCGGTCACTTAAACACTAGTGCAAAAATTTTGAATTTATTTGCTTTAAATTCAAGATTAAAATTTACCGAAATGGCACGAATATACGTTGAAACAAAAGCACCAAATAACACTATTATGGTTTTAAGCGTTGTAATCCATCATTTTGCGCAATATTAAGGTACCGATACACATGCTCGTAAAGTGTCATGCTTATTAGCATGCTTAATACAAGTGCGCTCGAACAATTTCAAATGAAAATGCTTATTGTTAGCAATTGTTTCGACACACATGCTTCTAAGGAGCATTTTACTCAATAGTAGAATGCTTTCGTGCTAGTATTGAGCATGTGTATCTGCACCTTTACTTATTCAATTTCTGTGAAAACTTGTAGATTTAGGATTGGCATCAAAGCAGTAAGCATGAGAGTACATTAATTAATTTATATGCACATTATGTTCACGACATAACATGTTAGTTGGTACTGTTTGTCTTAATTCATAAAATTTATAGTTACATAGAACACATATTACTTAAAACTATGCATTTGAGGATGTGGCTTTTAATATTTATGCATAAATTGGAGAACATTTTTTTTTTATGTTGTTTTAAAACATTTTCATAAACAAATATCGGCAATCGGGCATACCCGATCTGATGGTAAGCGATCATCGACTACGTACGTTCATTATCAAAGCTTTGAGATAAATATACATAAATAAAAAAGCCACTGTCCCCTTTAATAATAATAACTGTACGTTATAATAATAAAAATTGCATTCGTCAATAAGCTCCTAAACATATACTTTATACGAAACTAACATTCTGTCTTAAACTACAATATATTTGTGTATAATCATCACTTACATAATATCGTAAATATTCAACTTTCGAACTTTTGTGCCAAAGAAAACTTAGATGCCATAAACTTACATCGAACATTTTCAAAAATAAAAACATTATGTACACCAATAATATCTTTTACCTTGTCATAAACATTCACGAGTATAATTATTTCATAACGTACGTCTATCGTATCTGTCTTTATAGTAGTAACGCTAAATCTGAAGTTACGATTACATTGGACACGCCATTTGAGCTGCAACATTCGAAAATAGGGGGAACCTTTCAGCCAATATCTGTGAAGCTAAAATTATCGCGCCGAGTCAGAAATTGTAGTAATTTTAATTCTCAGTCTAGCATAAATGTCTTTAAAGTTCAAAATATATAATATTACGTATGTAATCTGAGGTTAATCCTAAAACAAGGTTAGATCATCTACTATTGGCTTCACGTAGGGTTACTTTATCCCGATACGCGGAAAACGCGGAACTGATTTCTAAGAGTAGGTGCACACCGTTGATTTTTAGTTGGCCGATAGTTGTGCCCAATTTTAAAATGTATAAAGAATCGGCCAAATCGAATCGGCGTAGTGTGCGCACTCCCATACATGCTCATACTGGTCAACTGCCCGACTAAACTATCGGCCGACGAAAAATCAACGGTGTGCGCCTACTCTAAAAGCAACCGAATAATTTACGAACTACAAAACAACGAAATGCACAAAACATGACACCCTTTCGTGAGATTGATTCACTAATACCAGATTTGAAATACAATAAGATGCGGTGGGGAGGGGGGTCTCGGCAACGCGGCTAAGACACCGAGGAGATAGCGTTGTGGGGCGAGCCCATTTGGGTCAGGACTTTATCGAGCCACTGCAGCGGGCCATGCAGATGGATCTCGATCCAGCATGGCGTCGATGTCACGTCCTGGCGATGATATTCGGCCCCCCACCCTTTCACGAACGACATCCGAATCGTGCACATCTTGGTCAACTCGTAAACCGCTTCGAAGCCGTGGTTCACGCTCTGGGACAGCAGCTGAGCGAACTCCCGGTTGTTGAAGATTTTCAGCGAGCAACCCGGGGGAATCTTGCAGACGGTCGACGGGTGGAAACCGTGGTGGTGATTGCAGTTGCGGCTCTGCACGAATATCGCTGCGTCAGATAGACATTCTGCATAAACCTCGCCACCCACGTAGTAAAGATGCACGCCTTTTCCTATATGACGTCTGGTGTTCTCGATGGTCGAGTTCCTGTTGACGTTGCTGAGCTGGCCGAGGCAGAAGCGATCGCTGTTGCTGGACGGGTCGGTGAAGCCGTCGACGACCACCGAATGAGAACTGCAGTGGAACACTTCCCCGACTCGACAGTTCAGTTCATAATAAGCTACGGACGCCCAATAGAGTGGTTCCTGATAGGAGACGGGAGCGACTTCCCCGGGTGGTTCGGTGTCGTCCGAAGGGGGGGAATAGGCTGGCGGGGGCGTATCGGGGAGTTCCGAGCTGGCGGAAGGTGGGAAACCTGAGCCAGAGTAGGATACGTTGTGGGGCATAGCCGGCTCCGTCGTCCGCTGGAAAGGTAGAAGCGAATGTCCCGGCGCGAACTCAGAATGGCGTGGAACTAACACCGGGGGTAAGACGGGGCTCTCGACGCGCTTGTAGTGGTAAGGGTTGATGCATACTTCCTTCTGCTTGGCGCTAAAGGGGTACTGACAGATCTCGAGCGGCTTTAGCTCGTGGTGGCTCTGCAGGTCGGGCCAGCGCCACACGCGGCAATAGATCACGTGCGGGAGGCCTTTGCGGTGGGACACCTGAAATTGGAGGATGGCTTTTGTAGTGGACCTCGTGGATGTGCTTTTTTAATTGTCGCACCGAATATGATAACAAGGAAACTGCAGTAATCTCTACAAGAACAAATAACTATTTGGCGTCTTACAATATTTTAGGATATAAATATTTATTTGACAAAAGAGCCCATGCAGAAAATGATGTGGAAGTGCGCTTAAAGACAAGCGACTGATTACTACCACAGTGGTTGGCGACGGTCACCGCCTATTAAAGACGGTATGGCGCATCGGCACCTATCGATGTACGATTGCACCTATCGTCAACTAAAAGTTGAATGTCCCTGTTGCTCGTCTGTAAGCTCCCGAACTAGATTCCTGTCAAATTATTTAAAACTCATAAAACTCATTTATTTTTGCAAATAGGCTTTTAAAAAGCACTTTTACACGTCCCAATATTAACCCTACCACTGCTTCAGGACAATAAATGGGCCAGTGCTGAGAAGAAGCAGCGCAAGAAACTCAGTCACTCATCTCATACCTGCAATCGGCCATCCAGGGAGCGCGGTATGGTGACGCACTTCGAGGGTGTCCCAGGACAAGACAGGGCCCGCTCTAGCTCCTCAATGGCTCCTTTCCGCTTCTTTAGTTTCTTGACCAAACTGTCCACTGCCTTTTCAGCCCATTTCTCTTCTTCATCACCCTGGAATAAAGTAATGTAGGTTAATATTTATTTATTTATTTATTTATTGATAAAGGTACACCAACAGCAATACACATTAACATCCCCAAACATTCACAGTATACAACACATATTGGGGTTTTAGTTTAATAATAAAAATTAATTTCATAACATAGTAGGTATAAGTTGCATTTCTTTATTCAGTATTAGCGGCCGCCCGCGACTTCGTATGCGTGGACCTCGTTTTACCCCTGTTAGAATATCATGTTGATAGATGGCGTTTCACGGCTTCCCCCGCATGAATATTTATGTACCTAAACAGTACTTTATCCAGCGCTGTAGATTTTAACCAATGCCGATAGATGGCGCTTTTTAGACACGTCTTATTTATTTATAGAAATTTATTTGTCATATATCGTCATAAATTATAGCCTATATGTTAATCTGGGTTATATACAGGGTGTTGATTTCAATACCCGCCATATTTAGGGAGTTGATTAAGTAGCTTATTCTGATCACGAATCAGCAAAAAAACTGACTTCAAATTTTTTTTAAATTATTTTTTAAATATCTACGATTTCCATAATCGACCACTACAGTGCAGAATAGTCCCCCAACGAAAACGGCGCGCGGCGCTCACCCGGTGACCCGGGCAAGCGCTGCGCCCCCCGTCCCGCGCCCCACTACCCGCGCTCGCCCATGAGTCAGTCAACTATCAGCCACAATCAGCTGTGAGTTTAAAGACGATTACTGGACTGAGCTTAATCCAAATCTACCCTAAAAATGTAATGACTAAATTAGTTACTTACACCTTATCACGTTACGAGTTTATTTTTTGTTCTAAAAACTAATTAATTAAGTACTCTTTAATTAATAAAAAACCTTTTACACGAATTTGCTTCCTTCCGCAAAATAAAAGTCAAAGTCAAAAGTCAAAAAAAAAAAGTCAAAATTTCTTTATTTGTTTGGACTAATAAATAGTTCTTACAAATCGTCATTTTGCTCTTAAGGAGCCTCTACATTAGGGTGTCCCGTCGTTGTATGGGAAAAAATTTTTTTTGAGCTACGGTTACGCAAGAGGTGTCAAAAGTTGCGTTTTGACATATAGATTACGATTAGCATTAAATTTAATTAGATATCTGTCATCTTGAGGCCTCTACCTGTCCTTGAAATTTTTTAAAATTGCTATTTTAGGGGTTCCTAACATAAACTATAAGTAATACAAAAATAGCGTTTTTATGAAATTTGAGGGTACACAATGAGTCACAGCAAGGTTTAAAATAGTTTAAAAACCAATAAATCCATAAATACGTTAAAAACAGAATTCGCTTTTTGACCAGAATTAGGCATTTACGCGCGCGATTTTAATGTATTCCTAATTAATCCATGGGTCAGCCAAGATATCGATTTAATTTGAGGATACTCAATTTCCTTCTCACAGCAGGTTAATAATTTTACTACGCTATTATAAAACAATGATTGGCATCTCTAAGTGGAAGCTAACAAAAATGGCAGTCAATTTTAGAAAATCAACCATAACTTGAAAACCATTTGTCCGATTTCATTACTTTTTTATTTAAATCAAAGCTCTACGTATGCGCTTGATATTTTGTAGTATAAATTGTATCGATAAAATCAACCTTTAGTTAGTAAATAAAGGAAAATTGATTTTTTTTACATTGTTGTGATACTACTTTTTAAATCATTTTTTTACAAAATGTCTTATACTCTACTAAAAGTTTTACACGAGCCAAAGAAGTGTATTAAATTGTATTTAATTTGATATATAACATGTATGCGTTTCATAACTAAAAATATTTTTTTAGTTTCGTTGAAGTTCACCATTGATAAAAAACTGCGTACAGAACAAAAAAATCAGCTAGAAAGTTTATGTAACGTACATAAATGTTATTTATATTTAATAGTATGCTAAAACTATTTATCATGTCAATTAGTATTCTGTTTAAATATAATATTTTAAAGATTTTTGCCAAGTTAGTTTTTACCTGAAAAAAATCCAAAAGTATATTACTACCATGTTTGCTAAATTTTTGTTAATTTATGCTAAAAGTATGTAATATTATAACAAAAAAGTGCGGTGCGATACCTTACAGCAATAAAACCTCAACAGAAATAATACCAACAGCCTCGCCGAAGAAGTAGAAAATTTGAGAAAAACAAGTCAAAATATGAATTCTGCTAGTTCGAAACAAACCTATTCCTCACTGGAAACAGTCTGTCATTGCCTGCAAATCATATCTTAGGGTTCCACTGCCACTGTTAATATTACAAAATAAAATGAAATAATTGTAAAAAAATTACAATAGATGACAAACAGTGAAGGGCTGATTAAGTGATTTTTTGAGACATAAAAATGCCGGTAGAGCCCTTGAGACATTATATTATATTTTTTAAATTATTTTTACGGTAATCTACATCTTATGACGCAACTTTTGAGGGGTCTTGTGTAGCGAAAATATAAAAAAAGATATTTCGGGACACCCTACTCTACATGTCTCATAATCTTTTTACCCTACCAGCGCTTCGAGACCAACATTTGGCAAGTGCTGAGAAGAAGCGCCGCAACAAACTCAGTCACCACTGTCTGCCGGTTAATATAAATAAATAGAAATAGTAGTAGTAGGTACATTCGATTCAGGAGCAGTTCACTGAATTTACCATGCATTCTTGTATGGTGTATCTTATAAGAATGGGTATACAAGATTGCGTGGTATATTAAACAAGGTAGTGACGTGCTAATATCTAGACTTACATATTAAGATACTAGTAGAAATGACTCGCATACATAAATTTGAATAACTTGGATTGACCAGTCCCCGAAAGCAGCGCCTGTTCACAGACATGACGAGTGAACCAGCCATCGCTTCACTCGACCATATTAGAGGGAATGTAACGACCCGCCTCACTACGCCACCACCCCAGAGACATTTTAGTGAGAATGACAATTCCAAGTTATCTCTTTAAAATAAAAAACTAATAATAAAGCTAAGTAACAGTCCAGATTGAGAAGCATGACACTATAACATTTGAGAAATTATTATGAGTTTATACATTACTTTTCATTTTAATTCTTTTTAGTGCGAGCATGAGAGGACCATAATCCTACTCCCAGGATGACTTATCATTAAGAAAATCTCGAGTTGTATAATAGGCTTTTTTAAGCATGTGATCTTTAACTATATCTTTAAATTTATTATACGGTAGCTCTTTATATTTATCAGGGACTTTGTTATAAAAATGGATACCTTGTCCCATAAAAGAGGCAAACACTTTATTAAGTCTAAAAGCGGGTATAGCCAATTTATTTTTATTTCTAGTGTTAATTTGGTGAATATCACTTTTCTTTTTGAATTCAGTAATATTTTTTTGAATAAATAGAATACAGTTTAAGATGTATTGTGAAGCGGCCGTGAGAATGCCAATTTCTTTAAACAATTCTCTAAGGGATGCTCTTGCTTTCATTTTATACAAGTATCTTATCGCACGTTTTTGCAAAATAAATATTGTTTCAAAATCTGCAGCTTTGCCCCATAGCATGATTCCATATGACATTAGGCTATGAAAGTAGCTAAAGTAGACTAAGCGAGCTGTTGAAACATCGGTTAATGACCGTATCCTTTTTATTGCAAAAGCCGCTGAGCTGAGCTTTCCCGCCAGAGTTTCTATATGGGGGCCCCACTGGAGTTTTGAATCCAGGGTAATTCCCAGAAATACAGTAGAGTCTACCAGATCGATTGCATTATTATTAAGTTCTATTTGAGTACTAATAATTTTTTTTACAGAACCTACATTATTTTTTTTTAATTAAACCATGCTTTTATGTGTGTGACAAGCTTGTAACTACTTATCATTCAAAAGTACTGTAAACAGATGACAATAATGCTCTTTCATACAGGTTCGTTATTCCTTACATCTCTAGCTCTCTACCTTAATAACTTTTACGTCTTTACGATAGTAATTATTAAAATAAAACTTAACTTACTTAATACCGCAAACTGAACACCTAGAAATAACACACTGGCAAACTCTTGTTCCTTCACTTTCGATAGGAGATAAGACAAGATTTTGTTTTTAAACTCGATTGATTTCAGTATCTAAACAAAATTTCTACCTTTTAGCACTTCTTTCATTTAAATACTAATACCGCCGCACGGACATCGGGCTCGCACTGATGTGCACTGACTGATGATCAATACATCAGTCTTTCCCAAAGTGGGCGATAACGCCCCCTTGTGGGCGCTGCAGGCTTAAAGGGGGGCGGTAAGAGACCCAGAAAAAAAATCAGGACGTTGTGTAGAGGCTTGGGAGGCGTCATCTACGAGGATGACTCTTAGACATCGACTGACTCGATTCTTGACTACAAAAATGGGGGACGCTAAAAAATAATTTATTCTCAAAGTGGGCAGTAGACTAAATAAGTTTGGGAACCACTGCAATACATACTTCGCTCGCTCATCTTCGTGTTTCGGGCGTCATCGGCGCTCAATCGTGGATCATCGATTTTCTCCATTCATCAGTCCGATTTTGCTTTCCACGTCGAGAGGCTGCGCGCACGCTCCGCGAAATCTAGCTCGTATTTAGAATTCCTAGTACTCAATCGCTATTTCTTTATTTCTTGCCTTGTAACTTCAACTTTTCTCTTCCTCTCTGCTTGATAAATGTTTTCTAGTACATAAACTTACTACCGTGATCTATCTCTGTAAAAATTTTATTTAAAATAATAACGTAATTTAATTTCTATCGGCGTTTAATTTAAATTCCCTGAACGACTGTTAGGCTGTTAAGAGTTAGTTTCAGGTTAAACTTCCATTCTTCATAACTTACATAAAATAATTCATCATCATGTTCGTGATTATTTTAAATGAACTTAATTTCATTACTTACTTACACGAAATAACTATCAAAATGTATTGATATTCTTATCGTTTTAATAATAACGATTGAGCTACTACAAATCATTTGCATTTGAGTATTTTGGAAGCTTGCTATAAGAGCATTAATTATGATAGGACGGATCTTTAGTTAACAAAGATCTTCGGTCATCGAATGTGATTTGCGATTTTTGATTGTTTTCTCGTGCGGTTTTGAGTAGTTAGTGTGTGAACGTGTGATAGTGAGTGAGTGTTAGGAATATGCCTAACCATACGTACAGTGATCGTGAGTAGATACGTAAACATGCTTTACTGTTACGGGAAGGCACGTGGAAACGCATCTGAAGTCGCATCGGTAAGTACCTAGCTCTAAACTTAAAGGAGATTCCTTTTTAATGTAGGAAGGTAATAATCTGGTAATTTTGTGTAGAAAATACTCCCGCCGTCGCGGTAGGTAGTGGCGGAAAGCGCTCCAATACACTCACACACAAATAGGAAACAGCAAACTAATTTAAAACGAACTTTAACTTTAGTTAGTCAAAGAAAAATACCTATTTACACTACCTACTTTACGTGGCTTCCTTCAGTAGACTATCCAACATGATAAGCGAGCGATCCGCGTAGCTCGATGGGTGCCACAATGTAAACGTATTGCATTATTGCGAGCCATAGTACAGTTGATGTTGCACGGAAAATATTCGCTAAAAATTCCACTTTCGTTTGTAATTTTTTTTTTGGTGGATAATGCGTTTATGTAAGTCATAATATATCACCTAAATAAATATGGCGAGTATTGAAATCAACACCCTGTATAAACAATAATGCTGTAAAGTTTCATCAAAATCCGTTCATTAGTTTTTGCGTGAAAGAGTAACAAACATCCAGACATCATGACATCCAGACATCCAAACTTTCGCATTTATAATATTAGTAGGATTTCTAGAAATTTAAGGTATAGAGGGGCTTTAACAAAAATACCTACCTTAATGAATGACCTACATGAAATGTTATAAAAAAAAAGTTGTTATGAGTATTACATTTTTTTATAACAAATAAGGAATAACTCAAGAAATTCACATAAACAACATAAATGAATCATTCTATATTCACAGAACCCATGACTGTTACTGATGAGTCATATATCAATAATAGACAAGCTATTTCTTTCTGAGCAGTTCCAAACATAACTGACACTTAAACTTTTTATCTAATACCATGGAATTCATACAGTTAAAAGTGTTCTGGGAATTTTAAATGTTCCTAACATAAATATAAGTGTTTGTTTTTGTAGTTATTGACTGGATAAAAGTAATATTAGTGTTAAGATCTGCCATATCATAGGATTGTGATGGCATTTAATTCTAAATTCTTGAGATATTACAGTGATGGTATGAGGTTAAGATTATTCAAAGGATAGCCTGTGATATCTGGCAGTTCCGTGGGTCTAGACAAAGTGCGCATTATAATCGCAAACCAGTCAAAAAGTGGTTGAAAGGCCTTTTTATGTATTTTTTTTTTTTATCCACAACGAGGAAGCTCTTGGCCTGTATCTCACCTGATGTTCAATGATTCAAAATTGTATGTATGGAGTTTTGACGGATTAGATTTTTTCAATTCAATCAAAAAGTGCAACTTGTCTAGGGAGCTGATACCACAATTTTAATTGTTTGTAGGCAGGAAGGTAACAGTTAAGAATCTGTTCTAGGATAGACTTACAATCAACTTAATGATGTAAATATACGGTAACATTTTATATTGGAATCCTAGCCTAGTGTAAACTGTATTTCAGGAGCCAATAAATATAATTTTTATTATTTTATTACTATTTTTACAGTAACATCCATAAGTTTGTCTAGTAAGAGGCATTTATTTATTATAACTTTATTTATTTTGATGCCCATTATGATCTAAATTAGATCTATGAAGAGTTTATGTTGACACAATGTCAGACATCATGAGTTGCCATAAGATTCAAAATTGTATGCAAGACTAGCTTTTGCCCGCGGCTTCACCCGCGTGTAATTTAGTGTCAGAGATCGGCATAAATTATAGCCTATATCTAGGTTATAAACAATAATACTGTAAAGTTTCTACAAAATCTGTTCAGTAGTTTTTGCATAAAAGAGTAACAAACATCCAGACATCCAAACTTTCGCATTTATAATGTAGGGAAAATGCTCATCAAAGAAAATGGGCCGAAATTCAGTTAATCTACAGATTAATACAGTGTTAGGACACATAGGATTACACACAAACCCCCTTATTAATAAAAGTTACACCCTAAAAACTCTGGCTTAAATTGTCATTTAGTATGGAAATGTCATTTTAATTCAAGGTTCATCCTAGGTGTAACTTTTTATTACTAAGGGGGAAAAAGGTTTACAAGTGACAGGTCAACCACACACACTCATATACAACATCAACCATGTGGGTATGGCGCAGATTGGTGGCGTTCATAGGGATTTTAACTTTGTGGATTATAAATAAATAAAGCCATGTTTACACTGGTATCAGTTATGTCCAGTGCAGTGGGTATAGTTTATTACACAAATTCTTAATTGTTATTCCACAAGTAATGTTACATTCATATTACTAACATTGAAATCTCACAGTGATAGAGGTTATTTGTATTTTCATTTAATCATTTTTTATTTAATACCTCTTATAGAGAATAATTATAATCATCAAGTATGAATGTAGTCTGTATCTATGTATTTATTAAAGCTTATTTGTAGTTATAACTAAAGAATGGCATTCATTAACATTAAGAACTTAAAAAGCAGGGTTCGAGGATATATATCAAGGGATATATATCAAGATATATATCGGATATATATCCGATATATATCAAGCCGGTTTTGATGATATATATCAACTTTTAAAATTTGTTACTGTATTTGTACTTTTTGACATATTATGATTTTTATTTTTTAGTTGATTTTGCCGTATTTAAAAGAATATTTTATGTTTTTGCTTTATTTGTCTGATTTTAAGGTTTAAAAACATTAAAAACATGTTTATGTAACACATATACAATAGTATTCATGAATAATACAATAAAATAATACTATGGCTTTCATACAAAATTGATATATATCAAAGTTGATATATATCGGATATATATCATAAATATCCGATATTTTGATATTTATAATAAATATCGGATATTTTCGAACCCTGTTAAAAAGTACTTTGCTAATAGTGGCAATTTGTTAATTAATTTGTGATTAATGAAGGAAAACTTTGTAAGTAATTGACCAAACATTTCCTCGAAATGCATGTAATTAACATATTGATATTGTTGGATTAATATGAATCTAATAAACCAAAATAATTTACTAGGAGACAACACATGCAAATAACTTTGGCTGTGATAGTAGATAGTGAAATACCTGTTTCCAGCCCAAGAGTTTCTTCACAGCCGGGCTTGTAAATGAGAAAAGGCTATTCAGACTGGACATAGGGCCGCTGCTGGAGGACTCTCCATCATCGGTGTCCATGGTTACAAATGTTTTCTCCACTCAGTGAATCACCGAACCGCGGGAACGCGAACCCCGCCAATAATTACACCACGGAAACGCTCAATCGCCCATCGATTAAAAGTAGCACTTGGTATTCCCCACACCGTCCACGATCCAATTACGACTGCAAAATAGCGACTGGCGTGACACAACAAGCGTCCATCCGTTGAACGAACGGCAACAGTAGTGGTATTTTTAATTAACACTGCTGCTTAGTAAAGTTCCACAGTTTTAAATTAATTAGCAACTAATATCACTAAATTAAGCATTGCTTTACGCACAAAAACTGTTGAAAATGAAATAAAACACTTGTCAAACGACAGCAGACAGGCGACATTTTTGATTTTTTTATGCGTCACAGTCACATTACAGATAATATACAGCAATTACTAAGTACCGTTATTTTAAAACGTTAATGTTATTTTTTAAAACTTTCGAAAGCTTTTCTAATAGCTTATTAAAATGATAAATGTATTTCATAGATCAATAGTCCAATAATCTTTATTGCCATGAATTGAATATAGTGCAGTATAAACATCGATGTTGAGTAAAGTCTGTTTTGCAATGGTTTTTTTGTAGGTGTATTACGAAATGACGAAAATCAACCTTAAAATGTATACTCCGTTTTATGCATGACACATTCGTATCTTCATTTGTCTGTTCAAAAATGTTCTACGATTTTGTAAGCAAAGGAACGTTGCTATAGTATCACGGTTTGGTTTTGGCGAGAATTTTCTCGAATTTGAAGTGTCATTTCGCGAATTTCTGCGGCTTGTGTTCGATGAGCAAAGAAAGTGAACTTCAGTGAACTTGACTGTCTATTGCAAAGTGAATTCCTTTTGTGAGTCCGCTGTAATCTAAGCTGCTATTAATTCAATTACTTTGTGTAAATCATGGATCAGGTAAGAGGTTATACGGTCGTGAATCGCAATGAATTTTGGTGTGAATTATGTTATTTAGAATTGGGATACGTTTTTAGGTCAATCTATTGAAGGAGAAGGGCAATGCGGCGCTCTCAGCGGGCAAGTACATGGAGGCGATCCAGACCTACACTGAGGCTATAGCTCTGGACCCGAAAAACCACGTTTTGTACAGTAATCGCTCGGCTGCCTATGCGAAGGCTGAGAACTACGCTGCGGCGCTCGAGGACGCAGACAAAACAATTTCGATCAACCCGAATTGGAGCAAAGGTTATTCTAGAAAAGGCAGTGCCCTAGCTTACTTAGGAAGATATGAAGAGGCTATTGCAGCATACGAGAAAGGTCTGGAGCTGGATCCCAACAACCAGCAGTTAGCCTCTGGCCTGGCTGAAGTGAGGCAGCAAGCAAATGAATTTGGAATCAACAAGGAAGAGCTGTTTGCCAAGTTACATGCAGATCCACAGACCAGAGAATGGCTCAAAGATCCTGAATATATCAAAATTGTAGAGGTAAGTTTTAGTTTTTTTTAGCATTGTACAGGGTTAATTCATGCAAAGTTATTCAATTTGAAACTTATTCACAGGCAACCTTTGATTTCCTTGAGCCTAAAGTAAATTGTATTTTAAACACACTGGGACTGAATTCAAGACAGTTTCAACTACTAAAAATATGTGAATTTAAAATAAAATATTATTATTTATGTTACATAACATTTTTTATTCTCACTGCAGCACAAAATTGGTAATGCTGTTATGATTGTATTTTACAGAAAGTTGCTCAAAACCCATTTGGTATACAAAAAATAGATCCCCAAATGAAGGACAAACGTGTCCTCAAAACCATCAGTGTGATGTTAGGCATTAACTTCGACTATTCCGACGTGAATATGGACGTAGATCCTCCAGCGCCCGAGAGGAAACCCACACAACCAAAGAAGGAAGAGCCTCCTAAACCCAAACAAGAAGATTTACCAGAGAACCGTAGACTAGCTTTAACAGAAAAAGACCAAGGCAACGAGTGTTACAAAAAGAAGGATTTCGATAACGCCCTCAAACATTATCAGAAGGCAATCGAACATGATCCCACAGATATAACGTTCTACACAAATATGGCTGCCGTGTACTTTGAACAGAAAGAGTACGAGAAATGCATCAAGGAATGCGAGAAAGCTATTGATATTGGCAGAGAAAATAGAGCTGACTTCAAATTAATAGCTAAAGCTTTCACTAGGATTGGTAAGTAATAAACAAGTATTAAATTTTACATCAGTTCACATATTTAGTGCATTTTATATTAATTTAGTTTTCCAATTCCAAAGCAATAACAATGAATACCAGTTGTGTTGAGATTTTAGATTTAATCATATCCAATGTCCTATAAAACTGCAGTGCAAATGAAAATTACATTTTGCTTTTGAGGTCAACAATAATACTTTTCCTAACACTCTTATATTATAAAGTTCATTGAAAATTCAGGCAATGCATACAAAAAGATGGAACAGTGGAAATTGGCAAAGACATACTTTGAAAAGTCAATGTCCGAGCACCGCACACCAGAAATCAAAACTATTCTCAGTGAAGTTGAGAAGAAAATAGCTGAAGAACAGAAGAAAGCATACGTAGATCCTGTCAAAGCTGAGCAGGAGAAGGAACTAGGAAATGAATACTTTAAAAAGGGTATGTGTAGATTCTATTGTTTTGCAACTGATGCGAAGGTATAGCTGAATATTTGGTTTACTCCTCTTTTTTGACTGTTTGTGCGTCTCCTACTTGTCATTGATCTCTAACCTTAAGTTATTTCTTTTGATGAGCTAAGCTGCATATAAGTTCTTGTTACACATGTTAATTTTTCAGACTAGCTAAATCGCTTGTGTCTGCTAAATATCTTATTATGAGCTTCTTATACTCAATGAAACAATGCCACCTTACAGTCAGAACTGCTGAGAAAATACACTTGTTCTATCTGACTAGAAAGATTTGAAGCTCACCAAAGTTTTTAGGTGTTTTTATTCTGAGACTGCTATAATGAGGGCTATCGTTTTTATACTTAACAGTTGGCACCCCTGGCGATTGACAGGACCTTACTCTACAGTGGCGCCATCTTGATGAGTGCAAATGCGATAGTCCTCCTACCACTTTAGCGCTCACCAGTTGGTGACACTACTAGCAAGTGACAGGACCTTACTCTACAGTGGCGCTAACTGGTGAGCGCTAAAATGATAGCCCTCATTGAGTTTTCTCTGGCACAATTATCTATTATGCTGTTTTCTCGAACAACAAACTGTTTCTCATTCCAGGAGACTACAGCAACGCAGTAAAACACTACACAGAAGCTATAATGCGTAACCCGGACGATCCCAAGCTGTATTCCAACCGGGCTGCGTGCTACACCAAACTGGCCGCCTTTGACCTCGGCCTGAAGGACTGCGACCAGTGCTGCAAGCTTGACCCTAAGTTCATCAAGGGATGGATAAGGAAGGGGAAGATTTTACAGGTAGATATTCAGAAACTCTTTTTTTTTCATTGTACTGTCATTGTTCTTTCATTGGTCTCTGTTTAATAATTTACAGGTATGGAGTCAAAAAAGTCATAGTTCTCAACTTTTTTATTTTTCTAGTGTTTCCTGTCATTGGTCTTTTTGAGATGGGTAAATCCACTTAAATATCTCCATTTCTCCACTCGCCCTATCAATGTAGGAAACTTATCCACAAATTGCAATTGGGAAATGTAGAAACTCTAGTATCGCACGATAAAAACGCGTCATCTCGACCGGGCTAGGATGTGCGCCATGATATACTCTTAGGGCCCGTTTATATGGGATGCTGAGAAGCCGCGCGGCGGCCGGGCGATAGCTTTATTTGGTACGCCAAAAGGCCACCACGCTATAGAAGATTCGGGCAAGAGCTAGGTAGGAGGCGACCGCGCGGCCGCCGCACGGTGTGGTCAGTGGCGGCGTAGCATGGGTTGGTACCCGGGGCGATCACCCCCCTCCCCCCCGTCATAAGTCCTAAGGCACCCCCTGGTACCCCCCAGGATTTTGGGGTTTTACCTACCGATTCGAAGATTTAAAGAATCGCACCCCCAGTGATTACCAATCTGCGCTACTTGTGTCACCCCCTGATGCTTGGCACCCGGGGCGGACTGGGTGTGGTTCTCCAAAAGAATTTTAATCTTTTGACCTAGGTAATAGAGTTTAAATTTTCTATGAAAGAAAACTTTTTGCGTCGCGGCCGCGTGAAAGTTTTTGCGTCGTCTAACTGCAGCCTTATCGTCGTAAAAATGTATGGGAAAAATCGATAAAATGGCGTGATAACCGCTTATCGCTGCGCGTATCCTAGGCCTACTGGTCTAATAAATATCGCGCTCGCACATTCACTGCGGGCGCGCGTCGCACAGTGGCGACAGCAATATCATTACGCGCGAGCGATAAGGATGGGTAGCTTGGGGTCATTGGACAAAATTCTACGTGCTCGCAGACCAGACTATAGCTGAAATGATTACAGGGCATGCAGCAGCACTCGAAGGCTCTGACGGCCTACCAGAAGGCGCTGGAACTAGACCCCAGCAACGGCGAGGCCCTGGAGGGATACCGCGCCTGCTCCACGCAGCTCAACTCCAACCCTGAGGAGGTAAGCTTTTTATAAGGGACACCTACCTGGTATAGGATACCATGATCGGGGATTTCCAACCCTGAGGAGGTAGGCACTGCTTCTGTTATAGGGCAGCAGGATTACCTGGCATAGGACCACAATTACCTTGATAAAAGGCGGTTCCCTCAAAATGAAAAATTTGCGAAATATCCAGAATGTTGACAACTTGGAGCGTTATTTTTAGCAGTGGGAGCTTTTTGTGCCCCTGCTCTAAAAAAAACACACACATCCTTGTAAACATGCGACATTGTTTGCAGAAGTTCTGTACAGACGACGGCACACACTGTGGTGTTTGCACACACAAAAGATGCTATTTTGGAACAAAAATTTATTGTCAGTTGTGCTGTCGACTGTACAATAAATTAGGCTTTGGATAAAACGTCTGCCCTTTTTTATTTAGAGAAAATGTCCTTTGGGGGTTTTAATCTCCTTTTAACCAAACACCAGTAACAGGTGAAAATGATCATGAACTTGATACGTTCCGCAGGTCCGCAAGCGAGCCATGGCCGACCCTGAGGTCCAACAGATTCTCCGCGACCCCGCCATGCGTTGCATCCTGGAACAGATGCAGCAGGACCCGCACGCGCTGCAGGACCACCTCAAGAACCCTACCATCGCCGCTAAGATACAAAAGCTTCTGGAGTCCGGCCTCATCGCCATACACTAGTTATTTACGTTTCCCCAACCGAGTGGGAGCGTAGCCTTAAACCACTTAAGGTTGTTCCACTTCTCCCCGTTGATTGCACGTTAGGTTTCGTAACGGGGATTTGTAGAACTTGCGTTGCGTAAATCCCCTTTAATTTAAATTAATACAAAAACAGGTTAAGATTCTTTTTTGCAGCACAAAGCAGGTATTTGTCTGCAATCACACTTGATGTTAGTTATCAATTTTCTCACTAAAAGTTCACAAATGCAGACAAGAAAAATCAATGCATTGCAGATTTGTGCAACAAAAGGTCCCCATTAGGAATCTAAAGGTCAGTCAATGGAGAAAAGTGAATAGCCCGTCTAATGCAAGCTTTATTGACTTATGCGCGATTCAATACCATATGAACCTGGAGTTCTAAACATCACCATCGTCAAACCAAGATGCAGGTGTCCCCATTACGAATAACGTCTTGAATAATGTTAAATTAGGTTCAATATGCAATCTTACAGCTTGATGAGATCTGTCAATATAACTACACTTTACCACGTCATCAATAATATTCTAAGCATGTTTCCATATATAATATGTATCAACTGTTACGCGATTTTGAACTCTACGAATCGGCGCTGAAAAACTTCCTCACGTTTGGCTACACAATATCACCGATGCTTGAGCGTTTTGTACTCCATATCATAAGAACAGCGACCAAGCCTGACAATATGTGCTTTAATGTAAAAACCTCAAATTTGTATCTCAAAGGGTCACATTAGGTTTTGTACCGAATCACGCCTACTGTAATACATTTTATAATATTAGGAGTACTATAATATGTATAGCGCCGTGTCCACACTTGCGCATGCATTTGAAGTATTGTTTAATGAAACATTAAGATCCGCTTCAATACTCCTTCAGTTTGACTTGCCTAAGCTCTATGCTCAAGTTCTGCTGATAAGCTCATGTTTTTCGTTGTCGCTTTTTATGTAGATAAGACGGCGAATAAACATTTCGTTATGCACATGTGTGGACATAGCTTTAGTGTTCTACAGCTTCTTTCGATTTTATTTCGGGTTTGCTTATTCAATTTTACTAAGCTTTTGAACCATTCCAAAATGCTCCATTTTACTAGCATTTATGGGTATCATCCGTCACAGAGTTGCGATTTACTCGAATTTCGTTGTATCGTTTAATCACTTTGTAAGTAACATTTATTATGTACTTAAGAGTCGTAATTCGTGATTATTTGAATTGTGTTCAGTCATGCCCTTGATCTAGGGCCCGAATTTAATATATTCTTTAACCATAAGCGAGTAACAATGCTCACATTTTCTCTATAATATGGTGGGAAATAAACATCCTATATACCGTAACTCTGCAAGTCAGATTAGCAACGTTTTGTTTCCTAAATAGAAGAGAAGAGAATATCAGCTGAAAGTCTTTGAATTATGTAGTAAACCTTTTTGTAGAGCTTATTTTCTCTCTTGTTGTGTCGCTTGTCGCATCTGTGTGGCGGTCGCCCTTACCCAAGTAAAGTTGACCAAATATCTATGTACTTTCAGTTGAAAGTTTTTTTAGTATAATAATTTGAAGAATATGCAGATGTACTGCCATGGAATTTTACATTACGATTTTTGTAATTTATTCAATAAAGAAATACATGTAGGCAATTATGTTTTTTATTACAACGAAACCCTAAATACACACCATACAGTTCTTTACAAAATATGTAGGCATGGCAATCAACATACGCATGGTCTGCATTCATTGCAAGATTTGCGAGCATTTCAGAAAAGTTCACTTGTACAGTTCGCGCAGCGAAAGTTGAGGCAAAACATGCATGACACGCTGGATGTGTGTGTAATAATAACACAATACAAAATAATATCAAATACTCTCGCTCTTGCTAAATATGTATAAACGAGACAGAAAACACTTGAAAATGTCATTGCGGCGTATACAAACAAGCTTATAACTTTGATTTCAGCCCTCCTAGACAAAATGCACTTAGATGAAATCGAATTCGTCAAAACTCCATACAAAAAAGGGCTTTTCGTACACATATCGGTTTGCGATTTTAATTTGCACTTTGTCTAGAGTTGTATACTGTTCTAGACCCACTGGTGTTGATCGCCTCAACTCTCGCTGCACGATCTACACATCAGTATGAGCACTTTTCTGTTTTGTGGTTCTGGTGGTAACGTGTTTGCCTCAACAATCAACTTCAGTCTGCGACTCTGCGTGAACTTTAGGTACTTAGCTCCCATTCCCAATAAATAATCGATCAAATGCAATCTCCTTTTTTAACTTTTTAACTGTGTGGAATGGATTCGGACCTCGGACCGTACCACCATGAAGCTACCCGCTGTCACTTTGACAGCGAATCGACGTCACAATGACACTTGTCACTTGATTTTTAATTTCGTTTTGGTTTTCCGTGAAAGTTTTGTTGTGGGTGGACGTAGTTTTTGTAATTATTTAATTCTGTACAGTTTTATTATGAATATTATGTTATCTATTTGTGCGGTAGTGTTATAATTTATATTGAAATGTTTATTAAGTTAGGGGCGTCTTTATTGGAAGTTTGTAAAACTTATTTTTCGACAAACAAGTGGTTTACAAGATTTTAGGAGTTTGTGGCGGTGCCTTTTTGTATAGAATTTATAAGGGTAAATAACAGGTAAGAAAGTCTTTTACCTTCATAATAATGTTAACTACCTACCTACTATAATGTTATATAGTTCCTTTAAAATTGAGTGCTATGTAGTTAACAGAATGATTATGTGTACTTAACGTAATGTGTTGGGTAAATTGATGTCATTATTTACATAAGTTGTAATCGGTGATTACTCTGTTCACATAAACATTTTGTAAATATGGGGGTTAGAAAACTTTACTTTCTTTATTTTTATTATGTGAAAGACAGTGCAAAACCAATAAGTAGGTACACTCTGAAATTGAACTTTGTAATAAGTCCCTCTGATAAAAGTAAATAACTCATTGTTAAAAGAAGTCTTGAGCCTGATGGATTTAAATAGTCTGTCTACATAACAATTGTAAAGAAATCAAGTAGTTCATTATGTTCATACAAACATCATTTTAAAAATTGCATGTAATTGAATGTCTACCTAAAGTCCTGTCACAGTAAATATACTAAGTTCAAACACTAACTGGATGGATTGAGGATTATAATTTTTATTCTCTAATGAGTAAAAATACCAATTCAATATAAAATTAAGCATTCACTATGACCATTCCAGGTCGATGAGCACTAATTTACAGAAAACTTGCCCTAAAAATACATACCCTAATGCCATGGCCATGTGGCATCCTTAACCAGTCGTAATATTAGAGAAATTTTATTCTGCATATCTGAAAAAAATAATTAATTCCTTTAAAATATCACTAAAGCCATCTGCTAAAATGATAATGCAATTGCATTTTGATTAGTGATGGGCCGACTATGGTCTTTGCCGACTAACCGACTAGCCGACTAATCGGTTGTCAAATTGCCGATTAGTCGGCCGACTAGTCGGCAATGCCGATCATTCTAATACCTACTTGTCCAAAGAATAATATCTAGATTTCTCAAAGCAATAAGAATACCTAATTTTTCTAAAGAGATAAATATTAATTCTTGAGAAATTAGATTTCTTTAATTATGAGAAAAAATAAAAAGCAACATTACAATCACCTAACAGTACCTAAGGTAGATGTCATAATTTTCGACGGCGGAGGGGTCAGAGGAGGTGACAATATGATCCCCACCTGCTGGGCTAGGATGCGTGCCGTGATATTATTCTTACTTATCGACGTCAAAATGTATGGACAAATTGCGCTTATCGCGGCACGCATCCTAGGCCCACTGATTCCTCTCCACTCTCCACGGTGATGGTAAGAAGCTGGAGGCGTGGGGGTTCCCCCCGCCTACATAGCACGGACTAACACCACCGTCAGATAGGCAGGGCACGCTAATTGCTGGCACAGACTGTGATAGTTGATGGCTTTGTCCGGATTCCCATAGTTTTTCACACTAAGGCGATCGACGGAGCTCAGGGGTTATTTATGTGGGTATTCCTCATCCTTCCGATGAGGAGGCCCTTGGTCTACCTCATAATCATCTTGGTAATTATGAGTTTTATTTCATTCACATATTTAATTTTGTAATGCGCCGATTATAATCGGCAGATTTTGCCGAATAGTCGTCACTAGTCGGCCGACTACAAATGATGCCGAATAGTCGGCTTTCCCGACTAGTCGGCGACTAGTCGGCCCATCTCTAATTTTGATGTGATTATTATGATAATCATTCAACCTTGATTCTTTTAATTACCTACTTAAATTAATTATCTGCAAGAATTAAAAAGTTCTAGGTATTTTTTTCCATAGTGTTTTAATAATTTCATGAATGATTGGCTTAAACACAGCAGTGGGATGGAATTGTGCCTAAAGAGGATGGATGAATCATATCAGGTGTTTACATCTCCTTAGATAATAATTCTGACCTCTATTTAACCATGTGAGCTAGTGTGAAGATGAAACATCACATAAAAACTTATTTACATGTCAATACTCCATAACAATGGAAAATACGCAATAAGTATGAGAATAATGTTTTTGGTATTAGCAGGCCTGTTCATCTCCGCGAGTTTACATCGAAAACAAAACACGCACGATGGCCCACCTACAGGCAGTGGCGGGGCAAGATCTAAATTTGATGTGGGCAAGACAGATTTCGCGAGGCCTTGTTCTGTGGCGAACTGAATTATAAAAAAGTAATAATAAAAAAACAATGAACAGTGACAAGTTTTTATTCATAAAAATACAAATTAGATTAATATTAAAAAAAAATTTTTTTGAGGCGCGACACAGTGGATCGAAATGGCAATAAAGTGGACATAGGGATTTTTTCCGGAAAATCGAATTTTAAAAATTGCCAATCGATAGGCCTTTACTCACTCATCACGACATGTCATATCACATTTTTCTCTAAACCTGATAATTTAGCTTAAAAAAAATAATTTGTGTTTTTTTTGTATGAAACGAGACATAAAGTACTAATTTTCTCCGAAGACCTGCTAGATTGTGACTTGAAACAACCTAGGTCGGTATAACTGCTTTATTTACTAATATTCTAAGTTATTTCCAGCTGCTCCAAACCGCAACTTGGCCTGTTAAACGATTCCGAAAAAAAATTAAAATTGACTCTTCTTGTAATTCTATTTTAATACTTTTTTAAGAAAAAGCGTCTATTACGGTACTAGAAAGTGATTTTATCGTTAGGTGACATCGTTATCTATTCTCAGAATCTGTTAAACCCTTTCTTTCCTATCAGCACATGACTTCAAAACAACAATGAAGTTACACATACCTCGTAATTAACGTGTTTTGCGAATAAGCAGATAATGGTCAGGGGTGTGGGTAAAAAACAGATAAGGATTGTTTATTGGTCTTAAATTTAGTTAGGGCTGTGTAACGTCACCAATAAAATTCAACTTTAAATGCGGTTTTTAACATGTAATTACAATGGAAGCTATTGTGAATAATATAGATTTGTTCGTAGTCTTAAGAAATACGTTAAAACCTTTGATAGACAGTGAGGAACTTTATAATCACCTTTTGCAGAAAATGGTACATTTAACAGAAGAAAACAGTGTTAAGTTAAAAAAGTTATGCCGGAATTTTTGTACTAATCTTAATGGACGACGGACAAACAGTCATCTATCTCTTCCCCAATTTTTAAGAAGAAACAGTGATTGGCTTGAATCTCCAATTAACTGGGTCTGACGCGCTCACAATGTATGAAAATGTTTGTTTTTGAATGTTTCCCGCTAGGGGCGCTGTACAATCCGTCATACATTTAATGTTATTTTTTGACGCGCTCAATGTAAACTCACACTAGGCCCTCAGATCTTTTTAATGTAATGTATAGTAGCTGCGTTTATTTCTTCAGGAGAATAAGACTCACTTATACGCGCCACACAGCTTTATTTCTGTTTCGGAGTTAATTTATGTAACGGTTTCCTCGGGATAAAGGAAGTAGTCGAAGCATGTAGTGTAGAAGTGGCAGGTTTTCTTTAATTGCATTTATATTTGACTAACACCAATATTGTTGGGGCACCATGATTGTGTCAGAAGAAAATCTCTAAAGTTCGCGTCGTGGAAGGTGCGATTTATTTGATGTTGAGTGTAGTTGCCAGACCCAGTTAATTGGAGATTCAAGCCAATGACTGTTTCTTCTTAAAATTTGGGGAAGAGATAGATGACTGTTTGTCCATCTTCCATTAAGATTAGTACAAAAATTCCGGAAAAACTTTTTTAACTTAACACTGTTTTCTTCTGTTAAATGTACCATTTTCTGCAAAAGGTGAATATAAAGTTCCTCACTGTCTATCAAAGGTTTTAACGTATTTCTTAAGACTACGAACAAATCTATATTATTCACAATAGCTTCCATTGTAATTACATGTTAAAAACCGCATTTAAAGTTGAATTTTATTGGTGACGTTACACAGCCCGAACTAAATTTAAGACAAATAAACAATCCTTATCTGTTTTTACCGACACCCCTGACCATTATCCGTTTATTCTCAAAACACGTTAATTACGAGGTATGTGTAACTTCATTGTTGTTTTGAAGTCATGTGCTGATAGGAAAGAAAGGGTTTAACAGATTTTGAGAATAGATAACAATGTCACCTAACGATAAAATCACTTTCTAGTACCGTAATAGACTAAAAAGTACTAAAATAGAATTACAAGAAGAGTCAATTTTAAATTTTTTTCGGAATCGTTTAACAGGCCAAGTTGCGGTTTGGAGCAGCTGGAAATAGCTTAGAATATTAGTAAATAATGCAGTTATACCGACCTAGGTTGTTTCAAGTCACGATCTAGCAGGTCTTTGGAGAAAATTAGTACTTTATGTCTCGTTCCATACAAAAAAAACACAAATTATTTTTTTTAAGCTAAAGTATCAGGTTTAGAGAAAAATGTGATATGACATGTCGTGATGAGTGAGCAAAGGCCTATCGATTGGCAATTTTTAAAATTCGATTTTCCGGAAAAAAATCCCTATGTCCACTTTATTGCCATTTCGATCCACTGTGCGCGAGGCCCCTTGTACCGCGAGGCCGTAGGCGGTGGCCCACGTCGCCCACGCCTTACGCCGCCTCTGCCTACAGGATACTATTCGACAAGGCCTCACATACGAGCGAACATTGACTCACGCACGCGTATTCTTGTGTATGATGGAAGAAAATAAAGAAAATGGTGTACTAAATACTGTGCAGTATTTACTGCCTAAATAATAATAAAAACACAGAATGTACTTTTTTGAGTTGCCTCAAGACACTGAAAGGTAAATAAGTATTCATGATAATTCATGCTAAATCATGTATTTCCTCCGCCATTTTCCGCAGTTTGGCACCTCACGTCACATCATTTTACCGAAGTCAGCCCTATAGCTTCGGCGCAGTGCCGATCACTGACGTTTGACAACAAAATGGTGCTTGACTCTTAAGACAGGCTAAATTACACCATATTGTTAATGACATTGAGCATACATTTTTTTAAATACCTTCGCGAAGTAAAACTTCTGTACGTAGTACCAGGCCTGTTCATCTCCGCGAGTTCACATCGAAAACAAAACACGCACGATAGCCCACCTACAGGAGGCGATTCGACAAGGCGTCACATACGAGATACGAGCGAGCATTGACACACGCACGCGTACTCTTGTATTATGGAAAAAAATAAAAAAATACTGTGTAAAAAATACTGTGCAGTATTTAACTGCCTAAATAATAATAAAAACACACAATTAAGTTGCCTGAAGACACTGAGAGGCAAAATAAGTGGTTATTATTATTCATGATAATTCATGCAAATTCATGTATTTCTTCCGACATTTTCCGCGATTTGGCACTTCACGTCACACATTAGTTTGCCGAAGTTCGCCGAGCCAGCTATTGTCAATTATTATAGGTGTCAAACAGGATAGGGTATTTGCGCTGGTTTTCGTCCAACTATCGGAGTTGCCGACTTTGTGATCTTAAATACCCTTACATAAATGTATCATATTATTTTATGTCGTTCGAGTGCTCATAAAGGCAGTCAACTAAAGTCCATACTGCAACGCACACACAATCCGCACCGTAACGTAAACGCCTTTTGCCTCGCCGATGACAGCGCGAAGGGCAATGACAGCTCGCAAAACACTGACGTATATCAATGTCTCATGGACTTGGCGTAACTTTAAAATAAACTTACTCGGTACATTACGCACACACTTACACGCATTATAAATACATACACGATTTAAGAAAACAACATGGCCGCAATATAGGCAATCAGCTGACAGGTATTTGTGTGTGTGTGTGCGTGTAGTTGTCAGCTGATTGCCTATAAATATGTTGTTTTCTTAAATCTTGTATGTAGGCACCTACTCGGAACAAGTCAGGTAGTTAGTGACGTCACATGAAAATGTTGCCAGAATGAGTACTGACCAAACATTATCTATTTCTTTTTTTTATACATCACCAGGGGTAAGTTAGAAAGAGATAAACAGCTGTTTGTCATTAATTTGTCGAATTTTTGTATAGATCTATATTTCCTCTCCACTATTACCTCCATGTCACAAAAGGCGATACGTTTTTGATCCCTTTCCGAGTTGATTTGCCTTCTATATGACCTGAGCTATGCTTTAAAAAAATGACCCTTAGTCATCTAAGATTTAATTTTGTATGAAGAAGTTTAATAAACACTTAAAATTGTGTTTATAATGCTATCAATTAGACATACGTGCCAAAAACTTTTCCTGTCAGCACGTTTTTTTTCTAGCGCGATGATTTCTGCAATGTACCGGTGACCGGTGTATGGCCGCGCATTTACGTAATGTTTTGGAACTCACTACTTTTTAAATTACATTTTCATTTAGGTAGAACTGTTGCTTAGGCATTATAGATTGCAACAAAACTAGCGCGGGATGGCTACTGCCTTGTGTGAATACAATACTTTGTATTCAAATTTTACGCATGTGTTTATGGCAGCTCAGTGAAATGGACGAAAACCGAAGTTATATAGAAAACCAGCACAATGACCCTACTTTCAAAAATTAATATTGCGATTTTATAAATCACTTAAACAACTTTATATTAATTTGCGGTACGAAATACGCCGGGACAGCTCGTAAAACAAATTCATTATTTACATATTACTAATTTATCAACTTTGTTCATTGTTAGTTCATTAGTTGTTCGTGTTTCGTTTGGGTTAGACCAAGAGCCGAATGCAAAAAATAAATGTTACGTAATCTTTTTGATGTTTTAAATTCCAGCAGTCAAGTTATAAAAACAAATTTAAAACTGCCTTTAAATTAACCGACGTACAGAAAAAAGTTTTAATTGAAGCTACAAATATGTTTTCGACTATTACAGCCACAAATAAAAAAACAGGAAAGAACAACACAAAACGCATCAAATCTTTTGTTAATTTTCAAATATCTATCCAAGCAATCAAAATGTTGTACAAAGATCTCAAAGAAAACGGATTTCAGTATTTATTTACTCGAAGACTAAATCAAGACGCTCTTGAAAACTTTTGATGAAAACATAATAAGACTAAAAAACATCCCATCACACATACGTTCTGTAATACATAATATTGAAAACAGTGCGAAATATCGTCAATTGCAGTTTTCACATACTAAGGGCCCATAATGAAATTAGTGTAATGTTTGTTTATGTAATAAAATTTGGTTTGAAATACCTACTGAATTGAATTTTTATTTCTTAGGGGCCGTTCAAGTATTACGTAAGCAGATTTCTTACCATTTTTTACCCCCCCGCCTCCGTTGTCATCAAAAGTAAGCAAAGCACTTACCCCCTCCCCCTATGCTTACGTAAACATTTTTAGTTATAAATGTTTTTTATACAGTGTGAGTCACGTTAAAGTGTAGGTACATATAAAAATAGATGAAACTAGATATTTTTATCGACAAAAAAGAGGTCAAAATTTTTTGATATTTTTTTAAAAAAAATTATAGAATTTTTTTTCTTCCAATTACTTATTGTAAAGAAACGTAATTACTTTTAAACTAAGCGGTATATCCTGATAAAGTAAAAACAGTAATAATGCTAAATAACAGGCGATACTAAAAAAAAACATAAAATACACAAAAAAGGCAAACAAATAATAAAAAATGATCCTTTTTGATAAAAAAAAACTGCTTTTAAATTCGTGTTTTTTTGGTTATTTAATAAATTTCTCCAAAAAATGCCCCTATAACCGGTGGTTTTTATTACTTTGTATTATTCTCTATCGTATTACCTTCGTAAAACCAAAAATCGCATGTCTCTATCCCTATCACAACGTTTGCAATGATGAAATAACTAACGATGACGTAATCATCATCTAGACCCCCCCTACCCCCCATGTCATCCAAAATAAGCAAAACAGAGACCCCCCCACCCCCCCTTGGTGCTTACGTAATACTTGAACGGCCCCTTACTAGCTTTTTGGCTTCGCCCACATGAAATAAATTGTCACAGTTATGTGTGTTACAAAATATTTAGGTGCTAGCTCTTACACTATATAACTGGCGGCCGCATGTAGCTGCGCGTTGCCGCGAAGAGCAGTGAATGCAAGTGTGGTGCGCTAGATGGCGACACAGTAGCTTCTTGTAGCAGTCAGCCCTATGGCATCAAGACAGTACCGATCACTGACGTATGTCAACAAAACGGTGCTCGACTCTTAAGACAAGCTAAATTACACCATATTGTTGATGACATTGAGCATACATTTTTTTTGAATACCTTCGCGAAGAAAAACTTCTGTACGTAGTACTTATTATTATTCTGTGGTAGTACTTATTATTATTCTGTGGTATTAGCTACAATAGTATGAATAATTATTTTGTTTAGCAATTCAGCAATTATGAATACCTATCCTTAAAGAAAAATGTAAATTGCAATCTTTAAGTGTTCCAAGATATCTGTTCCTGTGGCATGTCATAAATGTTACCAATGTTAATGTCCTGCTGCCCATAGAAGTCTGCATTATAATTTTAAAATGCTATGACTGTTGACCTTTGATTCCAATAATTTTATAACATTATTTAATGTTTATTACTCACTTAATTATTATAATAATGACTAATGATAATTCAGCTAAGTTTGCAGACATATTGACCAAACAGATTCTAAAGGTACTTAGGTAATTTGTTTTAATCTTAATTGCATTGCCATCAATATATGGTCTGAGCATTCCACTTCTATAAAATAAACCATTTTTTAGGGCTCTTGAAAGGTTTTTTAATTAATCACTTCATTCCTTCTAGGTAAACAATCAAAATGGTGTCTCCTAAAGTGAAGAGTGGCCTCTTCATGGGCTTCGGCGCCACCATGGTGGTTATCGGAGCCGTCATGGTTGTGTACTGGCCCCCAATATTTATGTCACAGCTGCAAAGGGTAAGAATTTAATAAACCTTAATGATACAGTCACCTAATGTCCCCTATTTGAAAGGAAATGAATCATGTCTTGATTTGCTTCTCTATTTGGAACAAATGCAAACAAGTATGTGAATAACCAGTATTTTTAATAACACTGTCTGTAAGAAGGGAGAACAGGATATAAACATTAAAGATTTAAGGACTAAGCATACTAGCATCATGCTATGCAATGTGTAAATTGGAATGACATAAAAGCTCAAACACCCCCATTGATGTAATTGAGGGTATGTTGCTAACGCTTAGCGCTCATTGCGATGTGCGCAAGTATGATATTTGCGTAAAAAATATCTATGAATGTTCTAATTGATTCTACTCTCGATTTTTAATAAGCCAACGTCTTGCGTTTGTCTTCGCACGCGTAAATTCGCTTTGTCACAGAAAGTCATTATCACGCGAGTCTTCCTTTCCAAACACTTATCGAAATTCGTGAGAAATAATTGATCATACGTAGACAATCCTAAATAAAACTCCTATTTTACACCTTCAAGTTTCATTTTCGCGACAAAGGTGGAGTCCATGTCTGTCTCCAATGATTTAACAAATATTCGTTTAGTTCGGTTTAGTTTAAAAGTTACTTTCGTATAATAACAAGTATGGATGAAGGGTAGTTGGTACCTTTCTTTCAGTCAGTCTAGCTCCTCTAGACAAATGGCAAAATGTGACAGTTGTAATTTCAAAATCGCTTCAGGGAGCAAAGTAACTGCATACGAAAAAACGCCAGAGCAACGGGATTTCGGAATAACAGCTTACTGTCACGTTTTGCCACTTTTCTAGAGAGTTTTCTCCTCTGACCAGAATACCTCTTCCAGATGATGATCCTCTCAGAAGACTCGATGTCGTTCAGCATCTGGCGCGAGACGCCGATCCCGATGTTCCTGGAGTGTTTCCTCTTTAACATAACTAACGTGGACGACATACTGGCCGGGAAGAACGTGACTTTACAAGTCGCAGAGATGGGCCCGTATGTGTTTCGAGAGACGCATTTAAAGGTAAGAGAACTTTATCCACTTTAGGGACAATAAATCAACGGTGTCAGTCAGTGTCGGACTTCCGATTCGAGGGACGGTAGTTCCAACTCCGTCGTCCGCTGAACTATGTGAACCCTTTACTAACACAAGCAGGGTTCAACGAATTCTTAAAAAACTTCGACTTTTTTTTACCAAAAAGAGTTGCGAATATCAACATTTACATCTTCTTATCTCTATACAGGGTGTCCCAAAAACAATGGATAACCCTGTAACCATCGATAGGCCTCGCCATGGTCTCCCTAACGTCCAATTTTGACCCCAGTAAAAATATCACCGTTTTCAAGATTTTTAAGTTTTGGTGCATTTTTAGAAAATTGCCACCTGCGATTACTTTTTCTCATGGCATTTCTACAAATGAGGATACTTTTTAATCTAGTTTTTTTCCTTATCACGAGGGATAGTTGGGCTATCAAAAGAAAAGATTAAAGTTCAACAAACTAGTTTAAAAGTATGAAAATTTTAAGAAATTGCAGAGAAGAAGGAAAAATTAATTCATTGTCTTGCACTTTTGATCAGCCATCGTGTAAAAAAAATGTAGGAAGTCTATCGTGCCCATTACCTTAAAAACTTCCTTGGTTAATTGAGATTCTAAAAAGGTATCACAAGCCTATGTATTCTGTATTATTTTTATCTTATGGTTATTTGAATAGCAACTAGTATGAAAACTGCAAAAATGAGTTTTTCTCGTAATAGTTAAACTAGGACTGCATAGTGGCATTAAATACAAATGGATAATTTTTAGCGTAGGAATTTTAATAAAGCAACGTTTTATCATCATCATCATCATCATTTCAGCCATAGGACGTCCACTGCTGAACATAGGCCTGTACTCCAATGATTTTCATAATGACCGCTTGGTAGCGGCCTGCATCCAGCACCTTCCTGCTTACCTTTATGAGGTCGTCGGTCCACTTTGTAGGTGGACGTCCTACGATGCGCTTTCCGGTATGTAACCTCCACTTTAACCATGCTGCCTCAGTTCTGCAAACTACTGTGCCCTGCCCATTGCCACTTCAGCTTGCTGATCCGTCGAGCTATGTCAGCGACTTTAGTTCGTTTACGGATCTCCTAATTTCTGATATGATTTCGTCAAGAAACCCGAGCATAGCCCCTCCATAGCACACTGTCCAAAAAATCCACGTTTCCGAGCCGTGTATTATCACGGGTATCTGTCTATAGGCACATTTATAAGGTTTAAAACAAAAATTAAGTAATCACAAAAACGCAGAACGGACGGCCAATGGGGCAACAGGGTTCAAGTGGAGGCTACGTACCGGAAAGCGCATCGTAGGACGTCCACCTACAAAGTGGACCAACGACCTCATAAAGGTAAGCAGGAAGGTGCTGGATGCAGGCCGCTACCAAGCGGTCATTATGAAAAGCATTGGGGTACAGGCCTATGTTCAGCAGTGGACGTCCTATGGCTGAAAAGATGATGATGATGATGATAAAACGTTGCTTTATTAAAATTCCTACGCTAAAAATTATCCATTTGTATTTAATGCCACTATGCGGTCCTAGTTTAACTCTTACGAGAAAAACTCATTTTTGCAGTTTTCATACTAGTTGCTATTCAAGTAGCCATAAGATAAAAATAATACAGGATACATAGGCTTGTGATACCTTTTTAGAATCTCAATTAACCAAGAAAGTTTTTAAGGTAATGGGCACGATGGTCTTCCTACATTTTTTTTACACGATGGCTGATCAAAAGTGCAAGACAATGAATTAATTTTTCCTTCTTCTCTGCAATTTCTTAAAATTTTCATACTTTTAAACTAGTTTGTTGAACTTTAATCTTTTCTTTTGATAGCCCAACTATCCCTTGTGATAAGGAAAAAAACTAGATTAAAAAGTATCCTCATTTGTAGAAATGGCATGAGAAAAAGTAATCGCAGGTGGCAATTTTCTAAAAATGCACAAATACTTAAAAATCTTGAAAACGGTGATATTTTTACTGGGGTCAAAATTGGACGTTAGGGAGACCATGGCGAGGCCTATCGATGGTTACAGGGTTATCCATTGTTTTTGGGACACCCTGTATACAGTGTGAGTCACGTTAAAGTGTACATATGAAAATAGATGAAACTAGACCTATTTTTATCGACAAAAAAGAGGTCAAAATTTTTTTTTTATATTTTTTTTTATTTTTTATAGAATTTATTTTCTTCCAATTACTTATTGTAAAGAAAACGTAATAACTTTTAAACTAAGCGGTATATCCTGATAAAATAAAAACAGTAATAATTCTAAATAACAGGCGATACTAAAAAAATACATAAAATACACAAAAAAGGCCAACAAATAATAAAAAATGATACTTTTTGAAAAAAAAAAATGCTTTTAAATTCGTGTTTTTTTGGTTATTTGATAAATTTCTCCAAAAAATGCCCCTATAACCGGTGGTTTTTATTACTTTGTATTATTCTCTATCGTATTACCTTCGTAAAACCAAAAATCGCATGTCTCTATCCCTATCACAACGTTTGCAATGATCGTTTGAACTAAGCCTCTCCGGGCGCGCCATTCAACGCTTCGTTAACAATGAAACTGAAAATGGCTCTAGATTTGTAATTTTGATAAAGACAAGTTAGATTTCAAATAAAAACAAAAGATTTCGAAGTAAAATAAGCATTTTAGATAAAATTAAAATTGTCTCTACCTGTAGCGGAGAATAATGTTGTGGCAGGCCTTTGTTCAAACGATCATAGCAAATGTTGTGATAGGGATAGAGACATGCGATTTTTGGTTTTACAAAAATAATACGATAGAAAATAATACAAAGTAATAAAAACCACCTGTTATAGGGGCATTTTTTTGAGAAATTTATCAAATAACCAAAAAAACACGAATTTAAAAGCAATTTTTTTTCAAAAAGTATCATTTTTTATTATTTTTTGGCCTTTTTTATGTATTTTATGTATTTTTTTAGTATTGTCTGTTATTTAGCATTATTACTGTTTTTATTTTATCAGGATATACCGCTTAGTTTAAAAGTTATTACGTTTTCTTTACAATAAGTAATTGGAAGAAAATAAATTCTATAAAAAATTAAAAAATAAAAAAATTTTGATCTCTTTTTTGTCGATAAAAATAGGTCTAGTTTCATCTATTTTCATATGTACACTTTAACGTGACTCACACTGTATATAAAAGAAAGTCGTGTTAGTTACACCACTTATAGTCCAGTCATTTAAGCTTAAATTAGGTAAGAATCTCGGAATTAGAGATACCCAGCTGTAAGTCTGTAAATACTTGTATATTGACACCCTAAAAGTTGTCTCAAAACCTACATATGGTAGGGTGTAAGCAACTATTAAATTCAAAACCTACATATGGTAGGGTGTAAGCAACTATTAAATTTTAAGGTCAAAGGTCACAAAAATCGGTTTTTTGCGCTTTTTTTGGAAATATCTCATTTCCTATGGGTTTTTTGCTATTTGTATTTATTATCAATATTGTAGAATACTAAATTCTCTACAAATTTTGTTTAAAAAAATTTTTTATACGGTGAACCGTTTTCGAGATAGAGGGCGGAGAGTGCGCGGTCACTGCATCACTTCAGGTCAACTTAAGCGGTTTAGGTTTTTCATACAAAAGGATTTTCCCGCTAATTCCCGTGGGAATTTCGGTAATTACTTGTAATAAATAAGCTTTACCTAAGTTTACTAAGGTACCTACATGCCAAATTTCAAGCGTCTAACTTCCGTTAAGCGTTTAGATTTTTCATACAAAAGGATTTTCCCGCTAATTCCTGTTCCCGTGGGAATTCCTAAGTAAACTATAACCTGCCCAGGTGTATGAAGAATAATTGTACCAAGTTTCGTTAAAATCCGTCGAGTAGTTTTTGTTTCTATAAGGAACATACAGACGGACAGACAGACAGACAAAAATTTTACTGATTGCATTTTTGGCATCAGTATCGATCACTAATCACCCCCTGATAGTTATTTTGAAAATATATTTCATGTATAGAATTCTGTCCGTCTGTATGTTCCTTATAGAAACAAAAACTACTCGACGGATTTTAACGAAACTTGGTACAATTATTCTTCATACACCTGGGCAGGTTATAGTTTACTTAGGAATTCCCATGGGAACAGGAATTAGCGGGAAAATCCTTTTGTATGAAAAATCTAAACGCTTAACGGAAGTTAGACGCTTGAAATTTGGCATGTAGGTACCTTAGTAAACTTAAGTAAAGCTTATTTACAACAAGTAATTACCGAAATTCCCACGGGAATTAGCGGGAAAATCCTTTTGTATGAAAAACCTAAACCGCTTAAGTTGACCTGAAGTGATGCAGTGACCGCGCGCTCTCCGCCCTCTATCTCGAAAACGGTTCACCGTATAAAAAAAGTTTTTAAACAAAATTTGTAGAGAATTTAGTATTCTACAATATTGATAATAAATACAAATAGCAAAAAACCCACAGGAAATGAGATATTTCTAAAAAAAGCGCAAAAAACCGATTTTTGTGACCGTTGACCTTGAAATTTAATAGTTGCTTACACCCTACCATATGTAGGTTTTGAGACAACTTTTAGGGTGTCAATTTACACGTATTTACAGACTTACAGCTGGGTATCTCGAATTCCGAGGTGAACTTACTATAATGACTGGACTATTATAACTCAAGAACGGCTGAACCGATTTAGCTGAAAATTGTCAGGGAGGTAGTTTAGAGCCAGGAGAAGGACATAGGATACTTTTTATCCCGTTCGAAATTAAAAAAAAAGTCTGATTATTTATTGCCATTAAGGCGGAACAAAGTTCGCCGGGTCAGCTAGTACCTACTAAAAGAAAATCTTTTACGATCTCGTTTATTAGTAAGCACGAATTTTTCTAAGCTTCATTCACTGCTAGTGGGCAATTAACGGTAAATCTATGCATACACACAAACAATAACTGTTCTATAACTATACCGGTTTTGGTGCTCCAGCCATTTATGCCGATCCAAGCCCCAGATACTCAATTCTTTATTGCATTTCACAGTGTACATTGGGTCTTCCTACTAGTTCCAATGCTATGACAGATTTGTCTTCAATACGTAAGCAGATGGGTTGCAAAAATTGTTATCTCTGAATACGTAGCATACGTACTTGACCCATAAAATCCAGGCTTTAACAAACATTACTGTATTTATGTACAACGGCATCAAGTCAAGCTATACATTGAAACACCGTATGTAGTCGTAATAAAGACTATTCTGCTACAAAAATGTCTGATGTGCGGTTGACTGTACTTATTAAGGAGGTCGCAACTTTAATGTAAACTGGCGATAAAATAACGCGATGTCTATGAATCATAACGGAAGAGCAAGTATTTGATTCATTTCAAATAATAATTAATTATAATTAGGTTGAACTATCTTTTGTAGGGTTAATATCATTAATAACTCATCTCTTTCTTCTTATTTCTACTTCTTTGTTCTTGCATCCTTATCTCTATGTGATGATATAAACTACAGCTATGTCGGAAATAGACTGATACAAAACTTATCTCTTTCGACTCGATGATAGCAGTCCAATAACACTCATTTTAGAGTAAAAATCTAATTCTTTATCACTAACATAATAATTGTTATTGATGGGATTGCTACCATGTACCTTAATTTCGAGTTTCCGATATTACGGCACTGTTACAAGCGCCATGATCACGGAGTAACTGATGAAACTGGCGGGTGAGATGTTATGGGCATAACATCTCACCATAATTAAAAATCTCATTACTTATTTCAGGGAAACCAATCCGAAAACTTTAAATATTTACTAATTGTCCTCTTATTGTAAGTGGTACTTAAAAGGTAATCTTGAACTACGAGTATCAGTAAATTGATAAGTAAACATCACACCGTTTAAATGTCAGGAGAATTTACAGCATTTGGATTAAGATAAGCCTTACGATGAGAACTATTCAGTAATCTGCTTACTTCTACTTGTTGTAAGTCCATTGAGAAACAAGTGATAACTAACAGATATACCACTATTAAGTGTACATGACCCCATTATTAGTTAATAGAAGAAACATTATCGTGCTAGCTGTTGAAAGGGCGATAATAAGTAAAATTACTAAATTGGGACGATAAGAATCTTGTTTACATTTCTTCCTAATTTTCATGATTTTGTGCAATTTTCTGAATAGGTACTTACTTAACGACAAAATAGCATTGCCCTTGAAACTGAAATAAGTGAAACCTTATGATCCATCACTTACGTAAATTGTATTATGTGATGTACCCATGTGAATGCGACCAATGTGACGGTACCAGTTAACTTATCTTTTTGTATTGTTTTTAACGTTTTACAGAAGAAACTTTGTTACTATGCACAAAATTGAGACATTATTTTATGCATTTTAAACTTTATAAAACTTTTTAGGTATCTTTTGAATTACAAAAATAAGCCGATAAAAAGATTTAAATTATGCACGTCTGTTAACAGCGATATAGTTAATCTTAGGTAGGTATTACCTGCCATTATCTGTCTGTAATTATAAGTAAAGCTATCCGCAACTTAATAATAATATTATATCTACAACTAGCTGTGCGTGAAAATAGTTTTTTTTTTAGTAATATTAGGTATCCCGTTTTTGCAACACTTTTCTTTACTGCTCCACCCCTATTGGCCTAAAGTCTATCGAATTTATGTGCTTTCTAACGCCAAAAGAATTTTTCAAATCGAACCAGTAATAATTTCTGAGACTTATGCCTGTTTTCACCATCAATCCCTATTTTTTAAGTACCTATGGTAACATATAATCAGGAATTTTGTTTTCATAGGGGTCACTTAAAAATTAAGTATTGATGGTAAAAACGAGCATAACGCAAACAAAGAAACTCTTTAGCTTTATAATATAAGTATAGATTTGTGACTAATAAAAAAGTTACAATCCTTACAAAAAGTCCATAAAAAAGTGATATACCTACTCGTAAGAAACAGTGGGTTTTTTGTTTACTATACCTCAATGACCTGTTCTGGAAACCGTCACATGATTGCGTTAAAACAAGCGATTTCACCTGATCTCTATAAATTGCACTTCGCAATGCATACTGTACCAGGATATGCACTTAAACTATTGCATAACCTGTGGCTTGTGGTAAAAATACATTGACATAAAAAAGTTTACCGTATTTTTTGCGGAACTGGATTATCGAAAGATATGAACAGATCTGAACAAAGAGTATTAAACCAACTTTTCAGTTAAAATTAGGGCAAAGGTAGCTTAAAAGGTATAGATTAAGACTAGGCACAGACCATCGATTTTTAGTTAGCCGATAGTTGTGCCCGATTTTAAATTGTATGAAGAATCGGCCAAATCAAATCGGTGTAATTTGTGCACTTACATACATGCCCATACTGATCAACTGCCCGACTAAACTATCGGCCGACGAAAAATCGAGTCTGCGCCTAGGCTAACAGTTGCTGTTAAAGTAAAGCTGGACATTCACGGTCAGTTAAACTGATAGATTGAACTGACAAAAAAACTGCCAGTCTAAAATTAATTCCCATTTCACATGGCCAGTTTCTACATGTGCATCAGTTCAAGTGATCAGTTAAACTGACCGTGAATATCCAGTTTTACTCATTTTGGCATGCATAAATAACAATGTGTTACCACTCCAAGAGGTCGTAATTATTTTTATTGAATCAAATCAAATCAAATCATTTATTTGTAAGACATAGGTAAATGTGGAATTCAGGTGGTACATAATAATAAGAATAGAATAAAACTATTTTAAACGAACCTTTGTCCACAGACGAACTTGAGCTGGAACGATAACAGTACGATAACGTTCTTCAACGAGCGCTGGTGGCACTTCGTACCTGAGATGTCCAACGGGAGCCTGTCAGACAACATCACCACCATCAACCCTGTCATAGCGGTGAGCATTTTGCCTTGCATTATAATAAAGTTACCACATAAAGTTCTTGAGATCACGGTCCGTAAAGGCGGGTCCAGACATGTATCATTTGCTCGATCAGATCACCGTATCCGTATCGTCGACGCGTATCATGATCGCATATGTATGTATGGACCCACGTGAAGTGACGGGTTATTACCCGGTGATCGGATCGGGCAAATGATACATGTCTGGACCCGCCTTTAGACGAAGAGTAGGCAGGCCTCCCACTCAGTGGACCAACGATCTGGCGAAGGTCGAGGGAAGCACCTGAATGCGGGTAACGTAGGCCATAGACTGACCGGTCGTTGTTGAAATTACATTGTCTAGCAAACCCCGAATTTTTCACTTTACATAGAATCTTTAAATATCGCATTTGAAACTCCTGAGGGTCGATGTAGACCACTGTATCCAGTGGTAAAGAAAAAGGGATTAAAGATACTTTTTAGTGACGTTTTATAGTCACGCTTTATTTATTGATTAGCGTCGCGGATCACGAGCTTTGCGTCTCGACGCTACTACACTTACGCCCGTATTCACAAACGATGCTTGCTTAAGTGACACAGCGCGCACAGCGTTGAATAGAGCTCTGTGGTAGTTCGTGTGTCACCCTGTGCGTCCACGTGCACTGTGAGACGTGTATGTTTGTGAATATGGGTGATAATCCCTTTTTTCCCTTTCATTTCTTTTTTATTTCCCTTCTTTCTTCCTTTCCCTTTAATTTTCACTAATATTTCTTGATTTTTTATAATATTAATCGTTTTTGAACTTTTGAACATTGTTGTAATTAGTTTTCCTCTTCCAGACGGTAGCATACACGCTACGCCACCGCAACGCTCTCCTCAACATGTTTGTAGACGGCTTCCTTCGCCTCTATCACCGCAACCTGTTCCTAACAGCCAACGCATCGGCGTGGCTATTCGACGGCATCGACGACCCCGTCATCGACATCGCCGAGCAATTCCCGAACTTGCCCATCAACATACCGTTTGATAAGTTCGGATGGTTCTATACGGTGAGTTTTATTGTCTTTTATGTGAACCAGTGCGTGATCGAATCAGAAATGAGGAGATCCGTAGGAGAACCAGAGTGACTGACATAGCCCGCAGAATCGCTAAAATCAAGTGGCAGTGGGCGGGGCACATAGTTCGTGGAACTGATGGTCGCTGGGGCAGGAAAGTTCTTGAGTGGCGACCACGAGCCGGAAGACGTAGCGTGGGCAGGCCTCCCACTAGGTGGACCGACGATCTGGTGAAGGTCGCGGGAGGTGCCTGGATGCGAGCGGCGCAGGACCGGTCTTTGTGGAAATCCTTGGGGGAGGCCTTTGTCCAGCAGTGGACGTCTTTCGGCTGAAACGATGACAATGACGATGATGTGAACCAACTTACACCATATAGGTCGAAGCAGACTTACAACCTGATAGCTATGTATGAATGCGGCTCTCCCTCCCACTTACCCGCTGTATTAGAGTATCGATGTAACATCACGTCTTGGCCTGCATCTCACCTGATGGAATGTGATGACCAAAAGCGAAGTTTGTTTTATATTTTTTTACCGACAAAATAAGAGGGTCCTCAAATATTTTATTTTATTTATGTTCCCCGATTACTCAAAAACGCCTGGAAACAACGCGATGGCGTGTGTGCATTAAAATCATTTAGTTATTGCTTGTTACATCTTTCACATAGTAAGTTTCGGGTTTTATCTAAAATATATTTTACTAAAAATCTTATCCAAAGTAAAAACGTCTCAAAACAAAAGTTAAAACAATAAACAGGAAACCTCTGTGCGTTCAAGGTCATATTAATTTGATTCGTCTTATTGGTGACCGTTTATTTGCAATGAACTATGTCTCATAGAACCTATTTGCATATTGTTACTCGTGTTACGTATCGTGATTATTTGCCATAACGATACCTGAGAAATATAATGGTTGCACAATCACATACACAGGTATCTGTAAATATTAACGAAACAAACGAACTGTCTAGACGCCTCGTATTAAATATTGCCTTTGCCTATAACAATGCTAAGAAATTACCATAAGACATGTAGGTACATTTTATAAATATACTAGCTTTCCGCCCGCGGCTTCGCCCGCGTTTAATTTTGTCATAGAAAAACATTAACGCGCGCGTCCCTGTTTCAAAAACCAAGATAAAAACTATCCTATGTCCTTTCCCGGGACTCAAACTATCTCTATGCCAAATTTTATCAAAATCGGTTCAGTGGTTTAGGCGTGAAAGTAAGACAGACAGACAGAGTTACTTTCGCATTTATAATATTAGTATAGATTATTATCTTTATTTTCTCTCCATCTTATAACCTAAGTATGTTTAGCAAATACAATGCTACATCACCATCATGACATTCCCAGAGGCAAATGGAGGATTTAGTTACAGTCCCCACGCACTGAGTAAAAATGCTCTATCTTAGATCTCATTATCGGATGCGGAGTTGATACATGGACTCAGTCCGAGATACGTTAAAAATACTAATTAAAATAAACCTTGAGTTACATGAGCCTCCCAAACGGAATTACTCGCACAATGGGTTAGGACAAGAACAATTTTATGCTGATGACATGCTGATAATCGAGCACAAAGTTCATTGAAGTTGACATCATCGCTTTGTACGAGTTATCGTCTGTGCGTATTACTTGTGGTAGGACTAGGTATTACTCATTCGTTTATGTGGCTGATGTATGTAAAACCAAATATTTATTGAATAAATTAAAACTATATTACAGATAGTACTCTTAAATTAGATAAAAGATAACAATAGAAGACCTAAGACAGAAGAAGAAGTAACCTTTCTAGCCCACTTACTATAACTTGTTTGTAATCTAATTATCTGGCAAATAAATGATTCGTAAACATAATTGTCAGTAGCTGTTTTGTTTTACATAATAATGATGTGTTACAGGTAAAATTAAGAAGTAGTTAATTAAACATTATGGGTTGAGTGATTTGAAATGGTATGTTAAAGATCAGGAGGTCCATTGAAACGTATTTTTTTCTGCCAGATGGCATGATTGCTTTCTAATCTTAGTAAGTAAAATATGTATAAAAACAATGTAATCTTAAAGCCGATATACGGTTATTGTGATAAAGGATTTAGATCAATATTTTTCCGTGACGACATTTTTTTAATGATTATCTTGCAAAAAATACTTAATGAGCATGTGACATTATCGTTGTAACTAACAAGTTGCAATACAATCAAGGGGCTCTTGACGATTCCTTGGCAATTCCTCTTTCCTATTTTGTCCAAGTTAAAACGTTGAACGTCATGCAGGATAGTTAGGAGACTCAATCAAAGCATAGCCTTCTTAAATCATAAACCTCAAATACCTAGTTACTAGTAGTGTGCCTAGGTATGAGTCGTGCTGTAGATAATGACAATTCAAAAATGTCTGTTTGCTTGGACTGGAATTGGCACTTACAAACCGTCAAATTTTGCTCTGAAGGAGCCTTTACATGGTTCTAAACTTTATTTTGCAAGTGCTGAGTCCTTAGGTTCATAAACATCGTCAAAATAGCTGTTCCGTTGTCCGAATATCCATTGTGAAGCGTATCGCTAATCTATTGAGTAACATTTTGTAATTGATTGCATCGGCGCGTTACGCGAATTCCTTCATGGCTCGGGTGCGCGGGGCTTTCCTTTCCTTATGTAACCGTATTTCAATACATTTCTTTGCGTCTATACATGTTTATAGCCGAATATATCGATAATATTATAATTGAGAATATTGTCTTATTTTTTTGTACGTTACACGTCTCAAACGCCGATCCAATTTGATTTTTATCATTGGTTTTCATACACACATAATACCTATTCATTTATGTATCAAAATTACTTCATCACCCCACACAAGCGTTAATTCATAAGACTAATATTACAAATTAGTGTTACGTGATTAGATTTTATCAGTAAGTCTGTTTGTTCAATCACGTCATCTTTTATCTATATTCTTTCCACTTTTTAGTACGCAAATCCAAACGGCTATCACCTGTATTTTCTCAATTTCAAGTAGTTATGAACATTTACTACAGGTTATTAAACCTTTGTCACCTCACCTGTCATCCGCTTTGCAATGGAGGGAAGTCGAACCTTAATTTCAAACTCCTATTTTCTTCTGATTAATTTCGTTGCGGGTCCAATGACAGTTTAACTTTCCCCCGGGACAAACTTGACCTTCATTGGTTGGGTTTTTATGGCGGTCAAGCTGTCGATCCTGGCTACACAGGACTTGCAGTGGTGGGAACGAGAGGTGGGAATAGTCCCGTAAACATTTCCTAAAGGCTCAATATGGTGTTGCAATCTCGTTGTCGTGGGTTTGATTGCCAGAAGTAATAAAGATGTCATTTCCATTTGCGATTTGAAATTCTGATCTCCAAAAAATCGTCTCCAGATTCTATTAGGTATATGTCAGTAGTGTTTGAAACAAGAGCCATATCAAGCCAATTTGGTCTCGAGGGAAATAATCAATCATTGGACTGAAGCTAAAATTTGACTACCCTCCAAAGCGAAGCAGATGATAGAATCAATCAACAAGTTGTGTACGGAGGCCTGTAGGAGCCTAGACAGGCTGCTTGCCTTCTGGGGGGATCTGGGGTGGTTGGAGTAGGAAGATAAACCACATATCGCGCACAATGGCCCAATCATGAGGTGCGTTATTCGATTGCCCTGCAAAACTAACTAAGTTGTATACAGTCACTTGTTCCTATATGACAATAGGCAGGAAAACTTTGGGTGATAGGTGATATCATATCTTTACTAGCGAACCTGACCTTGCTACACAAATATTCGATTAATTCATATATCAGTCTAATCGCTAAGTATTTGTGAATATCATTACATTATTGCACCTGTTGTAATCTAATCGGTCACAGCGCCACACGGAAACGCGTTGTACTAGACTAGAATGTTCTATGGAAAAACTTACAGTAATTTTTACTTAGAAAACTAGACAAAATTTTGTCGGTAATTAAAAATGAATCATCACGTATCCGTGAACAGTTATCACGTACTTACTACCAACACAGAATAATATTAAGTACTAGGTACGTACAGAAGTTTTACTTCGCGAAGGTATTTAAAAAAATGTATGCTCAATGTCATTAACAATATGGTGTGATTTAGCCTGTCTGTCACCATTTTGTTGACAAACGTCAGTGATCGGCACTGCGCCGAAGCTATAGAGCTGACTTCGGGTAAAATGCTGTGACGTGAGGTGCCAAACTGCGGAAAATGGCGGAGGAAATACATGATTTAGCATGAATTATATTAACTACTTATTACCTCTCAGTGTCTTGAGGCAACTTAATAATAATAATAATAATAAGCCCCCCAAAGTCTAACCTTACGTCCGCGCTTGACCATCTAAGCCACGTGGGGGGCGGACACCCGAAATATATTTTCTGTACGGGTGACCAACAGGGCCATAGCAAACCCAGCAGTATGGAGTTACGAAGTAGGAAATTACGTATAATGCCGCTTCCTGGGGGCGATCGCCGGGGCACACCTGGAGCCGACGCTGGGTGTCACAGCATGCGAACCGTCGGTGGCGAGGAGCTGAGCAGGCGGGCTCCCGCTGGGCATGCACCCGAATTAACTACAGCCGAAATCAACTCAAAACCGTCATCACCATCATCCTCAATCCACAGTCTATTCCAATCCCCCAGCTCATCGCCTCATTCTTTTGAAGACCCAATTACATCCCGATCATCTACAACTTCCCCAGCCCCGGTAGATGTTGTGCGGACAGCTGATGCTGACGAATCTGCACCCACTACTGGAACCACACGTGCGCGTAAAAGATGGAGTAATGAAATGAATAAGTTCATCTGGCGCACATACCTTATAGCAACTAATTTGGAAAAAACAAAAAAAGGTTACCTGGATTTACTTCACCAAAAGTTTTCCCAAACTTTCCCGGACATGGAAGCATCTAGACAACGTTTAGGGGATCAGCGTAGAGCTATAGTAAACAATAAATTGCTACCTGCAGACACCCTTGATTCGATCAGAGCAGAAGTAATAGCCGAAATGCAGGGAACACACACAACATCAAATACACCTACACATTCCCAACCACCAAACAACATGATCAACGAAGGCGGTAGAATAGTGGACAGATGATATTAATGAAGCCATTATTCGATCCTATTTTGAAGTCACACAGTTGGAAACGGACTTAACCATATACAGGAAAAAACTTAGGGAGAAATTTATAGAAATTTTCCCACATTTGTCTCATCTTTCAGAGCAACGGATCTCAGACCAGAAAAGAGCAATCATCAGAAATAAATATTTTAATGAAGCCAAAATCAATCAAATAAGACAAGAAGTAAGTTTGCAATTACAAAACACTCGACATACTAATGACTCAAGGACCATACATGAGGATATATCGCAAAATAGTAATAACTTAGGAGGAAGCTCAAATGATACTCAGATTAGTGATAACACCCCTGACAACTCTAACAACGAAACACTACACACAAGTACATTTAGCAGACATATAGACATAACAAAAATAGAAGAACAATTTAACACGGCATTTGAACAATTCCAATCAGTTGACCCGACAAACAGACCTTTTATTCCAAAACAGAAAACCTCTAAAAAACTATCATTTATTATCGAAAGTTTGAATATTCACGTTTTACCAAAACATTTGAATCATGATCTAGATTTTTCCACGTTACATGCAATTATTTATTCAGCTGCTTATACAGCAGCTATCTGTAATAATTCGAAGGTATATGACCGCACTAGCTCAGTTGAGGTAAGACACAAACGAAAACCGTCGTGGCAGCAGCGGCTAGAAAACAAAATAGCCAGGTTGAGATCTGATATAGGACGGTTAACAAGTTATATGCAAGGTAATAGAAGCTCACAAGTCACCAAAACAGTAGAAGAAATAAAAGGGAAGTACAATATACATTCAGTCCACGAAGAGCCTAACTCAGAAATAGCGCATTTTCTCGACACCCTCAAACAAAAATTAAACGCAGCTTCCAGTAGACTCAAACGATATCTAACGTGCACAGCACGCAAAGCTCAAAATAACCAATTCCAACATAATGAAAAATATTTTTACAGACATCTTACTTCCAGCCGTACTCAAAATCAACACAATCAATCAGATAATCGAACACCTTCGCCGCAGGAACTCCGTCAATTTTGGGCCAACATCTGGGAAAATCCGCTAGAACACAATAGAGATGCCGAATGGATTAACGAAACCGAAATATACACAAACTCTACAGAAATGCATTTCGAATTCATAGCTGCAGACACATTTATTGAAGTAATTAAACGAACACATAACTGGAAGGCACCTGGAACTGACAATATACACAACTATTGGTACAAAAAGTTTACCAGCACTTACCCATATATCCATAGTCATATTAATCAATTCATACAGGAACCACATACTATCCCAGATTTCATTACACAGGGCGTAACATATATGTTACCTAAGGACCATGATGACACAAGAAATCCAGCCAAATACCGACCCATCACCTGTTTGCAAACTATTTATAAAATCCTGACATCTTGTGTAAGCGAAGAAATATACAAACACTTAGATGAACATTCTATCCTGGCAGAACAACAGAAAGGCTGCAGAAAAAACAGTCAAGGGTGTAAAGAACAGTTAACGATTGACGCAATAGTTATGAGGGAGGCACAGCGAAAGAGGAAAAATATTCATACAATGTTCATTGACTACCAAAAAGCATTCGATTCTGTCCCTCATAGCTGGCTGATACACGTCCTTAATATATATAAAGTACATCCTACCATAGTTAATTTTCTGAAATCCACAATGCAAAATTGGCAAACCGTACTTAAGATCAAACAAAATGGTACTTCATTAACGACCGAACCTATCCGAATACAACGAGGAATATTCCAAGGTGATGCCTTAAGCCCACTTTGGTTCTGTCTGGCATTAAACCCACTCTCGCATTTGCTCAACAAAGCTAACTTAGGATACAGCATTTCAGTTCAACATGATCACCAGACACTCTCTCATTTGATGTACATGGATGACATAAAGTTGTATGGAAGCAGTAAAGAAGAACCACTTTGGTTCTGTCTGGCATTAAACCCACTCTCGCATTTGCTCAACAAAGCTAACTTAGGATACAGCATTTCAGTTCAACATGATCACCAGACACTCTCTCATTTGATGTACATGGATGACATAAAGTTGTATGGAAGCAGTAAAGAAGAACTATTCACTCTAGCAAATATTACAGAAACGTTTTCTAAAGACATTAAAATGCAGTTTGGAATAGATAAATGTAAAGTTCACTCCGTCGAACGAGGTAAAGTCCAACACAACCCATACTTTGTTGAAACAGGAGAAGAAATAGAAGCGATGAACGAGGACACAAGCTACAAGTATTTAGGTTTTTATCAAGCACGACAACTATTACAAAAACAAACAAAACAACAGCTCAAAGATAAATTCAAGCAAAGACTTAAAGCTATACTCAAAACGCATCTTAGTTCCAGGAACCTCATCAAGGCAATCAACACATATGCTATTCCGGTACTCACTTACTCTTTCGGTATCATCTCTTGGACACAGACAGAATTAGACACACTCCAACGTAACATAAACACACATATGACAAAATTTAGGAAACATCACCCAAAATCTTGTATCCAGAGGACCGTCCTCCCAAGAGATGAGGGAGGCAGAGGACTTATTGACATAAAAAAATTGCAAAACAGACAGATAACTACATTAAGAAACTTTTTTCACAAAAAAGCCGAAACAATACCACTTTACTACAACCTTACTTTAACAGATAACAAGCTGACACCCCTAAACCTACACGACAAAAACACACAAGCAAATGAAAAATGCTCACTTGATCAGGACAAAGCTACGCAATGGGCTCAAAAGTCTCTTCACGGAAGGCATAAAGCTGACCTCAGTCAACCCCATGTCGATAAGCAAGCATCGAACGCATGGCTGAGGCGCGGCGAGCTATTCCCTGAAACGGAGGCTTTTATGCTCGCGATACAGGACCAGGTGATAGCGACGCGTAACTATCGCAAGCACATCACCAAAGAATTGCAGGTGGATCTATGTAGAAGATGTAATAGCGCACCGGAAACCATTCAGCATGTCACCGGCGCCTGCAAATCTCTGGTCCAATCCGACTACAAGCATCGACACGACCAAGTAGCAACTATCATTCACCAATACATAGCACATAGACATAAATTTATCCCAAAAAAATCTCCGTACTACAAATATACACCATCAACCATACTCGAAAACAGCGAACTAAAAATCTACTGGGACCGCACCATAATCACAGACAAAACCATACATTACAATAGACCTGACATTACAATACATAATAAATCTAAAAAAACCGTATACCTAATTGATATTGCCATTCCTAATACACATAATATACAAACAACCATCTCAGAAAAACTTACAAAGTACCATGACTTAGCCATAGAACTGAAAACTCAATGGGGAGCAAATGCTGTTTACATAGTACCTATAGTTATATCATCTACAGGAGTAATACCCAAAACATTAGCAAAAAGTCTTAAAGTTCTGGAAATTAATGACAACATGACATACTTACTACAAAAAGCCGTAATTTTAAACACCTGCCGTCTTACCCGTAAATTCCTGTCCTCGGAAATATCGTCATTCAACGCTGTTATGCTTGGCTGAGGCCCGCATAACAGATTAATAACCCACCCCAAAAAGGTGGAGAAAAAATCAAGAAGTGTATAATAATAATAAATCTTTGGACAATTTCACACAGCGCCAGCTAGCCCCAAAGTAAGCAACTTAAAAAAGTACATTCTGTGTTTTTATTATTATTTAGGCAGTTAAATACTGCACAGTATGTACGAGGGTGGTCTGAAAAGTTTCCGACCTCAACGTGAAGATGGCAGCACACATCAATTAAAATCAGGGAATGTAATTGTGCATCTTTTGACAGCAACACTTCAAAGTTTCAGCCATTTTTGACGCGCGGTTTTTATTTGAAAGTCGTTTGAGTGAGTCGATGTGAGTATTTTTGTGAAAATGGAAAAAATCGAGTATGAGCTGTCATAAAATATTTGTTTTTGAAAGGGAATATCCCTACGCAAATCAAAGATGAGTTAGATTCTGTGTACGGGGACTCTTCACCGTCATTTACCACAGTAAAATTTTGGGCAGCCGAATTTAAACGTGGCCGTAAGAGCTTGGGAGATGATGAACGTTCGGGACGTCCAAAAACTGTAACTACTGACGATAACATCGCTAAAGTTCACCAAATGGTGTTAGACGACCGCCGAATTAAAGTGAAAGAGATAGCAGAGGCAATGAAAATGTCCAAAGAACGTGTTTGTCACATATTCAATCAAGATTTAGGCATGAGAAAGCTGTCCGCGCGTTGGGTGCCGCGTTTGCTAACGTCAGACCAACGACGTGTTCGAATGAACATTTCCAATGCTCTGTTGGCGCAGTTTAGGCGCAATAAATCCGAGTTTTGGCGCCGACTAATTACTGTAGATGAGACTATGTAGAAAAATAAAAATAAATTTAAAGAAAAAAAATCTTGTATCTATGTTAGGTCGGAAACTTTTCAGACCAACCTCGTATTTAGTACACCATTTTCTTTATTTTCTTCCATCATACACAAGAATACGCGTGCGTGAGTCAATGTTCGCTCGTATGTGAGGCCTTGTCGAATAGTATCCTGTAGGTGGGCCATCGTGCGTGTTTTGTTTTCGATGTAAACTCGCGGAGATAAACAGGCCTGCTAGTACCGCCTTTGATTTTGTGAAATAACATTGAAAATGACATTTCGACTTGGTGAGTAGCCTATAAGGGGCTATTTCCATGTCTCATTGAGTCCTAGCATCGAATAAAAAAAGGATAAGACCCCTACCAAAAGACATATGTGCTTAGAATTACAGCAGGAGGAATGGAGGGTAGGAAAGAAGGATGTACTAATTCAAAATTTCAAGGCCAAAAAAACACATAGTCTATTTTGACTGTTTATCTCTTTATTTTTTAGTCTCCAATGAGGGTTTTCGCGTATGAAAAATCCGCCAGATGGCAATACGTGGACGCGAGGTCCAAATGCTGCATGATTGGTTATTTTTGACATGACATTGACAGATATGTCAAAATCCACCAATCACGCAGCAGTCAGACCCCACATTCACGTCCCGCCATCTATCGTCCCGGATCTTTCATAAGCGAAAACCCTCATTATCACTGATGTATAAAACGTGTAAACTGTAAAATAAAATATCTATACTCACGATTCTGAAACTAAAACTCTTTTCTTTTTCAGAGGAACGGCTCAATCGACTACGACGGGGCATTTAACATGCACACAGGAGCGTCGGACTTCTCTCAACTCGGCAATATAATGGAATGGAGATACAGCAACCGTACGGCATTTAGAGGCGAATGTGGGAAAGTCCAGGGCTCCACTGGTGAGCTGTGGGCACCTGAGCTGGGCCAGCCTGAGGTCTATATCTTCGCCTCGGATATTTGCACGTGAGTATTCTTTAGCATTCATAAACTCTCAGGAATTCGCATCACTTCCGCTGCTCATTTCAGTATTTAAGCATGTTTATTTATTTATTTATTTATTTATTAGGGACATCAACAGCTTACAGATTTCAATGTAACATTAGACACTTAACACTATGGAAAGCCAATAACAGATATCCACGCAGTAACTTAGTTTAAATTTTGTCTGTGTACAAACAAACATTTGTGAAGAGAAGCTGAGATAAGTTACATAATTTTATTAGTCTTATTACAAACATTTCACAATTAAACTTGTAAAATATTTGCAAAAAACAGTGCTCATAACCTATTAAATTATACTATAATTACATTCCACATTGTTATTTACCATTTACTCGAACGCCAAATGGAGGGAAGCACAGCAAAGAGCGAGGTTAAGCGCTGTCATCAACCTTATCACACAGACAAGGTTGAGCAACGGTTTCTGCGACATGAAATTGATGGTGTTACATAGTCATCGTTACATAGTATAAAACAAAGTCGCTTTCCGCTGTCTATCCCTATGTATGCTTATATCTTCAAAACTACGCAACGGATCTTGATGCGGTTTTTTTTATTAGTTATTAGATAAAGATATTCAAGAGGAAGGTTTTTATGTAAGTAAGTATAACATATTGCACTTGTGCGAAACACGGGCGGATCGTTAGTTAATTATTAAGACATTAATAAACAGAGGAAAGAATACCTTTTTACGGTGTTTCGTTATTGATAATTTGAATTTTTATTTGTTTTTTGAAGTGTTCCTTACTTCCAATGAAAGGGTCTGCTGCACAAAATATTTTATTGTAAAGATTGAGAATCCTGTTCACTATAGAGTGCTTTGCGTACGTAGTAGAAAAAATAGATGTATGAAAGAGACTGGTGTGTCTTGTGCGTCGGATTGGGGTACAGAACAACACCTCCCCCAACAATGGCGGGCAGTCTAGACGTCCGCAGACTACATCGTACAGTAGACCCATATCTAATATCTGTCGACGCTCTTCCAAGGTAAACATGCCGTAGGTCCGACAAAGATCTCTATAGGCCACCTTATGATCCGCTTTTTTACATGTTTATATCAGTTGTCTAGTACCCATAGTACAAGCCTAGCTTAGTTTGGGACTAGAGGCGCAATGTAAAATGTCCAATGATTATTATTATTATTTCAATGCACCGGCATCAAGCGCAGTGTGAAACGTTCACTCGCAAGGTGCTGCTTCGTTTTGACCGTTTTTTCAGCAGTGGTCATTCGACGACTGAATGACACAAGAGTTGCATAAAAAGAATTGACCTTTTTCCCATTAAGTCGGTGATACTATGAACACTCGAAAGCAGGATATTTGTGACGCTATGAGTATTTAAACAGGTCTCACAAGTTCAGTAACTTTTTACGCACAAATATGTATGCTACTCGTATTTTAATTATGCTTGAAAATCCTTTTTGGACAATCCCTATGTTGAATATCACTATTGCGTAATAATAATTTCCAAACAAACGACGAGACTAATCCACAGATAAGATAACCATACCATATTTTTATGGTGTTTGTTATCTATGATTCCTTATTGACGCGCCTAATCTCAAAAACAGTTCCACAAAAAAGGTTATCTAGAACATTCGTATGATTAATGGAAAGTAAGTTAACTAATGAAAAGTACCTCCTTATCGAACAGGCGTAGCCAGACGAAATAGTATAAAAATAATGTCAAACATACCATCCATCTATGTATATGTCACCGTAAAATTGTGAATTCCGTCAGATTATAATCTGATGTAGTTAAATTACAATCTAACCTAACCTAACCCACTGTTAGTTTACAATCTAACGCGTTATATTATAAACTGACAGAGTTCACAATTTCACGTTGACATATAGATAATCGAAAATAAATATGTAATATTGATAGCGGAATAAATTCAATAAACCAAGTTCAAAAACTTCTTGTTGCATTGTTTTCTATGAGTCTTATTTTCTATGAGTTTACATCATAACCACAGATCACAAAAACTAAAGAGAGATGTGATAAGGGGGCGGGGCCGGTGTCGCAGCAATATGCCCAAAAACAGAACACATTGTTCGTGACAGCAATGATGACAGCAGCGACGTCATAGTGTAAATAGTTTACATTGCTTGCGTAGTACTAAAGATTATTCGAACGTTGAGTATTGATACCGCAGTGGATAATGAGCACATATTTTGATTACTTTGTGTGTGTGAATTTCTAATGCGACACTGAGGTTCGAACTCCGCACATTAGTTGGCATCTCTCTATATTTCTATGATCATAACCAATATAACAGTGGACCGTTCTATCTGCCAGATACATGATCCTGAGTAAAGACAAGGAGGTGAGAGTGCAGGGAATAGACGGCGTGCAGTACGCAGCCAACGACTCGGTCTTCGATAACGGCTACCGGTATCCTCACATGGTAAGGTCACGTAGAGTTAACAGCACGTCTAAGGCTAAGAACTCACGGCGCGATTTTCACCAGCGGCCGCGGCGGTTGTGGAATTGCGGTTTTATTTCAAAACTCACGGGAGCGGTTATTTGCGCGGTTATTCTAAGAACTAAGTAAGTCACTGGTACAAAATGGTCGCCCGTCGATCGGGCGGTATTCGCGCGGGCGAAAACCGCCGAGCGGGACCCGATTACAACCGCGCCCGCTGCGGGCGAAAACCGCGTCGTGAGTTGTGCGTGCATTAGTTTTTACATAAGTATCTGCATTCTACAGAAGCTGCGGGCCCGCAACCGCCGCGCGGGTGAAAATCGCGCCATGAGTTCTTAGCCTAAACACTGTATCCTATCACAGAATAAGTAATAGTACAGGTACAGAAGGATTACTCCGCAAGACGATTTAAATAAATGCGAGTCTTGCTACGACGCGATACAGTGGAATTCAGCTCGCACAGCACTACGTACCTACAATTTTATTCACCTACAAGTTTTGTCTCTTTCTATCGCGTGCCTCTGAACTCTTCTTACGCTGTTAGGGTTGCTGTCTAGTAGTGTCTAGTAAAAAAATAATTAATCTACTTTTTTGTAATGAGGTACGTATGTAGGTAAGTACGCATTCATTATGGAAAACCTTGGGAGAGGCCTTTGTCCAGCAGTGGACGTCATTAATTGGCTGAAACGAACGAACGCATTCTGAGCAGTAGTCATGGTAGGTTAGGTTCCTATACTATCCTAAGAATTATTGATTACCTACATGGCCAACATACCTTTCAGCATCTTTTTGTAAGCGAAAAAAAAGATAAATCCGGTAGATTTCTTTTCGAATTTAAACACCCGAACGCCACACAATAATATTTCTTTCTCTTTATGTCCATTTTTAAATAATACTTCGATCATAGAATTAGGTAGTACTACAACGCACGCCAGCGTCCTGACGGGCGCGCGCGTGACACTCGACTGATATAATACCCGCCGGCGGGGCGCTTCGCTGTAGGTAATTATCGGATGTACCGCGCGGAGTGAGCCAGGCCTGATCCTATGTAGTTGTAATACGAGCGAGTTTGCAACTCAAATGTTATAGCCTGATGTGCTGTCGACGGTACAATAAGCCTGCATAATTGTCGTCACAAACAAATTGACGAATAACGTTATGTTGACACAATATTAAGGCTTGTTTTGCGAAGTATGAATCTACCTTCAAAAATTATTCTAGCATTACTATCCATCGATGTACCGACTTGAATCTATGCTTTAGTTTAAGGCTGAGTTGCACCACCTAACTTCGACCGTAACTATAACGATAACCGGTGTTTTTTGTATGGAGTTTTGACATTTGTCAAAGTTAAAGTAAGATGGTGCAACCCAGCCTTAATGTAGTTTTAAGCTTGGATTAATAATGCATGCCGTGGTCTAGTGTTATCAAACGAAAGTTTATATCGATAGCAGACGCATATCAAGAGACTACCGATACTATCGATTTAATGTTATTCTGAATGCAATATCGTTCGAACTATTTGCTTTATGTATCGCACTATATGATGCATAATGTTGGTCGCGAAAATGACATGTATCGGGTATAATAACTCGAGAGTTTAATGCGGAAATTATAAGCTTCCTACCTATGTTTCAATTTAAGCTTTATTACCCATAAGTATTTACAACGGACACTTCAATATCTACGTAATCAAAATAATGATATTTTTCGATTAGTTATCGCTATATTATACGACACTAGGTGTGTAATAACCAAGCATGCGTGACCACGTGATCTTGTTTCGCCGCATTGATTAGCACGTGAAAATTACGTATTGTTCAGTCAAATTGGGTCTTCAAAGATTATAAAATAATACAATATATGATAATCAATCTACCACATGCAAACATATTACTATACGTAGTTTAGATATAAAATTCAGGCGACAATAGTGGCGGTGTTGGACTGCCGATCCAAGGATCTCTAGTTCGATCCCGTTGATACTTTCACTGTTGTGGAGATTGTGGTAAACACAACAGTGAAAGTATAATACAAGCATAATTAACGATAATATACTCTAGAAAATGTTGCACTAATCTATACGAATTTAAAACATACAATATTGTCTGTATATTCAGGGTAACTTTCGATGCAATAAGCAATAGAAAATGAGCAGAATCGCCACCATGCCAGTGACGCCACCTAGTGAGTGCAATACAGTAGCTCTGATTATGATCTTTTGACACCATAAACAAGATCTGTGGGTCTAGACAAAGTGCAAATTTTAATCGCAAACCAGTCGAAAAGCCCCTTTTTTGTATGGAGTTTTGACGATCAAAAAGTGCGTTTTGTCTAGGGGGGCTGGTTTTGTTTTTGGATCGTTCGGTCGCCACTTGTCAAAACATTTCAGTCTACCTACATGATAAAAGAGACCTATTTTTTAATCTTTTGATAAAATTCCACATCGTCATGTCGAACGGCTAGCAACCGACGATGCAACGTAAATGCTATAAAAATGAGATTTTTATTTAGGTTATCAGATTCTACCATTCAGCATTACGGCTGGAATTTTTATTACGGAATTAATTCTTATTAGACCCAGTTAAATTAATTTCTTTATCCACTTTTGTCATGATATTTGGGATAATATTTAATTTAATAGCTTCAATACGATAACACATTTTAGTAATCGTATAGTCAAGTGCAATGTATTTTTTTAGTAATCATAGTTAAGCGAAAGTTTACCTTCAAAAAACAGTCTCAGCAGTGTTAGGGTTCTTTCAAATTAGAAATTTTCAGCAGGACGTCTCTCGTGCGTTTGCAAGACCGCACACTAACTTATTGGTAATTGTCAATAATTTCAGTTGTCATACAATTTACCGCGTGCGGTCTTGCAAACGTCCGGCTCAAAACGTCTAATTTTAAAGAGCTCTTAGGTTTCGAGCTTTAAAACATTTTCTTATTTCCGGAAATCTTTATAATGTATCTTTTTATTTTTATTAATTCCTATCCTTAGGCGTGCTACTGCGACGAGGTCCGAGACGGCAACTGCCTTCCGCCGGGAGCGCTAAATGTGTCGGAGTGTCGCTACGGCGCGCCAGCCTTCGTGTCGCTGCCGCACTTCCTCAACGCAGACCCTTACTACCCTAGCAAGATAGAGGGCCTTAACCCTACGAGGTGAGACTCAGGAATAGGCCTTTCATATAGGCTAGATAGATATAGAATATCAAATACACTGGTCATCAAAAAAATCGACCCTCCCGCGACAAGCACTTTCAAATGTATGCATCCCCACTTCCCACCAATATTGGCACCATTTAAAAGCCTAGTTCTAAACTTCATTTCATTAAAGGAAAGGTTTTTACCCCGAACATGTGTTTGTAGAGGAATCCAGAGTCACTTCTTCAAAAAATAGGTAGTTACGCTTGAGCCAACTTTTATGGTTTTAATACTGTTAAGTTGGGATTAATCGCTTTCCATCTGTTAAAGAGGACACGTGAGATCATTATTTGGTTTTATAACCATAAAAATTGGTCTAATTGATCCCAGAGGTGAGCCCAAAGTGAGGTCTTTTTTCAAGACACATTTATTGTATATCGCGTTTATGTTAATCATTTATTAAGAAATTAAATGTGTTTTTCTTTAAGTTTATTTATTGGACTTTCAAATAACACCAATATTGTTGGGGCACCATGATTGTGTCAGTAGAAACGAGTTTTCCTGTAAAACGTAGGTGGGCCGATTTTTGTGATGACCAGTATAGTTTATTCAGTACGCCCTATCCAGGGCGCTTTAAATACACGTCCCAAATAAAGCTTGCCTTACCAATAACTTCGGGACAACATATGGGCTGGGATAAACTTACTAACTCCATTATTATGGCCCTTAAAAGCTAAGGACACCCAAAAAGCGATGAAGCGTGCCGTGCTCGGAGTTGCCTGCCTTACAAATCAGAAATGAGGAAATCCGAAGGAGAAACCTATGCCCGTTTTCACCATCAATCCCTAATTTTTAAGTGACCCCTATGGTAACACATAACAGGAAATTTGTTTTCATATGGGTCACTTAAAAATTAGGGAATTAGTGACTTATTTACATAGCCCGCAGAATCGCCAAACTTTGCAATGAGGGCTATCGTTTTTATACTTAACAGTTGGCACCCCTGGCGATTGACAGGACCTTACTCTACAGTGGCGCCATCTTGATGAGTGCAAATGCGATAGTCCTCCTACCACTTTAGCGCTCACAAGTTGGCGCCACTGTCTTCGCTACCAGCAAGTGACAGGACCTTACTCTACAGTGGCGCTAACTGGTGAGCGCTAAAACGATAGCCCTCATTGGCGGGGGGACAACTAATGTTTGGAAAACGTTTTTGAGTAGCGCCCGTGGAAACCGGGTAACTCAGTGTGGGCAGGCGTCCAATTCGATCAACAGACGCACAGTATGTTATGAGACTGTATAATCGGACATTCTCATTTATTTGATGAACCGTATAGAGATCAGTTATACAAACATGATAGTAAAACTCCCGTTTGAAAATCCCAAGTAGTTTTCGCGGTATAAAAATTCAAAGTTACCCATTTTTTTACTTCAAAATTATCTAAAAATATTCTCACTAGTTAACTAATAACATTTAATTCAGAATTGTTATAATACTTCATAGAGCTCTTAAAACTACACGTAATAAGCGTATTAAGTGCTTCGTAAACGCATTCAGTTAATTAGGAAAAATGATTTTAGTGATTTTTGTTTTTATTTTTTTTCTCAATTATACCTCAATATATGCAAACATTTTTAATTGCAAGATATAGTCTGATATTTAATCTAATTGTATAAAAAAAATCAGCTTTAAATTCCGTGATATATTTGAGGAAAATCAAATTGAAAATATGCGCCAAATAGAATTGTAAATTTCCCATCACTTTTTAATAGCAATATTTCCTTTGGATGTTTAAATATCATCAGCTCGATTGTACCAAATTATTGTATTGACATTCGATTTACATAGGTTTCAAATCGATGAGAAAATTATTAAAGGTAGGATAAATTCGACTTCCTAGATTTGTTTACATACTTTTTTAGTTAGTTACTTACATACAACTTAAGTTAATATAAGAGTGTTAAAAAAGAAAAAAGACTCGACTTGAGAACCTCCTCCTTTTTTTGAAGTCGGTTAAAAACAATGTGAATGTGACTTTTTAGAACCTTCAACACTATGCACATAACAGGCGGGATTTAAAACATTTTAGACATGAATATTATTCCTTCCAAAATTGTCGACCCTAGACTCGTAAAAATTTTATTAAGACGTTTTATGTTTTTTCTCAAATATATCACGGAGTTTAAAGCTGATTTTATTAATACAATTAGATTGAATATCAGACTACCTATATCTTGCAATTAAAAATGTTTGCATATATTAAGGTATAATTGAGAAAAAAAATAAAAACAAAAATCACTAAAATCATTTTTCCTAATTAACTGAATGCGTTTACGAAGCACTTAATACGCTTATTACGTGTAGTTTTAAGAGCTCTATGAAGTATTATAACAATTTTGAATTAAATGTTATTAGTTAACGAGTGAGAATATTTTTGCATAATTTTGAAGTAAAAAAATAGGTAACTTTGAATTTTTATACCGCGAAAACTACGTGGAATTTTCAAACGGGAGTTTTACTATCATGTTTGTATAACTGAGCTCTATACGTTTCATCAAATCAATGAGAATGTCCGTTTATACAGTCCCATAACACACTGTGAGACGATCTGAAGGTCTAAGCCTTTGTCCAGCAGTGGACGTCCTTTGGGTTAAACGTGATGATCAAGCTATAATCTGGTCCGTATATCCGTATAGCTCGCACACTCGCTGCGGGTGCCAGTCGCACAGTCGCGACAGCAATATAATTACGCGCGAGCGATAAGGATGGGTAGCTAGGGGTCATTGGACAAAATTCTACGTGCTCACGGACCGGGCTTTATGTATGATGGTATGTTTTGTTTCTGTTGCAGCGAGCACAACTTCAGGCTGTCACTGGAGATGTTCACGGGCATGCCGCTGGCCGTGGCCGCGCAGCTTCAGGTCAACATGCTAGTGCGACACGTGGGCGGCATCGCGTAAGTGCCATTATAGTCTCTACAGCACCGGAATAGGGCCCACTGTCCCGTGGCACTTGGGCGGCATCTCGTAATTGTGTGAGTGCACGCCATTATAGTGTCTACAGCACCGGAATAGGGTCCATAGTCCCGTGGCACTTGGGCGACATGGAATGAGTGCGCGCCATTATAGTCCCTAGAGCTCCGGCATAGGGCCGTTATAGTCCCTAGAGCAGGGGGTTCCCTGAATGGGGGGCACGCCCGCGAGAGGAGGTGCAAAGACCTTTAAAGGGGGGGGGGGGGGGGGCAGTGTCCCGCGGACATCAGAATATTCCACCTTCGGCCTGATTGTCACTTACCATCAGGTGAGATACAGGCCAAGAGCTTCCTCGTTGTGGATAAAATAAAAAATAAAATAAATAATAATTATTATGAACAGTGTGGTCTTACGGTCGGGCGACATTTGAGTAACGGGCAGTGTTACGTTATAATATTTAAAATAAAATCGAATTTCATTGAAGCGGCCCTTCATTGAATCGTAAACCTAAGTCTGGACTATTTACCACATTCGCTGTAATATCAGAGAACTTACCCATATTACTTGACTCGTTCAAAGAGCTGTCTGCAATATACCACGCTTGATCACAAAGTGGGAGATTTCTTAAATAAAATGACCCTAACAAGGTTTAGGTTTAGGTTTAAAGAACTTTATTCTCATAAGAAATTTACATTTCACTTATAATGAGATACTAAAATATTTAATAAATAAGTTACAAATTAGCCACTGGTACTAGTAGCTGCTAGCCTGCTATGTGTATCTTAAGTTTCTTTTTAAAAATATGTAAACTTTCACAATCCTTCAAGTCGTCAGGCAAACTGTTGAATAGCTGTGCTCCCTCAAACAGTACAGTTTTTGTTCCGTAATTGGTCCTTGGCGTTATTGTTTTGAGTTTAAATTTATTTCTTAAGTTATGTGTATTACTCTTTATGTTTATTTCTATATTAGTTTTAATAGTGTCAGTTATAATTTTTTTAATCAAAATGCATGTATTATATCTGTATAGCTGTGATAAATTAAATAATTTAGTTTTTACGTATAGTTCATTAGTGGGCGTGTGGAAAGGATAATGGAATAAGACTTTAACAATTTTATTTTGGGTTCTCTGTAATGGATGAATATTGGTTGGTGCAGCAGATCCCCAAATTTCAATAAGATAATCCAAATGAGATTTTACCAGGGAATTGTAGACAGTATGTTTAATTTGTTTCGGAATACAATGTGAAATCTTTCGAAGTGCTCCTAGTAATGATGTTAGTTTTGATTTAACATAGTCAATGTGCGGTCTCCAAGTTAATCTGTCATCTATAAGTAACCCTAAGTACTTTTCCTGGTAGGATCTTTTGATAGTTACGTTATTTATTCTCAGCGCATTATATTTGGGTATTACTTTATTTTTTGCAGATAAGATCATATATGACGTTTTTTGTGTATTAATTGTTAGCAAATTCTGCAGAAACCATTTATTTAGCAAGTCCAGGTCTTTTTGAGCGTCGGTGATGATTTCATGGATGGATTGACCAAAATAAAATAAGCATGTATCATCGGCGTATAGTGTGAGATAGCCGGTTAGGCCTATTTTATTGATGTTATTAACATATATCAGGAACAACAATGGCCCGAGTATGGATCCCTGGGGTATTCCAAATGAGATACCTTCAGAATTGCTCACGAAATCATCAAGTTTAACAATTTGACGCCTGTTTTGCAGATATGATTCAAATATATTTAGCGCTTTATTTCGGATACCTATGTCGTTTAGCTTTAGAAGTAGCTTTTGGTGACTTACAGTATCAAAAGCTTTTTTTAAATCAATAAATATACCTAACGCAATATTTCTTTTGTCAATATGAGTTTTAATTTTAGTTATTAGGTCTATGGCAGCTGTTAATGTACTTGATTTTGGGCGGAATCCGTATTGTTCGTCGATAAGAAAATGCTTTGAGGTAAGATAGTCATTAAGCCGATTGTACAAAAGTTTTTCAAATATTTTTGATATTACAGGTAACACTGATATCGGCCTGTAATTGCTGGGGTCAGTTTTTGGACCCGATTTATGTATAGGACTAACCTTAGCTAATTTAAGTGTATCAGGGAAAATACCTAGTCTAAGACAGGTGTTTATTGAAGATGCTAACTTTTCAACGATTAGACTCTTAATACATTTAATTGCTTTAGTGGAGATTCCATCTAAACCGGTGCTTGTGTTAGCATCCAAGTCATCTATTATCTTACTTATTTCGTCTGTACTACAAGCTTGGATTTCATTAAGCGTAATATCATGTGAGTGGTTTTGTCCATAGGTTAAAATATTTTCTGTGCAACTGTGATATTCATGTGGTATTTTACTAGCTAGTTCTGAACCAATTGAAGAGAAAAAACAGTTAAACAAGTTACATATGGCTCGGTTTTACCAAAGTAAATACAAATGAGTAATGAGTAGGTCATCTTCATAGAAACGCCAGAGCGCGGTTTGTATGTGAGCGCGCCCGCACGCACACACTGACAAAAGAAGAACGGTCATCTGTGACCCAGGCCCGACAGAAACGAGACATATCTCAGTTTTTTTTGTCATGTCTTAATTAGTTAAATTATATATTTTTTTTATTCGAAATCTATGTATAACACCAAAATATTACCCTTTGTTTTTGTTCAGGCGTTACATAAAAACCAATACAAAATGCCTATTTATCACCAAAATTGGTAAATGTATGTACCTAAATGTCTATTACAGCTGCTATGGAATGTATCTAGGTGACCTGGAGATACAGCCGGATTATACAGGGTGGAAACGAGAAGTTACAAAATCCAAAAATTCAGTGTTACCAGCTTCCATAATCCATTTAAAAGAGCTCGTAAAGCACTTTCAGAATCAGTAATTAGTTTTTCGATATCTTGTATAGTTTAGAAATAATCGAGTGAGATCACTTATCGTTCCATATGTATAACCACCCTGTATAATCCGGCTGTATCTCCAGGTCACCTAGATACATTCCATAGCAGCTGTAATAGACATTTAGGTACACACATTTACCAATTTTTGTGATAAATAGGCATTTTGTATTAGTTTTTGTATAACGCCTGAACAAAAACAAAGGGTAATATTTTGGTGTTATACATAGATTTCGAATATAAAAAATATATAATTCAACTAATTAAGACATGACAAAAAAACTGAGGTATGTCTCGTTTCTGTCGGGTCTGGGTTTTTTTTGTATGGGGCGTGACCGTTCTTCTTTAGCGTTGATTAGCGGTGAGGTGCCCCGAATTTTGTCAGTGTGTGCGTGCGCGCCGCATACGTATTGGCGCGCGCTCACATACAAACCGCGCTCGGTTCGTTTCTATGAAGATGACCTACTCATTTGTATTTACTCTGGTTTTACCAAGACGAAGTGGAGAGGTGTCGGGCTATCAATTTTTTCTATAGTATTTGGCAGCAGCGCTGCGCGGAGTGAAAAAGAGAAGTGGAAATAAAATGTGATTGGTTATTCAACACTTCTTTGCTCCGCTTCGCCTTAGTGGAAACCGGGCCTCGCGTTTTCGTCACGAAGTCAATGTATTGAGTACCCATCACTCAAATAATAATCAAACTATACTTCTAACTTACACACACACACACACCACACACACACACACACACACACACTCTCTCTCTCACACACACACACACACCCACACACACACACACACACACACACACACACACACTACACACACACATGCTTATAATACTATTGTTATTTTTGTTAAGTTTATTTCAAAAAAATTTTTAATATGCTTGTTAAGTTAAATTAATTTTCAAAATTACCATTTGTGATAAATAACTTTATTTAGTACCGTTCACCGATTTAAGTGTGGGCACTGGCTCCTGTAACACAGGTACATACACCTAGCACAGGAGTCAGGGGTTTCGCAATTTTATACTGTACTTGTTTTTATGTCAATAAAGTTATTATTTATTTTATTTATTTTTTATTTTACTTCATACTCACTCAAATTCACCTCCAGGCTAAACAACGTGCTGCCGGACCCAGATACGTTGGTGCCGATGTTCTGGTTCCGGCAGGAGCTGCAGACCACGCCCGAATACGCCGCGCAGGCGCGCCTTGCGCTACGATTGCGGTACTGGGTGCCGTACGGGCTCATCGCGCTCACTGTAAGTTGACAATCATCACAAAGTTACTGAAAAAGTGTGAACATGTAACGTTCTTGAGTGGCGACCACGAGCCAGAGAGGTTGTGTAGAGGCTTGGGAGGCGTCATTTACGAGGAGGTCTCTTAGACACCGACTGAGCACTCGACTCTCGACTACAAATGGGGGCGCTAAAAAGAATTTATTCTCAAAGTGGGCAGTAGACAAAATAAGTTTGGGAACCGCTGCACTAGGTGGACCGACGATCTGGTGAAGGTCGCGGGAGGCGCCTGGATGCGAGCGGAGCAGCGGTCTTTGTGGAAATCCTTGGGGGAGGCCTTTGTCCAGCAGTGGACGTCTTTCGGCTGAAACGAACGAACCAACATGTAACGTTTAAGAACAAAAAAGTTTTGCGCAAATAATATTTTCATTCTGTCATTTGATACGTAAATCAACCAATAAATATCCCAAGAAACAGCTACTTCAAAAATAAATTAAATTTTGAGTTATGTTGCTGTACAATTTCTAGTAGTTTTTTTGTAACCCGTCAAGTCTACTAGTGAATCGAGACATTATTTAAATCAATTGTTACCGCGGTCTGAATTAAAAAAAAAAATATCGGGTCTATTGTCAGCCAAAGAAAAACTCGGAGATATTTCCACGAGCCCTTGCTAGAGCGACAACTTCTTTTCAACGATTAGACTCTTAATACATTTAATTGCTTTAGTGGAGATTCCATCTAAACCGGTGCTTGTGTTAGCATCCAAGTCATCTATTATCTTACTTATTTCGTCTGTACTACAAGCTTGGATTTCATTAAGCGTAATATCATGTGAGTGGTTTTGTCCATAGGTTAAAATATTTTCTGTGCAACTGTGATATTCATGTGGTATTTTACTAGCTAGTTCTGAACCATGAGAAATACAAATATTTTATTTAAACAAACACCGTTTACGTTGACGTTCACAGGGATAAAAGCTGTTTCTTCAGTTAATAATTCTTCAGTTTATATTCGTTGGTATCTAATAGACTTATCGCCCAATAAGCGTTTTTGGCTTGATATGCCGTTCACATAAGCTTTTCTTACTTTAGAACTAGATGGCGCTTTGCAAAATGTCCAATGATAATATGAGTTTAAATTATACACATTAAATTCCAATATTTTGTACCAGTCAAAACTAAGCTTTATTTCCTTTGCAGGTAATCGGCGTAATTCTCCTAGTACCAGGTATAATAATTCTATTCAAACGGATATTAAAGTCGTCGGAGACGAGGCCTATTCTCTCGGAGTCTTCGTCAGAAGAAAGTACCAACGCAGCTCAGTGACGAACAAAGTCTAGTTCGAAAACCTTCCAAATTGACTGTACAATTATACTAGTGAAAAATACCAAAAGATAGTACCAGTGAAAAGTGCGTAAGAAATGTTCACAAAGGTAAGGTACGGATACACTTTCATAAAATGTCATGCTTATTAGCATTCTTAATACAATCGCGTCCCAAGATTCTGAAATGTCAAGTGGCAAAAATAAAAATAATACCCCAGTATTAATAGTAGCACCCTCCTGTAAATGTCATAATTCTAAGGTACGTGGCAATAATCGGAACTAATAATCCAGTGTTGATAGTAGCGCCCTCTTGACAATTCACCGTTGAACATCTATGAAGTACTTAATTGCTCAATATAGTCGTAATTATATTGCTGTCACGACTCTGCGACGGGTGACTGTGTGAGCGCGACAGCAACGTAATTACGCGCGAGCGATAAGGATGGGTAGCTAGGGGTCATTGGACAAAATTCTACGTGCTCACAGACCGGGCTTTAGATAGTGGCATGCTTTCGTGCTAGTAATGAGCATGGTGTATCTGTACCTTAACATTTGCTGTGTTTTTCTTTACACACGTTTTACAAAATTGTACTGTAACTAAGCATAATAAGGTGACTTTTCCAAACATGACTGCACCAAAACATTACACTCCGGAGCTAGTATTACTATTTAATAATGTGAATGTCCCAAAGACGTAGTCACAGTTTCTTAGTTGATTTTGAACACTTATGTATAAAGCAGGATCATTCGTGACAACGAATCTGTTGTATTTAATGTTAGTAAAATGTGTGTTTCTGTATCAGTGCCTTAATTTCAAAATTGTCTTCTAACGAGAGGGTATTTAAATAAATTTAGATCTAAAATGACTGACATCACATAGCGTAACCAATAATGTGATTCAAATCCCGAAGGCAAGTATCATTTCATTTGCTCTTCCATTTGTTTTATGAACTTTTTTATAAGTACACGATTATGTTCAAATTTTCTCAAAGATTTTAAGACTTATATTGATGATTTAAAGTTCGAAATTCGTTGAGGAAATTCGTTATTTTGTAGCTAATTTATGCTGGTGACTAGTATATTGAAACCCTGACATAACATTTTGTACAGGGTATTCTTGTGTGACAAGTATTTACGAAAATAGAGTCTTAAGGAAGTCTTAAAACAAAATTTTAATCTTTTCCCTGGAAAATAATACAAAAATGATATTTTCGACTGATTGTTATAGTTTTCTTATGAAATGGAATATGTCCAAAGAATGTCAATCAATAGTTACCTACGTTTTAAGTGTTCCAGACTTTGCCATATAAATTGTTTAGGATTCTTATGATTATTGAGCATTTTGACAAATGTAAACAAATCAATATGCAAAAAATACTATAAAAATGTAAAAAAAAAAACAACCAAATCGTTATTTTTATATGCTATTTTTATTAGTTTTGTTTACCTTTGACAAAAATCTGGTCAAATTATAATTTTGTTAACTAGCTTTATTCTTATTCTATAATTTGTACATAGTAGAGTGTAGATAAGTATTGTTAATAGTTTAAACATTTTGTATTATTATGATTGTACATTTGTATTTTGTACTTAAATATAGTTTATGATGTTTTGATAATGTTGAGTTTTATTCAAATTACTAACTTTTATTTTACACGTCATAAAACGGTAATAATAAACACTAAAAAGCAGTTTAATAGGTTATATGCAATTTTCCTAATTAGTTGCCATTTACCTTATCTCTATCTTACCGTTACCGTTCTATTCATGAATAAATAAATAAATAAATAAATTAATTAACATTCTAAAGAAATAAATTATTTCAATGTAGAACATAATACGCCGCATAATAAGTTTATGTTTTTATCACTACAAAATGAGTAGTAACCGGTATCTATTTAATATGAAAATCGTAAATTTGGTGGTAACTATACAGGATGAGCTACTTTTTTAGGGTCAAATAGGCGAACTTGTATTCTTAAAATGACCTTACCTATACACCTACGAAGTTTGTCTAACCTTCCGCCAAACACCCTGTATACAGGCTGGTCAGACTTGAACATCGTGAATAAAAATTATAACGGATAACGGTAAATTAGCAATATCGTTATGTAAAAGGATTGGTCTACCCAGTAGTATGGGAAGGAGATACTTTTATCATCTTTCTGTTGGGGAAATAACCCGCTGGTAACTTGGTAAATACAAAAGTGCATGATGTATTTCTACCATAGAGGCTTTAATTCCTCTATGATTTCTACTGATGAACCGTGATGTCGAAAATATAAAAGATACCTTTTTCTTGGCATATAACGCAAAATTAGGATTAGTTTGGCCTCGGTTCTTACGAATTGGTAAAAGATTTTGCAGCTGTTGCATGGATCGTTTCCATTGAAGATCAAAAGAATATAAAAACACTGAAAAAGCGCCTGAAGTATTATTAGCAAGAAAAGTAAATAAACAATAGAACCGACATACACGCTGTGATACTCGTAAGATGTAGCAGTGGTAAGCATTATTAGTTTTAAGACGTAGCCCAAGTAGTAAGATTTTACAGTACTTATTTTGAAATAAATAAAACAGATGACCTAACCTAACCTAACCTAACCTAACACCCTATATTTTTCAAATTGTAAGTGTGTTAAGAATAAAATTAATATTTAAATCACTTACATACTTACCAAAATTAATATTTTATCTACTTTTGTTTTAAATTAGATTCGTATGCAGAATTGATCACATTTAGATCTATGAAACCGTCAAAATGGACGCATTAGCAACATAAATTAGGCTAATATTGCAGGTTGCACCAAAAAGACAAAAAATATAATAGCAATTTTAAGTTTCACTGTAGATAAGTATGTAAATTAAATATTTGCATAAAAGATATGAAAATTGTTTTAAACTCAGTCTTAATCATTTCTTTGTATGGTGGCGATAAAATAATTCCAATGTGATGATAATACTATCATGGATTTAACTTACCTACCTCACTACTACCATTTAAGCACCTACGTAACCTAGGTACAGTCAGCGTCAAATAGTTCATGACACCCAAAGTGACCAAAAAGACAACAACACAACCATATTCCGATTGTAACAAAGGCGTGTTACGAACTTATTCGCTACTAGCGGCCGCCCGCGACTTCGTACGCGTGGATCCCGTTTTACCTCCTTCATCTATCTTACGCGGTTTAGACTTTTTCATACAAATGTTTTTTCCCGCTAACTCCCGTTCCCGTGGGAATTTTGCAATATTCTGTTGTAACTAAGCTTTAAGTTTACTAAGGTACCTGCATGCCAAATTTCAAGCGTCTAACTTAAGCGGTTTAGATTTTTCATACAAAAGGATTTTCTCGCGAATTCCTGTTCCCGTGGGAATTCCTAAGTATACTATAACCTGCCCAGGAGTATGAAGAATAATTGTACCAAGTTTCGTTAAAATCCGTCGAGTAGTTTTTGTTTCTATAAGGAACATACAGACGGACAGACAGACAGACAAAAATTTTACTGATTGCATTTTTGGTATCAGTATCGATCACTTATCACCCCCTGATAGTTATTTTGAAAATATATTTCATGTACAGAATTGACCTCTCTACAGATTTATTATAAGTATAGATTTTGGGTGTCACGAACTATTTGACGCGGACTGTACTACTGAAAGCGATGGAACGATTACGGTACGCGAAACGCCTACTAAATTAATAACAGCAAAACCGCAATTAAGAGTAAGCTTGCGGTAAATGTTTTCACAGGAATATCAGATTTGCATGAATATTTATAATTTGCTACAGGGTTGAGTTCATTTTGACTTGAAAGCTGTTTAATGAATGAAATTAAATATGTTTCAGCCTTTATCAAGCTTTTGAGTGTAATTAAAACAACTGAAATGTTTTCTTCATCGTTTAATTTGTTTTTAATTGTCTCACTAATTACAAGCGAGATAAAAATACATTTAATCCATCTTATATCCGCCAGAACCTTATCATTTAAAAAACTTTAGACACAGATTTAAAAATAAACACGAAGTTACACTTTACTACTTAGGCTGAGTTGCACCATCTTACTTTAACTTTGACAAACGTCAAAAATCTGTCAAACTCCATACAAAAAGCACCGGTTATTGTTATTGTTACGCATAAATAAATTAAGATGGTGCAACTCATTTTAGTATTTTTTCTATGTTCTGTGGTATTTTTATTGGTCGCAGAAGACTATGTAAGAATAGGTATGGCTTACCTATGTTAATGCGATATTTTATTTTAGTGTCGTGTCTATAAAATAGTTTGTAGTTAAATAGGTGTACTTTGTAAAGTAACCTAACATTTGTAGTTAAATAGGTAAGTGTGTGTGTAGGTATTTATTATTTATTAATTAGTTAGGTAAAACCATATGGTAAAACTATGAGTTTTTCTTATCAAGCCCTAAGCAAACGTGTTTCTACGCGACGAGATAAGTAACAAACAAACATTAAAATAAAATAAATACAAACCCACTACGTAAACATTACCTAATCATGATGACTAATTAAAAATTAGTTTTCGTTCCTACAACTTTAAATCTGCAACCAGTGCTCTACGCCATTTATTCAATAGTTAAACCTATAACTAAGTGTAAACGATAATTATAAACTTCATATACCACCATACACCAACCCATATGTTGTCCCGAAGTGGTGGTCTAATCTAGGGCAAGCTATACTTATTTGGGACGTGTATTATTGGATGTGTGTGTATAGTACTGAATGCTTAAAACATTTTGTTTAATTTATTTTTAATAACGAATGTTATTGACTCAAACTACGTATAGTAAGTACCTAAGTGCTAATCAATTAGAAGTATTAATAAGTAGGATGTCGTTTCTGGCATTTTTCATCTGACTACTTATCTACCTAGCTCTACATTTTGGTTAATTGCCAACTACAAACACCTAATTAGTAAATAGGCTCAATCATTAAACGAAAACAAATAGTAATAAAGTGGTCGACATATCTTTGTCTCATTAACTCGTAAGTTCATCCACAGTTTGTTGATAATATCGAGTGAATCGACGACCGTTATCAGTCCTACCGCGGGTTTGGGCACGGCCTGACGCGTCTTCTCACAAAGTTTTGGATCGCGCGGTTTCCTACGAACGCATTTTAGTATTTTTAGTTTATATTTAATTCATTCCATTACGACTCTACCAAGTTTCAATCAATGAAGTGACAAGAATTTCATTCAATACCGTGTTTTGGAGATGAGTGTGTTGTTTTAAAACTGTGCAAGCTCGGATTTCGGAAATTGTTTTAAATTTTCACGCGTGAAAAGGTAAGGTACTTTTAGCACACCTGCGTAAACAAATAGATAAAACTGGATTTCGGCTTGATAATGATTTTGCCGGTTAGACGATAAGTGATAACGATGTACCAAATAGTCACGTCTTTTGTTTAGGCTCGTTGATTTTGTGATAACTTCAGATTTAGGCCGATGATCGATTCGTTAGAAAAACTTAGTCAAAATATTTTTTTCGAGAAAATCGTCGATATTTGAAGTTCTAAACACTGTTAGCAGTGGTAGAAATGTTTCAGCTACAATGTGAATGACTTTTGTGTCTAATATTGATGGTGTAAAGAATAAATTGGAAACAAACAACATAAGAGCGAGCATGCCTGCGCCTGAGCTATTTGCGTGCACTGATTGTCGCGATAGTGTTCGATAACACTCGAACCCATAAATTGATCGCCGATGATGCGGAAGTTACGAAACAAATAAGGGGATACAAAGTTTTTGGAATGTTTAAAAGATACTATTTATAGATTTTTGTTACTGAAAACATTCTGGAAATACTTTAATCTAATCAAAGCGTGCGGCACGTATTCTAGGTAATCTTAAATAATGTGTCTTCATAGTAAACTTTATTGTCTTTCTTAAAATTAGAAGTGTAGTAATAAACTTGCAACTTTATGTGACGTCTTAGTGAACAGTCCAGTTAAGTGAGTTAATTAAAATGTGAATATTAAGGTGAACGCCTAAATAGAATTTTAAAGACGTGATGACGTGAAGTGACCATTTCGGCTGTGGAATTTTAAATAGGTAGAGCAATAAACATGAGGCTCCTCACGCTTATCATGTCATGATATCATCTACATTTTAATCACATCTTAAAACTCAAGGCAACCACTTTCTTCATTCCTCAAAATAAATGGAACCAGAATAGCCCTTCAAACGAAGTATCATCTCGATTCATTTTCTCCGCGATCTCGTAGTTAGAGTTGTTCGATTCCAAGGTAAACAATGTAAGTAAACATCAATTTTTATTATTATTATAGCTACTTTTAAATAAAGCCAGCCAAAGACACCTTATTATGGCGGCTCATTGGGCCATTATTACCTAAATACTGATAAAACTGCATTCAGATCATTAACAAAAATCAATTAACAAAATATCCCGATAACAAATAAATGAGGCGTTGTTTTGACGCCTTTTGACTGGTATTTTTAATAATACTTGTAATATCCTTCTATTAATAGGTATCCATTCGGTTCTAGCTATTATCCATTAGGTACTACCTAGATACTTAAAAGTCTCTTGTCTAATTATAAAGATTAAATTCATTTCAACCCTCAATTGCAATGTTTGTTATATTTTCACAGTGCCTAATTACATAATTGTTTGTATTTCCTTGATAAAATAAATAATAGCATTTGAACTTAGGTATAGTAGAGATATGTACGAGCGCGTGGGTTTGTCCGAGTTTATCGAAATAGGTAGTAGTACATACTTAGATATCATTACAATAAAATTAGTCACTATGGAGAGGGGTGTTGTAACCAATAAATACTGGTTGACTGGCAGATAATGTCATCTGGAATTAAGTCCGCCACTGTACAGTTTTATGGGCAAAAGTATTAATAAATAAATAAAAATACTTCCTTCTGATAATAAAGCAAAGATTCATAGTGACTAGCAATACTTAGTACCTATGTATAATGCTAAACTAACTAGCTGACCTGACGAAATTAGTACCGCCTATGTTCATCAGAAATAATGTAGGAATGAAATGGTGAAATAATTTTTCAAATCGGTCTAGTAGTTTCGGAGCTTATTCAATACAAACAAACAATCATAACTTTCCTCTTTGTAATATCTAGAGTAGATAAATAATTTAGCAGCATCACCTGACATGATCTGAATGAATTTTGGATGAAAATTGTACAACAGTCGATGTTCAATCAAGGTATGGTTGGTGCCCTATGAATATAGTAATAAGTGGGATTTTTCAACAAAAACTCATAGCGTGATGGGCTGTCGATTGTAGTAATGTTTTTGTTTTTAATCAAAACCTCAAAGATTATAATTAAATCAAAACAAGATAATAGAGATATTTGGATGATAAAATATATTATTATTCAATACTTAAATTGATAAATTAAAGTTCCTCAAGTTGTCACTTGTAAAACACATCCATTTTATGCGTCAGAGTGGTACTTACTGAGTATAAAACTTACAGTCATGGTTATCACTCTTTGTGCAAATCGAGTCATCGAGTAACTTGTATAAAAAATATAATTTTATTTGTTTTGTTAACTGATAGATGTTTATTAGTAGGACAATGCTTCTTTTGCTCCTCTTGTGTTTTTTTTCTTTTATAGATATTTGGTTTATTTCCACTTGAATTGATTCATATTGAATAATCTGTTGATTTAAATTGGCTTTTTACTCGTATCTTTCTTCTTCGTCGGCCGTTTGGTGTAGTGGTTCGATCGAAACGGACTACTATTCCGGAGGTTGCGGGTTCGATTCCCGCACAGTACAAACATTTGTGTGCATGAACATATTTTTTTTGTTTTCTATGTATGCTAAGTATGTATTTAAAAAAAAAAAGTATTTAAGTATGTTTATATCCGTTGTCTAGTACCCATAGTACAAGCTTTGCTTAGTTTGGGCCTAGAAGCGCAGTGTAAAAATGTCCAAGGATATTCTTTTTGTAACTAATCCTTAGATACTGTTCGACTACTTATTCTTGAATTAAGTTCAAATATTACGTTAGCATACTAGATGTGTATAATTTTAGACGCACAAGGGTATTATTGTCTAAATCATGTAGTTTTAATTCAATTACGTACACGTAATTTTATTATAATGAAGTTGTATTTGTAATTATGTACTGCATTACATTAAAATTAATTACACGACGGTCCTGAAAATCATGCAATTAATGGTAGAGCAGATTCATATTTTCATTTTTTTCGGACGTTACGTCCCTGAAAAGGTCTGTTTATAAATATTTTGCACCGCTAATTTGAAAAAAGTCAAGCTGTTAGATTGTACTTGGTTAATGCAGGAATTTCAGTGGTGAGAACCATCATCATCAGGATCAGGTCATTTAGCCTAGTAGCAGACTACTGATTTTTTTTAGTTGGCCGATAGTTGGACCCGATTTTTTGTATGAAGAATCGGCCGATACCAAATCGGTGCAACGTGCGCACTATCATACAATCCATACGGATTAATAGCCCGATCCAACTATAGGCCGACAAAAAGTCTGTCTACACTGCGGGAGCACGACGCTCTAGTTTACCAGAGGGAATAGAGCAGTGGTTCTTAACCTTTAAGTCACGAGGGACCATTTTAACAAATTTCTGTCTTGTCAGGGACCACTTTTTTTTTCAATATCCTATGAAAGGAGAGGTCGTTTGCGTTGTGTTGACTCGACTCATCACGTCACGTCACTTGTTTATTACGATGTCTTCGTGGACCACTTGGAATGCCTCCAGGGACCACCAGTGGTCCGCGGACCACCGGTTAAGAACCACTGGAATAGAGGATTTGCCTACATTCTCCCACGCTGGCGTCTTCCCAGACAGATTGGGGATGCTGAAGTTCGAATATTTGTCCCTTAGTTGCCTTTTACGATGGTGAGATTAATGAATAACAAATCAAAGTTCAAACAATCCTAAAATAACTCATTGAAGTAAGTATGCTGTTGTGGTTATAAATGCCGATATAACGGCGATGTCAACAGCAGACGAAACAATGCGCAGGGGCCGTCTGCGCACGATTGTTTTATGGAACCCACGTGGGTCGGACTGTGTGAGCAATCAACGAAAATAATTGCTTAGTTTTATGGAGATGATCATTTTGGTAAAGACCTTCATCTCAGAGTGCACAGTCATCATCCAATGGACTTTGGAAACCTTGCAAATCGGCTAATATTCGAAACGGAGTATTTGGTAAAATTATCTTTGATTTTGTTAGATCATTAAGATAATTCAGACTTTGTTTCGATTGATTTTAATCATATTTTATCAACCGAATTCCCAAATTCTATGGGCACGTATTAAAATGAAAGGATTCTATGAATGTGTTTAGTCATGGCTTATCTGCGACAAAATCGTTGACTACCTTCGCAAAGTACCTAATTGTTACCATTTTGTAGAGACTTAAGACATTGAACTCATCAAAGATATTAAGTACTCATATAACTTCACAATAGTTGTTTAACCTAGTCTGCGGTATTAAGATAACATTTATAAGAATTAGTCATTTTACAAAATAAGTGTAATACTCGTATGTACTGCATTACTACGAGTACTTCTGTGGCTCTACATGCAATAGTTTTACGCCATGACAAGTGTATTATGGGTAACAAATACCAGATATTCAGGATATTTGCTTTTTATGTAAAAGTAAATAAAAGGAAGTACAAATTGTTCAAATATCAGACGAATTACCTAGCCCAAACTAGCTCGTACTACGGCGATAAGATATGCGATAAGGATTCTTATACATATAAATATTACACAAATAATTTATAATATAAAAATAAACGCTATAGTTCCGAAGATTGTCCAGACGGCTTAACCTCCTTATGAGATAACATTGAGAGATAGGCTTAGTTGTTGTATCAAACTATGTATGTTTGATGAACTAAGTAACTTTTTGTATTATGTATCGGGAAAACTTTGTCCATATTAGCTAATGAAAAACGTGATAAGTATTATGTAATTACAGAGGGCTACTTATTAGAGTTGTAGGCGAGCAGACTAGAACTAAAAATTAGAAAGACAGTGCCCTACTGTGAAACGTACAGGTAGGATAAGACTTTTCATCAGTCTTTACCTAACATTTTCACAATGTTGATGAATGATTAAAACTTGTCCCTAGCACTCTACTTGGAAACAAAGGAAAATAGCACCGATGCTTTGCAAAAATAGCAGTGGCAGTCTCGCAAAAATTTTAATCAAGTGACCATAACATTCATCCTCATCATTTCAGCTATAGGACGTCCACTGACGATTACTATAACATTAGATAATATGGCTAATACTAGTGTAAAATAGCCAATCGTGGGTCGAATCACGAAGAGGCGTAACTGATTTTTATCAATTTTACAGGAGCGACGCATAAAGATAATTTGAAGTATGGAAACATGCATTAGGGGCCCTTTTTACCTTTTTTTTTATTTAAATGACCATAATAGATGTGACAACTGACAAATCAAGATCAATAACTATTTTTATGTAGGGACTTGCATAACAAAACAACGACAAACGGTTCACTTGACATCTGGCATCTCAGAGAAGCAATTGCACATAAGGGCCCTTGAGTCTTGCTCCGGGAAGAATATGTATTACAATTCTTGTTAGTGGTTACTACTTATAGTATTATGTAGGCATGTGAGCAGTTGTAATAAGTGTGAAATTCCAAAAAAACGTGTAAGTAGATTGTATGTTGTGTAACCTATTGTACTTTAGGCACGTTTGATTTGTACAAGGCTCAAGGTATGGTAGTGGATTAAAATAAAATAAAAAACAATGAAATATACAAAAGGATATTTAAAATATTATATACAAAAGGATTAATTAATCGGTTTAGGATAAGATCTTTTTGGATTTTCAGTAACTAAAAACAGAGAAGCCAAGCCGCCTTGATAGAAACTTTTGCACTTACAACATTATTGGACCAAATGGACTCAAATGGTAAATTCATGGATTTCATAGGCCATATTTTTTATTGAGTCATAGCTCACATGAGAAAAACCAAGTGATACATACAGACACTCGACCTTGTAATTCATATACATAGCCAGCCGTATTTTCTGGACCACAGCTCGTTCCCAGCGTCTTGCTGGCGGATGCGTCCATTATCTACTTGAGGCCAGTCCGCGCTGTTTCACTGACCAGTTGGTATACCAGTCGAAACGTCAAAAAATTGACACTATAACTTTGAGATTCCAGTGCATCTTTATGGAAAGGGTTATTTGGACCTTGATGATCACGTCACGCGTCATACCTTGAGAACAACTATTTAACTAAATTATGTTTTTCAAGTTTTATAATAGGTACTTCGTAGGGTTTTTAAGTAATAAAGAAACGCAGAAAATTGTATAATTTCAGAAAACGACTATTTTTTGTTGTGTTGTGGGACGACTCATCATCATCATCAGTGTTTTTTTTTATCCACAACGAGGAAGCTCTTGGCCTCATTACTATCTCACCCGATGGTAAGTGACGATCAGGCCGAAGGTGGAAGCGAGCTTCACCCGGAATCCTCAACCACGGAGGAACTGGCTATCTTACCTCTAACTGCCGGAACACAACAATGCTGTTAACATGTTGTTATGGCGACAGACTTAGGTAAGATGGTGGTAGCTAGCCAGGCGGACTTAGAACAAGCCCCTACCACCATCCAAACCGAACAGAAAAATCGGCTCCCACTGGGAATCGAACCCGGGACCTCTGCGTCTGAAGCAGGTGGTCTAACCACTAGACCACAGAGGCAGTTATAATTAGTCTCCACTGCAGGAGCACGACCCTCTAATTCACCAGAGGCAAGAGGATTTGGCCTACACTCCCCACGCTGGCCAGGCGGGTTGAGGAGGTGGGACGACTAATAGAGCTTTAAGGCAATTGAGCTTATGTAGTTTAATGACATCATCATCATCATCATTTCAGCCATAGGACGTCCACTGCTGAACATAGGCCTCCCCTAATGCTTTCCACGTTGATCGATTGGTAGCGGCCTGCATCCAGCGCTTCCCTGCTACCTTTACGATGTCGTCTGTGATTTATGTCGATGTGATGTACGTTTGTGATTTAATGTAAAGTAAAGAAACTACAAAATTGCTCTGCAGCCTACATCCAAATAGAGATGCTTTCTGTCGACTAAGTAGCCCTTCCTTACCATTATTCACTATAATGATTCACTTGTAATAAATTCATCAAGTGTATCTTATTGATAAAGTTATATCACGTGTTTCAATTAAACAACAATTTCTAACTAAGTGACAGATGATTCCGTTATCTAGAGGTCCATCCAGGTCTTTCTTAGTGCACTTGCACTCGTCATGATCATAGTACAACCACAACCTAGTCTAGTTCATTAGTTTGTTTTTGTTCTATTATCAGTTTACGATCCGTCTGGCTGGCCGCGACATTTTAGTTAGATTTAAGCGTCGAGAGACTGCGTAAGTACTTAGTGTCTGTTTTACGCCCGTATTCACAAACGATGCTTGCTTAAGTGAAGCAGCAAATCGAACGCACAGCGTTGAATAGAGTTCTGTGATCGGTTCGTGTGTGACCCTGTGGGTCCACGCGCACTGTGAGACCTCATAGTATGTTTGTGAATACGTGCGTTAGTATCTGTTTTAGTCTTACTTGCTTAAGTGAAGCAGCAAATCGAACGCACAACGGTGAATAGAGCTCTGTGATTGGTTCGTGTGCGACGCTGTGGGTCCACGCGCACTGTGAGACCTCATAGTATGTTTGTGAATACGGGCGTTAGTCTTATGTTTTTTTTTTGCTGTTGGAGACTTGGAGCACCTTTATCAATAAATAGGTATTGTAAAATTTTAAATAAGTACTTCCGTCACAGGCTGATGTAACAGAGATAATAGCTTACACCAATGACCACGGGTCAAAGAATTATGTTTATCTGTTTAGTTTATTTAGGTCTTATTAAAATTACGAACTAGATTTTTTCTTATAAACAATAATAAAATATAATGACTAAAGATACTGGTTATAATACCTATCTTTAGAGTCATTAGAGTCTGAGAAACTTAATTATCTCTATATTTTTTATCATATCTTTTTAATCAGAATTCTACGCGGAATCGTTCTAACATTATAAATTTATAATGTGATGATGAATGGATTTTGTTGTTCTTAACCACTGAACCGATTTTGGTGATATAGAGTTAAGAGTTATTATGAGACCCAGCGAAAAGCATAAGATAGTTTTTATCCCGATTTTTAAAGCGGACAATCGCGATATAGTCTTTTTGTGACAGACCAATATTCACGGGCAAAGCCGCAGGCAAAATCTAGTAAACTAAAAAAGGCGACCTTGCAGCTCAAAAAACACTTGCTAAAACCACTCTACCATCTAATAGAATTACTCGTAATTCCCGCGTGTCTCGGTCGCGTGTCGGCTCTAATTGGGCTATTTTCCAATAACAGGTCATCATACTCGTCATTAAGGCTCAGGATATTGGAGCGTCCGCTTCTCATGTGGAGGAGGCCACTTTCTTTGTAAATCAATGATCCGGCGCATTTAAATCGGATGGAATGCCGAGAATGTTGGCGGTAGGAGTCTTACAGTGACTTGGTCCACTTTTAGCTCAAGCCAAGTCGCGGGATCGAATTTTTAAATATTTTTTCTTCCAGTAACTGGGCTTCCTGGACTTCCAAATCGACAAAAAATACTCTAGAATCTTAGAGAGGACCCAGTTGCTGGAAGAAAAAATATTCTATCCAGCGGCTTGACCCGTGGACCAAGCTAAAAGTGGTCCAAGTCGTTGGAAGACTCCTTTTAGCATCGGCGATTTTACGACTATATCGATGCTCATCGCGATTTCACGCGTTTGTACGCAGTATCGGAATCGCGCATTGTACCGATCCTAAGAGTAGCATGTTTTGTGTGCTATGGCTCTTAATCACAAGGAATGTCGGCGCTAGCACGTGGAAATTCATCAGATTTGAAACCGGTTTTCTAAGTCTATCTATGGGTTTCAGGAAAAACAAGTTAACAATAACCTTGAGAAAAGCATCAAACGTACATAAGTATAATACTTAATGGATGAAATAAAAATTTGAAACAAAAACCACTCATCTATCCCTTCCAAGAAAACCGTTGTTTGTTCAAGTTGAAGAATGGCAGCAATTTATTTTTATCTGTCGTTATAAAACTTTAACTGACATAATTAAATTTAAAAAAAAACCTGTATATGCGGGTAACATTTAATTCTACAAGTCATTTAGTCTCCCTGCAGAAACACGATTTTATTTTTATTAGAACAATATAAGTATTAGATTCTTTTGCAAATTCAATAAATCCTGTGTACTATCTGTGGTACTATTCCCTCGTAACCTCTGAATATTTGTTTATTAATACAACTGATACAACTCTGTAGGTATAGGATCTTCAACTTTTGGAAGACAAACAAGATCTAAAAATAGATTGTACATTCGCCACTTAAGGAAGCAAATATATTAATAAGTCAATTTAAAATCACTTCAGATCCTCATCTAAGTTTTTAACCTACATGTTTGTTTACGAAGACTGTCCGGTTTTTAACCATCTAATCTTGTTTTGATGAATCAAGCCCTGGAAATAGTCCCCAGTGTCTCATAGTAAATACTACGCAATGATTTCGACACGTGTACCATTCATACCTACACCACAGTGGAAACAGGTTCAGTGAACCTAAAAATATAAATCTTTATCAGAAACTAAATCAAAATAAAATCACGTGGCCAAAAACTTAGAGCTTGCCCAAACAAATATTTCGACAACCCAGGACTGTCATGGCGCGGGCGCTGCAAAACGAAGAGAGCCGACCACAAATAATGTGAAATGGCTTAAAGAAGAAGAAATCAAAATATAATTACAAAAATAATAGTGGCCTGTAGTGACCACATACTTTTTAGAAACTGCTTCGCAGTTAAACTGCCCACGGTGAATCTATTTCAATACTTATTTATATTATATTTAAATTCTGCCATTAATTAGTCTATCATACGAAAAACAAGGTCTTGTAAGGATCAGGTTTTAAAAAAGATATAAAAACAATATACGTGATAATTTCCAACCTCATTAGTAAATCAGTGACATAGACTAAAACAATCAAGCTAAATTAAACTTACAAGATTGTCCTGTTTATATCACATACACATACATAAGAAAAACATTTCATAAGTAAGAAGCTAATAATAAATAATGCACAGGTTATTTTGCTACTCTACTAGCTAAATGATGTATGACGAATGAAAAATGCAGCTAAGAATATTCCTAACATTTAATTTCAAATCTCTAGATGTGGCAAAACCAATAAAGAATTATACTTTACTTCCATTTCAGAAATAGAACTGAAACTGAATGGTAAAATTAGCGTCAAAAAGTTCGTGACACCCAATAGAGAAGTACCTAATATTTTGTCCTTTCAAAAATATTCACTGGATGAGATATAAGTAACCCTACTGACTCTACTTCCATTATGTTACTACTATGTATTATTATGTTAAGTGCGCCGCATACAAAGCAGCGCGTGGCACGATGAGTAAATGTTTACAGCGGTAGTAAATAACAATAGCTTATTAATCATTAGCCATGATTAATTTTTAATGTATCCCAATCGGGTTGTCCGACGACGAACTTCTGTCTCTACAAGACCTAAAACATATTGCGCTGTGGGGAAAAGGAACCCGTGTAGAGTCGACTGTACATCACCGATCAACTGTTGCATAGGTACTCGTAATTGCATAATATTACAATAAAATTACTTAACATGTCTCAGTGCGCTGCTTGATGTGTCATCGTCCGTACATTATAGGATAAAAAAAATAACTTTGTTTCCGTGTTTGTTTAGTCAACCGATTTTTGTATAAGTTAAGTACGAAAATAGAAAAAAAAACGCTAGAATTCACACCGGACTTACGAGACAAATATCTAAGTATGTGGTTAACACATATTTACATCATTATTAGCACAGTTCATTCAAGGCGTAAAGATCCGGTTTTGGTAGCTAGTTCTTAGAATTAAGAGGCAGATTAATATCCCCAAGGATTTTCATTTCTGTACGGCTAGCACGAAAAACTTTCGAGTTCAAATCGTTTGCGTACTCGAATCGCCATCAAAAGATTTAGTAAGAAAACTACAACAGCGCCCTTGTGAACGTGTCGTAAAGTGAACTTAGTATGAGATGTGGTTGCACGAAACTTATTTTGAGAATCAAAATTGTCACGTTACGTTTAATTTGAAGATTGAGTATCGAATTTTATCGAATACGCAAACGATTCGAAGACGAAAGTTGTTCATGCTAGAGGTACTGATCGAAATAAAACGCGTTCAAATTAGTATTATAATCCAATCCCTGACTATCACGGGGAATATCTCATTATAGATATAATCAATCATAACAACAATATTTATGAAAAGTCCTTTTCAGTAGAAAATTTAGTAGGATGAACGCCTCCACTTTGTTAAAGAGGATACGCAAAAGTAGGTCTTTGGAAGTCCTTTAATTCTTAGAGTTAAGAGGATTTTCTCTTCCCCAAGGATTCTCATTTATGATTGAAATGAATGTGTTAACATTGGCTTTTGTAGTACGATCACTATCCATTCTACCAATGTACTATCTAGAATATCGCGGGAAATATCGCGTTTCTAGTGCAGTATGTTGCAATTCATGAGATATCTTTGCAATGAACTTTATAGATAACTTAGATTATTAGTAATACTAATTTTAAATTAACTGTACCTCTAACCACTAAGCTCTAGTAGATAATAGAGCATTCGACATACAGAGTTTTTTGCCATTTGGCAACAAGGGTAGAGTTTCACTTTTTAATAACCCAGGAAAATATCTTTGTAAAAAACAACGTGGAATAGATGAATACAACAAAAATCTATTTTGGTTCTCCTCCCTCTACATGTTGGTTGAAACAACTCGGACTATAATAGCAATTTGAGGAAAATGCAAGTTATTTTAACTTCTGTTGCCATGGTGCTTTGTATGGCTTTGAAATCGCCCCTCACTAATTGCGACATTTCCACATTGGGAAATGGGAATGGTTAAAATAGAGAGCTTTAGTCAAAAATAAACATCTTACGTAGGTAACATCTTTATATTATTAGTTTATATGCGTGGAAAATCATTTCATGAATATTTTTTTTTTTTTTTTTTTTTTAAAGATTATTACCAATTTGTATTGCCCAAATTACTAATAGTCCCATTAGCCCCTCGTGGTAAGCTAAATAAGCTTGTGTTACGAGTGGGCTCACCACAATAGTCGAGTCATGAATCATTAACATTTCTCTATATGGAAATGCACTTGAAGAGGAGTAAAACTAAATTGAAAGAAACCGTATGGTATGCCATTAATATGGGCTATTCATTTTTCTGATCAATGAAAATTTGCTCTATAATTTAAGAGTCAAGATTTCCATTCGAACCTTTGACGTACTGAAGCCATCGCGCCATTATGTAAAATTGTCTACGCAGCTACTATTTTCACTGACCTTTAGAGATGGGCCCGTGCACTTGATGTTAGTCCCCCGGGGCATCATCTAGCTCGACCTTGTACTATGGGTTACGTAACGAAACCCGATCGGACACGGCGCGTCGCGGCCTCGTCACGTTGCGGTCGCCGAGGGCTGGTGAGACTGAAACGGGAGAAAATATTGAGTAATTGGTGATTATGACCCGCGAAATATGATATTGCAGCTATTTTTAAAATGTCAATGAATTGAAAATAACTTTGTTTTGCTCTAAAGATCATCTCCGAAGAATTCAGGCGTAGATATCGAGATATCTGGCAATCCTGCCTGTATCTTATGATATAAACTAGCGGCCGCCCGCGACTTCGTACGCGTGGATCCCGTTTTACCCCCTTAGGGGTGGAGTTTCGTAAAATCCTTTCTTAGCGGATGCCTACGTCATAAAATCTACCTGCATGCCAAATTTCAGCCCGATCCGTCCAGTGGTTTGGGCTGTGCGTTGATAGATCACTATGTCAGTGAGTTATAATTATGTATATGTTACGGTCAAAGTGATAAATGTGAAAATTATGAATAATCGCCGGTTATTATGAATAATTACCGCATGATTTGGTAAATGTGATTAATATGAGGTCATTTATGTGTGTATAAAACTAAATAGGCGGCTTAGGGGTGGCCCAAGGGCCACCCCCGCCGCACCTTAACCTATTTTTCACTTTAAATCAAAACATTATATTATAGGCATCATGGAAAAGTAATATTATGCAAGAAACATTCCAAACTCATTATGCCAAATTATATTAATATATGATATCAAAACGTTCAAAAGTTTGACTGTACACGAGCACGTACACAAGATGTTGTTCTTTTTTATGAAATTTGTTAGTACTAAGGTTGAATTATTAAATAATCACTGTTAAATGTGATTAATTTATCACTTTTACCGCGACTGTCGGTTATTATTCATAATAACCGGTTATTATTAATAATTTTCAATTTATCACATTAACCGTAACATATATTTAGATGATGAGATGTTACTGAGGATATCCATATATAGAAGTTTCCATTTTCTTGGTTCTCATCATCGTTCCCGGAATATTTCCATTGGTTAGTCGATATGGTTAATGACTTTAATAAGATAGGCCTTTGTCTACAAACATCGGTAGAGCCAACAAATAGTAAGTTAAAAAAAGTAAGTACTTGTTGTTATCGTCATTTCCAACTGAAACAAATCCTAATCGAACACCTGTCATCAACTGAAAAGTTATGTTATCGTCTTATCGTGCAACACTTGCAACTGCACTTCAAGTCTGAAGTTTGTAGGTTTAATATTTATTTTATCAATTCACAAAATACGATACTAAATCCCACTCCAACAGCTGCATAACTTACGAGTACAAGAAGTAAACTCATAAACTTATGAAAACTAATACAAGTCATTTTATTTTTGCAAGTGGGCTTTTAAAAGGCACTTTTACACGTCCCAGTATTAACCCCAACACTGCTTCGGGACAATAAATGGGCCAGTGCTGAGAAGAAGCAGCGCAAGAAACTCAGTCACTATTTTATGTTTGACCGATAACAACAGTCAAGGCCAAATCAGTCCCGAGGGAAAGTTGACCGTAGTTGGACACTCAACGAAAGTAATCAGAAGTTAAGGATTACCTAACTTAATAGCTAAGGATCGACTATCCTCCAGTGGGAAGGTGACATAATTGACAATCAAGGGTATATAAATAACCTACAGAATCAAATAGATTTTAAATGCACCTGCAATATTGAAAACTTAGTAATTTGACGTGCATTATCAGTAAGTAAGTATTTATTCTGCGATAACAAAGGTGATCGTAAGACGAAAAGGTGAATTGAAACTTTATCTAACGAAATAAATGTAAAAATATGAAATGTAAAATGGTGTCGTGGTGTCGTTGCTGCATTGTTGCCAGGTTGCAAACATATTATTAAATTGTTAACCTGAAGATAAAGATGTTTTCATTGTTTTTTTGTTCGATAAATTGGAGCAAATACAGGTCGAAGGCCCCTCAACATAGTCTTATGAGATAATGCATAATAAAACAGACACTAACTTTATTGATAGCCTCTTACACCGCTACACTACCCACTACCCATTGATCACAGTTATAAACACGGCAAAAATCGTCTAAATATATTCAAATTCAAATTGTTTATTGCATCCCACATTCATTACAAATAGTGGTGGTGTTATTCAGACATTACTTAGGTGCCTTTTTGTTTTAAATAAAATAGGTAGGTAAGTATGTTTATTTTTTCGGTGTGACCTATGGAAGTTTTTGGTAATATTTAAGATTAGCTTTTGAGAGCGACTTCACCCGCGTGAATTTTGGCCTGATATTCAGGGATAATGTAACACTAATGCTGAAATATTTTTTTGTAGGTTAATTAGGAGAAGCTATTTTCTCATTAATAGAATAAATGATTCGTTCAAACTGTAAAATGCATTGGGATTCAATCAATTCGATTGAGGTTAAGTCATTATTGTGACCTCAAAAACAGGGCTACTTAGTTATTTATTAAAACTTATCTCTTTGCAGTAGGTACAGCCGATGACTGATGATTGATGATATTGTGATATCTTTTTGTCGCCGTGGTAACGGATTTAGTTCAGGCCTGATAAAAATTAAAAGAACATTGAAACAATATTTCAGGTCATTCAGTCAGGCTTCAATGCAGCCTTGGATAATAGTTTTGCGGGAATTACGAAATATTACTAACATTTAACACGTTCCAATCTCTTGAAACAAACAGGAAAATCCTCACTGGGTTTCACGAGTAGTTATCAGAGAAAACTTATACTAAGTACCTACTACATGGTGTAACTTTTAGAGTAACTTATACCTTACATTGTGAAAAGTATAGTTAAGTTTCATAGGCCAATATGTTAATTTAATTAGTAGGTGCATAAGGTGACATTACGATTCAATTCAGAATTTATTTCTTCTTCTTCTTCCTCGGTCCCTCACTGATGAGAATCGCGACCACAGATAGTGTTCCTCCACAGACTGCGATCATAAGCTGTGTGGACCATTTATTTATGGCTCCTAATTATTTATTTTCAGCTTATTCACAAACCCGGATTAAGTTTGTGTATGTCATTCTCTTTAATTGCTTGAATCCAAAAAAATATAATTGGCTCCAAATTCCATGTATGGAATACCATACATGGAATTCATCATTTTTTTGGGTGATTACATCATCAACCAAATTATCACGGTAATTTCGAACAATTTTCCGAAATGGAAACACAAATATGAAACGAATAGCATAATCACTATTCTAGCAAATTCTGAATGAATTTCGGATGAATCACGTATCATACGTAACTAATGTTGTTAGTATGATATTATCAAAATGCTAATAAATTCCAGTAAGAGTTATCTTCAGCAAAATCGATTATCGGCGGATAATTCTAACTTTTCTGAGAAGTATCGCGACTGATAACTCTGATAAGGCACACATAGGACGATTAACGATATGTTATTGCGATTATAATGATCGAGAAAGGTTTTCGGTTGTTTAAGCAAGTGTTTTGCGAAAAGGAGACTGCAAATACCTACGTTCTTTGATTAATTTAACAAGTTAAAGATACCTAAATACTTAGTTTGCACGAATTGTAACGTAGGATATTTTTTATTTGGCTGTTTTGTGTGTTGTTTAATAAAGAGTTTCTATCTATCTATCAAGAAAGATTTATATCTTTACTAGCTTTCCGCCCGCATTTGGTCTGTCACAAAAAGATTTTTCGCGCGGGTCCCTGTTTAAAAAACCGGGATAAGAACTATCCTATGTCCTTTCCTAGGATTCAAACTATCTCTATGCCAAATTTCATCAAAATCGATTCAGTGGTTTAGACATGACGTAGCAAGACAGACAGACAGACAGAGTTTATAATATTATTTATAATATTAGTATAGATATCTTTATGATAAACACCATGCTTGCAGAATCGTGGCACTCGTGGTTAATGTCTTCATAGTTGAATGTTCCAGTAGGTACGACGATAAAATGATTTTATCAGAGATCTGGGGCACTAGAGATATGTATCAGTTATATTACACATTCACGTCATTTATGCTAACACCAAAAACTCATCACTATCGATCACTTGCCCTTTGATATGATCACACTAAATCCCACGGATGACTGGTGACAGTGAAGGTCAATAGTTTTTATGGATAAGGGATAGAGGTAGTTAGGACTATGGTAAAAGCAATTCCTGACAGCTTTGTTAAATCTTCATGACTAAATCTATTCTAACAATCTCATAGGGTATCTTAAAACATGAACTTAAAATAACTCAAGTACTTACCTAAATAATACAAAGCTAGAACTACAAAAAGTCAAAGCGAGATGGGAATATTTACCCCAATATTAATATTAGGGGAACTAAGCATTTTACTAAGCACTTTAATTAATTATTATTGTGTGTTAACTTTACATATAGTATTTAAAGTATGTACAATGAATATGTGAAATAAAGTTCTAGCACATACCTTCCTTGTGATAAACTTGATGTTAATCGTATCTTCGTATGCACTTTGCACTCCAGTTTCATTAAGTCACTCATGATCACAATAATAATAATGATTACTAAATTAAGGAAAACTTAACGAAATATTGCTGGTAATTACCACCTAACACACATTGTGCCACTGGCAGAACTAACCGAACGTTTGAGCGATCAAATGACATATTAAAACCGAACTACCCACAAGTTGTGTCCGATTTATGGAGCGTGCGTGCCTTTGAAGCAAGATAATATCGATTTTTTTTCTTGACATTAGACAGTTTACCCTTTACCAGGCCTCCGTCACTCGCCTATGCCGGCCGAGATATTTAACTACAGCGCGCGACAACTTCAAGTTGCAAATCAGTCCGGGCCGCCATCACGCGCCTGTTTGCTTACGCGTATTTCTATACACGCTCGGTCGATCATCGTCGCAATTAGGGTTTATTGTTCCAACAGCACTGTTATTCTTCTTTAATGAAAAATTGTAATATTTAGGAATAATAATTAACTGTAGTGATTTAAATAATAAAAAAAAACTACACTTTTTAAATAATAAATTATTTTGAAATACCTACTTATGACAAAAAACTATAGCAAAAAAATTATTTTAGCTAATAAAAACATTAACTTTACTTCACCGTGTCTATTTTCCGACACTACACCTTTTAAAACTGTTTGTTTAATTTCGAATTATCGCAACACTGAAGTTTATTAATAGGTACTTTAGAGATGGTACGATTATACAAACTCCACTAGATTAAAGTTTTCTAATCGTAAATACAATAAATGCTTCTTAAAATTAAGTTTTTATTTATTTTACTTTGCTCATACAACCCTGACGCTTGAGCGGTGACGTAGATCAATTCTAAACACAAAAAAAATGCGCTCTTGTGAGCGTAGTAGTAAGGTGCGATTTCGAATGCACCATGTGCGTTGGATATTTTGCATTATTATTATTACCGTTAAAATGTCGGCATCTGATCCTACACAAAGGAGTGCAATTTCTGTTGCTACTATTATGTATTCTGTGCCTTTACCTTTATTATGAGTGAGGATGGATGGATGTTTGTTACTCTTTCACGCTTAAACCATTAAACCGGTTAAGTAGATGAAACGGAAGACTTTATTCACGAGTAGGTATGTACCTACCTACTTTACGTGATAAACCTTCTTTCCCTTTCAGACCGAAATAAGCGAAGTCACGAGCAAAAGCACCTATAAAATAAAACGAACGAATGATGAAAATTGTCAAGTTCTTTGGCGTATCTGGGTTGTCTGGAAGAAACCACTATAACCACAAGTATTTTTTTTGTGCGGTGTGCGTGCAATAAAGAGTATCTATCTATCTATTGCATCTAACTATCCATAAAACGTTAATAAACTTATAATAAATAATGAATCTGTTGTTTCAGCAAGGATGCGCGGACGCACGCCGCGCTGGCGCTGGATCGTGGCGGGCGGCGGCGCGCTGCTGGCCATCGCAGCCCTGGGCGCCGCCCTGGCCTGGACCGCCATCTTTGATTCTGTGCTGGCTTCTGTAAGTATTATGAGACTCCCACTTTTATGGGATTCCATCTTTTTACTACCTAGGTACACACCCCTTTGTGATTTCACACACTTTGCAATAGACATTTTACTATTTTTACATTGAAGCGATTTGTTCGCTGGCCAAAGCAACTCTGGGCGCCGCCCTGGCCTGGACCTGATAAGCCCGGTTTCCACAAGCTACCATCACATGTGATTCCATATGGTCTTCATAATTTTAATATAGATATCTCCCGGATACTAACGAACTTCTACTTTAATCATGTGGACTGCGTGGGAATGGAACTTTCTCCCGAGGTTTTACTTTCCACTCTTCCCGCCCGGCACGTGTAATCTTCCCCCATCCAAGAGAGAATCTAAACTTTGTTGTACCAATACCTAAGTATGTTTAAGGAGGCTTTAATTAACTATTGTCTGGGTTCATCATCATGACGTTTTGTCTCATCTGTATCATCAAATCATCCTGTTTCCATCTTTTTAGCCCCTTTCTTTCATTGTTTTCCTTATTTCATCTTTCCAGGCTGAAAGGGTTCAATAAAACCCAACCATTGCCAATATTTCCATCCATAATAACAATATTCTCTTTCCCTTGATCCTTTATTAATATCCAATAAAATCAGGGCTCATTGCCATACAGCACGTGTACACGAAACAAATTGAATTAAAACAGTGCGTCGCGTGACTGAAGCCCTGCAGTTATAATCTGCCCACTAATGTATTACCAATTTAGGCACTTAAGTGTCATTATGGACAGGATTAGGTTTTTATTGATTTATAAAACATATTGCTAATATCTCTTCATTGTCTTTAATCGAAGTACTTGCAGGGTCTGCAGGGATTTATTCCGTCTCCATGGTCTCTCATGGTATTTTTATTTTTATTTTATTTTATTTTATTTTTGTTTGGAAAACATACAGTGAAACAATAAAAGATTAACCACTGCTTAAGAAACTATACACCATTTACATGTTTTCACATACATATGTGTAGCAATACAATTATACAACAAAAGCCAATTCGCTTACATGAGAGAGTTATTTTTAAATTAAGATCTATACCTACATTAAACAGCTGATGAACCGTCGAACCAAGATTTAGCCAATGTGTCCCTAAAGAGATTTGGTTTCGAGTTAAACAAATCGAGTTCAGGAATGGTAACCAATTTGTTCACTTCACATGCCGATCGCAAAAAGAATGAATTCTGTCTGTAGTTGGTACTGCAGCGGGGGATATTTAAATAAATAGGCAGCCTAACAGTTCTATTAGGAACTTTGAGACAGATTTTCGAGAGCAGTTCTGGAGAATCAATATAATTCTGTGCGATTTTTACTAAAAATATGATATCCGCAATTGCTCTTCTGTGTTTAAGGGGTAAAATATGGAATCTACGACATCTGGTCTCATAGTCAGAATCACGAATCCCACACTTGTACTGCAAGAACCTCATAAACCTACGTTGAACGGATTCCAGTCTGTCAGAGTGGACCTTATAACGAGGGTTCCAGACCTGAGAACAATACTCGAGGGTACTTCGCACCAAGGAACAGAATAGAATTTTGGGTACTTTGATATCATTGAATTGTGAACACGTTCTCATAATAAAACCCATTGCTCTCCTAGCTCTTTTAGCAATATTGTCCACGTGTTTCTCATACGTCAATTTAGTATCATGTATGATACCTAGGTCTCGTATCTCCACCACTTCCTTCAGTTCCTGTCCCCTAAGATAGTATGTGTTGCACAGTGGCTTCCTTTTACGTGTGAAACATATAAAATTACATTTTGCAACGTTTAAATCCAACCTATTCAAGGAGCAATACTGCTCAAACCTATCCAGATCCTCCTGAAGAAAACGAGAGTCATCATAAGAGCAAATATTTTTAAATATCTTCATATCATCAGCGTAAAGAAGAAATTTTGAATGTTTGAAGCAAGTACACACATCGTTTATGAAGATATTAAAGAGCAAGGGTCCCAATAAGGAACCTTGAGGGACGCCTGAGGGAATATCGGTCCAGCAAGAAGAGAAGCCATTCACCACTACAGCCTGAGATCGATTTTCAATGTATGAGGTAAACCATCTAAACAGGTTACCATGAACTCCTGCAAGGAGAAGTTTTCGCAATAGCAACACATGATCAATCCGATCGAAAGCTTTACTGTAATCAGTGAAAATGGCATAGTATCTTTTTGGGGTTATATCTATTGTGGCCTAAAGTGTGGCGAAGTGATAACAAATATGACACCATTGCTGCATAATATACGCACTTCAAATTCAGAAATATAGTGAGTGTCAAGAGACTTATTGTGTGCACTTGCTTTAGAACCAATAAAGCCCTTTAGATTCTGTGATCTGTGAATAAAGCAATGGTAAATTATGCCATTCGTGGGCTGTTTAATTTTTTTTGGGTGCCTTAGAGCAAAATCATAATTAATGAGTTTTGTGAACACAAAAAGCACTTTTAAAGATAATTTAAGTTATATAACCCGAAAGACTTGATAATAAGCGGACAGTTCCGCGTTTCGAGATGTTATTTAGGTATTTCGCTGCACATGCGTGACCGTACATTGACATTTAGCCTTATCAGCGGGTTATCGGAGCATTACAATAACAATTATGATGATAACAGGTAGTGGCTGGATGTTACAAAATCAAAATGCCGATTAAATAATTAAATGCTTGTTATATTGAGTAATGGCGAAAATTAATAATCAATTAGGAATAATCTTCTGAACTGGCTAAGATTTCTTGAATGTACATATTTTATTTCATTTTCATTTTTAATTTACTTAAAAATTATTAATCTTGTCGATATGTGATTACGGTAGTTGGCAGAATGAAATGGGAATATTCAGGATGTTGCAAGTTTCATTTTTCTACGAAATACATTGCAAAGCAATAATTGAATTATTAGGTACCTAGGTTGTGGAATAAATAAATAATTTAATCTATCAAGTCATGTTTAGATAATGCATATGATCTTGGCCCGAACTTGAGCTTTTGTCAGCGATGGTCGTAACGACCACGAATCAATATGACTCAATTGCATCCAATTCACCTTGCCAATTGAATCGGGATAAGCTCCTAATCAGTGGACATCTGGGCAGTTACGACAATTATGACTGAAACATGATCGCAATGACTGCCAATTGATGACTGATGATTACCTTGTGCCTTATAGTATGCCGTCAAAGACTTGCGTCATAATAAAAAGTCATCTGATTCGAATTAATTAATAGGCATTGCAATCTCGTTACAGACGCACATGTGCTTATCTTAAGTACCTACCTACGCGGTGGAAGAGGCGGGTTAAGAAAAAACTTGATACTTAGTGAACTTAGATTAGTCCAAAATTCGATATGATTACTAAGTTGGAGTTGAATGTATTTGCCAACACTAAATCACAATAAAATTCTAAAAGATTTTTGAAAAAAAGTCCCATTGACTTTCCTTAACGAAATAATTTGCTCTATTACTTCATTGACCATTTTGGAAGTGTATTCTTGCCCAAAACCTGACGATTCTTATCCAGCAGTCCGTCGGTCCAATGTCTCCTTTGTGCAGGTGTCGACAATAAATTATTTCATTAGCACTTGCACAGAAATAAGCCTATTAAAGAATTGAGGTCAAATCTTGTCATTTATGCGTCGGGAGTTCTCAACCTTTGTATGGTTTTTAAAGAGGAACTCACATGCAGTAAATCACTTTTCCTCTCTTGCACAAGTTTCTACTGTACATTTAAAAGAATCTGCTTCCAAGAGATTCGTTTTGGTCTACTGCCACTCTCCCGTGGACGGCGTAAAAGGTGACTATGGCAGAAATATAGGGAACATTAGGCTTCCCCAACTCGCCTTGTCAGCATGGGTGTATGCCAAATTATCCCGTTTACCTCTAGTAAAGTAGAGGGTCACACACAGATTGTACACTATAGTAGAGGAGGCTCATAGTCCAGCAGTGGACTATAAAGGGCTGTTGATGATGATGATCATGAAAGTAGTGGGTCGTCCTCCTCAGATGAGTATATTATTATACTATTACCAAACTGTGGAATGGACTGTCGTCTGCGGTGTTTCCGGACGGATACGACCTGCAAGCTTTCAAGAGGAGAGCGTATCTTCACCTTAAAGGCCGGCAACGCACCTGTAACGTCCCTGGGTCTGCGGGTGTCTATGGGCGACGGTAATCACTTACCATCAGGTGATCCGTCTGCTCGTTTGCCTCCTGTCACATAAAAAAAAACTATTGCCGATTTTCAGGAAGCTGTGATTTGCCTTCAACCTTATTGAAGTCCGCTCCTGGTCATCTGGCAGTGGAGTCTGAATGTCCTGATTATGACTGACGATAATGTTTCTAATCACAGTGTTTCTAAGTGGTCCCTCTTGTTCCAGCAATTAGCCCTCAGCCCGGGCTCCCGCTCGTACCGCGACTGGGTGGCGCCCTCCATGCCGCTGTACTTCGAGGTCTACCTCTACAACTGGACCAACGCGGAGAACTTCCCGCTGGAGAAGCCCAACCTGGTGCAACTTGGTGAGTCAATATTGAGAGATCAAACTAGAAATTAGTGTCTAGACCCCTCGCCCACGGCGACTTTTTGTAGTGATGCAGTAGCAATTCTGTCGCGCGTTCGCATCGATACAGTCGCAATGCGGTCGCTAGCTGTGTGACCTCGCCCACATAAACGCGCTTCTGTCGCGATGCAAACGCGATTCAGTAATCCCTCCGTTCTCTCCCCCATGTCGTCCGGTCGCGCGTTTGCATCGATACAGTCGCGCTGCTGTAGCGCGTTGGAATCACTTCTGTAGTGCGTTGCAAATGCAAATAACACGCGTTAGTAGCGATGCTGTCGCTCGTTTACCAAACGCGCGACAGCATCACTACAAAAAGTCGCCGTGGGCGAGGGCCCTTAGACACCGAAACGAGGCTACGTGGCGTGCTAAGCATGCAAATACCAGACCTCCCAAACTCGGCTCGGTTTGCTTCTGGTAAATTAGAGGCTTGTGCTCCTGCAATGACTTGGTGATGATGAAGAAGAGGCGTGTATTTGTCTTAAAATCATTCCGCCTAGTCAGGCAGCACATTAAATGACTGCATATACTTTTTTATTTGCAAAAAAATAATCTATTTCCTAACTGTGCATAAGTTGACAGTACCATTGTCTGTAGTTACCAAAATACCAAAACAGATGAAGTTGATTGAAGTTATTAAACACATATCGAAAATGGTTTCGATCGAGTAGTCCATCGATATAATAGCCTTACCACAAAAAAGTTTAACGCGCATTGAACACTAGTTTAAAATGTCATTTCCACTAAATATAAATTTATGTTAGTGTCCAAAGCGCGATAACTTTTTGTGGTGGAAATTAGAAGGCACCGCAGTTTCACTATAAAATACATCTAAATAATTTCTTGCTGTGCCATGAACTTTGGATGATAATATGACATTGATTGGCAATAACCGAAATTGCTATTGAAGTTGATCGGTCGCTATTGGATTGGTTGGCATAAATTAGTTTTCGTGTGCTCATCAATTGCTGGAACACGTCAAGACCAAGAGGAAAGCGTGGACCCTACTTGCATTTTATTTAATACTAGAGGCCGCCCGCGACTTCGTACGCGTCAGTGTTGGCAAAAAGTTAATCTGATTAATGATTAAAAATTAATGATTAAAATCATAATCAAATTTTTTTGATTATGATTAGTTAATCATTAATCAAAAATTTTGATTAAGATTAATTAATCATAATCATTAATCGTTAATTTGATTATTTGATTAACTATCTACTATTTTCATAAGAAAAGGGTTGGGAGTGTATGAAAAGGTACCCGCGACTTATAAAATATCTAGCAAAGGGGGGATCTGAAGTTGTACTGTCGTTTTCCCAAAAAACTGCGTCAATTTTCACTACTCAAAACACTTATCGCACTAGTTTTGTTTCTCACAATTCCTTCTATTCTTCCGGTATCTTCCAGCAAAATTGGGTCAGGATAGAAGTTAAGCGGGCTGGCTGACGATAGGGTAGAAGTCCCCCCCCCCCCTCCCAAGGTAGGCGCAAGCGTGGGCAATTCAACGGAATGGTGGGGTTGCTAAACTAGGACGTTTTGTGTGTTGGGGAGGTGCAGGAGACTTCGTACCAGAAGTTTCGGGGAGAAGCCCACGCGTGGGCAATTCAATAGAAGGGTGGGGTTGCTAAACTAGGAGGTTTTGCGTGTTGTGGAGGTGCAGGAGAGTTCGTACCAGAAGTTTCGGGGGGAGGGCCACGCGTGGGCAATTCAATAGAAGGGTGGGGTTGCTAAACTAGGAAGTTTTGCGTGTTGGGGAGGTGCAGGAGACTTCGTACCAGAAGTTTCGGGGAGAAGCCCACGCGTGGGCAAATCAATAGAAGGGTGGGGTTGCTAAACTAGGAGGTTTTGCGTGTTGGGGAGGTGCAGGAGAGTTCGTAACAGAAGTTTCGGGGGGAGGCCCACGCGTGGGCAATTCAATAGAAGGGTGGGGTTGCTAAGATAGGAAGTTTTGCGTGTTGGGGAGGTGCAGGAGAGTTCGTACCAGAAGTTTCGGGGAGAAGCCCACGCGTGGGAAATTCAATAGAAGGGTGGGGTTGCTAAACTAGGAGGTTTTGCGTGTTGGGGAGGTGCAGGAGACTTCGTACCAGAAGTTTCGGGGGGAGGCCCACGCGTGGGCAATTCAATAGAAGGGTGGGGTTGCTAAGCTAGGAGGTTGTGCGTGTTGGGGAGGTGCAGGAGACTTCGTACCAGAAGTTTCAGGGGAGGCTAGGCGTGGGGGGCAGGTGGTGGGAGTGTGGGGTTGCAAGTAAGTGCTGGAACGGTAGGGGAAGTGGACTGATATCCTCCTACGGGAGGTCGGAAGACTGCACCGGAAGTTTCAGCGAGGGAAGGGGGCGGGGGGCAGTCTAGGTTACCTTAATATTTATCTAGGTATGACCTGTCATAGAATTGTAGCCTAAAACCAAACATCTAATATTAGAATTCAATGTTTTAACATTGTTTTTGATAGAACATTTAAGAAGTTAATCAAGTTAATCAAATTAATGATTATTGATTAATGATTAACAAATTAATCATGATTATGATTACTTTTTTAATCATGATTATTTTAATCAGGATTAATTTAATCATGATTAAAATTAATCAAATTAATTAATTGATTAAAAAATTAATTGATTAGTGCCAACACTGGTACGCGTGGATCCCGTTTTACCCCCTTAGGCCCAGAACTGACGGTGAAACGCAACTGCAACGAAACTGCAACTGCTAGTTAATTTTGAGTTGCATCTAAGTTTCTGCCATAGCGTCCGTTGAGACCACACATGACGCGACCAGTTTGAAAGTTTCAGTTTCATTCATCAGAATCATCAGAAAGTTGCAGTTTCGTTGCAGTTACGTTTCACTGTCTGTTCTGGGCCTTAGGTTTGGAGTTTCGTAAAATCCTTTCTTAGCTGATAACTTACGTCATAACATCTACAGGGTGGCCCAGAAGAAAGTTCACTTTTGAAAATTCAAGAAAACGAAAACTGTACATTTTTATAGAACTTTAACTATTGCAATTCAAAGGAAATTTAATGAAATTTACTTTTAAATTTACCTTTATTAAATTACATCGGCCAGGAGATTTCCTTGACGCTTACAACATTCGATCAACATACATCAAAATCTTGAAATGCGTTCGTTAGAATTACCTCGAAACCTATTTTCAATTTTTTGCCGAATCCTCAGCTTTAGTTGCTGCATGGTTGTTGGATTATAAAAGTAAACTCTATTTTTAATGTAACACCACAAAAAAGAATTTTCTGGAGTAAGATCAGGGCTTCCTGGTGGCCAGGAGATGTCACCCCTGCCTGAAAATATTTTTTTGTGGGAACATGTCTCTTACCATCTAAATGCTCTCATTTGAAGTGTGACACGTAGCCCCATCTTGATGAAACCAAGTCCTCCGGTCATAGCCTTGCGAATCTTGCAGCTTTGAAATCAAAAAGCTTTTCAGCCTACCAGTATAGCGCTCTCAAAAATTAATCATCCTTTCAATGCAACAAACCAATTAAGCAGGGGTGAACTCTCACTGCCTCTGAGAAGCGCTAATCTCATTCCAGCAGACATCTTTTTGTGGGGTTACCTTATAAGCAGAGTATACTCTCATAATCCAAAAACTCTGCAGCATTCATTCATCCTGAATCCATTTCGAAGTAACTCTAACGAAAGTTTTCCAAAATTTTTATGTATGTTGACCGAATGTTGTAAACGTCAAGGGAATCACATGTACGATAAAATTTATAAAAGAAAGTAAATTTTCAAATAAATTGCACTAAATTTCCTTGAAATTGCAATAGTCAAAGTTTTACAAAAAATTACAGTTTTCGTTTCCTTGAATTTTCAAAAGTGAACTTTCTTCTGGGCCACCCTGTACCTGCATGCCAAACAGCCCGATCCGTTCAGTGGTTTGGGCTGTGCGTTATTAAATCACTATGTCAGTCAGTCAGACAATAAGTCAGTCACCTTTGAGTTATTATATTTAGATAGAGGTAATAATATTTGAATATTGTTTCTTTTCTTAGTCTAAATCTTATAACTAATATTTTCTAAGTATCGCTTTTAGTTTGTTTAAATAAAGAAAGAAAAAATATTTATTTGGTACTAAATGATAGTTTATTTTGGTTAACCAATATTAAATATGAAGTAAATAAGTGCTACCAACTCTACCGTAATTCTCAATAAACTCAGTCTCTAGATTTCCTGTAGGTTTTATAATAGCCTCCCAACTATTAAAAAACCGCCAAAAAATCCTCTAGCAAAATTCCCAATTTCCCTAAAACACCAAAAAGCAAAAAATTTAAGAAAAGGAATTGGTCTGAATATCAAATTCAAATGTAATATTAAGTAGACCCTTCGCAGGGCACTAATTTATTTAATGAGAAGATCTTAAGTAAACAAACTCCTATTCCATGTTTTAAGGGCCTTAAAACTTATTATTTGGGAGCAATGAAGTTTTTATAAATTGCTCATTGGATCATTTTTTTTTTATAAAAAATATCTAACCTATGTTATCAAACATACTATACAATCTCTATCTAGGCTCTATCGACCGAATTTATCACCCGTGGGGGCATTATTGCTTTATTTCGACATAATAATTATGTATTATGTCTATTTCGATTTTCGGGCAGAGCTTTTCGAAAGTAATGCCCGTTCAAAAATTTCTAATATTTCGCCATCTTATGCCTTACATTACAGAAATACAGCCATAAGAACAATGCTAATTACTAATCGTCATAATAAACCCTCAATGCTTTAGTAGATTGGGAAAAAAATCAAATGATATTGCGATTTACCTAAGCACAGTGCCCCCTACCGGCCGGGGGAAGCATTAAAAGCTAAAAGCATGAGGGTGGTGAAAGCGCTGGGGCGGGTTGCGTTTATTGAAAGGGTTCCAACTTATGATAACTACGCTTAGGATTACGTCATAAAGTTAATATTCCTTCCGAAGGAAGATTAATTTTATGGATTACTAGCGGCCGCCCGCGACTTCGTACGCGTGGATCCCGTTTTACCCCCTTAGGGGTGGAATTTCGTAAAATCCTTTCTTAGCGGATGCCTACGTCATAACATCTACCTGCATGCCAAATTTCAGCCCGATCCGTTCAGAATAAACCAATAATTCCTCTATGCAGATTACCTGATACATATTTGCTCTTTTGGGCCTTTCCTCTTACCTACGGGAGGCACCTATAGTTGCCAAGTCAAAAGTCACTTCTCAATACGGGTGGCATCTATTGTTATTTTGGCAAAGCCAATACTAAATCACGGTTTACAACAAAAAAACAATAAAATTGCAAATTAAGTGTAAAATGCGCTTGTAATTATGAAACTACATTAGTTGCAGAATATAATATTCCAAATTTCAATACCGTAAGTCCCATACTTTTTAAAATATCTTGATGTAAAGTGGAGCAAACAATTTTATAGGTTAAAATACCCCGTATTGAGAGGCGACTTTGGGTTTCCAAGGGCCCGTAGGTAAAGGGTTAATTATTATTGGAATTTTATAAAAGTACAACATCAAGTTAAACACGATGTAATAGGATATTGCAATAAAAATGTAGATATACACTGGTCATCACAAAAATCGACCCACCTACGTTTTACAGAAAAACTCGTTTCTACTGACACAATCATGGTGCCCTAACAATATTTGTGTTATTTGAAAGCCCAATAAATATCCTTAAAGAAAAACACATTTAATTTCCTAATAAACGATTAACATATACAATAAATGTGACTTGAAAAACTTGAATAAAGACCTCACTTTGGGCTCACCTCTGGGATCAATTGGATCAATTTTTATGGTTATAAAACCAAATAATGATCTCACGTGTCCTCTTTAACAGATGGATAGCGATTAATCCCAACTTAACAGTTTTATAGCCATAAAAGTTGGCTCAAGCGTAACTACCTATTTTTTGAAGAAGTGACTGGATTCTTCTAAAGACACATTTTTGGGGTAAAAACCTTTCCTTTAATGAAATGAAGTTAAGAACTAGGCTTTTAAATGGTAATATAGTATATTAATATTGGTGGGAAGTGGGGATGCATACGTTTGAAAGTGCTTGTCGCGGGTGGGTCGATTTTTATGATGACCAGTGTAGTTTATGTAATGTGCTGTGGCCTGGTACTGGGGTGGTAAGTAGTTGAAGTGTGTCAAATACCCAATTTTCCAACCTGTCTGGCCAGTGTGGGGAGTTTAGACAAAATCCTTCATTTTTCTCTGCTAAAATGCAGAGGGTTGTGCTCCTGCAATGCAGTCTAACCCCCTTACTAATAAAAAGTTACCCAGTTGTTGAACACTGTTTTAAAATGACATTTCCATACTAAACGTCACTTTAAAACACTGTTCAACGAGCGTATAAGTTTTATTAGTAAGGAGGTAAATGTCGTGATGATGGAATACCTAATTAATTAGAAAGACACGGGTCTCACTCACGGCTTGACGTTTCGGCTGCTATGCTGCAGCCGTGGTCACAAGCAGACTGGCAAGTGAGTATTGCCGTCAAGTACGAATACGGATACTGTGAGTGTTGTGTGTCGTGGTAACATCACTAGTGGTGTAACTGTAAATATCAATATGAGGGTAGTTGAAAATTTTCAAGCCCGCCCGACGACGCCGCGAGCCGCCTGCTTGTGACCACTGGCTGCAGCATAGCAGACGAAACGCGAAATGGAATGCGAAAGTTTAAAGTCTTTACCTATTAAATATTCTAGGTCCATACCGGTTCCGGGAATACCGGCGGCACGTGAACATCACGTGGCACCCCCACAACGGCTCGGTGTCGTACCGCAACCTGAAGAGCTGGCACTTCGACCCCACCAGCAACGGGACCCTGCAGGACAACATCACCACCTTGAATGTCATCGCCGCTGTAAGTGTAGCGATGTATTGGCTCATTTTCTGGTTGTACTACATTTTGCGTTTTCTTAGCCTAGGCGCAGTCCACCGACTTTTAGTTGGCCGATAGTTGGGTCGGTCTGTTAATCAGTATGGACATGTATGAAAATTGAAAGTGCGCACATTGCACCGATTTGGTATCGGTACAGAATAAGTAATAGTACCAAGTATCGGCCGATTCTTCGTGCTTCTAAGAAAACTCAATAATTTATTGTTTATTTTATCTTTTATTATTTTAATTAAGTATGAATTAATCCAATTTTATCCCATAATTCGCAAGTGAAAAACATTACCTATGTATGTTGGTGATGTAGGTGATTAAAATAGGACAGATCCTAATAGAATATAGAATGAAAGAGATCGCATTTGGCCCGTTTTTTATAGTTTTTTAAAATGTTACGAAGCCATTACTAATTATCCTTGAGCAGAGCAGATACTAACTTAAATGAATAGCATCCGATTTATACTATCATTGCAATGTGAACTGTAGCATTACTTATTTGTCGTTAAATCCTTTGCCTTGACAATGAGTGCACTGTAACGAAGCTCGTTAAAACTTTATAATACCGGGATCCAACGGGATTACGTAAAATATAACGATGTCATGTCCATTCAGAAGGACTTTCTGTACATCAATCGCTTGTGTAACCTGTTTGTGACACCTGACACCCCGATAACTTGTTATGTAACAGGGCACAGGAGTTGACCTTTTCAATCGGAAAGTCCGATGCAAAAGATTTTTATAACTATCAGGTATATTTATAGATTTTTCCTTTTTATATCTTCCAACTACAATGTGTTCATTGATTTCCTATCTATCAATAGCAGTATATTTTATAACACAGTAATTGATGAGATAAGAGCAGATTAAAAATTATCGTTTATTTTTATGACTTACTTGCCCTTCAATTAAGTTAAGAACATGCTTATTTATTTTTGAGATAGTGTGGTGTAGGTTAGTTATACGGATCATAGATCGACCATGTAGAGCCAAGCTTCTAACTCTACTCACTAATTTAAAAAAAACTCTACACTTTGGTCGTAATGTGACTTGGACAAAATTCGCGTCGACATTATCTACCTTGATGATGCCAAAAACGTAGCAGCGAATGAAACATTCAATTATTATTCTGTTTTCAGTCAGCGGTCTACCGGTCGCGATTTTGGGGCTTCTTCCAGCAAAAAGGTCTCTCCATGGGCCTCGCCATGTTCGGCCAACACATCTCCGTGTCAAAACTAGCCAGGGAACTGCTCTTCGAGGGTTACGAAGACTCTCTCCTGGAGCTGGCGAAGAGCCTGCCACCCAGCACCACTGGTGGTGCACCCCCTATCGACAGATTTGGGTGGTTTTACGAGGTAAGAATGGACCTAGATAGAAAGAGCTACTTTAGGAAACTCTTTTGCGGCCCATTGTATGCCAAAAGCGAGCTGAACAACACATTAATCAACAGAACTTCACTCAATGACTACCTACATTCCTGAGGACCATTTCGTAGCCTTTCATAGATGGCTACGAAATGCTAAAAAAAATCAAATTTCGAAGCTTGTCTGTATGAAGCCAGTCCCACTTTGTAGCCAGCTACGAAAGGCTACGAAATGGTCCCAAGGCATTCCGCCTGCCAAAATTCCAAAACACGAACAACCAATGCCCGTTACCAAGTCCTTTAACCAACTTTTAGTCGAGGTCAAGATAACGCAGTTGACAGCAAAGAACATTATGGATAACTACTTATTAAATGTAACAAGCCAAAGAGTAGTAGAGAGTGGCGGTATTATCTGTCGAACATGAATTGATGAAAAGTGGAGTAAACGGACAAAACAAATGAATGACTAAGGCTGGGTTGCACCATCTTACTTTAACTTTGACAAACGTCAAAAATCTGTCAAATTCCATACAAAAAACACCGGCTATCGTCAAAGTTACGGTCAAAGTTAGGTGGTGCAACTCAGCCTAAGTTTTCTCAATTGATAGTATTGCTACTTGAATTAAATGTTGTAAATAAACAAGTGGTACTTTTGTGTTATCACTACCATTTTCACATAGCAATCAACGTGTATATTCTCATGTACCAGTACATTTCGTAGTCTACTTAACACTATTATAATGTTATGCCTTTCTTTATTCGCAGAGGAACAACTCCCTGGATAATGACGGCTACTTGGAGGTGACTACAGGACAAGTCAGAGGCACGCTGCCGGGGCAAATCGTCAGGTGGAACCACGAAGACCACCTCCCGTTCTACGAGGGCGAGTGTGCCAAGGTAAAAATAATTTAGTTCTGATGGCTTTCAAATCATATAGAAAGCGATGTTCAGTTTTACATCGTGGTATAATGCTTTGGTATAATGCTTTTGGCTAGGTAATAACTTTGAACAATATTACAAAACTTGTAGGTAAAGCTTTTTGGAAATTGGGCAAGGTGCACAAAAAGGAGACACCAGCCTAAGCGAGCAGCACCCATGCAATTATCACTTTTGAACTCCGTCAGGTCCCGGGGGTGCATAAACAATTGGTTTTTGCTACCCCCTGTACTATCTAAGTCAGAGTTAGGCAGTCGTGGTTCACTTTACACCTCCACTATGTATACCCATAATCTAACTATCTTGTAGATATAATTTTTTGCGATGGTAAATGCAACCAGTCACTAATGGAAACATCACCAACTTTGCAGCTGTCAGGCAGCGCCGGCGAGTTCATGTCCCGGAGTTTAGACGAGGACTCGCAGCTGGAGATGTTCATCCCGGAGCTGTGCCGGACCGTGGCCATGGACTACGAGGAAAGTGGAGAGCACGCCGGCCTCATGTACCACAAGTACGGCATCTCGCGCTCCAGCTTCGATAACTGTGAGGTTCTTACTCAACGCCTTATTGTACGCTCCTGCAGTCTTTCCTGAACACTATAATCCAGGCCTTTTCAAGGCGAGAGTGAATAGGCACTTACAGGACAGATATGTATAATCCGGAACTGCATCTCACTTAACACCAGGTGCGATTGCGGTCAAATACTTGCCTTGTCATGCACAACAAAATGTAGCATACTGTACTGCACGGGACCATGGTCTTCGTGGCCACAAGTATGGCATTCTCAAATTTTCTTCAAATTGATTTCGTTGAGGGTTCTGGAATAACAGTTAATTTACCCTGTTAGCAATCACTACTTGAGTTTTTGTCCCTCACACTAGGTTCTTTGAATTCCTCCAATGCCTCTGGTATTTTAAAGAAGACTTCCTGCAGTGGAGATCCAATGACCAGATGAATTCAAAAGAGCCAGAGCTTCTTGGAACCTTTTCCACAGTGTCTGATCATCTACAACGTTTCGTTCTGCAAAATGATCCCGAACTTCTTGTATTTATAAGCGATTCTTTCCCCAGCGTCTGTGTCGTCCAACAACGCGTGCTTCTGCAACGGCGCGTGCGCATGGGGCGGCGTGATGAACGTGTCCGCGTGCCGCTTCGGCTCGCCGTCCTTCTTGTCGCTACCACACTTTCTGCACGGGGACCCTGAGCTCAGAGACATGGTCACAGGCATGGAGCCAGATCCTGAGAAGCACTCGTTCTATTTCGCTGTGGAGCCGGTAAGTGAGATAGATACTCAACATTACCGAATGCACCCTTTTTTATCCGGCTGCGCCAGAAGGAGGTTTTTTATTTTTTTTATCGGGAAATGCATGAAATTGCATAGCCACTTGCCCAGGGGAACCAGTGGGTTATATGAAGTTCTCCTTGCCAGATGGGCAGGGCCTACTCACTAAAACCTGACGGTGTCCTCCAAAGTCTTTGGGACGGAACTGCGAGTTATTGTCCGAGCTAAAGGCCTAGACATTCTTTCGCGGCTTCGCACCAACCGAATGCACCCTAAGGGATGATACCCATTCAACGGCGCGCGATGCGCGCTGCCTAAGACTACTTTAATTCGTAGAACAAGATGTTGTTGCATAATGATGTCAGCTATCTAGTTGATCATAATGATGTTTTACAAATAATCTTGTAGTCTGTTGTGTTTTCAACCTATTCATTCATACATATTATATTTAGTTCCCAACGATTTATTTATTTACATGAACAAGCCAAAGGACGGTATCAATGACCTAATCTGCTTTAGCATAACCGCATATTCGTGGTCAAACAGTTTTGTAAGACAAGGTAATTGAAATAATTACTTTAATTTAATAATTTTACTGTTCCTTCCAGAGATTGGGAGTCCCTCTGGATGTCGCAGCGCGGTTTCAACTTAACATTTATTTGGAGCCAAATCCTAATGTTGCGTGAGTATCTCTTCTACATTAATCAAGTATAATAAGCACTAATAATAATTTAAACGTGATGTTGACCCTCTAATAATATAATTTATAGCCCGTCTTCTTAGTTAGTTAGTTCCTCAAGGCCGTCTTTTCGTAGGTATGTGTAATGAGAACGTTAGTTATTTTCCGAATATTCGGTTACCTACCTATTTTTTGTGTGTGTTGATACTATTGGTGTGACTAAATCATCCATGTGTCAGTAGAACCTACCCAACTGCGTAATTACAGTGTTCTTACATTCTCTGATCAGGAAGTAGGTTAATTGAATTCAACCAGTTTGACCGGTGGTAGGTACCTTCTTTATCACATTAACTAACATTTATCTAATAGCAAGTTTCTACTCGCGGCTTTTTTGTGTAAACATTGGCCAGCGTAAGACTTTATGTTCTGAACACTTTTTATTTCTTACCAAAGGATAATAAAATTCTCCATGTTATAAACTTTTGTCCCTTAAAAGGTTTTTTGGTGACAAGTGGCAACACGTTAACTATAATACTTAGAGTAGGCGCACACCGTTGATTTTTAGTTGGCCGATAGTTGTGCCCGATTTTAAATTGTATGAAGAATCGGCCAAATCGAATCGGCGTAGTGTGCGCACTCCCATACATGCCCATACTGATCAACTGCCCGACTAAACTATCGGCAGACGAAAAATCAACGGTGTGCGCCTACTCTTAGAGTAGGCACCTTTGATTGATCATTCAAAGGTGCCTACTCTAAGAGTAGGCGCACACCGTCCACCGGCCACCGGCCAACTAAAAATTAACGGTGTGCGCCTACTCTTAACTGAAGAATAAGTTTGGCACATTGACCGTTTCAGTCTTTTACTGTTACCAAATGTATCCAAATTGGTTCATTTGTTGAAACGTGAAACTAACAAACTGACAGACAAATTTTCTTTCTCATGGATAGTATCAGTAGACATAGACGATCAGGTGCCATCAAATTATTCAACGACTTGCTAAGAGGACCAGATATGGAACCTGTTTAGCCGCACTACTTAGTTGGGTCCGTTACATACTTTCTGTGAGAGTTGACTTTTATTTGTTTTTGTGTGGACAAGCTAGTGCATGTGGATGTGGACGATAAAATGGTAGATGAAAGCTCATCTCATAAATTAATCCGTTAAATTATAATTAATCTCTAGACTGTCAAAGCTGCTGGAAGGCGAATTACCTATTTTCTGCTTATACACATAGATGTAAATTCAGTCTTAGGCTGAGTTGCACCACCTAACTTTGACGGTAACTATGACGATAACCGGTGTTGTATGGAATTTGAAAGATTTTTGACGTTTGTCAAAGTTAAAGTAAGATGGTGCAACCTACCCTTAGTTTATACCATAGCATAGACAATATAGTGCACTACGTTGACACCTAAGTTTAAAACAAAACGTATTTTGTTTCATTAATACAACAAAATCTTTATTTCTTCCCGCAGTCTCTACGAGAACGTCCCACGCATGCTGTTCCCAGTCTTCTGGGTGCAGCAACGAGTGCTAATCGACGAAACCGTGGCAGTTGAGCTAGCCATGGTCCGCAGCATCCTCGACTGGGGGGCTACCGTGTGCGCGGGCGCAGCTCTCGCGTTTGCCACCGTCGCCGCCCTAGCCACGTGCTTCCCGAAGAAGAAGCACAAGGTGGACTTAGCAGCCGAGAAGCTGAAGGAAGACGAGCTCAAACTGAACCCCATGTGAGAGTAGTGATGTGCGTGCACTTTTAGGGGCCAATATCGCGAGACAGACAGTGGGAATATTGCCATGATTTGAATATTGCGTTGTCTTAAGATTAAGATTAAGACGTTTCAAAACACATTTTTACTTGGTCAGTTTAAATTATGACTTTTGGAATTGTGGCTTCGTTACAGTCATTATATTGAAATTATTGTTCATTCTACTGAAATACTCACATGCAGGGATAAAGGACATCATCCATTTTGGTCCAAAATCAAAAGTGCCGGCCAAAAAATAAAAGTGCTGTATTCTGATAGAATACGTCCGCTTTAGCATTTATTACTATGGCACCAAAGCTGTAGCACCACTGTGCATCGTAGTATTTGAGCTCTAAAAATATATGAAACGACTGACTTTGATCTCAAATACTACGATGCACAGTGGTGCTACAGCTTTGGTGTCATAGTAACAAATACTAAGGCGGACGTATTCTGTCAGAATACAGCACTTTTTTTTTTATTGGCCGACATTTTTGATTTTGAACAAAAAATGTATGAATCGTCGATGAATTTTAGATCTCAAATACTCGACGCACAGTGGTGCTACAGCTTTGGTGCCATAGTAACAAATGCTAAGGCGGACGTATTCTCTCAGAAGACAGCACTTTTTGTTATTGGCCGACACTTTTGATTTTGAACAAAAAATGTATAAATCGTCGATGAATTTTAGATCTCAAATACTCGACGCATAGAGGTGCTACAGCTTTGGTGCCATAGTAACAAATGCTAAGGCGGACGTATTCTGTCAGAACACAGCACTTTTTTTTTTATTGGCCGACACTTTTGATTTGGAACAAAAAATGTATGAATAATCGATGACTTTTAGATCTCAAATACTCGACGCACAGTGGAGCTACGGCTTTGGTGCCATAGTAACAAATGCTAAGGCAGACGTATTCTGTCAGAATACAGCACTTTTTTTTGTTGGCCGGCACTTTTGATTTTGGACCAAAAATATATGAAACGTGGATGATGTCCTTTATTCTATTATGACTGAAATAGATGAAATGATTAGGATGCCTACTGCGGTAAGCCACATCACAATAATATTTTTATATCAAAAATGTATAGGTATAGTTACAAAGAAACTTAATTTTATACTGATGATGATGTGGTAGAAGGATACACGAGTGAATGTTGATGGAAAAAAGTTCGAGATTCGAAACATTTTAGGTTAAGTTAGTTGTTCTGTACTTGGCCGTAAGGCCGTAAGGTTCACTCACCTTCAGTAACTTGACTAACATATTTTTGTATCGATTAAACTTGAACAAATTCATAATAATAATAACTATATTTTGTGTTTATCCCTAGGAATTGAACCAAAGACTAGGGTCAAGGTCCAAACTACGGAAGCTTTAATAAAGCTAATAATATAGAGTCGAATTTTTGACCCTTACCATCCACCATATTAATTTATCTTGTGACACTCCTAAATAAATTATGTATTACATTAGTTACGTAAGTAAATAAATGATTCAAAGTGAGAGATGACAGTGTTTATAGGACTTTGTTCATTATGGGTGGTTCTAATTTTAATGTGCCATAATACGAGTTAAGTATAAGTTAACGAATTAATTTAATTTTTAAGTTCTAATAAATCACACTCTCTACTTTAGTTTTTTATTACTACATAATATATTTTACATTTTGTAATATTTTGTGTTTCGCATGATTAATATTTTTAATCTGTATATTTTATGTTTATTTTTATCAAATTATTGCACAAAGTTATAAGTTTTGTTGACTCTGGCACCATATTATTGTTTGCTAAATACTTACGTCGTTTGTACGATTATTTATTTCGTTATGTATTTCATATTAAAAAAAAATAACTGTACATTATTTTTGCCAATCTTCTTTTTTAGAACAACATACACATTCCTCTATTGTGATAAGATTATATTATTATAATAAGCATAGTATAAAAACCGGCAAGTATGAGTTTTACTTGAGTCAATATTTTTTATTGCTTTTTAGAACCCTGTGAAGATTTTATGTGGTAAATACATTCAAATCTTTGTAAGATCAATAAAATATTACCAATTATATTTTTCTCTGTATTATTTATATGAAATTACATAATTATGCTCGTTTATATTTTTATATGTAGGTAAATAATAAGTATGTACGTAGTGACTATAGGATATTCTGTGATATTTCAACTCCATCATGAAAATAATGATAAGGTATTATTTAATTTAAATATTTACATTATAATGTATATTTTACCTATGAAATTGCCGTTCCGTATGGACAGTTACACTTAATTTTCAGTAAGAACATTTATGTAGGAATGAAAAATTAATAAAAATAGGTTCATCATTCTTCATGATGATGTAACAAAACATTCATTTAATTACCCATTGAAAAAAGTTAGCTAAATATCACGGAAATTAAGAATCTGTACCTGGAAAACTGTTTTTGCAGATTATATTATTATGTTGAAGAAGAAATAAAAGAAATTAAAAAAATGGTAATACTTACCAATTGAGTTACAGGAATTTATGTAGTTACTCATGAATGATAATAAGTATGAAAATTACGGCAATTTCATAAGAAAGAAAAAATAAAGTAGTTGTGATGACACTACGCAATCTAAGTTATAACATCTCAAAATAAACTTACATTTACAAAATAACCAGATTTTAAGGCTTCAGAATACCAATTTGCGGACGAACTGACAACAACTTTATAAGAATTCGTTATAAGATTTTAATGGTAAAAAAAAATCACCAACAGTTAGATAAAGAAGACAGAAGTTGTTTATTTTTATACATATTGTTAAAATTAAATGGTTACTTTTACATTTTTGTAAGTTTACTATAAAATGAGTTATGTAAGTTGCTTTGAAATTATGAAATGAGCGTTTTTTTTAATTAAAATAGTTATTAAGACAACAATAATTTTGAGTTCCTCACAATAGAGAACACGATATTATGACATCACAACTTGTTATTAATTACTTAGGTAAACCTATTTTAAGTATTAGAACAATAAATGTAACAAACAATGAATTAAACATTTTATAAAAAGTGCAGTATTTTATTTAAACATTTATTTTACCGACTGACAAATTATGACGTCCTTCTTCGTTACATTACAATCACAAGCAGAGAATTTGAAGTAATTCAAACCGTAGGTAAATATTGCAAAATATTTATGCCAATATTGTCTATGATCCACGCACAGTGCACTTCGCGTGAAAATTTTTTAGCGGTCAGTTTTCCCGTAAACCAAAACTTTTCATTTCGAAGAGGAGTCCAGTCTAGTTTCGAAGAAGGCTTGCAAGCAATTCTAAGGATTTTCTTAGATGATTAATCGAAATAGAATGATACACTTTTAATTTAGACTAAATACCTCAAAATAAAAATCCGTTTAAAGATAAAGTTTTTAAGAAAAACCTGATCATTCAAAATAAAATGATAATCATAATATTTTCACTGAACCTTCCCACCGTAAGAACAAAAAAATTACCTATCTGTGAAGATTCAGAATTAGATCTTGCCAATAACTGCCAAGAGGCGAACATTGCTATTCAAATAGGAACAAAAAAGTTGTACCTAGATCCAGAGTCGTAGTTTCATCCTAGACCTCGTTAAGGGGACAATATGTCATCGTTGGTCTTTTATCCGAAGTACGTACCGCCGGCTGCATATAGCGGCGGACGCGCTTTGTATTGCAATTTGCACTTTTCTACACGTGAGGGAGCACAGTAGAGTACTAGAAACCTCAATGTCAGCGGAACTGGACCAAGTGGACGCTTAGGACCCGTATTTCGAATGGATGCATTAATCTTAAATCTAACTGACGAGAACCTGTGATTGGTTGAATTGATTACTAAGACCAATTACAAGCTAGATTTTGTCGGAGTTCCAATCTAGTTTTAAGCATTTTTTTCTGCACGAACGATCCGCATTTTTTAGAATATGATTATGAAATTCATCACTATATCAAAACTTGCTTGTCTGTATTTAAATTTAAAAATATTTATCTTTTCTTTTTCGCAATAAGATGATGATGACGAAGTTATTGATGAAAATTGGACATTCTACATTCTGCGAATTGAACATTCCGTGAATGGACATTCTGCGCCTAAACCGTTATAATTTCAGGATCATGAAATAGCATGTAGATTTATGCAGCGTTATCGTATCGAAATAAATAAAGAATATCACCTGCCCATCCTACACTTTGTTTTGTTTTATCTAATTAAATGAAGCTACGAGTACAACGTCATATTTTCAATGATTCAAAGTTATTAACTCAATAAAGAGGATGCTGCCATTCATAATTAAATATTATGTGTATCATTCGTAGGCAACTATCAAACAAAACTAGAATAATCTAATCTACAAAATATTGGAAACGTAGATAATATAATAATTCTACTCAATTTTTCTGAGACTCATCTGAAAACAGAAATAATCTCACAAATGATAAAGTCAAAAGGTCTGGTTTATCAGTTTGATACTTTCTGTTGTGCATTCAAGTTGTTTTTTGTGCAATAGTTACCTTACTTGTACACGTAAGATTTGAATTCTACAAAAGATTCACAGAATCTCTCTTTATTATGAAGGTAGGGTTGGTAGGGTTCTTTGGACACAAGTAACACTAAGTACTTAATGCTGGTTATTTAACCCGTCAGATTTTTTATAAAGGATTTTATTGGGTTATGCAAAAATATCACTCGAATTTGTTAATAAGTTAAAAGACTATTTGGGGTCCATAATTAGAGCGATTTGTGTTCTACAAAGTCTGCAGGATTGTGAAGGATGAGGATTAATGCCATTTAAGCAACTTCTTTTTGCAATTGACCAAATCAGGATTCTACTTTACGATTCACGGAAACACTGACTAGACCATATAAAACATAGCCCTAAAACCATCTGATGAAAACTGCCCTAAAAGCTTTGCAACGACAAATATCACAAATAAATTAGATTTCCAAGCAGACCCGGGCTTTATTCCTAGTTGTCCTGCTGACGTCCACATCCCTCCCGAGTCCTTGCCACCAATCGCGCCAGTAAATTGGGCAATTTGCCAATTGGCAGGACAGACGCGCGCGGCCAGTGCCGGCGACCGTCCAGTACGACAGCATGATGTGGTGGACGCTTCTCGTGGCTATAGCAGGTTGGTGGTTCATATAGTTTTAGGCTAAGTTGCACCTTAACTTTAACCGTAACTATAACTGGTGTTTTTGTTCTCTTCTTCTTCTTCGGAGTTTAACGGACTTTTGATGTTTGTCATAGTTAAAGATGGTGCCAGGATCTGGCAATCTCGCAAACAAATATGGAGGTTTAACACGGATTTAGTGGAGAGATTAGTGGTGGGAAAGAACCTCTTTTTGACAGAAAAAAGAATCAATCTTGAGATTACAGAGTAGACTTTTATATTGTCTGCGAGGTTGCCAAAGATTTAACAGATTTACTAGTTCTTGCTACTCCAATCAGACAATAGATTTCAAAATGTGATGTAATCTGATGTGAAATAAAAAGCAGGAAAAAGCGGAACAAAGTAACTGATAACTTTATTCGCTATAACCGTAAGGTTTATGATTGTTCTACCATCCATAACTGTAGAAAAATTGGAAAGCCTACTTTTTAAATAGCTTGCACGGCTAGTGCCTTATCACGAGTACCACGACTATTAAAAGACCTAGTTATATGGCAGATATTCTTTTTCTTCTGAGACTAGAACCTCGTGTCAAACTTTTTGTGTCACCGCATTTGGTAACGTTTGCAAAGTAAGCACGTACCACCACACCACAGCAGGGCAAAGACTTTACCTCAACTGCGAAGGGTGGCTTAAGCCATGGCCAGTGGCCACGCAATGGGAACATCTAAATCTTCTTCTTCTCCTTTATGGCTATTGTGTTTCCACATTTGCTGAAGTGTTCTAAGATGATGACCTATTTTTAAGATGATGACAGGCTACGCTTGTGATATTGGCATTTGACGTGATATGCAACAATGTTAATGAACAGCATTGTTGTGTTCCGGTAGTTAGAGGTAAGATAGCCAGCTCCTCCGTGGTAGAGGATTCCGGGTGAAGCTCGCTTCCACCTTCGGCCTAATCGTCACTTACCATCAGGTGAGATACGGACCAAGAGCTTCCTCGTTGTAAATAAAAAAATAATATGCGCTTACTTTAAACCGTTATTGGTCTGATTAGGCTATTGACACCAGGTTTGTGACCTCAGTTCTCGCAGTCCATATGATGAAAAATGATAAACATCATATTAGGGTTGTGCTGAAGCTCATTGGGTGTTATAATAATGTACGAGTATTCATGATAGACTTGTAGATAATATATTATGTCTTACAAGTGTTGCAGATTACAAAGATAGTCGCATCGCATATCTGGACTTCTGGAGGTCTTTTCCGAATTTGCTCAAACCTTTATAGGTATAAGTAAGCAGATAACTTTTTCGATCTTTAGATCTGTATCAGGTACTTGATGTTATAAATGAACTTGAACTTGAACCAAAGAGCTAGGAACCCATCATATACTGCTAGTGGCTCTTCTTTCAAACAATAAACGATATTATGTTTGCTGATAAGTACCTACTGTTGGTCTCGGGGTGATAACTAGATTTTGATAACCAACGTTGACTGCGATGGATGAACTGAATATTTTCTGTATGGAAAAAAATCGACTGCCTCCAGTAAAATATGACTCTTTTCTCTCTTTTATCGAAAGTGTAATAATTAACGAAAAGTACCTACCTGCTTGCTTTATATTTACTTACAGCAGAAGGCAAAAATCTATACGACAAAGCTATAATACCTAGACTTCAGTCACAGTACCTATCCCCCTAGAGGACATACTTACATAAACACTAGACCGTCCCACTCGCCGGGAACTAATCGCTGTGTCCCCTAGCCCCGCTCATTGGATGAGTTGTTACCTGAATAAATCACAATTCCCATACAAGAGGGATATGAATCTTCATACAATAAGCTATTCTTTGTGCGGTCTAATAACTGTTAACTGGACGCTAGTTTAAAAACGCCTACATTATTTATCTCATGCAAAAAGACATCCGAGTAATTGCGCTGTTGAAAATTGTGTAGGCGTTGGGAAAAAACGTCGTAAGACACGCCAAAAGAAAAGAATGCTTTTAAATCTTATTAAATAACGACATTTTACAATAGAAAATACAGTAAAATTGCTCACGTCCTATTGAGAGAAATTCTGAATTAACCCTAATTAAGATTTAGGCGTCCCGTTGACCTAAATAAAAAGATAACGATCTAGATTTTAGCTAGTTTTATTATTTCATTCAGAACTGCGCCTGTGAAATTAGATTATCTGTGTTTATCTAGACATCAAAGGACAATGTTCGTTCTCCATACATTGTTCGCCTAAAGAACCAACAATTTTGACATATTACTACCCGAAAGCGAAATAATACGATTCTGTGTGTAAGAACAATGATTCCTGATGGACACTTGCCATAAAATTAATGATTAAGAATATTAAATCACAGCGATTTTATAATATGTCGTTTATGACAACATGGCGTCTAATGTATTGTGTGAATGTATGAACACCGATTCGCGAAAAATGTTTTGTATTGTCGTCACGCCGAGTCGCAGCCAAATAGTATAAAATAATAGAACAAGTTTTAGAAATACAACTCGGCATTCCACTTTTACAATATGCCCACATATTGCACGTAAATAAACAACATGAATCGTAGGTTGTTTCCACCCTTGTCATCTGACACATGAAATAAACTCCTATTGTATTATAGATATCGAAGCCGAATCGTATATAATAATAGAATGGGTTTTGGAGATCACTCGGGGTTCCACTTTTATAAAATACCTACATATTACATAAAAATACCACGAATCATGAGTTTTCTTTTCACCATTTACATCTGACACGAGATAACAAACTCCTATCTCCATGACTACCATCGTAGTCTATGCCAAAGACTACAATATTTTAAGCAAGAAGTTTCAAACCTTAGCGGCTACGGTAACCCCTGGGCCACATACATCATGATAACATTCGGTCGACACCGGAACGAAGTCTTGCGATTATGCAAAAAAGCATCGTATTCTAGTGCGGCTATATCACGTTCAACCGGGGTTTTAATTCGACTAAAGTCCTGACTAAAGACTGGAAGAAAATACGCCGCATTGTATGAGCACTTCGTGTTCGTTAAAGCGGCTTCAGATCTAGAGCCCACATAGTTTTCTTTCCAATAATATCCGCAAGTAGCGCTGCATGATCTTTACAACAAAAACGGCAATAGTTATTAAGGTGCCAAAATTATATGATTACTTTGGCACGGTATTATACACGTGCGAAGATTTGTCATTTTCATTCATTTCTTCATCATCATCATCATTTCAGCCACAGGACGTCCACTACTGAACATAGGCCTCCCCCAATGACTTCCACATCGCACGGTTGGTAGCGGCCTGCATCCAGCGCCTTCCCGCTACCTTTATCAGGTCGTCGGTCCACCTTGTGGTGGGTTGACATTGCAGAATATGACTTTTGATAGGTTCATCATAGAATTCGGCGGGGATATCCTCACGGAGGAAGTTCGTAAAAGGGCGGAACAAGATCTTATAATAATGCAAGGCCGAAGCTGTTACGCGCGTGCTCCTACGTGTAATCCGGCGAGTATGCAATAAATAGTAATGTCTGGTAAATAGTGGTAATACGTATCGTTCGTTCGTTCGTTTCAGCCGAAAAGACGTCCACTGCTGGACAAAGGCCTCCCCCAAGGATTTCCACGAAGACCGATCCTGCACCGCTCGCATACAGGCACCTCCCGCGACCTTCACCAGATCGTCGGTCCACCTAGTGGGGGCCTGCCCACGCTACGTCTTTCGGCTCGTGGTCGCCACTCAAGAACTTTCCTGCCCCAGCGGCCATCAGTTCTACGAGCTATGTGCCCCGCCCAGTCTATGTCTGTATGCGCTACAATTACAGGGTATCATTTTGCATAGTCGCAAGACTTCACTCCGCTGCTGTCAAATCAATGTCGCATAATGTTATCGCAATGTGTGTGGCCCTTGGCCAAATCACAGAAGCCTATGCGAAGAAAGAGCACTTGAATGACAATAAAAATCAGGGTTACCATTTTATAAGATTTCCTCACTATTGAGGGTAACAAAGTAACATTAATAATCTAGCCATTAATTACATTTATTACCTATACGAGAAAGTAAAGCAACATGCGGTTTTATTTTAATTTGTAAAATATTAAACCCCTCATATTTGTAACAGTTTGTTCCAAGTTTAGTTTTACTGTTTTGTTAACAGTATTGCTGTTTCAGCTGTCACTGTGAAGCTTTGGGAAAATAAATAAATAGAAAAAATATTAACATAAATATTTATTTAAGTTTTTATGTTCATTATCATAATATGCCAATTTAAGTTACACTGTGTGACAGTCTTTGACACTAAACAAACTCTTCAGCTTAATAATACCTACCTACAGGGCGTTTTTATAGTTACTCTTGCTGATGAAACAAGAAGGGTTGATTCTACTACTGAAATACAACTACTTTTCTTACAGGACCAATATCAAATTCTCAAAAAAATTCACATCCTCGTGATGGTGATAATTTCTATGGAGAGGTTTTTTTTATATTCGGTCTCTTGGGATAAGTTATTCCATTTGAGCAGTAGAATTAATCCTTTTTATTCGATCACATATAAAAACAACACAAGTGTTTAGGAAAACTTCTTCTTTGGTATGGTATCACTACGGAGTTATAATGTCGGCAACTCTGTATCACTGACTTGTAACTTTCAAACAGCATGAATAATAAGGGCACCACATTGGTTTTCTTTCTGAAAAAAGGCTTTCAGTTTTAGTACTAACCCTTTAGCACTATTTCATTGAAATAAAAATACAATAAACGCACAGAAGACTGAAATTGAGTCAACTGACGTGACATTTATAATTTGTTGACATTATGACAGTTTGACAAGACTAGGGATTGAAAAAGTTTTAATTGAAAAAGTAAAATGACAATTTATTAAAACGATTCACATGGATATAATCGATTAAAAATATTTATAAAATGTTCTGATACTTGCCTGTAGCGATTATCCAATCCTGGTTTCTACTGAAAAACTACCTCGTGGCAAGATTTTAATAAAATAATAAAATCTTTATCTTCTCTTTCACAATCTATAAAAGTTCATTTGGTCTATTATTATACATGTGCTATGAATGAGGGTTTTCGCGATTGAAAAATCCGCGAGATGGCAATACGTAGACGCGAGGTCCAAATGCTGCATGATTGGTGGATATCTGTCAATGTCATGTCAAAAATAACCAATCATGCAGCATTTGGACCTCACGTCTACGTATTGCCACCTGGCGGATTTTTCAATCGCGAAAACCCTCATTGGCATAGATTATGAGAGACTGGCAACTATACTAGGTTGATATCAGGTGATCCGTCTGCTCATTTGCCTCCTGTCACATAAAAAAAATATATATATGTTTCTCACACTTCAACTGGCATTGGATTCAACATCGGATTCTGACACTTTTACAGTTATGATACCATGAATATCAGTTTATGGTCCTAATTATTTTTATTTTATTTACGACCTTCGACCAGTTGGACACTTTAGATATCTTCTTGTAATAGTGTCAAACTGTCAATATCTTTTTAGCTTTTAACGCAAATCTAGTCTTCAAAGCAGTTTAATCGATTTATTTTATTTTCAAAATCGATATTTTATTGTCTATGATGGCCGCAGGAACATCACTATACATGGACTCCCAGCAATAAAGTACGGTAATGCCTCGTACAGATTTTATCGGCAAAAATTATGGAACTTGATAGGTTTTAGACCATGCCACGCACCAAAACGTCCGGAAGTTGTAATAGTATTATAGAATAAACGTTAAAAGACTTATTTATTTAATTTTTCAATGCTTAAGTGTCCATTAGAATGAAAGGGTGCTTAATGTATTAAAAAAAATAGAAAATAATTATGATGGGTTAATGTTTTTGGGCGGTTTTTTAGGCGGTTTCTGACAATGTCCTTTAGAATCGTGCCAAGTTTACTTTGTTGTTATTTTGAGAAGTCTGATGTTTTTAGCAATATAATTTTAGAACAAAGAAAGTCAGGAAATGAATATTAAATCTTTGAAATGTCTGAAATAACTTTAGGATAGTGAAGACTACAAATTTAATAAGAAGATAGTAACGCTAAAATAACTATTTTGGAGGTAGATGTTAATTTTAGTCAATGTGATAAAAATAATAAATGATGATCTTTAAAACAAAGGAAATCATTCGTCATGATTTAAGTATTAACATAACCCACACAAAATACATTGTCATTAGCGGTAGAAATCGGAACTACAATATTTTAGGCCAGTCTCATGACTACTAGCGCCAGTGTCAAACAGCGAAAGGCCGGGCTATTTTTATCCGTCAATGTTATTGTTTGTAAAATCGTGATACATTTAATTTACTACACTTTTGTAAGTAACAACATTTTACATAATGCCCAATACATAATACCTACTTACTAAAAACGTTTAAATAATACATATTTGGTCCATTTGGAAACAAAATTACCAGAAATAATTTTGCCGATTTGTGACAGATGACAGCATACGTTGCTGTCATGAATGACGTTTCATTGAGACAGTTTGACATTTTACTTTTTTTAAACTCTAGCTAAGGAATACTAGACTATACTCGACGTTTTATCTATAATATATAAAATTAAGTGAATTCTTTTTATAGTCACTTTGGTGAGCTGCGACGAAGAAGCAATGAAAAACTTGACTACAGTAACCTGGGCACATGCTGTGAACAACAAAACGTACCTAGAAGCCGCCTTAGCAAGTAAGTTAAACAAGAAACTCATTATTTGAGACAGATGGTGTTAGAAGCAGATTCCACAATGAAGTTTAACTATTGAAGAATTAAATGCAACAAGTTTAATGAATCAAAGTATATCCCTTTTAATCTCTTTCGCACCACTGAAACTTTTGTAGTTTAATTATGTAATACCAATAAAAAAAAACAAGTCAAGGCTCAGGGAAAAATAAAAAATAGGAGAAATTATAACTAAACGTTATTTACTCCTTAATATTTTATCCTTACTAATCAATGCGAAACTTTGTAACTATTTAAGGATGTTAATTACTTTCACGCAAAAACTAATGAACAGATTTTGATGAAACTTTACAGTATTATTATTACATTTTTCACCCGCAACAGTTATTTTTTTAAACAACCTTCCTTCCTTGTCGTTATAAATATTATACACGATCAGGGTATAAGCCTAGCTTGTCGCTAACTGTATTTGTTTCCAATTAAGTATGTAAATAAACCTTATAGGCTATTAAGTTTTTAATGGTTTTTATATTAAATTGTACACCGGCAAGAAAGTCGAAGTTGTCGAATGCATAATTTATGCCGTTTTATGCGCATGCGACGGCTAGACTAATAAATTCCGCGGCATTCCGGCCAGCTGCGGCTTCTGTTACACGCTTTAAATGCCTATAAAAACATCGTTTGTCCCTGTCATCGTCCGTGTGATAGACAAAGATGGCGCGGTCTGTTTTGTTGCGAAAACAATACTTGACGCAAGCGTAAAATTGTTGGGGGTGAGGTCTTGAGGATAAGATAAAGCGACAATAGTACAAAAAACTTCAAAAAGACGATATTGAAATGGGTACCAATTTAGAAGATTAAACGTAATTATAAGGTGTAAGTTAAGGATGCAGGCCTATGTTTAGCAGTGGACTTCTTGTGGTTGAAGATGATGATGAAGTGTAATTGATACAAGAAATCTTAATGTTAGTCAAACTTTCCCAAAAACTGGAAAGATCAAAAGAGATCACTAATAATCTACTGACTGACCTGAATATTCTCGCCACTATATTTGGTTGAAGTTGTAGAAGCTCTTCAAGCTGCCAGATCACGACCTGGAAAGAAGGTGTCATCATCATTGTCATATCTACCATAGGACGTCCACTGCTGAACATAGGCTTTCCCCAATAATTTCCATCGGTTGGTACAGCGGCTTGCATCCAGTGCCTCCCGACTACCGTTATGAGGTCTTCGGTTCACCTTGTGGGTACGTCCACCCACAAGGTGAACCGAAGACCGAAAAACGTACCTACATGAAAGAAGGAGATTTACGCCTAAATAAGTTAATTTCAGTCATAGTTCGCTTGCATCTTATGACTTGTCCAACCCAGTCCAGAAATAGGCGATTCCAGCAGCCAGGCCGGCCAGGCCTTCCTAGAAACAGCAGTTAATAACAATTACCGCCATGACGGATTTAGGCTTCACACGTCTAATTGTTGTAAACTAATTGGTTAGTTCATACTATGGCATAAGCGTTCTTGCGGTTACATTCTTTCAGGATGCGTCAAGTTCACCAGAATATGGAAAACTAATTAAATAAGTACACTACCTTGGTGCATGACTAATTAGATACATACTCATGGTTTTATCATTTATGTATTTATGTATCAATACAGTTGCACTCTTTATTATTTATACTCGAAAGTTGGTTACCTACGCCTATTTGTGATAATAACATTCATGTTTACTAAAAACATTTTGGCCAATGTTTCAGCTCTTTAACTTATTTATAACGCCTATTTTTTATCCTAAATTACAATCTTTTAAATAAGGAAACTTAACCCTACTCCTTAAAGATCAGGTAGAACAAGACCGCGGACTAAAATGCGCCTATCTATTTCGTGATCAAAACAGGGTAACAAGTCCCATAGTTACTTTAGCTTTCAGATGTTACGTAAATCAGTTGAAGATAAAATCCATACTACGATGATTAAAAGTCCCCACAACTAGTTCCATTATCTTCATCGGGTCATTAAATCTCCAATACAGGAACACAACCCTTCACCTCACATCACTAAATAAATAAATAGTACCAAATAAATATTTTTTCTTTCTTTCTTTCAAATATGGAGGATTAAGCTTGCTTTGCTGGTCAGACACTTAATGCTTATCAGATATAAAATTTTCATCTTTCACTACAAGCGATGTTTGTTTGTAAAAGCGCTTTGCAGAAAATAAATGACTCTTATGTTCCCCCAGGCGATGTGGCCATGCTGGAAGCGGACATAGTAATGGGGCACATCAACGGAAAAGAAGGACCCCCTATTCCAGTGATGGCGCACCCCCCCGCCACCTCCTCTGACCTCAGCCTGTCCGACTTCCTGTCCACTGTGGCGCAGTACAACAACGTCAACGCGAAGCAGAAGGGCGTGAAGCTGGACTTCAAGAGTATTGACGCTTTTGAGAAGGCGCAGGCGCTAATCGCACCGTATTCTAAGCCTGGGGTAAGATTATTGTTCTTTTCAGCTTGAAAGTCTGCAGCTGGACGAAAGCCTTCTTCAAGAGCTATAAAGCACAATATCCCACTGCTTTCATTCAGCCACTAACAGCAATATTGATAAGTTCGACGTAGATTCATTGAGCATTACTGCAAATGGGGTAAGACCATGATAATGAGGTAATAATAATGTTCCACATCCACTATAGGAAGATAAACATGAGAAAACTTTTATACATCCTGTGAATATATTCCATACAGAAGTTGTTTTAGAAATATTGAGGATACGAAAGAGGATGTGGAAAAGGAAGACATTATCAAAATATTTTGTAGTTCAATTTTTAACAAGCCTGATTGAAAGGGGTAGATAGTGGATCTCGAGGATTACTAATGTTTGGCCAAAAAACGTTTCCCAAATTATCACATCGCAAACAACGTTTCCCAAATTTTCATTTGGCAAATTCTCATTTGGCAAAACAACTTATTGCAAACTTTTGATTCGCAAATGTCGTTTTTGGCATATTATTGTTTAGCAAATTATTGTTTGGCAAAGTATGTTTTGCCAAATGTTTCATTTGGCAAAAATATTTCACGATAAACTATTTACAAAATAACTTGATTAGTGCATAGAATAGAATACAAATTAGCGTGTGGTTATTATTTTGTTTAGTGGGTAGTTAATATAAAATTTGTTCTAAATTAATTTTCCTATTTCATTCTTTTTATCAAATTTTCCAAATGATTCATTAACAATAGAGGTGATTCTAGCGCTCGGCGGCCGCTGCCGCGGCACGCTTCGCTCGCCTTCGCGCATTAAGGGTCACTGTTCTAACCTAACCTACTATTTTCTGCAATACCTACTTTTTGCAACCATACTATTTTCTGCAATCTCTTTGTTTTACATAAAATTCTTGGGAAAACCATGATCATGTACCTACCTTATGCTTTGATTTGTGGGTAACGGTGGGTAAGTAAGTATGTGAAGTGTCAATTTGACCAAACAAATTATTTGGGATATAATATTTGGCAAAATAAAACATTTGCTTTATAAACATTTGCCAAGTAAAATTTTGCCAAATGATAATTTGACCAAAAGAATTAGTTGCGAAAAGTACAGTTGCTAAAAGTTCATTTGGGAAATGAAACTTTGGCGATAAGTTGTTTGCAAAGTGAAATTTGGCGAAAAGTAATTTGGCCAAACGGAAGGATACCGGATCTCGAGATGAAAAGAATTATTCTGAAATGACGAATCAATGACTCATTGCAATTAGTCATCATTTTATGTGTATTTTTGGATCCCATTTTTAAAATTAGCATTTAACTGATTTTAAAAATGCCTTGTCCCATTTTTTTCGAAAATGACCTTTATTTTAACTGGTGCTGAAGTTTTGAATGAGTTTTCTGAAATGCTTTCTTTCACTTGAACGTGTAAGTCATGTGTAAATATTGTTTGAACACATTAAATTGGTGTTGAAATATGTATATTTTGGCGCGACTCAATGGTTACCTACGTATCATCTGAAGCAGAAAATCAAACCAGTTTCTTTTCAGTCAGCCTGTAACGGTTTGACTATTTCTAAAATACATACCTACTACTAAGATAGCATTGTTTTTAAAAGCTTTCTTTTCAATTCTTCTAAGTAGGTACTACAAAATAAAGCTTCTTTTTATCGTTTTCTGGTGAGATAAAGATACTGTTTTGGATGTGTGTAACAGTGTATGAATTATGAATTATTTACGATTTGTCACGTCATGTGTGGCCGGCGAGCGGTTTTAAAGTCTATACATGTATTGAAAAACCTGCCACCGGTAACCGCTCTCATATTTCATGGAAAAAGACTTGCTTTTTATGCAAACAAAAATAAAAAGCCACAAAAACAATACTTGCAGTATGTGCTGTTTGCGCAGCTGCAAGACGGATTTTATTGCCTAAAAGGTTATACAAGGTTATGAAATAAATCTACTAAAAAGATAAAACAGTGAAAAAAAAAGAATATTTTCAATTGTGAAACATTAATAAATAATTTATTGTGCTTCATTGATCGTCATTTTAAAAACAGTTTTCAATTGGATTTCAGGCATCTGTTCAATAAGTTCATTTGGCCTTGAAAATATCAAATAAGTCAATTCATAAATCCATAGTCCGTTCTGAATCAGTTTCTAAATCTAGGTATTATGAGACTTGAAGTTTGGCAGTTTACAAAAAGCTAAAAAAAAGTTCTTAATCATCTTGTATTTAAATAAATCAAGACGATTATGCACAGATGCTTTAAACTCTAATTAATATTTTCATATTAATAAAACAAATGAATTAATCATGGCCGCCACATGCTTGTTAATGAACATCCTCATTATAATGAATCTGGCGTTTGTTTTTTCCCAACGCGCGCAGACAACGGGCGGGACTAATCAAGGCAATCAAACTAACTGCTTAGTCATGGACACCCCTTGCTTAAATGAACTTATAATGTCAAAAGTTAGGTCGGTTGTCCACATAAACACTAGCTTCAAGTCTTCAAATCGGTGGTTTGTCATTAACACATTTTTAGTGTTCAAATTGTACGAGTACCTTTGTAGGACTTGTGTCCTACAACTATTGCTAACCATCTAGCTTCATACTGAGCAAAAAAGACCTAACTGAAAAAAATATTTCAAAAATATACAAGGAGTAAACTACTCGTATTACTGTGAATACTGTCGTTCTCAAAAGAGTAAGGAGAGTCTTCAGAAGTATGGTGCCGTAGCTTAACTTAATTATAAATTTCATCGATTTTTTATAGACATGCTGTGGATGCAGCGTTTAGCCTGGCATGCGCAAGCGCACATGTGCAAGCATCTTCCGCGTATCATTACCATTATTGTAATCGCGTTTGCCAAGAAAGCCGCCTTTTTTCGAATCTCCTTGTAATGCAAAGAAGCCACTTCGATTGGAATGTTTGGTTTTTGATCACAGCTTGAGATATGACCGATTTTGACGTCGAAAAAATATCGGATGTGATATATTAAATGATGACGCAATTTTCGAAATGATAGGGCCATGTTGCGTCACGTTACCAGGCATTTCCCTCCAAGTCCTTTCTTGTAACCATACTTTGCCCGTAGAGAATTCAAAATGTTATTTAGAAATACTAAGGAAAGTAGGTACAATTTAACGTTGAGAACGTTTCTCATCCCTAGTTTATTATTCTCAGGTGACCTTCCCGTTATGGCTGAATGCAGACATCCTCCCCGGCCCAGTAGAAGCTACCACACCCCCAGTGGACCCCTCAAAGTTCCTCAAGCTGGCCTCAGGACACCCCCGAGCGGTGCTCTCCGTCGGATGGACCACGAAAATCGGGGGGAACATTACAGAGGGAGAATACAGCAGGGAACAGATCGGAACCATGCTGAGGATCTTACATGAACACCATATCAACCAGACTGTCACCTTTCCTGTGAGTTTTCTAGACTATCTCAGCGATACTTAATATTTTAATGGAGGCTCATCTCATGGTAGCCACAGGTGAGACTGCTGGCTGCCATCTTCATACAAAGTCTAACAATGAGTCCCATTATGACTTATCATTGATAAGATTATTAAGATGAACTAGATCTGCTTTCTAAAAGGCTCTACTGAATGAATGATGAAGACTTTCAAATTACGTGTGAATATTTAAAAACACGCTTTGTGTTCCATTTCACATCCTCAGATTTCTGGTAGAACCCCTCAATTTCGCAGGTCCGCGCCGGCATAGCATCAAATAGCCAGCCCGTTGTCCTGGACCTGCTCCGGGAGACCTCGTACCTGAACTCTTCGATGACAGTCTGGTCCAGCGAGGGAGACGCCGTGGAGGTGGACCGTCTACGCGCCCTGATCCTGACAGTGGGGCTTGAGAGGACGTACCTAGATGTGCCTCACGAGCTGGCTGCAAGGCTCCATCTGCCCCCGGCTGATGTATCTAAGAATTAAATAGAGTTGATAGTTGCTAGTACAGTTGCGTTTTATTCACCTGTCTTTTTTTTCCCTGATCAATGGACAGACAACTGACAATGGCTGATGATCGTGCAATGTGGCGCTCCTGATCCTCCTCCTGATTGATAATGATGATGATTCTTTGAACAGATGCAATTTACTTCTTTCTGTTTCATAAGTCTATAGACGTTTATACTCGTAGTTGCAACTACGAGTAATTCAAAGTCTCCCAAAGCAACAGGGGCCTCAGAACCGTTTTCAAAGAAATCTTGATGGCCCCCAACGAATATGATAGATAAATTCCACACACTTTCTCAGTAATTAAAGACTTGCGAGTCCTTGTTATTGAAATTCTCATCGAGATGCGGCATTTTACTTTGTCTCACACCTGACGATCTTTCCACGGGAATCTAAACCTTAATGGAACTTAATAAAGACGATGGGAAATGCATAAAAGAATTGTTGCTTGGTTTGTCTGCTTCAGATCTTGATATAGGAATGCAGACTTTAGTTGTTTGTAATAAGGGTGCTGGGATACGTAAAGGAGTGTTGTCGGATAGGGTGTCGACCTCACACATGTGGCGGGCATATGGTCGAAGGTTCGCACCATGAGCGATTGTCATTCATGATTTGTAGTCAGTGACTGGACTGAATAGGGTTGTTGGAAGGTGATTAGAAATTTCATATTTTTGTAGGTTATGAAAATATTATCAAAAATAACACAGTCAGCTGCTTATTAATAAAAAAATGATGCAATCTATGCATTAGGTATGCCTTCATCTTTTTATGAGATAGAGCATGTTGTTACTCCATCATTCTACGGAACATCGTAATTTAAATAAAGATTAACAATATGTAGGTACTGTCACACCGACTACAATAATTGATACAAAACACTGAAGTAAATATAAAATATGTAAAACAGTATAATAATTTTAATAAAAGTTTGAGTCAACCCTGTGTAGAGTCGATTCAATCCTCAGAATGTGAAATGGCATTGTAAAGGAAGTGATATCTTCCTTGCATTTATCGGCATTCGACGTGGTGGTATTGGCACACTGGTTCTAATAGCGAATAGGAAGACAGAAGATAAAAAGTTAAATAAAATTGAACTCTCAGAGAAAGTTCGACTAAATTAGCAAGATATTTTTATCAATTACCTAATTACTTACCTAGCAATTACAATAAAGGTTGATTAATTTTTAAATTACCTATAGTATATTTTTTATACCAATGTGAAAAGTTACAGAATTTATGTAAAAATCCAAATAAAAATTTGATTTTATGTGACAGACAAATCGAAAAACACGGGTGAAGCCGCGTGAAGAAGTCGATTAATAAAAATTAGGATAATTACAAAAACAAATCATTTCTGCGGTTTCGTTTGAAAGTTATTCTTTTCACAATTTTACATCGAGTTCAAATTTCGCAATTTTACATTTCCACCTTTCTATTTCCGAAGTCCAAGCCAGCGTCCGATTTGTTCCCTTTGAACGCTTTTGATCAAAGGAACGTTGCGTTCAAAATCTGAAAACATTAGAATTTCGTAACTGCACAAACTTTTGAAGAAACATTGAAACAACATTGGCATCTGAAATTGATTTGGCAACTATTGGCAAGGTAGAGTCATAGTGATTAAAGTTAAAAATTGAAAAAATCGATGAAAAGCGAGATCTTTGTAGTGGTGACTGAGTTTGTTCCGGCGTTTCTTCTCAGCACTTGCCATATGTTTGTCTCGAAGCGCTGGTAGGGACCAAAAGATAAGGAGACAGGTAAAGTGCCCCATAAGGGCTACCTTTTCTTTTTTTATTATTTACTATATTTTACGTTCATAAGTGCCACTTGTGGTCTAAACTGAATAAATACTTTTGATTTTGATTTTTGATTTTGATTTAGAGATAGAGATGCACGTTTGAAATGTTATTAGTTAACTTGGTGTAAGTAAAACTTCCAAAATAAAATCATAAATACATTGAATCTGAGAATCGAACTGAAAATTATATGCGTGGAGAGAGCTTTCTGAGCGGAAAAACAAAAGCCATTGTTTTTGCAACTACATTCATTACTGAAAATCTGCAACGAAAGCTTTTTAATTTTTGTGTTACGGTACGGCTTAGTTTAATCGTAAACTTAAATAGGGTTGAGTGAGACTGTGTGGCAGAATCAGATGTTAAGTTGCTAACTGGAGGTCTGCTTAAATATACCTAATATCCTTTTTATTATAAATAAAAATTTACATTTACGTAGGTCTGAGTTGGATCCTTGTGTATCCTTTCTAAGAAGGACTACACTGTCGCGGGCACATTTAGCGTGAACTATTAGCCGGGACAAGTGCACTTTGTTTGGGACTTTCTCGTTAACTGCTTGTCACATAAATAAATTAACTTGGCAAGCAACAAAGATGATTTCTTTAAATTAGTTGTTAAGACATCGCCAAGCGCACCAAGATTTTAGTAGTCGTCATCAAAACGCGATAGATTAATAGCCAATTGGAACATAATAATATATCATCGTTTCTAAAGCAACACACAATGGATTTGTTTAATTTATTGATTTCAAAGCAATTTAAAATCGAGATTTTCAAGGTTGTCAGATTCTTCAATTATTACTTGTTTATTTAAGTAAATTACATAGAACATGTCCGACAGTCCGTAGCATAAGGCGATTGATTGATCTACACTTCTAATGAACTCATACATAGTCAGCAATATCATTAGAGAGAGGTAAATAGGCAATTATTATAAAGCGATGCAGGCATTTATCTTCGAGCAAATTACTTTTAATTTATAAGGCATATCCTTCACGTAAACAATGAATAAATTGACAGGATCGTTGTGATTGTGATATCATCCGGCCCCAGCATTGTTCTATTAGAACTCGTTCGGTTGAATAGATTCAGCCGAATGTTCTAATAAATACATTCAATGTTAAATGTCGCATGGTTACTGGATCGATTAACTTTACACGTGAATTTGAACAGCAATTAACAACGTTTGTTTAATATTTCACGTGTAACTCATGGTTTAGATCAGCTGAGCAAAGAAAAATGTTTAGTGAAGCTAATGACGAGTCCACACTGGAAAATATTGTGCTTTAAAGAGGTGAGAATATGACAGATTAATTCAGAATAAAATTTTTGTTCTACGAAAAACTTTAAAATTAGGTAGGTACCTACGATTAAAACTGCTGTTGACTCCTCATGAACTAGGTAAATTATCCAAAAAACACATAATTTTGCTGGGATAATGAGTGATGGTGTGCCATCAACTATGAACTAGACATAGCTGATAGACCAACGTGAACATGTAATTTTTAAATGTAGGTACCTACCTTACTTGGTGAAACTGCGATGCCCCTGAACTTGTCATAATAAATCAAGAGCTTTTGCCCGTGGCTTCAGGTTCTGTAGCTTTCTACTGGTGAAAGAATTTTCATAATGTGATTGTGGTTCCAAAGATTAATTCCAGAGTTTTAACTTTTCCCGGGGCAAACTTGACCTTCATTGGTTGGGTTTTTATTGGCGGTAAAGCTGTAGATCCTGGCTACACAGGCTGCGGCGGGAACGAGAGGTAAGTACTATCCGTTCGCGATAAGTTTGCCGCTGGCGATATGACGTCACTCGAAAAGAAGTGTCTATAACACTATAGTACACTATATTGAAAATATTTTTTATTTATTAATATTGTTAAATATTGTGTTTTTGCGTAAAATAAGACACATTAATTGCGTTAATCACTAACTAATTGCGTTTAATCGTGGTTGGGGGAGGGGACGCGCATTCCACAGATCGGCAAACTTAGCGCGAACGGGTAGTAATAGTCCCGTTAATAACTAAACCTTGGTTCAGACACAAACGTTACCTAACTTTCAGTAGACAGTGAGAACGCGGCATAATTCGAAACTATTTGAGAAGGTTATTACTCTGATTCATATTATGTTTGACATTGCTAAACGGCGCAAATACGAGCCACTTGCTTGTGGTTACACGTTTGCGCCTTTGCACGTGAAGATCTTTTGACCATGCATGGGGACTGAAACAAAGTATGTAGGTACGTGAAAAATTGAAACATTTATATTTCGTAACAGCTTCATAAAAGTCAGCTACCAATATCCTCGTTATTTCTTTTTTTTGTCTTATTATCAAATTCTGATCATGCGCTTATTATTAATTAAATATTATTATCAAGTAAGTGGCTACATACCTACCTAATTTGGTGTGCTTAAATTACTAATATTCGCTTTAATTAAACAATAAAAAATAGGCTAACTACCATCATCTAACATAAGTCCGCCATCATAGCATCAGTAGCTATTGCATTGTTGTGTTTCTGCAGTTGGAGGTAAGATAGCCAGTTTCTCTATGATTCAGTTCGGGTGAAACTCTTCCATTTGGTGAGGAGATGCAGATTAAGCTTCCCGTTTGTGGTTAAAAAGCCTTAGAATCTACTAATAATTACAATTATGCTGGTGATATGTGTGTGTTTACCCACAATAATCCAGCGGTAAAAGATCGAGCTACATACTATTTTCGGATCGTTAATCCGATGCCAAACCAATAATATGTATTTTGTTATCTCTGCTAATCATAAAGCAATGCTTCACTGCTATTATCTGCGCATAGCCTGCAGCTAATTGCTATGCTAATTCATAGTGTTTCAGCTCACTATGAATTAGCATAAAACACTAGGAATTTGCATTCTCTTGAGTCTGGCGACCCTGCATGATATACGCCGATTGTGACCTTACGGGGACCCATAGCTGATTTATTGCTGTATGCATTGGGGATTGTATATTGATACCTTTCTATTGTTAAAGGCATTAACAAGCTGTCAATGCATTATTGAGTTGTCTTTCATGTACTTTTCTAAATGACAATGCAGATATTCGTATTTAAAATCAAAAGTTTCCACTTATAGCAATATATTTCTTATGCTTTTGTTAAGTTTTGTTTGCATGACAAACTCGTTATCCTATGTTCTTGTTAACTCTTTCCAAATTACCATTTTAGTCGGTGGTCTGTACAGAAACTCTATGTATCCATACCTAGATGATAAGAACTTAGGTAACAGTAATTAAGTAAAAGGAACTGCTAAGCCAGATCGGGGCCTGAACAAGCAATCCCTTCCTAATTGGCCGCAGCGGCGCAGGAGTCGCCGATAAAACGCATTAGAGCCGTTTAATACACAATTTAGTGCTTGTTAACCCCTGCAATGAAGGGCCGGTCTAGTCGGTCGTAGAGCTTCGAAACAAAATTATCCTATGGAAATTAATAACGTTATCAATGTAAATGTGCGAGCAAGATCTTCTTCTTCCTCGGTCCCTCACAAGGGGTTCGCGACCACAGATAGTGTTCCTCCACAGACTGCGGTCATAGCTGAGTGGACCGCACGATGCAAACTTCCGCCCACCGTCTTCCTCTCCGCGTCTGACCTGAAGGTACTATATTTTGACGTTCATAAGTGCAACTTGTGATCTAAACTGAATAAATATTTTTGATTTTGATTTGATTTTGACCAGCTCGTCGATGTCGTCGACGTCATCTCTCGCGAGCAAGATACGATACATGAAATCCACCACTTCATTGAAATAGGTAAATAACGAGTTTGTTCATGTTTCTGTAGGATGTTGGTAAAAGGTATAAATTGTGGCGACTGTTAGCATAGTCGCAATAGTAAAAAAACCTGCGTGTATTTTTCACTCTCTACATACAGGAGACCCGATATAGTTTGTGAATTCTACTGCCTAGGTACTTATTATTATTCTGTGATTCTACAATAGATCCATGGTCTTGCAAAGGGTTGCAATATTTAGTGCATGTAAACAAGATTCGAAGTAAACCCATAAATTATCCAGAACGCCGGGATGTGGGACGGAGCCCAAATAAATCGCAGGGATCAAAAACCATTTCACTCGGCGCGCGCGCCGCTTTATGCGCGCGACATTTTTTACGACGCCATTTTATAAATATGGCGTTTTTATGAAATTGTCGGGAACTGTGTAAAAAGTATCTGGAAATCTTATTTCCGTTTTCTGACAATATTCATATTTTTACGAACGATGTAATATCAAGTCATGTGCACAAAGATAGACATAAAAAACAAATTAAAATATTTATAAACGTTAAAAAGATGAATCTTCCTGTTTAAGTAGGTACCTAGTGCCAGTACTCGTATTGTGTAATCGAAAGATATGATAATTATGATAATTTCTCGTAAATCTGCGCTCATACTAAGCAACATAATATTTATCTTCTAAAGTGCTTTTAATTGCAAGTAATGCCGTTAAATAATAATAATTACACAGATAAAATGACATCAAAGCTGATGCTTGCGAATATTACACGATTTACACAGACATTCCCACCGAAGGTTTGCGACCTCTGACTTTTACTTCGGAGTACGATAATCGGAAACGACTCTAGTTAGAAACATAAACCAGCTAATTGTTCGTTTCATGTGGCTAAAGGTAAGGTTATGTGGCTCAATTTTATTTATGTCTGTAGATGAAAACATAATTTTTCATCTACAGACATAAATAAAATTGAGTGTCTGTTTGTTATGTCAAAATATCAGCTTTCACTAAAAGCATTATGAAATCCATAAATATATATAGAGAAAATCTGTAGTTCTATAGATTAAAAACAGCGCAAACTTTGCTAAACTCATCCATGGATTTTAGTCATATAACACTTCGCATGATTAAACCATGAAACATCCTGTAGATTCTTACAAACAAGTAGTTATTCTATCATTATTGATAGTCGGAATATTGTGATCTCTGCTTAGTTTAAAGCTCTACCTAACTTAGTTAAACACCCAAAAAAGTTAGTTTCCCACACATCATATTTTACATCATCTTACAAAATGATTGTGAAAATAATCAAAATTTTCCTTACATCAATGATATTTTATGCAAAGCCCAGTGACCTGGATGCGGTCTGATCTGCGATTAGATAAGACGGTGACTAACATACCTACTGGTATCTCGCGACTTGTTTGTCTAGTTGCCTGTGACCTCATAATTACTAAGTTAGAATAAACGTGCGTTAATTAAGCGACTTATAAGTAAGAAGTGTATAAGTATGGAAAACTCTAGAGAATGTAACATTTGATTAAGTTTAGATTTTTAATCCCTAAATTAGCCACGACCCATGATGGACGACGGCACATCATGAGCGAATAAGGTGCTACTCATATTTTGTAACAAAAATGTTAATTCTGATGTGCCGAAACATTAACTAACCGAACAAATGTTTAGATAGAACGTTGCAGGTTATTTTGTCTCTGCCTCTGCCTCTCTACATATTTTAGACGACAAATATATGGGTATAAAATCGATATTACAATTCATGCTAGCCAAGAATACTCATTCAATATTTTTTCTCTATCTTTTTAATTTGAAGATGTATATTTGTAGACATAAGCGACAGCATCAGTTCATTGGAGTGTTAACGAGAGTCAAAAAGTATTCACCTCAAGAAGATTTAACTATGTTGTCATTACGTGGAAAATTACGTCATGCATTGATATCGTCGTAGTATACATGCATCACCACCGAATCTTGAACTCTACGCATCATGCAAATGCTTAAATTAATTTTGAGTGAATAAGTACATACAATATTTTAAAGATTTACACATACTCGTAAGTTCCGAAGGGATTTTTGAATAGAGATCAAATACTAACTAGGTACATAAGGTTTTTGATATTAAACAATAAAAAAGATTTCTATAAGTAAGTATTGGTTTACATTATTAAAGCAGCCATCTAACGCAGGTGTGTGTGATGATAACAAGAGCCATGGATTCAATTTGTAGGCCGGTATATTGGGGTCTATAAAGACTCAAAGATACGAGTATCTGAGACATTCAAATTTGATTTTCCATTAGTCTATAACATTTTACGACTCGACAAATCGCAATTACTCGAGTGCGAGATATTTTCCATTCCATGACGGCTGATGGGTATTTAATAACAACATTCAATCACCGTGGCCTTAATATTTGAGGAGAAATTGTTCCCGACCATTGTCGGAATTCCAAGAAGTTATTTATTACCAATTACAACTTAATATTGACCATAGCTTTAAGCTCTTGACCGACATTAAAAGGACTCTCGAATGATGCGTCATGGTGATTCATTGTAATGAGCAAACATCTATGAAGTTTGATGTATTTTTCATCTGAAAAGCTGAGAGAAGATTCGAGGCATATTTACAGTACACTACTCGTCATAGGTACATGTTAGTGAGTATAAAAATATTTATAAGGTAATTTTTAAACATTACTCATCAAATTATGACCACATGCGTTGCAGAAGTGTCATAATGTAAACAGAGGAATCATTCACAACAAGCAAAACCTACTTTCCTGAAAGTTACCACCTTACATAGATGATACTGTAATTTTCAGAAACAATGATTAAGTACTCAGTTTCGTCACTCGTTGCCTATAGTATTATTACATATAAGAGTAATCTCTCTCATTTGCCCAACCCCATACAATTAAATTCGTAATCATCTCTTATGATGGAGGCATCTAAGGAGATGCCATACCCATAGACATCTTACAATGACACCATCAAACCGAAAAGACTTAGGTCACCGAAAAACTGAATCAAGTTTCCGGACAATCAGCTCGATTCAAGCATCCAATGTCCACCACCTGTAGCTGTAGTATGTGTATTTCCTGAAAGTCGGCCTATAACCAAACCGTGTCTTCCTAGACATTATGAATGGCGCAGACCGGCTTAATATAACCGCGATGTAGGGCAAAACGCGCGCTGACAGATGCGGTAGACAAATAAACGCGCGTCTCTCACGCCTCCCATATTATTATTATATGGGTCTGTAATTAAATTTAGATCAAGCGTTTGGAGGTCATCCGGCTAGCGAAGGGAAATGCTATTCAGCTAGTGTTAATGTGAGCAAAATGGTTATTTTGACTGGGTTTCGTCCACCTTTCAGAAACACCCGCACTCTAACTAGCCCCAAGTCGTATGAAAGAATAAACTAATAACGGAGAAATCCATGAACATACACATAAATTAAAGCATCAGCTCTTCGTGTAAATGCTCGTAATCGTCAAATTTTCAGTCGCCTTCAGTGATATTCAAACCCGCACCTATTGGCATTGTAGCCCGATACGAAATGAACCAGACTCGAAATTGACGTCTTGAATTTTCGACCCTTGGGTTATTTTTAACGTTTGTCATCTGTCATCCGCTTTGCACCAGAGTGAACTTCGAACTCATCATATTTCTTCCTGATCAATTCCGTTGCAGATCCAATGACAGTTTGACATTTCTCTGGGAAATCAACTTACTGCAGGCCCAATTTGAGCGCCAATAATTTCAACCGGTGTGCAGGCCCTGATCGAGGTCACGAAGTTACAACGATGGAAACGAGACATGGGATTAGCCCCGTTAAAATCTCAAGTGGTAATGAGAAGAGGCAGTGGGACATTCCCACTAAATAAATAATAAGAATACCCAGATTGTACACAACAATTTAGATAATCGCGCGCTAAGGTTATCTCCGCGCGACCACGGCTGTGATTTAATTTCACTTGAGTGATTAAATGACTAAAGTTAGAAAACAATCTCGCCGGGTACACAGAACTTCCCCGAGTAGTGCAAGTACAGTCGGAGGGGGAATAGTGTCTATTTTGAATTATTGTGCACCGAAATGCAATAATTGCAATCTGTGAAACTGTTGCGGTAGCACTTCTTTTAGAAATATACCAATGCTCTCTTTCTATACGAGTATTATAGAGTTGCTTACATATTCGGTAAAATCATACATCGTATTGTTTACAATAAACAAAATAACCTTTTAAGAAAGATCGCCTTGATTTGGAAAGTATTTGTAGAATACATAACAGCTTTTTAATTTTACCTTCGCCTAAACTCGTAAATTCAATTTTACTGTAGAGTGTAGTCAACAATGTAGACTGTTTTAGATTAATTTATGTAATTGTAAACGTACCGACCTTCCAATGTTTTGCCTTTACATATCATGTGAAGGTTTCAGCAAGAACATTAAGCTTCCTGTTCGTACGCATTTATTCAATTACAAAAGCTCGCATGTTTCGAAAAAGCTCACACACATTTCCCCAGCGGAGTGTCCACAAAAAACGCGCAACGTGCGCGCCATGCTCGATCAGTTGCGCCCGCGCCGCCGCCACGATGCTGCGTCTGACCGTGCTGCTCGTACTGCTCTCGCGCTCGCGCACCGCATACGTGACCCCCACCTTCGCAGACCAGCTCGACCGACTCAACGAAAAGCTACAGAAATTCCAACTGGAAGAAAAGAACCCACACGAAAAACTCTACGACAAGCTAGCTAAACTTAATGCTCTGAATCCGAGGGATTTGAACGATGATGATGAGGAGTTACTGACGGCGATGCAGATGTGGGGCATGCTGGATCCTGAACAGTTGGATGGGGTGGTGAAGGATCTCCAGAGTGTTAGAGAAGATGAAGAGGCGAGAAGTGATCGGATTCTTGATGACGACAGTGATGGGGACTGGAATGATCTGGTAAGTCGAATTGGTGGTGTTTCGTATTCCTGACAGAATTTCGGTTGATTTTGTAGCTATCATCATCTTATTACCGCTGTCCTTCGAGCAAGTTATAACACTATTAATGATATCTTTAGAGCTTTAGCATTCGTAATAATTCAGTAAATGTTTATAGACTTTTTGCATTTCGATTTCGTTTGATAGTTAATATTCTATGTTATAATAGTAATACCGAAACACTTTAATTATTTAACTTGCAAAAGAACCGAGAAACGTAGAGTCGGGTCAAGAGTTGATAAGAAATGTCGCGAAAAGGCACAAGAACTTAGTTTATTGTTACTAAGAGGTAGATATTGCCTACATTGTTTATCATAACAACACTGTATCCTACTTAGTTAATATCATTCTACTCGTAGAATAGGAAAGTGTTTGATCTTACTAAAATTTCATGCAAATGCAAAAACACAGATGCTCAAATCATTACATAAATACATCGTAGTATTTGCATGTCTAGTTGTCTACGTAAGTAAATTGTCGAGATTGAATATCGGACCAACATAACTTACGACCAAATTCAGTTAAAATTATCATTAGGACTATAATTATGAGCACGCAGTATTGTTGTTTTCATTAACTTAAAACCAATAAATCAAAAATATCATCAGCGTGTAGTACTCAAAGATAAACGAGATGAACTTTTAGAAGAATTAATTCATAATTATTTAGCCATGAATTGTAAAGGAGTCCTCGGCGCAAAGCTGATGTAGTTGGACGCGTCCACGCGTGTGTTCCCGCCAGAACCAGTGTTCTAGACCCCTGCCTTACGGCGAATAACGTGCGCGTCGGTGTCTCGTTCGGCTGGTCGTCTGGACGCCTTTCACTTCTGCGGCCACTACGCTTGACCTCCGTTACCGTGCGAGTCACGCTGTGCTCCGTGTCAACTAAACTGGACATTTATCATCGTGCGTGTTGTTTGTAATTCTACCGCTGCCGTGCGATAAAAACAAAGCCGTTACCAGCGTTTGAGTGGAAGTATATTGGACATAGCAGAAATGGACGGGATGGCGCCTGGAGACATTGAGTGTTGTGCGGGATGCCGCGGTATTATCAGCGCGAATAGTGCGTTTATGCGGTGCGCTAAATGTAGGCAATCATTTGACATTTTATGTGCCAATTTCACGGAGAGCACCTATGTCGCGCTGTCAACAGAGTACAAAAAATCTTGGGTATGTTTTGAGTGTCGCAGTAAATTACCCAAAAGCGACAACACATGCACACCCGTGCGCCAGGCGCCGCTCATACACGATGTTAATATTACTGTTGGAGATCTCTCGGCGGACTTGTCCGCCTGTGACATGGAAAACGTTACGGTGCGCAGAGGTGCTCGCTACACATCAAACGAAAGCTGCGCAATTGACACAATGGACAGCATCCTGGACAACCTGCGTCTTTCTGTTGTGCAGGAGATGAAGGAAATGCATTGTGAATTCGAAAAACGCCTTACAAATAAAATAAGCATGTTACTTACTGAGCACTATGACACCCTAAGAACTAAATTGTTTGGCAGGATGACCGAACTGTCGCGGCAGATTGAAGATATGGGAAAAAAGATCAATTCTATCAATAGCCAATTGAGAGATCTTAAAATGGCTAGTGTTGTTCCTCAGAAAATTGTATCTAGTCCCACACTCACGCTTACGACAAATAGAGTTGATTCAGCAATGCCCAGCCAATCTATCGCACTTCCTGAAAATCTTAAAATGGCTAGTGTTGTTCCCCAGAAAATTGTCTCTAGTCCCGCACTCACGCTTGCGTCAAATAGAGATGATTCAGCTATGCTCAGCCAATCTATCGCACTTCAACCGTCCCAGCACAGGCCTTCTCTAGCTGGTGATAACGATGAGAGCGAGGAATGGACGGAGGTAAAGAAGAAACGCTGGCATTCCGCAGCCTCTTCAGTTCGGCGCGGTACTGCGGCTCCTGGGGCGACGACGCTTGAGGCTTCCGAGAGATGGAAATATCTTCATCTTTTCTATGTAAAACAGGGAACAACAACAAACCAGGTACTTGACCACCTTAGAGCAATATGTCGCGAGGATGTCTGTACAGCCGAGACACTTAAAGCTCGGGGAAGTTATGCATCATTTAAAATTGGTGCTCCTGCCAGATTGCTGGAAACAGTCATGGATACAGATCACTGGGCTGCCGACATATGTATAAAACCTTGGCGCCAGAACTTTCGTAGGAGCACTGAAACGACCAAGCCAACGAAAACTAATTAAGGAAATGAACATCTACTACCAGAACGTACGCGGTCTACGCTCTAGAACAGCACTCTTCCAGAACAATGTTGGTATGAGCAATAGTGACATTATTTTGTTGACCGAAACGTTTCTCACTAGTTCGGTGACCGACGGTGAATTGTTCCCGTCTGGATTTAATGTGATGCGAAAGGACCGCAATGGTGACGCTGGTTGGGGTGGAGTGCTTATGGCAGTGCGAGATATCTTTTGTGTACATAGCGTTTGTAACATTGATGGACATAGTTCCGATATGGAGTTATTGTTTGCTATCATAACTTGTAAAAATATTAAATTTCTTCTTGGCGTTGTATACCTCCCACCGAGTTATAAAGATGAGCAATATCTTAAAGTTTTAAATTGTATAGAAAATATTGTTTGTGAATATCCGGATCTGGATACTGTTGTAGTTGGTGATTTCAACCTTAACTCCTGTAGTGTTAATGTAAAAAACCAGTTTGAGAGCTTTTTAAACTTTTGTAACTTTTATCAAGCCAATACTGTACCTAACAATCACGGAGGTATGTTGGACTTAGTCTTGTGCAACCTTTCTCATGATACTATAGCCACCTCCGTCGCAAGCGATACATTAGTACCTATCGACGCATATCATCCCCCGTTAGAAGTGGTAGTCACTTGGAAGCAAAATACACACATAAACAATCCTGTGTCAGGGTCCACCACGGCGTCGGGTGATACTCAAAATTGGAATTTTCGCAAAGCTGACTTCGGCGCACTGTACAGTTCGTTGATTGGCATAGAGTGGTCCAATTTGTACATAGAAAAGGACGTAGATAGAGCGGTCGATATTTTCTATGAAACGATCAATAAGCAAATCGATGCTCATGTCCCCTTAAAGAAAACAGCAGCTCCTAGAAGATATAATTATCCATCATGGTTTACTCCTGATATCATTAGTAACATAAAGTTGAAACACTTTCATTGGAAACGATATAAATCTGTAGGAAAATCATTCAATTTTGAACTTTTCAAATACTACCGATGGAAGGTCAAACTCATGGTAAAAAAATCTTACAAATTGCATATTAAAATGTTAGAAAATAATATATTACAAGCTCCTGCCAAATTTTGGAGCTACATTAAAGATAAACAAAAAAGCCATGCCCCTAAAAATAATTTTACATTTAACAATGAAACTGTAACAGGGCAAGCTGCAGTTGACGCCTTTGCTAAATATTTCGGTTCAGTTTTCCTGAGTGATGTTCCTGTTCTTGATCCTAAAAAGTGTGAAACATTTGAGTCTCACCAATACGCTGGAGTTGTTATAGATCATATCACGTTAGCTGAAATCCGTCAAGCCGTAAAACAACTCAAGCCGCAAGCATCATCGGGACCTGACGGTATACCCGCTTTTTTGATAAAAGACTGTATTCGCGTTCTAGAGGAGCCACTTTTGTTTATTTACAATTTGTCGCTAAGTCTTTCTATATACCCAACAAAGTGGAAAATTAGTAGAGTAACTCCGGTTCCCAAAGACAAAACTAGCGTAGATATCGCGGCATTTAGGCCCATAGCGGTTCTATCTGTTTTGGGGAAAATTTTCGAGACAATTATAACACGTATAATCAACAACAAGATTTCTCTACTACTACATAACGCACAGCATGGCTTTAGGTGTTCACGATCGACAACAACAAATCACATCGATCTGGTTGATGACATATCTCTAGCATTGGACAATGGAGACCAGGTTGATGCAGCTTATTTTGACTTTCGGAAGGCATTTGACGTCGTGGATAACGATATTCTTCTCCGAAAATGCTCAACAATCGGATTTACACCTAAACTTTTAGGCTTCTTAGCTAGTTACTTGAAGAATCGGGGACAGTATGTTCAGAGTCTGGGTCATAGGTCAAACACATACTACACTAGATCGGGAGTGAGCCAGGGCAGCACACTCGGCCCTACCCTCTTCCTGATCATGGTAAATGATCTTCCGGAAGTCGTCAACACGGCTTGCTGCTCTCTGTTCGCGGACGATCTCAAATTGTATATGCCAATAAAGTGTATTGAGGACACTAAAGCACTTCAAAGGGACATCGATGCCGTAACGGAATGGGGTGTTCAGAACAAATTACTTTTCAACACCTCAAAATGTAAAGTGGTTACATTCTCTAGATCTAAAACACCAATTTGGGCAGCATACACTTTGTTAAGTGGTCCTCTAGAGCGTGTAACTGAAATAAGAGACCTTGGACTAAACCTTGATTCTAGGCTCGAGTTCCGTCAGCATATCAAAGCCATCTGCAGTAGTGCACATAAAATACTAGGTTTTGTGATGAGAATAGCGTATCAATTTAATGATAACAGAGTCCCAGTTCTCCTCTACAATGCCTACGTGCGGAGTCAATTAGAATTCGGAGCAATTGTATGGGATAGTCCCGAAAAGAAGTACGTTCTCATGGTTGAGAAAATTCAAAAGAAATTTTCTAGGTTTATGTACAAGCGCCAGTACGGCTACTACCCCCTATTATATCCGTCTCGTTTCATAGCTGGTATGGTAGGCATGGACACATTAGAGCTGCGAAGGAAACTTCTACTCGTGAAACATTATACCCTGATTATGCGAGGAAAAATTGATAGCCCGGCTGCTCTTAGCAGGATAGGTATATCGGTCCCAAAGCTGTGTGTGGACACTGACAGAGGCCTGGTGGCTCCGCGGAGACGCCCTAGGCTATTCAACGTGCCCGTGACGCGCACCCGCAGTGCACAAAACTGCCCTACAATTAGAGCACTGACGTCATTAAATGCGCTTCTCGCGAAAAAACCCCATATTGACGTGTTTGTTGACAGTATGGTTCAGTATATTTTGGAGGTATACAATTTTCTGTCGCATAGTATTTAAGCACCTATTTATGTAAATCGTGTATTCTGTACTTCTGCCGCTGATGGACGTCTTGGGTAAAACTGTAAGTCCACAGTGAATTATATTAATAAATAAATAAAGCTCAAACAACTAAAATTTATTGCTAGAGTGAAGTAGCCGGCGCGTTTCTTCATTTCTGTCGAAGTTTAATTCGTTTCCTATGTTAAAACAGGCATTAATTAATATATGCAAGCAGGAACCACCTAGATTGTAGTAATCTCTTCAGCGAAAGGCGCGAGTGTTTATGTCTATATGCAAGCATTCCTTCTATGTAGAGTTCAATGATTTGATCGTCAACTCTTTGATCTTATTCGCAATGTAATGTACTATGTAAATTCGCCTTTGGTTATGTTTCTTGCAAACGCACTAAAGTGTACTAAAGTATTTTTGGAAATGTCGTATTTGAGACGAGTTTTGCTCAGTTTCAACTAAAATACTAACCCTGGGTTCTAACGTAAATCTTACTTTAACTTTAACAAACGTCAAAACTTCATACAAAAATCACCGGTTATGGTTATAGTTACGGCTAAAAAAGATGGTGCAACTCAGCCTTGATATACTTCCGAGTATGACGGGACCTCTCATAGAAATTAAAGTGACAAGTTGTAGCTAATTATTTAGTCTACTATCAGATGTTTGTCACACAAAGAGCTTTGTTTATTTCCAAGGTCTGTCACACACGTAACAACAAACTAATGTAAAACTTATGCACAGATATAAATGGTAAAAACCGCACTCCTATTTACCGCAGACGTGTATAAACAAAACAATTAAAATAGACCGAGCTATTGCATCATCTCATTTCATGTCAGCTTTCTGGGAGTCCGAAATTAAAAATGCATTAGTATAAAAGGGTCTACGTGACAACTCACAATGGTGTGTGGTGTGACGTGACACACCATGTTAAATTGGGGCATGAGGCAAAGAAAGACAGATGAAATAGTTTTAGGGGAACTGTAAGATATCGTTTCAAAGATTATAAACGTAGAGTTAAAAAAAATGGAAATATAACTTACAATTAACAAAGAGCCACTTAGGATACATTCGCAGAGCAGTGTGTGAAAAATATAACCTGACTATCCCAATAATCACTTATTCTCAGTAATCCCTAAAATCAATCAATACCTACTTACTTACTATTTTTGAACAAGGCGCAAAAAGTTTGTCTATGCTTTCTTTGCATGAGATCTATAAACAACAGCTTATCAAGGAACTTTTGACATTTATGCACTTGCAATTTGCGTTATTTTGCAATAAAAGTGAACTGTCTGATGCACTATCATTGTACTTGTACTTAATCCCTTATGAAATTCATAAATGAATGTATCGTGTCCCAAATGTTTCAGATGAAAGCGAAAGTAAAGAACGTTACATGACGTTTGTGTTCAGTCATCACTCTTTCCGAGATTACAACGATCCCAGTTGGCACTCAAACAATGATTAGATTAATATCTTGCTGTCGAATCAATTACACAAAGATCAAACTAAAGCTTTTCGCATTCCCTCATGACTAAGGTCACCATCATTAAGGTCGCGTCCGGATAAGCCCACATTTTCATTCTCCTGAATTTGTCCAGGTTTTAAAATATTTGGATTTGTGAATTAGTACAAATAACTCGTACGGGCTGTCTTTAAAGTGCCCGTTTATGCGAGCTTTTTCTGAAACATCCTGTTTTCGGTCAGGATTTTGTCCCGTCTAAGTGGTAACCCTACAATCGGCCAGCTGTTGGCTAACCGTCAACTAACAGAGATAAACTCTATGGAAATGTCAGCTTTTATGTGTTCGCAGAACAGTACACATATTTTGTTTGCACGTTCAGGAGGCCTTGTGAAATCTTCGTTAATAGATGTGTCAAGGGTGGACACGTTAAACCTTATCTTTCTATTTGAAAAATAAGGATAATGGTATGAAAAAGTGAACTGTCAATACAAGTACTAGGGTTAAACTTCTCGCCCTTTTAACAGGATTTCCATGTTCATGGCATGACTACTGGACTGGGACTGTAAGATATTTTTCCGTCAATTTGTATAAAAACGGAAGGAGATGTTTTAAAGCTTGATAATAAATTAAAGTTGTTTTCAAAATTTTAGATATTTTTGAAAGCGATCTTTGATTAATAGAAAATAGTTACGAAACCCAATTCTTCACTTGTTAAAAGAAACTGTATTCAGCCAGACCGAACTGGGATTCAGTCAGTCAATTCGGAATGTCAAATAACAGGATACTGTGACTAAAGTTAGAAAACAATCTCGCCGGGTACACAGAACTTCCCCGAGCAGTGCAAGTACAGTCGGAGGGGGAATAGTGTCTATTTTGCATTATTGTGCACCGAAATGCAGTAATTGCATTCTGTGAAACTGTTGCGGTAGCACTTCTTTTAGAAATATACCAATGCTCTCTTTCTGTATTATAAAATCGCTTACATATTCCGTAAAATCAAATCGTATTGTTGCACAGTACAATAACCAGAATACTTCTAAAAAAGATGCCCTTGATTTGGGAATGATTTGTAGAACACATAACAACTTTTTTAGCTATCCTTCGTCATTCGACTAAAGTCATAAATTCAATTGTACTCAGAGTCTACTGTGTAGACTGTTTCAGGTGAATTTATGTAAACGTACCGAGCTTCCGATGTTTTGCCTTTACATATCATGTGAAGGTTTCAGCAAGAGCATTAAGCTTCCTGTTCGTGCGCAATTATTCAATTACAAAAGCTCGCATGTTTCGAAAAAGCTCACACACATTTCCCCAGCGGAGTGTCCACAAAAAACGCGCAACGTGCGCGCCATGCTCGATCAGTTGCGCCCGCGCCGCCGCCACGATGCTGCGTCTGACCGTGCTGCTCGTGCTGCTCTCGCGCTCGCGCACCGCATACGTGACCCCCACCTTCGCAGACCAGCTCGACCGACTCAACGAAAAGCTACAGAAATTCCAACTGGAAGAAAAGAACCCACACGAAAAACTCTACGACAAGCTAGCGAAGCTGAATGCTTTGAATCCAAGGGATTTGAACGATGATGATGAGGAGTTACTGACGGCGATGCAGATGTGGGGCATGCTGGATCCTGAACAGTTGGATGGAGTGGTGAAGGATCTCCAGAGTGTTAGAGAAGATGAAGAGGCGAGAAGTGATCGGATTCTTGATGATGACAGTGATGGGGACTGGAATGATCTGGTAAGTCGAATTGGTGGTGTTTCGTATTCCTGACAGAATTTCGGTTGTTTTGTTTTGATCATCATCTTATTACCGCTGTCCTTCGAGCAAGTTATAACACTATTAATGATATCATTAGAGCTTTAGCATTCGTAATAATTCAGTAAATGTTTATAGACTTTTTGCATTTGGATTACGTTTGATAGTAAATATTCTGTTAAAATAGTGATATCGAAACACTTCAATTATTTCACTTGCAAAAGAACCGAGAAACGTAGAGTCGGGTCAAGAGCTGATAAGAAATGTCGCGAAAAGGCACAAGAACTTAGTTTATTGTTACTAAGAGGTAGATATTGCCTACTTTGTTTATCATAACAACACTGTATCCTACTTTAGTTAATATCATTCTACTCGTTGTACAACCCTACGATAACGAGGTGTGCATGGGAAAATGAAAGCTATTTTTTAGGGCAATAGCATCATTTATTAGGATTCAAGCTAAGCTATTGATTAAACCTAGTTGAACCTGGGTGGGCATACATTTCCAGGGGTATATAAAGCCAGAAAAAAAACAAACGTTAGCGCGAGCTAAAGAAGCACAGCGCCATCTGTTATACCAACTATAAACTATGTTTTACTTACCGATTGTTCTTGGTGGACTTGCTTTTTACTTGACACTCAAACTTATACATACCGCCCACCAAAAACAATTTACAAAATTGTTTTTCCCTAAAGGTTAAGATTTTGTTGAAAGTTTATTTACAAATTACTCGCCTGACTTTACTTAAATATTTCCTTAACTAATGCCGCCCACCGTGAAAAAATACAATACAATGTTTTGCTTAGATGTAACACCTTAAATTAGAATAACTATACAACCCATGAACATTTTAACCCAGTATTACATTCGTACCCAAAAGATCAAAAAAAACAATAACAAACAAAATAGTTCCCATATTTGTTGACAAACATAAAAGTAACAATAAAATCCCAATACTACTTTAAAGAAAGTAAATAAATCTTAAAAATATTATTTCCCAATCGGCAAAACACACAGCTTGGTAACCGGTCTCTTAAAAGTCGTATTCTTTACTCTAAGAGTGACAACCCTCGTGATTCCGTCAGCTCCTGGGTGTTTCTCTTCAATTTTACCAAGTAACCAACGCGCTGGTGGTAAGTCCAACTCTTTTACCAAGACTACATCCCCGATTTGAGGCTCTGAAATCTGTTTTGACCATTTATACCGTTGCAAAAAATGGTGTAAGTATTCCGCAACCCACTTGCTCCAGAAACTTTGCAACATCCTTTGGGTGACCTGCCATCGCTTAAGAGAACTCAATGTACAAATTTCATAATTTTTATCCGGTATAGTTAAAAGTGGTTCACCTATAAGGAAGTGTCCTGGCGTTAGAACTGTGCAAGTATCCCCATCTGAATCAATCCGCGATAAAGGTCGAGAATTCAAGCAAGCCTCTATTTGCGATAAAACCGTGGAAAGTTCTTCATATGTCAATGTGGTATCTCCTATCACCCGTTTAAGATGAAACTTAGTCGATTTTACGCCGGCTTCCCACAATCCCCCGAAATTAGCACTATACGGTGGTATAAAATGCCACGTAGTGTTGTTGTTGGCTAAACTTTCCCTTATTTCCGAGGATATCTCTGACTGTTCTAAAGCGAATAATCTCTGAAGTTCTTTAGACGCCCCCAAGAAGTTCGAACCATTGTCACTCCAAACTTGCGAACAATGACCTCTACGTGAAACAAACCTACGAAAAGCCGCCATGAAACCCTGTGCAGTGAGATCGCTCACTGCCTCCAAGTGAACTGCACGAGTAGCCATGCATATAAAGAGACATATATACCCTTTATAAGAATGATGTCCCCGCCCCTTAGAAGTCCTTATATTAATTGGTCCCGCAAAATCTACCCCACTGTTTATGAAAGCTCTAGCTGGTGTAACCCTTGCCTCAGGAAGTTGACCCATTAACTGATTTTTTGTGACATGAGCATGTCTTATACAAGTTATACATTTACGTATGATCCCTTTTGTTAATAACTTTGCCCCAATTATCCAATACCTACTTCTCAAATATCCCAATACTAATTGTTGTCCCCCATGTAAAGTTTTCCTATGTGCATCTTCAATTATTAATTTCGATAGTTCAGAGCTTTTTGGTAAAACTATTGGATGCTTAGCATCATGTGTCAATTTAGAGTGTTCTAAGCGTCCCCCAACTCTTAACAAATTGTCATCATCTAAGAAAGGGTTTAACGTTGAAAGAACACTTTTCTTCTTTACTTCCCTCTTGTTTTTGATATCTTTCAATTCTTCTGTAAACTGATCTTGTTGGCATTTTCTAATTAACATGTTCAACGACTCTCTTAATTCTGCGCTTGTTAAATGTGATTCTAGTTTTTGATTGCTTCTCTTTAACTTGACTGCGTTTATAAATCTTCTGCAATATGAAATTACTCTGACCAATCTGTTAAGTGATGAAAATCTATTCCAGATAGCATCTTCTTCTTCTGTCGTTACCGTATGTACTCTGATTTCTTCTACATTAGTTTCAAAGTCCTTATTGTATTTTCTCTTAATTTCTTTTTGTTTCAGGAATTCAGGTCCGTTTTTCCAAATGTCACATTTCAAAAGTTCTAAAGGATATAATCCTCTAGACGCTACATCTGCTGGATTTTCCTTAGACTTGACGTGAGACCATTGTGCTGGTTCCATGTTAGTTATTATATCCGATACCCTATTGGCTACGAATGGCTTCCATCTCCGTGGGTTACTGTTCAACCAAGCCAATACGACCGTCGAATCCGTCCACGCGAATATTTTGTCTTTCTCAACCGCCAATACCTTTGCGACCTCTTTCAAAAGTTTAGTGAGAAGAGCCGCCCCACATAACTCTAACCTTGGAATTGAGACGATTTTAATCGGACATACTTTTGTTTTCGCCGTTAAAAGAATAACCCGTATGTTGTCTTCCTGATCAATTACTCTAGCGTACACAACCGCTGCGTACGCGACATTGGATGCATCTGCGAACCCGTGCAACTCAATTCGACAGTTTTTATTTGTACCCATCCATCGAGGTATACGGAATTCCTTCAATCTACTCAACTCACTACGGTAAGTAATCCATTCTTTATATATATCAGTAGGCACCTGTTCGTCCCAGTCTAAACCTTTTAACCAAAGCTTCTGTATAAGAATTTTACCTAATATAATGCATGGTGATAGCCAACCTAAAGGATCGAAGAGTCTTGCCACCTCTGATAATATTTTCCTTTTTGTTACAAGTTCACTTAGCTCCGAGAGATTCACCGAATATCTAAAATCATCTTCTTTTCTGTCCCAGATAAGTCCAAGTATCTTCATTACACCATCTTGTTTTATTTTGAACGTTATGTTTTCAGGTTTTACATTTTCACCTTCTTCTATTCCTTGTTCCTGTTTCCTCGCTATTTCATTTAAAACTTCATCTTTGTTACTTGTCCATTTCCTTAGTACAAATCCCCCTTTCATTAATAGTTCATTCATTTCCTTGTAAATTTCTACCGCTTCTTCTACTGTGTCACAACCTGTCATAAGATCGTCCATGTAAAAGTCTTTGAGTGTACGCTCTTTTGCCTTAGGATAGTTGTCCCCTTCGTCGTATGCGACTTGCTGCAAAGTACGAACCGCCAAATAAGGTGCTGAAGCAGAACCGAATGAGACTCTAAGCATTCTGTACACCTTTAAAGCTGAACTCGAATCTGGTCTCCACAACAACCTTTGATAGTCAAGATCCAATTCAGAAACTTTTATCTGCAGGTACATTTTAGCAATATCCGCAACCAGACAACATGTATGCGATCTCCATCTCATCAACAAATGTCTTAGATCATCTTGTACTACTGGACCATTCATCATAAGATCATTTATTGATATACCATCCTTTCCTTTACAAGAACTGTCACACACAACCCTTACCCGTGTGGTGTCCTTGTCTTCCCTTACAACTGCCAAAATAGGAACGTACACAGCATCCGGATTACTTATCTCTTCCTCTTTAACCTGCTCCATATATTCAGACGACAAATATTCATCCATTACTTCAGTGAATTTGTATTTAAAAACCTCATTTCTTGCCAACCTCTTTTCTAATAGATCAAATCTCCGTTTTGCTATTTCCAACGATCCTTTTACCTGCGGTTTATCTACCTTGAAAGGTATTTTCACAATATACCTACCTGTTTCATCTCTTTTTACCGTGTTTCTATACAACTCTTCACATTTCATTTCTTCCTCATTCATCCAATTTTCCTCCCTTTCCTTTGGCTCGTTTTCCAATTCCCAAAACCTTTTTAAAATGTCATTATCATCTATTATTGAATGCATCACTACCATGTTATTCGATTGTTCTTGCAAATCAGTCACCGTACCCGAAATTATCCATCCTAAGCTGGTAGCTTGTGCAATTACTCCACCCGGCCCTATGCCCTTCCTTATCCCTTCTAGTAGAACCTGCCCGTACACATCCGCTCCTAACAAAATGTCAATTTTGTTGGGTGTATGGTATTCAGGGTCGGCCAAAGCAATTCCGGTTAAGTCCAATCCTTTCAAATCGACAACTTTTTTAATTGGAAGAAAAGCTGTGATTTTACTCAACACGTAAGCCTTCACTGATAGTTTGATTTTAGGATCGACCCGTGATTGCAAATTGATGACTACCGTAGAATTTGTGATAATCTTTTTGTTTCCACCCAAACCTGATATGACGTTCTTTGCCCTTGACTTTTTAAATCCCAATAATTGTACTGTTGATTCGGTCACAAATGACGCCTGCGATCCCTGATCTAGCAAAGCGCGTACCGATTGCCGTGTCCCGTTGTTAGCCTCAACCTTCACCACAGCTGTAGCTAACAAGACCTGTTTACCCGTTTCCGCCGAAAAACAAGAAGTGATGTTGTTTCCCTCCCCACTTACTGCCCGTTCAGTAAGTGTGCAACCTACTACTGATGTTGACGACCCTTGTTCCCTATCCTCACCTGACCTTCCCGACCTTTGAGTAATTTTGTTTTTTGTTTCAGATGAAGCTGATGAAGGACCCGCCAGATGCAGCAAAGTATTATGAAGTCTCCCACAGATTTTGCAACGTGTTGTAATTTTGCAATCCCTTGCTGAATGATTCAACCCCAAACAATTGAAGCATAACCGTTTTTGCTGCACAAAATCACGACGATCATCAACACTTACTTTCATGAACTGTGAGCAATAATTTATTTTATGTTCCTGTCCACAATAAACACAATTTTGTTTTAAAACATGAAACGTTTTTAATTTCCCCTGATTTTTGTCAACCTGTACATTTCTATGATATTTATTTGGTTCTATGAATTCTAAAGCCCTGTATCTTTGTGTAATAAAACATTTAAATTGTTCATAAGTTGGCAAACAATCACTACCCACATTACTACTGACATGTATCTCCCATTGTTTTTTAGTTTCCGGATCTAATTTCAACGACAAAATGTGTATTACCAATATATCCCAGTTACTGACATCAATATTTAAATTCTTCAACCCATCGAGACAATCAGTTGTTGTGTCAATCAAATCCTTCAAACCTGAAGATACTTCGTTACTAAGGTTTCTTTGACTCAGCAACCGTTTGATTATACAATTTGACATATACTTTTTATTGTTGAACCGCTCATTTAGCAGAGTCCAGGCGCGCACATAATTATCAGCCGACACTGGAATCTGTCGAATGAGTTGCTCAGCTTCCCCTGTTACATAACCCTTCAAATAATGAAGCTTTTCCACATTACTCAAACTATCATTACAATGAATCAAAGACGTGAACATATCCTTGAAAGTTGACCATTCGGAATATTTACCTGAGAATTGAGGAACACAGATTTTTGGCAACTTCACTGCATTACTATTACCATTACTAGCCGTTACATTTACTGGTTTCCCCGATTCTGGTGACACTGGTGGACACAACTTACTCAATGCAAACCTCAAAACACTCTTATATTCTATGTAAGTGTCCTCAGTGTTTTCATAGATATCCTCATCAGCATAGAGTTTGTAAAGTTCACTGTCAGAGTCGGCTTGCCTTACTATTGCCGCGTGATTATCGATGAAACTTTTCCATTGTTGTTCGAGATTTTCCAACCGAGTCTGACAGTAAGCTTCACTTAACCTCTCCTTTGGAGATTTCTTGAAATTAACTAGTCCCCTTGAAATTTGACTTCTAATATCTGATTGCAATCTTAATAATTCCTCCATTATTACGCAAAAAAGTTAAAGTTAAAAATCCAATAAAATTTACAAAATTATTCTAAGTGTTAGAATTTTTCCCAAAATTATTCTAAGTGTTTGAACTTATTACAATCCTGAGTGAAATCCGGCATGGATTCCCCGTTCCGTCGTTTTTCTTAAAATTATTCTAAGTCCTAAACTAAATTCTACAAATTTTTCTAAGTCCCAATTTTTCTTCAAATTACTATAAGTCCCCAAAGTTTATTGAATTTACTAAGTCCCGTGACACTTGATCCAAATCTTCAAACACAACACTGTTTCCCGTTATAATTTGACCGTACTCACAGTTTTCCCGCACTTTTCACCTCACTACCGACTCCCGCCGGCACCACACCTTCCCGAAGCCGCACGCCGTAACACGTGCTGCTGCTGCAGCGCGCCGCCGCTCGGACTGCGCCGCCGCTGATGATGCAGCGTCTCCTCGTAGACGCCGCTCCGATGTGGGCTGGACCCGATGAACCGACTGCGCCACGTGCAGTCGCCGTAGACACCAGATGGACGGACGACCCACCGTCGTCGTCCACTACGGTGATGCGCTCCAACCAGGAACGCTGAAACCGGAGACAGTACTATTATAGTACATCCGACTCGTAAGGACCATGTACAACCCTACGATAACGAGGTGTGCATGGGAAAATGAAAGCTATTTTTTAGGGCAATAGCATCATTTATTAGGATTCAAGCTAAGCTATTGATTAAACCTAGTTGAACCTGGGTGGGCATACATTTCCAGGGGTATATAAAGCCAGAAAAAAAACAAACGTTAGCGCGAGCTAAAGAAGCACAGCGCCATCTGTTATACCAACTATAAACTATGTTTTACTTACCGATTGTTCTTGGTGGACTTGCTTTTTACTTGACACTCAAACTTATACACTCGTAGAATAGGAAAGTGTTTGATCTTACTAAAATTTCATGCAAATGCAAAAACACAGATGCTCAAATCATTACATAGATACATCGTAGTATTTGCATGTCTAGTTGTCTACGTAAGTAAATTGTCGAGATTGAATATCTGACCAACATAAATAAATAATAACAAATACATAAATAATAATAAATCTTTGGACAATTTCACACAGCGCCAGCTAGCCCCAAAGTAAGCAACTTAATGCTTGTGTTATGGGTTAATTACGACCATATTCAGTTAAAATTATCATTAGGACTATAAAATGAGCACGCAGTATTGTTGTTTTCACTTCAAACCAATAAATCAAAAATATCATCAGCGTGTACTACTCAAAGATAAACGAGATGAACTTTTAGAAGAATTAATTCATAATTATTTAGCCATGAATTGTAAAGCTCAAACAACTAAAATTTATTGCTAGAGTGAAGTAGCCGGCGTTTCTGCATTTCTGTCGAAGTTTAATTCGTTTCCTATGTTAAAACAGGCATTAATTAATATATGCCAGCAGGAACCACCTAGATCGTAGTAATCTCTTCTGAGAAAGACGCGAATGTTTATGTCTATATGCAAGCATTCCTTCTATGTAGAGTTCAATGATTTGATCGTCAACTCTTTGATCTTATTCGCAATGTAAATTCGCTTTTGGTTATGTTTCTTGCAAACGCACTAAAGTGTACTAAAGTATTTTTGGAAATGTCGCATTTGAGATGCGTTGTTCTCAGATTCAACTAATACTAACCCTGGGTTCTTTAACTTTAAAGTAAATCTTAATTTTACTTTAACAAATGTCAAAAGTCTGTCAAACTTCATATAAAAAACACCGGTTATGGTTATAGAGGGTTATAGTTACAGCTATAAAGGATGGTGCAACTCAGCCTTGATATACTTCCGAGTATGACGGGACCTCTCATCGAAATTAAAGTGACAAGTTATAGCTAATTATTTAGTCTACTATCAGATGTTTGTCACACAAAGAGCTTTGTTTGTTTCCAAGGTCTGTCACACACGTAACAACAAACTAATGTAAAACTTATGCACAGATATAAATGGTAAAACCGCACTCCTATTTACCGCAGACGTGTATAAACAAAACAATTAAAATAGACCGAGTTATTGCATCATCTCATTTAATGTCAGCTTTCTGGGAGTCCGAAATTAAAAATGCATTAGTATAAAAGGGTCTACGTGACAACTTACAATGGTGTGTGGTGTGACGTGACACATGTTAAATTGGGCCATGAGGCAAAGAAAGACAGATGAAATAGTTTTAGGGGAACTGTAGGATGTCGTTTCAAAGATTATAAATGTAGAGTTAAAAAAATGGAAATATAACTTACAATTAACAAAGAGCCACTTAGGATACATTCGCAGACCAGTGTGTGAAAAATATAACCTGACTATCCCAATAATCACTTATTCTCAGTAATCCCTAAAATCAATCAATACCTACTTACTTACTATTTTTGAACAAGGCGCAAAAAGTTTGTCTATGCTTTCTTTGCATGAGATCTATAAACAACAGCTTATCAAGGAACTTTTGACATTTATGCACTTGCAATTTGCGTTATTTTGCAATAAAAGTGAACTGTCTGATGCACTATCATTGTACTTGTACTTAATCCCTTATGAAATTCATAAATGAATGTATCGTGTCCCAAATGTTTCAGATGAAAGCGAAAGTAAAGAACGTTACATGACGTTTGTGTTCAGTCATCACTCTTTCCGAGATTACAACGATCCCAGTTGGCACTCAAACAATGATTAGATTAATATCTTGCTGTCGAATCAATTACACAAAGATCAAACTAAAGCTTTTCGCATTCCCTCATGACTAAGGTCACCATCATTAAGGTCGCGTCCGGATAAGCCCACATTTTCATTCTCCTGAATTTGTCCAGGTTTTAATATATTTGGATTTGTGAATTAGTACAAATAACTCGTACGGGCTGTCTTTAAAGTGCCCGTTTATGCGAGCTTTTTCTGAAACATCCTGTTTTCGGTCAGGATTTTGTCCCGTCTAAGTGGTAACCCTACAATCGGCCAGCTGTTGGCTAACCGTCAACTAACAGAGATAAACTCTATGGAAATGTCAGCTTTTATGTGTTCGCAGAACAGTACACATATTTTGTTTGCACGTTCAGGAGGCCTTGTGAAATCTTCGTTAATAGATGTGTCAAGGGTGGACACGTTAAACCTTATCTTTCTATTTGAAAAATAAGGATAATGGTATGAAAAAGTGAACTGTCAATACAAGTACTAGGGTTAAACTTCTCGCCCTTTTAACAGGATTTCCATGTTCATGGCATGACTACTGGACTGGGACTGTAAGATATTTTTCCGTCAATTTGTATAAAAACGGAAGGAGATGTTTTAAAGCTTGATAATAAATTAAAGTTGTTTTCAAAATTTTAGATATTTTTGAAAGCGATCTTTGATTAATAGAAAATAGTTACGAAACCCAATTCTTCACTTGTTAAAAGAAACTGTATTCAGCCAGACCGAACTGGGATTCAGTCAGTCAATTCGGAATGTCAAATAACAGGATACGACGAATGCCTTTAATAACATGATACAGCATAAAATACACTGATTTATGTGTCCACTCAATGTGCATTCTCAAACAAACCTTTTATACTTGTACCTGTATTCCTTAACACCTGGACAAATAGTTTAATCGTGACCAAAATATCTACTGGCATAAATTAACTCGACAGAGCACGTCCAGTCTGACAGTTAGAACATTCCTGGGTAAGGGCTAGGCCGTGACTGGAAAATTGCTAGGTAATCGAATTTATATTATCTTATGCAAATATAGTTACTGGTTAGCTCGCCACTGTTAAATGTATTAAAAGTTGTTAGTAGAGTTCATGGACGAAGCTCGGACTTACGATAAATATTAACAAACTCTTCAGTCTTTAGAAAAGAGCGCATTTTGCGAAGTGCACATTCTGCATTAAAGCCTCAGTTTTACTGTGTCTTATACTTTAAATTTAAAATTTAAATATTGGAATTGAATCAAACTATCAGTAGAAACTCTATAAGTAATCCCTAAAAGAAGTGACAAGAAATCTTAATAACTAGGGGCCGCCTGCCATTTCGTACGCGTGGACCCTGGTTTGTGGCAGCAGCGCTCTCTGAAAAACATCAATCTTTTAAACAGCGATCTCCAACCCGCCTGCCAAGCGTGGAGATTATGGCAAAACCCTCCACTATAGTGGAGGAGGCTCATAGTCCAGCAGTGGACTGTAAAGGGCTAAAGGGGACCCTGTTTTACCACCTTAGGGGTTAAATTTTGGAAAATCCCGTCTTAGTGAGCACCTACGTTCCAAAAGGACCTCCATGCAAAATTTGAGACTCCTAGCACTTGTAGAGTCTGAGATTTCGTGATGAGTGAATCAGTCAGTGACCGTTCGCTTTTATAGATATGTATGATTTCATGTCGAATCTAAGCCAAGATATATTTTTGATAGCTGCTAAAAGTATGCCAGTTGACCGTGTCAAGTACTTCATAGGTGCTACAACACCTCCGGCCACCACTTATTATGCAGATTGAATACATTACTACTCGGCTATCAATCGGCCATGTTTCAGCAACACTTAATGCCTCTAATTGCCATTTAACATCGCCTTGGGCTTTTACCAATCCACTACTTGCGGTCAGATCAGATCAGCATTACTTACACAAAATAACTATTAAGACCGCCAATTACTGAAGATTAAATAACTTATGCCCTTAACAGGTTATGTAGCTTAATGCAATTAATGGGAGATTAAATTGCATCATTAATCGATGGTTAAATAGTTGAAAACATCGGAGTTAATCAGTTTATTACTTCTAAGAAGTGAGTCATGCCGCAATTTATGGTGGAGGTATGTGGTAAGAATACTCCATACAAGTGGCGTTTGGTGTCTCTATTTTGATTTATAGATTTATAGATTTGTCGGCCGTTTGGTGTAGTGGTTCAGAACGGACTACTATGCCGAGAGGTCCCGGGTTCGATTCCCGGCCGGGCAGAAATTGAAATGATGAATTTTAATTTCTGTGACGGGTCTGGGTGTGACTATGTATAATATGTATGTATTTAAAAAAAAAAAGTATATAAGTAGTATATCCGTTAAGCTAGCACCCATAACACAAGCATTAAGTTGCTTACTTTGGGGCTAGCTGGCGCTGTGTGAAATTGTCCAAAGATTTATTTATTTATTTATTTATTTATAGATCGCCATTTCTATTTTATGCTTCTTTAAGTTTGGAGGTGAAAGTTGATTTTCTTTATACATTTTCAAGGAGTGGTGGAGCACCTACTTTTAATAGGTACGTGATTGTATTTGCTTTTACCAGACACTTTACCTTGTTGACATTTAACCGTGCACATGCGTTCATAACCACGATTAGTTAATACTGGCACTACTGGCAGTATTCGCTAAGGATGTGTGTATGATGACATACGAGTACGTGGTTTTCGTTACAGGAAAGCTTCAAAATTCATCTCTAATTTATAATCACGATTTTTATTTGTATTATTAAGAAAATAGCTGCTAATTTGCGGGACACCCTGTAAGAATACGATTGTAAACCGCCTGTCAGTTGCAATAAAGATTTATTTCTTTGGAAACATAAAAATGTCTTTCAACGTTTAGTGCTTATGATCCCTGTGATGCGCCATATACCTACTCGTAGCTGCTTAGGTAATACAATAGTTTTGCTATATCACCAAGAAGAAAGTAGTTACTAAATGCATTAGATTTATTTAAACAAGCATGGGTTTACTCCACCATCAAGTTTAAACACTCGACTTGGTTTTATTAGATCTTGGAAAACGAGTCGAATTCAACGTAAATACCACTCAAATGGACTGTAGTCATAATTTAAACAAGTATGTGACCGGCTAATAGACTCCTAGTAATAATATTATGCATAAGTATTGGGTTGGATTGGAAATAAAATTATTTCTGAAGGCTGGAATTTCCCTGGTAGGACATAGTTCTGTCTCTGTAGAAATAAGTTTTTTTTTATTTACGATTTAACTTGGACACAACCGTAGTTACTGTCAAGTACCTACTTCCATGGAAGGACAGGTTAGCGACCATTTTATAGACACTAAAAAGACAAGGCCTGGGTCCAACTTATTTATAAGACGTCTGAATAGATATGTGGCTGTTTTATTGCTCAATAGTCACTTGTAAAACTTTCTTTTGTTTTATATCCAAGAGTAATTTATACTTTGCAGAAAAGGTATAAAGATATCTAATGTACCTTTTCTACAAACACACATAAGGACTTGTTCCCACTGAAACATCCCGTTTTTTGAAGGAATTATTTGTGCAGGAACTCGTGCAGTAAGTAGGTAGTACCTAATAAGTAAGTGTTTTAATACTAAGGTTCACACGCAGTGTCCCGCAAAAAACCGATCCGTTCTAATTTGACACGACAGTCCAGTTTTGGATTTTTGTAAGTAGCTAACTTGCCAAAAAAAATTGTTCATGCACAAACCAACTTTTGGTGTAGGACGTAAGCAAACAGTACCTCCTATCCACTGCGCCAAATAATTTTTAATAATGAAAACAAATAGCAGAAGCCAGGCTGAAACGATTTAGGTTCCCTTGGAGATACAAGATGGCCTATTTCAGTGTCTAAGTACGTATAAATGTTCGGAGAAACGTGCCGATCTGCGCACTTGGTTCAATTGTTGCCCAATATGGGCGACGAGCGCCAATGCCTTTCGGTTGCACTTTACGTAGGGCTACTACAGTGCAGTGGAGGGCATGAAATAATAATTAGAGGATTACATACCTTTATTTTCCGCCACTGATTTTCTTCAACAAGGACTCTACCAGGCAGGACTCTGGCGACTTTGGTTTTCTGGTCAAGTTCCTTAAACCAAAACAATCATATTTTTATTTAATTGATTAAGGTACAGCAACAAATTAAAAATCATCATAAAAAGATAAATTGACTTATTTTCACTCCGATTGTAGCTGAACACAACATTCGTTCATTATTACCATGCAATTACCTATTTTGTTAACTATAGACAAATGTTAATAACAAACACAAAATATTGTTTTCAATGTCATAATCAAGCTTTTAACTGGTTTAATAATAACTTTTATTATACTGTATTAATTAATCCCTTAATTTCATTACATTTCCTGTCATTTGCTTTCAATGAGCTCAACGTGGAACGTCTTGAATAAACAAACTGTATCTGCCAAGTGAAGCTTTGTGAATAATTTTGGAGCAATATTAATGTTTATTGATTCTGCTGACTGACATTTGCACGTTTTCGTTTGCCCTCGTCAACCCTGGCCAACGAGACACGAGCATGTTTACAACTGCATTAAGTCTCTATATTTGTACGTGCCGTCTGTCCGTCATTAGAGCCGTTTATGGTGTTTCAGAGTCTTGTGAACACGACTATTTCTTCATTGTTCTGTCACGGTGACGGACACTGCGGAACTGTCTAGCCTACCAGGCCGCGATTTGTGGCTTCGTAAAGTTAGAAATATATAGCTATGGGAAATACTTACATAATGATACACGATTGGCTTTATGTTATTTATTGTAGTTAGTTTAAATTAAGATGTGGCGCTTAAGGCATTTGAAAAATGAGATCATTTGTCAATAAGTATGACACAACGTATGACGACGGCCTTCAAAGATAAGGGGGTTTTTTTTAGAGTTCCGTGCCACAAAAAAGGAACCCTAATAGGATCACTCAGTTGACTCAGTTGTCCATTTGTTTATTCTAAGATCGTTTTTCTAATAGAACGTAGCTTTTAGCTAAAATTATTTAACTCTACGGTCCCTTGAAGCTGTAACAAAATTAAGATTCAAAATAAATACCATCAAAAGTTAAAGCACCTAAATCAATTTACTTACCTATTTTGTTTATAAAGTAGACGCTCGGAAGGACATCTTATTCGATATAGCAATGTGTCAGCAATAGGTACGAGTCCGACTCCTTGCCCGATTTTATTAGAGTACCAAGATGAGTTGCGAACGAAACTGATCAAGTACGAGCACTTTATCAGTCGTCTTGAGAACAAGTAGGTATTTTGATTCATTGATAAATCACAGCCAGACGGTCACAGTGTGCGTAGTGGCTCGGCCAAGTATAAATAAAGTTGCAACCGCGATAACTTAGTACAGTAGAGCGATGACATCATAAGCGAGTCTATTATCCCTAGTACACTGGCCATGACCAGCAAGCATATTTTCAGCAAAATATGAATTCAATAGTGTTTTATTGTTACTGTAATTACCTACTTAAATACCTAAGTAGTTATTACCGGTTTTTATATTCTCCCTTAGAACATTTTCAGATTTTGAATTACTTGATATTCCCATACACTGAGAAGCCATAATAAACGTAGTTCTCTCTTGATGGGCTGTTGTTAGCAACTGATACGATAGACTCTATCAGTCAATGAATGCTCACTATTGGTTAGTAGCTAAGGTTAGTTACAAAGTTAATTAGGTACAACTTAAATGTTCAATTAGTAGGAGCCATCTATTTTTATCGCGCAAGACAAACAAGACAAGAACAACAAGTAAAACTTCGATTCAATCATAACATGATTCTGATCCTGTAGATTCATCATTCAACCTGAATCTATGCTTGAAATCGAGTGTTGAGCTATGTTTGATCGCACCTTGAACTTCATAGAAGATAAATATCAGAATAATAAAACCTTCCCATTGTACATTATGGTTTAATGCCAACACGACCCATTTCGATTGTATTCACGAGACGTCTCAGGCGCGGTCCACTCCGGCGCAGGCGCGGTTCATTGAATGCGTTTAGTGTCGCCGATCGAAAGTCAAATATCGATAGTGTCGTCGATAGCTCAGAATGTGATACAATTACTGATACAACCATCGATTGTACAAAATAATCAACAGCAGTATACTTACCTAGATATCGTCTACTTTGGGGGAGTTTTTTTAATGCCACAAGTAAATGTTTCTGATAATACCGATAGTATTCAATTTATGAGCAGCAATACTATCGACAGGGTAGCTGAACTTTTATCGATATTTCAGCGACACTAAATCCGTTCCTTCGTGTGTGGTGAGTGCGTGCGCACGCGTTTCGCACAGGAAGACCGGTCGGAGACTCGACCACCTGGAATCTGCTACGTGATTCCTTACATTCAACTCTGTATTTTTCGCTCTCAACAGCTTTTCAGCATGTGTGCAAGTGATGGATGCGTAATCGCAGACTCGAGAGAGCTTCAATTTCGATCCGCTACCTTTTTCTTAAACAAGCAGCCAGAAAAGGACAGAACCAATACATGAATTTTGTTTCTCAGAGTAGACCCCTGTCGTAACGCTCGTGAGTTCCCGGGTGGCATGGCCGGGTAATTTTATTTCGATTAGCAATGTTTGCGTCGCCAATATCATTGGACAGCCCATTCATTATTCTGACGTGATTACTGATTGCCCCAAGTCATGGTAGTGATCCTATAATTCAAGCAAATACAGAAGGCCTATAGCTGGAGCTTTTTTCTCTTAGAAACATTTTTCAATCAAGATCATGTTGGACTCAATTTAATTTGGAGTCTCGTAAGAATCTTAGGCATAATAAAGGACTATGAATATGAATAAATAACTCATATTTTTTAACTATTTTAGACTTAAAACTACTTAAACTTAAATACTCATTGTTACTGAACGTGAAGTATTGGTGTCTGTATAAAATAGTGTTTAGAATGACAGATGGGATGGGTGAAGTCCGTGAAGTAAGGGTACCTTAACTAACTGGCTCTTCTTCTGTTGTGGTGATATGCCTAACCGTGATTGGATTGTAACATTGTAACGGCCACCGCAGTAACGGCCACTGGTCGTTTCGGACACGGTGATCACACACTATCTTGACGCCTGACGAGCAAACGAGGTTGACAATGTTGCATAATCACCTAAACCTACTCCAGATAATGTTAGAATTTACTATCATATAGTGCAGCGGTTCCCAAACTTATTTAGTCTACCTACTGCTCACTTTGAGAATAAATTATTTTTTAGCGCCCCCCATTTTTGTAGACAAGAGTCGAGCTCAGTCGGTGTCTAAGAGTCCTCCTAGTAGATGACGCCTCCCAAGCCTCTACACAACAACGTCCCGATTTTTTTTTCTGGGTCTCTTAGCGCCCCCCTTAAGCCTGCAGAGCCCACAAGGGGGCGTTATCGCCCACTTTGGGAAAGACTGATATAGTGTGTAAGTGTAACATAACGGAAGGGGAGAAACGTTCTCCCACAACAAATAACACCTCATCTCACAACCACGATCACTAACTGCCACAATATGGGTATGAAATGAAAGGGCTTGATTATAATAGCAGAATAAGTTATGTACCGAAATGAAATATGTAGTGTAACGAATGATTGAGATCAACTGTATAGTATAGGTTTACACACTATCACTTCTGGATTAGATGATCATCACTCACAAAAAATTTTATAATGATTTTGAAGAAATAGCTCGACTATTGACTGCTCCATTTAAATACTAGTCTTAGAAAGGGAATCCCCAATGCGTTTCTAATTATAAGTGAAATGTAGGCGATCGCCTGCGTATAACAAAGTTATGTCACTGCAACTCTACATTCGGATAACACAGTAAGCTTTCGCGTCGAGCTTACAAGGCATCACTGCCGTGTGTAGGCATGCACGTAATGGCACGCTTCCTCTGCACCTGCCGTGCAGGGAAGATGATACGGGATTCCTGCGGTGATGCAACTTCGCAAAGGTTACGTCAGTCGAGTTGTAAATAACTAGTAAAAGAGTTGAATGTATGTAAAATGATGCATCATAATTTTCAAGGCAGTAATTTTCGATAACTCACTAGTTATTGTAGTAATAGTTATCACTGTATTGGGTGTAATGATTGTGTTAACAGGTCCAACCCAGATACTCGTACCTAGAATAAGTACCTCTACGACTTCTATAAATTCAGTGATAATACAGAGATCAAAGTCCGTGTAGATCAATCCACTCGCAATCACAATAAATATTAATTGTTTATTATGAAAAACAAAACGCATTTAACTGCAGACACTTTTTCCACACTGTATCCAATTTTAAAATAATTGTCCAACAATCCAGTGGTGTGAACAGCTTCTCGGAACGAATTAGTTTTTTACTGAGCCTTGACAATTATATGAATTGTCCAACAAATCACTTTGCCCATCCCCAGGTCTGAGCCAGCGATTATTGTCGTGATCGACTCGCGCGCATTCATATTAGGGTTGTAGCTTTAGAATAATATCTGAAGACTTCCTTATGCTTAACAGCCTTGATGCATACCCTACTTGTAAAGGTCAGTCATTCATTCCTGACTTTCGTAGATAAATCGTATCTACCATAACGGCTGAACCATTTAAGAACCTAGTAAGGGACACTTTTTCAGATTTTCGTTTTTTGTCATAAATCACCTTAGAATTAAGGTCTCCACAGGATGTGAAGACAGAAATCGCTCTATTACACTTAACACCGGAGAAACGCGTTGCTAAAAACCTAGTAAGTCCAATTCAAATCTGCAAAAACCATTATCAAAACCTAGCAAGTTACAATGACCATTTAAAACCTAGTAAGTGCATGGACTTACTAGGTTTCAAAATGGTCAATGTGACTTACTAGAGGTAAAATGCTACTGTAATTTAAATATTATTTCGAGTTCTGTTGGCTGACACTCGATAACCATATCAAAATCTGGGGACTACATGAGTACTGATTCATATTCGATTTTGATTTTGATTTTTACGAGGCACTTTTGTCAAAAAAATAATTTTTAGTGTTAGTAAAGAGCATAAAACTTGCAATTTTTAACTAAATATATTCTTTTATTCCATAAAGTATACTTTAGTAACTAATCTTTAATATAAACATCGGAAGTTATCCAAATCTTTAAGCATCTTAGCAGGGCAAATGAAAATGCGTTTTTTCGCTCTCCTGTAAAATTTGCTCCGCTGCACTACTAGGTTCTTAAATGGTTCAGCCGATAAGTCCAAGGCCAAAAATGAGGATTAGTAAAGTTGAAGTCCACTCTGACTCTAATATAAATAGCGCAGCGTATTTAATGGCGATTGTTACAAAGATACTATTACAGTAGGTACTATTGACTCTTGGAGAAAATCGATAGATGAGTAGATAGGAATTATTATTTAACCATCTCTGTAACTATCAAACTCTAAACGTCATATAATTTATCCTAGTTGAAAAAGACTAATACTTATAGTAATTACTCGTATTTAAATTAAATCTTGTGTTTGGCAACCCTAGCCTCAATTACGTGTCGTTTGCGCCAGGAGCGTGACATTATCCCTGCGCCCGCGCAGACTTCCGTTTTATTTTAATAAAACCACAAGATTTGTATACAGACAGACGTCTAGATTTTATGTGTGCCATATTTATGGAGTTGGAGGCATTCATTGATACTATGATTTACTGTGGGAGCAAGAAAATACCTGAATAGTTTTCACAGTCAGCTTGACGGTCTACTTTGATGTAGCTTCATTTGTTTTATGATAATAATAACGTAACCTAAATAAGCGTTCATTAGAACTTTTTTCCCCCATTTGATTAGTACCAGCTAACACATTTTTTTTACATTATCTAAATATCATTGGATAACAAAGCGAGTGATGATACGGTAGAGACAACGGCCGCGCGACTCTTGCGCATGTAGCAATCTTGACGCAATAAGTAAGTAAATTGAATACGTAAGTTCTTTAACATTCTTTCTCTTATGTTTAGTGATTTGTATGGAAAATATTTTTATTGTTAATACCCATTCATACTTTTATCATAATAATGATAATTATGATTTTAATATGTTACCTGCCTTTGAGAATTTTCGATTTCATTCTTACAAGGTAACTTAAAACCTTCTTGAGTTGGTATATTGCTATAAGGCTACTGGTGTTTTTCTCATAAATAAATATTGAGTTTTAATCGAATATCCGGCCCACTAACGAAATAAGTACCTACGTCCCTACCTAAAGATCTAGTACCCAAGACAAGTTGCCATATAAAACTACTCCCCAATATCATATCTGGAACTATTTGCGTCATCTCTCGCGTCTCGCATCAATCAAGAAATGAATAAAATGTAATCAACTACTGAATGTTTATCTAGTAAAGTTAAACAAGCCATCGCGCTATCTGGGCAATAAAACTTCAATCAGCGCCGGGAATAGATCAAAGACAAGTTCAATCGCACTCCAAATCGATCTCCTCAGTAGTTCCCAAACTTTAAACAGCGTTAAAACAACACTTAACAAATAATTGCAAATTTTTTGTATGAAAATAACACAAAAAGACTCCCACGCCAGACCTTGACGTGACTTGGGTTCCAATAAGGAGATCCTTTCTTTTGCCCAGCCTTATCTTTCAAATAAGTTCTTTTACGAACTTTCAAATTCCCGCCGCAGCTTCGGAGTAGCCAAGATCTACAGCTTGACCGCCAATAAACTCAACCAATGAAAGTTTCTCCCAGGGTAAAGTTAAACCCGTGTCATTAGACCCGCAACGAAACTAATCAGAAAAACATAGGAAATGTTCGAAACTAAAGATGAACTTCCTCCTAATTTTGAGAAAATTGATAATTTCGGTGTCTATCTCGGCTTGACTCTTCCAAAAGTTATATCTAACCTTTGGGAACCAGTGTCCAATCGATCGGTTAGGGCGCTGAGGAGAAGCAGGCGCTCTCGAAATAGCGGCTATTCTCGGCGCCCGTTCGAGTCCCGGCCCGACGCATTCTTGCACACTGACTGGTCTCTACAAGGAATTGTTCTGTAATTACATCACTGCCGATACTTGGAGTTTGCTTTGCTAAGCTGCGAGCACAGCATAAGTTGCGGTACATTATTTTGTCTCGCTATTGGCATACTCGCCATTCGATCTAAGATTAGCGCGTTTTATTTGTAGCGTGTTTATAGAAATGTACATCTTGCTACCCTGTTTTTAATTCTTTCAATTTATAAATTAAATCAACCTGAAAGAGGAGCTGACTACGACTGTCAATGGCAATTACTTTTTCTGTGATATGCTTGCAGGACTCTTAACTGTACCTGTAACTATTAAGTAAATACATTCTTTACTCTTCCTTCTAGGAAATAACTACTGGTATAATATTAGTTTAAATATCAATAACCATCTGATCGTTTCCAGGAAGAAGGCGACGACCCCATCGACTGGGACCAGTACCAAGACGAAGAGATGGAGAGCGCCTCCACGGCCCGGCCGGGGGTCGTGACACCCTCCGCCATCACCAGGCTGGGACCAGGCTACCGGGAGACCGTCATATCCGCCGTCGACCCCATCGCTGCCACTAAGGAACGGCCTAGGATACTTGATGATTGTAAGTATTACTGCCATAATTCGAGTTCCTAGTCAGTATAGGCACTCAAGCCTGGTCCGTGAGCACGTAGAATTTTGTCCAATGACCCCAAGCTACCCATCCTTATCGCTCGCGGGTAATTATGTTGCTGTCGCGCTCGCACACTCACTGCGGGCGCCCGTCGCACAGTCGCGACAGCAATATAATTCCGTGCGAGCGATAAGGATGGGTAGCTTGGGGTCATTGGACAAAATTCTACGTGCTCACGGACCAGACTATAGAAACTAATGTGACATTGTAGAATATATCAGCCGTACTGGCTGGTCACACGATCTCTCCCTGTCATTGGCCTTTGATCGCGCCGGCGATGGCGATCTGCACGCGTTGGTGTGGTTAAAGCTTAACACGTTTCATGGCAAAATGTACCTTTATTATCGGTTAGCTAGAATGACAAGATGGATATCTCCTTGATAAAAAAATGACCGTCACGGTTTTAAATTCCTATTCAATAAACACTTGCATAAATGATGTTGTTGTTGATCATAATGAGAAGGTGAGTGACATTTGCCTTACACTACTGTTTTCCCTGCTGGCAAAGTCGCATTATAAACGATGTGAGTTATTCTCATGCGTTTATATTTTCATCCCATAACAAATTGCGTCATAGCTATAATGTGTCTTTCCCAATATTCCAGCGACCCTGACGGCGGTGGAGCGTCTGGCGCTGCGCAAAGCCACGTACGCGAACATAGCGGCCGTGGTGAAGGCGGGCAAGTGCTCGGAGCCGCAGCCGCGCTGGCTCACGGTGCGGCAGCTGGCGCCTGCTGCCAACATCGTGTGAGTCATCAAATAAATTTTAACTTACTAAAGCCCGGTCTCTGAGCACGTAGAATTTTGTCCAATGAGCCCAAGCTACCCATCCTTATCGCTCGCGCGTAATTATGTTGCTGTCGCGCTCGCACACTCACTGCGGCCGCCCAGTCGCAACAGCAATATAATTACGCGCGAGCGATAAGGATGGGTAGCTTGGGGTCATTGGACAAAATTCTACGTGCTCGGCGACCAGTCTTGCATGAAGTTTGGAGATTGTTCCATTTAGTCTTCTTCTATTGAATGGGGATCTAGGGATAACCTCACTCAACGGAACGGGTAGATATTATTATTATGATTTCATTACGATCCATTGTAAATTTCTTCAATGTCGTTCCTTAATCTGTTCATGGCTCTTTCTATTTAATTATCCAATCAGTTCAAATCTTGCTCACTCAAGACTCTTAGGATAACAGAAGGGACATCTTCTCAGACTAAATTGTACTCTATTGTCTTCAGATACATGCCACCATGCGTACAGCTGCATCGCTGCGCGCCCGACTCCGGCTGCTGCTACGACGAGGCGGAGGTGTGTGCGCCAGTCGCTGGCAAATACGTCGCGCTGCCCTTCTATGTGAGTAGCTTCAAAGTTCTTTAAAAGTAGGTAACTCGTATGAGGAGATCCGCAGGAGAACCAAAGTAACCGACATAGCTCGCAGAATTGCTAAAATCAAGTGGCAGTGGGCGGGGCACATAGCTCGTAGAGACGATGGCCGTTGGGGCAGGAAAGTTCTCGAGTGGCGACCACGGGCTGGAAGACGTAGCGTGGGCAGGCCTCCTACTAGGTGGACCGACGATCTGGTAAAGGTCGCGGGAAGAGCCTGGATGCGGGCAGCGCAGGACCGTTCATTGTGGAAAACCTTGGGGGAGGCCTTTGTCCAGCAGTGGACGTCATTTGGCTGAAAAGAAAGAAAGAAAGAAAGAAGGTAACTCGTATAACCCAACCAGGTGTGACAACCACGACCACTCTGTCCAGAGTGTAACGTCGAACTCGAAGAAGAATTGTGTTATAGACATACTTCTTATTGACGATTTATGTCTCTTTCCCCTTAGGCACCAATCAGAAAGTTAACATGAGCATTATCGTAGCCACTTCAAATAAGTTTTGCAAGAAAACTTGATGAGCCGTTTCTATGTTAAAGAACTTCATCAAAGGTTTTTATTAGTAAATCCACTAATCATAACGATTTCCGATCACGTGATCCCTTGCATTTTCTTTTGTCGAGGTAGCACATTTTTTTCTGGTTTATTAACAGACCAAAATTATTTTTCAGCTGCAAAAAGCAGACGGCAACCGCAGCATTGCGCGCATGCTGTTCTTCAACCACACGAGCTGCGCGTGCGTCTCTCGAGACACGCTGCAGACCACTGTGCGCACGAGAATAGACGTAAGTTCCAACTTTTTCTAAAATGAGGAGCAGAAGCTTGAGTCCCTTGTCTGCATAGTCCAAAAATATGTTTACGATTTTCTTATAGCTATGGTAATCATCTGGTAACAAATTCAGGAGCTTATACGCTAACACCTCATAACAATTTTTGAAAACCTGAACATTCATAAATGCAACCACGCAACAAGATAAAGGAGCTGTTCCTACTGTCCAGGAGCCTACTAGTTCCTGTAGGAACCTACCTACCTGGACAGCAAATAAAGTTTACTTCAAGACCACGACAATTCCTGACTTTTGCAGCATATTCCTTAACAACCGTTACATTTTCAGCAAGAACTACCGAAGCAGATAGTCCGAGCGTCCGAAGAGTCACAAGAGAGGCAGAACGACTGGCGCGCCGGGACCGAGGAGCCTCACCTGTCAAGCGCCAGGGAGGACCACACCGCGCCGCCGCAGTTGCGGAGGTAACGTATGTATAGAGATATACACGCTTTGATGTATCACGACACAATCCTCCCGGCCTTGCAATAGTCAGTAGAGGCAGAACGACTGGCGCGCCGGGACCGAGGAGCCTCATCTGTCTGTCAGGGAGGACCACACCGCACCGCCTCAGTTGCAGAGGTAACGTATGTATAGAGATATACACGCTATGATATATCACGACACAATCCTCCCGGGACTTCCAACAGTTCCAGAAGAGGCAGAATCCAAGGAGGAGAATTCCAGAAGACCGAGGAGGCTCACTTGCCCGTAAGGGAGGACCACACCTCCGGAGTTGTGGAGGTAACGTATGTATAGAGATATACACGCTTTGATATATCACGACACAATCCTCCCGGCCTTCCAATAGTCAGCAGAGGCAGAACGACTGGCGCGCCGGGACTGAAGAGCCTCATCTGTCTGTCAGGGAGGACCACACCCCGCCGCCGCAGTTACGGAGGTAACGTATGTATAGAGATATACACGCCTTGATGTATCACGATACAGCTTTGACAATCAGACGCATAAGAAACATTAGCAGCATGATTCTTATCCTAGTATCAAATCCAGCAGTCTAGAGATTGATAGCTTTCAAGCTGAAGAAACGAGAAAGAGTCCATCACCATGTCTAGCTGGGAGAATGGCTGTAAGCGAACAATGTATGATTCGATCGGTTGGTTAAACGCACTCCACAACAAAGATATTTTCATCACATTTGGTAAAAATAAAATGAGCATCACTGTGAAAAGACAAGAAGTAAATACGAATCTACAAAACATACTACCATAGAAATTGAGTAAGCTGTTGCAGCTTACAGCTTAATGTTTCAGCTGTTGCTACAGCCGTGGTGACCACACACTCACCTGTTTGAGACGCGACTTAAATTCCAAAATAATGGAACGCAAAAGTTTAAAATCTTATATTGCCCCATTGTTCCAGGTGCACCTGCCCCACGTTATTCCTGGCGCGGCCTCTGAACGACGGCATCTGTTCCTGCGTGTGCGAGTGGCCCGACGCGACGCGCCGCCGCGACTGTCTATCGCAAGCGCGCGGCCGCGAGCACTTCAGCATGCGGGACCGAGTCTGCATCATCCACGGCGACTGCAACACTCCAGCTTGCGAGTACGGCGCCTACGAGAAGAGCCTCGGCAAATGCCCGCAGCGGCGATACAGGCGGACCCGCTACCACCACAGGGCCAGGGCAACCGAGAGGCCTAGCGATTAGACCCAAAATACTGCTGAACATTGAATCTTAACACTTTTTAATGAATGGGGATGATAAAATACTTATGACCGCGTTACGCAATGTTTTCTGGATTGCTAGCAGTAGGGTAAGGTGGGGCACAATGTTACAAGGGGTACAATGTTACAATGCATATTTCTCCGTCCCTTTCTATAGTTGTATGATGTTCAGCGGCTCAGTTCAGCTTCTCAGCTCAGTTCAGCTCTTATGAGCTTGACAAACGTGTGTGTATACCAACATCATACAACTAATAGAAAGGGAAGGAGAAATATGCATCGTAACATTGTACCCCGTGTAACATTGTGCCCCACCTTACCCTAGACATCTGAACAATATCTATGTTCAGTATTTCGAACGTGCCGGCAGTTGAAAAAGTGCGTATAAAAAATAACAGTCGTCTTTGCTTTAATAAAGATAATTAAATACCTACCTTCTTCAAACATTTCGTGTAATAACAGTGGCGCGGATATTTATTTACCTTATTGAAAAATATTAAGTCAAGCATATGTATTGCCTCTACAATTGTTATTTAAAATGTATGGTATCTACCTACGCCTTTAGTAGAATAATGATTTACCAGTTCCTTGCTTTGGATGTACCTACGAATAAGATTGAAATTCAAGGCTAGAAGACATAGATTGTAATTTTTCAAGCATTTTATACAAATGTAAAAAAAATTCTACAACAACAAAAATTCGACGATCTTGAATCGCTAATTTATAAAACTTTTGCTATTTGCCTACTTATTATCTAAGTAGGGTAAACCGTATAGCTATTGCCCACTTAATCATTTCAAACGTTTTGAGATGAAAAATTAAAGAAAGTATTTTAATTATCGACCATTTATGACTTTTTTCTTATAACTCAATAAACTGTTAAACAGAATATTAACAGTTTTTAGTTAAAACTTACGTAACTTAGAAAATATTGAAATAAATTTAAAATCCTCCAAAAAGTACAGTCATTGCCCATTACTTACACTAATTGCCCACATCAAAGCACAGTAATTGCCCATTATCTTAAAACAAAATAATCAATTTTAAAATGACAAAATAGGCTTTAAATAAACAAAACAAAACAATAAACTTCAATTCTAGTAGTACAGTCTTCAAAATTTCAAAATAAATTGCGTTTGGCCTTATTAACTACATATTATCAAATATTTCTTGAGCTGATGTTGATGAGTCAGAATCTGTAGAGACAGAATCATCTACTTCAAAACATAGATGACGCAAAAATTTGAATTTTATATGTATTTATTTTTTTATCTTCTTTTATATCAGTTCAAGTGGTTGCTCAGAATATTCAATTAGCTGTTGGTTATTCTTCCCTAAAGTTGTATCTATTTCCTTACAATTAACATTTTCACTAGTAGATTTAACGTGGGATTTTCATTTTTTGTATTTGCGTTTAAATTTTTATCATTTTTTTCAAGCCAAGCCATATTTTTCAGAAATTTATCTTGTAGATAATTTGTTGGATACATCTTGTACAGCTTCGATCGCTTTTTGCAAATTTTCTATGCTATATTGAACTTTTGAAGTCTTTGGCATACTGAAAATGAAACATTAAAAGCTATTTCAATATTTATGCCTGTAAATTGCAAAACAAGTCTAGCAATGAGCAACTTAAACACTGCTACTGCATGGTGGCAACACTCTAATTATAATAATTGCCCTGGGCAATAACTATTCATTAACATATGGCAATAACTGAAATGATGGTGGGCAATAACTAAAAATATACAGATTTACGTGCAGTGATTACCCACCGTTAAAATGACCGTTAGAAATCAAATTTTATCAGTTATTTTCATTGATAATGGAGAAAACACTTATAATTTCATCATGACTAAACACCATTAGTTGAATATTAAATAACTTGCAAAAAAAATTAACCTCTAAGCAAGTAATTCCTTAGTAAAATTGTTAAAGTCTTTACCTGTTTGAGTAACATTTTCACCCATCTTGACAAAATCCGCCATAACTGTTTTTTTTTTAGTGTTTCCTATTGTAAATTTTAAATCTACTGTACGTTGATCTCGGAGCCATCTACTTAGTAAATTCAAATCTAATTAGAGTGATTCAAAGTCAGCACCTGACAATATTATTCTTAAAGTGGGCAATCACTACCAGTGGGCAATCACTCTCTGGTTTACCCTACCTATTATTATTTATTTCGAATGTATAGACGCATGCAATATAAATAAGTAGAATACATTTGTATTTGCTTTGCTCTTGTTTGCTTTGCATTTACTATGATTCCGTGCGAAACTATCGGAAACTTTTCGTATTATTTTTACTATATTTTTAATACTCGTAATTATGTACGTAAAATGAACGCATTTTGTGCCATAAAAAGGAGTCATTGTCTTTATTATAAGAACTATTAGTGTAAACACTAGAAATATGATATTGTAAATTGTTTTAATTTATTATTAAGTAGGTTTACGTACTTATTGTCATTTGCATAATATTTTAGTTCGGACACAAAGAATACGACTTTCCTTTAAGTAAGTTTAGTTGTAAGTTGTAAATAAATGTATAACTACACAAACTTGTTTTGATTTCTGATATTGATTAATATGTGCATGTGGATTTAGTGATCCGTGCATATAAAGGCTTATTTATAAAGGCCTCGCCAAATACAAAATGTTGTAAGGTAACATACAAGAAATTAATAAAGCCGCAACATTAACACAAAAACTTAGTAAATCAATACATCAACCGACAGACAGCAGAAGCATATTGGTCCTGTTAGGGTTCTGAGACCCATTGCACCCTTTGAGAAGGGTACCTTAAAAATTACAACACCTTTAGAACTGTTACTTCTAGTTGAATTACTAGAATTCTCAATTGATAGCGTAGCGATACATGTATTCTGTGGCGATACTTCGAAAAATCTCCAAGTAATCATTAGACGTTTAGACAAATTCAAGTTCTTTATTTTGTGCTTTCTTTTTATGATATTTTCAATATTAAATAAATAAAAATACTTTTATTTTTCACCAAATACAAATTACAATTTGTTAATTACAACATTTGTTTACGCTGTTTAGGTGAACTGGAGCCTAAACTAGTATAATCCTGTATTTCAGGTCTCCAGGTCTCTTACCTTACTTATATTAAAATGTATTTAAGCTATTTTCAACCTTATGTCTCACACATAGAGTTCAAAATTAATTGAAGATAAAATACAAATCATTGTAGCTTGATATGCTAGCAACTCTAAATAAAATCTGAAATAATAATCCTTACTTGCTTATGAACCAAATAGTATGAATTAATGGATAAAATATTTTTTTTTCCGATGCGCAGTAAAATGCGCCCGCTATCCTGAAGAAAAATTTTTTCACCTACTTTTTGCGAAAAAGGTACCATATAATGGTGTATATTTATAATTCTGATAAATGTAGCTTTCAGGACCTATTTTTGTATTAGATTATCTTCAGTGGTTTAATAGTAATCGACGTTCATTTAAAAAAATACTTTTTGGTTTTTGTGAATTTTGCTCAATATTTCTATTTTTTTGTATTAAAAGGCAAAAAGTTTCTTCTAGAAATGAATTCGCCATCCTTTAATTAGCCGAAAATGACACCACACTTGCCCTAATACTCTCCACCCACTCATAGTTTTGAAGATATGGGCCTTATAGAGCGCGGCAGAAGGAAACTTGCCCCCACCCAAAGAACCACTATTGCAAAAATGAGCCTTCTATACCAAAGTGGAGGCGGGTCTCTATACAAACCATTGCACTAAATTCCCTACTAAAGTATTCCTACTCATGAGGAAATGTTGGGGATATATGGAATAGGGGACTTATGAATATCCTTGCACCAATAACATCAATAATGTATGCAGCATAGTACAAAATCCACAACTATTTCATGGTATGTATTTAATCACATCTGCATAATGATAGCCATGCAAGACAGGCTCTATTTGGAACGTTAGAAAGAAAGATACATTTATTACAATGGACATCACACAAATACAGGCAATTACATAGACATGACAGTGGCACATAATAATGGAAGAAGAAAAAATAAAAACAAGAGTAAACTGAGCAGTGCCACCCATTACGTTACAAGTGCCCTGAAATGGGCCTAAATAGGAAAGTTGAATTTATAACTTATAAATTGGCATACAAGTATATCATCCATGGCTGTCTTAGCAACTAACCAGTAAGAAGATTGCACAAATTTACACAATTTCATGATATTGTCCTAAACTAAACCAATGGAAAAAAAAACAATTCATAAATTAAGTATTGCAAGAGCCTTTTGCCTACAAGCCAGTAAATACATACACATGTAAGTATATACAGTTTACACAAGTGATGGAGAGGTTGACTTATTGAGAATATTTTTTATTACCCAAATCTAAATATTTGCAAAGCTGTACAAGTATGTATAGAGGTTTTGAAGATATTATTGAATTATCATAATTTCCTTAAGGGTAAGGAATGTTATTTTACCAGGCAATTAAACTTTCAAGTCTTTAAAATTTTATATTTTATGAAAGTGTGGGTATTACATTTGAGTCAGTGGATCACTTACCTAGTCGGTGGCTACAGGGTATTTACTAAATATGTGTCCTTATGACTAAATAACGGCAATGAGTCAAGGCAGAAAATTACAGCCTTAACATCTTAGAATCTTTGGTAGTTCTCAATTAGTAATAAATTGAACCAAATCCGAAGCATATCGTGGCCCAAAGCAAATCTTAACAAAAGAAGACAGTCTAAAGAAGACTACACAAAGTTATTTCAATAAAAATGTTAACTTTTTTGCGAAACAAGCAAAGCTGTCAGCTTAAATGGCTTCAAGCTTATTAGCTATCATGTTTGATCAGGTGCTGTATTGACGCGCATTGCGCGTTAATTGATATTTTATTACAATTAGCTGTCTGCATCACAAATTGGCGTATTATCGTCGGGTCTATTTGCCCCACGATATATAAGCGCGGGGAAGCTCTGCAGAGAACAAAGGCGTTCAATCCGGCCATAGAGACGTTGTCTTGGGCCAACATGAGGGCCGTACGGGTTTTTTTGCTTTTCTGCATCGTTGCATTTGTAAGTAGAATTTGAAGTTTTCTTTTTAAATTAAATCACGTCTTCTGTTACAACTTAAAACGTTAGTCGCATATTTTTATCTTCTAAATTCTTTAAACAACATACAAAAGTCTTGTGCAAGTATAGTGATACTTTTTTCAAATAATTATAAATTATTTTCTAAATCATCGAGAATATAAATTTTACTAAAATGTTTTTATAATCTCAGATCAACGAGGCAAGAGCAAATCCTCAGCTAGAGGAAGAAGAAGGTGAGTTCTTTGAAGTTAATGACAACATCACTGACAATCAACCAATTTAGCTAAATGTTCGCGTAGCTTATGATAAGTTGCTGCCGATCACTGGTTTAAATTATTTAATAGGGAGTGAATAAATTTCTCATACTATCTTCAATAGTCAACTGTTAACTGTACATAATATTTTTAATAATATTGTTTAATGAACTATTACATTACAGAAATCGAAGAGTCTTCGAGTTCTTCCTCTTCAAGTACAAGTTCTAGCAGCCAATCCATTGAATCCAGCACCAAAAGCTTTGGTTCATCTGGCCAAACGGAATTCTCTACATTTGACGAAAAGGACCAACAAGCATTTTCAAGCAGTCAGAGTGCAAACAAACAAAAAAAAATCAAGTCGATTCAGTACCTCAACCAGTTCCCAGGTGAGCCAGTTGCACCACAGGGACCAGAATCACCATTTGCACCTATTGCACCAATAGCGCCAATAGCACCAGATGGGCCATTTGCACCTATTGCACCAATAACGCTAATAGCACCAGGTGGGCCATTTGCGCCTTTGCAACCAGTTCCACCTTTCGGACCGCGTTCATCACAAGGATTTCGCCAATCATTCGAATCCAGTGATGAAGAACGAAGTGCTTTCCAACAATCTCAGTCCGTTAATGAATTCGGATCTGCCTCAAAAAATTTTAAAAAAGTTCATCGAACTGGTCAATTAGTTGAAGAAGACGAGTTTGTAAGAGAAGAAATTGAAAATGAGGCACGCTCCCAATCATTAGAAAGCGCTTCCATACGAAAAAGACGCAGGAAATCTGGAGGACCAGCTCAACCAGATTCTCCGGTACAGCCAGAATCTCCAGGGACTGACGGTTATGTCCAAGAAACAGAGCAAACGAGTACGAGTTCAAGCCAATCGAGAAGAGCATCGGAGGAATCTGAGCAAAATTCACGGCGTATAAAACGCATCAAAAAAGTAAAAAGCGACCAGACTGAGGATGATGAGACAGAAGAATCAAACAGTTCAAAATCGAAGCAATCGAAGAGTGCATCAGAACAGTCTGAAGAAAATTCACGGCGTATAAGACGCATCAAAAAAGTCAAAGGCGATCAGACCGAGGATGATGAGACAGAAGAATCAAACAGTTCAAAATCGAACCAATCGAAGAGTGCATCAGAACAGTCTGAAGAAAATTCACGTCGTATAAGACGCATCAAAAAAGTCAAAGGCGATCAGACCGAGGATGATGAGACAGAAGAATCAAACAGTTCAAAATCGAACCAATCGAAGAGTGCATCAGAACAGTCTGAACAAAATTCACGGCGTATAAGACGCATCAAAAAAGTCAAAGGCGATCAGACTGAGGATGATGAGACAGAAGAATCGAACAGTTCAAAATCGAACCAATCGAAGAGTGCATCAGAACGGTCTGAAGAAAATTCAAGACGCATAAAGCGCATCAAAAAAGTCAAAGGAAAGTCAGATCAAGACGACGAAGATCAACCCGGTCAAACCGGACATCCTAAAGATAAAAAGCCTTGCCATAAAGGTGGACCCGGAAAACCAGGACAACCAGGCGAACCAGCTACACCAGGTCAGCCAGGAAAGCCAGGAATTCCAGGCCAACCAGGAAAGCCAGGACACCCAGGAGGACCAAACCACCCAGGAGGACCAGGCCACCCAGGAGGACCTGGAAAACCAGGACAACCAGGCGAACCAGCTAAACCAGGACAACCAGGCGAACCAGCTACACCAGGTCAGCCAGGAAAGCCAGGAATTCCGGGCCAACCAGGAAAGCCAAGCCAACCAGAAGGACCAAGCCACCCAGGAGGACCTGGAAAACCAGGACAACCAGGCGAACCAGCCACACCAGGTCAGCCAGGAAAGCCAGGACACCCAGGAGGACCAAACCACCCAGGAGGACCAGGCCACCCAGGAGGACCTGGAAAACCAGGACAACCAGGCGAACCAGCTACACCAGGTCAGCCAGGAAAGCCAGGAATTCCAGGCCATCCAGGAAAGCCAGGACACCCAGGAGGACCAAACCACCCAGGAGGACCAGGCCACCCAGGAGGACCAGGCCACCCAGGAGGACCAGGAAAACCAGGACAACCAGGAAAGCCAGGACACCCAGGAGGACCAAACCACCCAGGAGGACCAGGCCACCCAGGAGGACCTGGAAAACCAGGACAACCAGGCGAACCAGCTACACCAGGTCAGCCAGGAAAGCCAGGAATTCCAGGCCATCCAGGAAAGCCAGGACACCCAGGAGGACCAAACCACCCAGGAGGACCAGGCCACCCAGGAGGACCAGGCCACCCAGGAGGACCAGGAAAACCAGGACAACCAGGAAAGCCAGGACACCCAGGAGGACCAAACCACCCAGGAGGACCAGGCCACCCAGGAGGACCAGGCCACCCAGGAGGACCAGGAAAACCAGGACAACCAGGCGAACCAGCTACACCAGGTCAGCCAGGAAAGCCAGGAATTCCAGGCCATCCAGGAAAGCCAGGACACCCAGGAGGACCAAACCACCCAGGAGGACCAGGAAAACCAGGACAACCAGGAAAGCCAGGACACCCAGGAGGGCCAAACCACCCAGGAGGACCTGGAACACCAGGACAACCAGGCCACCCAGGAGGACCAAACCACCCAGGAGGACCTGGAACACCAGGACAACCAGGAAAGCCAGGAGGACCAAACCACCCAGGAGGACCAGGAAAACCAGGACAACCAGGCGAACCAGCTACACCAGGTCAGCCAGGAAAGCCAGGAATTCCAGGCCATCCAGGAAAGCCAGGACACCCAGGAGGACCAAACCACCCAGGAGGACCAGGCCACCCAGGAGGACCTGGAAAACCAGGACAACCAGGCGAACCAGCTACACCAGGTCAGCCAGGAAAGCCAGGAATTCCAGGCCATCCAGGAAAGCCAGGACACCCAGGAGGACCAAACCACCCAGGAGGACCAGGCCACCCAGGAGGACCTGGAAAACCAGGACAACCAGGCGAACCAGCTACACCAGGTCAGCCAGGAAAGCCAGGAATTCCAGGCCATCCAGGAAAGCCAGGACACCCAGGAGGACCAAACCACCCAGGAGGACCAGGAAAACCAGGACAACCAGGAAAGCCAGGACACCCAGGAGGACCAAACCACCCAGGAGGACCAGGAAAACCAGGACAACCAGGAAAGCCAGGACACCCAGGAGGACCAAACCACCCAGGAGGACCTGGAACACCAGGACAACCAGGAAAGCCAGGAGGACCAAACCACCCAGGAGGACCAGGAAAACCAGGACAACCAGGAAAGCCAGGACACCCAGGAGGACCAAACCACCCAGGAGGACCTGGAACACCAGGACAACCAGGAAAGCCAGGACACCCAGGAGGACCAAACCACCCAGGAGGACCTGGAACACCAGGACAACCAGGAAAGCCAGGAGGACCAAACCACCCAGGAGGACCAGGAAAACCAGGACAACCAGGCGAACCAGCTACACCAGGTCAGCCAGGAAAGCCAGGAATTCCAGGCCATCCAGGAAAGCCAGGACACCCAGGAGGACCAAACCACCCAGGAGGACCAGGCCACCCAGGAGGACCAGGAAAACCAGGACAACCAGGAAAGCCAGGACACCCAGGAGGACCAAACCACCCAGGAGGACCAGGCCACCCAGGAGGACCTGGAAAACCAGGACAACCAGGCGAACCAGCTACACCAGGTCAGCCAGGAATTCCAGGCCATCCAGGAAAGCCAGGACACCCAGGAGGACCAAACCACCCAGGAGGACCAGGAAAACCAGGACAACCAGGAAAGCCAGGACACCCAGGAGGACCAAACCACCCAGGAGGACCTGGAACACCAGGACAACCAGGAAAGCCAGGAGGACCAAACCACCCAGGAGGACCAGGAAAACCAGGACAACCAGGCGAACCAGCTACACCAGGTCAGCCAGGAAAGCCAGGAATTCCAGGCCATCCAGGAAAGCCAGGACACCCAGGAGGACCAAACCACCCAGGAGGACCAGGCCACCCAGGAGGACCAGGCCACCCAGGAGGATCAGGAAAACCAGGACAACCAGGAAAGCCAGGACACCCAGGAGGACCAAACCACCCAGGAGGACCAGGCCACCCAGGAGGACCAGGCCACCCAGGAGGACCAGGAAAACCAGGACAACCAGGCGAACCAGCTACACCAGGTCAGCCAGGAAAGCCAGGAATTCCAGGCCATCCAGGAAAGCCAGGACACCCAGGAGGACCAAACCACCCAGGAGGACCAGGCCACCCAGGAGGACCTGGAAAACCAGGACAACCAGGCGAACCAGCTACACCAGGTCAGCCAGGAATTCCAGGCCATCCAGGAAAGCCAGGAATTCCAGGCCATCCAGGAAAGCCAGGACACCCAGGAGGACCAAACCACCCAGGAGGACCAGGCCACCCAGGAGGACCAGGCCACCCAGGAGGACCAGGAAAACCAGGACAACCAGGAAAGCCAGGACACCCAGGAGGACCAAACCACCCAGGAGGACCAGGCCACCCAGGAGGACCAGGCCACCCAGGAGGACCAGGCCACCCAGGAGGACCAGGCCACCCAGGAGGACCAGGAAAACCAGGACAACCAGGCGAACCAGCTACACCAGGTCAGCCAGGAAAGCCAGGAATTCCAGGCCATCCAGGAAAGCCAGGAATTCCAGGCCATCCAGGAAAGCCAGGACACCCAGGAGGACCAAACCACCCAGGAGGACCAGGCCACCCAGGAGGACCAGGAAAACCAGGACAACCAGGAAAGCCAGGACACCCAGGAGGACCAGGCCACCCAGGAGGACCTGGAAAACCAGGACAACCAGGCGAACCAGCTACACCAGGTCAGCCAGGAAAGCCAGGAATTCCAGGCCATCCAGGAAAGCCAGGACACCCAGGAGGACCAAACCACCCAGGAGGACCAGGCCACCCAGGAGGACCAGGCCACCCAGGAGGACCAGGCCACCCAGGAGGACCAGGCCACCCAGGAGGACCAGGAAAACCAGGACAACCAGGCGAACCAGCTACACCAGGTCAGCCAGGAAAGCCAGGAATTCCAGGCCATCCAGGAAAGCCAGGACACCCAGGAGGACCAAACCACCCAGGAGGACCAGGCCACCCAGGAGGACCTGGAAAACCAGGACAACCAGGCGAACCAGCTACACCAGGTCAGCCAGGAAAGCCAGGAATTCCAGGCCATCCAAGAAAGCCAGGACACCCAGGAGGACCAAACCACCCAGGAGGACCAGGAAAACCAGGACAACCAGGAAAGCCAGGACACCCAGGAGGACCAAACCACCCAGGAGGACCAGGAAAACCAGGACAACCAGGAAAGCCAGGACACCCAGGAGGACCAAACCAACCAGGAGGACCAGGCCACCCAGGAGGACCAGGCCACCCAGGAGGACCAGGCCACCCAGGAGGACCAGGAAAACCAGGACAACCAGGAAAGCCAGGACACCCAGGAGGACCAAACCACCCAGGAGGACCAGGCCACCCAGGAGGACCAGGAAAACCAGGACAACCAGGAAAGCCAGGACACCCAGGAGGACCAGGCCACCCAGTAGGACCAGGCCACCCAGGAGGACCAGGAAAACCAGGACAACCAGGCGAACCAGCTAAACCAGGTCAGCCAGGAAAGCCAGGAATTCCAGGCCATCCAGGAAAGCCAGGAATTCCAGGCCATCCAGGAAAGCCAGGACACCCAGGAGGACCAAACCACCCAGGAGGACCAGGCCACCCAGGAGGACCAGGAAAACCAGGACAACCAGGAAAGCCAGGACACCCAGGAGGACCAGGCCACCCAGGAGGACCTGGAAAACCAGGACAACCAGGCGAACCAGCTACACCAGGTCAGCCAGGAAAGCCAGGAATTCCAGGCCATCCAGGAAAGCCAGGACACCCAGGAGGACCAAACCACCCAGGAGGACCAGGCCACCCAGGAGGACCAGGCCACCCAGGAGGACCAGGAAAACCAGGACAACCAGGAAAGCCAGGACACCCAGGAGGACCAAACCACCCAGGAGGACCAGGCCACCCAGGAGGACCAGGCCACCCAGGAGGACCAGGCCACCCAGGAGGACCAGGCCACCCAGGAGGACCAGGAAAACCAGGACAACCAGGAAAGCCAGGACACCCAGGAGGACCAAACCACCCAGGAGGACCAGGCCACCCAGGACAACCAGGCGAACCAGCTACACCAGGTCAGCCAGGCATTCCAGGACAACCTGGACAACCAGCCACACCAGGACAGCCAGGCATTCCAGGACAACCTGGACAACCAGCCACACCAGGACAGCCAGGCATTCCAGGACAACCTGGACAACCAGGCCACCCTAGCGGACCAGGTCACCCAGGACAACCAGCTACACCAGGACAGCCAGGCATTCCAGGACAACCTGGACAACCAGGCCAGCCAGCCACACCAGGACAGCCAGGAATTCCAGGACAACCTGGACAACCAGCCACACCAGGACAGCCAGGCATTCCAGGACAACCTGGACAACCAGGCCACCCTAGCGGACCAGGTCACCCAGGACAACCAGCTACACCAGGACAGCCAGGCATTCCAGGACAACCTGGACAACCAGGCCAGCCAGCCACACCAGGACAGCCAGGCATTCCAGGACAACCTGGACAACCAGGCCACCCTAGCGGACCAGGTCACCCAGGACAACCAGCTATACCAGGACAGCCAGGCATTCCAGGACAACCTGGACAACCAGCCACACCAGGACAGCCAGGCGTTCCAGGACAACCAGGCCAGCCAGCCACACCAGGACAGCCAGGCATTCCAGGACAACCTGGACAACCAGCCACACCAGGACAGCCAGGCATTCCAGGACAACCTGGACAACCAGCCACACCAGGACAGCCAGGCATTCCAGGACAACCTGGACAACCAGGCCACCCTAGCGGACCAGGTCACCCAGGACAACCAGCTATACCAGGACAGCCAGGCATTCCAGGACAACCTGGACAACCAGCCACACCAGGACAGCCAGGCGTTCCAGGACAACCAGGCCAGCCAGCCACACCAGGACAGCCAGGCATTCCAGGACAACCTGGACAACCAGCCACACCAGGACAGCCAGGCATTCCAGGACAACCTGGACAACCAGCCACACCAGGACAGCCAGGCATTCCAGGACAACCTGGACAACCAGGCCACCCTAGCGGACCAGGTCACCCAGGACAACCAGCTACACCAGGACAGCCAGGCATTCCAGGACAACCTGGACAACCAGGCCACCCTAGCGGACCAGGTCACCCAGGACAACCAGCTACACCAGGACAGCCAGGCATTCCAGGACAACCTGGACAACCAGCCACACCAGGACAGCCAGGCGTTCCAGGACAACCAGGCCAGCCAGCCACACCAGGACAGCCAGGCATTCCAGGACAACCTGGACAACCAGCCACACCAGGACAGCCAGGCATTCCAGGACAACCTGGACAACCAGCCACACCAGGACAGCCAGGCATTCCAGGACAACCTGGACAACCAGGCCACCCTAGCGGACCAGGTCACCCAGGACAACCAGCTATACCAGGACAGCCAGGCATTCCAGGACAACCTGGACAACCAGCCACACCAGGACAGCCAGGCGTTCCAGGACAACCAGGCCAGCCAGCCACACCAGGACAGCCAGGCATTCCAGGACAACCTGGACAACCAGCCACACCAGGACAGCCAGGCATTCCAGGACAACCTGGACAACCAGCCACACCAGGACAGCCAGGCATTCCAGGACAACCTGGACAACCAGGCCACCCTAGCGGACCAGGTCACCCAGGACAACCAGCTACACCAGGACAGCCAGGCATTCCAGGACAACCTGGACAACCAGGCCACCCTAGCGGACCAGGTCACCCAGGACAACCAGCTACACCAGGACAGCCAGGCATTCCAGGACAACCTGGACAACCAGGCCAGCCAGCCACACCAGGACAGCCAGGAATTCCAGGACAACCAGCTACACCAGGACAGCCAGGCATTCCAGGACAACCTGGACAACCAGGCCACCCTAGCGGACCAGGTCACCCAGGACAACCAGCTATACCAGGACAGCCAGGCATTCCAGGACAACCTGGACAACCAGCCACACCAGGACAGCCAGGCGTTCCAGGACAACCAGGCCAGCCAGCCACACCAGGACAGCCAGGCATTCCAGGACAACCTGGACAACCAGGCCACCCTAGCGGACCAGGTCACCCAGGACAACCAGCTATACCAGGACAGCCAGGCATTCCAGGACAACCTGGACAACCAGCCACACCAGGACAGCCAGGCGTTCCAGGACAACCAGGCCAGCCAGCCACACCAGGACAGCCAGGCATTCCAGGACAACCTGGACAACCAGGCCACCCTAGCGGACCAGGTCACCCAGGACAACCAGCTACACCAGGACAGCCAGGCATTCCAGGACAACCTGGACAACCAGGCCAGCCAGCCACACCAGGACAGCCAGGCATTCCAGGACAACCTGGACAACCAGCCACACCAGGACAGCCAGGCATTCCAGGACAACCTGGACAACCAGCCACACCAGGACAGCCAGGCATTCCAGGACAACCTGGACAACCAGGCCAGCCAGCCACACCAGGACAGCCAGGAATTCCAGGACAACCAGGCCAGCCAGCCACACCAGGACAGCCAGGCATTCCAGGACAACCTGGACAACCAGCCACACCAGGACAGCCAGGCATTCCAGGACAACCTGGACAACCAGCCACACCAGGACAGCCAGGCATTCCAGGACAACCTGGACAACCAGGCCACCCTAGCGGACCAGGTCACCCAGGACAACCAGCTACACCAGGACAGCCAGGCATTCCAGGACAACCTGGACAACCAGGCCACCCTAGCGGACCAGGTCACCCAGGACAACCAGCTACACCAGGACAGCCAGGCATTCCAGGACAACCTGGACAACCAGCCACACCAGGACAGCCAGGCGTTCCAGGACAACCAGGCCAGCCAGCCACACCAGGACAGCCAGGCATTCCAGGACAACCTGGACAACCAGCCACACCAGGACAGCCAGGCATTCCAGGACAACCTGGACAACCAGCCACACCAGGACAGCCAGGCATTCCAGGACAACCTGGACAACCAGGCCACCCTAGCGGACCAGGTCACCCAGGACAACCAGCTATACCAGGACAGCCAGGCATTCCAGGACAACCTGGACAACCAGCCACACCAGGACAGCCAGGCGTTCCAGGACAACCAGGCCAGCCAGCCACACCAGGACAGCCAGGCATTCCAGGACAACCTGGACAACCAGCCACACCAGGACAGCCAGGCATTCCAGGACAACCTGGACAACCAGCCACACCAGGACAGCCAGGCATTCCAGGACAACCTGGACAACCAGGCCACCCTAGCGGACCAGGTCACCCAGGACAACCAGCTACACCAGGACAGCCAGGCATTCCAGGACAACCTGGACAACCAGGCCACCCTAGCGGACCAGGTCACCCAGGACAACCAGCTACACCAGGACAGCCAGGCATTCCAGGACAACCTGGACAACCAGGCCAGCCAGCCACACCAGGACAGCCAGGAATTCCAGGACAACCAGCTACACCAGGACAGCCAGGCATTCCAGGACAACCTGGACAACCAGGCCACCCTAGCGGACCAGGTCACCCAGGACAACCAGCTATACCAGGACAGCCAGGCATTCCAGGACAACCTGGACAACCAGCCACACCAGGACAGCCAGGCGTTCCAGGACAACCAGGCCAGCCAGCCACACCAGGACAGCCAGGCATTCCAGGACAACCTGGACAACCAGGCCACCCTAGCGGACCAGGTCACCCAGGACAACCAGCTATACCAGGACAGCCAGGCATTCCAGGACAACCTGGACAACCAGCCACACCAGGACAGCCAGGCGTTCCAGGACAACCAGGCCAGCCAGCCACACCAGGACAGCCAGGCATTCCAGGACAACCTGGACAACCAGGCCACCCTAGCGGACCAGGTCACCCAGGACAACCAGCTACACCAGGACAGCCAGGCATTCCAGGACAACCTGGACAACCAGGCCAGCCAGCCACACCAGGACAGCCAGGCATTCCAGGACAACCTGGACAACCAGCCACACCAGGACAGCCAGGCATTCCAGGACAACCTGGACAACCAGCCACACCAGGACAGCCAGGCATTCCAGGACAACCTGGACAACCAGGCCACCCTAGCGGACCAGGTCACCCAGGACAACCAGCTATACCAGGACAGCCAGGCATTCCAGGACAACCTGGACAACCAGCCACACCAGGACAGCCAGGCGTTCCAGGACAACCAGGCCAGCCAGCCACACCAGGACAGCCAGGCATTCCAGGACAACCTGGACAACCAGGCCACCCTAGCGGACCAGGTCACCCAGGACAACCAGCTACACCAGGACAGCCAGGCATTCCAGGACAACCTGGACAACCAGGCCAGCCAGCCACACCAGGACAGCCAGGCATTCCAGGACAACCTGGACAACCAGCCACACCAGGACAGCCAGGCATTCCAGGACAACCAGGCCACCCTGGCGGACCAGGTCACCCAGGACATCCAGCTATACCAGGACAGCCAGGCATTCCAGGACAACCAGGCCACCCTGGCGGACCAGGTCACCCAGGACAACCAGCTATACCAGGACAGCCAGGCATTCCAGGACAACCTGGACAACCAGGCCAGCCAGCCACACCAGGACAGCCAGGCATTCCAGGACAACCTGGACAACCAGCCACACCAGGACAGCCAGGCATTCCAGGACAACCAGCTACACCAGGACACCCATGCCAGCCAGCCACACCAGGACAGCCAGGCATACCAGGACAACCAGGCATACCAGGACAGCCAGGTGGACCAGGAATCCCAGCCACACCAGGACAGCCCGGACAGCCAGGCACACCAGGACAGCCAGGACAACCAGGAGGACCAGGAATTCCAGCCACACCTGGACATCCAGGCACTCCAGGACACCCAGGATCAGGCCCAGCCCATGGACACCCGAGACCAGGACGCCCAGGCACCCCAGGGCAGCCTGGAATACCAGGCCGGCCAGGAACACCAGGACATCCAGGCAGACCAGGAACTCCAGCTATCCCAGGACATAAATGGAATCCACGACTCCGACACCCGTTCCTACCACAACCTCCTCTCTGGAGGGACGTTGAAGAAATCGAAGCCATCGACGAGATCGAAGAAGACTTAGAAAGATGGAGGAGCGTGCTGGACCGAAGGAACAGGCGAAGATTATACGACGATGACGACTACCTCGATGAGTACGACAGAATATACAGACATAGACGTTTTCCATTTGGACCTAGGAGGTACCCTCAAGGTGAGGCCTTTCTAACTATAATTAAGTTAATTAAAACTATTCCGGGGTGATTCAGAGATTTCACCAATTACCTTTTTACAATAACGTTACATGTCGTGAATCCCAAAAGTTCAAGTTCAGTTGTATAAAGAAAGTATGTATTTTTTAGGTCAACGAGGTGTGGAAAGCGACATCAACCTCCGCACGTTGGTGATCGACGACAACACAAACGGTGGAGGCCGTTGCTACTGCTCCTGCGACAACAACAAGAAGCCTTACTTCATCAGCGTAGACGCCGACAAAGTCTACGGCTTCTGATAACGTCCATAACAACAGAGTAATAGTTTCCAAAACATATTTAATAACCTTATTTTATTGTCAAGATTTATCATAGAATATCCCCGTTATATTTAAATTCCTATATAATATTTAAAGTTACTTAATTCATATTAACATCTATTACACAAGACTCACAAATAAAACCTGAATAAATGGATAATCCATTCCATTTCATACACCACAAGCCGGTGTAGTCTAATAATCCTTAGAATAAAAATATGTATGACATACAATGTATACTCGTATGTATATTAGAAACATACTAACTGTTGCTCTGCGTCGATAAATACTTTTCTGCCACCTAACTGATGTCCTTTCTGGTCGCAAATTCTTCCGGTGTTCAGATTTAAATAACTAACGGTATATATTATCTGTATTATTAAGTTTTAAGTCTACATACATTTCGGTTTTTACCACTGTTATATTGTAAAATAAAAATATATAAATAAATATTAATCATGATTAATATTTTATGTTTTATTTATTAACTAGCTTTCCGCCCGCGGCTTTGCGCGCGTGGACCCCTGAACCCTATGTTTTTCCAAAATAAAATTTAGCCTATGTTACTCGTGGATAATGTAGCTTTCGAATGATGAAAGAATTTTTAAAAACGGTTCGGTAGTTTTTGAGCCTATTCATTACAACCAAACAAACAAACAAACAAACAAAGTTTTCCTCTTTATAATATTAGTGTAGATAATACCCCACGCTTGTTTTGTGTAGTCACAAATGAAGCGCAACGCTAAACGGCAACGTCGAAATAAAACGGAAGAGAGCATCTTTGAGAAAACTCAATTTTGTTCTATGTTAGCGCGGCCAACTGTACTAAAAATAACAAAGACTCTTTTAAATTGAATCGGTTTAATAAATCTAAGTCCACACGGTACAACGTCAGAATTTATGTGGCGAGCGTGCACAGCAGAGCCGTCCCGCGCTTCACCCAGAAGTCGGCCGTCTCCTTGCCCGAGGGCAGGTCGACGGCCACCACGAAGGCACCCTTGCGCATGGGGTAGTAGTAGCACGGGCACACGTAGCGATCTACGGGCGGAACCGACCGTCAGTGTGGGGCGCACCCCTATCTATTTAATTTCTATCCTATCTTACTAATCCTACTAACCTTATCTATCCTATTCTATCTTATACACTCAACATCAAATAAACCGCACCTTCCGCGACGCGAACTTTAAAGATTTTCTTCTGACACAATCATGGTACCCCAACAATATTGGTGTTATTTGAAAGTAAATAAATATCCTTAAAGAAAAATACATTTCATTTCTAAATAAATGATTAACATTAACCATAAATGTGACTTGAAAATAGACCTCACTTTGGGCTCATCTCTGGGATCAATTAGACCAATTTTTATGGTTATAAAACCAAATAAAGATCTCACGTGTCCTCTTTAACAGATGGATAGCGATTAATCCCAACTTAACAGTTTTAGTCATAAAAAATGGCTATTGCGTAACTAAATATTTTTTGAAGAAGTGACTCTGGATCCTTGTAAAGACACATTTTTGTGGTAAAAACCTTTCCTTTAATGAAATGAAGTTTAGAACTAGGTTTCCAAATGGTACCAATGTTGGTGGGAAGTGGGGATGCATACGTTTGATAAGTGCTTGTCGCGGGAGGTGCGATTTATTTGATGCCGAGTGTAAATCCTATTTCTGCTACTGATCCTATTCTACGACTATTCTACTATTCCTACTCTATCCTACTGATCCTATTCTACCTTACTAATCTAATTATATCCTATGAATAATCCTATTCATTCTTCACCCGCGCCCGCGGCGGTTGTGGAATTGCAGTTTTATTTCAAAACTCACGGGAGCGGTTATTCTAAGAACTCACGATTTAAAATCGCCCCGCGTGCTAAGTCACTGGTACAAAATGGTCGCCCGCCGATCGGGCGGTTTTTGCGCGGGACCCGATTACAACCGCGCCAGCTGCGGTCGAAAACCGCGTCGTGAGTTGTGCATTAGTTTTTACATAAGTATCTGCATTCTACTGAAGCTGCGGACCCGCAACCGCCGCGGGCGCGCCATGAGTTAGCCTGATGCGGCAAAATGTTTGCGGTACAGCGCCGCACCGCACCGTGTTACGGTAATACATATTATCTATACAGTATTCCAACTCGGCCATATTTTTGAAATAAACGTCAACAGCCGCGCGGTACGTCACCGTATGACAACATGCGATAGGGCTGCCCACCTGCAGACCCTATTTTCATTACATCTGCCTACTTAGAATTTCCATCTAGTTTTGTGATTGTATTTTTTTATTTTATTTAGAAAAAAAAATACTTTGTGAATGAAATAGGATAAAAATGCATGTTGTCTTATCATTAGTAGATTTAATAAAAAAAATATATTTGTGTTAAGATTTAGTAACAAATCTTATAAATTTGCGACCGTAAAATGTATGCGCCTCGACTGCTAGTGCTAGGCTAGTGTCGGCTTATAAACTCATTTACCTAACACCCTGTATAAATACCTATTTATACAGGGTACAAAATATATAATTACAAGTACCAACTTGTAATTATTTTTATAAAAAAAACACTTATTGTTTAAAAAACAACACATCGTCCGTTTATTACTGTGGTACATTCGCGACACCCCCGACTTTTGCGTGTCGAGCGCATACCGAGATTTGAATTTCGAAGGAAAGCTCGCGTTTCGTCCGTTTATATGAAGTTACAATACTGTATGATAGTATTACCGTGACCGTGTGGCTTCTCACTCTGTGGCCGAAACGATCTTTAAAATATGATGGCACTTACTTTTGAGCCTCCGGCCCGTAGCGCGGATGGGCTTGAAGTGTATGGGCGTGAGCGGGAACACCAGCTGCATGGGCAGCGGCTCCTGCAGGTGGCCCTCTTTTTTGAACCAGCTGGCGCCTTCGAGGTACTGGCCCCTGGAGGCGATAGAGTTGGTAAAGCGGGGTTTTTAGAAATGTGTTTCATTATACCTCTAGGAGCTTTAATTGATAAAGCATACTACTCAGTTAGCGAATTCCTCCTGGATAGATCCATTTAAAGACATTACGTGAATTGTTTGTTTCACCTTGTTATTATCAAATCCACGTGACAAATTGACATATAGCCTGACCAGGAACATAAAAACCCTCGCCATGTTGCGGAAAACTAATGGTACTAATTTCTTTTAATGGCAACAGTTACTGAAAACTTCATTAACATGTCACCTTGCATGTCAGTCTATTGCTGTCAAAGTGTAAACAAACTTTATTTTAAATGTGTGCAATTGATTTTGTGAATTAAATTGCTAAAATATTTTTATAGTCGTGAAAGAAAAGTGGTTCACAATGTGTTAATGTATTTGTCGAAGAGAAATACCAAGGGTTCGGACAATATTTTCATTGAATAATGTTTCCGACAAAGGTTGTCAAATTGACTGACATGTTTATCGTATAGTACAGTCCACTATGAAAATTAGCTGTAGTTTGTTTCAACTACCTATTTTAAAGTTTTTTGTCAGTTTCTCAGTTTTGAATTTTATGGAATTGGGAAAGAAGTACCGAGTTTGAAGCGTTCATGAGCAGACATTGCAGTTGAATATTCAAGTTCTGAATTTGATTATTGATGAATAATAATATAAATCCTACTAGCTCGATTGATGATTTCATTTAATTTATTTAAACCAGGTTACCTTTAATAATATTTTTTCGTTAATTTATGAAAATATCAAATTAGCCCGTAATCCTGAATCCTGATACATAAAGGACAATGACCAAAAGTGGTCCAAATGTCCACCACTAATGAGACCTATATTGGCTTATAGTCCATTAAATAGAAATTAATTTTTAGTATGGGACGAAAAAAAAATAAGCTGTCAGTAAAAAGTTATGACTGTATGAAAAATTGTAGTAGTATACGCGCTAATCTCAGGAACTACTGGTCCGATTTGAAAAAATATTTTTGTTATGGATAGCCCATTTATCAAGGATGGTTTTACAATAAATAACATCACCCTACAACCAATAGGGGCGGAGCAGTAAAGACAACTATTTTCTACTAAACTATTTTCACGCGTACAAAGTCGTAGGCATAGCTAGTACCTATAATATTTAATAAAAATCATCTATAACCCCGCACCACATGCGACATGACATAACATGCGTAGATTAGTCCAAAATGTGCAATGGATAGAATGATATCAAGAACATTTTTCGGATGAAAAGGTAAAAAACAGACTTTTCATTCAGTCATAACTTTTTACTGACAGCATATTTTTGATTGCGATTTGGTTATAATGAATCAGTATTTAGTAGACTATTTTACTACATAGGTCTCGTTAGTGGTGGACATTTGGACCACACTCCATACATTTTTGGTCATTGTCCTTTAGCCTATTAATTTAACACAGGTACGACTGTACTCAGTGTTGCACTATCAAATGCAATTGACGCGCCTCTATGCCAGGGTTTTTATGTTCCTGGTCAGGCTATAATATTAAATTCTATCTACTAAATTTGACATTGTTAATTATTATTGTGACATTTACCTAATTTTTTAATTTCTTGAATCACGAAAAATTTATTCTGTTGCATGCCGATATGGTATGATGTAGCTGAACAATATATTTTTATGTGACCTGTATGTACCTACATTATGCAATAAATGATTTTGATTTGATTTGATTTGATTTGATCTAGAGGCTACGAATTTGGGTGTTTATAAGTGACTTATCGATTTACTTTTGCTTTTAAAAGTGCAGACTTAACTTTTAATTAACAGAGAGCCAAGAGCAATAACCAAATGAAATATTTGTATTGTCAGAAAAATACCAATGACCATTTTGTATTACGATGTTACTGAGCATAAAAAGAAATAAGAGCTCCATAAACCTCTCAAAATCCTCCTATCCTATCTTACTTCAATGTGAAAGTTTGTGAGGACAGATGGATAGATATAATATTTTATGTTCGTTAGTCTTTCACGTAAAAACTACTGGATTGTTTTTGATTAAACTTTGCAGTACATTGAGGTGATAGACCAAATTTCTCCAACGATAAGTGTATCATTTGAAATACAGTTTTAAGATAAATTATAAGTAAGTCGGTAATTTCTCTTTTTACTGTATTTCACCCTATGTCAGTAACAAGATTATGTACATGGATATCAAGCTGGATACAGTGAAACAGCAAATTGAAAAGTACAGTAAAAGTTACCAACTGAGACTGGATAGTCACAGAAACGAACTCGCCTCTCAACTGCAAGGAACTGGCAGTCTCCACTTTTCTAGACTGAAGAGACATAGCATTCAAAACCTAGCGAAAAGATTCGCAGTGAAAGAATAAAAGATGACTCACTGGACTAGCCTCTTACTGAACGCCTCAAGAACCGGATTGGAATCAGACAGATGATTGGATTATTGTTTCGCGGAAACAGATTGCCAAGTAGCAGATTATAAAAGGAAAAAAACACTGTATTTCACGCAAGCAAAGCCGCGGGTAATAGCTGGTAAAAAATAATAACCTGACATAGACGCCTCCGTCGCGCGGCGGTCGCACGAAGCCGGACTCCTCGAGAGGCATGACGGAGAACTCCCAGCACAGCGTGTCTATGGGCCAGCCCTCGCCGCGGGCCGTTGTCTGTGAGCAAATAGGTGGTTTATGGAACTGTTGCAGATGGGTAATTAAATATGAAGGTGAACTAAAATAAATAAATACCGCAATAAATAATGCTGTTCATCTAGTTTTTTATATATTGCTTTTCAGTTGAGCACCGACCGGCATCTGGGCCCACCTTCAATGTTCAACAAAAATCTACTCTATAATCTGAATAGTGGACCCAGTTGCTAGATGAAAAATTATTTAAAAATACAATCCAGCGACTTGTTTTGAATTTAATTTTAAATATTTTTTCTTGAAAATGTTTCTTTGCAAATGAAAAGTAAAATACGCAATTTATTCGCCTAGACGATATTATACGTATTTTTTTTAATTTTGAGTAAAACCCAAATATTGGTAGTTGATTATGTCATAAAAATGGTTCAATTCCCAGTGGGGGGCAGATTTTTCTGTTCGGTTTGGTTGGTGTTAGGGCTTGTTCTAAGTCCGCCTGGCTAGCTACCACCATCTTACCTAAGCCTGTCGCCATAACAACAATGTTAACAGCATTGTGTTCCGGCAGTTAGAGGTAAGATAGCCAGTTCCTCCGTGGTTGAGGATTCAGGGTGAAGCTCGCTTCCACCTTCGGCCTGATCGTCACTTACCTACCATCAGGTGAGATACAGGCCAAGAGCTTTCTCGTTGTGGATAAAAAAACCGGCCAAGTGCGTGTCGGACTCACGCACAAAGGGTTCCGTACCATTGATTTATGATTTTTTTTTTTTAATTTAAGTTATTTGTATGAAAGATTACGCGGTAATAAGCGGTTTACGATTTACGAGGTATTAAAAAAAACTACTTACTAGATCTCGTTCAAAACAATTTTCGTTGGTAGTTTTTATAGTAATGTACATCATATGTTTTTTTTAGATATTTCATTTTCTTATTTTAGAAGTTAGAGGGGGGACCAACTTTTTTCCACTTTGGAAGCGTCTGTCACGCAAACTATTAAGTGGGATGCAGTCTAGGATGGTACATATCTGCCCTGTAAGTGCTTATTCACTTTTCTGCATCAAAATCTTAATGCGGTTCACAGAATACATCTACTTACCAAGTTTCAACAGTAATAGCTTTTATAGTTTCGGAAAAAAATGGCTGTGACATACGGACGGACAGACGGACGGACGGACGGACAGACAGACATGACGAATCTATAAGGGTTCCGTTTTTTGCCATTTGGCTACGGAACCCTAAAAAGGTGTAAGACCCTATTAGGCTACAGGGTTCACTGCCCGCTTGACATACCTGCATGACGGCGGTGAGGAAGCCGGTGGGCGCCACGAGCGCGGGCAGCCAGCACAGCGTGGGCGGCGCGCGCGGTGCGTTGGCCCACGCGTGGAGGTGTGCACCCCGCAAGTAAAGCTCGCGGCACCACGCGCCTAGGGGCTTCATGGACGGACGACCTGCGAGGGACAGCTTTTTGGAATGCTGTTGCATAAAGGATACTAAAACCCGGTCTCCGAGCACGTAGAATTTTGTCCAATGACCCCAAGCTACCCATCCTTATCGCTTGCGCGTAATGAGGGCTATCGTTTTAGCGCTCACCAGTTAGCGCCACTGTAGAGTAAGGTCCTGTCATTTGCTAGAGGCGAAGACAGTGGCGCTAACTGGTGAGCGCTAAAGTGGTAGGATGACTATCGCAATTGCACTTATCAAGATGGCGCCACTGTAGAGTAAGGTCCTGTCAATCGCCAGGGGTGCCAACTGTTAAGTAAGAAAACGATAGCCCTCATTATGTTACTGTCGCGCTCGCACACCCACTGAGGCCGCCCGTCGAACATTCGCGACAGCAATATAATTACGCGCGAGCGATAAGGATGGGTAGCTTGGGGTCATTGGACAAAATTCTACGTGCTCGGCGACGAGACTATTTAAAGTAAACGATTATTTAAATGACAAGAGTGCGACTTTACCTGCCTAGCTCGCACTTATTAGGTACATGTCATGTAAGCTATAAATTACTTTATTTACCGTAAAATAGATATTGTTGCAATAAATCCCGTGAATTGATAATTTTACTGTATTGGATTGAAAAAGAGGCTGACAAAGGTGACCGATGCCCGTTTTCACCATCAATCCCTAATGTTTAAGTGACCCCTATGAAAACAAAATTCCTGTTATGTGTTACCATAGGGGTCACTTAAAAATTAGGGATTGATGGTGTAAACGGGAATGAGTTTCTTCCGCCACTTCTTTTGAGCACTAGCCCATATATTGTCCCGAAGTGGTGGTAGGGCAAGTTATATTTGGGAGGTGTACTGAATAAAAAAAAACAAAGATCTGCAGTTAGTCATTGACTGCCGATGTACTAGACACAATATAATATTTATTGTTCTCGGTGAACTGCGTAGCGTGGAGCTGATAAGAAACGTGTACGACTCGTTTTTCAACGAATTCGTGTCCGTCCAAATCGTGTCGAAATAACTTATTGACCCAAACTGAAAAGAGTTGTTTTATCGAGTGAGTAAAGATGGCCATTCGATGGCGAAAGAGCTATGACAGCTCATAAAGACTGACACTTGATTCCCACATGATAATAATCATTGAAAGAACGCTAACCTTTCTGCCAAAAGGACGGCACTCTGCCTTCGAAGATGCAAGAGTACATGATCTCCAGCATGTCGGACATGACGACTAGACCTTCGATGGCGCGACGCAACTCCTGAAAAAAAAACACATATTATGTCAATATTTCGAATAGCGCCTCACTGTAACTTCCGCTAAAACTCGCACAGCTTAAGCAGCGCAGGGCGGCGCGGATCCGTGTGACGAGTTCTTAGCGGCGCTCGAAGGGACGCGTTACATACATAACATGGACTGGTCCATACCACAGAATAATAATAAGTACTACGTACAGAAGTTTTACTTTGCGAAGGTATTTAAAAAAATGTATGCTCAGTGTCATTAACAATATTGTGTAATTTAGCCTGTCTCAAGAGTCAAGCACCATTTTGTTGACAAACGCCAGTTTTGTTGACAAATGATGTGACGTGAGGTGCCAAACTGCGGAAAATGGCGGAGGAAATACATGATTTAGCATGAATTATCATGAATAATATTAACTACTTATTTACCTCTCAGTGTCTTGAGGCAACTTAAAAAAGTACATTCTGTGTTTTTATTATTATTTAGGCAGTTAAATACTGCACAGTATTTAGTACACCATTTTCTTTACTTTATTCCATCATACACAAGAATACGCGTGCGTGAGTCAATGTTCGCTCGTATGTGAGGCCTTGTCGAATAGTATCCTGTAGGTGGGCCATCGTGCGTGTTTTGTTTTCGATGTAAACTCGCGGAGATGAACAGGCCTGTCCATACATACATGGACTAGGCGTTCCGGATACGCGTAAACTGAGTACGCGTACCAGGGTACGCGCAATCCGTACGCACCTTAACGTCACAGAGCATTTGAAAGTCTAAAGCACATCTAAGGCTGGGTTGCACCATCTTACTTTAGCTTTGACAAACGTCAAAAATCTGTCAAACTCCATACAAAAAGCACCGGTTATCGTCATAGTTACCGTTAAAGTTAGGTAGTGCAACTCAGCCTAAGTCTCGAGGACGTTTTACGTCAAAAAGCACCCTCCCGTGGCGCTCCCATAACTCAGAGACTGATTTAGTTATGCTAGACCACTTGTAACATTTTATTTTATTTTATTGAGAAAACCAACAGCGTATTTATACAATTTTACCATACATAAATTTAACATACAATATGGCCAATAACAGGTTTCCCTTAAATTATTACCAATAGACTAGGACTAGACTACTAGTAAAGGTTGGAATGCTACCAATACCTATCCACACAAGTTCACACAACACTACCTAAACAATACACTACAAAACAAAGATCATCCCGATAGCCAACTCAATGTCAGTTGAGATACAGAAAAGATATTATGTAGTTTACATCCTACTATTATTATAAATACGAATGTTTGTTATGTTCACACACAAACATTTGTTTGTCTATAGTATGGTCCGTGAGCACGTAGAATTTTGTCCAATGACCCCTAGCTACCCATCCTTATCGCTCGCGCGTAATTATGTTGCTATCGCGCTCGCACACTCACTGCGGGCGCCCGTCGCACAGTCGCGACAGCAATATAATTACGCGCGAGCGATAAGGATGAGTAGCTAGGGGTCATTGGACAAAATTCTACGTGCTCACAGACCGGGCTTTAGTTCTAGTAGACAAAGGGGAGACAGGGGATTTTTCATTTCGTCATACCTTGAGTCCGGCCGTAATGCTGGCAATGAGCACGTTGTAGTATCCGATCTCTTGGAGCAGCGACACACACATGGGCATGACGATCTCGGGGCCCATCATCCGCTCCGTGGTCTCCACGTCGATCTTGAACGGAAGCTTCACCAGCATTTCTGCTGCCAGCTCGTCCACCTTCACAATCACAGAAGGCCTAGGTAACTCTGATTTGTCATAACCTTCATATTCAATTAAAAAGCGTGTCAATAGAAAGAAAGAAAGAAAGAAAAAAAGAAAAGAAAGATCAATCCTTTTCACCAACTCATGGTTAAACCTGCTTTATCTGTCAACCGAATCCGCATACGCATGTACTGCTCAAGGCTTTTGTTCGGCAGGGTACTCACCTGCCATGTAGCACGTAACGTAGCATGTAACGTAACCAACCTTCAAGTGAGTACGGCTCGTCCACGGTCATCGCGTATCTGGCTGCGAGCTCCTGGATCCTTCGCAGTGATACCGCCACTCGGCGGGTCGCTACGATCTCCCTGCGAGCCACGCGCGAGCAGCTCGCAGCGGGCTCGTGCCTATGTACTCACTTGATACAGTATCTGATACATTACATGCTACACGGCTAGATGAGTACCCTGCTTTCCTTTGCGCTATACTTCTTGTCTCTACAAATTTTCTCCTATCCGTCCCTTCTTAGTGTCAATAATAGGGGGAGCCCTTTTTCTTCCCCATTCAATTGACCATTGGTTTTTAAATCAACTACCTAATCGCGAACAAGTTAGTTGTGAATATATTTTAATACTAGCTTTCCGCCCGCGGCTTCGCCCGCGTGAAATTTTGTCTGTCACAGAAAAACTATATCGCGCGCGTCCCTGTTTCAAAATCGGGATAAAAACTATCCTATGTCCTTTCCCGGGTCTCAAACTATCTCTATGCCAAATTTCATCAAAATCGGTTCTGTGGTTTAGGCGTAAAAGCAAGACAGACAGACAGAGTTACTTTCGCATTTACAATATTATAGTATAGACTAGCGGCCGCCCAGGACTTCGTACGCGTGGAACCCGTGTTACCCCCTCAGCGATAGTGTTTCGTAAAATCCTTTCTTAGCGGATGCCTACGTCGTAACATCTACCTGCATGCCAAATTTCAGCCCGATCCGTCCAGTGGTTTGGGCTGTGCGTTGATACATCACTAGGTCAGTCAGTCAGTCAGTCACCTTTGAGTTATATTTAGATGTACCTTCTGGTCTTCTCCACCGCCAGCTCCGCCGCCCCCAGTGGATGCCAGCGCAAACAGCGTCGAGCACATGATTAGGGTATCCTACAACAAACACTGGCGGTTAAACATTCTGGTCATTAGTAGAGTTGGAAACTATGTTGTCTTTGGGAGTGCGTAATAACGCTTTTTAAAGCCATGTATTCATTAGGCAACATTTGTTGATGACTAGTGTGAAACAAGTTTACCATAAACCAGGGTTCGAGGATATATATCAAGGGATATATATCAAGATATATATCGGATATATATCCGATATATATCAAGCCGGTTTTGATGATATATATCAACTTTTAAAATTTGTTACTGTATTTGTACTTTTTGACATAAGTGTTTAATTTTTTTGTTGATTTTGCCGTATTTAAAAGAATATTTTATGTTTTTGCTATATTTGTCTGATTTTAAGGTTTAAAAACATTAAAAACATGTTTATGTAGCACATATGCAATAGTATTCATGAATAATACAATAAAATAATAATATGGCTTTCATACAAAATTGATATATATCAAAGTTGATATATATCGGATATATATCATAAATATCCGATATTTTGATATTTATAATAAATATCGGATATTTTCGAACCCTGCCATAAACACAGGTTTCTGAAACTTGGCCGTCCACACTTGTTCTCCACTCATAGCGGGGAGCACGGTAACATGTATCATAAACAATGTTTCATCACCTATGTTTATGGACTGTTTATAAACAGTGTTTATCAACAAATGTTGCCTAATGAACACATGGCTTAACACAAACATTTAAACATTGCTTTGGCTAATTTCTTTAGGAAATAAATGCTCAATCTGTTGGTTCAAGATCAGTGTATAATTCCATACTTTGCCAGAACAAGACTATAATTTCCAACTCTATGAGAGAGCAGACCTACTGAATTCTATGAGAGAGCATCCGTTGCTAGCAACACTTCTTCTGAAGGTATTTCTTAGATACCAGTGTGTCATTTTAAAGCGTGACCTCCTGCTTTAATACAATTTCTAGCCTTGTTTTCCAAATACAGAAAAAAAAACAAGAACATTGAAATTGAAACCTTAAACCAAGGGCGTAAAGTTGAAATTACGTCGTCTACAATACAACCTGCGCGAGAGTGGCCACGTCGGCCGAGGTGTGCTGGCCGACGGCAGCAGGTCCAGGAAGTCGCGGTACGACTACAGAATAATAATAAGTATAGCCCGACCAGGAACATAAAAACCCTCGCCATGTTGCGGAAAACTAATGGTACTAATTTCTTTTAATGGCAACAGTAACTGAAAACTTCATTGACATGTCACCTTGCATGTCAGTCTATTGCTGTCAAAGTGTAAACAAACTTTATTTTAAATGTGCGCAATTGATTTTGTGAATTAAATTGCTAAAATCTTTTTATAGTCGTGAAAGAAAAGTGGTTTACAATGTGTTAAAGTATTTGTCGAAGAGAAATACTAAGGGTTCGGACAATATTTTCATTGAATAATGTTTCCGACAAAGGTTGTCAAATTGACTGACATGTTTATCGCATAGTACAGTCCACTATGAAAATTAGCTGTGGTTTGTTTCAACTACCTATTTTAAAAATTTTTGTCACTTTCTAAGTGTTGAATTTTATGGAATTGGGAAAGAAGTACCGAGTTTGAAGCGTTCATGAGCAAACATTGCAGTTGAATATTCAAGTTCTGAATTTGATTATTGGTGAATAATAAAATAAATCCTACTAGCTCGATTGATGGTTTCATTTAATTTATTTAAACAAGGTTACCTATAATAATATTTTTTCGTTAATTTATGAAAATATCAAATTAGCCCGTAATCCTGAATCCTGATACATAAAGTTAGCCTACTAATTTAACACAGGTACGACTGTACTCAGTGTTGCACTATCAAATGCAATTGACGCGCCTCTATGCCAGGGTGTTTATGTTCCTGGTCAGGCTATACTATACGTACAGAAGCTTTACTTCGCGAAGGTATTTAAAAAAATGTTTGCTCAATGTCATTAACAATATGGTGTAATTTTGCTTGTCTCAAGAGTCGAGCACCATTTTGTTGACAAACGTCACTGATCGGTACTGCGCCGAATCGATAGGGCTGACTTCGGTAAAATGATGTGACGTGAGCTGCCAAACTGCAGAAAATGGCGGAGGAAATACATGATTAAGCATGAATTATAATGAATAATATTAACCACTTATTTACCTCTCAGTGTCTTCAGGCAGGTTTTTATTATTATTTAGGCAGTTCAATACTGCACAGTATTTAGTACACCATTTTCTTTATTTTTTTCCATCATTCACAAGAATACGCGTGTGTTAGATTTTTGGGCATTAGTCATTTCTAAATTAGGAAATATTAATGTATTAAAGCAGATTCTTTAATTAATAAAGTTACCACAAAAAGAAGAATAATAGTAAGCAAAATCTAGCATAAATACTTTATGCTATATTCCTATCATATCGTATTATACCATGGAAATATATAGGACTATAATACTGTAATTTAATAAGTTCCAAATTAAAAATCCAATTTCAAATTCAAATAGTTTATTCAGTATAAATCCTTTTTCCAGGGCATTTATACACGTCCCAAATATAGCTTGCCCTACCACCACTTCGGGACATCATGGGCTGGTGCTGAGAAGAAGTGGCGGAAGAAACTCAGTCACCTTTGTCAGCCTCTTTTCCAACCAGATACAACAATTTATAACTTACATAAAAATGAATAATCTAGCAGTAATTAAGTCTTATTTATTATTAACATTTTGACGGTATTTTGTAAAACCAGTATTTATAATCAAACACACAGAACACAACAGTTCTAAGTTAGGTTACGTTAAGACTTAGGTTTTGGTTAGGTCAAGAGTTAGATTTAGGTTAGGTTAGGACTTAGGTTTTGTACCATAACATAACCAGCAACTATTAGCATTGTCCTTCTTTATACTGGTCAACAAACTACCGACCCGACCCCGTGGCATGTCACCATCAATTGGCCAGGTGTCAAAATAATAGCCCTGGCGCAGCCACATAGCCAGGTGTTAATACAATATCACAATAATACAATACAATAACACAACAAGCACAATAATAGTACCAATAAACAATGTACACTTAACTTTGGTCAGCATCACCTCAAAGATCCATCGAGACTGCCTTTCAACGAGGAATTCCATATATTTATACCCATACTCCTACCTTTCCTCTACTCAACTCTGATTGGTCACTTAAGACGACCAATCAGAAAACAGGAAGTTAGATAATATTTAAACGGACCCGGAAGTTGGAATTTCTCATTTTACAATATTTGTTTTTGATCAAAAGATAGTATGTTGGCTTATTAATTATACTTTTAATAATATTTAAGAAATATTAATAATTATTATCCAAAAGCTGGAAATCTTACAATAAATTCTATAAACAGGAAGTTCGAATATATTATAACTAATAATATTAAAACGGACCCAGATTTATTTTTGATTGAATATTAGCCAGTTGGCTTATTAATTTATCAATTTAATTATATTTAAGAAACATTAATAACCACTATTCAGAAGCCGGAAATCTTACAATAAATTCTTATTTGCAAACGGAAGTCTTAATTTTATCTGACAGTTAATATGGCGGCTGTTTGATACTTGGTGTGTGTGATGTTATAGAAAGTTAATAAATAGTGTAGTTACTAATATTAATTATAGGTCACATGAAATATTAATATCAATCAGGTATGTACATAATATAATTAATCTAACACGGCCATACTGACATGTACTTCGCTCTCGAAGTACCTATTTATCAATCAAATTATTGTTTCTAATGTTGCCATTCACCCATTTAATAGTTAATATTAAATAATTACAGTCTCACATGAAATAATTACAGTCTCAATAAACAGTTCCATTCTTAACTTAATTATTATATTATTTTAAAATCATTACAATTTGACCATCAACAGTATCGGTCCCATCATCAACAACAGTATAATGACCATCATCGGTCCCATCAACTACAGTAATGACCATCATCGGTCCCATCAACTACAGTAATGACCATCATCGGTCCCATCAACTACAGTAATGACCATCATCGGTCCCATCAACTACAGTAATGACCATCATCGGTCCCATCAACTACAGTAATGACCATCATCGGTCCCATCAACTACAGTAATGACCATCATCGGTCCCATCAACTACAGTAATGACCATCATCGGTCCCATCAACTACAGTAATGACCATCATCGGTCCCATCAACTACAGTAATGACCATCATCGGTCCCATCAACTACAGTAATGACCATCATCGGTCTTATCAACTACAGTAATGACCATCATCGGTCCCATCAACTACAGTAATGACCATCATCGGTCCCATCAACTACAGTAATGACCATCATCGGTCCCATCAACTACAGTAATGACCATCATCGGTCCCATCAACTACAGTAATGACCATCATCGGTCCCATCAACTACAGTAATGACCATCATCGGTCCCATCTTCAACTACAGTAATGACCGTCAACAATATCGGTCCAATTTCTCACATATTTCCAGCAGCTTGTCGTTTCTGAATTGCAAGATAAACAAGAAATATATTTCATTTGCCAAAATCTTATACAGGGTGTAAAAAAACCTATCACGAAGACTGAAACTACGCCTTCTGTACACCCAACCAAGTAATATTACAAAGTATTATTGGTGGGAAATATTTTTTATTTTTATGATTAAAAAAAATACAATATTCCGCAGCCCGCAATGTACAGCGCGCCACGCAACGCAATGACCGTGCCTATGTGTGTGTGAGTGTATTGGTTGGAGCGTACGCGCTTTACCGCCACTACCTACCGCGACCGCAGAAGTATTTTGTACACAAAATTACCAGATTATTCACTTCCTACATTTAAAAAACACATTCCTTTAGCATTTGTTTAGGTTTAGAACTAAGTACTTACCGACTAATCCCCTTCGACGTCGTCTGGAATCGGCCGCTCCAACCGGACAAGTTGTGGCTCGAACTGACGGCCTTCCACGTGCAAGCAAACGCGTGCCAGGTAAATCGTGTTTTGATGCGCGCTCCAGTATTCCTTCACGTACAGACCGGTATTTAAGTTCCTCAAATCCGACACAATACACGCCTAGACGAGGCGGACGGAGGCACAATCGGCTGATTGTCCAACAGACGTTGTACAGCCAGAACAATAATACGTGCATCAGTACGTTGGTGCGCTGTAGGATGTTCAGCCCGATACCTACAGCCTGCAGGGCTTCAGATGCGTTTCCACGTGCCCTCCCATAACAGTAAACCATGTTTACGTACTCACGAGCACTGTACGTATGGTTAGGCATCTTTCTAACACACATTCACTATTACCACACTCACTATCACACGTTCACACACTAACTATCCGCACGAGAAAACAATCAAAAGTCGCAAGCGCATTCGACGGCCGAAGAAACCGAACTGGCCGTGCGACGAGCAACGCGAGGCGCGAGCGGCCCCTCGCAACAAAGGCACTGCCCCGCGCGGCGAGACTGACTGGCCAATAACAGTCAAGCAATACGTCTATCGAATGTGTTCGTCGTGAAACTCGTGAATCGGTAGCGCTTTGTTATTACTCTTCATTTTCAACTACAAATTTACGTAATTTTTAACTTAACAAAAATGTAATTTCATCACTTTAGTACAGGCAAGTCTATCAACGAATGAGATTGTAAAAGCGGCGGCAAAAATACTTTGATTAATCTTTGTTAACTAAAGATCCGTCCTAGCATACTTAATAATAATTAATGCTTTAAGCAAGCTTCCAAAATACTCAAATTTGAATGAATTGTAGATGCGCAATCGTTATTAATAAAACAATAAGAATATCAATACATTTTGATAGTTATTCCGTGTAATAAAGTTACGTTCATTTAAAATAATCACGAACAAGACGATGAATCTTTTTATGTTGAAGAATGGAAGTAATTGGTATGAAAGAAGTGCTAAAAGATATGAAATTTTGTTTAGTTTCTAAAATCAATCGAGTTTAAAAATAAAATCTTATGTTTTAATCTCCCATCGAAAGTGAAGGAGCAAGAGTTTGCCAGTGTGTTATTTCTAGGCGTTCAGATTGCAGTAATAAGTAAGTTAAGTTTTATTTTATTAATTACTATCGTAAAGACGTAAAATTTATTAAGTTAGAGAGCTAGAAATAATGAACCTGTGTGTAAGAGCATTTGTCATTTGTTTACAGTACTTTTTAATGATACAAGTTTATCACATCTGCTTACTGCCTGTGATTAACGATTAAAATTACGTTTATTTAGAATCGCGTGCATAACCATTATTTATTTCAAGTAAATTATGAAGAAAGGAAGTAATGAGTATGGAAGGAAGACTGAAAAAAGAGACCTTTTTATTTAGTTGCTGAAATCAATTAAGTTTAAAGAACACACAATCATCACTCCTATCGAAAGTGAATGCCTTAATCAACGATAGGAGTAACATTGCCAGGTGTTTACTCTAGGCGTTTAGAGCGGTGTGGTGTAAGCAATAATTTGAGTTTTACTTTATGAATTTTATTACTATCGTAAAGACTTAAGTTATTGAAGTAGAGAGTTATTAATGTAAAGAATGACAGGCCTCATTCAAAAGATCATTATTCATCCGTTTACGGTACTTTTTAATGATACCTACTTACGCTTATCACACTTGCGTAGCTAATAAGACCTGTGATACTAGGTACATTGTGATAGAATAACGGTTATGCGTAAAAGCACGGTTTAGTTAACAACCTAGGTTCTGTAAGATTATTTAATTTGCGGAAAGAAACAAATTCGTGTAAAGGGTTTTTATTAATTAAAATGTAATTTATAATTTTTTAGAATAAAAACTAAACTGGTAAGGTGATATTAAGGTGTAAGTAACTAATTTAAGTACTCATTTCATTTTTACAAACTAGGTAGATTTGGATTAAGCTCAGTTCAGTTGGTCCAGTCGTAGTCGTTGAACTCACAGTAGAGTTGAATGACTCACGGGCGAGCGCGGGTTGCGGTTCGGGGCGTGGGGGCAGCGCCTGAGCGTGTGTGCGCGCGCTGCTGTCCATTTCTTATTGTAAAGAAAAAAGCCTTATTGTGACGAAAATACTCAAAATTTTAATAAGGTTTCTTAGAAAAAAAAATTTTAAACAACGAATTGAAATTGATAATGTAAAAATCTTGAAAAAAATATTCTGACTTTGACCCTCAATATCTCCTAAACCACAAGTTTCCCAGGTATGGTCACAAAGAAAAAAATGATCCCCATGATGTGGAGAATAAGTAGTCTTCGGCTTCGGGATAGGTTTTTTTACACCCGTTATAGAAATATAGTGAGTTCCCCTGGCTGCAACCAGTCTTATAACATTTAATTTTATTACAATGTAGTCTTAAGTCTGACCTAACATGGTTAGTTTATCCACCGCGTCAACCTCGGCACGCCCCTGCCGCGACGATCTAGCTGACCAGTGACACCAACAAGGATTGATAAAATAACCGTCCAGGGGCAGAAAATTAGAGCCTGAAGTCCAGTAGGTAGGATCGCTACAAACCTTTGTTCAGGAAAGTCTTAGTCACAGTTCAAATTAGTCTTGTATAATTTTAAAGAAACAAAAGAAAAGAAACGACAAACTACTGGATAAACATTTTAGGCTTAGGCAAACCAATGCCTAAATTTCTTATCCTACATTATTTTAATTTCACATAAATACAAATCATAAAATACCCCAATCTTTCGGACATCTATATATTTGTTCTTGAGCCAATAATGTCAATTGTCTTAACACTAGAAGTGCCGAAGATTACGACCCCCCTAAAAGCGCCGCTGGGTCAATTTTGTCCCAGCATATATTTTGTAACATTTTTTGTTTCAGGCATTAACATTATGGTTAAAACTATTTGTAGTATCCTTAAAAAATGGTTTATCTATACAGTTAAATCAATATGTATTTATTTCTTTAAAAATATAAATTTATTCAATTTTAATTTTGAATTATTAAAACACAGATATTTTTGGTTTCATATAAAAATAGTCACATATTACATGGTGTTATACTGTATTAAAATTATGAAATTACTAATTTAACTATTAATTATTCTTTTTGAAGAAATAATAAATATCTTACAAATAATAGTGCACATTTTGCACAAAGTTTTTTTGTATGGTTTTTTTGTCTCTGTGGTCTACTATGTGTTTAGGAACTTCTATAGGTATGGTTATTTTTCTGTTATCCGTACACACACAGTGAAGTTTTTTACCAGTTACAATGAAAAGTATGTACGTTTAATTTAAAAAATATATAAGTCACACATTTTAAAAATGTATCAAATCATACAATGTATGAACTGGCCCATGTCTTGAAGTCACCTTCCTACTAATATTATAAATGTAAAAGTTAATAAAGATTGATGAATTGATGGATGGATGAACCGATGAACGGATAGGAAGGATGAATGGGTGGATATAAGCCTTGAACTTGAAATAAGTGAGTGTGGATTCATGGTTAGATCGATTGTTGTTTTTTCACTCTTTTACACAAAAAATACTAAGCCGATCTTAATAAAACTTTGCAGTTTTATTGTTAATATTTCAGAATAATATAATATAGTCTATAATTAACAATAATATTCAGTTATTTGGTCAAACAACAACGATAAGTGTCATGAAATTAGGTCTTTCTATGATAAACTTAATTTCTCACTAGGTGAAGTCACAGGCAAAAACTAGTACAATATATTTACATTTCTGCATTGTGACGAGTCACCTAAACGTTCCTCACCTCCCCATTCTCGTATTTCCTCGAAACAAGGACTCTTCATCGAATTATTGTTGCAAATACCAAGGTGGGACAAAAATGACCCAGTGGCGCTTCTAGGTAAAACCGATTTTAATTTTTTTTCTAATAATTTTATATTATAAAAAACATTAAAAAATAATAAAATTCGATAAATCAGGAAAAGTCAAAAAGTTTCATGGACTTTCGTTGAAAAATAAAAAAGTTAGAGACGATCAAACTCGCGAGTGGGACAAAAATGGGACGGCGGCCTTTCTAGTGTTAAACAACTATAATTTCCATTCCTTTCAGAGCAAAATAATGTTTGGAAGCATGAACAACTTGCAATATTGTTTCCAGAATCAAAATTAATGCATTTTAAAATATCTAAAACTCCCCTCACTAACAGCGTCCAATAGTCTTGGGGACACGTAAATATACCATCTACTTGCAATGTTAGAATATTATGTCTCGACAAGCCATGTAAGGGAACTGAAACTATTTCATACATACATAATAGTATCTTATATACAATAATAATATCTTAAAATTACTATAATCTTACTGAAACTTTTACAGAATTTAGCAATCTGTAAGCAGGGTTATTTAAAAGCTTAGAAAATGCGAGGTTAAGTTATAAACAATGTACAACAAGAAGCCCGATTTTAATTTGAACCAATTTTATTTCCTGTTTTTCATGTTTGTTCATGGGCATTTCCTTATTAGAATCGAGTTTAAATTTTACAATTATTTACGATATTATATTATAATTCTACTTGGTTTTAACTGTTAAAATAATTTACCGCATTTATGTTTAAACGGTATAATGATATAATATTCATTGGAATGTTTGCTTGTGTGGTACATAAAAATATCCTTGGACCTTTTCCGTGGACATTTACACCAAGTTTCTAGTCGCAAACTAAGCAACGTTTGTACTATGGATACTAGGATATAAACAAAATATAACGAAAAATAAAAAACGGATATAAAAAGGGTCGAACAAAGATAAGGGAAACCAGAGAAGAAAAATTAGAGAGAAGGAAAAAAATAGTTTCCTTGGATACCAAAGATTAATGACCATATAACTTGTCTTATCCAATAGGACACTAAATTATTTAAAAAAAAAGTATCAATGAAATTAGGCAGAATTGAGAAGTTTTGACGAAATACCTTCATTCCTATTCTAGCTACTTACAAGAAGAAAATAAGAAGACAAAAATAGAAGAAAGAGAAAAAAAAAAACATGGTACAAGAACTTAAATAAATAAACATAATAATACGGAACGCAATAACACCAGCCGTCATTAACAGCGTTAGTGAACAGACAAAATTATATCGTTAGTTATTAATCACCATAAAGTTTGATCTGTTTATTACGATTACTCAATTGGGAAAAAAAAAATATGTGCAAAACACACACACTATGACACTCCACCATACACTACACACTTGTAATATACCGACCATGCTACAGTGCTTGTTTAATTTAGTTTAATTTATAATATCTCATTTCACATTTATAAAGTTTATAGATTTTAATACACAATTATTATTTGATTGGCGACTTGAAATTTAATACCGTATTCACATGTAATTTGCTTACTTAGTTTTTGAATTGTTTTAGTGTTCATTTATCTACCCACTTTAACTTATTTTAAAATGTTTTAGCAGTAGAATGTGTTTCTTTTACTGGCTTATGTTCAAGTTGTATCTTCCTCCACATTTATGTACCATTAAATGCTATTGAAACATTGTTAAACAAAATAAAATAAAATAAAATTGCATAAAGCTGAATTCAAGGACTTATTTAATCATGTATTTGAAGAGTTGTTGTTTTTATTTCTCAAAATTTGATAAAAAAATGTATTTTACAAATAGATGTGTAAAGCTGAACTAGAGATTCATTTATAAACAAAGAAAATTGAAATACTTAATATTACACTAAATGATTTATTTTGCCATATTTTATAAGTATTATATAGAAACAGTATCCGTAATAATATTAATCAACTAAATTTACGGATTATTGTCAATTTCTTAAATTTTAGTACATTTTAGTTGTATAACTACTAGCACGAATTTTTATCATCCAAATATGTTGCTAAGATAGGTAGGTTGTTTTCAATACAATGTTTCACATTTGTTTAATAGTGGGAATGAACTTGGTTTGAAATAACGTGTAATTTAAGGGAACGTAAGTGATTATAGTGTGATTGTGTGTAAAAGAGATTGTATAAGACGCTATCGGTAGAATCCAAATAATTAGAAATGAATCAAGGTATACAATATTATCAAGGACCTAGGTACCATTAAACAGTGCAGATTATATACTATACATGGTATATTTGTTTTCACTGTTTTTTAGCACACGAGGCTGTAAAAAGACCCGTAGACTTTGGAATCGTTCGGCCAATCTGACATTTAAATACAAATTATTATGCGTTGAGCATATCAGAGACAGCATAAATATTACATTCCACTGGATGGATGTACCGGTAGTAATCATGTAATGAACCAAGTGTTTTTAATAGTGTAAGTAAACTAAATTTAGAAAAACCATCAATCAAGATTAGGATATGTACATAGCCTACAATGGATTATATGAGTCGGAATGGCATGAAGGGGTAAAGCAGCAGACTACAGAAAAATGCCACGAGACTAGAAGAAAGACTTATCGAATATAATACATCCAAAAGAAGGAAATAACTAGACACGGTGTTAAATCATCCGGGCGGTGAGATAAAGAAGAGAAGAAAAAAAAAAAAAAAAAAAGGTAGTGAATATATACGATTTTTTTTAATTGTTTTTGAAATTCATTTTATTTTACTCGTCAATTTGACCCGACATATTTTCAAATATAATATTGTAGTTTAAATCTGACAAATTTTAGTTGTATTTGGTATCTAACTATGCGATTTTTTTAATATGAAAACTATTTTTGATATTTTCCTACACAATGTATTTTGATTATTGGAATAAATTTCATGCTTTGTTTTATTTTTTTAATCTGACAAAGTCCCCCTATTTTCGACCATAAGTTAAACAACACTGCCATACGAGGACTATTTACTACCAGTACAATTCTGCTCTGAGGGATGTTTCTTAGATTTGATATTATACTAGAGCACAGCATTATCAGTTCAGATGGGTGTTACAATTTCACAACTTAATAAATACTAAAGCAAAGCCCCTAAGGGCCTTACCGGCCTTTGCGACGTCACCAAGCTGCTCCATCCAAACTCTTTCGATCTTTCTTCGAAGTATTTGCACTACCTTTCTGCACCGCTGCCGCCGGCCGCTGGCTCGAAGACTCGCAGCACCACATCTTCATCAGGTCTTCGATTCGAGAAAGCAGCATCCCATACGGTTTTCAGGTCTGAGCCAGAGAACAGGTTCCATTCTGAAACTTAGGCAAGGACGTATTAGCAAAAGTGCTCGAATCCCACTTCTGATGTTAGATTTTTGGGCATTAGTCATTTCTAAATTAGGAAATATTAATGTATTAAAGCAGATTCTTTAATTAATAAAGTTACCACAAAAAGAAGAATAATAGTAAGCAAAATCTAGCATAAATACTTTATGCTATATTCCTATCATATCGTATTATACCATGGAAATATATAGGACTATAATACTGTAATTTAATAAGTTCCAAATTAAAAATCCAATTTCAAATTCAAATAGTTTATTCAGTATAAATCCCTTTTCCAGGGCATTTATACACGTCCCAAATATAGCTTGCCCTACCACCACTTCGGGACATCATGGGCTGGTGCTGAGAAGAAGTGGCGGAAGAAACTCAGTCACCTTTGTCAGCCTCTTTTCCAACCAGATACAACAATTTATAACTTACATAAAAATGAATAATCTAGCAGTAATTAAGTCTTATTTATTATTAACATTTTGACGGTATTTTGTAAAACCAGTATTTATAATCAAACACACAGAACACAACAGTTCTAAGTTAGGTTACGTTAAGACTTAGGTTTTGGTTAGGTCAAGAGTTAGATTTAGGTTAGGTTAGGACTTAGGTTTTGTACCATAACATAACCAGCAACTATTAGCATTGTCCTTCTTTATACTGGTCAACAAACTACCGACCCGACCCCGTGGCATGTCACCATCAATTGGCCAGGTGTCAAAATAATAGCCCTGGCGCAGCCACATAGCCAGGTGTTAATACAATATCACAATAATACAATACAATAACACAACAAGCACAATAATAGTACCAATAAACAACGTACACTTAACTTTGGTCAGCATCACCTCAAAGATCCATCGAGACTGCCTTTCAACGAGGAATTCCATATATTTATACCCATACTCCTACCTTTCCTCTACTCAACTCTGATTGGTCACTTAAGACGACCAATCAGAAAACAGGAAGTTAGATAATATTTAAACGGACCCGGAAGTTGGAATTTCTCATTTTACAATATTTGTTTTTGATCAAAAGATAGTATGTTGGCTTATTAATTATACTTTTAATAATATTTAAGAAATATTAATAATTATTATCCAAAAGCTGGAAATCTTACAATAAATTCTATAAACAGGAAGTTCGAATATATTATAACTAATAATATTAAAACGGACCCAGATTTATTTTTGATTGAATATTAGCCAGTTGGCTTATTAATTTATCAATTTAATTATATTTAAGAAACATTAATAACCACTATTCAGAAGCCGGAAATCTTACAATAAATTCTTATTTGCAAACGGAAGTCTTAATTTTATCTGACAGTTAATATGGCGGCTGTTTGATACTTGGTGTGTGTGATGTTATAGAAAGTTAATAAATAGTGTAGTTACTAATATTAATTATAGGTCACATGAAATATTAATATCAATCAGGTATGTACATAATATAATTAATCTAACACGTGCGTGAGTCTATGCTCGGCCTTGGCCTTGTCGAATAGTAATCCCGTAGGGTGCCATCGTGCTTGTTTTGTTTTCGATGTAAACTCGCGGAGATAAACAGGCCTGTGGGTCTAGACTAGACAAAGTGCAAATTATAATCGCAAACCAGTCGATAAGTGGACGAAAAGCCCCTTTTTTGTATGGAGTTTTGACGGATTCGATTTTCGATTCGATCAAAAAGTGCGTTTTGTCTAGGGGGGCTGGTACGACTCCAGGCTGCCGTCGCGCGGGATGTGGTACGCGGGGATCGCCGACAGTCTGCGGGGATCAATACAACCTGCGCGAGAGTGGCCACGTCGGCCGAGGCATGCTGGCCCACGGACTCGGCGCGCTCGGCCGGCGGCAGCAGGTCCAGGAAGTCGCGGTACGACTCCAGGCTGCCGTCGCGCGGGATGTGGTACGCGGGGATCGCTGACAGTCTGCGGGGATCAATACAACCTGCGCTAGTGTAGCCACGTCGGCCGAGGCGTGCTGGCCCACGGACTCGGCGCGCTCGGCCGGCGGCAGCAGGTCCAGGAAGTCCCGGTACGACTCCAGGCTGCCGTCGCGCGGGATGTGGTACGCGGGGATCGACGACAGTCTGCGGGGATCAATACAACCTGCGCTAGTGTAGCCACGTCGGCCGAGGCGTGCTGGCCCACGGACTCGGCGCGCTCGGCCGGCGGCAGCAGGTCCAGGAAGTCGCGGTACGACTCCAGGCTGCCGTCGCGCGGGATGTGGTACGCGGGGATCGTCGTCAGTCTGCGGGGATCAATACAACCTGCGCTAGTGTAGCCACGTCGGCCGAGGCGTGCTGGCCCACGGACTCGGCGCGCTCGGCCGGCGGCAGCAGGTCCAGGAAGTCGCGGTACGACTCCAGGCTGCCGTCGCGCGGGATGTGGTACGCGGGGATCGACGACAGTCTGCGGGGATCAATACAACCTGCGCTAGTGTAGCCACGTCGGCCGAGGCGTGCTGGCCCACGGACTCGGCGCGCTCGGCCGGCGGCAGCAGGTCCAGGAAGTCGCGGTACGACTCCAGGCTGCCGTCGCGCGGGATGTGGTACGCGGGGATCGACGACAGTCTGCGGGGATCGAAGTGGATTATTTATTATAGACATCTTAAACAAAATGTTAATTAAATAAATGTATCCGATCATACGAACTCTGCATATAAAACTAAGGATTGCGCTAAAACTCACGCAGGGGAAAGCACGCGTCTGTATCCAAACGCAGTAAGGCTGGTTTTAGTGTCGTTCGCACAGCCGATCTGTATGAACTGCTAGGGAGCGGAGCGGTTCCTCCGGACCGCATTACTCTAAAACGCTCCCTAGAAGTTCATACAGATTGGCCGTGCGGAGCGATCCGCATTGACAGTCCGCGTGACACTAAAACCAGCCTAAAATAAAATGGTATCAGCAACGCAGTGAGGCGCGGACGCGTGCGATGGATTTCCACACGCGTATCGCTGGACGTGTATAAGGCCTCCCGCGCATTAGGCAGCCTGGCAGCCAATCCGAAATATGAGTTGGCGAGTACGCGAGCTCCCATACACCATCATATTTTATGGTTAGGGAGGCGAATAGGGGAATTTTCGGCAATACTCGAGCGTGGCAGTTTAAGATATGAGAGATACCCTAGACCTAATAGAACAACCTTGTAAAGTATTTAGCTCTATATGTAGTGACGCGCGCCTAGGATAGACTATCAGATTAGTAAAAAAATGGATAGTCTGAAATACTCGAGCGCGTCAGATTAAGATATTGGGGGTTGATTTTAGTGTTTAAAGACTAAATTTAACTAATCTAACTTTAAATACAGTGTAGCTTATCTCACCAGCGTAGGCCCTGAAATTGATAGATATTATTCTAACTACCTGTAGAAGGGCACGTCAAGCGCCTCCTCGCAGAAGAACTGATTGATGTAGGCAATGAGCACGCGCTTGTCCCAGTCGTCAGTGATATGGCCGCCGTAGTTGATGATGGCGAAGAGATAGCGCAGCGCGTCCCACGGCACCTCCTCGTACTCCTCTAAGTAGTTGGCTAGGAGGTTGTCTGACACCTGGTGGAGATACATCGTCATGTAGTGGCCTTGAAATTCTTTGCATCCAGCAAAGAAACACCCCGTATGTTAGTTATTTCATAAGGCGCGTCTACACCGGGCGCATGGGCTACTGCACATAGCGGACTACTTTTGAATGAGCATATGTCGAGCGAGCCTTGCGAGCCCATACGCCCGCACTGGATGCACATATTAACAAGCGATACCACAGAATAACAATAAGTACAGAAGTTTTACTTCGCGAAGGTATTTAAAAAAATGTATGCTCAATGTCATTAACAATATGGTGTAATTTAGCCTGTCTCAAGAGTCAAGCACCATTTTGTTGACAAACGTCAGTGATCGGCACTGCGCCGAAGCTATAGGGCTGACTTCGGTAAAATGATGTGACGTGAGGTGCCAAACTGCGGAAAATGGCGGAGGAAATACATAATTTAGCATGAATTATCATCAATAATCAACTACTTATTTACCTCTCAATGTCTTGAGGCAACTTAAAAAAGTACATACTACGTTTTTATTATTATTTAGGCAGTTAAATACTGCACAGTATTTAGTACACCATTTTCTTTATTTTCTTCCATCATACACAAGAATACGCGTGCGTGAGTTAATGTTCGCTCGTATGTGAGGCCTTGTCGAATAGTATCCTGTAGGTGGGCCATCGTGCGTGTTTTGTTTTCGATATAAACTCGCGGAGATGAACAGGCCTGGCGATACTAGCCGAGTGCGATTCGCAAGATGACCTCGCGAGCCAATGTCTTCAAAGGCGTGAACGTAGCTCATGTTATCTCGGGCACACGTCGCCTCTACCAAGCGCCCACACGGTGACTTTTTGTAGCAATACAGTAGCAATTGTGTCGCGCGTTCGCATCGACACAGTCGCAATGCGCTCGCTAACTATGTGCCCTCGCCCACATAAACACGCTTTTGTCGCGTTGCAAATGCAACTAACGTGCGTTAGTGTTGATTCTGTCGCTCGTTTACGAAACGCGCGACAGCATCACTACAAAAAGTCGCCGTGGGCCTTTGTCGCTACTCGGGAGGACGGACGTGACGAAACTCGAAGCTCAACAATCTAAATGCTAAACTGGTCACTCGCAACTCTAAGCGTGTATCACGAGCTGTGCTCGTTCTGTCTAGATTTGGAAGCGACTCAAACTCAACTCACGTCAAAGTCGGCGTCGTTGAAGCTGTAAACAGCATTATAGCCGAGCTGTCGGAAGCGCTTGCGAGCGATGAGCGTGCAGTGGAAGAAAGCCACGCAGTACAGCAGGCGCCGGTACTTGGGCGACGCCTCGTCGAACTTGTCCTCGTTCAGGTTCGCGAAGATGCGCACCATGTTGCCTTTCAGGCCCTGCAAGTTTTGTAAAACATTTCAAAAGCTGTTGACATCATCATCATTTCAGCTGCAGGACGTCCACTACTGAAGATAGGCCTCCCCCAATGATTTCCTCCTCTCCCGTTTGGTAGTGGCCTACTTGCTACCTTTATGAGGTCGTCGGTCCACATTGATGGTGGATGTCTCTTGTAGGTTGACACACTTAACCAATAATAAAATTCTAATGCACAATTTTCAAGAAAAAGTTACTAGGGTTGCCCATTCAAGCAGAACGAAGAAGTAACTTGGAGCGGCGTTGCAAACTGTTTATGTATAGACGCGGCACGCGGTTTATGTATAGCGGAGTGGAGCGAGAGTATGCGAAGCGGATTTGCAAACTGTGTCTTTACATACACGGAACTTTGCGGGAGCACGAGACAATATATTTGAGCTGCCGCTTCTCATCCCCTCCTCTCCAGTGTGCGTCAAAAAAATCTATAAAGATTTTAGTTCTTGAAAGCGGATACTAGGGAAGTTCTACAATTCGTCATACATTTAATATCATTTTTTACGCAGTTGCTAACGAAGACGTGCACACAGAGCTCTATTCAACGCTGTGCGTTCGATTTGCTGCTTCACTTAAGCAAGCATCGTTCGTGAATACGGGCGTATGTTTACTGTTTCCCACCTGCGGCGGCTCGGTGGTCATCTTGATGCTGCGTTGCAGCACGTTAAGGGGAAACTTGTCGTCGGGCATGGACGTGAGCCACAGCCGGAAGCGCGGGTGGATGCGCGGGTTGTCGAAGCCTCGCAGCGAGCCCAGCCACTCGCACGCCAGGTGGCAGTTCGCCAGGAACACCCAGCCGCCCTCCTTCATGCCGTGCGATAGCATCCTGGGGAGAGAGCTCCCGATTATTTTATACTATACTAGCGGCCGCCCGCGACTTCGCGTGGATCCTGTTTTACCCCCTTTTCCCGAATTTTCTTTGCTATAAACCTCACGGAGCCCGAGACCTTTCCAACGAATGCAAAACCGTGGAAATCGGTTCGTGCGTTCTGGAGTTATAGCGTCAGGGAGGAAAACCCGACTTATTTTTATATAGTAGATAACAGCAGATGAGCCCAGCCACTCGCACGCCAGGTGGCAATTGGCCAGGAACACCCAGCCGCCCTCCTTCATGCCGTGGGATAGCATCCTGGAAGACAGAGATATTTAGAGCGCTTAGGCGATTTTAGCAGCGCGACAGACGCGCTCCCGATAATTTCATAATCGGCGTCAAATAAATCGCACCTCCCGCGACAAGCACTTTTCAAACGTATGCACTATGCAAGTATGCATCCCCACTTCCCACCAATATTGGTACCATTTGAAAGCCTAGTTCTAGTAGTAGTCTAGTAGCTATTTAAAATAAAATTGACTGAATGGTTATTTGAGTACTGTTTTTACAGCGTGAATAAATTTATGGATTATAAAAATATGACAATGTAAATGTAGGTAAATAATAAATTGACTAAAGTAATGTAATGATATAATTGAATGTAATGTTAATAAAGAGTGATCCTACTGACTTACCACTTGACAAAATGTATTTGCACACCTGCATGCAGGTTGAATACTTGTACTAAAAAATTTTTGTAAGAACTTTATAACCTGTATTCTGGCAAATAAACGCTTCTTATGTTATCTTTCTAAACTTCATTTCATTAAAGGTAAGGTATTTACCCCAAAAATGTATCTTTAAAAGGATCCAGAGTCTCTTCTTATAGCGACAGGACGCTTGAGCCAACTTTTAGGGCTATAAAAACTGTTAAATTTAAAACTGTTTAATGTGTCTTTCGAACGTCATCGTCTTGCAGCGGCGACACAACGCTGGCGCAGAGACGCCTCCACTGAGCACAGTGGTGTAAGGGGGTTGTGTTACTTCTATGAAAAAAACGTTGCGCTGTCGCCGCGCCTACGCAACGCCATTGCTGCGTAGCACCAAGTCGACGCTGCGCGGGCGCCGGCAAAACGACAACGCTCAAAAGACTAAGGAGGAGGCTCTCTTAGACTGAATTGTAGCCAAATACTGCTGTAATTCACATGTTATGCTTATTATGGTCTCTAAAATAAAGCACGCTTGCACACATCAAAAACAAAAATTTTAAAATTACGGTCTGTCTAGAAGAAAAAGGCAAAGTTAAAAACTTGAATTATGGGAATTAGCATCGGAAAACTAGGCTTCTTACTTGGCGGCCGTGGGCGCCTGGCCTTGCCCCAGGCTGAGCGACTGGAACTTGTCGAACATCTTGACGTCGATGGCCAGCTGGATGAGCGACGCTGTGGGGTCAACGCCCGGAGACAGAACGAATAGAAGCGACGTCTTCCACGTCAACCCTCCCACGCCGCCTGGTTGATGAGCTGTTGAACATAGACTAGCGGAGCTTCTTACTTGGCGGCGGTGGGCGCCTGGCCTTGCCCCAGGCTAAGCCCAGTCACTCAGTTAGTCTTGTCGAAAATCTTGACCTCGATGGCCAGTTGGGCTGGATTAGCGACACCGTGGGATCCACGCTCAGAGACAGCACGAATAGAAGCGACGTCTTCCACGTCAACCCTCCCACGCCACGTGGTTGATGAACTGTTGAACATTGACTAGCACAACTCCTTACTTGGCAGCCGTGGGCGCCTGGCCTTGCCCCAGGCTGAGCGACTGGAACTTGTCGAACATCTTGACGTCAATGGCCAGCTGGATGAGCGACGCTGTGGGGTCCACGCCTGGAGACAGCACGAATAGAAGTGACGTCTTCCACGTAGACTCCTCCCACGCCGCCTGGGGATATACAGTTGAAGTAAACAGAGAGTATTGTTATTCAAAATTGAAGTAGATTCTGGCTACACAAGAGTTGCAGCAATGAGAAAGAGAGGTGAGAATAGTCCCACATCGAAAATTGAAAAATATTTACAGGCTTACTTACTTAAACGATTCTATCACTAGGAATAAAAGGGATGGAAAATGGCAATATCTCAACCCGCCAATTCACAACATCTGTCGTGATGATATTACACCAACTATAGCTCAGATGGTGCGTAGAACTTCAGCATTTTCAGCTGTAATACTTTTTCTTTTTCTTTTCAGCTGGAAGACAAGATCTTCTCGCAAATTTTACCAGGTCGTCAGTCCACTAAGAACTCTGTTATAATCATTAATTTGTAAAGACACGCGGTCCACGCGCAGCGAGCGCACGCACAGGGTCCGCTGTCCATCGAGCGGGCAGCCACGGTCGTCGGTCACCTTGATGTCCAGCACGGGCGGCTCGACGTAGCGCGGGCCGAGCACGTTGATGATGAAGGTGGTGATGCAAGCGGACACGCGGTCCACGCGCAGCGAGCGCACGCACAGGGTCCGCTGTCCATCGAGCGGGCAGCTACGGTCGTCGGTCACCTTGATGTCCAGCACGGGCGGCTCGACGTAGCGCGGGCCGAGCACGTTGATGATGAAGGTCGTGATGCAAGCGGACACGCGGTCCACGCGCAGCGAGCGAACGCACAGGGTCCGCTGTCCATCGAGCGGGCAGCTACGGTCGTCGGTCACCTTGATGTCCAGCACGGGCGGCTCGACGTAGCGCGGGCCGAGCACGTTGATGATGAAGGTCGTGATGCAAGCGGACACGCGGTCCACGCGCAGCGAGCGAACGCACAGGGTCCGCTGTCCATCGAGCGGGCAGCTACGGTCGTCGGTCACCTTGATGTCCAGCACGGGCGGCTCGACGTAGCGCGGGCCGAGCACGTTGATGATGAAGGTGGTGATGCAAGCGGACACGCGGTCCACGCGCAGCGAGCGCACGCACAGGGTCCGCTGTCCATCGAGCGGGCAGCTACGGTCGTCGGTCACCTTGATGTCCAGCACGGGCGGCTCGACGTAGCGCGGGCCGAGCACGTTGATGATGAAGGTCGTGATGCAAGCGGACACGCGGTCCACGCGCAGCGAGCGAACGCACAGGGTCCGCTGTCCATCGAGCGGGCAGCTACGGTCGTCGGTCACCTTGATGTCCAGCACGGGCGGCTCGACGTAGCGCGGGCCGAGCACGTTGATGATGAAGGTCGTGATGCAAGCGGACACGCGGTCCACGCGCAGCGAGCGAACGCACAGGGTCCGCTGTCCATCGAGCGGGCAGCTACGGTCGTCGGTCACCTTGATGTCCAGCACGGGCGGCTCGACGTAGCGCGGGCCGAGCACGTTGATGATGAAGGTCGTGATGCAAGCGGACACGCGGTCCACGCGCAGCGAGCGAACGCACAGGGTCCGCTGTCCATCGAGCGGGCAGCTACGGTCGTCGGTCACCTTGATGTCCAGCACGGGCGGCTCGACGTAGCGCGGGCCGAGCACGTTGATGATGAAGGTCGTGATGCAAGCGGACACGCGGTCCACGCGCAGCGAGCGAACGAACAGGATCCGCTGGAAGTCGTTGCAGATCTCGTTCCAGTCGCCTGGTGAATGAAAGAGGACCTATTGATCAATCAATCATCAGCCCCCCTAGACAAACTGCAAAATATTTATTTATTTATTAGGTACACTAAACAGTTCATACATTTTAACATGGTTTAACACATGATGCGCATATGACCTCAATTACAGGTATACACAGCATTTCTTTTTGCAATGTTAGGGAACTTATACACTAGAAAAAACAAAAATCAATTGAATAGAGTAGAGCTTATGTCAGTGTTTATGTCGAAAGATGGTCGAAAAGTACTTTTTTGTATTAAGTTTCAAATGTTTCTATTTTTGATTCGATCAAAAAGTGCCACTTGTCAACACCTACACAGGTGACGGACCAAGTGAGAATACTCATATGTACTATTTTTAAGCTTTACACATCATATAAATACATAAACACGCTTTACGAAGTTCGCGTGAAAGTGTACGTTTTCTTTTCTGCCATAACTTGCGGATAGCGCTTAACTCAATAAGTACCTGAGGTATGAGTAGTATATGAGCGGCACAGGAGGGTGCTTTTGTAACGTCAAACTTCAGCGAGACATCAAATCTCCTTCAGATTTATAAGCTCTCTCACGTTATATTAATATTATAACATTGACCTGTTATGTCAATGTTACCCCTCCGCTCCCATTCCTCAGGCACTGGAGGAGTTAAGCTAAAGACCTACATAAAGTTCTTATCAACTGATTACAAGTCATTTTTTCAATTTCTATGCCCCTTCTAAGCATCAAACTTAACCCTTAACCAGGCTCCAGAGCCCACATCAATTTGAACTTTATGCTGTGAAGATACAGTTGAAATCCAATGACTTTTTTAGGCTAGACTCCGAAAAAATATCCCGCTAGTTACAGATGAGCGATAGTAATAGCCCGGCGGATTAGCGAGTTGAAGTGGCAATGGGCAGGGCACATAGTACGCAGAACTGACGGCCGACGGGGCAGCAAGGTTCTGGAGTGGAGGCCGCGTACCGGAAAACGCGGCGTGAGACGTCCAACCACAAGGTGGACCGACATCATAAAGGTAGCAGGGAAGCGCTGGACGCAGGCCGCTACCAATCGATCAACGTGGAAAGCATTGGGGGAGGCCTATGTTCAGCAGTGGACGTTCTATGGCTGAATGGTGATGATGATGATGATGAGTTACCGATGAGCGGCTGCAGCTCGGGCTCAGGGTTGAGGTACCACTCGCGCCACTCCTTGGTGAACACCTCGAAGGCGTCGATGACGCCGTGGAAGCCCGGCAGCTTGTCCAGCTCCGTCACGTTGTCCCAGCACTCGTCCGGCATCCAGTCTGGAGAGGAGACACAGCAGTACAGACAAAGGTGTATGTAGTACACCACTAGCAAGCGGCTTATTCTACTATTCCCCGTTGACAATCCCCGTTAACGCCAGCACTCGTCCGGCATCCAGTCTAGACAGGAAATACAGTAGTACAGACAAAGGCGTATGTAGTACACCACTAGCAAGCGGCTTATTCCACTATTCCCCGTTGACAATCCCCGTCAACGGGGATTAGTGAACTTTTTGTTCACTATTCCCCGTTAACGCCAATTGAGCTTATAATGTTAAAAATAAAATCCTAATGTTGATGGGGATTGTCAATGGGGAATAGTGGAATAAGCCTATCAAGCAAAGCATTTCAGAAAACTGATTTAGTATTCAGCCATTTTTTACTTTGGACATGTAGTAAGAGCTCATACATGTATGCCAATGGTAGGAACACCAAATAAAGAGTTTAACGTGAAGTAGTGACTCATGGATGGTTCATTGGTCAAAATTACTTTTTAGATAGTTGTTTCCATAATCAGTGAACTCGCGAATTGTACTTCAGATTGATACTGTCATGGGTTTCCTTGCATTTCGATCTTTGAACCACTCATAAGGTCCAAATGTCTTCTTTACGTACGTAGAAGACGTGGCTTTCAGGTTGTATCCTTACCCATAACCACTCCTTCTAAGAGATGTCGCTTGCGCAAACGCCGATGTTCGCATATTTTTCCCTTAACTCTTACAACATCCACGGGAAGAGTGGAAGTGGTTCTACTCTTAACTATGTACAAGAACTTCTTCTTCTTCCTCGGTCCCTCACTGATGAGGATCGCGACCACATAAAATATAGTGTTCCTCCACAGACCGCGGTCATAAGCTGTGTGGACCGCACGATACAAGCTTCCGCTAACCGTCTTCCTCACTGCGTCTGACCATCTCGTCGGTGTCCTGCCCCGAGCACGTCTGCCTTCCATTTGTCCCAAGATAATTTGTTTTTAGACAATGCCTTGGCACCGCATAATGTGTCCAAAGAAACGGAGGGTTTGCTACAACTACACTAATGTTTAAAATCATACTAGTGGGGTTCTCCGGCTGCTCGGAGCGGTCGAGCACGACGCCGCCCTTGAGCAGAAACAAATACTCGTGCGTGCTCAGCTTGCCCATCTGGAACAGGATGCGAGACACGATGTGGAAAGACAGCAGCAGCTTGTGCCGCTCGAACAACGCTCGGCAGGTGTTCCTGGGGACAAGAACATGTAGAAGATAGATGTACTTGTACTTTGATAGAGGCTAAAGTCCGGTCGCCGAGCAGATAGAATTTCGTCCAATGACCCCAAGCTACCCATCCTTATCGCTCGCGCGTGATTATATTGCTGTCACGACTGTGCGACGGACGCCCACAGTGAGTGTGCGAGCACGACAACAATATAATTACGCGCGAGCGATAAGGATGAGTAGCTTGGGGTAATTGGACGAAATTCTGTTTGTGGCTTTATAAAGTTCCTACTTGATCCTATGTACCTACTTTTTCGGAGGGACTAAAGTATGACCCTTTCCTTTTTACCGATTACTGATATAAATGTAATGATACAGCAGCCTTCACCCTAGCATCTTTTAAGCATCGCTTGCCAGCGCCCGCACAGCAGCTCAACGCAATTTTTTTTTCGAACAAGAAACGCTGCATCGCCTTTCAGCAGTCAACATTGACATCGCGGCGATGCTACGCAGGCGATGGCGAAGTGACAACGTTATAAAAACGCTATATGTCATCCTTATGGCAAAGTAGGATCAAGTAAGAACTTGGTAGCCTCTAAAAACGGTAAAAACGGTCTGAACTCTAAACGGTATCTACCCGTAACTTTGACAAATACCAGATGGTTGTCAGTGTTATCACATAACTAAGGACCCTAGTGGGTCTGGGTTTTATTGGAAATCAAGCTGTTAGATCCTGGCTATACAGGAGTTGCAATTGCGGGGAAGTATGGTGGGACTAAAGTTCCTAGAGTCTAGTGACTTGCCTGATTTTGAATAGATAAAGCCAACTTACTTGTACACAGCATAAGTATGGAACTCGTTCAGGTTGTTAATCCGGTCTTCCAGCTCGCCGCCCTTAGGGCTGCGGTCGATGGAGTAATTGAACAGGTCGATATAAGCATCCAGGGAGAACTGGTACATCGGGTCGATGCGCGACAGGTCATTCAACGCGAAGAATAACACGGAGGCGCGGACTGCCACTGGGACGTAACCCTGCGGATAAAAAAAATATTTTAGGTTTAAAATAATACTATAAGACCTCTGTAACATTATGGATCAATACATAATTGAGCGTTCGAGTTGCAATCAACGCTACCAATCAATCTGGAGATCATTGGAGGAAGCTCATTTCAGAAGTAGTTTATTTCAGCCTGTGGTTGTAATAATTATAATGACGATGATGAAACAAACATATTTTTCATATGTCAATTTTAAATTTACACTGCCTGTTTATTTTTTTCCACAAAAAATACATTGTAAATGTGTCTGAATAAAAAGAGTAATTTACAAACTCCTGCGTTTCTGTCTGCATCCAAAATAAGTCCACATCAACGCCTACACATACTACCTACAACATCGTGCTACATGGTCCTTCGAGCCGGATAAATTTGTTGTTATTGTAAACATCCTACTAAACAGAGGTGTAGTTTTATGAGGACGGATGGGTGTTTATTCTTTGACGGAAAACTACTGGAAGGATTTTTATGAAACATCACAAACTTGTCTAGCCGTGTCGATCTCCTTCTCAGTCTCGGTGGAAGTAATGAGAGCTTCCTTGACCTCAAGCGACGTGCGCTGTGACGTCTGTAGCGTCACAAACAGCTCCTCGTTGTCCAGCAGCGGTACTTGCGACTCGTACATGATGCGGAGCAGGTCGTTTTCCAAGTCCATCTGTAGGGAACACCAGGTTTAATGATGAGCTCATAAACAATCAAACGCGAAGCTCAAGACCGAACGCGATGGAGGACTGTTGTGGACGCCCTCTGCCCCATCTAGGGGACATAGGACCTTAAGTCAAGTAGGAAGTCAAGTCATAAACGCCAAGTTACTTGAGGTGTATGTATACGTAAAGTCAGTTGGTGTATCTGCTTTTTTATGCAGAACAAGATGTTAAGTGAGATGCTGTCTAGGACGGTACATCACTCACAGGCAAGTCCTTGTTCACTCTCGCCTTGAAAAGGCTGGGATTAGTGTTCCTTTATCAGCATTTTCAGCGATGGGAGCTTGTTTACGGGCGAGCCACTAATAATAACTTAGTCTCATTGAAAGACGGTGACAAGCAGATTATCACCTACACCATCAGTGTTCTGTGGATTCTATTTTGACCTGCCTTGGTAAGAAGACCTAGAACTGCCAGATTGGCAAAATAAGTTTAAGTTGTGCGAATTCATCTAATATACGTTGACAATCTACGTACCAAAGTCTTCTTATTATTAGCGATGGTCATGACGAGGTTGTCTTTCATCAATTCCAGCTGGGGCCGCTCCTTGCGCACGACGATGCCAAGCAGCTGTGACGTCAGGCCCTGCTCCTTTACCGCGAAGTTCACCATCGTCGTCTTGGTTAGCGTCTCAGGCGTGTATACTGGATTGCCTGAGAATAAAAAGGGTGGATTATCACAGAGGTAAGTAGACTTTAGAAAAAAGTGCTTTTCATAGGGCTATACGGGCTTGATTTCTTTGGTCTTCTGTCCTGGTCGCGTTTTCGCAAATGCGAACTAGCGCCCTTAGTGTCACGCGGACTGTCAGTGCGGATCGCTCCGCACAGCCGATCTGTATGAACTGCTAGAGAGCGGAGCGGTTCCTCCGGACCGCATTACTCTAAAACGCTCCCTAGAATTTCATACAGATTGGCCGCGTGACACTAAAACCAGCCTTACATAACCAAAATGACAAATTTCTTTCTTCCGTTCATCATGTTCTTTACGGAATATGATACAAGCTGAGTAGGAGCCATTTTGGTTCAACAATTTATTTATAATTATTATCCAAATTGTGTAAAATTACTATGTTTGAACCAAATAAACAATTTTTCTTTCTTTCTTTCTTTCTTTCTTTCAAGTACCATACTCTTGTGTCGGTCTTCCGTCGCGATCGCGGTGCGGACCATCACCTTGAGTTGTCTAAATTTCAATGAACACCAGACTTAACAATACTCCACTACCATAGATACGTACTCAGTTATGCTTTATGCCAGTAACATTTTAACAAAAAAGGTACTGACACTACAAGATTACGGACAATGAGGGCTATCGTTTTAGCGCTCACCAGTTGACGCCACTGTAGAGTAAGGTCCTGTCACTTGCTAGTCGCGAAGACAGTGGCGCCAGCTTGTGAGCGCTAAAGTGGTAGGAGGACTATCGCATTTGCACTCATCAAGATGGCGCCACTGTAGAGTAAGGTCCTGTCAATCGCCAGGGGTGCCAACTGTTGAGTATAAAAACGATAGCCCTCATTGATTAAAACAATTTGAATAACTAACCCAGCTTAGTAGTGAGATACATCTTAAAGTTCTTGTTATACGGCACCATCTTCTCATTGAACTTGATGACGGTAGCCGTGCCGATGGTGACGATAGCCTTGTCCAATATGGGAGCGATGGACGGGTCCAGCACCTCGCCCACATTCTGCACGATGACCGGCGTGCCGTCCGTCAGGCAGTTCTCCATTATCTTGAGGTAGTTCGGCTGGCCGAAGTCGACAAGCTAGGAGAAATGAGTCCATTTAGAACGGTTCGAACGATTCAATGAACTACGAACCATTCATCATACCTTGTGACGCGCCCCGCGACGCATCGACAGCCCTAGCACCGAGCGCAGAGATTTTGACAACCCTACGGCTGCGCGGCCGCACGCCGCACGGACCGAGCTAATATAAGAGACGGCGGCGACTGCGGGCGCCTAGCATTCGTTCGGGAGCCATCGCAACAGCCAGACGATCGCGCGCGCGTCTACGGTTAATTGCGCAATAGCTGCCCTCACTGTTCCCACTAACCTGGCTCGATAGGACTTTCTGCTCGCGCGGTTTCCGCGACACGAGCGAACCATCGCTGCCTGTATTCCCATTCAAATCCCTACCGAGTGCATGCTTTACTCAATCCCAACCTGCGGTAGCAATCCCGCTGCCACCCTTCCTGTAATTCCTCCCCACTCGCCACGTAGGTCCCAAGCCTTTTACCTTTGGTGCACGAATCCCCACTTCGTTGACCTCGGTTACCGATTTGGGAGCGAACCGTCCTACCCCCCTGGTCTATAAGTATCCAAACTAACACTCGCTAAACCTCGCACAGGGCGCCGCCCCTCTCGCGGATACGTGAACTAGTTTCGGGACGCGAACCGGGCGCGTCGCTATCCCCCTCGCCATAGTATATTTGTAATTGTAGAATAACTTGCTCATTATCTAAATAACAGTAATTTAGAGTCAGTGAAACTAGAATAAGTAAACTATTGTGGAACCTGAATTACAAAGTGCCATTGTGTTATTGATTGTGCGTTTCCTTGGTCAAATATCCCTGTATCTAGGCATCCTGGATAGGTACACATCCCTCATCGCAAAAGGCGAACTGGGACTTAGTACTAAACAGCGGGGTGTCAGACTGAGCTAGCTAAGACGCCCCGTTGCAACCTTATTAGCTTGATAGGAAAACGTAATTTTTTTCACACACCCTCAATTTCATGTCTGTTTGCAGTTGGTTCCACATACGGCATACATTGAAGCGAGAAGTGTCCTACCTACCTGTATGTAGTTTTTTTCTCCTAGATGAGAGATCCAGATGAGCTTCTGCCCACATTAGCTAGACGGCTAAATTTTGTGTTGGTCCCTAATCTAATCCTAAAGCAGCACTGGTAGGGTCACCATGTAATGTGGGGACCGGTAGTTGTCAATGAGAGTTAATACTGTGCGATGCAAGTATAATTGTGTATCAATTTTCACAGCAACATCAAATATATAGGCTTATTGTATATTAGTGTGAGGGTGGCGCGTACACATTCTACAGTGTCGAGAAACAGGCAACTGTTTGAGGTTAGATCCACATAGAGGTGTCATGTCAAGAGTGATGAAAAGCGTAAGGCACCTGTATGACGTTCTTTTCCTCGAGATGCGAGATCCAGATGAGCTTCTGCCCACATTAGCTACACGGCTAAATTTTGTGTCGAGTGTTGCGTGTTGCCTGTTTGAGGTAGGATCCACATAGAGGTGTCATGTCAGGAGTGATGCGGCTCAATTATGTATCGAGTGTTGCCTGTTTGAGGTAGGATCCACAGAGGTGTCATGTCAAGAGTGATGAAAAGCGTAAGGCACCTGTATGTCGTTCTTCTCCTCGAGATGCGAGATCCAGATGAGCGCCTGTCCCTGCGGGTCGACGGCTAGCGGCCAGCGCGTGGCGCGCACCACTATGATGCCGTTCTCCGCGCTGAAGTTGTCGTCTGTAGAAACAAAAGTCATATCATACGACCATGGATTGGACGATTTAATTATGACAATGACAAAAGGAAGACACGAGTATCAGATATATCGATCATCAAAGTAATATTGGTCCTTCGAGCCGGATAAATAGAATGGCAAATGATTTAATGAATATGTATTACATATCAGTAGGATAAATGGTAAAGGCAAGGCAAATCTCACCAGGCAACCCCATGTAATTCCAATCTCTCAGTGTGGCGTCATCAAGGAGGAAGTATTTCATGCTCAAATCCATTGTCACTGGCAAGTTTTCGTTATACACCTGTAAATATTATTGTAAGTTTATAAGCAGCATCATTTAGTTACTCCTAATTAATGTGTTTAATTAATTAGCGATTCAATTTTCAAAGTTATCAAATATTTTCCTCATCTCACTGTACCTCCTATTGATGTGCCGTTCCCGAGAACGCTCTCCCAACTGAGAATATTCTCGGGAGCGCTCCCGGGAGCGTTCTCCTAAGTGAGAAAGGTTGAGAATCATGTTTATCAAATGGAAATAAACAAACTTTCTTAAGTAAAATAGTATTAAATTAAGTCGACAGATAAGTGTATATTAAACAATACACTCTATTTGCAGTGAAAGGCTATATTCTCAGTGTTCCCGAGAATATTCTCGGGAACTTTCTCGGCAATATTCTCAGCAACTGCACCTTTATTATATTTTATTTTTTTCGTCGTGAAATGTCGTTTTAATGATAATGTAAGATGACAAAAATTTCTTTTTACACGTAATTAAATAATGTAACTGTCCATTTTTTCGTTTTTAACACGCTTTTATTAGGTCGTCGTGTATGTAATTATCTATGTAATGGAATCTTAGAATCTGAATTACACGCACTTCTAAGTCTTGTATCATCATGAAACTTGGCAATTATATGTAGGTAAGATGACAATACAATATTGTGGTACCAGCTGGTCTGATAATGGGACTGGAAGGTGGCCAAAGGAATTCCTAAACTAAACGGCGGAATCACATCGAGTTTGGGTTCATTGGATTTGTCTTTTCGAAATCTTTAAGTGCTAGATAATGTCCAGAGTCCTAATGATGGAGTCAGGAGGTGGCCATAGGAACTCCTAAACGAAACGTTGGAAACTCATCGAGTTTGGGTTCGTTGCATTTGTCTTTTTGAGCACTTTAATGCTAGATGATATCCAGGGTCCTGATGATTTTTGGCCTTTTAGTGCTGTTAGTAATTAAAAGCGTGTTTTTAGTTTTTTTAACCATTCTTATTTGACATTAAGGGCATATTTCACAATCGCTTAGTAAGGGCCGTTTCGCCACTTCTGGATAAGTTGTGGATAGCTTGTCTGCGGGAAATTTGACACATTTTTATAGAAAATACGTGCTAGCTAGATTGATCCGACACTTACCGAATATATCCCGGACATTAGTCTGTACGAAATTAGAATGGTTCTAAAACAGCTGAAAAACAACAAGGCACCGTAATCACGGCTGAGCTTCTGAAAGCAGGCGGAACGCCAGTACTAAAGGCTTTTCAGAGCTGCTCGATTCCGTCATCCTCGAGGGAATAACGCCTACGGCATGGCAAAGAAGTATGGTGATACTCATCTTCAAAAAAGGCGACAAGACCTTGTTGAAGAATTATAGACCCATTTCGCTTCTGAGCCATATCTACAAGCTGTTTTCGATAGTCATTACGAATTGTCACGCTAGCAGGCTCGACGACTTTCAGCCCCCCGAACAAGCCGGTTTCCGAAAAGGCTTTAGTACCATAGACCATAATAATATACGCTTCGGCAGATTATACGGAAAATCAAGGAGTATAATCAGTCGCTTTGCGTTTGTGAACTATGAGAAAGCCTTCGATTTGATTGAGACATGGGCAGTGCTGCAGTCTCTCCAACTGTGCCAAATTGACTATCAATACATTAAAGTATTGAAAGGTTTGCACAAATACGCCTCAGTGACAGTCCGTTTCAAGATCAGGACCCGAAACCTATCCAGTTGCAGCGAGGGGTGAGACAGGGAGACGTCATTACCATCGCCCTGAAAGATGTTTTTAAGCTTCTGGGCTAGAGCGGATTCAGCATAAATATCAACGGCGAGCACATCACCCAGACAACAGACGATATCGTAGTCATGGTCGAGATTGTGGACGATCTAGGCACAATGCTCGATGGCCTCAATAGAGTCTCTCAACGAGTGGGTCACAAAATGAACATGGACAAGATTTAAAAATCATGTCTAAAGACCGTGTTGCACCCACTCCTCTAAAAGCTGGAGACTCTACACTCGAAGTTGTTGACAATAATGTAATATACCTGGTACAATCAGTCCAGTTAGGTAGGTTCAACTTCGAAAAAAGGTCAATCATCGACTCCAGCTCGGCTGGGCAGCCTTCGGGAAGCTTCACGATATTTTCACGCGGCGTCTCCGTCGCGTTGCCGCTCCGCTTTAAATCCGCTTTGAATCCGCTTGCAATCCGCTAGGGTGGCAAGGGCCTTAAAACTCAGAGGCACACTGATGTTCAAATACCGTAGCCGAGTCCTAAAGCCGCGGTACGCGTTCGCCACGAAAAGAGTGAGCAAGACAGCAATATATCACTCACACGTGTCATGCCTTGTTTATAACGACTAGTCTTAACGCCAAGTTTCAAAACATTACAAATAATATCACATAAAAACAACAAAATTAAAATTAAAACTAAATGTATTCTATCGAGAACGCTGAGAATATTCCCGGGAGCGTTCTCGGTTCTCGAGAATATTCTCACTGGGAATATTGCCGGGAACGAGAACTTTCTCAGCGGCACATCTCTAGTACCTCCATAAACCAGTCGCTCATCAGCGACTCGCGGTACTCGGACACGAAGGGCCCGAGGTAGGCCACGAAGCCGGTGGCGATGAGGCAGTCGCCCGGCAGATTGTCGAACTCCTTGTCCAAGCGCTCCACTGTGAGCTCCCATCGTTCCCTTTCACCTGGGAATAGTAGGTAATTTCTTAGTATTTCTCTTCTGAATCAGATTGATTATGTTGCTGGTCTTATTTAAGAAGAAATCACACTCAAGGACGTTCTTATAAGCCACCTTCACGTCTTAATCCTTCTGCAGGCGCACGATCATCTCGTTTAGCTCACGCAACAGGGGTGTGCTAAGATCTGCTGCTTCATGCGGAGAGATTCCAGCGGCTTTCTAGAAGCTAACCTGACAGTCCAGTTATGACGATTACCTGACATTCCAGTGATTTACCTGACACTCCGTTGATGACGCTCACCTGAAAGTCCTATTATGACGCTTACCTCACAGTCTGTTGATGACACTTACCCGACAGGCCCGTGATGAGTGCCTCAGCTCGCTCCAACTTGAGCTGCAGCTGCCTGGACTTGCGCTCGAGCTCGTCCTTCTGCGCCACCTTCTCATCATACTCCTTCTGCAGGCGAGCGATCATCTCGCTGAGTTCACGCAACTTGGCTCGAGCCTCTGCCAAGATCTGCTGCTTCATGCGGAGCGATTCTAACGCTTCTTCGAGACGTTCTTTCTTGGGTTTCACGATTCTGTAAGTGGTGGGTGATTAACTTTGAATCTTTTTTGTGTTCGGTCAACAGCAATGCAAATTGCAGTTACTTATGACACTACGGTGATATTTTTTTGTGCTGTCAAATAGTCGTTTAGTAAATGCTGATGTGTGATCTCGTTCATTACTACATTAATATGACAGTAGACTTACTTGTAAACCTTGCCGTACTTCTCAATAGCCCTCACCCATAAGCAAAGCGACTTGGCAGCTGAAGACACCGTGCCCACTGGACAAATAGAAGTTACTTTAAACTAAGGGTGGGTTGCACCATCTTACTTTAACTTTGACAAACGTCAAAAATATGTCAAACTCCATACGAAAAGCACCGGTTATCGTTATAGTTACCGTTATAGTTAGGTGGTGCAACTTAGCCTAAGATTCTCGTTTTGACAGTTTTAAAAAGTACGTCAAATACCCTATTACAACTCGGCCCTATCGGCAGTCAATTTTGCGTTAGTGTGTAGCCACTTTCCTGCCCCAAGTGCCCCAAGCTCGAGTGGCGACCACGGGCTGGAAGACGTAGCGTGGGCAGGCCTCCTACTAGGTGGACCGACGATCTGGTAAAGGTCGCGGGAAGAGCCTGGATGCGGGCAGCGCAGGACCGTTCATTGTGGAAAACCTTGGGGGAGGCCTTTGTCCAGCAGTGGACGTCATTTGGCTGAAACGAACGAACGAACGAACGAACTTGTAGCCACATTGTATAAAACTATTGCCCATATAGAAGCTCTGTTACAAGTGTCTGCATTAGAAGCATTCTAATTTCCTGGTCGAAATCTATCAATAGTCGCAATATTGATGATCACTGTGTTGCACTAAAAACTATTGCAGGTTCAGAAGCGCCAAGAAAGAAACATTGGACATCATAATATACTATAGTCTGGTCTGCGAGCACGTAGAATTTTTCCAATGACCCCAAGCTACCCATCCTTATCGCTCGCGCGTAATTATGTTGCTGTCGCGCTCGCACACTCACTGCGGGCGCGCGTTGCACTGTCGCGACAGCAATATAATTACGCGCGAGCGATAAGGATGGGTAGCTTGGGGTCATTGGACAAAATTCTACGTGCTCACGGACTAGGCTTTACAAGGGTAGATAAACTAGGCGTACCAATCTCTGGGTCGAAGTCGGGCTTAGCGGTGTAGGTGCCGATCTTCTTGAGTGTCTTGTCAGAGATGTTATCCTTGTCGAACTCCCGCAAACGGTCCAGGAAGTACTGGTCGCCGAGCTGACGCTTAGCTTCGGCCCAAGTCGGCTCTTTCTACACGATTTAACAGGTTTGTGAGCAAATAGCTAATTAAAAAGGGTTAACAATAGACTGGGCAAAACATTAGTTAGCCCCATAATCTTCTTCTTCTTTTCAGCCAAATGACGTCCACTGCTGGACAAAGGCCTCCCCCAAGGTTTTCCACAATGAACGGTCCTGCGCTGCCCGCATCCAGGCTCTTCCCGCGACCTTTACCAGATCGTCGGTCCACCTAGTAGGAGGCCTGCCCACGCTACGTCTTCCAGCCCGTGGTCGCCACTCGAGAACTTTCCTGCCCCAACGGCCATCGTCTCTACGAGCTATGTGCCCCGCCCACTGCCACTTGATTTTAGCAATTCTGCGAGCTATGTCGGTTACTTTGGTTCTCCTGCGGATCTCCTCATTTCTGATTCGATCACGCAGGGAAACTCCGAGCATAGCCCGCTCCATCGCCCTTTGGGTGACCTTGAGCCTTCTTATGAGGCCCATAGCCCCATAACAGACATAACAAATTATTCAGAACTAGCTTTTGCCCGCGGTTTCACCCGCGTGAAATTTAGTTTGTCACAGATCGTCATAAATTATAGTCTATATTGTTATTCTGTTATTCTAAACAATTCTACTGTAAAGTTTCATCAAAATCCGTTCAGTTGTTTTTGCGTGAAAGGGTAACAAACATCCAGACATCCAAACTTTCGCATTTAGAATGTTAGTAGGAAGTAGGACTAATGTGGTTAAAGAAACTCACTTGTAACAGGATCAGCACAGCCTCTAGCACCATTTCTACCTTTTGAGGTGGTTTCGCGTAAGACTTCACTTCTGTGATGTCTTTCTTGTTCAGCGCGTCCAGAGCCTATGGAACAAAACAAACGACGGGTGAATTTATTTTCACTTAAATAGAGAACCGAATGCTGCAATCGTTTCAGCCAAAGGACATTCATTGTTGGACAAAGGCTAGGATTTCAACGAGCGGTCCTACGCTGCCCGCATCCAGGTGCGCTGCAATCTTCACCAGATCATCGGTCCACTGAGTGCGTTTGCGATTGCGTTTAAAGGTCATCAGTGTATTGCGAAATTATTCGTTGATACCAGGACCCTAAAGTCCAGTTTACCTTAACGGCCTCCTTGAACGCGGGCATGGCGGAGGCGATGTCACGCAGCGCGACATCAGCCAACTTTTTGCACTGTATCTCCTCCTCCATTGTCTTGCTGCGAGCAGCCACGCTGCGCTACATTATAAGCTCTAATGCCAGGAGCTCAGGGTCCAGTTTACCTTGACGGCCTCCTCGAGCGCGGGCATGGCGGAGGCGATGTCACGCAACGCAAATCAGCCAGTTTCTTGCACTGGACTTCTTCCTCCATAGTCTTCTTGCTGCGGGCTGCTACCCTGCCCTGCATCGTCAGCTCTAATGCTAGGAGCCCAGGGTCCAGTTTACCTTGACGGCCTCCTCGAGCGCGGGCATGGCGGAGGCCAGGTCGCGTAGCGCGGCGTCGGCCAGTTTCTTGCACTGCACCTCCTCCTCCATGGTCTTGCTGCGGGCAGCCACGCTGCGCTACATCGTCAGCTCTAATGCTAGGAGCCCAGGGTCCAGTTTACCTTGACGGCCTCCTCGAGCGCGCGGCGTCGGCCAGCTTCTTACACTGCACCTCCTTCATGGTCTTCTTGCTACGGGCAGTCACGCTGCGCTACATTGTCAGCTCTATTGCTAGGAGTCCAGGGTCCACATTACCTTGACGGCCTCCTCGAGCGCGGGCATGGCGGAGGCGATGTCACGCAGCGCAACATCAGCCAGTTTCTTGCACTGGACTTCTTCCTCCATAGTCTTCTTGCTGCGGGCTGCTACCCTGCCCTGCATGATCAGCTCTAACACTAGGAGTCCAGGGTCCAGTTTACCTTGACGGCCTCCTCGAGCGCGGGCATGGCGGAGGCCAGGTCGCGCAGCGCAACATCAGCCAGTTTCTTGAACTGCACCTCCTCCTCCATGGTCTTCTTACTGCGGGCAGCCACGCTGCGCTACATTATAAGCTCTAATGCTAGGAGTCCAGGGGTCCAGTTTACCTTGACGGCCTCCTCGAGCGCGGGCATGGCGGAGGCGAGGTCACGCAGCGCGGAATCAGCCAGCTTCTTACACTGCACCTCCTTCATGGTCTTCTTGCTACGGGCCGCTACGCTGCGCTACATTATAAGCTCTAATGCTAGGAGTCCAGGGTCCAGTTTACCTTGACGGCCTCCTCGAGCGCGGGCATGGCGGAGGCCAGGTCACGCAGCGCGACATCAGCCAATTTCTTGCACTGCACTTCTTCCTCCATGGTCTTCTTGCTGCGGGCTGCTACGCTGCCCTGCATCGTCAGCTCTAATGCTAGGAGTCGAGGGTCCAGTTTACCTTGACGGCCTCCTCAAGAGCGGGCATGGCGGAGGCCAGGTCACGCAGTGCGCCTCCTCCTCCATGGTCTTCTTGCTACGGGCCGCCACGCTTTACTGCATCGTCAGCTCTAACGCTAGGAGTCCAGGGTCCAGTTTACCTTGACGGCCTCCTCGAGCGCAGGCATGGCGGAGGCGATGTCACGCAGCGTAACATCAGCCAGCTTCTGGCACTGCACCTCCTCCTCCATGGTCTTCTTGCTGCGGGCTGCTACCCTGCCCTGCATCGTCAGCTCTAATGCTAGGAGTCCAGGGTCCAGTTTACCTTGACGGCCTCCTCGAGCGCGGGCATGGCAAAAGCGAGGTCAACTAGCGCGGCGTCGGCCAACTTCTTGCACTGCACCTCCTCCTCCATGGTCTTCTTGCTGCGGGCTGCTACGCTGCGCTACATAATAAGCTCTAATGCTAGGAGTCCAGGGTCCAGTTTGCCTTGACGGCCTCCTCAAGCGCGCGGCGTCGGCCAGCTTCTTGCACTGCACCTCCTCCTCCATGGTCTTCTTGCTGCGGGCTGCTACTCTGCGCTGCATCGTCAGCTCTAATGCTAGGAGCCCAGGGTCCAGTTTACCTTGACGGCCTCCTCAAGCGCGCGGCGTCGGCCAGCTTCTTGCACTGCACCTCCTCTTCTTGCTGCGAGCTGCTACGCTGCCCTGCATCGTCAACTCTAATGCTAGGAGTCCAGGGTTCAGTTTACCTTGACGGCCTCCTCCAACGCGGGCATGGCGGAAGCCAGGTCGCGCAGCGCGGCGTCGGCCAGTTTCTTGCACTGCACTTCCTCCTCCATGGTCTTCTTGCTGCGGGCTGCTACGCTTCGCTGCTGCTCGTCGGCGTTGCGTTGCTGCGCGTTGATCACGCCCATGTATTCTATGCACTGCTCCGTGTAATCTGCCACTTGGACCTGAGATGTGAGGGTTTAAAATATGAGAGAAAGAGATGAGACAAAAATGGATACAGATATGTTTTAAGGCTTCCACAGACCAAACGCAGGTCAGAAGCAGTGCAGGTCAGTTGCAGCGCGACTGAGGCACACTGAAAGCAGCGCAGTTTCAAAGCAGTTGCAACGCGGGCGGTTGTCAAAAATTTAAATATTCGAAAACCGCTTTCAACGCGCTGCTACCGCCCTGCACCCAATGTGTCATGCTAATATGGCCGCCATAGTAATAGTACGCGGGCCCGCGTTCAAATTTGGTGTGACACACTTCAAAGAGTTTCTTGTATTACAACTTGCGCGGGCCCGCATTCAAACTGCGCTGCTACTGCCCCGCGTTTGGTCTGTGGAAGCCTTAAGGCCTCGCTCTAACGCGCCACAGATCGTGACCACACCGGCAGCTGTCGTAGACATTTGAGTCACGAATAGCCGCCATAGGTGGCATATCATGGATTCTGAGCTGCAAGTGGACGTCACTTGCTACACGTGTGCAGCGATTTCATATTTAACGTCATGTATAGCCTGACCAGGAACATAAAAACCCTCGCCATGTTGCGGAAAACTTATGGTACTAATTTCTTTTAATGGCAACAGTAACTGAAAACTTCATTGACATGTCACCTTGCATGTCAGTCTATTGTTGTCAAAGTGTAAACAAACTTTATTTTAAATGTGTGCAATTGATTTTGTGAATTAAATTGCTAAAATATTTTTATAGTCGTGAAAGAAAAGTGGTTCACAATGTGTTAATGTATTTGTCGAAGAGAAATACTAAGGGTTCGGACAATATTTTCATTGAATAATGTCACGGTAATAATATCATACAGTATTATAACTTCATATAAACCGACAAAACGCGAGCTTTTCTTCGAATTTCAAATCTCGGGACGCGGTCAAAATCTAAAAGTTAGGGTTAGGGGTGTCGCGAATGTGCCGAACGGACGTCGATGGCCTAGCTAGTGTTGAAAATGACTAAGGTGATTGAATTTGACTACCGTCATTTACGGTCGAATTTGTCAAAAACAAGTTATTAACAGTCAAAAATGGTCATTTTCAGTCAGTATGATTTGAAATAAAAATTATATTGTATTAAACCAGCTTTTGCCCACGACTTCATCCGCCTGAAATTGTGAAATTGAAGTAACAGATCATTAAGTACTCATTATGATTAGTAGATTCAAAATTATTTTAGTATATTTTTTTTAATTAAATCTACTAACACAAAACAGCACGCATTTTTATCCTATTCCATTCACAAAGTATTTTGTTTGTCTAAATAAAAAAAAATTACAATCACAAAACTAGATAGAAATTCTAAGTAGACAGATGTAAATAGAATGGGTACTGTAGGTGGGCAGCCCTATCGCATGTTGTCATACGGTGACGTACCGCGGGGCTGTTGACATTTATTTCAAAAATATGGCCGAGTTGGAATACTGTATAGATAGTATTATAGTTCCAAAATACTGGACTGTCCTATCGATGACATTGACAGTGGGGCGCCACCGTCAATACCGGATCGCTGGTTCCGATTTTTGCCATGTTGGAAACCATATAGTTGAACGATGGTAGCGCCCCCCTGTCATTGAGTTTGGTGGGACAGTTCAGCGTGGGTCATCTATACCGTGATAATGTTACCGACAAAGGTTGTCAAATTGACTGACATGTTTATCGTATAGTACAGTCCACTATGAAAATTAGCTGTAGTCTGTTTCAACTACCTATTTTAAAGTTTTTTGTCACTTTCTAAGTTTTGAATTTTATGGAATTGGGAAAGAAGTACCGAGTTTGAAGTGTTCATGAGCAGACATTGCAGTTGAATATTCAAGTTCTGAATTTGATTATTGATGAATAATAAAATAAATCCTACTAGCTAGATTGATGGTTTCATTTAATTTATTTAAACCAGGTTACCTTTAATATTATTTTTTCGTTAATTTATGAAAATATCAGATTAGCCCGTAATCCTGAATCCTGATGTTCATAAATTTAGCCTATTAATTTAACACATGTACGACTGTACTCAGTGTTGCACTATCAAATGCAATTGACGCGCCTCTATGCCAGGGTTTTTATGTTCCTGGTCGGGCTATAAACTGTTTGTACTCAATCACCAGTGTAAAGAAAATTAACAAGAAAAAACATTAGTAAGGGGAGAATTTTTAGCCCTACTCGTAATATTCCCTAACCACTTAACCCATCTAGGGTCAATTTAGATCATCACGCACCTGCGCTACGGCTAATTCCTCCGACATTTGACCCACGAGCTTGGTGGTCTCCTCAACCTTGCCGAGCCCGTTGCGCAGCTTGTTGGCCTGCAGCGCCACCTCGTACCTCTTCATCTTCAACATTCTAGGAAAACGAATATAAATGCTATGGCGTCTATGGAATGTCGAAGAGATTTGCTTCTTGGTTTTAGGTGGTAGAGATGCTGCGTAGGAAGGGAAGGACCACTTGCATGCAGAATTTTTATGAACCTATAGAACTACTGTGGACGTTGCAGAACGAAACTTAGGAACTAATATACGAACATCAGGCCAGAGCACAGAGTCAAAACAGCGTACGAAAAGCGTGCGAACAGCGTGCGTCAGCTGTTTTGACCAATCGTATCGCAGAATCGATGAAGCGCGTCTGGACGCGCTTCATCCACGATTAGTCCAATCCAGATTGGAGACATCAAAAATTACCGTAATCGGGGCTCAGGATGTAAGTCAAATCGTCCGGTTGCCTCTGGTAATACAAAAAATGTTCCTAGAGAAATAAGACTAGATCTGATGATGAATATGAAATACAGGGAGCGTAGTGTGTTTACGTCAAACGCATTTGATGTCGATTGCATAAAAAAGTGACATTTAATGTAGCCCCTAGCGGAAACTTTGAAGAACTAAAATCTATATTTTTTAACGCGCTCGCTAGTGACGACGCTAGTTTTTGACATGATTTAACATTTTTGACATGATTTAACATTTTTGACATGATTTAACATTTTTGACATGATTTAACATTTTTGACATTATTTAATTTATACACATATTTATTTATATTTATTTCGAAAATTTCTTGACATTTAAGGATTTGTAGGTTATTATTTATTAATGTTGACCTGAATAATAAATTAGTAGGATCTAACTGCTTACCACTTGATATTTAACCTGACATTTCAACACTTGACAATAATTAGCATGACATTTTAACAATATTTTTCCATTTTAATAATTCATTCATTCTATCTTTATTTTATAATTATCGAAACGTTTAATAATGACATTTCCACCAAACTCAATGTGTACATTAATTTCTTTTGAAACTATTAAGATCGTCGTTCTGTCTCCTTCCTAAAGTTGCTGTGCCCTAACTGGGTGCACATTGTATAACTGCCTAAATTGTAAGAACTAATGTGAATGCTAATGTGGTTATGCAATAAAATAAAATAAAATAAATCTTTGGACACTTTTCACACAGCGCCAGCTAGCCCCAAAGTAAGCAACTTAATGCTTGTGTTATGGGTGCTAGCTTAACGGATATAGTACTTATATACTTTTTTTTTTTAAATACATACATATTATACATAGTAACACCCAGACCCGTCACAGAAATTAAAATTCACCATTTCAATTTCTGCCCGGCCGGGAATCGAACCCGGGACCTCTCGGCATAGTAGTCCGTTCTGAACCACTACACCAAACGGCCGACAATAAACGATTGAGTATTGACGTTTGATGTAAGCTCACACTAAACCCTCAGAACATGCAATAGCTCTAAAGCCTACTCACTCTTTATACCCCGACACCAGCTCTAGATAGTTAGTGGGCGTGACGTAGTTGGTGCGGCGCATTTCCTGCCACATCTTGACGGAGTACTTGCCCACGGAAGAGTGGATGAGCGACATGATGGATGCTACCGACGCCCGGAGTATATCCTCGCGACTTTCGATCAGGGATTCTTTTCTGCGAATCTAAAATAAAATAAAAATTCTTTATTTCAGACAATTTTAAAAGTCCATATTAAACGGGTTCGAAAATAAACATACACACAAACAATAACAAATTCAAAAAACTTGTACCCTGTGCAGAGACGGACCATCATGGGGGTGGATAAGGCCCCGTGATCAGTCTCTGCACAATACACTTCCATAGCGGCGATGTGTATCTGTCCGCTAGGGTCCTCAGAATGCTGTTGCGACTGGCTCGCACCCTGGTAATAAGGGATACAGATTTCTTACGTATTATGGCGCTAAACCCGTCTGTATGATAATCCGCAAACATCCCTGATGTTTTAATAAGTTTTTAGCATATCAGTTGTATCACTTAGAGGTGATCAGGTAGCTTGCTTGACAATATGTAAAAATACTGATATTTCTTTGGTCCTTCGAGCCAGATTTGAATCAGTAAAAGTGAGAATGACATCAAATGAAATCTGTCATTATTACTTTAGGTGGACCTCTACCCCACAAGGGCAAGCAAGAGGTGGTGTATTATTGTCCTATGAGTTAGACGTTATCACAAAATCATTACAACTGCAATAATCCCAATTTTTGTACCGTTTTTTTTTGTGTGTGTAATAAAGTTTTTAAATAAATAAAACCCAATGACCATTGATAAATGATGTGTATCTAATAAATTAGATATAGTTACCCTAGGCCCAGTAATAGAGGCCAGTAACTCCACGCCCTCAAGGAACTTGTATGCCACCTCCAGCAGCGCCTCGCGCGGCCACTCCAGGAACCAATTAGTTGTCGTCGCGTTGATTAGCGCGGGGTATTGACGGATGCGGTTCCTGCATAAAAAGGTTTGTCATCGTGAATGTGATCTTTATTTGCCGGTAGGTGGCTATCACTCCAGAACCTTGCTGCCCCATCGGCCGTCCTGTGGCTGTTAATGATGTTGACGATTGTGGCAGCCGCCACATACAAACCTTGAGCATACGTTCGAGCATCACTGCGGCGCGCTCCTGACTGAGAAACTTGACCTAGTTTCATGATACGTTTTATAATCGTAGATGCGGGTGAGTTTGAAACTTGTAAATATTTGTGTACCTTCTTTTATGTATAATTTCCGTGTCGTGTGAAACAGAAACATTGTAACTCCTTGCTGTCCTTGTCTAACTTTCTTAATATTAATATTTATTCTACCGTCTTTTTACGTGTATTTCTATGTTGTGTGAAACAGGTATATTGTAATGTTAGGCAATCTTCTAAATTATTTATTGTGTACGCTACTTTTTACTATTTTTTGTGTAACGTTAAACAAGTATATTGATCGTCTTTCTATCTCGTTCTAACTGTTGATTGTGTTTTGTAGGTAATTGTTTTATTGTCGCACCTTTAATTTGATTGTACTTTTTTATGTGAAATAGATGTATCGTTTGTCCTTGTCATATTTTGTAAATTTTGTGTATATAAGACCGCCGTTTCGGAAAATAAATGTTCATTACGATTTTGGAGTCCGACTTTTATTGAGCACCCATTCCCCGCACAATGATGATCCTTATTTAGGCAGTAAGGTTCAGTGTAGGTCCCAACATATTTTCAGGGCGTGTGTTGACGAGCCGGTTTCTACTCGGTCCGGCCGGTTCGGGAAGAAATTGAAACGTCGCGCGCACGATCCCAACCCGATTTTCACCCGATCCGGCCCGAAGTCGGACCCGGCAGAAACCAGCTCGTCAACACACGCCCTTAACCTTATTCCATTGCATTAAAGTCCAATTCAAATCATCGTCACCTGAACTCGTCCCCGATGGGGCTGAAGCACAGCACGATGTGCAGGTTGGCGCGCACGCGGTCCACCAGAAACAAGTATACCGCCTCCGCAGACTGCACTATGTTGGCGTTCTTCATCGGCTTCTCCAGGCCTTGCTTTATCTGCGGGGGGCAGAATATGCCATATACAGGGCACAGACCTTACTCTAAGGCGTTTATCACACTGCGCCGCGCTCCGCCACGGTACGCGGGACGACAGATTTAATCATTGTATGCAAGTACCTCAGTTTGTATAGAAAACATGCGCGGCACAACACACTGACAACGCATCTGCGCGCGGGATTTTTTATATGAAATCACGCGCTCCGCGGCGGAGCGCGGCGCAGTGTGATAACCGCCTAACTGCGAGGTCTGACTAAGCTCCCTCACCGGGTACAGTGCTGATCGATGAAGTGGGTGTAACGCAAGTGGTAAAGCTTAATGTCAGATATTTTCTAGCCTTAAAGCCACAGAGTTAACAACTGGTCCAGAGAGGCTCGCTCTTGAACGAGCCATAGCCTGAGACGGAACTGCGAACAGTGCGACTGAACGTCCAATGTTAGAACAATTACTGACGGCACGTTTTCGATTGTCCCGGAGGACACCGACGGGTTTTAGTGCATACTAGGCCCCGCCTTTCTGAAAAGATTCAACGATAACCCACTGGCCGCTCCCCATCGCCAAGTGAGTTTCGCGGAAAAAATTACACTTTGAAAGAAGCTTTTCATAGTTGATTATGGAAACCACTTTAAATTTTCATTTGGTTACTTTACTCTCGTAATCTACGTCTTCTATTGAGCCTGAGATCAAATATTTTTATATTATTTTGTATTGAATTGACACTATCTACGTATACTAACATCCTCAAACTCATCGGGCTTGTATAAGTTGGTGATCTCTCCGCTACTGAGCAGATTGTTGATGATCTCTGTGAACGACTCCTCCGCGATCTGCGTGTCGCAGAAGATGAACGTCGTCTTCTTGGAGTCCACGCCACACGATGTGTACAGTATCTTTACAAAACACGTAAATAAATTAATAATAAGTATCGATATTACTTAAAGATGAAGCAAGTTAGGTTTTTTAAAAGCATATTTCTCTAAATTAAAGTATCCATGCTCCTAGCGCCGAAATGAATGATCATCATAATTTCAGCCACAGGACGACCACTGCTGAACATAGGCTTCCTCTATGATTTCCACATCGCATGGTTGGTAGCGGCCTGCATCCAGCGTCTTCCTGCTTTAATGAGGTCTTCGGTCTCGGTTTCCCGGTATGTAACCTCCACTCCAGGAACTTACTGAACGATAAGGCTGCCGAAATGAATACGTTTTTCAAAGTTTCTAACACTTCTTCTTCGTTGGTAGACTCTTGACAAAGTGGTTGTGGTCGTCACTTCAGATGATGTGGTGGCGAGCTTCACAATCCATCACCATTCCACTTTTCTCCAGTAATGTAATGGTTTGAAGTACCGATCAGATTTCATTCTGTTAATTTCATTTAATCTGAATTAAATCTGATTGGTATTCAAAACATTTCCCCGCTCCGGCTTGGTGGAAACCGGCCCTAACACTAGCGAGCATATAGTTGAATTAATCAAACCTTGAGGTCTTCCCTGAACTCCTTGATGCCGTAGGTCTTCGTGACGACCACCTGGAAGGAATTGCACTCGCAGATGTATGACGCCACGCGCGTCAAACTCTGTCGACCCGAACCACCTGGTTGGAACATACAACGTTATACATTCATATTTTTATTTCATGCTATCAATGACTGGGTCTGTACTTCATTCAAGTGACACACCATTTATCGATGTAAACCTACCCTAAATACGGATGTAATCTACAACCCAGTCGAGTTAATTTTAATCTTGCAATTTATTTAACTGACATTTATGATTTTGACATTTAATTTGCTCATTATTACTTTTCTTTAACATAATATTATACTTAAAATCACGCTTTAACATTTGTATGCCGACAAGGCTGATCACGGCTTGAACACATATTTTGTTTGTACATCATACTGCTTACCTGTTTCACAAATAAATTATTTGAATTTGAATTTGAAGTTAACTGCGCACCTGGCTGCCGTGACAACACATCGACATTCGTAAGTAAGCGTAAGTACGAGGGAGTCGCATTTCAACGCGATGCGCAGTTAGCTTTATCAGGTTGTAGGGTGAGACAGCTAAATACAGCTCCATAAATATTTGTGGGCGTTTCATACTGTCCTATACTTAAAAAATACTAACTACAGGACTGTACCTATTCCAACGCATAGAACGTTGCCTCTCGGCTGCGAGACGACTCTCACGATGCGGCAGATGTGTTCTATCGCATCCTTGAACAGTACGAGGTCCATTTTGACCACACCCGGACAACTGTTGTACTCTTCCATCTGGTTGGCGATATACCTGGCGGTGACAAAATCATTAGAGTAGAATAGAAGCACCCACACTCTTCCCAAGGAGGTCGAAAGAAGTGACTAAAGAAGAAATATGCGAACATAACACTTTTCCTAATAATAGGAGGTGAAATCCTCCCTTTTGTTTATGGTAAATTAGAGTGTGTCATCATCCTGCAGTGGAGACTAAATGACCAAAGGGATGATGAGAAATGTTACTTTATGCCTACATTGTATTATTGCTGTTCATCATCATCATCATCATTTCAGCCATAGGACATCCACTGCTGAACATAGGCCTCCCCTAATGCTTTCCACTTTGATCGATTGGTAGCAGCCTGCATCCAGCGCTTCCCTGCTACCTTTACGATGTCGTCAGTCCACCTTGTAGGTGGACGTCCCACGCTGCGTTTTCCGCTGTTGCGTTATTGCTGTTGGTGTTCCTAAAAAGATCGATAAGGCACCCCTCTGCGGGACACTGGCGAAAAATCCACACCAGTTGATATCCTCGTCACCAACTCGTCTGCCTAGCGTGGGGAGTGTATTTATTTATTTATTTATTTATTTATTTATTTAGGTACACCAACGATAGGTACAACAATACACAATATGTTAAAAAATACGCAAAATATTAAGCTAATTGCACTATCACTTAGAGGTATACACAGCTTGCAAGAAATATAAGTTGCTGCTTAGTTAGCATAAATGATGTTATATAAGTTAAATTATTATGATATAGAGTCGGTTGCTGTAGCCTTGAATTTGGGTAGGGACATGAAATGCACATCCAGGTAGGCCAAATCCTCCATTTGCCTTTGCTAAATTGAAAGGTTTGTGGTTCCGGACTAAATGACTTAATAAACCTTAACCTATCATCACAATAATAATAATTAACTTTTTAAAAAAATAAAACCGACTTCAAATGCGTGAACACAAAAAAATACTACAAATTAAAAATATTGCGTATAAAAAAGTTCATCCCCAATTTTCCACCCTTGGGGGTGAAATATTTTCTTCAAATTCGCATGAAACCACCCTTTTGATAATACCTATTCAACAAAAAAATAATCGTTCAAATTGATTTATAATCGGCGGAGATATTGCGTATAAAAAAGTTTATCCCCAATTTTCCACCCTTGGGGGTTGTTTTTTCTATTATTAAATTTAAATGGGACCACCCTTGAGGTATTACCTATACGCCGAAAAAAGATTTGTTCAAATCGGTTCATAATTGGCGGAGTTATCGCGTAACAAACATAGAAAAAGAAAAAAAAAAAAACATACGGGTCGAATTGAGAACCTCCTCCTTTTTTGAAGTCGGTTGAAAACTAAGGAACATGGTGTCTGAAAAAAATATTATTTGTATTCTCACCTCCTCAGAGCAGCAGGGTCATTCAGGTCGTCATAGACCTCGAATGGGTTGAGGAAGTGTCCGAAGATGGGTGGGCTCTTGGACGGGCACAGCGCGTGGAACGTCAGCTCGAAGTGCTTGCCCAGCATGTCGCCCATGTGGTTCATGAACCAGTCGCGGTCCCTGTGATAGGGGACCAAGCTATAGCTTCAAAACTTTGATGAATTGATCAAAGAACCGCGTCATAATCGGTTTGCCCGTTTTAAAAGTTAAATGCCAGAGAAATAAATAAAACATTGCTGCTTAAAACGGTGGTCAAATTCAGATCTTACTGGTTTCTGGAGGAAGTCAAATGTCAACCTCACAAATAAAGTGTGATGAAATTGATGAAAAAAGAAAAATTTGAAGTCATTCTGTAAGAACAAAAAAAACCTGTTTGTATTATTAAAATAAAGAGCTGTGGTTTTCTGAATAAAGAAAAATAAAATAAAATAAAAATTCTTGTGAAATAAATGGAATGTTTCATTCCGTAACACAATGTACACAATCAACATCAAAATCAAAATTATCTTTATTTGTTTAGACTAATTAAATTAGAAGTTACAAATCGTCAAATGCTCTTAAGGAGCCTATACATGTCTCATTCTTTTTTTGCCCTGCCAGCCGTACAGCACATTTTCTAGAGGTCCTATTCTGAATTTTACTGATAAGTCTATTGAAATCATCTGCATAAACTAACTTCTCCTCAGTCAGCCGATCGCAGAACACTCTGAAGCACTCGTGGATCCATAGCCGCAGGAAACGAGGCTTGGTGTTAGTATAGTCCTTGTTGCTTCGAAGCAATCCCTACACAATAAAAAAAATATTCATTACATTTTAGAAAACAATGAACTTCTACCATAAACGCTTATTCCACTTTTCCCCGTTGACAATCCCCGTCAACGGGGAAAAGTGAACTTTTTGTTCACTATTCCCCGTTAACGTTACATTGGAACTTATAATACTTTACGTTCAAAATAAAATCCTAATATAACAGGGATCAATGAACTTTTCAGTTCATTATTTCCCATTATAAGCTCCAATTGGCGTTAACAGGGAATAGTGACAAAAAGTTCACTAATTCCCGTTGACGGGGATTGTCAACGGGGAATCACTATTCCCCGTTGACAATTCCACTGAATAAGCCCATAAAAAATCGACTTTAAATACTTATGTAAGTTTACCTGGAAAATCTTGGAAATGTCTCGCAAGTTGAACAGATAGTGCATCTTGCTCGGTGTGGGCAGGAGTTTGGCCACGATGTTATTGAACATGTCTATCGTGGCTATAAGCACCACTTTGCCTGCAAAAGAAGTTAGTCAAAGTCAGTGAGGTAGAAAGAAATCGTGGAAACATGACAGCAGCCGCGTCTGACGTCACGTCAACTGTTCTAGAACGTTCGAGAGCTAGAACACACTCACCGCAAGACTTGGTTTCTTCGCCAAAATCGCTGAGGTGTTGACCCAGCATGGTGCCGAAGATCTTGATGAGCATCTGGTGCGTGGGCGCCGTGAGGTAGAAGGCGTGGACGACAGCAGCCGCGTGTGACGTCACGTCAACTGTTCTAGAATGTTCGCGAGCTAGAACACTACTCACCACAAGACTTGGTCTCCTCGTCTAAGTCACTGAGGTGCTGACCCAGCATGGTGCCGAAGATTTTGATGAGCATCAGATGCGTGGGCGCCGTGAGGTAGGCGTGGAACACGACAACAGTCGCGTCTGACGTCACGTCACGTCGCGAGCTAGAACACACTCACCACAAGACTTGGTCTCCTCGTCAAAATCGCTGAGGTGTTGACCCAGCATGGTGCCGAAGATCTTGATGAGCATCTGGTGCGTGGGCGCCGTGAGGAAGGCGTGGATGACAGCAGCTGCGTCTGACGTCACGTCACGTCGCGAGCTAGAACACACTCACCGCAAGACTTGGTTTCTTCGTCAAAATCGCTGAGGTGTTGACCCAGCATGGTGCCGAAGACCTTGATGAGCATCTGGTGCGTAGGCGCCGTGAGGTAGAAGGCGTGGACGACAGCAGCCGCGTCTGACGTCACGTCAACTGTTCTAGAATGTTCGCGAGCTAGAACACTACTCACCACAAGACTTGGTCTCCTCATCAAAGTCGCTGTGGTGTTGACCCAGCATGGTGCCGAAGACCTTGATGAGCATCTGGTGCGTAGGCGCCGTGAGGTAGAAGGCGTGGACGACAGCAGCCGCGTCTGACGTCACGTCAACTGTTCTAGAATGTTCGCGAGCTAGAACACTACTCACCACAAGACTTGGTCTCCTCATCAAAGTCGCTGTGGTGTTGACCCAGCATGGTGCCGAAGATCTTGATGAGCATCTGGTGCGTGGGCGCCGTGAGGAAGTCGTGGAACACTATAACAGCCGCGTCTGACGTCACGTCAACTGTTCTAGAACGTTCGCGAGCTGAACCTGCAACACTTGACTCACCGCAAGACTTGATTTCTTCGTCAAAATCGCTGTGGTGTTGACCCAGCATGGTGCCGAAGATCTTGATGAGCATCTGGTGCGTGGGCGCCGTGAGGTAGAAGGCGTGGAACACGACAGCAGCCGCGTCTGACGTCACGTCACGTCGCGAGATAGAATACACTCACCACAAGACTTGGTCTCATCATCATAATCGCTGAGGTGCTGACCCAGCATGGTGCCGAAGATCTTGATGAGCATCTGGTACGTGGGCGCCTTGAGTAAGGCGTGGACGACAGCAGCCGCGTCTGACGTCACGTCACGTCGCGAGCTAGAACACACTCACCGCAAGACTTGGTTTCTTCGTCAAAATCGCTGAGGTGCTGACCCAGCATGGTGCCGAAGATCTTGATGAGCATCTGGTGCGTGGGCGCCGTGAAGAAGGCGTGGAACACGACAGCAGCCGCGTCTGACGTCACGTCACGTCGCGAGCTAGAATACACTCACCACAAGACTTGGTCTCCTCATCAAAATCGCTGAGGTGTTGACCCAGCATGGTGCCGAAGATCTTGATGAGCATCTGGTGCGTGGGCGCCGTGAGGTAGAAGGCGTGGACGACAGCAGCCGCGTGTGACGTCACGTCACGTCGCGAGCTAGAACACACTCACCGCAAGACTTGGTTTCTTCGTCAAAATCGCTGAGGTGTTGACCCAGCATGGTGCCGAAAATCTTGATGAGCATCTGGTGCGTGGGCGCCGTGAGGTAGAAGGCGTGGAAGCACGACAGCAGCCGCGTGTGACGTCACGGCACGTCGCGAGCTAGAACACACTCACCGCAAGACTTGGTCTCCTCATCAAAGTCGATGGGGTGCTGACCCAGCATGGTGCCGAAGATCTTGATGAGCATCTGGTGCGTGGGCGCCGTGAGGAAGGCGTGGACGACAGCAGCCGCGTGTGACGTCACGTCACGTCGCGAGCTAGAACACACTCACCGCAAGACTTGGTCTCCTCGTCAAAATCGCTGAGGTGTTGACCCAGCATGGTGCCGAAAATCTTGATGAGCATCTGGTGCGTGGGCGCCGTGAGGTAGAAGGCGTGGAAACACGACAGCAGCCGCGTCTGACGTCACGTCACGTCGCGAGCTAGAATACACTCACCACAAGACTTGGTCTCCTCATCAAAATCGCTGAGGTGTTGACCCAGCATGGTGCCGAAGATCTTGATGAGCATCTGGTGCGTGGGCGCCGTGAGGTAGAAGGCGTGGAAGCACGACAGCAGCCGCGGCGGTAAAGGCGAGCGCGCGCCCCCTGGCGGGCCGGCCGCCGCGCATAGCACCATGCCCTGACAAGACAGGTATATGTATAACACGGACTCCATGTGCATGGATTAGCAAGAAGTGGCAATGGGCAGGGCACATAGTACACAGAACTGACGGCCGATGGAACAGCAAGGTTCTGGAGTGGAGGCTGGGTACCGGAAAACGCGGCGTGAGACGTCCACTCACAAGGTGGACTGACGACATCATAAAGGTAGCAGGAAGACGCTGGACGCAGGCCGCTACCAACCGGGCAACATGGAAAGCATTGGGGGAGGCTTATGTTCAGCTATGGCTGTGATGATGACGATGATGATGTGCAGTTTTAGATATGCCATCGGACGCGTACCCATGGTTTCGGATAGGGGAATGCCCCCAGTCTTTGGGGAACAAAAACCCAACTCATGGCAGGTCACATCAACTCGGTGGGTATCGGGCAACTCGCAATTGAGTGGGCCAGGGGCCGTCAAGGCCCCAGGTCGCGATGCAGGGGACAGCTTTAAAAAGCCTAGCAGGCGGGGGCTAGCAGATGTTGTCCCGGACCCATTCTTTGGAAGGCTCTCGTTATAGCAGCGGCATAGAGCAGACCATAACTCGTTATGGCGGGCCCGAAGGTCCTGTTTCATCAAGGCTACGAGGAGAAAACCTCTATACAACACAACTTGAAGAGGAGAAAATATAAGTTAAGAGTTTAGTTACATCTAATGCCGTTTATACTCTGTTTTGACCTCTCTTTTTCTAAGTCTATCACGTGACAGATCACATCACAGTGTATACCTTGACGTTCTTCCGCCACTGTTTGGCGCGGTCGAACCAGTAGCCGTAGTCGTGCCACAGCCGCGTCAGCTCCAGCGGCGGCTGCGAGCCGTATTCATCGCGTACCGGCATGTTGATGTCATCCATGAACGCTATCATCTTCTTGCCTAGAAGAAGTATTTACTTGACAAAACAATACACAGCTGCAAATCAACACCTCTGACCACAAGTTGCTTTTTCTTCGTCTATTGTGTGCAATGTAACAAATGAGACCCACCTAGAATGTCAGATTTTAGACTCAACAAACCCCCCATAGGTTCCTTTCATTCGGGATCATAAATTGTCTAATAAAGTACGGCCAACGAGAAGCGATACCAAATGTAAACAAACCCAATGTCATGGGTGAACCCGTCTGACTTTGACATATTTTGGCGGGAGAACGAGACATTACGACAAATACACAAGATGGGAAGAGACAGAATATATTGTCAACTCTTAAAAAAAAAAGTAAAAAAAAAAGTCAAAATTTCTTTATTTGTTTAGACTAATAAATAGTTCTTACAAATCGTCATTTTGCTCTTAAGGAGCCTCTACATGTCTCATAATCTTTTTACCCTACCAGCGCTTCGAGACCAACATTTGGCAAGTGCTGAGAAGAAGCGCCGCAACAAACTCAGTCACCACTGTCTGCCGGTTAATATAAATACCTAAATAGAAATAGTAGTAGTAGGTATAGCCTGACCAGGAACATAAAAACCCTGGCACAGAGGCGCGTCAATTGCATTTGATAGTGCAACACTGAGTACAGTCGTACCTGTGTTAAATTAATAGGCTAACTTTATGTATCAGGATTCAGGATTACGGGCTAATTTGATATTTTCATAAATTAACGAAAAAATATTATTATAGGTAACCTGATTTAAATAAATTAAATGAAACCATCAATCGAGCTAGTAGAATTTATTTTATTATTCATCAATAATCAAATTCAGAACTTGAATAATCAACTGCAATGTCTGCTCATGAACGCTTCAAACTCGGTACTTCTTTCCCAATCCCATAAAATTCAACACTTAGAAAGTGACAAAAATTTAAAATAGGTAGTTGAAACAAACCACAGCTAATTTTCATAGTGGACTGTACTATACGATAAACATGTCAGTCAATTTGACAACCTTTGTCGGAACATTATTCAATGAAAATATTGTCCGAACCCTTAGTATTTCTCTTCGACAAATACTTTAACACATTGTGAACCACTTTTCTTTCACGACTATAAAAATATTTTAGCAATTTAATTCATAAAACCAATTGCGCACATTTAAAATAAAGTTTGTTTACACTTTGACAGCAATAGACTGACATGCAAGGTGATATGTCAATGAAGTTTTCAGTTACTGTTGCCATTAAAATAAATTAGTACCATTAGTTTTCCGCAACATGGCGAGGGTTTTTATGTTCCTGGTCAGGCTATACATTCGATTCAGGAGCAGTTCACTGAATTTACCATGCATTCTTGTATGGTGTATCATAAGAATGGGTAGGTATACAAGATTGCGTGGTATATTAAACAAGGTAGTGACGTGCTAATATCTAGACTTACTCGATAGTCGTATCGACCTGTTGTATCGCTGCTAGTTGGCCGTACTTTAGTGAGTGTTATTGGATGTTGAAGAAAAAGGAAAAGGGAGACGCTAAAAGATTTGGATGGAAATGCACACGAGAAGGCGTGGCCACAAATAAAATTACAACAAATCAAGCACTTAAACTCTGAAACTAAAATATATTAAGCAACATTATATCGCCACTTACCCCCCGCGGGCACGTAGTTCCCCTTCGTCCGTTTTTCGAGACGCGCTTCAATGATATCCTGGACGTTGGCCGCTGTGGTCTGCGCCGACATATTAATTACTTGCTGACTGTACCTAAAGGAATTATAAAACACTTTATTGCTTCTGCTGTAGAGAAGTGCCAAACATCCTTACAAGTATTGTAGTAAAGGACCTAATCTTAACGTTTTATGGTTTATTAGTTAGTTTCGAAGACATTCTGCTAAGACCGTGGCGGGGCGATATACAAGGAAGGTTGCAGATGCGTTGGCACTACAACAATTGGGCGAATATTTTGTATTCTCAAAATGACCCTACGACACCCACGAAGTTTGTCTAATAAACAACCTGTATAAGACGGCTAAAAATGCTTAAAAGAACCTTCAAATACTTACTTGCTAGGATCCAAATTAGCTAGCGTCCCCTGGATGAGGAAAGTTTTCCCAGTCCCAGTGGGACCTCCAATGAGAACTCCGTAGCCATTCTTTAGCATGTCCAGGGCCACTATCTGCACCCGGATGAACTCCAATGTGGGCACCAAGATGTTGTGGAACCCGTGCCTGTGGGAATTTATTGTTAAAAGACGTCTTCAGTACACGAACTTGAATGATTTCGAAGCTTTAAATGGATGTCGTGTCTTAGATTCTTAGATTAAGTTTTCGTTAATAATAGTGTTAACTCTTCAATTATAATAAGCACTCACTAGTTGGCGCTACTATACTAGTCACTAGCTCTAGCCAAGTTTTAACTGGCGAGCGCAAATACAGAAGCTCTTATTGACCAATAGCTGGGCCCTCACGGGACGATATACCGCGCTCCGATGATCTACATTGTATCATTGGCCCTTAGCACTCCTGGCACACAATCAGGCGAAGTTATGAGAAGAAGTGATGACATTTATTAACGATAGCAGCCCGACGCGAAGTACCGTATTTGTGGTGTCAAGCCCCAGAAGGGGGATTGACTATGAGAAGGGACATGGAAAAGAGAAATTTGTAGGGAGTCAAGCAAAAGGGAAAGGAGCCCAGAGCAAGTACCCGCGCGCTCTCCCGAGATTCGGTTCGTACGCCGTGAGGCAGGAAGAACCAAAGGTAGTGGTGGGATTTGGCCCTTAGCCTCGTGCGAATAGAGCGCAGTGGATCACTCTGTATAAACCCGGCTATTGGCCAATAAGGGTTAATACATTTGAGCTCCCCATATGACGTCACTACTCACTACCAAGTCGGATCTTGGACCCGTCTAGTAATTAATAGAAAAAAAAAGGTGGGAAAGAGTGATGAGGAAGAGAGTAGGGAAGTAGAAGTAGCAAAGAGAAGTGGGAAAGAGAGGAGGGAACATAAATGATGTGAAAATATACATTCTCTGGGTGATAGACTCACGCCGGGTTAAACCGCCAGTTGTCGGGCAGCCGCTCCTCCCAGCACTTGAACTGGCGCAGGCGCTCGTCCACGTAGTAGTCGTACACCGTGTCCTTCAGCGGAAACACGCCCTCGTGCTCGCGCACCCAGTTGTCCAGCTTGCGCCGCGGCTCGTCCTCCAGCGTAGCGCACACTGACCAGATCATGCTGGCGAGGAGAAATATAACCACTGCAGCACTGCCCATACAAGAAACAATGTTGCCGTTCAAGGGCCTACGCTAAAACTTGTGACACGCACCCGCTCCGATCTCGAACGCGTGCGTTCGATCCGCGGCGGGCACCTATCTCCCGCTGCGAGTATGGAAACCCATTACATGCGTCTGCTCTGCGCTGCTTATACTATTTTTCGATACAGACGCGTGCGGGCGCCCGCGCGAGTTTTAGCGTAAGCCCTTAGAACTACAGATCATGCTGTTGTAAAACTTTGCTGTAAGAATATCTTAGAGAAAACCTCGATATTCTTTCCTCTGTCTAGTCAAGGGCCAATAGCCAGCAGTTTACCATGAAACTGACTTCTATCAGCACCTACTTTTGACACTATCATTCCACTAAGGTAACATTCCAGGCTTAGTGCCGCGTTACACTGTTCCTCCACCTGTTCCCCAGTCACATTCACCTTGCGAACTGTTCCCTAGCTCCCAGTCTCTGCTGATCCAACGACTGATCAAAGTTAGGACAGATTTTCGCGGCCAGGCGCTCGTCCACGTAGTAGTCGTACACCGTGTCCTTCAGCGGGAACACGCCCTCGTGCTCGCGCACCCAGTTGTCCAGCTTGCGCCGCGGCTCGTCCTCCAGCGTAGCGCACACTGACCAGATCATTCTAGTGGGGAGAAATATAACCACTGCCCATACAATGTCGTCGTTCAAGGGCCTACGCCAAAACTTGTGACACGCACCCGCTCCGATCTCGAACGCGTGCGTTCGAGCCGCGGCGGGCACCTATCTCCCGCTGCGAGTATGGAAACCCATTACATGCGTCTGCTCTGCGCTGCTTATACTATTTTACGATACAGACGCGTGCGGGCGCCCGCGCGATTTTTAGCGTAAGCCCTTAGAACTACAGATGGTGCTGTTGTAAAACTTTGCTGCAAGAATATTTTAGAGAAAACCTAGATATTTCTTCATCTGGTCTTGCAGGGCCATTAGCCAGCAATTTACTATGGACCTGACTTCTTTCAGCTCCTACTTTTGCCACTCTAGGTAACTTCCGAACTTCGTGCTGCGTTACAGCTGCTGCATTGTATATGGTAGCACATAACAGGAATTTTGGTTTCAAAGGGGTCACTTAAGAATAATTCTTAGTCTGACTAGAAACTCAGACTAAATTTCAACATTCTTCTTCTGAATTTGGAGGGCCATTAGCCAGCAGGCTATCATTGACGACTTCTGTCAGCTCCTACTTTTTTGAGGAGTCTATCTTCAGCAGCTATATTAACCCTCAAGAGATGACCTTATAAAGGGTGTACGAAAGCGCTGGATGCAGACCGCTATCAATCCAATCTGGAAGTCAAAGTGGGAGTCTTTGTTCAGCAGTGGACGCTCTATGGCTGAAATGATGATAATGAAACTCACGCGAACAGGAACCGCATCTTGGAGAAGGTCTCGTTGTCTTCTTCCTCTGGTCCCGGAGGGCCGGGCGCGGGCCACTGGCCCAGCAAGCGACACATGGACCGCACTCCTGTGAGTTCTTGGCCGCGCACGCTCTGGCCCTCTACCAAAGCGAGGCGCTTCAGCTCCAAAACTGGCGTCAGGATGTTGAGGAAATGGCGTCGAAGCTACAATAAAATTAGACTATGTTTAAGTATGGACGATGTGTGCTACTTTATAACATAACTAGCTTTCCGGCCGCGACTTCGCCCGCGTGAAATTTAGTTTGTCACAGTTCGTCATAAATTATAGTCTATGTTATTCTGGGTTTTAAACAATAATACTGTGAAGTTTCAACAAAATCCGTTCAGTTTTTTTTGTGTGAAAGAGTAACAAACATCGACACATATTTTCGCATTTATAATATTAGTAGGATTTGGGCGCATGCTATTAACAGACAGCCACCCTGAAAAAGGGAAATTATAGAAGTCATGCAACTTGTTGGCGCTTTGGAATCTCTGTAAGCCTTCAAGCAGCTTTATAAGTTTCTTTTTTTTATCCACAACGAGGAAGCTCTTGGCCTGTATCTCACCTGATGTAAGTGATGATCAGGCCGAAGGTGGAAGCGAGCTTCACCCGGAATCCTCAACCACGGAGGAACTGGCTATCTTACCTCTAACTGCCAGAACACAACAATGCTGTTAACATTATGGCGACAGACTTAGGTAAGATGGTGGTAGAAAGCCAGGTGGACTTAGAACAAGCCCTACCACCAACCAAACCGAACAGAAACATCTACCCCCACTGGGAATCGAACCCGGGACCTCTGCGCCTGAAGCAGGTGGTCTTACCACTAGACTACAGAGGCGGTTAAAGTAAATAAATAAAGGAAAGTTTGCAGACTCACATTCTCCTTATACTCGGGGTCGTCAATGGTATCCAGCCAGGAGTTGACGAAGGGCCACCAGCCCCAGTCCTTGTAGTCGTTGTACACCATGCCGTTACGAGACACGGTGGCTGGCGATGCCACCGCAAGATCCAGCGTCTCGATCAGGAGAGACACCTGGAGAAACAACACAATGAGTTCTTGACCTGCGTCTCACCTGATAGGTAGTGATGATCAGACTCAAGATAGAAGCGAGCTTCACCAGGAATCCTCAACCACAGAAGTACCGAGCGATTTTCATATTTAGTTAGTTGCCCACTCTTTTGTTATCCGGTACACAGGAGTTACAGCAAAGAGCACAAGAGGCGGGGAACCTTTGAAGTTCCTAATCCTAAGTTAAGGAAAGTCTATTCAAAAGTCTTCAGAAGATTACTTATGTTGTAATAAGAGCTATTTCTTTTCTGTACCTGTGGAGGCATAGAAATCCGCTCGCTGTTGACTAAAGTCAGCAGCTTGTTGTCGTCCATTACAGAGTTGAGGTTCTCGATCCAAATAGCGTCAACTGGCCCATCAAATATGATCCACTTCTGGTCAGGGGACTCATCTATAAACACAAGAAAATTACAAAATTTCCCAACACCAAAACAAGAGACGAGCAATTTAAACATGCCACTGACAAAACTACCGAGACTTTACCCTGGAAAGTCATCATAATAGAGGATAGCAAGCACGCTATCTTTCCACTTGTACACGCTATAGAGCTCACCCAGGGTCAGCTGAATTCGCATCAAAACAAAATACACGCTGGGGATTTTCCAAGACATTGTCAAGCCAATCTAAGCTTTCTCACCTTGGCAAGTAGTCCTCATGATGGACGACAGCACGCCATCCTTCCACTCGCCGGTAGCCAGGTTATATTCCCCGTAGAGTTCACCCAGGGTTAACGCCTTGGGGTTCATTGGATGAAGCTGCACGTTTTCAAAGCCGGGAACCTTCTCTCGATGCAGTCGGCTAAGTGTCGCTGCCAGCATTTTCCAGGATACAGACTTGGCGGTATTGGTGTCGCCGAGGAGAATACTTGAGTGCCGGGAGTTCTATCGGAACATCAAGATATAATATGGATGAATTTTTAGTTTTTTTGCGTTTCAACCATGAGATGTATACAGTCTACTGCTGAACAAAAGCCTTATTCAACTAGAGAACCTGCATTTTCATCAGACTAGATCGAGTGGCAGTGGGCATTTATTTGCCGACTCCAGTATGTCGCAATCGCAGTATCCCGCACAAAGCGGTCACCTTTAGGTCTTAAACGCCTGAATTGCATAGGGCGATGCACACGAGATATTCGCTGGGTGCGAAGTACTAGGTGGGGGTAACATAATCGATCGCAGCGCTCATGGTGGTCAAAAGTAGAAATAATGTAAGCTCTGTCATCAGATGTATCTGTCAATGGCAAAGCGATTCTACTTAATACATTTTAATATCATTAATTAATCGCATGAAAAGGGTCCTACTGGGAACTTAAATAAAAGAGTGGACTGTATTTCGATAGGGCTGGTTTAATAGCCGTTTACAATTTGGAAATAACTAGACTATACAACGTGGTAGTACAAAAATGAGTCACAGTAGTTGTTGTGCACAGATGTTTGCCTTATGATGAGAGCGTGAATTATTGAACTCTGCCCTTGTTTTGTTCTTAATTCTTCTACATCTCGGACTTGTCCAGCCAATACCAACAACTTTCCTTTAAATACGGTTTGTGGTTGGAATTTGATATTGTAAAACTCATAAACCCGGTCTTCAAAACAATACTCATTTCGACCTGAAAACGATATTTAATTTATTACTAGTGATACAGGAACATTTAAATATATTTACTGTTATATAATGAAACCGTTAAAGTAGCTTTTTCTTTTTGTTTTACTGTAAAACTACAACTATAAATGAAGTAAACAAACCCTGACACAATCAAAATTAAACACACTTTTTGGACTTACCTCATTTGATTTGAATGACCAAAATTATTTCAAAACCTTTTTTCCACCCAAATCTTGGTATCACAACAATTTATTAGTTGAAAATATTTGTTATTTTTTCATTTCGATATTTTTTCACAAATATACGACCTAAATGTCAATGTGACAGAGCCCACAAAGTTGTGGACGCTAGTTGGCGCTGTAATCGTGCACAGAGCCAATAGGGCGCCTTCAAATTAGACGCGTGAGGAAGCGCTGCAGTGGCAGCATTGTGGCGCGCTGGCTGCACCACTCATAGTTTTCATAGAATTTTAGATGCGCAGTTGCAGCGCCATTACCAAAGTGACAGTGTGAAAAAGACGCGCGGCTGTTGCGCTTCTAGAATTGTATGAAAACTAGTAGTGGCAAGCGCGGCACAGTGGCGTCACTGCAGCGCTTCCTTATGCGTCTAATTTGCAGACACACATAGCCCCGCCTTAGCATGTCCCGGGGACACACAGCAGGAGCTCACCTTGGTCTCGAAGGCCTGGATGACCTGGAGCACGGGCTGCAGCACGCCAGCCTCCAGCTGTCCCGGGGACACACAGCAGGACTCACCTTGGTCTCAGCAAGACTCACCTTGGTCTCAGCAGGACTCACCTTGGTCTCAGCAGGACTCACCTTGGTCTCGAAGGCCTGGATGACCTTGAGCAGCGCGGCGCGCATGGGCTGCAGCCCGCCAGCCTCCAGCTGTCCCGGGGACAGACAGCAGGAGCTCACCTTGGTCTCAGCAGGACTCACCTTGGTCTCAGCAGGACTCACCTTGGTCTCGAAGGCCTGGATGACCTTGAGCAGCGCGGCGCGCATGGGCTGCAGCCCCGCCAGCCTCCAGCTGTCCCGGGGACACACAGCAGGACTCACCTTGGTTTCAGCAGGACTCACCTTGGTCTCAGCAGGACTCACCTTGGTCTCAGCAGGACTCACCTTGGTCTCAGCAGGACTCACCTTAGTCTCGAAGGCCTGGATGACCTTGAGCAGCGCGGCGCGCATGGGCTGCAGCCCCGCCAGCCTCCAGCTGTCCCGGGGACACACAGCAGGACTCACCTTGGTTTCAGCAGGACTCACCTTGGTCTCAGCAGGACTCACCTTGGTCTCAGCAGGACTCACCTTGGTCTCAGCAGGACTCACCTTAGTCTCGAAGGCCTGGATGACCTTGAGCAGCGCGGCGCGCATCGGCTGCAGCCCGGCCAGGCGCATCTCAGCGCTGATGGCGGCTTCCAGCATGTCGTAGTCGAGCGTGGGCACGGCCACCTCGGGGAAGATGTCCTGCATGATGCCGTCGAACAGAGGCACGTCCTTCGCCGTCAGTCGCGCCACGTTCATGTCGCGCATGGCCAGAATAACCATCTACAATAAAATCAAAAATCAAAATGAAAATTTTCTTTATTTGTTTAGACTAATTAAATTAGTTCTTGCAAATCGTCAAATGCTCTTAAGGAGCCTATACATGTCTCATTCTTATTTTGCCCTACCAGCGCTTCGAGACAAACATTTGGCAAGTGCTGAGAAGAAGCGCCGCAACAAACTCAGTCACCACTGTCTGCCGGTTTAAAAATATAAAAAAGTAGGAAGTTACAATACATTCAGAAGCAAGTTACTTACCACGCGCTCCCGTTGATAGAAGGTGGCCTTTAAGACGCCCATCTAGCACGAGACCGCATGGCAGTTTTGAATATATTTATTTAGTGCCGTGCTAATTTCTAGGTTAATTGTTGCGTTTTGATACATATATATTTTATGTCAGGTATATCTTTCCTTGACCAGTCCCCGAAGGCAGCGCCTGTTCACAGACATGACGTGTGAACCAGCCATCGCTTCACTCGACCATATTATAGGGAATGTAACGACCCGCCTCACACGCCACTACCCCAGAGACATTTTAGTGAGCATGACAAGTCTAAGATATCCTTCTGGCTAAGTGCCAGATATAAAACTATTTAGGAGACAAGGCAAAAAAACTCTAGAGAGAAAAGCAATAGGTTGCATTGTCAATAGAGAAAGTCATTTGAAAGCAACTCCTATCTGAAAGATTATCTAAATACAACATCCCATGCTTCTGAAAATAAATCATGCTCATTCTCATTTGATCCAATGAGGGCTATCGTTTTTATACTTAACAGTTGGCACCCCTGGCGATTGACAGGACCTTACTCTACAGTGGCGCCATCTTGATGAGTGCAAATGCGATAGTCCTCCTACCACTTTCGCGCTCACCAGTTGGTGCCACTGTCTTCGCTACTAGCAAGTGACAGGACCTTACTCTACAGTGGCGCTAACTGGTGAGCGCTAAAACGATAGCCCTCATTGTAAACACTTAATAAGCAATAAAAAAATTGAATTGAATTGAATTCGTCATCAGTCGGTCGTGGACTATTCCACGCCCCTACTTGAGGCGATTTTCTTTTTTTCAAATTGCCTACTGTAGTAAAACTATGTGAGAAACAGACTGTTGCCAAACGCGACTAGTAACTTAAACTATGCAAAGAAAATGAAAAACCTGAAAACAAACAGTGTCAAATAAAGATAAATTAATACCTCTTGCTCGGGCAGGTTGGGGTAGGCGCGGCGCTTGACGCCGGCATACCGTAGGAGCGCCACCATGGAGCGCAGGCCGAAGTCGTAGTGGTCCTGCTTGGACAGCTGCTGCATCGCCAGCTGGTACAGCGTGAACACCTGGCGGAACGCAACGTTCCTTTTTATGCCTTGATCACACATACCGAGTAAACTGGCGAGACAGTAAAATGTTTACTCGGTCGAGACAGTTGGGTGAGCGAGTCACATACACGAGCGCTCGGCGTAATGTTCATTAACACCGAGTGCTCGGCCGAGAGCACTGTCTCGCCCGTTTGCTAGGTAGGTACGTGTGATAGGCATTAGGGTTACGGAGTGCCAGTGTGGTTTCGTTCCCCAGTCGACGAAGCACATGATGTCGTGTCCTGCGTGCCCAAACAACTGCTCACAGGAAGATTTAATGAAGGCTACTGACAACGCCATTCTTGTGGCGGAGTTTTGGGCTGACGCTGTGCAGGTTTGTTGTCGACACGACAAGAAGAAGGGTTACGGAGCCCAAAAAGGTGCCTAAAGATATGCTGCTGTCCGGCTGGAACCTTTTGAACGATAGGTAATGTTGTTTATTCCCGCTGTCCTCACCACTAGACTTGTGTACCAGTGGACATAACAGGAATTTAGTGGCAATGTAGATAAAAAACCAAGTGACATTTTTACAGTTTCGATCCAGGTAAACATTGTGGCTTCTTATTGGGGAAAGGTGAGGGGTGAATTTTAATTTTGTGGTATATAGGTCAATATAAATGAGTACGTATCACAGTTGTTGAGTTATATTCATTTAAATATATTTTATGTGTGAGCAATTCTTTTATGGCGACTATTAAAACCCTGGTTCTGATTAGCTACGCGTTTGACATAACTGAAATGTAACCAAACCTTTTTGGCGTTGATCTTATACGCCGTGAATCCGTCGGAAAATAATGTGTTCTCGGCGATGATGAGCGAGTCCGGCACGCACATAGCAATGGGCCGGAACATCGACTTCAGATTGTCAGGCAGTTCCGTACGCCCGGCATAGCTGAAGGGTAAACAAAGATAATCTCAGGGAAGTAGATCGCAATAGTTACGACCTATCAAAGACGATAAGGAGAATGAAGGAATATATCGCCAAATAATTATAATATCTTTTCCACCCCCTTAGGGGTTGAATATCGAAAAATCATTCCTTACTTGTCGTCTACGTCGCGACAACACCTGTGAAACATCTTTCTAGGAACCAAGGTTTAAGCTGGGCGTCAATAATCATAGATTTTAATATTTCGATAAATATAAACCAGCTAACCCAGGATTCATAGTGATGAAGATCCCAGAGTTCCCGTCCAGCTTGATCTCGCAGCCTTCGAAGACGAACCGCTTGAGGAACAGCGACAAAGCCAGCAGAAGCGCCAGGATCTACGCCACCACCGACAGCCTCTCGATATATTCTATTCTAATATTCCTGCGCGACTGAACAAAACAAACCAACTCACCCAGGATTCATAGTGATGAAGATCCCGCAGTTCCCGTCCAGCTTGATGTCGCAGCCCTCGAAGACGAACCGCTTGAGGAACAGCGACAAAGCCAGCAGAAGCACCAGGATCTACGCCACCACTGACAGCACTTCGATGTATTCTATTCTAATATTCCTGCGCGACTGACCAAAACAAACCAACTCACCCAGGATTCATAGTGATGAAGATCCCACAGTTCCCATCCAGCTTGATCTCGCAGCCTTCAAAGACGAATCGCTTGAGGAACAGCGACAAAGCCAGCAGAAGCGCCAGGATCTGTTGCCCCACCACCGACAGCCCTTCGATGCATCTATTCTAATATTTCTTCTTTTCTGGCTAAAACAAACCAACTCACCCAGGATTCATAGTGATGAAGATCCCACAGTTCCCGTCCAGCTTGATCTCGCAGCCTTCGAAGACGAAGCGCTTGAGGAACAGCGACAAAGCCAGCAGAAGCGCCAGGATCTGCTGAGCCACCACCGACAGCACCTCGATATTGATGCGATTGAACTCGTCGAAGCAGCCCCAGCACCCGCTTTGGGCGATGCCTGGGAGTTCAAGATATAACTGGAGGAGCGGAAATAGCAAACGAACAAGGCAGGGGAATCTCCCTAAAAACTACCCATTTCAAGGTCCGCAATCGGGGTAGTGGATAACAATAACTAGGTGGCTATAGAGGTAGGTCTACTGCTTGCCTTAAGCCTTCCTAGAAGCGCCAAAGAATAGATATCTCGCTTTTATAAAGTGGCTATTGTCAGCCATTATCTTGAGTAAAAGAACTACGATCCTGCCTGTTGCCGATGTATGCCTGTTACGTTTACACGCCTCATCAGTTTTTGAGAAAACGATCCAAATGTTAAGATTACAAAACGCGTCCTGTTCCACATAGCTTATGGATTGTTTAAAGCTACATATTACAACAAATTCTCCGGCGTTTACCCGTGGTCCCCCCAACATGTCCCCCTGGTGGGTCCACGGGTAATTTTTTTTACCCGTTGTCCCACCGTTCTGAACAGTGTTTGCCAGTGGGTCTACGGGTAATTTATTTTAACCATGGTCCCACCGCACTAAGTGGCAAACATTGCATGTCACCTATGTCTGGGATGAAATATCAAACGCCGAGAAGGATATGAGTGACTTTAACCCACATGTGTGATGTGAAGATAGTATAAAGATATTATAGTGCCGTACCTACCTATAATTATTTTCTATATTAATTATAGATTTTTTTATAATATTATAGATACCTAGGCTAGGTGACAAGCAATGTTTACCACTTAGTGCGGTGGGACCATGGTTAAAATAAATTACCCGTAGACCCACTGGCAAACACTGTTCAGAACGGTGGGACAACGGGTAAAAAAAATTACCCGTGGACCCACCAGGGGGACATGTTGGGGGGACCACGGGTAAACGCCGAAATTCTCACCAGAAAAGCACTTAGCCATGGACTTGTAGTCGAGGCCGTCTGAGCAGTTGGTGACCACCACCCATCTGGCCAGGGCCCTGCCGAGGTCCTTGGTGGTCTCCGTCTTGCCGGTGCCGGCGGGGCCCTGGGGGCTCCCGCCGCGGAATAAATGCAGAGCCGTCGTCAGGGTTATGTAGCATCTTGAGAGGAGGGGCTTAGTTAGTAAGCGTCCAGATCTACTGGATTTCTAAACTACTTCTAATAAGTCATACCTAATAGCCTGCTGTTAAGAAGAAAGAATGAAATTGGGGTAAATAAACACGTCACGCTAAGGTTGCTCTTGATATTTGGCAGAAAGTGTCTTAGATAAGGCCTCCGCGCGTTAGGCGACTGCGGCCAATGAAATAGGAATTTGGTAATAGTACGCGTACTTAATACGCACACTTACTTACGATACCACGAAATAGTTGGCCGCAGCGACCTGGCCACCCTTATCAGATGTAATATCTAACTGGATTTCGATCAGTGGAAAGGAATACGGCTTTACAAAGTCTCTACTCAAGTCCTAAATAGACAATATCAATACTTACACTTACGCATTTAAAAACGAATGAGGTCAAAGTTACCGATCAGTCAAAGGTGTGATGACAAGTCGTCCCGAGTTGCCGATGTACTCGTACGTGTATATCGAGTTGGTGTTGGTCTGCCTAATGTAGCAGTCTTCCCGCTCGCGGTCCCAGTAGAACTTCAGCTGGGAGAACCACTCGAATGCGCTCACGTGCATACACCCTAAGTGAGGAAGAGTTCACTAAGAAGTAATAATAGTGGACCCAAAATACCTCCCTGAGAAACGCCTTTAAGCAAGTAAATAAAACGTGATAAAATCTATCATCTCTCACTCTGAGAGGTCCCTGCTGAAAAACATCGTAGAACACAAATAGTCATACTGAACCAGAACCTTTTTGGTATACTTTGTTTTTGCTTACTTGTACCGTTTATATTATTGCGTGCGACAAAACAAATAATTTCAAATATAATCTTACCCATTTTGTACATTCTATCAACAGTATCCCTGGAATGAATTTCTATCACACAAAGAGCATTGACTTTAGCTCTAAGAATTTTAGGTATTTCTTTCCTTGACATCATTTGCAATGTGCTCAGAATTTGATTCTGCTTCTTGCGAAGCTTTTTCAGGGGTTTCTTCTCGCCCATAAGCTCGCAGCGGCAGAGAGTTCTTGTACAGTCAGATGTCCACTGAATCTGTGAGACAAGTATTTTGATGGAACCATGGTACTTAAAGGTACTTATTTAAGTACTAGTTGAGTTACAGTGAAAGGGCTGATGATGACCAACTTGTCATAACAATAAATCCATGGCTTGTACAACAACCAACAGCAAATAAGACTATACATTTTTGTTGCAATATCACTCCTATTACCACTATATGTATAAGACACCACAGTGTTTACGTTGATGTGCCGTCGTCTGTACAATTAGTGTACCTACATTGCCTGTGGTGGGAATGGAACGCACGACCCTTTGGCTGCCAGGCGAATTCTCCGTCCGACGGCTTAACGCTAGTCATTAGCATGAGCAGCAGGTAACAACAATCAATACCATTGTTGTTATTACATGCATAGTAAAAAAAACGCGGAAAAAATACTTTGGTATCGCGGGCTAAGTAAGCACAGCGCCATCTAGTTTTCATAAAAGAGATTAACTTTTACTTCCAAAAATGTCAAAGACGCGGCCTCGGACAATATTTAATTTTATGCATTCAGAAACACTTAATTCAAAGAGCTCTTAGAGCACTACCCATTAAATACGATGTTCATAACAATAATGCTCCAACCTTGCTGCACGTAATTCCTAGCTGCCCAGGCCAGTCATTGATCCATTGCTCTCTTTGATACCGACACTTCCTAAGAGCGGCGCGAGTTAGAATCAATTGCTGCAAATCCGAAAATAATATAAATGTAGAAAGGCTACATAATTATTAAATTTAAGCTGTGTATCTACTAGTAAATAGTTTCAGGCGTAACAGGCGACAAACAACATGCTCCGAAACGTCGTCAGATGGCGCGCAACGCAGCTTCATATTACCGCATAATGTATAGCATCAATAAAGATCATGTTGAGTGACACAAGTTGTGCATGAAATAATGACTAGTAGACACACAGCTTTCCATTATCAAGTCTAGTACTAACTCGCCATCTAATCTACTACCAGCTGGATTTTTTAAGTTTTCTTTTCTCAGCTCTACAACTTGTTTCATACATATTATTATTACTGACGGGATTGCTACCATGTACCTTAATTTTAAACTTTAGTTACTCTATGACCATGGCACTTGCCACAGTGGCGAAATATCAGAAACTCAAAATTAAGGTACATGGTAGCAATCCCGTCAGTAATAATAATTATTATGTTAAAGCCTGGTCCGTGAGCACGTAGAATCCCGTCCAATGACCCCAAGCTACCTATCCTTATCGCTCGCGCGTAATTATATTGCTGTCGCGACTGTGCGACGCGCGCCCGCAGTGAGTGTGCGAGCGCGACAGCAACATAATTACGTGCGAGCGACAAGGATGAGCAGCTTGGGGTCATTGGACGGGATTCTACGTGCTCACGGACCAGGCTTTAGTGACTACTAGATTCTCTGAGCTAACCTCTCTGAGCACCACCCTCATGAGGTGCTCCAGGCCTAGCAGCCACACTTCAGCCGGGCCATCCAGCACCAGGTTGTACTTCCACTCAATACACTCCCCGTCGTCAGACATCATGGCTTTCGCCACAGGGAGGCCTAAGGCATTCTGTAATGAGAGAGTTAGCTTATCCAAATTGTTACAATACAAAAATTAATAAATGTTCAGTGGCTTTTAAAACATATTATCCTAACAATGATTTTAATATTGAAATGGGTAATTTGCACTAGTACATTCAGACTGTTGCATAGAATGAAAACTGTCAAGAAATCTGTAGCAATACAAACATAACATAGAAATTATTAATTTATTCATCACAAGAATTACTTAATATCTAGAACTTAATTCAAAATTCACAGCTTAGTTAAAAAAATACAAATTAAACTTAAATGTAGTCACTTCTTACATAAAAATAAACTAAACAATTTTCAGTCCCAATAAATAAGTAGGTAAAGGACAATGACCAAAAATGTATGGAGTGTGGTCCAAATGTCCACCACTAACGAGACCTATCTAGTAAAATAGTCTACTAAATACTGATTCCTTATAACCAAACCGCAATCAAAAATATGCTGTCAGTAAAAAGTTATGACTAAATGAAAAGTCATGTTTTTTACCTTTTCATCCGAAAAATGTTCTTGATATCATTCTATCCATCGCACATTTTGGATTAATCTATGCATGTTATGTCATGTCGCTTAGTGTGCCGTGTTAGATTCTCGCTAAAAGAAAAAAAAATAAGCTCAGAAGAAAGACATCAATATTGGAATTATGGTCGGGTGGTCGCTGCTCCGCCCCTATTGGTTGTAGGGTGATGTTATATAACCTAAAACCATCCTTGATAAATGGGCTATCCATAACAGAAATAATTTTTCAAATCGGACTAGTAGTTCCTGAGATTAGCGCGTAAACTACTACAATTTTTCAAACGGTCATAACTTTTTACTGACAGCTTATTTTTTTTTCGTCCCATACTGAAAGTTAATCTCTATTTAATGGACTATAAGCCAATTTAGGTCTCATTAGTGGTGGACATTTGGACCACTTTTGGTCATTGTCCTTTTAATTATCATCATCATCGTCTTTTCTAAGCAACTTATTCAATCCCAATCGTTCTCTAATTGTCTCGGGCAGTGTAAGTATAATTTTCATGAGCGCTTTCTTCTCACGCTCCGAACGTCGAGTGCAAACCATGTGGAAATAGGTCCGGAGGAGGTCTTGAGCTTTGGCACTTGGGTGATACATTAGCAGGATGGTGAGACTCTGAAAAAGCATGAATAAAGACAATCATGATCAATTCTTGTCATTACAACTCATCCAACAAAATTTTACAAAAAATAAAGTTTTCAATATGAGATGATACAAGTTGGCAAAAATTACATTGAGTGTCAAAATTTTAGCTGTAATTTTTGCTAATAATTAGCAATTATATCTAGGTATAAATACTTACTCGGATATAGAGTGGCATATCATGCAAACGGGTATCCTGTTTCCAGATTGGTGCCCGTTTCAAGAAATACAGAAGTTTATTCCAGTCGTGCGTATAAATAGCATGATGCAGCGCCTTGTGGTACACATTTTTCAAAAACTTTTCTCTCAGAGAAGCTCTAACAGCCTGAGTGTGGTGTGTTTGCAATTTTAAAAGGTCCCTCTTACATAGGCTGTAGCGTAAAACTTTTTCATTTTCAACATAGTTTAATGCTTTTTCCTAAAACAAAAGTATTTACCATTAATACCAAGAAAACAAATTAAAAACACAACTTAACCATTTCTCACAACCTCAAAAATAAGCTTAGAACTGACCAAAAGGTTTTTAACTTACTATTGAGCTGATAGGTACAAACTGGCAATTAGCGATATCTTCCGGGTTCATTGCTTCTTTTTATAATTCATAAATACAATAAATTGAAAAACTTTACAAACAAACACACGTAAAAATGTGAACTTTTCGCGGAAATATATTTTTTTTGCGTGGTTCAGTGTTGCCAGTCGGGTCTAGTCAGAAATTACCAGAAACTACCAGAAACATAAAAAAAAGTAACCTTCATACGGGGGGGGGGGGGGGTGCGGAGCAATGATTGTGTAAGGTTGTTCATGGATGGAAAATGAATACAATTGATCATCTAAATTCGAAAAGTGACCAGTCGTATAAAAACGTTTCATGGATTTGCGTTTTATTATCGAGAAACATTCGCTAAAACTCATTTTTTTTAACAAATAATAAATCAAATTCAAGTTTAAATGCACTTTATGACATAATTTTTAAATTGTCACTATTAATATTTTTTACTGAATAACCTTTAAATAAACCTTTAAAGTTAATTCTACAATTTCTGAAAAGTCACCTAAAAGTAACCTTTTCATTAGTGTAACCTAAAAGTAACCACAGCAGTTCAAAAGTAACCTAAAAGGTTACAAAAGTAACCTTCTGGCAACACTGGCGTGGTTATTTATTCCCCAGCCTTGGAATTTGAGTTTGGTCTAATTTTACCAAAAATACTAGATGACAGTCACGCAATATTTTTTGGTTTTGACAGATGGCGCTCATGTCGTACTAATTTCTTAAAATAGCTCGCGCAACAAGAGTTGAGGCCATCAATATAATCAAAGAAACTACACATTGTGTACTTAACCAGTGGTTAATAACCACCACACATAAAATGAAAAGTCAATACATACTGACGATACGAGTGAAAATATTTTCTGGAACTTTATTTCTAAAGAAAATTTTGCTCAAAACGAAAAAAAAATTACTCGGGAGAAAGTAGTTACAAACGAAATGAACTAAAGCCCACATACCTTATCAATCCTAATTTTATTTACATTATCAAAAAGCTTTTTTAAATGAACTTGAATTAGTTGCGGCTTCTTAGAATTGCCTAGAATTTCTAGAAGGTCATCGTTAGAAATAAAGTAAAATCTCGGAAAAAGTTGTCTTTTGGTTTCAAGGTATTTTTCCAAAGCTCTTAATATTCCATCGAGATTATCGACCATTGTGTTCAATTTATTGTATACGTATGGAGCAGGTTTATACAGACAAGCTTCAATGGCATTTTTTCCAGCATACATACTGAAAATAAAAATTATCAGAACACCATTTTTAAAAATCCAATTTATTTCAGTTTAAAAAAACTTGTCTTACTTGCTAGTAATTTCTGTCCAATCATCGGTCAAAGCGTCAAATATTTTAACTTCATTAGGTAGCTGTTTCCGTATATCTTCGCCACTGAAGATGCTTTCAAGGTAGAGGTATCGTCGTTGTACTTGTAGTGAAATCTAAATTTTTATATTTAAATATTTAAAATGTATGCTGCATTAAACAAAAATACTTTAATCACGTTATAGTCACCTCAATGCATTCTGCAACATATCCTAAGGATTTCTCCCAATAGTCTACCTCTTTTATAAAAGGCTCGACATACTTAGTTGACTTCATGGATGATAGTTGTACTTGATGATCTTCGAGGAACTACGTGCATAAAACATAAATTGGGTTATTCATTGTCTTTTATTTCCTTAACTACTTTAATTTGTAAATTTACGCAAAAAAATACCTGCATAACGTCTTCTACGTTTTTAATCTTATACATATCGCCCCTGTGGTGTTGCATTTCGTAAGTAGTGTTACTCCAAACTTCCCTAATAGCTTTGAGACCATTCTCAATGTTCAATTCCATAGTAGCAGCATTTGATATTTCAGCAATATCTTCCGCATAGGCTTGGAAGTTAAGACGCATAATAAGCTCGAGCTTGAAATCTTCAGAATTTTGGTCAAATTCTCTGTGTAAAAGAGTTATGCAAATGATTCACCCGGTCAAAGTATCAAAAGATCGTATCAAGAGATGGGAAGGGTTGATGGATAATAAAAAAAAACAATTAGGTAAAGCACTCACACTCCCATTAAAGTTTTAATTCTATCCCAATGACGTTCTCTCATGCAAGGATTTTTTAAATCACCAATAAGTGGCAAAGTTCTTCTAAAGGCGTCCACCTTAACTCTGGTAGTGTCAATGATATCCCAGCCTTTATCCTTAAGCTGCCGTGAAAGCCGATTAAAGTTCCTAAAAAACAAACCTCGTTATGTAAATGTATGAAAATTTCAATACTGTAGTAATTTCCATTTCCCCAATTTTTTTATTTACCTAAACAAGAACATAACATTTTCCTCCATTTCATCTGTCTCCATTTCCCAGAAAGTTTGTGTTTTATATCTCTCCCAGGAATCCTCCCATTGGAATACCAAGCCCCAAACTTCTTCCAACTTCTCCAGCTCCTTTTCCATTTTCTGTAGATCCAGATTCACTGGAGTCCTACAAAGTTAGCAAATAGAATTAATTACAGAACGCTTCTAATGAACTTTGAGCATATTTTTTTTACCACTGCTTGAAATGTAGAATGAATACCTACCATGAAATCAGAAAGAGAGATAACACATAGAAGTGACAATGTGTATCTTATGGATTATATTGAACTCATAGAATATCTGGATGGACCTTATACGTACAAAAAACAACTGTGGAATACCTAGGTAAACCACATGAAACGTATAATAGGTAATACCACGGGTAATGAAGAAAAAAATCATAGTGTTATGAAAGGACATCATCCATTTTGGTCCAAAATCAAAAGTGCCGGCCAAAAAATAAAAGTGCTGTATTCTGATAGAATACGACCGCCTTAGCATTTATTACTATGGCACCAAAGCTGTAGCACCACTGTGCATCGTAGTATTTGAGTTCTAAAAATATATGAAACGACTGACTTTGATCTCAAATACTACGACGCACAGTGGTGCTACAGCTTTGGTGTCATAGTAACAAATGCTAATGCGGACGTATTCTGTCAGAATACAGCACTTTTTTTTTATTGGCCAACATTTTTGATTTTGAACAAAAAATGTATGAATCGTTGATGAATTTTAGATCTCAAATACTCGACGCACAGTGGTGCTACAGCTTTGGTGCCATAATTATAATTGCTAAGGCGGACGTATTCTGTCAGAATACAGCACTTTTTTTATTGGCCGACACTTTTGATTTTGAACAAAAAATGTATGAATCGTCGATGAATTTTAGATCTCAAATACTCGACGCATAGTGGTGCTACAGCTTTGGTGCCATAGTAACAAATGCTAAGGCGGACGTATTCTGTCAGAATACAGCACTTTTTGTTTATTGGCCGACACTTTTGATTTCGAACAAAAAATGTATGAATAGTCGATGACTTTTAGATCTCAAATACTCGACGCACAGTGGAGCTACGGCTTTGGTGCCATAGTAACAAATGCTAAGGCAGACGTATTCTGTCTGAATACAGCACTTTTTTTTGTAGGCCGGCACTTTTGGTTTTGGACCAATAATATATGAAACGTGGATGATGTCCTTTAAATGATAGAAGCAACTATGAATCAAATTATTAAGAACAACAATAATAATCATGAAATTTGAAAAAATAAAATTACGTTAAGTTAAAAACAGCTAGTCCATCGCGAATTTGTTGTTCTTGTGCTCGCAGTGCATTCAACTGTTCTCTAAATGCTTTCAGTTGTGCCACAGCATCCTTGCCACTGACATCAGAGCTACAAGGTGCTGATTTATAGAAATCTTCACAAAAATCTTTTGCAGCTTCTTTGAACACCTAATTGATGAAAGTTTTTTAGGATCAGGTTTCAGAAGTAATTAAAAAATAATTAGTTGACTTGCTACACTACATACCTCAGCTTGCTCTAATAGTTCAGCTTTAAACTTATCTTTATTCATTTCCAGAGCTTTCTTAGCTTCTTCCAAAAGCACCAAATATTCAGACCAGATTACTGGAATATTTTCATGCCTTTCTTTCATATCTGAACTTAATTCCACTTCAAACTTAGCTAAAGTCATCATCTTATCGGTAATAGGAGGAAAAGTTTGTTCAAATCTACTGATGTCAGACATTAGTCGCTCATAAGTAGCCATTGCAGATGAAAGTTCCTTCAAGTCAGCCGGCATCTATTAAAAAAATACAATGCCGATTTAATTTTCAGCATCGAATCTACTAATAAACTATTAACCATTCCGTACACAAACTATCTAGATAGATAGATAGATAGAAGTAGATACCTTCATTGCATCTTCACTGCTTTTTTCAACGTATGCATAAACAACATCAATGTCTGATTCAGTGATTTTGCGTAAGAGTTCTCCAAGCTTCGTCTGCCACACCAAACAGTGAGCTATTATCGACTTTTTTAGCTCACTTGAATTAAGTGTAATGAAATGAATCTGCAATTTAAATATTAACGTTAGTTTGCACTTTGCACGCTATTTAGTCTTGTTTGTGATTGGTCCCAAAAAACAAAACATCCCTCTTACCTGATTCACAGTTTCTTGTATCTGCACTGTATTAGCTAAATCACTATAATTTATTATTAAGGCATCAAATTCAGCAGCAGTATGCCCTTCTTCGCGGTACTTTATCATGTACTCATCTTTATCTACTTTCCAAATATGAGAGTATGGATCCCACATACGAATATGTTCATGAACCAGATTAATATTATAATCGATCTCTGTAAATTTAATAAACATTTCATGATCATTATGATTGTCACTGTTAATTACAGAACTTGCTAGTAGCGCCATCTGGTTAGTTTAACTACGTACGATAACTCTTATCATTTAAATGCTCCACCAGTTAGTGCCACCGTCAAAGCCACTACTGATCCGAGTGACAATACTTTAGCTATTGCCAGTGACTGGCGATAGAAAGTTTTAAATTAATTACAAACATGCTCACCAGCATCAATTAATGATTGCAGCTTATTGCAATCGGGCTCAGTTTGTATAACTTCCATAAATCTTTTCAATCCTCCAGCTGGTAGTGCGAATTTTTCAAATAATCTTGGGATTGTACTCATGATGTGTACAATTTCTTCCAAAAGAGTCGTAAAAGTATCATAGATCTCATTTTTATTTGGAAGATAAACTATCTCTTTTCCAACTAAATACAAATTCATTTTTATTAGAGGTGATGGCGCCATTGTACCTAAAACAAGTATCAAAATTATTGCTGATCACACCGTATTAATGAAGTAAAATAAGAAGGTAGATATTTACCATCGCCGTGTACACATTTGTACATATTTTGCATAGTGGCCTTTATAGCTAATCTCAAAGCATCTTCTAGCAAGCGGTCAAATCGTCGAACATATTTTATCCAGTGTTCTGCCATCTAAAAAGAATTGAAAATAGAGTTTTATTTTACAACAGTACTAAGTATCTTAGTAGGCCAGTAAATATTTTTCCATGTATTACCTATTCCTTATCTTTGAAATTAATACTCACCTGTGATATAAACGATTCAAAGCCTTCATACACTATAACAAGATAGGTAATGATTTCTTTGTACATTTCCAAGATTTTTTCAGTAGCTACTGCTTCCATAACACGTATTTTGTCCCTTAGAACCGATATCTCAAAGACATTGTAAATATCAAACTCTGCTAATGGTGTGTCACAGATTTTTTCCATGATTTTAACTAAATTAACGTTGCAATTCTTGTATGTCGTCAAAAAATCTTGTAACTGTAAAAAAATAATTGTTTTTTTTATTGGCAAATGTTTATAATTTTTAGCTTCACATAAACTACAGGTAATAGTAAAAAACTTACTTCTCCTATTTGTGTGACACAATCAGCAATGTAAGCATCAGACATTGTTGAAGTCCATGTTAACTTTGTTATTCCTGGTTGCACTTTTTTCTCACATGCCTAGAAATATTTTATTAAATTCATTTTAATTAATACATTAAGATTTTAATATTTTTTTAAAATATTAAAATCATTTTATAAAAAATATTTATAGCCTGACCAGGAACATAAAAACCCTGGCATAGAGGCGCGTCAATTGCATTTGATAGTGCAACACTGAGTACAGTCGTACCTGTGTTAAATTAATAGGCTAACTTTATGTATCAGGATTCAGAATTACGGGCTAATTTGATATTTTCATAAATTAACGAAAAAATATTATTATAGGTAACCTGGTTTAAATAAATTAAATGAAACCATCAATCGAGCTAGTAGGATTTATTTTATTATTCATCAATAATAAAATTCAGAACTTGAATATTCAACTGCAATTCTGCTAAGAACGCTTCAAACTCGGTACTTCTTTCCCAATTCCATAAAATTCAACACTTAAAAAGTGACAAAAAACTTTAAAATAGGTAGTTGAAACAAACCACAGCTAATTTTCATAGTTGACTGTACTATACGATAAACATGTCAGTCAATTTGACAACCTTTGTCGGAAACATTATTCAATGAAAATATTGTCCGAACCCTTAGGCCCAGTTTTTTGATTCATAGTTAAAATAACTAATTGTTAAATTTTGCTACTAATGGTTAAATATTAACAAACTGTAAACTAATGGTTAAAAAATGTACTAAAAGTCAGACTAACCATTGTTTGAAAAACATTTTTTTCTGATATTTAACCACTTGTCACTTGACATCTGTCAAATTTAACTATTGGTTATTTTAACTACGAATCAAAAAACTGGGCCTTAGTATTTCTCTTCGACAAATACTTTAACACATTGTGAACCACTTTTCTTTCACGACTATAAAAAGATTTTAGCAATTTATTCACAAAATCAATTGCGCACATTTAAAATAAAGTTTGTTTACACTATGACAGCAATAAACTGACATGCAAGGTGACATTATAATGAAGTTTTCAGTTACTGTTGCCATTAAAAGAAATTAGTACCATTAGTTTTCCGCAACATGGCGAGGGTTTTTATGTTCCTGGTCAGGCTATACACAAAACATTATAACGCTGAAAATATCAAGTGATAATATTATAAATAACTTGATTAATTTACATTACTCCCCTCCAAAAAAAAGGTAAAGAAAAAAACTTTAGCAACAATCTGTCACTGTCAGTGTCAAAAGTGCAACGATTGACGATTCGATATCTCACTAAAGAATTGGCCGTAAGGATACTATCCGAAGCCGTTAAATCTGTTTAAAAAAAAAAAAAAAAAGATTGACGATTCGAAAAGCACGAAAGTTTCAAACCAAACACAACAACATAGCCTTTTTATATTAATTTGATGCATATTATTTTAATTTCAATCTGAATGAGGACACAAAAATGAATTTGGGCGACCCTGAACTGGAACTGATTGACCCAACGCCGAATGTCCACACTTTGTTCATACACTTCGACAAAGTGTTCTTCTGGGCGAAACTGGCCAGCAGGGCTGTTGTTCGATGGAGCAAGCGGATGTATTCTTGTGCTGGGATATGCTCGTGAGTTGTAAATTTATTTCTAGTGCAATTAAATCATATACATTCTGACCCATAAGTTGAAAAGTTGCTGTAGATGGTGGTATGCTCCAGCTCAATGATAGGTATCATTTGTGTTTGATCACTCGTTATAATTTGTGTTCCTACTACCCTCTGACCGACCAGTGCTAATCATCGTTTTTATGTTTATAACATGATGACTTACTACATTTCAAAGATCATCACTGTTATGCTATCAATAACTGTTCTGTTCTACACTTTCAGATACGAAGGCAGAGGTGGGCTCTGCGACATAGCTTTAAGCGAACCACTGCTCAAGCTACGTCCTCGTAAAGACCTGATCGAGACCCTTCTCCACGAGATGATCCACGCATACCTGTTCATCACGAACAGAGACAGAGAAAGGGACGGCCATGGTCCAAACTTTCAAGCTCACATGCACCGAATAAACAAATCTGCTGGTTTGAATATCAGCATCTACCATGACTTTCATGATGAAGTAAGTGATCCCATTTGATTTATCTAATATGCACTGCATTTGTTTGATTTAAAACTTGTTTGCACTTTTAATGCTGTATGTTATGCATCCATACTATTTTACTGTGTTGACTGTAATGTTATCCAAGAGGTCAATGTAGCACATTTCTCTTGCACTTCATAATCAAATTGTATTTTTTCCACTAACCCACTTTTGTTGTCTTGCACATTATTTGTTGCTTGAGTTTTGTTTTGTTTTTTATGTTGTGAGTGTTTTCTAACAAGTCTTGTGGGCAATTCATACTAATTTTTGGGGTCATTAACAGCAACTTTTACATCATTATACTGCATGTAGAAAATACTGGTATGTATCTTTTATTTATTTCCATTATTTTGTTTTCCACTAATACTTTTTGCATTTCACTTTAACATTTAAAGTCTTAGGCTGAGTTGCATCACCTAACTTTGACTGTAACTTTAACGATAACCGGTGTTTTTTGTATGGAGTTTGACAGATTTTTGATGTTTGTCAAAGTTAAAGTATGATGGTGCACCCAGCCTTAATGGAATTCCAAAATTGTTACTAATTGAAGATTTATAATTTTTTCAGGTGAAGTTGTATTTAACTCATTGGTGGAGATGTAATGGTCCCTGTCAAACTAGAAGACCATATTTTGGTGTTGTTCGTCGATCACAGAACAGAGCGCCAGGACCCAATGATTGCTGGTTTGCATCCCATCAGAAAACCTGTGGAGGCACATTCATGAAAATTAAAGAACCTGAAAAGAAAACCAAAAAGACTGCTGCTGAAAAGAAAGCGAATAATATGGGTGATATTACGAAGTACATGAATAATAACAACAGTCAAACAGTTAACAATAATAATATACCAGGTGATGTAAGGAGACCTCTGACACCTTTAGTAAAAAATGTTCCCAATACTCTAACTGTGAAAACAAAATCTAATGGAGGAAAAACACTAGTAGTAACTCAAAAAAGCATTCCAAACAGTCCAGTTTCAAAGCCACCTCTATCAAAACCACCACTTGTATTCGTTGGTAAGGGTCAAACTGTTGATGGTGGCAGGAAAAGAACTAGCTCAGGAAATGTAGCAGAGGCCGTTAGGAACATTTGGGCTAACAAGCAGTTGCCCACATTACCAAATAGTCCAAAAGATAAAATTCTTGCAAGTAGCAAAATTGCTGCCAATAATGTTCAAATTCAGAATCTCGAGACTAAGAGACCAAATAAACATAAAGCGGATGCAATTCAGACTGGGTCTCCCCCTGCAAAGGTGAAGAAGATTGACGATTACTTCAAAAATGCTGCCACATCAATCTTGAAAGATGTTTATGGACAAGATTTTAAATTAACAGAGACTGATAATAAAATAGTTGCCAAGAAACTGAATTTAGTAGACTGTCCAATTTGCAACACCAAAGTAGATAGCAATGAAATCAATAGGCACATAGATGAATGCTTAAACAGAGATGTTATAGAAAAGTTAAGTAAGGATAATATAGAAGTCATTGATACTCCAGGCTCTTCAAGTTCTAATGGACCAATAAATAAAAACCTCAAGGATATTGTTGGAGTGTTGCCACCAATTCCGCCCTTTAAAATGTTCAAAGAAGAAAATGGTGATATTAAACCTGAAATAACTGCAACTGTTGATTTAACAAACATTTACAATGTGAACAGCACACCAAACGCACGAATATCTCCTGTAGCCAATACATCAGTCAACAGTTTCGATCAGAATGATGTCAACAGAGTTAAAGCTGTTGTTAAAAAAATGAACTACGATAAACACGTTAGGAAGTCGGATAATTTTGTAGTCGTAAAAGAGGAACCAAAAAACGTTGATTGTGGTTTCCTGCCTTCTTTCTTGGATGACATTGGATGTGCCATTAAAGTTCCTGCTGTTAAAATAGAGCCTGGATGTAGTAAAGATATAGTTTCTGCATTGACTGAACAGAAGTGTCCTTGCTGTGGTAAGGTGATAAATAAACCAGTGGCAGAACACTTGGACGAATGCCTAGCTTTCTTTAGTGATAACAGTACTGTACCTGAACCAGGAGCTTCGACTAGTTTCGCTAATAACACAATAGTGATTGATGATGATGAAGATGACATGTTTGATGAGACTCAGACCTTTAATGCCACAGGAACAAAAACACCGTGTCCATGTTGCTTAGAAATGATTGAATCGGCCGATATGAATAGTCATTTGGACAGTTGTTTAAGTTGAGCGGAAGGCTAAAGATATAATTTTTGCTACTACCTAGTACTCTTTTCAATATGTCTTCTTTCCTTCTTTCTATCTTTTTAATTAGCGATAATAATTTGTATCTTACTATTGTTTATTAGGATTGATTATGACTGATTATGATAATTTTAATTATAATATTAGTTTAATTTTGATGGTTAATTATGTTATGATTCTGCATTGTGATATTAGAATAAAAATGAGAATATTTTTAATATGTTTCTTCAAGCTTTTATTTTACCTGTCCTGGTCTCTAGATGTAACTATAACAGCTAATCATTTGATGGAATACCTTCATACTTATTAAAATCAGATGCCAATTTATTTTGTCTCATAAGTAAATAAGAACTTACCGTTGTCAGAGGCTTGAATAACAACCGCTCTTCGTCTGAAAGCGAGTCCAGAATCTTGTTGTATCCTTTAACAACAGCTAATACGCTTTCATACACATAAAGCACAGTCTTCATTTTTGCGTAAACCTATTTCAAAGATAATCATAATGGTGAATTTTTAAAACTAATTCTACTAAATCTTTATCAAAGAGTTATTTAATCAGCATGAAATTATTTACCGCGTAGGCATGCATAGGAATATCAAGTCCTAGATTTTCCCAATGAGCTGCTTCCTTTCCTAGTTCTAGTATGTTCCTAAAATTATCATAATATGAATTAGTGTCAACATCATCATTTTTGACAAAAGCATTGCATGCATACAATATTTTCTTCGATTTTCCTTACACATCAATGTTGCATTCCATTAACCCTGGGTTCTCGACGCTTTTTCTCATCAGTGTTCTATTGAGTCCTGCTCCACATTTTTCGTCCAAATTATGCTGATTGTAAAAAGAAATAAAATGTTAGTAGTCTGCCAAATAAATAAGTAAATACCAATCAGTGACACTGGTCCTGGAAAGTGTATTTACCGTCCAAGAAATCCACAGTTCTCTTATAGCGACGTCTATAGCTCCCATAAGTCTGTTGACGTGCATAATCACATCCTCAGAATTGCTGCACGGCAGCAACCATACTGATGCATCAGTCATTATCTAGAGAGAATATAATTAGAAATTAGGGGCGAACTTTACTCTTTTACAAGATAAAATCAAAACTGTAACGGAAAGTGACTTTGCTATTTGAAGTAGCAGGGATAGTTTCTTCACTCCAAAAGTAACATTTGATTCAAAAGCAGAATGAATCATGAAATCTTACCTTCTTCAAATACACCAGCCTGTTCTTCCTCATTCGTAGTACTACGGCTCTTCCCGAAAAGGAAGGCAGATCAGCTGGGTGCTGACTGCGTGTGGACACCATGTCCTTTTTGGCCTCTTGTACTTCGTCACTGAACATTGCCCAGACCTAAAACAAAGTGTGTTTGGATTTTGTATTTCAATCAACCTGAACTTGGGTATCGTCGTAAAGTATCTCAAATTAGCAAAGAGGTTTATTGTAGTAGGTTACTGCAACAGACCTCAGCAGTCTTTCGTTTGAAAATGCGCTTCAAGTTCTTTCTCTTGGAGTAGTTGCTTAAGGAGTATAAAGCAATGACGGCTTCTTCCACGTGATTTACTCCTTCAAAGACCGATTCCACAAGGTTCTCTATTATTGTCTGTAAAAGTTAAATTTCAGGCATGTATTCAATGTGGTTATGTGTTTCTATTTCTTTTTTATCCTTTGTACTTAAGATTTACCTCAATATCCTTTACAACGGTTCTGAACTGCAACACGTCGTCATACCACGAAGGTGCCTGGACATCCAGAATCGTGGAGGCCACGCTCTTGACGTTTTCCAAAGCGTCATAGAACATGTGCTCAATCTGGTCGCACTTTGCTTCAAATTGGTCACCGCGAGCACCCCCAAACATCGGCTTGTTTATGTTCTCCAGCTCATCAATGCTGCAAGAATGAAAATTTCGGTATGAAAGCGTCTTTTGAGAAACAAATAAATATATTAGGACAACTTGCGCAAACTCACCGCCCAAATATGATCATGCAATTACATACATCCAGCATATCGAAACATCGCTGCACAAACGAATCAATGTAATTGAAGATCGACCCAGTATCTAATTCCCAACTGCCCGGATTAATATCGTTGTGAGCTTCAGCCATGACGTCATAGATCTCTCGATATTTCTTGCAGCAATCGATACATTTACTGAACTCTCCCAATGCTTTCTTCGTCTCGCCATCGAAAAGCTCATCCAGCTTTATGTATGTTCTGCAGAGGATAATGATCTGGTTGCTCAACGCCTTGAAAAGATTTGTGATGCGGGCTTCAGAATTATAGTAAGGTGATTCCATCCATATAAATCTAAACAGATTGATAATTTGTGGAATATGTTTAGCAATTTCATCAGGATCTACCACGCATTCCAGAATAGCACAAGGTTGCTTTATCACTTGAAGGAATTCAATGTTGGAAGTGGCTTCGTTGACCTTTTGAATTATTTCATCGCATAGAGATTGAAACTGGTGGATAAAAGTTGAATGTGTGGTGACAAGAATTTTCGTTATGTGCCTTACAGCCGGGTTCTTCAGTTGATGACGCAATGCGCTCAAGTTTTCATCTGTAAACGTAGTTAATATTAGAACACGCCATGGAAACCGCTATTAATAAAGTATTAATAGGTAATAACTGACGTCTGTAAATCCAAAAGTCATATTCATCGCTGGGACACAGCAATTCGTCCTGTGAAGCGACGAACGCTTGGTCTTCCAGACAGGATTTAATCTGGTGTGTCCAGTAGACCACTACACCTTCTAATCTCTTCACCAGCTCACGGTCAGCACTGGCCTTTTCGAATGTCAGCTGCTGCCCTTCTCGCGGTATGTAGAGGACAGTCAAACCCAACATTTTGTAATACATGTCGGTTAGTTTAGCGAGGAATGTGTGAATATGGGAGCAAAATTCACTTTTCACACCTGAAATTTTGATCATGATGGTTAAGACTTTATGGTTAGATTATGCAATTTCATTGGTTGATGATTGATAGTTACTTACTGTCTGGCCAAGAAGTGATAGCAAAAAAGTAAGGAGCATAAACGAACTCCAATATCTGTATAATGTTGGATTCAACAGAATCCACGAATGTGCCGAAAATAATATCGTCGTGGAACGATTCTATCTTGAAGATGAAGTCGGGTGCCCTGATGAAGTATGTCAAGTCAAAGACTGGGGTGAGAGGGATGTCGCTGGTGGCTTTGAGTTTGTCGCCTCTGAAGTATACTGAGAGGATGAGGGCTCGCGGCTCCATCAGCCAGTCCTCTATGCCTTGCTTGGCCTCATCGTTCCAGTCCTCGTCGCGGAGATCGTAGAGAGTGGTCATCCTCATGATGAAGCCGACCAGCTTCTCTAGCTCTTCGGGAGAATATGTGGGTTTGACAGGGGTCTCTGCGAGCTCCCGCTCGAGTTGGGCTAGGCGTTCCCGTTCTGTGGGGAAATAGTAATAAATAAATAAATTAGTTGAGGAGTTAACGTTGTTCGCTAATGCTTGTTTAAGGCGGGAAGAAGTTGATTACTTCGAACAACTTCTACTTTCTATTGATATTAGTCTACAGTGTTTAAACGTCAGAAATTACCTCGTTCTTCCTCTGAATCATGACTCAGGTCATCGCTCCAAGCGACTTTGGCCCTCTTTTTTGCACCGCCTTCCGCCATTTTGGCGGCACTAACAACTAACACGCACTTAACACTGAATTAATGCTTAGTTAACTTCTATGACAAAGTTATTTAAATTAAAATATTTCAACAAATAACAGCCAATGTTTTCCTATCAAAGGAAAACAAAAGACTGACGGGACATTTGTTTTTGACACACTTTACTTTTTTAAATACAATTCACAAAAGAGTTTCTTTAAAATAACAAAAATATTTTGTAAAATCAGCCACAAGTAAATTAAATATCTGTGTTAAAGCAGGTGTTTTTTTTTTGTACTGACGACTGTTTTGTTAAATCTTGATTTAACGTCGCATAGCAACCACAACTTTGGGAATAGTTTGGAAATCTAAAACTTGCATTGGGAACTTTTTCAAGACAATTTAAAAAATAGATACCCGCGTCGTTCTGACAATGTCGACTTGACTTTGTCATTCGTGTTTTGATTACGTTTTCCAGTGAGGTTATTGTAATGTAAGGTAAGTTGTGTTTTATTAATTATATTTAATTAATTTATTTGAGAGTCTTCACCGCCTTTCTCCATTTTATTTTAATTTCTTCGAGTTGCCTGGAAGAGATTGCTTCCTAGCGATACTAAACATTGTGTTCACCTTCCAACTTGTTGTTTCCACTGATTGAAAGTTTTGGGTGCTGTACACAGCCTACACAGGTGTACAATATAGACCATTCATTCTATTTTCGGTCTGCCTAACCAGGTAGTTCGTGTATGAACTACGCAAGTTGCGTTTGCGGTTTCGAATCCCGCTGGGGGTAGGACACAGATTTCCAAATCTGTGGGGTAGGATCTTTTACCTTCCTTTTTTCTTCATTGAGTTGTCTACAAGTTCCTCTACCTACCCTCATTGTTTATGAAGACGCTTGATACGCTTTCGTCGATTTCTATCCTTGTGCAGGAAGGCAGCTAGCATGCCCTCAAAGGATGTCGGTCCATGGCGTGGGGCGTGTTCGCGTTCAGTAAGGATGGCAGGCAGCAATTGGCAGCGGTGCTGCGCGGGCTGCTGATCGCACAGCTCGTGGTCTCGCTGTGCATGGTCATCTTCTGCTACAACACGTCGCTGAGGGTCATGCTGCTGCTCAAACACGTGCACAAGGTAACGACCGTGACCCCTTGGTAACGAGAAGTCAGTAAGGATGACAGCCAGCAACTGGCGGCGGTGCTGCGCGGGCTGCTGATCGCACAGCTCGTGGTCTCGCTGTGCATGGTCATCTTCTGCTACAACACGTCGCTGAGGGTCATGCTGCTGCTGAAACACGTGCACAAGGTAACGACCGTGACTCCTTGGTAACGAGGAGTGAGTAAGGATGGCAGGCAGCAACTGGCGACGGTGAAACTGATCAGCCAGTTGGTGGTCTCGCTGTGCATGATCATCTTCTGCTAGAACACGTCGCTGAGGGTCATGCTGCTGCTGAAACACGTGCACAAGGTAACGACCGTGACCCCTTTGTAAAAAGGAGTCAGTAAGGATGACAGGCAGCAGCTGGCGGCGATGCTGCGCGGGCTGCTGAACGCAGCTCGTGGTCTCGTTGTGCATGGTCATCTTCTGCTACAACACCTCGCTGAGGGTCATGCTGCTTCTGAAGCACGTGCACAAGGTAAGGTCTGAGACTTCTTACTTGATACAGACTCAGTAAGGAGGACAGGCAGAGACAGGTGGCAGTGCCACTGATCAGCTAGTTGGTGATCTCGCTTTACATAGTCATCTTCTGCTACAACACATCGCTGAGGGTCATGCTGCTGCTGAAGCACGTGCACAAGGTAAGGTCTGAGACTTCTTACTTGATACAGACTCAGTAAGGAGGACAGGCAGAGACAGGTGGCAGTGCCACTGATCAGCTAGTTGGTGGTCTCGCTGTGCATGATCATCTTCTGCTAGAACACGTCGCTGAGGGTTATGCTGCTGCTGATACGTGCACAAGGTAACTTTTCCAAGATAGATCAGTACGGATAGCAGGAGCCAGGCAGTGTAGGTGGGAAGCTCGCGACCCCACAACTGCCGCTGTATTATAGTCATTGTCTACTGTGCGTCTCGTTATGGATCTTGCTTCCTAACATTAACAACCCAAACCCTGATTTAGAAAGGAAGGTCATGTTGAGTACTAATTAGTCATCTGTAGGCTAAATATTCAAAATTCTTTGTATGTAGGCCTGTTCGGAGAACTTTGCACACTTCCCAAATAATAATATGCTATTGCACCAAATAGAGCTTCTCCGATGAACAATCACCCAATCTTCTCTTACCCTCTATCTTACCCCTTTCTAGTTGACGGTATACTTACTCTACGGACTGATCTTGCTGCAAGCGTACTGCATGAAGCTCCACTACACGAGTGGGCTCCGTCTCATCACTCTGCTGCTGCAGTGCCCGCATTGGTCCAGGGCTACTTTAGCCAGTAGGATCTGGCTGGCTAGTGGAACCATCGTCGCATTCAATGGCATGTTGGTGTATGGAGCTTGCAGAGGCACTTTGACGGTGAGATATTTTGTGGTCCTCTCTTTATATTAACATTGCTCTAATGTTCAATAAAAAGTACGTTTAACTCCTTAAATCTGTCACGAATTGACGTCTTTGAGGCAGTGCGTTCCGTTATCCCACCTAAGGCAAATTGACTGAACATTATCTGTAGCCACAATACCTGTAGCCTAATTGACAGAATATCTGTAGCATAAAGCAAAAAAAGATGTCGTCTGTTTTGTGCGACTACCTTCATCAGTTCACTGTTTTTTGGTTCGTAGGCACTAATGAAGGAGTTGTCGTCTTCGCTAAGGATCGGCATATCGCAGTATCTAACCGAACCCACATGGAAACGATTGATGGACACCATGCAGGTTAGTGTGGTATCGAAGACGAAATGAAAGTGGTAGATTATTTTACCAAATTCAAATTCAAATAATTTATTTGTGAAACACAGGTAAGCAGTATGATGTACAAACAAAATATGTGTTCAAGCCGTGATCAGCCTTGTCGGCATACAAATGTTAAAGCGTGATTTTAAGTATAATATTATGTTAAAGAAAAGTAATAATGAGCAAATTAAATGTCAAAATCATAAATTTCAGTTAAATAAATTGCAAGATTAAAATAAATTAATGCAGGGCAGTCAATCGGATATTAGAGTCAGTATTGTCAAGGAAGAAATTGTAGAAAAACTTTATTTAAATTGTAGGAACTCATGTACTGAATAAAAACTGTTACTGACCAAAAATATAAATAGCTTTTGTTTAAAGATTGAGATATCAGTGCACTCTTTAATATGATTAGGTATTTTATTATAAATTTTCGGAGCCATAGCAAAAACACCCATGTCATAGAGGGCTGTCTTATATGACACACATCCATCAACGGCTATAAGAATATTGCGATTACGCGATCTCGGTATTATTTTAAACCTTGCACATAAATTGATTGGGGCTCTATTATTCAGGTGGAATTAAGCTGCTGTGGCGTGGAAAAGCCAAGTGATTGGCACGAGATCCCGTGGATCAACATGGACTTCCTCAATGAGGACTCCGATTTAGTTATGAGGTAAGTACTAATTTGTCTGTAAATTTATTGTTGATATTGAACAGTTCCTAAATATCGTAAAGCCCCTGGGTCTACGGGTGTCTATGGGCGACGGTAATCACTTAACAGCAGGTGATCCGTCTGCTCGTTTGCCTCCTGTCACATAAAAAAAAAACACTTTTTTTCCAACCTATTCAAAACGTTAGTAGGGTAGGATGTACCTACCCATTATTTTGTGAATCTTACGGTCCTATGGTCGGAAAAAGATAATTTTCTTCCCAAAGTTAATACTTACCGCTACAAGAACGTTATAACATCTAGCTATACCAGAATCGTGTACGTTATTTAGCACTAGTTAACAATTTTTTGTCATCATCATCATCATCTCAGCCGTAGGACGTCCACTGCTGAACATAGGCTTCCCCCAATTCTTTCCATGTTACACGTTTGGTAGCGGCCTGCGTCCAGCGCTTTCCTGCTACCTTTACGATGTCGTTGGTCCTTGTGGGTGGAGGTTCCACGCTGCGTTTTCCGGTACGCGGTGAATTTATTGTGCTGTACTGTATTGTGATCTGTCTGTGCCTTAGGTTAGCAGGCGCCGATGGCAAGGTGTTGCCTCCAGTGTCTCCCTACTCGTGTTGCACTCCGAGGGTACTCGCAGCCTGTTACCACGACCCCTTGCAGCAGGTAAACGCAGAATAATTATTATTACCATCTAATTTTATTAGTTTCTTTGTATTTTGTGAGCTTTCTAGGTTACATTTTTTTTACATTTTTAACTTTTATTGCAATAAAACTTTTTTCCCATAGCTTTGTCCACTGCAAATAAAGCTGTTTACGAGCGACACGTGACGCAAAGCATTTTGTGTCTTTGTATGAGGCCTTAGAGCAGTGCCCAAGATAACTTCTACAGCAATGGAAGCTATTCAGTTCGTTCTCGTTCGTTTCAACCGAAAGAAGTCCACTAATGGACAAAGGCCTCCCCCAAGGATTTCCACAAAGACCGGTCCTGCGCCGCTCGCATCCAGGCACCTCCCATTCAGTATCCATCTCGTTTCAAAGAAAATCTTCAAAGAGATCCTCCAAGATTTTTCAACGACCGATCTTGTGTGTTTTTTCAGAGTGAATGCCGCGAGATCTGGCGCGACTCTCCGCTTCTGCCCGCTTCGTTGCACGCGCGGGGTTGTGTGGAGGCGGTGCGCGGGCCGCTCACTAAAGCGCTGCTGGCGCTGCATTGCTTCAACACGCTGGTGCTGCTACTGCAGGTCAGTAGACAGAGTTCTGGTCGGGAGTACAAAGCGAGTGCCGCGACTCGCCGTTTCTGCCCGCTTCGTTGCACGCGCGGGGTTGCGTGGAGGCGGTGCGCGGGCCGCTCACTAAAGCGCTGCTGGCGCTTCACTGCTTCAACACGCTGGTGCTACTGCTGCAGGTAGGTGTAGACGTCACTCGTTACAGCGAACTGTACGGCTAGCACGAAAAACTTTCGAGTTCAAATCGTTTGCGTACTCGAATCGCCATCAAAAGATTTAGTAAGAAAACTACAACAGCGCCCTTGTGAACGTGTCGTAAAGTGAACTTAGTATGAGATGTGGTTGCACGAAACTTATTTTGAGAATCAAAATTGTCACGTTATCGTTTAATTCGTAGATTGAGTATCGAATTTTATCGAATACGCAAACGATTCGAAGAAGAAAGTTGTTCATGCTAGAGGTACTGAATTGGATTTGGATCAGATGCCAGTGCGAAAACGCTCTTACTATTCGAACAACAGAAGAAGCATTTCACTTTTTTAGATTGCCACCCTTCAACCAACCAAAAATCTTCTGCACCTGGACAAAAATATCCCGCAAGGACTCTCACAACTACCGATTGTCAGTCCGAGTGGGTGAGGATGCCCTCATTTAAGTTTTCCAGTTCGTTCGAGAACATTCATTCTTGTTTCAAAAGGCCCTGGCAACGAGTTCCCACCTCAAGCTGTCGTATTTTGACAGCTTCAAAAATACACTATAGATGACCCACGCTGAACTGTCTCACCAAACTCAATGACAGGGGGGCGCTACCATCGTTCAACTATATGGTTTCCAACATGGCAAAAATCGGAACCAGCGATCCGGTATTGACGGTGGCGCCCCGCTGTCAATGTCATAGATAGGACAGTTCAGTATTTTGGAACTATAATAGACATGGCCTTTTTTCTCACTTGGTACTCTGAGCACGATTTATGGGGCCCTTTCTACTGTGTGTGATCACTAATGCTACAACCACACCAACGCGTGCAGATCGCCATCGCCGGCGCGATCTTATGGAAATGACAAGTCGCGTGAATGTCATGGGTCGCGCGACCTGTCATTGGCTTTTGATCGCGTCGGCGTTGGTGTGGTTAAAGCTTAACAGAAAAGTTCTAATTTGCATGAAATTTCCTTTTTTTAGGACAAAAGCCCGCTTGATCGTTTAATGCCAGGACCCAAGACGCTCTTGTATTATAGATCGGGGACGTCACATTTGAATATAGATGACACACGCTGAACTGTCCCTCCAAACTCAATGACAGGGGGGCGCTACCATCGTTCAACTATATGGTTTCCAACATGGCAAAAATCGGAACCAACGATCCGGTATTGACGGTGGCGCCCCACTGTCAATGTCATGGATAGGACCACAGAGCATGGAATCGTCGCGCGCCGATTCCATGCTCTGTGGATAGGACAGTTCAGTATTTTGGAACTATATCCTATTTTGTTCGCAGCTGGTGATCATGGTACTGACACAGCTGTTACGAACAAGCGCACGCGCAGCGGTGCTGCGAGGCGACGGCTCCGGCCCGGGCCGTGCCTTCTTGCTGGGCGACCTGCGGGATTATACTGCTAATAAGGTGAGCTGCTAGTTTACTATGATACTGTGTTTAATAAATACTACAGATCTGCCTCTACTTGGGTAGTACAAAGTCAGTCTTGTCAAAAAAAAAAATTAGTACCTTTGAAATCAATAAATTATATGCGCCCAACCGTAATGGTCATGCGAGTTGTTGATGAATTATTTTATACTCTGCACTGCACGAATTTATGAAAAGTTGGCATTCTGCGAAGTTATCTTTTTGCGAGCGGTTGGCATTCTGAGCATTAACGATATACTCGACTTTGGTTTATAATGCAACGCACGGAACTTGCACAGGGGCAAGTTTAAGTATCCACGCGACGTTAGTCGATATTGATTTCGCCTAGATCTAGCTAGTCAGTATGTTCAATAAAGGATTCCGGGGGGACGGCGCGTACGCAGTCCCCACTACCAAAAATTACGCATCCGAGTTATCCACATTAGGGATAATCGCAGGGGTCAACCGTTCCGCAGTGCAATGGAACAGCCTCGCCCTGGGGGAACCGCCTTCATGATCACGGTGTCCCCTATGCCAGGTAAGTATGCTTTGGCTGCGGCGGCCCGGGGTAGTCTAGAAGGGAAAAAAAATCTGGACACCGCGGGACAGAAATACGCGTCTCAATCGCCTGAGCCATCTAGCGTGTGTCGCACGCAACCAAAGCGTGCTTATCAATGGGCATAGTTAACAACGCCACCTGGCGGATATCACAAAAAATATGTGGCATGTATCCACAATATAATAACGCTGCAACGCCATTACACAAGATGGAGCTCGATTGTTTATTATTCGGATTATATTATAAGAACACAAAAAATCTCAGGCAGTCTCAGTAAAAGGCCTTTCTGATAAATTGTAGATTGAAACTCAAAGGAAGCTGGGGAGTACTAATGCAAAAAACGCGAAGCTATATTAAATTAAAATGCTTTTTACATTTCTTAATAACCAGTGACAGTGGGTTACCGTGCCAAGGGCAAAGCTTACGACATTGAATTTGTTACTGTTTGTTTTTGTCCAGCTGCCTAAACACATTTAACATGTGGTACGAATACAAAGAAAATACTGTGCAAAGGCAAACTATGTCAATAATGTGAATTGATAAATGATAGCAAAAGTTAAAATCACGCGTAGTTATGAGAATTTAGACGAGTCACATTCTAGAAGTAGTTATTAACTTCTACGCTTTGATTAAAAATAATATGTACTTATCTCAGAATAATTTACTAATACATATCGCACGTTCATAATCAAACTGTCACTATACAAAAAAGTAGATTTTTCAGGAAAAGCATTTGAAATGCTCAAATTTTAAAACCTTTGCAAAATGAGCAAAATGCTATTAAATGTTTTGTTTTTTGTTAAATACCAGTAGTGGCTTGTTTGGCTTTTACGGAAATATAATTATCTTTCAAATTATGATAATGGTTTATTTAATATTTATTTTTTTCCCTAAAAATAGTGTCACTTTTCCACTAAAATTGTGACAGTGACAGTTTTCAATTAAAAACATGTTAATGTTGTATTATTAATTCCGGTAGAAATGTCACTATTTTCATATAAATTTGACGATGAAAATTTCAAAATGATTATTATTAAATAAAACTAACATAGAAAAATCAGTAATTTTAATGAACTTAAAACTTAATAATTTGGATTAAGTGGTACCAATGGTAACAGTAATAAATGTAAATTCTCGATCAGAAATAAATACGTTACACACATGGAATTACTATAAAATTACATCACATAAATCAACTGCTTAGAAAATAAGGTACTCTCTTGTTCAGGCAGCCTTTAAACAACAAGAACTTGATGACCTCGATGAACTTGACGAACTAGATAGTGATTTTTGATTTTTCATGGGAAAAAGGCTCAGAGAAGTAGGTTTAAATTCTGGATCATTATCCAGCAGCCATTACCTCTGCGAGCTATGTGCCCCGCCCACTGCCACTTGATTTTAGCGATTCTGCGGGCTATGTCGGTCACTTTGGTTCTCCTGTGGATCTCCTCATTTCTGATTCAATCATGTAGGGAAACTAACTGAGCATCGCACGCTCCATCTCCTTTGGGTGACCTCTCAGATTCATAAAATATCACTGGCAACACACATGATCAAACTTTTGTCTTGAGGCACTGCGGTATTTCGGACGTGAGAATATCACGAAGCTTCCCGAACGCTGCCCAGCCGAGTTGGATTGACGATTGACCTCTTTCTCGAAGTTGGACCTACGTAACTGGACTGTTTGTCCCAGGTCAACAAACTTTCGAGTGTAGAGTCTCCAGACAAGTGCTACATGCACATTTGACATGTTTTTTGTCTTGTCCATATTCATTTTCATACTCATTCATCAGGCCCACTTGTTGAGAGGCTCTACTATCGAGCATTATGCCTAGATCTTCCACAGTCTCAGCCATGATTACGACATCGTCCGCAAATCGAAGGTGGATTATGTACTCGTTGATATTTATGCTGAATCCGCTCCAGTTCAGAAGCTTGAAAACATCTTCCAGGGCGGTGTTGAACAGTATCGGAGATATGACATCTCCCTGTCTCACCCCTTGCTGCAACTGGATGAGTTTCGAGTCCTGATCCTGGAGACGAACCGACATTGTGGCGTTTTCGTACAAGCCTGTCAACACTTCGATGTATCTATAGTCAATTTGGCACCTTTGGAGAGACTGTAGCACTGCTCAGATCTCGATCGAATCCAAGGCTTTTTCATAGTCCACAAACGCTAGACAAAGTAGTAATTACCTTGATAATTTCTTTGATTTTACTAGTGTTTGGATTGCCTGGTGGCATTTTTGTTAGATAAAATTATAACTACTTAATCATTTAAAAATCTTTCTTGTTGTTTTAATATTTCACTATTTGGATAAACATAATATTCTACGAAGTGATGAACAATATTTTTAAAAATGTAAGAGAAATATTGTCACTTTTTGTTTTAAGGCGTTTTTCGTATTACTTTATTGTGACTTATCTTATGGTATTGGAGTAAAAGCGTCTTTATGCTAAAAATGACGTTTTTCAACACAGAGTTTACATAACTATCACGGCGTGCCCGTCCAGATCCCGTCACTACTAAAAACGTGTCACTGTTACTCACAACAAATGCCGGTTTTCCCATTAAACTCCATAACGACACTAGTGATATCTGCCGAACTATTTGAGCTTTAAGCGTGGGTTTTTTACAGCATGCACTTTTCGCGGAGCGCTGATAGATGGCGTTGTTAATTCAATTTCTCCCAATTTCGTATAGTGACGGTTTGATTATGAACGTGCGATCATCAAAAAGACAAAAATATAAAAAGGTATCTACCTTCACATACAGTAAATAACATGGCTTATTATTTCAAATGATTTGCTGCTATTGCTAAAGGACAATCAATTTTTAATAATACATATTAAAGCTAATATAAAACTGGCACCCAAAAAATACCACTTAGAATTTAGCCATCAATCAAAAGTAAATGCTAGTTTATCTGCTCAGTAGTATTAAAAAATATTTAAAGTAATTAAAAAAATTGGCATCCAAATATACCATTGTTAGAATTTAGTCAAATAATTTTTATTACTACTAAGCAAATGGGAATAAAAAATATTTGAAGTAATTAAAAAAATTGGCATCCTAAAATACCACGGTCAGAGCATTTTTTGGGGAAAATGATACACAATGATAGTCTACCTGCCTGCTCAATAGTAATAAAATAAAAATTACACCCAAAGTAAGTAATTGTTTGAAGTTAAACTGGGAAGGGAGGGTTAGAGACATATTGTTAGAACCCCGATCCACGGAAACTTGTTAACTCAGCGCCATTATTATTATTTTAATACCTTCTATAATATCTTCTTTCATTTGATAACTTTATTTGTAGTAGTGTGGAATACCTAACCCCCAAGTATTCTTGCAATATTAGTGGAAAGTGGAAACCGACCCTTGTAATTTTTATCACCATTTTCTAAAACTGCTCAGTCTCACTCATATTTTGGAATTGTATTTCTCAGGAATTAAATATTATTGTAGATATTGTATTGTTGGTTACTACAGCATATTAAGAAGAGATATTTAAGAGATAAAAAATATTTATGATACCAAAAAAGCCAATCAGCTTTTAAGGTTATGTCACAGTTATGTGTACTCATGGCTATTTGAGTTTAGATTGTTGCATAATTATCATCTTCGATCATGTTTATTAATAAAATGTGATTTATATCCGGGAAACTGAATCACAAACAACCAAGCTGCAGCTAGCGCGATGACCTTCCTTGTATTTTGTATGACTGTGCACTGTATGCATTTATGCCTCATATTAGGTATTTTTGTTGATTTTCACCAGATGGCGTTGGCGGAGTAATTTGATTCTGGTGTTATTTTAATTAATTTAAGCAAGTTATTTTACTACTGACTTAGGGAACTCAAACAAACGTTATCTTATAAGGTAACCGTAGAGGTAACCCTCTAACCCTCCCTTCCCAGTTTAACTTCAAACAATTACTTACTTTCGTACCTTACCTTACCTAGAGGTAGAGTCGTGAATATTATTCTTCTTGATTTAATATTTGCTGCAAGATGGCGTTGTTCAGTTGCCCGTTGTATTGCGTCGCGTCACGCTTTGGTTGCGCGCGACACACGCTAGATGGCTCAGGCGATTGAGAAGCGTATTTCTGTCCCGCGGTGTCCAGATTTTTTTTCCCTTCTAGACTACCCCGGGCCGCCGCAGCCAAAGCATACTTACCTGGCATAGGGGACACCGTGATCATGAAGGCGGTTCCCCCAGGGCGAGGCTGTTCCATTGCACTGCGGAACGGTTGACCCCTGCGATTATCCCTAATGTGGATAACTCGGATGCGTAATTTTTGGTAGTGGGGACTGCGTACGCGCCGTCCCCCCCGGAATCCTATAAATAAGTAAATACTAAAGTGTGGTTTAAAATTACACGGAATTTTGTAATTTTTCAGACGTGTGAACATTCCCACTAGAAATAGAGAGCTTTTTCACAAATTAGAAAATAAACCTTTATTAAATTTAAGGTTTCAATTTAAAACCTAAGACTAAAAAATGTTTTTTTGAGTTTTTAATATCGTCAGTGGAAAGGAAAAAATGCTAAAGCGCCATTTTGGCCAAAATGAGTTATATACATTGTTGGATAGGATTTTTTTTTCTGCGTCGATCTATCTAGGTTTCAACTCAATCCGAGAACTTTTTTGGCGCTTTAGCATTTTGAAAAATGGTAGGTATTTCTAAAATCACCGCCCTTGTCGCTGCTAAAACGACGTGTTTTCAGTGTTTTTGCAACAAGAGTCGCGTAAGGTTTTTTTTGCTGGCAAAATATTTTTGCTTTCACAACATTAAGTATTTTTTTGTTATTTAAGAACTAGAATGACCTGTTACTTTAGTAATTTGAGCTTTTTGAGTTTTATTGTTCATTTGTATATTAGTAGTTATTCATGGTTGTTGTTCAAAATGATTTGGTGTGTAAGCAAAAGTAAGTGAACAAGATTCGATTAATTTTGGCGCTTTAGCAAAAAGTAGTCTTTTTTTAATAAGCTTTAAAGTGTTTTAGCGAAAATGAGAGCATTTATCAAAGCAAAAACTGTAGTAGTTAAGTATTATTAACAAAGACACCTCAAACATACTTGTGACTATAAGCATTCGCACTCGGTTCACTAACAAGTGCATGCAAAGATACAAGAATATTGCAACTATCCAAATAAATCATTTACTCCCTGAGCACGCATTTATGCCGGTGGATTCAATGCACTCAGTCATTAAAAAAAATGTTCGTTCGTTTCAGCCCGAATGATGTTCACTGCTGGACAGGCCTCCAGGTCCAAGGATTTTCACAAAGACAAGGCCTGCGCCGCTCGCATCCAGGCACCTCCTGTAACCACCACCTCCAGATCGTCGGTCCACCTAGTGGAGGCCTGCCCACTGCCACTAGATTTTAGCGATTCTGCGGGCTATGTCAGTCACTTTAGTTCCCCTGCGGATCTCCTCATTTCTGATTCGATCACGCAGGGAAACTCTGAGCATAGCACGCTCCATTGCCCTTTGGGTGACCTTGAGCCTTCTTATGAGGCTTTTATAAGCGACCACGTCTCAGATCCACAAGCCAAGAAAAAAGGGTAACAAACACTATTGTATGGACGCCGCGCCGTCTAATTGGCCTGCCTGCAGTATATGCTCTATCAAGAAAAGTTCCCAAACTAGTGGCAAGATAAGTCTTTTCCTGGCTTCTTGAGGATGAAGTGAGCCGTCTTCCATTGTTTGGGGAAATACGCAATAGATAGGCATTTGTTTGCAATTTCCTTCGTTTGCTCTTTGCTCTTTTAAAATTTCGCTCTCTATCAGATGTCGGAGAGCGTGTGGTGTGGTTTGTCTACTGTCACGGAATCATCTGGATAGAAGGAGTTGGCTAGAAGGTCAGCCGATTGTTCTGGGCAGAGTGTCTTGCCGTTAAAACCATTCAGGAGCATGTCCTCTTGTCGTCCTTGAGCTTTCCCGATGATTCCATAGATTCCATCCCACATGTTTTCTTTCTCGTGTGTCGAGCAGAACTCATTCCAACTCTTTGTTTGCGCCTCGCTGGTCTTCTGTGCGTATTCTTGTTGCCTCACTTTCACCCAGACAGAGAGAATAGGTTATGGCGTTGTGGTCTGAAGTGACTAGCGTTCTGTCCACTTTCTCTTTAATCCTACCCAGTAGTGGCTGACTGCACGCTGTCACATCCACTATGCTTGTGCACAATCTGCTGTCGATATTTTTTGAAAGAAGGAACTGTAAGCTTCACCTAAGCTTTCGGAAACGCTGCCCACCATTGTTTCTTGTAGGCGTTCATGTCTCCCCCTATAATGATGTATCAATTGAGTGTTTAGCTTTTTGCACATGCTTTATATCTAAAGCTCAATTGGATTGTCTCCCTCATAATACACGGACACAAATTTTAATCCTAGTTTCATCCTGCCTGCCTCCAGTATTACCGCGGCCTCCGTCTCCGTGACCAGTTGGGGGTCGTGAATGACTCAATCGGTCACCGAAGACTATAATCGCGGCTTTGACTGGTTTCAGCCGTCTGAGGATGCACTGAATGACTTTTGTGCCAGGAAATTGCTTAACCCTTCCACTGAATCCCATGTATAATTCTTGCATGAGTGCTATGGTTATGTCCTTGTCCTCGGCTGCTTGCAGCAGTTCGGCAGTGGCTTGCTTGGAGCGTCTCAGGTTAGCTTAGATGATGTTGAAGCTTTCACAAATCAAATCTCCCAAAATACCACGGACACGGTATTCTAGGAGATTTGAACTCTGCATGTTTAGGGTGCTCTTAGCAGTCTGCTGTTCTGGAAAGCGCTAAGTAGTCCTAATTTTGTTTTTCTGGGCATTCATCACTTTATCACTGAATGCCATGTGGTGGTGGATGTTGGATGTGTCAGTTCTCGCCCTCGCATTTTTTCCACGATAGTGGTGTGCCTTATTTTCAGGCTGGACAGTTTAGCCATGAGTAAGTCCCTCCGCAGTTCCTCTCCCTTTTTGCATAAGGCTTTGGTATGTCCAAAACAAAGGCATTTGGCGCATTTCGCTAGTGGGGTCTTCTACCGGTCTTATCTCCAGACCTGTGTGGACTGCCCCCACCTCGAACAAGCGTTTGTAGAGAATGGGCGACACTTCAATACATAGCATTGTAGCGGCACGTTCCTAGCCTGTAAGCCCTTCGAAGAGTTTCTTATTTTGGGTCTTTAGATTGTCATCATTTTCCACCTTTAGACCTTTGGTTTTGAAGTCAAAAGTGGTTCTGACGGTCTTATGACATTGTAGCCGGTTAAGCTTGAGTCCGTCGATTTGACTGTCAGTGTGTGGTTTGGCTTTTTTGGTGGGATGGACATGGTGGTGGCCGCGTAAGTCACCACCCACCATGTCCATTCTACCAAAGGTTCCCACCAGTGGTTGGTGGTGGTCATTAAAATTGTTAAGTGTCCCTACTTTTGTTCACTATAATTAACAATTTAGTAATTACTTACCACTAACCCGTACCCGGTTAGAAGTAATGACAATCAATTATTTGTGATGTTAGGATAATTAAGCATTTTTTCGTCATAAAACATAATACCTATTTAATCATTAAGCATTACTTTTGCTTAAAACGTTTTATGTAGTAAGAGTTTAGTAACATTTGTTTACATTCGTTCTATAGGGTCTCCGCAAGTAAGCAAATATTCATGTAGGCTCCATGGATAAATCGCTCCTTACGCATTTTTTCGCTGGCGCATGCGACTATCTTATTTTGTAGTTTAGTAATTTATCTTCGACTCACTTATTAAGCTGTATCTCACTAAGTATTTTTTCTCTTTTATCAAAAACGTTGTTTAAATAATTTAGCTAATATTTACTTATTGGTCGCTGGATATTTGATTATAAATGGAGGTTAGCAGTTTTACCCTGACTAACATTTCATGAATTATCATAGCATTTTTTCTAAAGCGACACCTATTTTACGATCTAAAAGAGCTACAAACCTGGTGTTTTTATTAAAATATAGGCAACAAATCAAGAACACGATTGCATTTTAAAATAACTGTTTAACATTAATATCAAAAAAGATACGAATTTTTTTCGTGAAAAAAAAACTTTGATCCTCATTTCCCACAAGTACGGTTTTGGCGCTTTAGTCTTTTTTCCTTTCCACTGACGATATCATATTTTTGAAGTTACAATAATAATATCCATAGGCTACAAACCTTTTTTATGAAAACCCTTGCTGGCGACAGATCTGGTAACACCGGTGCTAACTGCTAGGCTAGGCCATGGCAGCCGTCGTCTATGGACTGCAGTCTAGCAACGGTGTTAGCCATCTTGTTTTTGCTATATTATACTGTTACCTTGTTTTAAATGTGATCTAGAATATAGTTTTATTTAAAGTAGTCGCACTTTTCATTTCTGTAGCTAACAACCCTTTTGTTAGTAAAATCTTCGCTTTGTAAAATAGGTAGCCAATTTAACAAGATGCCAATTTTATAATCGAAGTTAATTATGATGACGACAATGATGATTGATGATCAATACATGTTTTCGATAATATGTTGTTTACTGTGATAAAAACGCGATTGATTTTTTCCATAGAATCACTAAAATGTACATTATAATTTGTGTATATTGAATTCACAAAACAAACAATATTCATAGTTGTAAGTTGTACCTACTTGATGTAATTTCGTTTCATATTTTTATACATACCTTTATTCCAATAATTCAAAGCAAAAAAGGTTTATTACATCTGAATTGTCAAAAAATTACAGCTGTCAAAATTCCCTTGAAATAAAAATCAGACTTTAGTTGAGTTCCAGCCTATAATTTATCAGAAAGGCACTTTACTAAGACTGCCTGAGAATTTTTGATAATCCGAATAATCATAAACAATCGAGCTCCATCTTGTGTAATGGCGTTGCAGCGTTATTATATCGTGGATAAATGCTACACATTTTTTGTAATATCCGCCAGGTGGCGTTGTTAACTCTGCCCATTGATAAGCACGCTTTGGTTGCGCGCGACACACGCTAGATGGCTCAGGCGATCGAGACGCGTATTTCTGTCCCGCGGTGTCCAGATTTTTTTTCCCTTCTAGACTACCCCGGGCCGCCGCAGCCAAAGCATACTTACCTGGCATAGGGGACACCGTGATCATGAAGGCGGTTCCCCCAGGGCGAGGCTGTTCCATTGCACTGCGGAACGGTTGACCCCTGCGATTATCCCTAATGTGGATAACTCGGATGCGTAATTTTTGGTAGTGGGGACTGCGTACGCGCCGTCCCCCCCGGAATCCTTTGAGTAAAGACTAGTTAAAATTAAGGCACTCCTTACTCGGCAAGTAGTTGGGTTGGGTGCGGGATCGGTCGATCGATACCAAATCGGTGTAGTGTGCGAATAACAAATAGCCCGACCCAATTATCTGCCGAATTAAAGTCTACGGGGTGTTTTCATAGGCAGAATTAATGAAACACTGCATAAAATCCTGTATACTTACGGCGCGTGCGCACGGGTGAATTTTGTCACCGTGACAGTATATCTCTTTTTCTCTTTATAACGGTGTAAAAGAAAGAAACAGATACTATCGCGAATAATACTGCCATGGCGACAACAAAGTCAACCATGTCCCATGCGCGCGCCTTATGCATAGCGGCATATTACGTAACGTGGATCGTGGTGGTGGTCTATTTATAGCCAGGATAACTAGTGTAGCATAAAATGTATGTTTTCAGACACTTGATTATGGCGTAGATTTATTGCTTGAAAGCTGCACAGGAATAATGTTTCCTATTTCCTGAAAGCTTACCTTCTACTATTTTGACATACGAATTTCCAAAGTTACGTGTGACAGCAGTTTTTATTCAAAACTAGCTTTCCGCCCGCGGCTTCGCCCGCGTGGAATTTTGTCTGTCACAGAAAAACAATATCGCGCGCGTATTTGCTCACCGTTTAGACCTACCCTGGACTACGACAAACATTTTAAAACCAAAATCAGCTCAATCGGCCCAGCCGTTCTCGAGTTTTAATCAGACTAACGAACATCAATTCATTTTTATTTATATAGATAGATTGTTATTCCAGGACGACTGCCTCGACCCGATCGAGTGTGGCGGCGCGAGCGCAGCGCGGGCGGCGAGTATATGCTGCGTGCGGCACGCACACACGCGCGCGCGGCCCGCACGCAGACACGCGCGGTCGCACGCGCAGCTGCGTGCTTCGGCTAGGGCTAGTGGTGAGTTGATATTATTTTTCTGGATCTTCGAAGATGCTGGCCCCTAGGCTAGGATGTGCGACGTGATAAAATCTTATCGATGATTTTATAAGACAAATGTATGGGCTTATCGATAAAAGTTTATCATGGCGCGCATACTAGGCTTACAGGTCACTACAATGGCGGCAAAGTAGTCAAATCAATACCTATTAAATACTTCCGCCATCTTATGTACTTCTATAGGTGCTATTTTGTATAAAACATCTTGAATTTCCAAGGGGTTAGGGGAAAAATATGGATATTTTACGTGTTGAACTGCGTAAGAGGGCAGAGGGCCCGTATAATTTATAGGCGTATGTGAAATACATTAAAAATTGTAACTTATTTGTGTACCCTTTCAGATAAGTGTCTTCGAAGACATGAAGAATTTTAGCAGAGACTGTAAGTTTTTCTTTGTAATTATATTGTGCATAGACAGTAGGTGTTATTCTCATAATTCAGTGTAAATAAAACTTCGGATTTCAATCAATGCAAAGGCTTTATTTGACTTTATTATAAACATTCCTTACTATCTAATAGTTAAGTAACAATGCGTGAATGCGAATCGAAAGCCGTCGGTACGCTTGTGCGGCGTTAAATACATCCGTATAAATAATAAATATCGATAAATATCTGAGATTCCTACTCTGCAAAACTATTTCGGGTATATTCTGCCCGTCTCTCTCACTCAAGTTGGAATATAAGTATGGGAGAGAGAGACGAGTAGAGTCGGTTAAGAAATAGTTTTGCGGAGTAGCTCTATTCACGGGTGACGTCGTCGCGTCCGCCGCTGCTTCACATGTCTTTTACACGACTTCCCTAACCGACGTAACAAATATACAAAAAGTTATATACAAGCGGCGGGCGCCACGTTAGCACCAACTGGAATCGGTGTTGCGACCTGCCACCGATAAACCATCGATGTCGTGCCACGAAATATCGATTGGAATAACGTCAAAAGGGAACGTGACATCACTAGTCCACTGAAATACTGTTTATAATGTGTAAAACTTCGTGTCTGTAGAATTTGTATGGAAATATTCAGGCGTGATTCGCGCCTACTGGTACTGTACTACTATTACATACTTGGGATTTTTAAAATCATCTGGTTTTTGGGATAATATTGCGGATGTCACGTCGGGTTAACTCGATATCCTCATCGACATAGCAGATTCGAAGTCGACAATCGATAGGGTATATCGAAACTTTCGCAACACCAACTGGAATGTACCGCGCGCTCGGCCGCCGCGTTTGCGCGAAAGGCGGCGGCGAACGCGCCTCGCCGACCATACATCGGCCTACTTCATACATTTATTCCATACAACCGACTCTAGATAGCCACAAACTAAGTCGCGACCAGTGGCGTGAAACTCGCTGTCAAATGTGACAAGAATCTTAGGGCCTTTGCATGCTCGATGCGATTATCAAGTCACTGGCCACGAGCTCATACAAAATGACGGTTTTGTTAATTAACTTGTGTTTGTGGCACTAAAATTCAATATCAGCTTGCAGCTGATTAAAATATTATACAGAACTGGCACATGGGAGTTTGATTGAAAATGCCAATCCCGTCTTTTTTTGCATTTTTGATTTCGAAATCGTTACCATCAATGGCAATATCTACATCTTAGAGGGGTAGCGATAGTTACTGTCATTGAGTGGTCACGATTTCACACTGTTTCAGATAAGCTTTTAGAAACATTAATAGTATAGATGACCCACGCTGAACTGTGCCACCAAACTCAATGACAGGGGGGCGCTACCATCGTTCAACTATATGGTTTCCAACATGACAAAAATCGGAACCAGCTATCCGGTATTGACGGTGGCGCCCCACTGTCAATGTCATGGATAGGACAGTTCAGTATTTTGGAACTATATTATCAGTTTTAAAATTGACACGTCATCATCAAAGTTAAAACGGTTGCATCGTAACTAAAACCTAACCCAAGTTGCAGTGCTGGTTGATTTTTTCTAAAAAACTTCGATTTCGGTTTCGGGATCATAGCGGCGGGGGGCCTTCGGGGTAGCGCAGGACCGGCTCGAGGGCAAGCCCGGGCGCGCGGCAGTCTGAATGCGCGTGGGGCGCCAGGGCCGCGGCCCCGAGGAGCAACAGTAGGAGCGCCTGGAAGGGTAACGAAGCGCGAGCCACGCGACACACGAAACGCAGCCCGCGCTGCAGCCGGCCCAGCTCTTGGTCTTCGGTTTCTTCACTTACGACCACGCTGTGGAGAATTTGGGTGTTTAGAATATGACGGAGCACTACCGGTTAACTGAGGGCTACCGTGTTTGCGCTCACTAGTTGACGCCACTAGCGAGTGACAGGATCAAATGATCAGAGTAAATACAAATGAGTAGGTCATCTTCATAGAAATGCACCGAGCGCGGTTTGTATGTGAGCGCGCCAATGAGACAATCTTATCTTTTCTGCTCAAGATAATTCAAATCATTCAATTCCCCGCTCCGTGTTGAAGCAGTTCTTTAGGTGCTTTGATTAGGATTGTTCGTGTTAAAGTTTAAGTTTTAATAAAATATCATTGACAAGATGGCATCTGACCCTGAGATTAAGGATGGATTCAATCTGCCAGTATGGATGAAAAATAAGCCAGCAAAAGACTTCGAAGCGTTTGCTGGATCACCACCAGCTATACGTATGCGGCGCGCACGCACACACTGACAAAATTCACCAAAATTCACCGCGCAACCACGACTGGAACCCGCTAATCCGCGCAAAATTTTGTCAGTGTGCGCTCGGTGCGTTTCTATGAAGATAACCTACTCATTTGTATTTACTCTGACATGATTTTACCCGACATTGGCGCCAATCTATTAACTGAATGAGGGCCGCAATATATGCGCTCATTAGTTGGCGCCACTGGCAAGTGACAAGATCTTACTCGACCGAGTGACACTGACCTGGTGAGTTCAAATATGGTAGCCCACATTGATTTGAGACCGTGGAGCTACTCTGTAATGTGCAGTTCATTAAAGTCTATGGGCAAGCGATATTTTCGGCTCTTTTCGTCTTTCTCACTTATTACGAAATGTAGAAGAGTGAGAAATAGATGGAATTGATAGGTATACCGAAAATCATATTACAGAGCAGATCCTCCACGGTCTCGAGTCAGTTAAACGGTAGTTTTTTTATAATGAAATGATTTTGAAGAAATACATGCGCAACAGAAGAAACTTGTCAATGAAGTTTTCATGATTATGAGAAATGACGCATGCACGGATGTTTGTTTTTAATTTATAATTTCAGTCTTTTAATTTGACTAGATTTAAAGCTTTAAAATTCAAGACTTTGAAAATAAAAAATGAGATCAGATGTTAAAAGGTTGATTCTAAAACTAGCTCTATTTTCTAGTCTATGTAAATGTTATGCAAAAGAAGAGGTGTTAGGCATCAAACTACTGTTTGTGTAAGGTCTATTTTTGTCAGCAGTCAGTCTCAAAATTTCATACTAATTATATTACGCTTTAAATTGTATTTACAATACTACACAAGTGTAAAAACTGTTGAGTGCAAATTGTGTTCTGACTGATCGCTGACAAACTTGACGCTGCCAAACTCGACGCTGACAAATCAGTGAACTGTACTCACTCGGACTCGTCCAGGGGCGGGAGGTGCATGGCAGACATCTGGTCCTGCTCCTCCTCCATGAGCTAAGGAGGAAACAATCGTCAACATACGGTGCGAAGCGGCTACGGTGTATTATGGGGTCGACGCGCAAACACTATAGTACTAGATACGTGTTAGTTCTAAAGGCATTTAGGATCAATGGGGTTTCGCGTTACAAAGGTTATAAGTTCGTAATGATCAAAATACAAAATCTGATATTTCAACTTCGACAAAAAATGCCATTAGTTCCAGACTCTAGAGGCATTTAGGATCAATGGGATTACGCGTTACAAAGGTTTAAGTTCGTAATGATCAAAATATAAAATCTGACATTTCAACTTGACAAAATGCCAATCGTTAGTTTTTATAGTGTTTGCATTTCGATAAATCAAAGGGAAATCTAAGTTGTTCAAAACAATTTAATCTCAAATCGTAAAACGGTTGGTTCTAATCAATTCAGGTCTGTCAGTAGGATTCTATTGTACGGCAAATGAACAAAACAAGCTGCTGTACGGTGGCTCTGACGGTGCTCGGTGGTCGGGGAAGCGGTGGGAAGCAAAGGAAAAATACTTCGTTAATCTATTTATTTTTTATTTTGGCTTAAGGCCAACTTTGTCTTTAAAATTATCTGATTATCAATTTTAATTTGTAAACATGACTATGTAATTTTTTTGGACAAAATAAACAGTAATCTATTTCCTTCAAAAAAAAATTTTAATTTGACATAACTTTTTAGCTCATTTAAATACTTCAGATGTGGGTATCCGACCAATAACTGTTCAAATATAGGATTAATTTCCACCAATTTTCATATCCGTCAAAATTGTTATAATTTTACATTAGTAACAAACGTTACGGGCTTCCCATTACTACATTTTATTTATTTTATTTTATTTAAAACAAGTTACATAGCATTTCCAAATATTAATGATAACTATTGACGGTGTCACAAAAACATCAACATTTATTGTATCGACTTCCTCGAATTCAAACTACACAATAATGTGGGTAGTTGTAACTCAATGGGGGTAGTTAAGTACCTGCGGCGCGGCGGCGGCGGCGGCGGCGGCGAGCGCGGAGGCAGCTTATTATGGACTTTACTTAGTAACAAACTTTAAGGGCTTCCCATTACTACATCAACATTTATTGTAAAATCTCCCTCGAATTCTAACTACACAATAATGTGGGTACTTCTAACTCAATGGGGGTAGTTAAGTACCTGCGGCGCGGCGGCGGCGTAATTTCCACCAATTGTTAAATTAGTCTTACTTGTTATGACTTAACATTAGTAACAAACGTTAAGGGCTTCCCATTACTACATCAACATTTATTGTAACTTCCTCGAATCCAAACTACACAATAATGTGGGTACTTCTAACTCAATGGGGGTAGTTAAGTACCTGCGGCGCGGCGGCGGCGGCGGCGGCGGCGAGCGCCGAGGCAGCTTATTATGGACTTTACTTAGTAACAAACTTTACAGGCTTCCCATTACTACATCAACATTTATTGTAAAAACTTCCTCGAATTCAAACTACACAATAATGTGGGTAGTTGTAACTCAAACGGGGGTAGTTAAGTACCTGCGGCGCGGCGGCGGCGGCGGCGGCGGCGAGCGCGGAGGCGGCTTATTATGGACTTTACTTAGTAACAAACTTTACAGACTTCCCATTACTACATCAACATTTATTGTAAAAACTCCCTCGAATTCAAACTACACAATAATGTGGGTACTTCTAACTCAATGGGGGTAGTTAAGTACCTGCGGCGCGGCGGCGGCGGCGGCGGCGGCGAGCGCCGAGGCAGCTTATTATGGACTTTACTTAGTAACAAACTTTACAGGCTTCCCATTACTACATCAACATTTATTGTAAAAACTTCCTCGAATTCAAACTACACAATAATGTGGGTAGTTGTAACTCAAACGGGGGTAGTTAAGTACCTGCGGCGCGGCGGCGGCGGCGGCGGCGGCGAGCGCGGAGGCGGCTTATTATGGACTTTACTTAGTAACAAACTTTACAGACTTCCCATTACTACATCAACATTTATTGTAAAAACTCCCTCGAATTCAAACTACACAATAATGTGGGTACTTCTAACTCAATGGGGGTAGTTAAGTACCTGCGGCGCGGCGGCGGCGGCGGCGGCGGCGAGCGCCGAGGCAGCTTATTATGGACTTTACTTAGTAACAAACTTTACGGGCTTCCCATTACTACATCAACATTTTATATAACAAATTCCTCGAATTCAAACTACACAATAATGTGGGTACTTCTAACTCAATGGGGGTAGTTAAGTACCTGCGGCGCGGCGGCGGCGGCGGCGGCGGCGAACGCGGAGGCGGCTTATTATGGACTTTACTTAGTAACAAACTTTACGGGCTTCCCATTACTACATCAACATTTATTGTAAAAACTCCCTCGAATTCAAACTACACAATAATGTGGGTACTTCTAACTCAATGGGGGTAGTTAAGTACCTGCGGCGCGGCGGCGTAATTTCCACCAATTGTTAAATTAGTCTTACTTGTTATGATTTTACATTAGTAAACTTTACTGGCTTCCCATTACTACATCAACATTTATTGTAAAAACTCCCTCGAATTCTAACTACACAATAATGTGGGTACTTCTAACTCAATGGGGGTAGTTAAGTACCTGCGGCGCGGCGGCGGCGGCGGCGGCGGCGAGCGCCGAGGCAGCTTATTATGGACTTTACTTAGTAACAAACTTTACGGGCTTCCCATTACTACATCAACATTTTATATAACAAATTCCTCGAATTCAAACTACACAATAATGTGGGTACTTCTAACTCAATGGGGGTAGTTAAGTACCTGCGGCGCGGCGGCGGCGGCGGCGGCGGCGAACGCGGAGGCGGCTTATTATGGACTTTACTTAGTAACAAACTTTACGGGCTTCCCATTACTACATCAACATTTATTGTAAAAACTCCCTCGAATTCAAACTACACAATAATGTGGGTACTTCTAACTCAATGGGGGTAGTTAAGTACCTGCGGCGCGGCGGCGTAATTTCCACCAATTGTTAAATTAGTCTTACTTGTTATGATTTTACATTAGTAAACTTTACTGGCTTCCCATTACTACATCAACATTTATTGTAAAAACTCCCTCGAATTCTAACTACACAATAATGTGGGTACTTCTAACTCAATGGGGGTAGTTAAGTACCTGCGGCGCGGCGGCGGCGGCGGCGGCGGCGAGCGCCGAGGCGGGACGCGCGGGGTGGCGCGCGAGGGCCGCGCCCAGCTTCAGGGCGTACACGCCTGAGAGTTTGCGGAGGGATTGCAGACGGAGACGGAGTTCTGCCAGTCTGGAATCAAAGTGTTTATATGTTAGCCAAAGCACTATTAACAAAGAAAAATTTGAAGGTCTACAACTCAACGACATTGAATCGATTGAATTGCTTGCTGCAATTGAATGCTGCTGAAGAAAAATGAGATGGACTTGCAAGCAAATATCTTCAGAATGCGGCGGGGCATCGCCAGCTTATCGCGCAGTTCCCTAAACAGACACCTACTTTCGGCAAATATCATCAGAGTGCGGCGTCACCAGTTTTCAGCAACTGCGTCGCTTCGTGAAGCGCAAGTACATGTGGCTCAGCGGCTGCCAGAAGTCGCGCTGCAGCGCTAGAATATCAAAAGATAAGGAAACCTACCTTCGGCAAATGTCTTCTGAATGCGGCGGAGCGTCGCCAGCCTTCAGCAACTGCGCAGCCTCATGTAACGCCAGCACTCGTGGTTCAGCGGCCGCCAGCTCGTCGCTCAGCTCGCTGAAGAGTCGGAAGTCGCGCTGCAGCGCTAGACTATCAAAAGACAAGCAGAAACCTACCTTCGGCAAATGTCTTCAGAGTGCGGCGGCGCATCGCCAGCGTTCAGAAGCAGCAGTGCTGGAAGTCACGCTAGCGCGTCCACTGGCCGAGAGAGAGAGACAGTTGAAACTGCCTGGTCTTACAAGGAGAAACCTACCTTCGGCAAATATCTTCAGAGTGCGGTGGAGCGTCGCCAGCCTTCAGCAGCTGCGCCGCTTCGTGCAGCGCAAGCACTCGTGGTTCAGCGGCTGCCAGCTCGTCGCGCAGCTCGCTGATGCGTCGGAAGTCGCGATGCAGCGCGTCCACCAACAGAGAGTGAGGCAGTCTGATTTGAAGAGGATCAATCTACCTTCGGCAAATGTCTTCTGAGTGGGGCGGGGCGTCGCCAGCCTTCAGCAGCTGCGCCGCTTCGTGCAGCGCGAGCACTCGTGGTTCAGCGGCTGCCAGCTCGTCGCGCAGCTCGCTGAAGCGTCAGAAGTCGCGTTGCAGCGCGTCCACCAACAGAGAGCGAGGCAGTCTGGTTTGAAGAGGATCAACCTACCTTCGGCAAATATCTTCAGAATGCGGCGGGGCATCGCCAGCCTTCAGCAGCTGCGCGGCTTCATGTAACGCTAGCACTCGTGGTTCAGCGGCCGCCAGCTCGTCGCGCAGCTCGCTGAAGCGCCGTAAGAAGTAATCTAATGGACCAGTAAAAGACGAGTAGACCCCTACCTTCGGCAAATGTCTTCAGAGTGCGGTGGAGCGTCGCCAGCCTTCAGCAGCTGCGCGGCTTCATGTAACGCCAGCACTCGTGGTTCAGCGGCTGCCAGCTCGTCGCGCAGCTCGCTGAAGCGCCGGAAGTCGCGCTGCAGCGCATCCACCGGCCGGGAGAGAGGCAGTCGAAAGTGCCTGGTCTGATAAGAAGAAACCTACCTTCGGCAAATGTCTTCAGAGTGCGGTGGAGCGTCGCCAGCCTTCAGTAGCTGCGCGGCTTCATGTAACGCGAGCACTCGTGGCTCAGCGGCTGCCAGCTCGTCGCGCAGCTCGCTGAAGCGTCGGAAATCGCGCTGCAGCGCTAGACTATCAAAAGACAAGGAAACCTACCTTCGGCAAATGTCTTCAGAGTGCGGTGGAGCGTCGCCAGCCTTCAGTAGCTGCGCGGCTTCATGCAGCGCCAGCACTCGTGGTTCAGCGGCCGCCAGCTCGTCGCTCAGCTCGCTGGAACGCTGGAAGTCGCGCTGCAGCGCTAGACTATCAAAAGACAAGCAGACACCTACCTTCGGCAAATGTCTTCAGAGTGCGGCGGGGCGTCGCCAGCCTTCAGCAGCTGCGCCGCCTCGTGTAACCAGCACTCGTGGTTCAGCGGCAGCCAGCTCGTCGCGCAGCTCGCTGAAGCGCCGTAAGAAGTAATCTAATGGTCCAGTAAAAGACAAGCAGACACCTACCTTCCGCAAATGTCTTCAGAGTGCGGTGGAGCGTCGCCAGCCTTCAGAAGCTGCGCGGCTTCATGTAACGCTAGCACTCGTGGTTCAGCGGCTGCCAGCTCGTCGCGGAGCGTCCTCCTCCGGCTGAGATGAAGGCAGTCGAAAGTACTTGATCTTATCAGGAGAAACCTACCTTCGGCAAATGTCTTCAGAGTGCGGTGGAGCGTCGCCAGCCTTTAGCAGCTGGGCCGCCTCGTGTAGCGCGAGCACTCGTGGTTCAGCGGCAGCCAGCTCGTCGCGGAGCGTCCTCCGGCCGAGATGAAGGCAGTCGAAAGTACTTGATCTTATCAGGAGAAACCTACCTTCGGCAAATGTCTTCAGAGTGCGGTGGAGCGTCGCCAGCCTTCAGCAGCTGGGCGGCCTCATGCAGCGCGAGCACGCGTGGTGCAGCGGCTGCCAGCTCGTCGCGCAGTTCGCTGAAGCGTCGGAAGTCGTGCTGCAGCGCTAGATTTTCAAAAGACAAGGAAACCTACCTTCGGCAAATGTCTTCAGAATGCGGCGGGGCGTCGCCAGCCTTCAGAAGCTGCGCGGCCTCATGTAACGCGAGCACACGCGGTTCAGCGGCTGCCAGCTCGTCGCGCAGCTCGCTGAAGCGTCGGAAATCGCGCTGCAGCGCGTCCACCGGTCGCGATAGGCGCAGTGGTTCGCGTGCGCGCACGCCGCGCTCCGCTGCTGATAGGCGCGCCACTAGCTCCACCACTGGAAAAGGAGTGAGAAGTTAAGAATAGGGTTGGATGAATGAGAGAGTCTTGGACTTGGAGCTAGTGTTCGTTAACGTCAGAAATGGCGCAAACAGGGGCTGACGCTGCCTATTGCAGGTTTCTCGAATCTCCCAAAGTTTTTCACGAGTTTTGTGCTGTTCTTATTTGAAAATCATGATAGATGGAATTTACCAATGTCATGGGATTATTGGCTCCGATAGATTGTCGTCACATTCCTACGAGACGATACTTTCCTACGTCCCAAGTTTCCTTGACGACATATCGGTCAGTGTTGAGGAATTCTTACTATATTAAGCCCTAGTATAGGGTCTATAAAAAAGTTATAGATTCAGCCACAGTGACACCACCATTGTACAAGTTCCCAAACAGATTCCTAACTTACCGATATCGTGAAACTGCTGGTTATGCACGAGCGCGCGTTGTAACCGTCTCTGCTATAGCCCAGCGCGGGTGCACGCAGCATCCCAGCGGCGGTTGGCAGCGGCCAGACGCACGCGCACGCGCTCGGCGTCGCTTGCGTCGGGACCATTTATATTTTGCAAATCAATACGACTATGAGCATCTCACCGATATCGTGGAACTGCTGGTTATGCACCAACGCGCGTTGTAGTCTTCGCTGCCATAGCCCGGCGCGGGTGCACGCAGCGTCCCAACGGCGGTTGGCGGCTGCAAGGCGCGCGCGCACGCGTTCGGCGTCGCCCGCGTCGCTCGCGTGCGCGGCCACGTGGGAACCCACCACGTTGAGGGACACCACGATGGACTTGTGCGAGTCGAGGTCCAGCAGGAACTCGCGGTGGTCCTGCGGGTAGAGGTCAGTTGATGTTAGTAAAATAAAGTAAAAATGTATTGATTACTAAAAGATGTCACATATACAGTTTATTATGTCGGTCTGCACTAAGCAAGACACAAGCTTTCTTCGCAGCGGCCAATACGAACAATTACCTTAAATAATGACATCGGTCTCGATTAGTGATAAATATTCGTCAAGGATCAGCGGAAGAAGTTAAGGCGCCTTCAAGTTAAAAGCGTGAGGAAGCTCCGCAGTGGCGCCATTGCGGTGCGCTTCCCGCGCCACTACTAGTTTTTATACAATTCTAAAAGTCCTGTTTTTCCTATTAGTCTTTGTTTAAAAAACCTGTCCGATCTGAGGTGGATGTGGGGAAATTGATTCTGGTGCTAAATATCATACAAAAAACCAAAATAAATACAAGCCAGGGTGATTACATCCACCGGTTTTCCGCAATTCTGATTTGATCATCTTCCACCGGTTGCGAAGCTTACCCACGCTGCTGCTACCATTTGGTCATCTCCTCTCGAGGGTTACCTTTCAACCTTTGTCAGTTCTGTGAGATGTGGATCACTGTGTTTTATGGGTGTGTCACTCCAGTGATGAACTTCTCGAGGCTGACGATGCTGATTCAAATGTTTAGCTTTTTCTATAGTGTTTGTACGAGCAAGTACATAGCATATAAGTTGTTCAGTAAATCTGCTGACATAGCGCCTGCGCGCGCGACCTACTTTCTGTTCATTTTACTTCATTTTTATAACTTACTTACAACTCAGTGTAATAAACGCTCTCTACGGAATCGGACACAGTTTTAATTACCACATCCCGTGACGTAGATAAAACTACAACTACATCCAACATCAACACTGTAGAGGCACACAAGACACACAGCCCCTACAGTGTTACAGACGAAAGAAGTTGTGACCAACCTGTATAGCGTCTTCCAAAGAATCGTACTGCTCGGGCGGATCAGTCCTGGCGGCTTCAGTGGCCTCAGCGAACTGCAGCCACTGCTCCAGCCGCCACAAGTCGTTGTCTAGTTGCTTCCAGTTGCGTTCGGAGCACAGCGGGCACGTCAGTCGCCCAGACTCGCTGTGGAGCGGACAAAATGACATGTTAGGGTGACGTCATAAAGACTGCGGCTTGGCAGTATCGCAAACCTTTCAAGAGTTGATGGTACTTTAATAGTATCTTAAATGAAATTTTATGTTTACTTACAAAGCTAAAATGTAGCCAAGCCTCGTCTCGTTTATCAAACTAATTACTGCATCGATATGAAGCAATAATAATTATGATAAAATATTTGTGCTGTGCAATAATATTAATACTGTGAGTGATTTAATATAATATTGTGCTCTAAATTCTACATGTGCGTTAACTACGACAACGAACTCATGCATGCTAAGTTTAATGCTATCAATTACATTCTCATTCTCAAGAAATATAGTCAGGGAAATATAGTAATAATAGTAGATAGTCAAAATGCAAATCTTAATATGTATACCTAAACAAAAAAAAAACTATGTATTCTGAATCATAAAAAGTTAAGTATTTAGATTCATCTGGTTATTGTTACATAATGTATTAATTTGTTCTTGATTATGTTAAAAATCCGTGCAACATTTAAATTTTACATAAATAAATTGGAAATACAAATAATAAATATAATATCTAGAAAACTTTGGGGACTATTATGTAATACTGATGAACTAACCAGATAGCAAAAAACTTAGCGTTACAAAATATTAGGTAAGCAGTACTCACTGTTCGCACGTGAGCGCGTACGATGCCGAGTGCGGCAACCTAAGGGACCAGAAAACGCAGACTTTAGAGCATGCCTGTTAGGAAGCTGTTACACACGCAGACTGGTCGTTTGCAAATCCAGGAAAACGAAAACAACTGCGTTTACAACAATAATTTCCATTTTTGAGAAATTTTTCTTTACCCTCTTTTACTTCTCACACGATACTCGGTAGAAGAATAAAATAAATAGTCAATAAACAAGACATAAATTGAAAATATTTACATGTTATAAATAAATTGCAAACTTTACATTCAAAGGTGTATTGAAAGAAGAAAGTCACCTTCAGTATTAGAACGTGCTGAAGTGACGTCACCGAAACATCTATGCACTGTTCAATAACAGCTTTATCAAGCCCCACCACCAAAATGCAAATCAGTGCTAGTGCTACCATTAAACATCAATATTGATTTGAACCAATGATCAAAGATAACAAGCAAACTGCAAACTCAACATTTATGTCAGCTTTGATCATTGATTTAGTATAGGTATTTGTTAAGAAACACAACGTACCTCAAGTTGTTGATCTGTAGTTCCCGTTTCTTGGCCTGGGCCAAGAGGTCCTCGTATCTCAAAGAGAGCGACTCGACTTCTTTCAGCATAGCTTCGTCTTCGGTCGCGTCGCACTCTGTTAGGAGTAGTTCCGACAGATGCTTGGCCAGCTCCAACGTTTGGCTCGGCTTGGCGCCAGCCTTGGCGATGTCCTTGGCGGCCGTTGCCAAGTCCTCACTGCTGGCGTTTTCGTTTGGCTGCTGGATGAGAGCCGTTCGGAGCGCTTCGAGAGATTCCGAAGTCTCTCTCACTGCGACTATGAGTTCAGCTCTGTAGGTCTCCTTTGACGTTAGGGTGTCTACTTGGAGGGCTGCATCTGTCTCCCATTTCAGGGTGTCAACCTAAAAAATGAAGATTGTCATCATCAGTCTTGCAGTTTACAGAAGCAAGATTCTCTTTAATTCACCAGAAGCGAAAGATTTGGCCTACACTCGTTTCGTTGACTAGAAGGAGAGGAAAAATGGATATATTCCTATAAGTATTCCATAAGCTTTAGACCTGGATACTAAATGCTAACTGGAATTTTCTAAATGCTAGCCAGTTTGTAAAGAATCATGGACCATTAAGATTATTCAAAGTAAGATGGCTTGATAGAAGCTGCAAAATTCTGAAACACGATCAATATCGGCTATAGTCTGGTCTGCGAGCACGTAGAATTTTGTCCAATGACCCCAAGCTACTCATCCTCGCACACTCACTGCAGGCGCCCGTCGCACAGTCGCGACAGCAATATAATTACGCGCGAGCGATAAGGATGGGTAGCTTGGGGTCATTGGACAAAATTCTACGTGCTCACAGACCGGGGTTTAGTACCTGTACAGCAGTGTCCACGTCTCCAACGACGTCGGCTCGGGCGACATCAAGGCGCGTACGAACGTCGGCCAGCAGCGCGCGGTACTCCGCCGCCATGTCGGCCACGCCGGCCGCCGACAGCCCCAGCGAGAGCCGGTCGGCCGCTGATACTAGGTCTTCGCACTCGCGGACTTCCTCTTCCACGCCCTGGAGGTGTACAAGTTGTAATGAGATACCGTAATGAAAAATGAAAATACTTTTATTAAATAAACACTTTACAATTACAAGATAATATGTGCCGCTCTCGTATAAGGTTAACCTGTGTAACGAGAGTTAGGCTCCTCCTCAAAAAACATAAGACTAAAATTTAGTGTTTAGATTAAATTTTATCTTTTAATTTAAAAAATAATTTAAATAGAAAAACAAAACAAAAATGTGTGTGTGATAGTGTGAGTGTGATTTTGTGTGTAAGTGAATAAGTGTGCTAAGAGAAACTAGTAATTGTCTGGATTAACTTTTCTAAAGTGTCGTACGTATATTGTTCCATCCATTTTATAATAAGTTTTTTAAACGTTACCGAAACAAGTTGTGTGATGTTCTTTACTTGTTGCAAGTATTTTGTTGTACAGTCTAGGGGCCATGTGTGCAGAAGAAGAGTGAAATGCTAACGGAAGGATAAACTACAACATAATTCGTAAATTAAACCATCGTTCATGTACGAAACTGCGACGAAATATTCCTCGCCTCATCGAAAAGAGTCCCTAAGAAATTCCGTAACTGATAACAGTTTCAGAGTAAAATGAAAATTTTAAACAAAGGGTTGAACTTACTTCTAACTCCTTGAGTGTAGCGACTTTGTCCAGTGGCATTGGTGAGAGGTGCAGAGCGCGAGTCAGTCGCACGTCAGCTTCAGCTAACGCCACGACCGCCTTGCCATGTGCGGCTACGAACTGCCGATGCACGTCAGCACCAGCAGCATCCACGCGGCCACGTAGCTGCTGCCAGCGCCGCACTGCAGCACGCAATCGCGCTGCATCGTCAGCACCCTCGCCACGAAGCTCCACGCCTCTAGCAGACGCCACTCGGCTGTAAGAATCTTCCAGCCGCTTGACGTCACTCTCCAGCGCTTCCAAATCTTTAACAACCGCTTTAGACACACTCTCGTCCTCAGGCTCGCCGCGTTGTTTGCGGGTCTCAATCTTCTCGACTCGCCTTTCGATTGAATCCAGCTTCTTCTCCACTTTAGGCAGTAGGGAGTGGGCCAGTTCAGCCGATTTGCGAATCTCCTTGAGAGTGCCTTTGCGCTGTTCAGACATGTCGCAGATGTTCTTCCATTTCTTTTCGACTATATCGAATCCGGTATGCAGGTTGCGGAGATCGAAATTGCCTTTGAGTACGTCCGGGTCGTTGAACACCAGTTGGCAGAGGTTCAGAGTTTCTCCTACTTCTCCGCTCTCATTTTCTATGCTCTTGTGAATATCATCACGGTCTTTGAATTTCTCATCAACTGCTTTAGTAGTCAAATGTTCTAAGATGATAGTAGCAGTCAATCTAGACTCAACGATGTGAAGTTTTGTTCTTATTTCAGTTAGTCGTTCCTCCAATTGCAATATTGTTTCGAGCAATTCCGTGATCTTAGCTATTCTACTTCTGCCCGTTTCTTGTACTCTATGCCATCGTTCCTGTACATCTTTCAGATGTTTGGCGGTATTCTTGCTGTAGGACTTTTCATCCTTTTTAGATAGTTCTGTAAGTGTATTGCCAGTTTCAGAGAGCCATTCGAATTCACGTTCTTTCATTGCAGTTTCAGCCTGAATATCCGAATTTATTCTTCTTATAAGGTCATGTGGATCAAGTGCGCTGATTTCACTGCTTTGACTAGTCGTTTCAAGACGAGATTCCAGGGTTGTCAGCCATTCACTGAACCGAGTTAGTCTTGATTCGTAAATTGTGTAGATTTCTAATCGCTCTTGTAGTCGGTGGATTATAATTGATAGCTGATGTTCTAAATCTGCTCGTTGCTGCCTTAGTTGCCATAATTTCTGGTTCACTACTCTGATGTCTTGAGGACTGAGGCATTCTTTAAGTTGCTCTTGTACGACGCTCAGAGCTTCAATTTGGCTTTCAGTTTTCTCGATCTTTGTCCTCAAATCCGAGTACTTCTCGATGGCTTTTTTGAGTTGAGGCCTTGAAAGCCGTTCTTCATCAGAATAAGTGTTTACTTCATCCTGAGTCCTTGAGTAAGTTTTGTGTAGCTCGTTGGTCAAAGATTCGTACTCTCCCACGAGGGCGAGTATTCGGGACAAGAAATCTCTCCATGTGTCAAGACTAGCTTGTAAGTTATCAACTCTCTTTACAGCGCCCGCATACTCAATCCTAACCGACGCTCCGTATGCTTCCTCTGTAAATTCGAGCACTTTTTTGAGATTTGATAACAGTTTTTCCGCCTGCTTTCTTCCTTCAGGTACTTTATCAGAGAGATTCTGTATTTTGGTTAATATCTTATTTATCCTCTTAATGTGTACATATCTAAGTTGTAATTTCTCTTTCTCCCTCTCCATTTCTTTGAGCCATCGAAGAAGTTCGGTGTTGATATCTCGATAATCATCCCAGGCGGCGATTCGAGTGCAAACCTCATCGTGTCTTTCAACGATTCTCGCTAAAGTCTCGTTATGTAGATTCGTTAATGTATCGAATTTATCAGCCAAGTCTCTGTTTTTCATTTCTTTGTTCTCGTTCATAAGCACCGACCGTTGTGACGTCAGCAGGTTTCGATGAACCCTACATAAACGTCTGTGTTCCGTTAAGTTTTCGTAGTCGGCTGGTACTGATCCAGAGAGGAACGATTGGAGATCCAGAAGGTATTCGTGCCATAACCGCAAAGCAGTCGCAGCATCTCCAGATCTGACGAGGGCAGTGGATAGTCTGTGGTAATGCAGGAACGTGTCTCTGAACATCGCCTGCCATAACTCTAGTATTCTAACTATAGAGTGCTCGTCAGATACATCGCGATCAATGTCGGGTAGTTCCGCTTTGGCTGGAGCTATATCCGCTTCGCTTTTGCCGAGCGCTATCAGGTTTTCTCGCAGAGCGATAAGTTTGTCTTCAACAATTTCGCCGTCTTCGTGTAGCGGGGCCAGATCCTGGAAAGTACAGTTTACATTATCAAACTGCCACAGTCAGTAACAGATAAAGAGGGCGACGGGTTGTCGCAAAGTTCATTCCCCTTGCGAATTAAATATAATATATGTACCGTGAGTGTTGTAATTAATTAACATTCCGGCGTGGCAGAAATGCGTGCACGTCATGATTCATAAAACATTCGTAATTAAAGTCATAGTAAATGGAATCCTTCGGGATATAACGTTGCGCGATCGATATCAAGGGTGACCGTTATTGCCTCATTGATAATGCAAGTGGGAAAGGCATTCGCATCCGTTATAATCGATTAATTCATTAATGGACACTCGACCGTGTGTTTACTTTGTGTTTGATTACAAAAGAGCTCGAAAAATCCTTGGCAATTGTTTTATGAAACGGTCATTTACGCTAAGAACATTGATTCTATGCTTCTTTAATGCCAAAATCATGTACCTCCATGTGTACATGGCTATGACCTTAAGATTGACATAGTTCCCGAGGCTCACCTGTCTCATATCGCAGAACTTGTCCTTGGCATGTTGCGCCTTGGCCCTGGCCAGCTGTCGGGCTTCGCCCAGGTCGGCCAGGGCTTGCACAGCGCCAGCCACGAGCTGCAGCCGGCGCGCTAGGGCGTCTGCGTCGGCCTGCAGGGCGCGGGAGCCTGTCTCCGCCGCCACTCTTGCCGCTAGGGACCGAAGCTCCGCCACTCGGGACTCTTGTTCCATGCATGCCTGTGAAAGAAGGACTGAATTAGGACATTGTCAAATAACAAAAGATTATCTGATATTATGTTATAAGGCTGGTCGTTGTGGATATGCATGGGGAAGGAAATTATCCAGCAGCGTACGACATTAGATTGAAACGAGTTATATGGCGGTGCAGTACAAGCTATTAGATACATAACTGTCCCGAAAAGGCATGTATAGATACAGTCTTAAAAATGCCTGTAGAAGCTTATAATCTTATCCCAGGGCTACCACCAGTGCGGATAACATTTTCAGTTCCTACCTATACACCTTGCATTATTTTCTATACAAAATTTTTGGCTACCGTATTGTACCGGTCACTAAAACGGGTTTTTAAATAAAATAGACATAAATACCAGTAAATTGTCTGCCTGACCTTGTATCTTCCTTGAGGAGTAAAATAAATAGAATATTGATTAGCTTATGAAGATACGGATGTCGGTTACGCAATTTGTATTCGGGTGACATTTGGCATACAAATTAATTCATAGTTTAATTTTAATTGCCTAGTTAGTAGTCCGTTGGGAGTTAACGCGTCAACAAATTGAGTACCATTTTAGTCAGCCGGTATATGGAAGCTATCCATATCTTCTGGCGGTGTGACCTGCTTCCATAACTGATTCGCCCAGTGCGTTTCATTTGCGTGACATACGCCTTACGCTGCGAGCATTGGTAACAATTTCATTACGAGATCTTTGAAAAATACCAACACTGTGCTTACAAAATCGGAATTGTAGTCAATCTCCTTTTCCTGATTGCCAGCACAATCCTTTAAGATTAAGGCCCAAAAATTTTTCATTCTACCTTAGTCATAAAACTTTAAATTCACTTTCGTTCTAGTCAGTAAGATGCACATAATCTTCGGAACTATCAATAACGGACTACTCGTAGTAGTAGCAGTAGGCACTGTTTAACAGCCATAACATAGCACAGAGTTTAGGTTGTTAATATTTTTTCTTCAATGAAGAATGTTCACTAATTTTGTTTTTTAGCTTTCTGTATTCTCTGTTAAAAATAAAAAATACACGTGAAAGAATTATTTCGATACGTCAATTAGTTTCCAAGATATTGAATTTTAAAAGTGCGGGCGGCGGCCGGCCCTCCCGCGTGACGTCATATTACAGTGACTGGCTCATATTTGTATGGGTGGAATCTTGCAAGCTGAATTAAGACCCACTTCCAGGCAACCGATTAAGCTGAAATTTCGCAAACACATGTGATTTGGATGACCATGCAATATTATGATGACATGGAGCTGATCTGATGATGGAGCTGGAAGGTGGCCATAGGAACTCTATAATAAAACGACTTAAATCCATCGAGTTTGGGCTTTGTATTGATGAGTACTTTAATTCTATATAGTAATCAGGGTCTAATGATAGAGCTGGAAGGTAATTCGCAATAAAACGACACAATCGCATCAAGTTTGGGTTTGGTTCAATTTTAATTTCTGTGATGGGTCTGGGTGTTAATATGTATAATAAGTTTGTATTTACAAAAAAAAATGTATTTAAGTATGTTTATATCCGTTTTCTAGTGAGCGGACACTGTGAATGTACGTCACGCGGGGTCACGTGACCGTTGGCGGGACTCAATATTTAAGCGAACTTTGAATGCCTATAAAATATAAAATCATAACTACTGGGTATTTTTGAATGAAATAAAAACTAATGTATTTGTAAATGTAAAAGCCTAACTGTAACATAGGTTTCAAGTGATTTTGCATACCTAGTAACATTCTCAATTTCAGTGACGTTGAACCCAATTACCGTCACTCGATCGAATTCGCGCCGGATGATCTCTTACTCAATCCGCTCAAATTGTCTCAAAATTGGGCCAGCGCAAATTGGCATACTGTATTTCAATCATTTAGAGATCTGCCTCGCGGCTCAAATAGAGCGTGTAATGCGCCGCGAGAAACGACAATAGTTACACTACACACGATGTTTGTATTGTCTGTTTTCTGGAAAATAAAAAAAAAATACAACTAGGTACCTAACCAACCTTTATGTAAATAGTTAAATGCCGTCTAAATAATATGGTGTTTATTTTTAGTAAGGCCGTAACTTCAATAGATTTGCTAAGTAATTGCTTCAATCAATCAAATTCAATAGTGATATCAAAATTATTTACTGTTACTTCATTGAATGTTTTAATATAAAAAATAAAATCGTTTTGCTTTAGGGTAAATTAGCTACCATCACTATACATTAACCCATGATAATGTAGATCAAAGAGGTCTCAATAAACATTGATATCGTCCCAGCAACAATGATAGTTCACACCAAAAGTATGAATGCAAAAACGTTACAAAGTAAAGTAAAATTGTTAAAAATTATAAAACTGGAGAAAATCTTAAACGAATTATAAAAAAGAGACTGCAAATCTTTCTCTGATATTGTTAAATTGAATGACAGACGAATACGATGTAATATTAAAGAAATCACTAATTACACAGCTCACTATCGACATGCTGTAGTGATCGTGTGAGTGAGAAAGTAACAAAAAATAATAATAATTATAATGCTTGACTGTAACTATTGAAGTAATAAAAAAGCTCGTATGCATCGATATTTTTATATTCCATGGTGTTTTATATAAAGTTAGTCCACAAATCGACACGCTCACGTTTCGTGCTGCGGATAATGTAATTACTTAGAGCATGGGTTGGCTGCCCAACCCAGCTAATACTAATACAGCTAAAAGCCCTCTGTGGCTATCGGCATGGTGAATCGCGTAAAAGTGTTTGCTCACTAGCAAGCTGTAAATGTAACCACTACACCAAACTACACAGTGTCAAATTCTAGTGTGTTTTACAAACATTTATTTTACATTTTTCTGAGGTGCTGGCATATCCACTCAACGACAATCAAGCGCTATTTGGCTTGGCAGTGGCTGCCAGCAGTAGCCGTAACTGAACCCAGTAAATTAGGAGGCTTAAACGCGTTGCGTTTTCACACCACAATTCATGGTTTTTGGTAACAGCAACATGCGGCAATACTAATTGATTGCGACTTGCAAGCTGTCTATATGAATGAAGAATGTGTATGTTACTGCAGATATTTCAAAGTTACAGCTAGCTAGTGAGTATCAGTCTTGATGCGAACTGCAGCGTTAGTCACCCCTGAAGTATAATGTGTACCAGATTTCCTTTCATAGTCTGCTATGATATACCTAGTTTATTGCGTCTTCTTGGATGTTGTAGCACAGAATGGTTGTAATTTCAACACAACGGTCATCGTTTAATTTAATCGCAGATACAATTTGTACAAGATGTGAATTAGCTATTTCGATTCGCATAATAGTTAATACTTTATTGGAAGATGCTGCTACTATTGGATGAAAATTATTATAACTAATGTTAATTCATATAATTGCCTAGTTCATCACCGCTATTTATAAAACTGAGGCTTTGCGCTGAAAAGGCTTTAGTAAAATTTTTAATAAATCCTCGAGATTTGATTAAAATTACCCGGTACAAATAATATTCTGTCCTTGAGGTTAAACTTAAAACCAACACATATTTTCCTCTGAATCTGAATTATTTTTAATCGATCAGGTGCGATAAAATAAATAATTTACTAGAGGAAAATTTTTAGCAGGCAGAATGATTTTTCGGGTGGTATTATTAATAATGGTTTTGATATACTGTTGCTATAGGTCCCTGAGTTACTTAAATGTATTATAGGTGACGTCGTTGGTTGTCCAAAGGTAATGTTATTGGGCTATATGTATGCATGCATGTAAAACTAGCGGAATCGGCTATTCGTGATTAAAATTGATCGTATCTATTGTTCTGTTGGTAAATCTATGTTTATCGCAACAGATAAGATGTCTGTTCCGTACTTGTATCTATGTAAACTATTGTAAACGTAAACTTTACCTTTATATTGTAAAGGTGCTAATCTTATTAGCGTATCTTTAGCGATAATAGCAGATTAGTAATGATTGTTAAATAACATCATCACATAATGTATTTTTATTTTTAGATTGTTTGACAAAATATCATTTTTTTTTCTCTAATTAAAGGTCTTTAACTGGTTTAATTTAATAATAACTTTAACGTAGTATTTTCTGATATTCTGGTTGTTTACTAGATTTAAAATAAAACAAGAATTTTATAAACAGGTTGGACATGTACGTAAATTGTTGTCTACAAACGAACTTATCTATGTGTGATTCTAGTTCAAGGGCGCTGTGCCTTATCAAAGTCTAAAATAGTGTGAGAAGATAAAATTCATAGATGAATGACAAATCTAAGTATAATCTACAGCTTAGTTTTTTATATGTTTGACGTGACCCACCTAGGCATCTAACCCAGAACCTCCAGAATGACAGTTTAGCTTACAGATCACTCGACCATGGAGAGTTGAGTTGCGCACTGTTTAGTATACGGTCTCATTTTACGACATGTAAGATATTACATAATATAAATAGGTGCTCATGTAGGTATAAGAGAAAATTGCATTCTTAAATAGAAACTAAAATAAAATAATAGTCGCTATTAATTTATTCTGTCAAGCGTAAACATTCCGTAGCCGAGAAATAGGTATTTGTTATTTAGTGAACACGTTTCATCAATAAACTCATTTGTTAAGTACTATTTACTTTTTAATTATGATTACGTTAGCAAGGTTTAAATCATAATTAGCTAATCGTATATTAAAAGGCAAAATACCTTAATGGCTTAAAATATTATTTTTTATAAGACTTTCTTTAATTATATCCGTGACAATTTGATTTTAAACAGAGAAAGTACTACGAGTATTACAATAATTTATCACGCGTCCTTCGGCAAGTGTTTTATGTATTTGAAACTGATCAAATTAATTAGTTCAAATTTTTAACGTGCTTTAGTTACAGAAATATCAAAAATAAAGTAATTATATCCTGACCAGGAACATAAAAACCCTCGCCATATTGCGGAAAACTAATGGTACTAATTTCTTTTAATGGCAACAGTAACTGAAAACTTCATTGACATGTCACCTTGCATGTCAGTCTATTGCTGTCAAAGTGTAAACAAAATTTATTTTAAATGTGCGCAATTGGTTTTATGAATTAAATTGCTAAAATATTTTTATAGTCGTGAAAGAAAAGTGGTTCACAATGTGTTAAAGTATTTGTCGAAGAGAAATACTAAGGGTTTGGACAATATTTTCATTGAATAATGTTTCCGACAAAGGTTGTCAAATTGACTGACATGTTTATAGTACAGTCCACTATGAAAATTAGCTGTGGTTTGTTTCAACTACCTATTTTAAAAAAAATTGTCACTTTCTAAGTGTTGAATTTTATGGCATTGGGAAAGAAGTACCGAGTTTGAAGCGTTCATGAGCAGACATTGCAGTTGAATATTCAAGTTCTGAATTTGATTATTGATGAATAATAAAATAAATTCTACTAGCTCGATTGATGGTTTCATTTAATTTATTTAAATCAGGTTACCTATAATAATATTTTTTCGTTAATTTATGAAAATATCAAATTAGCCCGTAATCCTGAATCCTGATACATAAAGTTAGCCTATTAATTTAACACAGGTACGACTGTACTCAGTGTTGCACTATCAAATGCAATTGACGCGCCTCTATGCCAGGGTTTTTATGTTCCTGGTCAGGCTATAACTTTATATTAATACAAATATTATGTAAATAAACAAAATGTTTTGAATTTTTCTGTTATTAATTAATAAATCGTTAATAAACAAATTTGTCCGTAAAAAAAAATTATTAATTAATTTACTTTTATTTGTACAGAGTGATCAATAAAATTACTATAATGTTAAGTAGTTCAAACAACATAACATCAAGGTAAATAATGTGGTATTTTATGTAGTTGTACTAAGGGCGATATTGCAACAAAAAATACTATAATTTGATGTCTGTATCTACTTCAGTGGTTAGTTCAATGTCAAAAAGAGAGATGCGTCATAAGACCAAATGCGCACGCGTCGCAAATGTCGGATACATTCTTGCCGCTTCCGACCAGCACGGTGTGAGGCGGAATTTATTTTAAACCGATAAATTAGTATAGGTATTACATTTTCAGGGTAAAACCGAACGTTTGTGGTTATTACTTCCTGCTCACATGGGTATTGGCAATGGAATTGATGGCATAGCGTCACATAATGTTTAAAGCAGTTCTGGTGAATACTAATTTTCTCATTTTTCTCGTCGTTAAATTTTGAAACTGTCAAAATATTTGCTGCCTGTAAATGTAGTTAGGTGAAATTCTTTGTAGCTAGAAGATCATTGTAGCCTTTAATTGGTTATTCAATTTTAATCAATGTTTCAATTTCAGCCTACTTTTGAGCGTTAAGTAGAAAATCGATTGTCTCCGCCCTTATCGGAGGGTTCATAATCTTCAAGCATTATACTGAAGAACGATTTCCCTCCGTATGAAAGAGGTGTCATAATCGATAAATCGATATTATTATGTGACGTCATGAATATAATGTTTCTGCAGTCAGGTCAACTTTCTCACTTTCACGATATTTTTGGAGGACTACGTGAGTGACATAAAATACTTCATGGTTCTGCATTCGATAAAATTAGTTTTCGTGTCTGGTAAAGGAAATCATTCAGCATTGCCTTGCAAGTTGCAAGATTTATCCAAACCACACTAACAAACGGTGAAGTTATATAAAAGTTTGTAAAAACAAACGATAATAACGACGAAACAAACAGAAATTAGCCAAGTCACAAGAATAAATTATTAAACAAATAAAAAAAGAAACCTAGCCTTCCGCAAGTACGAGCAATCAGTGCATAAAATGTAGAAGGGAACGCTTACAAAACCCAGTATCGGGGAAAACTATAAATTTAAATATACTTAATAAACTATAGATATACTTTGAAAACATAAGACGAGGCGTGAGGTCATTCGCTGTGACGTTGATTGCTTACATCGCGTGCTAGAAGCTATAAATATTGTTCGGCCAAATATTTGTACAAGACATACTTTAGCGGATGCATTTAATGCCGGCTTTAATTCGCTTACAGGAGCTCGAAATAACAAGAAAACAGATGCGTCCATTAAGCTTTCGCGATTAGATACAGGTAGTTTCTTAATGGATCGGGTGATAGGTACCTGGTGATGTAAGCCAGACAGGGTTCGATGTTATTTTTGTTGCGCATGCCTTTGCAGATCAGTTAGAGTTTCAATGCAATTTTTACAAAAGACTTATGAGTCTTTTGTAAAAATTGCATTGAAAATAATGAGTTTTATGAGTCTTTTATTTGTAGTTTTTGCAAGTAAGGCTTTTAAAAAGCACTTTTATACGTCCCTTTATTAACCCTACCACTGCTTCGGGACAATAAATGGGCCAGTGCTGAGAAGAAGCAGCGCAAGAAACTTTGAATAAGTACGAGTATGTCAGCTTAGTAATTTAATAAATTATTGTAGATAACCGAAACCTTGCTAAAACTATGAAAAATTTATCATTGCTTTATAAATGTGGATAAAGCAGAAATATTGCAAGAATACATACATTCACAGACTTTATTTAATTAAATAAGCATAAAGTTTATTAACCACGTCATAAACTATCGTAACATTTATTCAAACGTGCAGTAGGTAAATGCCAAAACAAATACGCAGTGTTGCCAGCGATATTAGGCAACACGCAGTTTCAGGAGATGCAAGGGACTTAATGTCGTAAACACAAACGTTGGCCTATGATAAAATCTAGGTTATGTCTTGCGCAACGTGATGTAAAAAAGGTGTTTACTTTGCGTTTTATTGGGTGCATTAGCGCCGGTAAACTTTGACCATTAACTGTTTATAATGGAAATAAACTCGCTATAGTACACAGGCGGTATTATTTATTGAGGTCACATGAGCGAGGCATTGCGAAGATCACCGATTGAATTGAAATTCAGCGACTAATTATTTCATAATCATTACTGTTTACTTACACCATTAGTTTAACCTCAAAGCTAATTAACACCATCCAATAGGTTTATTTTCATATTGGAATATTATGTCGACAGAATGTCTTATGAGGAACATCCTCATTCAAGACAAGGATACTTTTGAAACATTAGAATTCTAACCAGCATGCGTATGCACACGGAATTTGTATTGCGATTTATAGAACTTCGTAGTAAATGGTTGTTCAGATACCTAACGAACTTAGGACTTATTTTGTGAAATTTTTTGGGGGAGGCCTTTGTCCAACTGTGGACGTCATTTGGCTGAAACGAAACGAACGGTATCTATTTATTTCTCAGCGTTTTCATTTTCCATTCTATTATTATTCATGTTGTTCTAATCCTGTTTTCAGACATATAATCCACCTCACATGATTAATGGAGCTATAAATAAGCAGTTATAATTCGGTAATGAATCGACACCCTAAAATAATGCGGACAAAAACTATTAATATCAGTCAGTCAATCAGTCACAGCAGTCACAGTCAGACCGATCTTTTTCGGTGCAGCCATGAGGATGTATCTGACTCAGTGTATTCGTGACTCACTATAACCGTTACTAAAAATAATCTTTAGTATACCTAATATAAAGTACATTTTGTGAATTTAATTGTTGCCTTATGTTTTAAAATAAACATAATTAAGAAGTAATCAGATCAGCGGCGAATCTCAACATTATGCAATGCTTGTTAAATAATAGTGAACATAATGATATAATAGTGCGGTAGGAATACTCAGTGGTAACTACTAGAATTAAATTAATTAATTTAATTTGCACACTTAATTACCTTTTAGTAAAAACGCACCTATGTTAATAACTTTCTATTCTGTTGTCTGTCGTATAAGTTTAATAATTTATAGAAATGAAACTTCCTAGGAATTTGTAAATATTATAAGGCGTTTTTTCTTCATATGCTGAAAAACTCGAGTGTATAATTATCATAGTTGCGACAAACAAAGGTGCTTTTTAAAGTTTGTCGATCAGAGGTTCTGTCGTGCTATCGTTTGTCGAGCCTAAGTAATGTCGCGCTAGGGTTTGTCGCTCCAAAGTCCTGTCGTGATTTCGTTTGTCGCCCCATCGTTCTGTCGCGCTAACGTTCGTCGAGCTAATGTGCAGTCGCGCCATTGATTGTCGGCATAACGTACTGTCGCCACTACGTTTGTAGCACCTTTATTTGTCGCAACTATGATATACACTCGAAAAACTCAGCTCCTATTTGTCCGATAAGTAATTTCAAATTCTACAATTAGATACATAAATATTTTAAGGCATCATTTAGCTGATTGTTAATCCAACCCATTTCCAGTATTTCCACAGCTATAGCTTCATTTCACATTGAAATGAGTAAAGTTTTAAAAGTTTCCTCCGCGTCAGAACGCATTTTCATATCGTATCGATTGCGGCGCGAAGGTTGGGCCAATGTTTAGTGGCGGGCTCGTTCGCCGCAATTAAGACGTTTCTACTATTTCACGTGGCGCTATGACTGTATTAGACGGGGCATGGCTTGTTCTAAGTTATTTCGAGGGCTACCTAAGTAAACTCCGACAAACTTTACTTCGACATTACGTTACTCCGACATTTCTGAATATCGACATGACTTTACTTCGACACTACACTACTCCGACAAAGGATATTCGCCTTTGTCTAAGTAGTGTAGTGTCGAAGTAAAGTCATATCGATATTCAGTAGTGTCGGAGTAACGTAATGTCGAAGTAACGTTTGTCGGAGTTCAGTTTTTGAGCCTATTTCGAGTCGAAGCATAAATCAAAAAATCAAAATTATCTTTATTTGTTTAGACTAATTAAATTAGTACTTACAAATCGTCAAATGCTCTTAAGGAGCCTATACATGTCTCATTCTTTTTTCGCCCTACCAGCGCTTCGACACATACATTTGGCAAGTGCTGAGAGGAAGCGCCGCAACAAACTCAGTCACCACTGTCTGCCGGTTTTAAAATATAAAAAAGTAGAAAGAACTGCATTATTGTCATCTAGATGATTTTTATGTAATGAAAATCTAAAGGTAGCAGGGAAGCGCTGGACGCAGGCTGCTACCAATCGATCAACATGGAAAGTATTGGGGGAGGCCTATGTTCAGCAGTGGACGTCCTATGGCTGAAATGATGATGACAAGGAGCTCTGTACATGTCTCCTAATCCTTTGGGCCCTACCAGCCCTTCTAGACAAACATTACGGCAAATGACGAGAATGAACAGATCATTAAATATATTCCTGCAAGAAATAGTTCATTAATGACAGCAATTGACAGTATACTATCTGTTCTTAGATGCCCTTTAACATGTAGAATAGAATAAAATAGTATGATAATGTTTTAATACTTCATTAATGTTATTTCAAATCGTGATAAAATACATTGATACCTATCCTCCGATACTACGAGTAATTGACGGGTTGAAATGCACATCCTGTTTGCTATCTGTGTAACAAATAAATTAAATCTATTTAATTTGTCTGTTCTTTATCGTTTCAATAGTCAGAAAATGCGTTCATTTAACAAAAAAGTAATGTGGAAAACATGAAACAAAAGTTTTCCAAATATTTTATCCTGCCGTGTCTACGCGCTCGCTAACTCTACCGACGGGAAAAGTTGGAAAGTGTGTCCTTGAAAAGTTAATAATTACCTGCGTTTGTTTGGGAGAACAAAAGCGAGTGTTAAATTCATTTTCACGTTTCTTTATCGCTTTGTTTGTAACGTTAGTTACTTTTAAAGTTTCGGCAATCTCTATGTAGAATAGAGTTGTAAATTCGACCTCATCAACCTGTCACAAGATGATAAAGATGAATAGGCTAAATTGATGTTGAAAATTTCACTAAAGATTTAAAAGTTTGAAGCCCGTTTTCACCATCCATCCCTAATTTTTAAGTGACCTCTATGGTAACATATCAGGAATTTTGTTTTAATAGGAGTCACTTAAAATTAGGGATTGATGGTGAAAACGGGCTTGAATCTGCCGAACAGGAAGTGCCTTTAGTCTTATTTACTTGTTATGGGAAAGTGGTATTTATCGTACCGTATCAAAATATAAACCTAGTACGATGATGACAGCATCCAGGCTTCCTTCCACTGTCTAAAAGACATAGCATAGTCGAGTTTCTATAAACTTAAGTATCTAAAAGTTTTGAATAACAGCAACAATTATTTAGCCGCCTAATGACAAGAAAATCGTGAGAAAAACTGCTCACTGATCAGTTTACAATTATCTTTTGTCGGCAATTAGTGTACAATGCAAGTTTCTGCGCTTTTGCTTTTCTCTCCGACAGAAGTAGGAAAGTGTGCCCTTGAGGAGTTAATTTGCAAGTTGCCGTTCAGTGATAATTGCCGAAACGGCGCTGATTATCTTCATTATTCGCCTGCAATTAATAACTTGCCGTTAATACGTTCTGTCTTGTGTATTTTCACTCCGGAGTTCGTTGTGATATTGCAGCAATTTTAAGAAAAGTTTTAAGCGATCAATAATGTTAGGATATGTATCCTACTATCCTACTTATATTATAAATGCGAAAGTTTGTGTGGATGACTGGATGTTTGTTACTCTTTCACGCAAAAACTACTGAACGGATATTGATGAAACTTTACAGTATTGTTGTTTATAACCCAGAATAACATATAGGCTATAATTTATGACGATCTGTGACAAACTAAATTTCACGCGGGTGAAGCCGAGGGCAAAAGCTATTGTGCTATATCTAATTATGTATGCATCTGGCTTAAGAGGTATCATAGATTCGTAGCTATCTAGATCTTAGGCTTTTAAAAGATACTGTAATTACCGGTCTAAATTTATTTCCTAGGGTCCTAACTATGTAGAATGCGATTGTAAACACTAAACAGAAACATAAAAGAAAAATGAGACGGCACAATTTTGCCTAACTTAATTTTCCTGTACCTTTGAGCTTGAACGTTTCACAGTGTAAAATATCTAGATGCTAATAGTCACCATTTATGAAGCCAGCTAAAGGCAATAAACATGGTCTCGACAAATACTGAGATATTGCCGCCTGACAAACGCGCGGATTACCTCAAATTAACCTCTTTTGTTCTGCACGGTATTTCAGCTTTTTGTTCATCTTAGATATTTATTTATGTATGATTAATCATAAATAACACAAAGTATATTAATTTCAAAATAAACTTATGTTATAAGAACATAAAAGAAATAAGTTCATACAAAAACTTGTTTTGGAGTCTTGTTTGAATATTAATTTATAGGATTTTATTGTTATAAGAAGTAAGTAGTAGGTTGGTACTCACAAAAACAGAGTTTAAAGTACAAACAAAAGTCAAGGAAATGACAAAGTAAATATTATTATTTGACAATGATATTTCGGGTAGGTTTTTGTGGGAACATCTCCAGTACCCGCTTATTGTTCTACAATCCGGATTTCATTATCACTCACCTCCTGTAGTGACATTGTGATAACAGATAAATCACACACAACACTGACACATATTCTTTATCACAAAAACAAAACGATTATTCATTTTTGACATGAACCTCATGCGCACAATTCAATACACCACTTTCATCACTTTAACCGCATTTATAAATAACTAATGATTGCAAAGTTAATTAAGGAGCTCATTAAAATAATTCATTGTTTATCTGACTGATAAACAAAAAATAATTAATAAAACAACGTAGGTAGATACGTTTGACCGTGCAACAACAAAGTTTGGAACTGCCCGTTTGAGCTTTCAATTCAATTTGGGATTCCGTTTCAGTATGGAGCATCGCTTTTCGTCATGGTCACGCCCCAAGGTCACGGCATTGTATGCAATCGCTTTATCGCTTTAATGATCAAGTGAAATTATGCATACGAGTTAACTTGGGCATAGTTTTTGGTGATGTCACACGCGTGGCGCGCCCGGTCGTCTTCCCGCGCGAGTTTCCTTCGAGAAAATTTTTTTGGCGCGAGAAACGCTCGAGAATGTTTTTCGTTTTGTATATTTCAGTTATTATTCGAGTAGTTTTCGTGTTTGTTCGTTTGGTGTCGCGTTTGCTCGCGGCAGACGTCCTCGCGGCGGGACGACCGCGGAACAACTGGCTCGGCGCTTATCAAAACCTTATCAGTTCATTACGTGGCGCGAATGGTCATAATTATATTCGGTTTCATTAATGGTTTTCCTCTGTTTTCAGGATTAAAGGTTTTAGGAATAACAAATGTTGATATCGCGACTTTGAAGTAAGTTTTTAAACACAAGTACACTTATTTGGTAACTGAAATTTCCTAGTCGCATTTTGAACCTGAATTTTCGTTGAAAATGAAAAGCGTCTGTATAGAATTATGAAACCACCTAAAGCATGAAGTTTAAGACTGGAAAGCCATTAATTTAATGGTGATTGCAGCCGTCAGGGCGATGGAGACTGGCACTTAGACAAACTGCCAGACTAAATCGCAAAATTGGGCAGACAACAATACTTGTCTAACCATTTACAGATCATTACGTCAGAAAGTATTCGACATTGCAAACATTTTGTAGGTGACGACGGTTTTTTGCCTATTGGGAGGTATTGGAGACTGAATAATGAATTCCTTTAACTTGACGGAACGCTTGTTTGTGACGATTGATATAATCAATCATGAAAACTATTAGCTTAATGACTAATGAAAACTATTAGCTTAATGACTATATTGGACTTTACAACTTTGAGTGGATAAAGTCACACAATCTATAGGTTACACGCGATAAAGTGATCCTGTATTTACATTAATTATAATTAGAATAAAAATGGTGTCAGGGTCATAAGAGTAGATTTTTTTCGTTTGAATGGACTCTACAATGACAGTGCGAAATTTCATTTTATTAAGGTTCAGTTTCAATTTGCCTAAATTGATTTAATTTGCATATTTTATCTTTAAATATTGAAATTTTCATCGGTCCACCTTGTGGGTGGACGTCCCACGCTGCGTTTTCCGGTACGTGGCCTCCATTCCAGAACCTTGCTGCCCCATCATGTGGGACGTCCACCCACAAGGTGGACCGATGACCTGATAAAGGTAGCGGGAAGGCGCTGGATGCAGGCCGCTACCAACCGTGCGATGTGGAAGTCATTGGGGGAGGCCTATGTTCAGCAGTGGACGTCCTGTGGCTGAAATGATGATGATGATGATTGAAATTTTAATCTATAACTTTTAAAAAAAAATAAAACCGACTTCAAATGCGTGAACACAAATAATACCTATTCAACAAAAAAATAATCGTTCAAATTGGTTCATAATCGGCGGAGATATTGCGTATAAAAAAGTTCATCCCCAATTTTCCACCCTTGGGGGTTGTTTTTTTTATTATTAAATTTAAATGGGACCACCCTTGAGGTATTACCTATACGCCGAAAAAAGATTTGTCCAAATCGGTTCATAATTGGCGGAGTTATCGCGTAACAAACATAGAAAAAAAAAAAAAAAACATACGGGTCGAATTGAGAACCTCCTCCTTTTTTTGAAGTCGGTTGAAAACGCTAATAATATGTATCTTAGGCCCAGTTTTTTGATTCTTAGGCCCAGTTTTTTGATTCGTAGTTAAAATAACCAATAGTCAAATTTGACAGATGTCAAATGACAAGTGGTTAAATATCAGAAAAAAATGTTTTTCGAACAATGGTTAGCTTGACTTTTAGTACATTTTTTAACTATTAGTTAACATTTTGTTAATATTTAACCATTAGTAACTAACAAAATTTAACAATTTGTTATTTTAACTATGAATCAAAAAACTGGGCCTCAGTTAAAATAACTAATTGTTAAATTTTGCTACTAATGGTTAAATATTAACAAAATGTAAACAAATAGTTAAAAATGTACTAAAAGTCAAGCTAACCATTGTTCGAAAAACATTTTTTTTTCTGATATTTAACCACTTGTCATTTGACATCTGTCAAATTTGACCATTGGTTATTTTAACTACGAATCAAAAAACCGGGCCTTAATCGTTTATTGCTTCATTTGGTAACAAGGTACTTATTTCTTATTTTATCCATACGCCTCGATTAAAAAGTTTCAGGATAACTTTTATGGGAAATCCCACAATCACAGTGCGGAATGCCAAAGGATATTAAAGAAATGAAATCCAAACAGAGGCATTGTGCAAACACTGTTAAGAGCGTGTGACTGCGCGGTCATTGTACCTACCACTCGGTTAGCTGTTTTAATTCGGCAAGTACATACGCTTGACCGTTGCTTCAAGGTGCCAAGGTAGTTGCAAGAACAATCTTCATCTTGTCTGTATGGACTAATGCAACATTAGCTTAGGTGTAGCACAAACACTAACCCCATTATTAATAAAAAGTTACACCTAGGATGAATCTTGGAATAAATGACAGACAATTTAAGCCAGAGTTCAACTAGGGTGTAACTTTTATTAATAAGGCCGTATAGGCAAAAATAGTCCCGAGGGAAAGGATCCGCAACGAAATAAAACCGAAGAAATATAAGGATTTCAAAGAGAAAGAAACATATCTGCCTGCCGATATTGACAGAGATATTAAAGGTCTCAATAATTGTGGTAAACTTTGAGCTAAAACTGAAGATAATGAATATTTGTCTGGCAACGTGATTGCGTGATGACCGCGTGCTGTGTTCGCTCTTTTTATTGGACTTTTTATTATTATTAACTTTATTCAATTCTTCAATCTTATACTTATTAACATCTCTTTTTTTGAGATGCAAAAGTTTAACCTAAGGTAGTTCAAAATAATTTATTCGCACAGTTGAACTAGTAAAGTTAATTGCTATTTCAACCGAGTCATTGAGATTATGTCAATGAATTAATTGGAAGATAACACTAGTTAAATAATAAATAAATGATATCGCTAAGAAGAATACGCTTGACTTATGACATTTCACTAGTGTTAATAAATAAGAAGATAATATTTTTTTGTATTATTTTTTCATTTTGGCGTTTTAATAATAAGTTATTAACAGCGCGATATGAACATTTTTATGAAAGGCTTTATTGAAATAGTGACAAATGTGGCAATCAAAATTGGTAGGTAGTTTACGATTTGCAATCATTGCTATAGTTAATTTATAGCTGTCTCATTAAAATTAAACTAACACGGACGACAATCCAAACATAAATTATTTATTTGTTTTCATTTACGTAGTATACCTGAAGCATAAATTTTAAGATTTTCTGCGCTATTTCGACGTAGCAAAAGGTAGGACTACGAGTAATTCGGTAGTTTTCGCGATTTTTCTTGAAAGACATTTAATTATTTGCTTAAACCTAGCTTTTCGAAACTACTTGTCAAGCACGAATGCACTGCAAACTATGATCGTCGAGAACTAAGATTGGAAATATATTTACCAACTATCCGCGTCTACTAAAGGTATACTGGCAAGCAATTTCCATCAAGCTACGAACGTGGCAGTGTATGTAGAAAGTGAGTAGATGCAAACATGCTTTTCAGGCACGAAAATGCTTGTCAGCTGTTTTGCCTGCCTAGTTAGTGCTGCACTTTTAGAGTAGGCGCACACCGTTTATTTTTCGTTGGCCGATAGTTTAGTCGGGCAGTTGATCGGTATGGGCATGTATGGGAGTGCGCACACTACGCCGATTCGATTTGGCCGATTCTTCATACAAATTAAAATCGGGCACAACTATCGGCCAACTAAAAATCAACGGTGTGTGCCTACTCTTACTCCACGACTACTACAAACCAGCAATTTATGTAAAAAATAAAGCCGAAGATATGCCGAGCTGTCTATGTATGTATTTAGTGGTATGAGTAACGCCCGTATCCACAAACGATGCTTGCTTAAGTGAAGCAGTAAATCGAACGCACAGCGTTGAATGGAGCTCTGTGATTGGTTCGTGTGTCACCCTGTGCGTCCGAGCGCACTGTGAGACCTCATAGTAATGTTTGTGAATACGGGCGTTAATCTATTTTTGATTGCAAAGTGAAGAGAGTTTAATCTCTCTTTGAGTCGAATTTTCAACCGACTTCAAAAAAGGAGGAGGTTCTCAATTCGACCCGTATGTTTTTTTTTTTTTTTCTATGTTTGTTACGCGATAACTCCGCCAATTATGAACCGATTTGAACAAATCTTTTTTCGGCGTATAGGTAATACCTCAAGGGTGGTCCCATTTAAATTTAATAATAGAAAAAACAACCCCCAAGGGTGGAAAATTTGGGATGAACTTTTTTATACGCAATATCTCCGCCGATTATAAATCAATTTGAACGATTATTTTTTTGTTAAATAGGTATTATCAAAAGGGTGGTTTCATGCGAATTTGAAGAAAATATTTCACCCCCAAGGGTGGAAAATTGGGGATGAACTTTTTTATACGCAATATTTTCAATTTTTAGTTTTTTTTTGTGTTCACGCATTTGAAGTCGGTTTTATTTTTTTAAAAAGTTAATTATAACATAATGCTTTCACAAAACTATTGGCGCGGACTATTTTTATAGCGTCATTACTTTCATTGCCTACCTAGACCTACTGCAATTTATAATGTTTTATATGCTCGTCAGTCGCCAAAGTAATTTTTAACCTGCCAAATAAGATCGTGTGAGTCAGCGTGACACACCTCGGCTACTCGGTCGATGCACTTAAGGTGAGTCCACAGTCCACATTGAATGGTTGGACTACCGCAGAATGTTAGCCTTGATATACCTAGTTATAATCATGCGGACTCTTAAATGCATCTTTATTTATGCTACAGGATATAAATGACAGGATTATGACGAAATGCGATTTCTATAACTTCTTTTAAAAAGTCTGCCATTCATACCTAAAACGTCACTCTGTTTCTACATTACAGAACTTTAAAAACCGCCCATAGCAGACTGAAGTAAATAAGTAACAGAAACGAGTTTGTTCTTTGAAAGATTTCTAGTGGCATTATATCCATTGATCAAGCTTTGTTTTCAAACAGTCCCCTAATGTGTCTTCAGCCTTAGGGAAAATGTGTGGACGTGCATTAACTGTTTAGGCGCTAAACTATTATAAAACCCAGTAAGGTGCGGGTAAGTAAACATTTTAATGTTTTCGTGTATAAAAGACGATGACGTAAGCGACTCGATGCAAATCGTTCGCCTTGAGTTTCCTTAACCGTTTTATAGTGATATTTAACGCCATTATTTGGAATAGGTTCCAATTAGATGTTATTTTGTAAAATATCATATCCACTGGTAATATTTTGCAGACTAAGGCTGGGTTGCACCATCTTACTTTAACTTTGACAAACGTCAAAAATCTGTCAAACTCCATACAAAAAACACCGGTTATCTACATAGTTACGGTCAAAGTTAGGTGGTGCAACTCAGCCTTAATAAAATAAAAATTCTAGTGGTAAGAAAGGTTTTTTACTTTTACGACAAACATATTTAATTTGTTTTACGAGTAATGTAGGTAGTTTCGTACCGTTAAGTATTTAACCCTAAAATAATTGAGTTCAAGTTTTAATTTAAGCTATAATTTACAGTTTGTAAAATACGAATAACGCCGTAAAATGCCAGTAGTCCAAAATTTACTGTTTTGCACTAGTAAAATAACTGTTATGCAAACAATTTGGTGCAAGACCCGTTAAGTTATCGTGGCTACTGTACAGTCATATCCAAAAATATCTCCAATATCTATACTAATATTATAAATGCGAAAGTATCTCTGTCTGTCTGTCTTGCTTTCACGCCTAAACCACTGAACCGATTTTGATGAAATTTGGCATAGTGATAGTTTGAGTTCCCGGGAAAGGACATAGGATAGTTTTTATCCCGGTTTTTGAAACAGGGACGCGCGCGATAAAGTTTTTCTGTGATAGACAAAATTCCACGCGGGCGAAGCCGCTGGCGGAAAGCTAGTAAATAATAAAGAATTCATCGTTGACACTAATTTCAGAGCCCACATTTTCATGAGGAATCATTCAAGTGGGTATCATTTCCGCTATTCAAAAATAAGCTACTGGTATGGTTAGGTACATTTGTAAATGAAGTCGGAAAATTGACCATTTCAAGAGCTTAGCACTTACTTCTTAGGTCAATATAATGCTAGTAAATAACAAGAATTATGCTAATGTTGATAAGTAAGACGTACCTACCCATTGTCTATGTCAGCGTGAAAATGAAAGATGCAATTTTGTTTTCTGACTGTAGCCTATTTGCAATTTTGCAAAATAACACTAATGTAAATAGCCACAATACCTATCTTATAAATTAAACCCCCTATCGGTAGACAAGAGAGCTCAATACATTTCAAATTAAGTAGAATAGGTACAGACAGACAAAGCTGAAGGAAAATAATCGCTTTACATAAATTATTTAAATAACTTTGGATTTAAATAAGTTTGGAAATTCCCTGAAAAACGTTTTCTTTATACCTAATCTTTTATTCTTTAGTGCAGTTCATTCTTTTAGGTAGCCTAGTTGATACCGCCAATCGATTGACATATTGACACACTTTTTATAATGTATCAAAGTGACAAGTGAAATTAAACTGTGGGTCTAGACAAAGTGCAAATTATAATCGCAAACCAGTCGAAAAGTGGTCGAAAAGCCCCTTTTTTGTATGGAGTTATGACGGATTCGATTTTCGATTCGATCAAAAAGTGAGTTTTGACTAAGGGGGCTGACTCTATTATAATTTTCAGCGTAGTCTATTACATGCCGACCAGCAAAAATCCTAAACGGATCTGTTCTACACAATCAAAAGTAAATAAAGGTCACACCTACTCGTAAATTAGCGACTCAAAATGTACCTTCGTTTATTCTTCTTCAATAAAATGTCTAACTCTACTGCTGGATAAATAGGTTAGAATTTCCACCGGTCCTGCGCTGCATGCATGCCACCGCCTTCCAGCCAAAAGACCGGCTCCAGTTTTATGCAGGTTACAGACCAAGAGCTAAGAAGTTAATTTAGCTTTGCTCTCTCTGACATAATAGTACCTATTGAAATTGTTTGTACAGTTTCATCATCATCATCATTTCAGCCACAGGACGTCCACTGCTGAACACAGGCCTCCCCCAATGACTTCCACATCGCACAGTTGGTAGTGGCCTGCATCCAGCGCCTTCCTGCTACCTTTATCAAGTCGTCGGTCCACCTTGTGGTTGGACGTCCCACGCGTTTTCCGGTACGCGTACGCGTGTATAGTTTGAATTTATGGAAAACTACATCGGGTATGTTAGCTTAGCTCTTGGTCTGCAACCGCATAAATCAATAAGGTATATTGACTTACCTCAGCAGTAGCGGGAGCGTCGTCGGGCCGCAGGGCATGAAGGCGGCCTTCCTGGAACTCAGCGAAGGCCCTGACTGCCGCCGCCGCGTCACGGTACCGCTTCCACAGGTCTACGGCTTTGTGGTACCTGGAAGGAACAGGCGGTTAGAGGACTGTCTGGTACAAATGTTTAGGAAAAATACAATTGCTGTAAGCAAATTACTAGGCGCCGGGCGCGTGAAAGTTTTATTGCAATTTTTTACGCAGTTCCATGCTCCGGTAACGGAACCACTAGGCCTGGCAGCATTTTAGCCAGAGGAAGTGCATTTCTGGACTGAGAACACCATGGCGGCGGCACCAATCAGTGCGATTGTTATAAAGTTATGTAGAGAAAACTCATTATCAGCTTATTTGAGTTTTACTGAGTTTTTACTTTTTTTAACCATATTGTTACCGGTATGCCGCGGCCACTGAAAATGTGCTACTATGGTGTAAGAGATAGATCTCTATTGCGTTCCACAACTGCTGGTTCTGCGCTGTATGGACAGCTGGTGAAGATCTTCAGCAGATCGTCGGTCCACGCTACATCCTTTTTTTTTTTTTTTTTTTTATGTGATAGGAGGCAAACGAGCAGACGGATCACCTGATGGTAAGTGATTACCGTCGCCCATAGACACCCGCAGACCCAGGGGCGTTACAGGTGCGTTGCCGGCCTTTAAGATAAAGATACGCTCTCCTCTTGAAAGCTTGCATCAACAGAGGGCCCCCGCTGAAAATCAGTTTCGACACAAGCCCTGGCGCGGTCTTGATGTAAGCTGAGCGGGTGCCTTTTTGTCAGAGGGGCACAAGCAGCTATCTGTCCATTTGTGTATCGCTTTCATTATGTGCCTATGTCCTGCCTGCTTGTATACCTTTCTTTTAAATAAAAACTATTCTATTCTACTTGAACTTTCCAGGTGCACTCACTTGTCGCACAGCTGCGTGAGGTTGGCGCAGGTGTGGTGGTAGGCAGCAGCGGCGTCGTCGAGCTCGCGGCGCAGCGCGGCGGCCACGCTCGGCTCCGTTGATGCCTCGAGAGGAGCCGCCGCATCACGCAGCTCGCCCACCAGCTCGCCGCTGCGCCGTGTGAGCGACTCGCTCAGCGTCTGTGAGGTAAGTAGATAATGAATCTATTGTCTAATGTCTGATAACTTGTAATTTGTATGGAATTTCAGCTTATTTATGACGTTGATATTAAGACACACTAGTGGCTCGAGCCTGTCTAAAATGTGTGTGTATGCGTACCTACTTCGTGTTTCATAGAAAGTTTTACTCCATAAAAAATGTTACAATAAATTATAAATTACACAATTGAGTCGTGAAAATTAGAGGGCCGTGAGCGAGAGAAAAAAACAAAAGAATAACGATATTGGTCGTCGAGAAAAAAGAACGCGGTTTCTTGGTGGCCAGTGCCGCGCTACCAAAGAGGCAGTCGTGTGCGACCACATCACACACCATCTTCCACATTATTATCAGTTTATGATCCATCCTACTGAAGGGTAAAGTGCCATCTTTACTGAAATTCGTGAAGAGCGCGGAGATATCATCTATCTTTAATCAATATATCATATAAATTTATAATTTGTCTATAGCCTGACCAGGAACATAAAAACCCTCGCCATGTTGCGGAAAACTAATGGTACTAATTTCTTTTAATGGCAACAGTAACTGAAAACTTCATTGATATGTCACCTTGCATGTCAGTCTATTGCTGTCAAAGTGTAAACAAACTTTATTTTAAATGTGCGCAATTGATTTTGTGAATTAAATTGCTAAAATATTTTTATAGTCGTGAAAGAAAAGTGGTTCACAATGTGTTAAAGTATTTGTCGAAGAGAAATACTAAGGGTTCGGACAATATTTTCATTGAATAATGTTTCCGACAAAGGTTGTCAAATTGACTGACATGTTTATCGTATAGTACAGTCCACTATGAAAATTAGCTGTGGTTTGTTTCAACTACCTATTTTAAAGTTTTTTGTCACTTTCTAAGTGTTGAATTTTATGGAATTGGGAAAGAAGTACCGAGTTTGAAGCGTTCATGAGCAGACATTGCAGTTGAATATTCAAGTTCTGAATTTGATTATTGACGAATAATAAAATAAATCCTACTAACTCGATTGATGGTTTCATTTAATTTATTTAAACCAGGTTACCTATAATAATATTTTTTCGTTAATTTATGAAAATATCAAATTAGCCCGTAATCCAGAATCCTGATACATAAAGTTAGCCTATTAATTTAACACAGGTACGACTGTACTCAGTGTTGCACTATCAAATGCAATTGACGCGCCTCTATGCCAGGGTTTTTATGTTCCTGGTCAGGCTATACTTGATATTATCTTTTAATATGACATAAATGACATTGACTCTATACATGCAACCAGCATGAAGCCATATTGGAAATAAGATCGTACCTCGAGTTTCTCGGTAGCCTTGAGCAGGCGGTCGTAGTCCACCTGCCCCTGTACAGTTAGCAGCTCCACCATGTAGTCAGCCTCGCGTACGGCGCCTTGCACCAGCTCCAGCTGCCGCTCGAAGCGCCGCCACAGCTGCACCTTGGCCCGCAGACGGCGGTTCAGATCGTTCACCGCCACTTCTAGCTCCGCGTGGGTTTCCTGAAGTACATAAATGGGGTTAATCTAAAGGTTTTAAAAATAATTAATTTGGACGTTTTACAATACGTCTTCTAGTCCTAAATTAAGCAAAATTATTACCCAAAATAAAAGGTGATTTGCGAATAATCGCTTGAAACAACTTGTATGATTCTCAACTGAGTGACTTTATTGTTTGAGCAAATTAAATGCATTCTTACCTGTAACGCTGATATGTCTCTCTCCACGCCCGTAGGCGAAACGCAGACCCTCAGACTGGTTGGTAGTGTGTGCAGAGCTTGCCTCAGCGCCAAAATATCGCGCCACTGTGATGACAGCTCGTCCAGAAGCCTTTCGCAGTTTTCAGCGGCGCGCTCGACGACATCGCTGCCCAGTCGTTCAGCCGCTTCACACTCTTCCAGGGTTTGGCGAGCGCGGCGCTGGCTCTTCTGAGATCGCATAATGCCAGTCTGCACTTGCACAATCTTCTCCTTCAGCAACAAGCTGCGCTCAAGCTCTTCAGATATCTGATCCGCCAGTATTCCTGATTGCGTTATTAGAGCACCCACGCGATCGGATTCTGCTGTCGGCAGCAAACTCAGTCTTCCAAGCTCATCCAAAATCCTGTCCACACGTCCGTTCATTACCTGCAGTCTTTCGATGTACAAATTCAATTCGTCTTCGCTCTTGATTACTCCTTTCAGACTGTCCAATGATGATCGCAACTCTCTCAGTTCATCCTCGAGAATGTTAAGCTTCTCACCAGATGATAAGTCGCGATCGGAAATATTCTGGATGGCTGTATTGTGTAGATCACCGATTCTGGTTGCTAAGTCACGCCATCTGTCTTCGATTTTGGAATAGAATTGTCGCTGGCTCATTTCATCAGAAATTGGAAGGATTTCTAATGCTCTTTCAAATTGTGTGCCAGATTCATTCTTCAAATTATTATGAACTTCATGTTGAGCTTTCAACTCCCAGAAACGACGTAAATTGCCTGTTGTATTAATATTTTCCGGAGAAATAAATTCTAATTCTCTGTTTGCTATTTTCATCCAACTTTCGATTCTGTCTATGAGGTGGTCATACGTTAACCAATTTTCTTTAAATGCTGTTAGTCGAGTAAGCCTAGAATCGACGTCATCTTGAAGTGTGAGTAACGTATCTAATGCTCCCGAACATTCGGTTTCTAAGCCTGAGCATACAATCAGATTTTGGAGTCCTTCTGTTATGGACAACAAACGTAACATCTTTGCATAGTGATGAGATACGTCCAAACTAATTGACTGATATAAGTTGATATACTGTTCATGGTCCATGGATGTTACATTAGTGAGGTCAGGTACTCTTTGTTGAGCAACAACGAGCCACTGCTTTTCTTCTTTCATTCCTTGCTCTAGTAATGTCCATCTAGAAGCAGCTAGTGTCATTTGTTGTGCTCTGCTTGCCGCTCTATCGATGATAACAGTTGCTCTATCATGTAGTGAATTATGGAGCGACGCATACTTTGCTCTTGTTTCGCTGTCTAAGTTATCTTCTAAGGATTCAAGAATAGCCCTGCAATGGCTGAGATTGACGAAGAACTTTCTATGCTTTTGTATTTCTTCATGCAAATGATCTAAGTTGGAAACAATGATTTTACCATCTAACAAAGCTTCAGCTACATCAGTAATTTGGCCAAAATCTTGTAGTGTTTGTTCGTATTCTTCTGCCAAAGATGTTAGCTGCAATAACCTATCTCTTTCAGTATTAAGAGCATTGTCAATTTGTTTAGTATCATCATCACAGGCATATAATTTTGGTGGACATTCTCGTTTTGGATTCACGTCTACAAATGAGCGGTATCTTCTGAATAACTTTTGAACCCTGTCAGAATTATCAATATTTTCTAGCTCAATCTGGTCTAATGAGTCAAGTTTATGTTGTGTTGGTGCGTCTGATACGATAACCTTATCAAGACTGGTTTTCACGCGTTCTACAGATTGGCTCAATTTTTCAGTTTCATCCAAAAACTTTTGCCAGTCCTTCTCAACTTCCTTTACTTTCACAGAACTTTCGCTGTTAAGTTTATTAACAGCGTCTACTTGAAGGGTCAAAGTTTCAATTAAAGTGATGATTTCTTCATTAATTTCTGTTACTTCTATAATTTCTTTTAAGCTCTGAACATATTTTTTCAATGCTTGAAGTCTCTCACTTTCTTCAGATTGCCTATTTTCGATATTCGTTTCTTTCTGGATCTTAAGTTGAATTTCTTCCAACCAGATAGATATAGTTTCAATCACTATAATAATACTCCTTTCAGTTCGTCGTGGATCATTGCTATTAACTGCATTCTTGACCTCGTCCAATTCCTTGTTAACAATGAGATCGTACGATTTCTCTACTGACGGTTCATACAATGCCACCACCATTGATTCATCGGCGGTGGTCTTTTGTGGTTCAGTAACTGAGTGTGTGCGTTTTTCAAGGGCGTCCAGTAATCTAGCCTTTTCGGATTTCTGCGACACAATAGTTTTACTTGGAGATGGCGATTTAGATTTTGATCTTTGAACAACGTCAGAGTAAGTTGGCCTTTGTTGAGAAACGCCAAAGTCTTGAGGCATAGTTTGTATAGGGCTGCTCAAATGTGATATGCCTTCATCTATAGATGAAGTGTCTTTGCTGGATATGTCCTCACTTGTGGGTGTAATAGACACCGACATTTCACTGTTAATAGGATCCGATAGACTTTCAGGAGAGTGGACATAAGTCGAATCCGCCTTTCTCTTATGTTTTCGTTTCTTTTGTTTATGCTTCTCACTTAGACTTGGCGTTTCATCGAACTGCCTCTCACTTTCAATTAAATCAGTTGTCGCTTGTGGTATTGAGATCTGTGCTCGTAAATGAACTTCATACGGTTCATCTGTCGAAGTAGAGATGGAATCTTCAGAGAATGTTCTCGGTGATGTTTGTTGAATTGTATCTACAGTAGTGATTTCTCTTCTCTGTAGATCAAGCTGTAGCTCAGATTTTCTTGTTTCAGCCGGTTTAACAGCTTCCTCTTCTACCCTCGGTGTAGTTTGCTGCGTGTTGTCTACGGTTTCAATGTCCAGTTTCGTATGTTCTAATGTAGGCACTAAAATAGACTCTTCTTGAACAGCTCTAGGTGACGTTTGCTGTGTGCTGTCAACACTTGAAATAGTTAGTTTAGTCAGATCTAATGGTGGCACTAATGTTGAATCTTCTTCAACAATCCTCGGAGAAGTCTGCTGTGTGCTGTCAATTGTAACGGTCTTAATTTCAGTCACTTCTATTGTCTTTGGTTCAGGTGATTCATCGGGAATAATCCTAGGTGAAGTTTGTTGGGCGTAGTCAACAGTCTCGATGTCGGGTTTCTTTTCTTCCAAAGTCACTATTGGAGCTGAGTCTTCAGACGGTTCGCGCGGTGATGTTTGTTGAGTGCTGTCTACAGTGATTACTTCTGGTGCTTCCATTTCTAATGATGGCTGTGCACTGACATCTTCAGTGACCCTCGGGGATGTTTGCTGTGAAATTTCTGTAGTTATTATTTCAGGTTTTTCCATATCTCGCTCAATAGTCGAAGGTACTTCAACTGTCTCAACTCTAGGAGATGTCTGCTGACTTGTGTCTATTGTAATAATCTCTTCTTTAGGTTCTTGTTCATCAACTGTTTGTTCTACTTTGGTTTCAAATTCTTCAGATTGGGTGAAAGTACTGACTAAAGGAACTTCTGGAGTTTGAATACTCATTTCTGCCATTTCTTTCTCTTTAACAGGCGTAGTAGATGTTTCTTGATCAGCGATATCTTGTTTCACTGTTTGAATATCCATTTCAGTAGTTTCAATAGTTATTTCCGTACTCTTTTCATCCTTTTCTATTTGAGGTAATGGTGATGTTTGCATTTCCCTAGATTCCGTTTCAATTGAAATCTTTTCAGGGCTTTCTTCTTTACGTTCCTCAAGAGGGGATGAAGTTTGAGAGAATTTTTCTTCGGGGGTAAAGATATCATGAGGGAGAACTTGTGTTGTAGCTTCAGATTGTATGACAGGTTCTGGGCTCTCGACACGACTCGTTTGCATTTCTGAATCGGACATTTGCACCTTTTCAACCACTGTAACTTCTTCAATAGTCTGTGTATGGACATCTTTGTCTTCTATAGGTGTTGTTTGTACCAAAGATTCACTCACTGGCGTTGGAGAAGTCTGCAACACAGTGTCAGTGGTTTCAGGTTTTGCAATTTCAACCGGTTCTTCTACTGTTGTGTCTACAGAAAGTTCCGGCGATGTTTGAACTGAGTATTCTTGAGTAAGTACTTCTTCTACTACAGGTACGGGGTATGTAACAGTGGTGGTCACTTCTTTTTGTAGGGTTTCTGGACTGCTCTGAATACATTCTTCCACTATTTTAACTGTACTGATATCAGATGTCTCGCTCATTGTATGATAAGATTCTTCTCGTGGAGAAGATTCTACTATCTCACTGCCGAGCTTTGGTGTTTCAGGCTTTTGTTCAACTTCGGGCTCTTCAGGTTCTGGTACAGAATCTGATCCAGATAAATGCTTTTTCTTACGTTTTTTATCCTTCTTTTTCCCAACAGTCGGTTCACCAAGCTCTATTGGTGTAGTTATAGTTGTTTGATCTGATTCAGCCGTGCTTTGTTTTGGATACGTCGTGACTTCACTCGGTTGTTGCTTACGTTTTTTATGTTTTTTCTTCTTATCGGTGACAGGTGCTGGTTCTAAAGACATATCTTCTGCTTCATATCCTTGTTCTTCAACAATAGTTTCAGATTCAGCTAATGGTGAATCGATTTCTGTTACAATTTCTTCTACTGACGGCTCCAAAATGTCTTTTGTAGGTTTTGGTGATTCAACTTTAGGCGAGGAAGGTAATTGCACGTAATGGCTTAGTGAAGAACTTTCAGTTTCTGTTAAGCTCTTATCGGCTTCTGTTGGTAATTCAGTTTCAGTTGAGTCACTGCCTGAGCCACGCTTGTGTTTCTTTTTCTTTTTACTTTTCTTGGATTCCTTGATTGATTCCTGGGGAGATTCTGCAGTTGATGGAGCTTGCTCTATAGCTTCAACTGCAACGGGTGCTTCAGGAGTAGGTTCAACAACGGGTTGTTCTTTTTCAATAACTTCTACCACACTTGGTGCCTTGATCTCCTTTCTTATTTTAACCTCACTTGGTAGTATAACTTCAATATCCTTTTTAACCAAAACAGGCTCAGTGGTTTCAAGACTTTCATACGTAACATCAACTTTTACCTTGGGTTGTACTGCTTTTGTAAAGTCGGTTTTAGTGATAGTTGTGCTGATATCAACAGTTTGTTGAGACTCCTGTGGTTCTACTGCAATGATTTCGGTTTCAGTACCTGTCTCAATGTCTCTTTCAGTTACAGTTGTTATTTCAGGCGTAGCTTTAAAAACAGGTTTTGCATCTTCAACTTTTTGTTTTGCACTGGAATCCTCATCGTCTTTTGGAATGCTAATATCGCTTGGTAATATACAGGGTTCTTGAACAGGAACTTCACTTATAGGTTGGTCTTTTTCTAGTATATCTGTTACTTTTGGTTCTGTAAATTCTTTGGTGATTTGAACCTCGCTTGGTAGAATAACTTCAATGTCTTTTTTCACTAAAACTGGTTCTTGAAGCTCAAAACCTTCGTATGTTACGTCTACTTGAACTTTGGGCTCTAACGTTGTCGAAAAGTCTGATTTTATAATGGATGTTGATATGTCAACGGTTTTTTGAGATTCTTGTGGGTCAATTTTCTTCAATTCTGGCTCACTGCCATTTTCTTTAATATCAATTGGTCGCGAGGATTTATAGTCGTGGCCACGCAAGTGTGTGTCATGGCGTTCTGACTCAAGTAACAAATTGATGTCATATTTTCGATCAGGTTGCTGCTCAGGTTGACCTTTTTCTAATACATCTGATGGCATTATATTGACGTTTGGTTGAGATTGAGGCAGTGTGGAAGCCAACAGCTTATCTACACTATCTGAAGAGCTTTGAATTTGTGGCTCATATTGTTGTATGTAAGAAATTTCTGTTATAGCTGGAACGGACGAGACGTCCGTCTCGGTGACAATACTGCCAACTTTAAGCGGTTGCACTTCTACTCCCAATTGAGTTACAGGTTCTTTGGCCGATACTCGTGTAGTGATTTCTGGGGTTTCTTTGATTTCTATTTTAGTTGAAGAACCCTCAATATTTTTTGGCTTTTCTGCTTCTTGTATTTTAATTGTATCTTCATTATCTGGTTTTTGTGGTTCCGATATCACAGTCACTTCCTTAGTCGCTGTTTCTTTTGGTTCATCAAATTGTTCTTTCTTTACACTTTCTTCCAGAAGCAATTTTTGTGTAGTATCAGCTATTTCAGCCTGTTGTGGCAATGTTAAATCCGATTGCAGCAGTGCATGCTCTTCAGTGAGGACAAAAGTGGTTGATGTGGGAATGTCTTCCGTAGGTGAGATTACTGCATCTTTTTTAACATCTTCAGGTTCTTTAACTAATGAAACCACTCCATGTTCTGCGACATCGCTAGGATGTTTATCGAGTGCCTCCTGAACCTGTGTTGTTTCAGAGATAAATGTATCTACAGATTCTGTCTCTTGAGGTTTTGTCATTTTCTCGATTTCTGGTGCACTTGGACTTTGTTCTCGTGGAGATAAAGCAATGTCCGACTTTGTCGGTATCTGGGTTGGTTCACTAACTCTAAGACCAGTACTGTGCAGACTTTCTCTTTCTAAAAATTCTTTTGTAAAATCTTGCACGTCAGAAGATTTTCTCGAATGTGGTTCCAAAGTGAATTCCTTAGCAACCGATATTTCTGTTGTGGTTTCAACGTTTTCTGCAGGTTTGTCTTGCTCCTTTACTTCTTGTTTTGCTGATATTTTTGCAGGCTTTTTAACATCAGGTAGTGATTTTGTTATAAGTTTGTCAGTTTTTTCTGTTAAATCAAGTATTTCAATTTTAGATTTTGTATCATCAGGTGGCTCTCGAGTTTCAACTGATTTAATATCATGTGCTGATTGTAAATCTTTGCTTTCTGATGTTTCAACTGTTGGTAATTCTGACATTGCAACGAAACTAGGTTGTTCAAGTTCAGATATTTCTGTTGTTAATCCATCTTGCGGTTTTGTTACTTTTTCATGTTGGGTCACTACTAAAGAATGATGATCAGGTTGTTCAAATTTAGATATTTCTGCTGTTAATCCATCTTGCGGTTTTGTTACTTTTTCATGTTGGGTTACCACTAAAGAATGATGATCAATTTCACTTCCAAGCAAATTTTTGGTAGCGTCAATAAGTGAACTATCTTTGGGAGATGTAGGTTTAATATCGAATTCTGCACCCAACATAGACTCCGAAACTTTATCCTTAGAAGATGAGACCTGTGGAGTGGTTGATGTCTCCAGTGTTGTGATAACTTCTCCGCTTGGATGAGATTCTTCTGGAATCGTTAAACCAGATGTATCAGAAACGATGTTATGCTCCTGTTGGATATCATCCGGAATTTCGACAATTCCTTCTTTCAAACTTGTTTCTGATTTGTAGATGTCATCTGGCCTTACAATTGCAGGAGATATTTCTTTTATTTCTACCTTTTCAGTAGTAATAGGCTGTTTGCTTATATTAACATCGATTTCAGCTGTCATAGTTGATTCCGGAATATATTCGTCATCAGGCTCTTCTACTACTTGCTCTGTGACGTGTTCCTTGCCATCAATGATCTGAACTTGTCGAATGATCTTAATCCGTTTAGTCCGGACACCTTGAGATTGCACGTTATGAATGACATTGGGTTCTTCTTCAATTATTTCAACATCTTCAGGTTCTTCAATCACTTCTTCTGTGACATGTTCTTTGCCGTCAATTATCTGAATATGTTTGATTATTCGTTTCTTAATTCTGGTAATTTTTCTCGTGATCTTCTGTACCACAGTGGCAGTGTTTGATGTTACTTCTGTGGTACTATATTGCCCTGTGTGTATTCCACTGTACATTGTTTGTGTTTCTTGTGGTGTTTGAGAAACTGATGTAAATGTCTGGGACGTAATTATGGGTCCCTCATGACTTTCTGACATTGATACAATGACTGGTGTGCTTTCTCTACTTACAGATTTGCGGACACTAGTTTCTGACTCCGCCAAATGAGTTCCCATCAAATGATCAGTTTCTTTCTGGATGAATTCTGCCATAAAATCCTTCAAGTTTTGTACATCTGACGGAGCATCATCATACTGGGTTACGACGGGTTTACCAATATCCTTTTGATCGTCATCGTCTGGTTTAGAATCATCTGATTTGTCGTCTTTTGGCGATTTTCTGTCAGTTCTTGAATCAGGTGGCATTAGAGGCGGTTTATCGTCCTTGCCCTGCGAGTCGTCAATTTCTTCAAATTGCACACCACCAATATCTCTTACATTGATAGAAACTCTTGGGATTTGTTCTTCAAATATCTCAACATTGTCAGGTTCTTCTATCACCTCTTCAGTGACGTGTTCTTTACCATCAATTATGACCACACGTCGTATAATACGGCGGCGGGTTTTCACAATTCGTTTGGTAACCTGCTGCACAACAGCAGTCACGCTTGAGGATGATGTCTGTATGTCAGGTCGAATTTCACCTTCAGCAAGCTGAAGAATCTCTTCTGGTTTCATGTCTTTTTGCATTTTTATTACGATATCTGGTTTCGATGTGTACTCTTGGATTGTAACCTCTCCGCCCGGTAAAGTAGAAATAATCTTACCTTCGTGAGTTTGATATTGGATGTGTTGAACACCATCATCGTCTTGTCTAGATGTCGATCCAGTGTCTTGCGTTAAAATCACTTGCGATAACATATCCTGAGTACCTTCGCCAGAGAGTATTTGGGATTGTTGTTGTCGTGTTTGAATGGTTTGCTGTCTTGTTACCAATGTTTTTCGTATTTTCTTTACAATAATTCTCTTGGTGCCATCAGCGTCAACAACAACTTCTGTTGTTGTTTCATCTGGTTCTACCATGACAGTTTCGAATGATTGAGGTAGACTATGGATGATGTTAAGTTGAGAGTCTTTGAGATCGTTATTGTCTTTGTAATTAGCATCAACAAACAAGGATTGTTCGTCCATCTTTTGCTCTCTCATAACTGGCCTACTGGCGATTTCTATAGTTTCATGACCGTCTGAAATGATTTGTCTGACTTGAATACTTTCAAGGACTTCTTTTTCGAGAGATTGGGGCTCACTTGTTTGAACTTCAATTTCCTTTGGTGGTTCGCAAGTAATTGAAACATCGTGGGTTGTAATAGGATCGGGCTGGCAAATGATAGACTTGTCTGCCACCGATGGAGCGTCTGACATAAGACTTTTTCCTGTTTGTGTTTCTATTGTCATCTTAGGTATCTCTTCAATTAATTCAACTTTTGTCTTCTCTTCCGATGGAACTTTTTCAGCAATCGTTTTCACTTTTTCTTTAACTAGTTCACTTTCCCTTGGACTAACAACTTCTTCGGGCATAGAAGTAGAATCAATTGTTCTATCCGTTTGAGAAATGTCATCTTCGGCAATTTCTGGTGCAGATCTGATCAGCACCAGTACATGCCTCAACCTTTCTATCTCTACAATGACTAGATTCTTTGTTTCTTCTAACGCTCTCTGCATCGCATTCAACTTATCTCTCAGAGACTGACTAGATTCATCGTTACTTATCACAGTGATAGATTTCAATATAATCTCATACTCTTCGTATTCTCTGATATATTTCTCATAAACTTCAATATACTTAATTATATCCTCTTCAGTCAAAACATCTGATTGCTTAGTAGATTCTTTTAGCTCGTTATTAATTGATTCAAGCCAATTATCCAACTTAATAATTTTCTCCTTATTTGCTTCAATCTCAATCGCTTGTCGCGCCATTTCTTCTTTGGCGTCCTGAAATATTAAGTAAAAAACATGTTGAGAGTAGATCATTTTTACTTGACGGAGTAAAACAAACATGTAGTAAGTATACATCCAGTATAAGAATAAAAATAAATAAGTTACATTATAAAAATAGAAAAAAAAAATCACTCGAAAATATAAAGAAAGTAATTAAAATCAAACCAAAAAGAAAAAATAATAAGTACCTTTCTTACCTTGATGACGTCAAGTCCCTGACGGGCTTGGACCAATAGTTTGGAGATTCTGGCCTTCATCACGATGAGGTCCTTCAGCAAGACCTGCACCTCCTGCTCTTGCCGGTACTCCATGATCTTCGTCTCCAGGAGCTCGGCCGCTTCCTCACACTTGACTAGAACTGTTATACCCTCCTGGAAAACAAAAGAAAATCATCAATAAATAAAAATCAAATAGCTTATTGTTGGCGTCAAATATTTGTAATCTATGGCCAATAAGTCGCTCGCTGTCCAGTTTCAGTTTAGGTATAACAGATGACAATGCGGGAATGAATGTGAGAGTAGCATTGGCTCATCTCCCTTGCGCGCGTTTACAGCTTATTGCATATTTATTGAAAAATAAATACGGAAATATGTGTAATATAAGTGCCAGTCTTTTTTTAACTTGAAAACATCCATTACCTCACTGTGGGAACTTTTAATGCTAAAAGTGCAAGTATCGAAAATGTTTGAAACACATTGGATGAAAGATTTATTCATCTCATTTCAGTTTCTAATAGACTAATGCCCGTTTTCACAATCAATCCCTAATTTTTAAGTGACCCCTATGACAACAAAATTTCTGTTATTTGTTACCATAGGGTTCACTTAAAAATTGGGGATTGATGGTGAAAACAGGCATAACACTTCTGTACCTAAGCGTCCCAAGTCTCAATAGGTACATCATACACGTAAGTGCACGTACAGGAATGCTAATTTAAGAAATGAGTAATTCCGTTTCAATGATAAAACCTAGTAAATACAACTTTTTATCTCTACCTGTTTGTTATTCGCCCATGACATCATGTTCTGTTATTGTGTACAAATTGTACATAATATGTATTCATATTTATACGAGTTCTCAGAAACGTAATTTATAAACTTGCTAGGACAGTCTATTTGTGTGTTCAGAGGCGAGTCCACATTTGACCCACTTATTTCTCACGGCATTGATGGAGTGGAGCATGTTGGTGTTCTTGGGCTTATTTATGTGGCACATGGGCTTAAATCTAGTAATCCTGCAGACTGAATGCTATTTTAAAATGTTTGTTTAAAAAAAAAAAAAAGATTGGATCAAAATTATATTTTCAACCGATTTAAAAAATAGGAGGTTCTATGTTACATAATACAATACTAGCTTCAAATGCAAATATTGAATTGACACAAAATTAATATTCGGTAGAGTCCAAAAGTTTTGAAAATTATTTTGTTTTCTAGAATAGTCGCATCTCGACTCGAACTAATTTTTTAAATAACTTAAAAAAATACAATTGCCACCTTATGCAAATTTAATTCGATTAGTGATGCGACTTTCATCAAACTGTAATAACTATGAGTCATGCCGGTCGATAAAAATAGGTACCTAAGTAGGTATTTTAGAATAGTGGTGCCGAATAGCATCGTAAAACTGAAAATTACAGCACGTTTTATTACAGACCGCCATAATACCTCAAGTAAAATTAAGAGCAGCTCTTATGCCGTCGACTTAGAAAACAATTTGAATATTGAAGGTCTTTGTTTACTATTATGTGTTCATACTATTATTGCATTCCTTAATATAAATGTGACAAAACTTTTAATTATTAAACAGGAATCTATGCTATGAGACGCAGGATTTATAATATTGTTTAATTAAATAAATTAATATTCAAATTACGTATTGGTATATCGTATGATTTTATAATTATACTGTTTAAAAACTTAAAGATTACCTTTTACAATATGGGTATCCCAAATAATCCACAACTATGTTCAAAACTATGTCAATCACTTGCACTTTTCAAATGTTCAGATGCATCACTAAATATAGAGAATACAATGTAGAGATTGATGTCTATAACACAATAACAAACTACCACTAGTTCGATCGTCACTTGAGTCGTTCGCAGCCTCTGCCCGCCGGTTTCGTATGCTAGTGCCCTACTGAGAGATGCCAAACACTACTTGAGTATTATTAACTCCATTTCGTAACACAATGTGCATAGGTGACATCATGGATGGCCCAAACAAACGATAGTCATGGATAAATTCACTGTCAAGGCCATGTAATTATTTACAGATGTTATACCATCATAAGCTATAAAAGACAAATATTAGCAATGACGTAACTAACTATATTTATGAGTGATGTATGTATAATTCTAGTTTTGTTTACTTGTAATTTTTGAGAACTTGTTCACGAAATATCAGAGGTTCGGAAAAATTTCTGGCTCGCTTGAATTTAAACAACTCGTTCGAATGTATCCAAGAATAGTACGAGAACGCATAACCACGGCTTAAACGGGCGCTCGTCTAAATTTATAATGGAAACTACATTCACGGTAGCGTCAGTAGGACTTGGGATTGTTATTTCCGTGTAAAATGGTGTATTTACAATGGAACTCACCCTGAGACCCTCCTCCATGGCGTGTAGGCTTTCATCGGGCAGATCTGAGAGACGTGTCTGAACATTTCTCACTTCTTCTAGCAGACTTTCAATATCGTTAGACAAGTCATCCTGAGAACACACGCCGAGATTAGTAAACAAAAAAAAAGATGCAACGCGGAACAAGAAGCTTGCAGATGATAAAAAAAATGATTTCAGAAATGTAAATGAATCTAAAGCATTCATGTTCCACGTTGACGATGATGGTTCAAAAAGGGAAAACATTCTGGCAGAACACGCTAGCATTCCAATAAGGACTCTGTTAGCTACACAATGACAACATAAATTCACAAACTTATTAGTTAAAACTTCTGTCTTAGCATGACATGCGCAAAATTACATTGTAGCAGGAATCATTCGATCAAACGTAAAAGGGCTTCTCTGAATAATCATACAACACATTGTAATGGTGCTACGCATTCCTGCAGGTAGATTAGTATTTGGTGGCAGATTCCAAATTCTAAGTTCAACAAAGTAAGGATTAATTTTGAACAGTCTCTGTGATATTTTGCACAATCTGAATTGATTATTATAAATATTTAAAGCAGAAGATTTGAAAGCGGCTTGTGCTGATTCAAATTGAAAGATAACATAAATGAAATCCAAAGTGATCTCATCATTTTGGCAATATTAATAATTAACTTTTTTTAAAAATAAAACCGACTTCAAATGCGTGAACACAAAAAAAAACTAAAAATTAAAAATATTGCGTATAAAAAAGTTCATCCCCAATTTTCCACCCTTGGGGGTGAAATATTTTCTTCAAATTCGCATGAAACCATCCTTTTGATAATACCTATTCAACAAAAAAATAATCGTTCAAATTGATTTATAATCGGCGGAGATATTGCGTATAAAAAAGTTCATCCCCAATTTTCCACCCTTGGGGGTTGTTTTTTCTATTATTAAATTTAAATGGGACCACCCTTGAGGTATTACCTATACGCCGAAAAAAGATTTGTTCAAATCGGTTCATAATTGGCGGAGTTATCGCGTAACAAACATAGAAAAAAAAAAAAACATACGGGTCGAATTGAGAACCTCCTCCTTTTTTGAAGTCGGTTGAAAATGAGTCTGATATGAACAAATTCAATTACAAAGATGTTTTACAAAACTTGCACGTGCTGGCAATGTGCCAAAAAATTAAAATTGAACAATTTATAACACAAAATTATTTTAGTTGAAAACCTAAGTAAATAAAACGAACGATGTTATAAAAACTTTGGTGTGCCAATTTAACTTCCCCTAAAGTAATTTTGCGTAATATTTAATAAGTTAGCTTTGGTAAGTTAAGCGTGTTCAAAAGCTTGTGGCTGAATCCATAAAACATCGATAAGCCAACATCAAGAGCTTACTTTGTTGAACTTATTATTTTTAATAGTTTTATCAATTTGAAACATTGTACTGTTAAACACATTCTTAAAAATGTGTAATGTATTTTGTAAAAAAAATAAAACCAAATACTTTCGTAATGCTTAACATAAAGTATTATGAATGAACAAGGGTCAACTACAGGACCATTATATTTTAACATCAAAATAAAATTTCTAGCTATGAATACAAGGGGCATTTAAAAACATCTTACAATTTTGATGCAGGCACAACTAACCTGAGCAAATAAATTGGAAATCTGAAGTAGTGTAAATAGGTACTGCATTTTCATTGCTAAGCCCAAATAAAATCTAGAAAAAAAGCATCAATATTTTGTCGGTCGTCTCATAGTTACCAATTTTAGCATCCTTGTAACAAAAAAGGGGCTTTAAAAATAATCAAACTTTAAATAAAACAAGAACTTCACAAACATTTATTTTATTGTTACAGTAAATAAAATTCAGACCATTGTAAGACTAGAAACATTGTTGTTGTAATCGAAAAGATCTATCGTTTAAATTAAGATATTGATCTGACTAGATATACGACTAGATTAATAACACACTACATCAATTGATTAATAATAAATCCAAATGCGTAATTCCTACTCCAACATTACATCGCATGCCAAAGATTGGCACTACAAGACGAACGGCAAATTTGGCGTTGCTATACGACACTTCACGATACAGAGTCTTGTAATAAGTGAAATTAAGAATTTAGTAATAATGTCATGCCAAACATAAATTAAGAGTAAAATTGTACAATACGCCTGGCGGTCAGTCACCTTGGCTCTCCTCGGAGGCGCTTCCTCTGCCGCTGGCTCCTGTCGGGGTGGGGGTGGGGTGACTGGTTCTAGAGGTGTGGTGGTTAGTATATCCTCCCGGGTGTCAGGGCCTACTCGCGGCGAGGCCTCGCTCGGTAGACCCGTCAGCGAGTCAGTCGGCGTTTCTAAGCTTAAATAGGAACTATGGTCTTTCCAACTACATATGCCACCGGGCAAGTCCATGGACATGTAGTTGGAATCGAAGGGAGAACTACAAGGGTCTTTTGGTTCTTCTGTTTCAGAGGAATGACCGGAACTGCCTCCTGGGTCTTTATCTTTATCGTTTTCATCTTTGTTTTCTATTTCTGTCCTAACTGGAGATGATTCTTTAGGTTTATTAGCCATTTTAAGGAAATATTGACATTCAGCGTCGTGATAAACGTGTTTTTCAGGCCAGAATGAGTTATCCAAAACAACATTTTCCTCAAAGCTACGTAAATCATCAACTACTGGTTCGGGTTCTGGGCTAGGAATAGATTGTGTTATATTCGCAGAGTCATCAGTTATTGCAGAAGATTTAAGCTCGGCGCCTAACTTTTCCGCGTCATCGACTACGTGTTTGTTGATCCAGAAGTTTTCGGATTTTAAAAATGATTCGTTAGTATTATTCGGTTCAATGTTAGTAGGTGCAGTGTCAAATGATTCCGTTACATCCAAATTATCTAATACATGTGTAGGAGATTGTACTGTATCATCTTTTACGTTTTGCACTTCACTTAATGTGCCAGAGATTTCTGTTATTCCTGTTTCTTTAATTCCTAAAACTTGTCGTATATTTATTATAGGATCAGCTTCACTGAGTATCGAATCAATCATGCTCACACTAATATGTTTAGTGTCCAAATCTTCTTCTATTTGTAATATTTGCTCGTGTTCTATAACTCGGTCATAAGATGAAATGTCTTGAGCAGGTTCTTTTGTTTCAAACGATAATTCATCTTCTGGATCTGGGGATGCAAGTGAAGGTGTTATGCTGTCTAAAACTTCATCAAGTGGGTAGTCTATCGAGCATTGAACATCGGTTAATTCTTTTGGAGTACCATCGCTAATTTGCGAAGAGTCATTTTCAGGTAATAGCATTTCCTCAATTTCTCTTTGTAAATCAGCCATTTTGTTCTCAAGAGACTGTTCTTCTGTTATTTTATTCTCTGATTCGTGTAAGTTTTGGGTAGTTTCAGATGATTGTATTTTTTCTTGAATATCAACAAATTCAGGGACAGTAACCTTATCTTCAGGAATATCACTTTCAGTGACTTTTTCAATATCAGGCATGTCTGTCATTTCTGGTTTTATTATTTCAGTCGTGTTTCCTAATAACTGCTGTTCATCAACAGGAAGAACCTTTGAAAGACTTGATAGATCGTCCAAGTTACTTACATCATCCTTCCAGAACTGCGCTTCTGAGAATAGTCTGTCTTTAATAGGTGTATGCATTGATTCAGGAGTGGAAACAGGTGATTCAAGAGACTTGAATAATATTTTACTTTCTGTTTTTCTTTCAACTTCTGGTTTTGTTGCAATTTCTGGTTTTGTTGCAGTTTCTGGTTTGCTTGCAATTTCTAGTTTTGTGGCAATTTCTGGCTTTGTTTCAATTTCTGGGTTTGTTTCAATTTCTGGTTTTGTTTCAATTTCTTGTTTTGTTTCAATTTCTGGATTTGTTTCAATTTCTTGTTTTATTTCAATTTCTGGTTTTGATTTAAGTTCAATCTCTTCTTTTGTTGGCAAAGTGGAGGACAAAATGTCCGGAGACGCTGTGTCTGCGGGTTTTTCAGTACTTGTGACAAATTTTTTGTCCTTCTTTTTCTTCTTCTTTTTCTCTTCCGATACTTGAGGTTCTTGTACCACGTCAATTTGCTTCACTTTGTCGTCATCGTTGATGATTTTGGTATCTTTTTCTTCTGGTTTTTTATTTTTCTCTGTAGATTTAGATGACCGTTTCTTTTTGTCTTTTTTCTGTGGTTGTTTATCTTCATCTGGTATATCTGGAACTATTTCTGGCACTTTAGGCTTAACTTCTTTTTCTTTTGACTTCGATGCTCGACTTTTTCTTCCTTTCTCTTTCTTTGGTTGTTGTTTCTCAACTTCTGTTGAGGTACCTTGACTGGGTTCCAAATCATCAGGTTTTAGGGTGCTTGTAAGAGCGTCAAATCTATTCTCTGATTTATCACGAGTTTCAGTCACATGCGGCGTTTTGGATGTTGACTGGGATCTGTTATCTCTAGATCTAGATCGAGACCGCCTATGCCTATGTTCCACAGTTATGAAACCATCAGCATCTACTTCAATTTCTGGTCTATGTGGTTCTGGATTTGACTCGTCAACCATTATAACAGGTGGTCGTATTACTGATTGAGTGTCGGGGTGTTTGAAAACCTCTGTTTGTATTCGCTCTGGAGTAGGTCGGCTTGCCGCAACTATCTTGGCCCAAGAGCCTATACCGTGATCCTCTTCTGGAAGTGATATATCTACTTCTTTCACTATTTCTTCTATTTGCTCCTCAAATTCTGGTTCAACTACAGGTGGGTATGACTTTTCTATAGTTTGTTGAATCGTTTCTCTTTCTTCAACAACCAATCCTTCTGCAACAACTTCAGCATAAGACTTTCCATCTTCTGCAGCTTTTAACCAAACATTAACAGGTTCTGTTGTTAATGAACTCGATTCAAGCGGTACTGGAGCTGATTGTTGATCAGGAATTACAGGAATATCCTTCTTGTCGTCTTTCTTTTTCTTCTTTTTGTTGCGTTTGCTTTTTTCAGGAATAGTCTCTTTGACTACCACATCTGAAGTTGGTTCATGGTGTACAATTTCTTCTGACTTGACAACAGTTTCAGGCGATGTCTTTTCCTTCTTGGTTTGTAAGACAGAAGAATACGATGTCTGAGGTGTTGTAGACAAGATTTCAATTATTTCTTTATTTTCCGTTTTCTCAACAGTAGTCACATCTTCAACTTGTGTTTCAGGTGCTATCGTTTGAGACACAGGACTCGTTACAGGTTTTTGGTACATATAAGATGGTGTAAATTCTGGTGCATCAGCCGATAATTTTGAATACAGTATAGTGTTTGAATAAGATGGTTTAAATTCAGGAATGGAATCAATCTCAGGGAGAAGATCATGCAAACTATGTATAGGAGATTTTTCAGGGCGTGAATTATCTGTTAGAGAGATATTAGTATCTACAATGTCAGTAAACTCGTTTATAGTTTCAGAAGGCTCAATAGGCGTGTCCGTACATTGAACCTCAATTGTCTTATTAATTATTGCGGTATCAGGCTTGGGCATGGCAGTCATTGGAATAGATTGATTATCAGTTTTGTGTAATAATTCGCTATGAATGAATTCCGCCGAGATAGTATTAGGCTTTGGAGATTGCTCGTCGAAGACAACCATGATTCCTTCTTGCGACTCTCGAGTTAAAGTTTCTTGTTCTGTGCTTATGAATTCTTGAGTGGATATTTCTTGTACATTTTGTTCTGTTATGTTTATATCTTTATGAGAAACTGTTAAGGGAAGGTTTTCAACCCTACTGTCAGTTATGACTGCGGGCTCAATAATTAATTGTTCTACAATATTGTCGGGTGTTTTTGGTGTTTCCGTTAATTGCGTAGCTTTAGTGTCCGCAATATTTATTTCTTCTCCCGATGGTATTATAACCTCGGATTCTACTTGTGACTCGGGCATAGATTGTTTTACAATGTCTTCTGGTGTTTGTGCTTTTTCTATCACTTCTTTGTCTGGGACATTTATCTCTTTTTCTAACAACTTTATTACCTCCGTTTCTATTTGTGTTAGAGGTGTCAGCTGTTTTTCAATGATTTCTGGTGTTTGTGATCTTTCCGTTACTTCCGTAACTTCTTTGTTTGGAGTCAATATTTCGTCTTTCGTTTGTTCTATTGACTCTGATTGTATTTGTGAAACTGTTAACAGTTGCTCTTCAATATTTTCTGGTGGTATAGGTTGTTCAGTTACTTGCGTATCTTCTCTATCCAAAATGTTTAGCTTCTCCTCTGATTGTTGTACTATCTTGGATTCTTCTTGTAAAGTGGGCGTCAGTCGTTCTTCAACGTTTTCCAGTAACTCTGGTTTTTCTGTTACTTCATCTAGAATACTTATCTCTTCTTCCAATGATTGTATATCTTCCATTTCTACTGGTGAAATGGGCGTAATAGGAACATCCGTGACTAATTCTTCGTTTTTGTCTTCAGAGGTGCCATACACCACGGGTATGGGAGTATTATCAAGGTCATCAACTTCAAATGAATTTTCAATACTAGGCAAAGACGGAGTCTCTAAAGAGAGAGCAGCAGGTGCATCATATTTATCGATTTTGTCAGTTGAGATGGTTTCTTCTAAAGTCGGTTTCTCACAATCACTAGTTTGTGAGATGATACTGTCAGAAGAAACTTCATCAATGTTATGCTCAACAGTTGCATCTGTCATTAACACCCGTGTTTCATCTTCCAAGTTTTCCGTTGTAATTTCCTGAGATATGCACGGTTCGTCGATACTCTTAACTTTCTTTGTCAAGAGTAACGCCAGTTTATTTTCAGCATCTTGTATTTCATTGTAACTGTGACGCATAGGTTCAAACACTTTCTGTTCCGTTAGGTTTGATTCATCAGTCGTTTCAGATTTATCTTCATATTGAATCAAATCTTCCGAAATAACTTTATTATCTTGTTCTATAACCGTTTCTTCTTGCTGTAATATTGCCGTATCATTTGCAGGTTCTTCCTCAGACACAAGGTTTAAGTTTTCAGGTTGAACCTGCGTACGAGCAAATATGATTTCAGCATCTCGTAATTCATTATAATTGTATGAAGGCACTTCATAGATATTTGCTTCTTGCCTGGGTTGAACATTAACGGTCTCAGGAGACTCGTTGACTTCATCTGCCACATGTGCTTCAATTTGATTATCTGTAATTATCTCATTTGTTTCTTGTTCGTCCTGTAAGATGTCGTGCATAACAGGTGAGTTTTCTTTAGAAGAAGTTCTGGTGATAATTGTTGTTTTTGACGTTTCATTTATTTGCTGATTCGCTTGTACTTGTTCTTGTGCTAAAGTCGGAACTTCTCCTTTACTAACGTCTAATTCCAAATTTTCATCTTCTTTTTCCAGTACAGAAATAGAATCATCTTCGACTTGCTTCGTTTCAGCGACTTCTGTCTGAATAATATTTTGCACAGTTAATAAGTTTGCGAATAATTTTTCAGCGTCTACTATCTCATGATAGTTTTGCCGTGGAGTTTCGTGATAAATGACTTTTATATCATGCTCTTTATGTGTTATTATTTTGGTATCAAGAGTTTCATCATCTTTTATTGGTAGTGCACTTACTGGGTGGGTCACAGAAGGCACATCATCTGTAGGTCCCTGACTGAAATCTACTTCATCAATCATTTGTTTTTTCTCATTTTGTATAAATCTGTTACTATCTGTAACGGTTTCACATATTTTTTGTGAAACAGACTGCAAAAGTATTTCTTCTGCTGTAGTTTCTTTCAAAGATTCTTCTAGATTTTTAGTAATCTTTTCACTTTGCAAAACTTCTGAAGATTCTGCGACAGGTAAAAGTTTTTCTGTGTCTTGAAGTTCAGGTTGAGTTACTTTTTGTTCAGGAACACTTTCAATTTGTTCGTCTTTAACTTTAGATTCTTGAGTTTCAATAAGAACAGTTTGAAGTTTTTCCGGTGACAATTCTGTTTTATTGTTCGTATCATTATCTCTTGTTTCAGTTTGAGCTAAAATCTTTTCAGCATCCTTTATTTCATGATAACTGATTCTCAACACTTCTTCCTTTGGAACTCCTTGACCCTGTATGTTTTCTAGTGAAGGCTCTTTTTCAACTTCACTGAGCTGTGTATCCTTCACTACTGGTGCCAGTGTAACATTTTCACTATCACCCAATACTACTTCTTCAGGGTGTGAAGGTTGACTGATTATTTTTTCTTTTATTGTGGTGCCATAAATAAGTTCTGCATCTCGTATTTCGTGATAGCTTGTTTTTTTATTATCATTTTGGTCAGAAATATAGCTCTTGATCTCATCAGTGATAGCTACAGATGGTTTTAGAATATCCTTTTCACTTTCTTCAGGTGAACACTGTTTATTTGGCTCTTTGTCGGTAGTCATGGTTTGATTAGGTTTTATGTTCTCTTTTTCCTTTGTTATAAATTCATGATAACTATAATCCAACTTATTCATATCTAAGTCAAGTGAATAAGTCTTTACTTCTTCTATTAGTTGCTGGTAAGGAATGTCACATGTTTCTTTTGCATTCGTCTTTTTACGATCTTGAACTGATCCAAATATAGCTTCTTCCAAAACGTCTTGCAGATCCTCTGGAGCATTTCTCGTTACCTGTGGTTCTTCTATCAAGTGCTCTTCTGACGGATATTTTTCATCAATTAAATTATCAGTTGAAGAAATCGGTATATTTGTTTCGATTCTTTCAATTTCAATGTTTTCACTCTGTTGCGATTCAAGAACATTTTCTGGTTCATTTGGTTTAGTATTGATTATTTCTGTTGTTTCCTTTTCTTCAATACGAATGTTTTCATAATCATCTTTGGATAGTTCGACATCACTTGGCTGCTTATTTATTCCAGTCAATTCTTCAAATTGTTTTTCAGATGATATAAAGGCTTCACTGACCATTGTTGATGTGATATCAACATTTTCAGAAATATTCACCTTTTCTTCAGTAGTTAGGTCACTAGTTTTTTCCTCAGTAACGTTTGACACGGTATCATCCGTAAGAGAAGGTTCCTCTAATGAATTACTTTTGCTGCTGAAAACCTTGACTGTTCTTATTGGTGGTAGTTTCTTTTCTTCATGCGTAATTAGGTAAATTGTACGCGTTTCAATGTCTTTAGTTATCGGTTCATATCGAGTAACTTCCTCTACGATATTGATTGAACCACGCTTATGATCTTCCGATGAGAAAAATTTGTCATTATTATTTTGTTCACTTGAAGGACTAGATATTGCAGATGAAGTCTCTTGTTTTTTCTCTTGTTGTTTTGAATCTCTTCGTTGATAACTAGTGCTGGTATTAATATCTGCAAAATCTTTTTTGCTGTCCTCAACAATTGTCTCAGCAATTGGAATATCATCCAATTTGATTTTATTTTTATCCATATCCTCATTGGTTTCTTGTAGTATCGTCACTTCAGTAGCAATTTGTTGCGTTTCATAGGTTGTTTCTAAACCTGTTGTGTCGTGTTGTTCAATAGGTTCCATAACTGGTTCAGAAATACCTTCTTCTTCAGCTATCAAAGCATTCCAGTCCATAGTTATCACCTTTTTGGGAATAGCATCGCTAACGATATTACTGACAGTTGATTCTTCTTCCTTACTTTGTGTTTCAGACTGAGCTTTATCGGGCACTTGAACATCTTTTTGAATGGTGGATTCTCCTTTAGCTATTTTGTGCTTGCTATCTTTATGCTTCCCCTTATCTTTCGGTTTTTTCTTAGATGTCTCAGACTGTTCTATTTCACGTAAAGCTCTTTCTACTTCATCGTCAGTAACTTTGGGTTTTTTAGTCTTTTTCTTTTTCTGTACTTTAACTTCATCAATATGTTGCTCTTTGTCTAAATCTTCTAAATCTTTATTTCTTAAGTCCATTGTTCCAGGGATTATACGTTCTGGCGTTTTTGTTTTCTTTTGTGTCTTTGGCACAGGTGTAAATTCTTCCACTTGTTCAACAACGGTAGGTATTTCAAGCACTATTGGTTCAATCGTTTTAATGTCTTCCACCAAAGGAATGTCAACCGTATCTGTTGTTTCGAATAAAACTTGTTCTGGAATTTTGTCAGATTTCTTGACTTTTTTCTTTTTCTTTAGTTTTTCTTCAGTTTGTGGCAATGTGTTTTCAGATTCAGTTAAATTGTGACTTACAATTTTTATTGTGTCTTCTGGTTCTGATTTAGTTGAACCTGAATGTTTTTGTTTGTCTTTATTTTTCTTTTTCTTTAGTGATGAAGATTTATCCTTCTCAACATCGATAATGTCGTGCAATTTATCTTTTGGTAAAGAGGCAGTTTTGTTTTCTTCTCCAAGCACATTATCTTCTTGACCTACATGGTCTTCTTGTTGTGTAATGATAGTATCAGCTGTTGACTCGATATTATCACAAATATTCTTCACAACTTCGTGCGACAAAACAGAAATTAATTGTTCTCCTTCTGTTTCTACTGTTTTATCAGCGCTAGTTTCGTATTTGTCATCTTTGAGATGTTCTTTTGATTGCTCTTCGATGACAGATATGGGTTCAGTGGACAATATGTTTAGCTTGCTGTCAGTCGCTTGTTTAGGCCCTTTTTTCTTCTTTTTCTGAACATCTTTTTGAGTTGTATCTGCTTTGGACGCAAGTGATTTATCGTCTTTAACATTTATGTTAGTAGGCGGAACTTCAATAGCTTCTTTGCCTCTTTTCTTCTTGGTCTTATCGATTTCTTCAATTTCTTTAAGCGCTTTTAGAATTTCATCTTCAGCTGGCTTATTTTTCTTAGATTTACTCTTTTTCTTAGACTTTTTGCGTTCAGAGTCCGCTTCCAAAGCTTCTGATTTCAAATCATCAACTGTTACTATTTCTGTAATTGTTTCAACTACAGTAGCGCTATGTTGAATTTTTTTCGTAACTTCTTTACTAAAAGATTCAACGCTTTCTTTTTCATGTATTTTAGCCGGAATTGAAGTAGGTGTTATTTCAATAGATTGCTCGAATTCAGGAGCATCTTCAAAGTCTTGAACTTCTATAACCTTTTTTGAGGTTTTCTTTTTCTTCAAGGTTTGCACGTCATGTGCCTTGGTTGGTCGCTTTTCAGGCGCACGGCGCTGTCGGGGCATGTCTCTAGAGCGACTGCGTTGGAACGGTTTATCCGGCCGTTCTGGTTTTATTCTAGATGATGAATCTAAACGCTCAATTCTTGGCTCTGGATTTTGAACCGGAGTCTTTTCAACGCATTCTACAATGATTTCTTTGACTAACTCCACTTGTGCAACTTGTGGCTTTGGCAATGACATGACACTGTGGCTTTTAGATTGTTTTCGCAAGCCCAATGCCAGTATCTCTGCGTACGATAAATCTTGTGACCGATATTTCGTCGCAGGGCTAGCAGACCTCTGATCCCTTTCCGGTGGACTTAATTCGACAACAGTTCGTGACGGTGAGTCCCCTACGTCTTGAACTGTTTGCACGTCCAAGTTTACAAATGGCTCATTAAACACTTCAATACCAGGCTTCCCTACGTCATATCCGGGCACTTCATGGCAATCCACGGGGACAACAGAAGACGCATACATTTTCTTGTTGTCCCACACACACGGTTCACTTTCACTGAGGTCGCACACGCGAGTCTCACTATATCCACCGGGCTCGTCGTCCGGTGGGTCACACTGCACGGTAACACTAAAGTCATCACTCGGGCGAGTGTCCACATCCATAAGCAAGTTCCAATCAATTTTTTGTTTCGGTTCGGGTTCTGGGGTCGCTATCTGGGAGCTCGGCTGCCTCTGGGCACTCGGTGGCCTTTGGGAGCTAGGTTGTCTCTGGGCGCTCGGTTGCCTCTGGGCACTGGGTTGCGCCTGGGCGCTGAGTTGCGTCTGTGCACTGGGGTCCCTCTGAGCGCTGTCCGGTCTCTGTGCGCTGGGTTGCCTCTGAGCGCTGGGTTGTCTAGATCCGATCGAGCTGGATCGCGAGCCGCAGCCTCTGACTATCTCGGCGTAGGTGGTGCCGGCCAGCAGCCAGGCGGGGCTGGCGGCGCGCCGGCGCTGCGGCGAGCGCGCGCGGCGGGCGGCGCGGGCGCTGGTGCCGCTCGACACGAGCATGCTCAGAGTTGCCACGCGCTCGTCCGCCGCCGCGCCGCCCGGGGCCGCCATCACGAAGTACGGGTCCAGCTCGTAGATAGCTCGAGTCAGCTCTTCGATACGCCGGGCGATTTCCTGATACGCAAGTACGGACATTCATAATTTACAATAGGGTCAAAGGAGACTGTCAATGACGCGGGCGATCGAAGCGGGATGATGAAAGGAAACGACGGTGGCTGCGGTGCGTCGAATACGTTTAATCGATACATAAATACGACAGTTATTATCATTAAAAAATATTACAAATTAAAAATAGGAATAGAGGCCGAACGCGGACTACGCGTCCCGGAGCGGGTCCGAGTCCGGACTCCCGCGCTGGACTAGAAGCTTGATTCGCTCGTTGCGCGCCTGAATCTTACTCTGGAGCGACTTGACTCTCTCTCGACACTCCTGACAGAGGATATCGATCGACGTGTTAGTGCGAGGTGGGGGAAGAGAAGGAGAACAAAAAAAAAGAACGAAATAAATAATCTGTACGAGTGCGCGGCCTGTGAGTAATGTACAGTGATCCGTCGACAATAAACAAAACTAGAACGCTCGCTAGCCACCTACTGCTGGTGTCGGTGAGTTCGTGACGAGGAGTGAGGGGCTCACCTGTTGCTGCTGCTGGGCGCGCTCGGGCTCGCGCGGCGCGTAGTGCGGCTGCGCGGCGTGGCGCAGGAGCTGCTCGGCCTGCAGCAGCTGCGCCCGCAGGCGGCCCACGTCCGCGCAGTACGCCTCCACTTGTGCAAGCGCCGCCGCCAGCGCCGCCGTCTGCGCGCCCGTGCTGGCGCTCAGCGCGTCCAGCGACGCCGCCAGCGCGCGCGCGCTCGCCTCCACGCCCTCGGGCCCGCGCGACCCCGCCGCCACGCCGTCCGGCCCGAAGTGCACCTGCAACCGAGCCACGGTTAGCCTGCCGCCTTACGATAACGGCGCCCTCCCCGACCTGAAAATACTCACGTTCAGTTTCTCGACGGCGTACGAGATCTTTGTTTTTTGCGTGGAGATGTCGTTTATGAGCTTCTCCCGCAGGGCGAGGCGGTCGCGCAGGGGCTTCTTCGCGTTCTGCGGCATCTCGAGCGTCCGCGCGGTCGCCTCGAGCCAGTGGCCGGCGTCTTTCAGCTTCTTCTCACATCTCTCCCACTCCTCTGCGAGCTCCTGGAGCAGGCCGTTCTGCGAAAAGAAAAGGAAGTCAGCACGAATGCGCCTCTCGGATCGGGATCGATCGAGGTGGATATACTGACGGTCTTCGCGAGTCTCTTCTCGACGTCGACGGTGGCGTTCTCGGCCGCCTCGAGCCTCGATGGGAGGTCTCCCGGACTCGTTACGCGTTCGATTGCCTCTATTTCTTTGGCCATGTCCGCTAAGTTTTTGGCTTGCTGCTTGCAACTCTTGAGCGCGTTCTGAAAACAAAATTTTATTAGTGAATGAATCACCTAAGTCACAGCTTACCAGTGAGCCGGTGCCTTACCCCATATTCAGTCTGTTTCTGTTGCGCCTCCTGCAAGTCGGCCAATGGGAGTGGCCGCGCTAGGAATGCACGTTGTGTCTCGACCCAAAGCAGGACTTTCTCTAGTAGCGCGAGGAAGCGAGCCACGGCGTCGCAGGCGTCCTCGATGGCGGCCTGCCGCGCCTCCAGCTCGCTGCACACGGCCGCGAACTGTTCCGTGAGCGCGGAGACAGTGGACTGCACCAGGTGCCTCTCGCCGGCGTCGCGGCTGCCTTCTACGATAGCGCGCGCGTTGCGCGTCAGACGCTCAACACGGTCGGCGACGTTTGGCACTTCAGATCTGGTCGCCACGAGGCGCTCTCTGTAGGGCTCCGGCGGCGATGTGCGATCTCGCGCGGTCAGCTCGGCTGCCTTGATCCACGCCTGGACGTCTTCGACGTCCGTGGCGTACTCGGAGCGAGCTGTGCGCGCACGCTTCCATTCCCTTTCCTTTTCTTCCATCGCCGCGGCCAACGCCTCCGAAGATAATTCCAAAGCTGACAACTCCTGCGCTACGTCAGCTGGCGCCGATCCGCCGTATTGCTTCCTGCTCTCCTCGGTGAAATTCTTGGTGCGCTCGACCAAATCGGATACTTCTTTGGTTAATGCGCGCACGCCTTCCGTTTCGTCCTCGCCGAATACGTAGAAAGTCTTGACTTTAGCAATGGAGACTTCGATCAACTGCCGGAGTTCGTCTATCTTCTCCGACACTCGGTCGAAATCAGAAACAATCTTGTCGATTTCCGCGAGCCTCGCCGCTATTGTCTGTCGCAATCTGCAATAGAAAGAAAAGCGTTAGAGCGTAGAGTTTGCGGCGTGTTGTGTGCAAGTGTGGAAGTCGGGGCGCACGCGTGAGGCAGAGCTGCCAAACTGCGACGAAAATAATCCGGCGCGGCGTGACGCGGCGCCGCGAGTCCGTGACGGCGCAAGGTCGCCGCGGCCAGTGGCGCGCCTGTACCTTTTCGTTCGTGCTCGTTCGCTTGCGGCGCTCCGCTCGCGGCGCCCGCCCGTCGCTCAATGAACCGTTCTCGATAGATTCGCTGGACGCATCTAATTTTAAATTCCACGTTCTAATGTTTGCACGGTGACATCAGACCGCAAGTTTTTTCGGTGCATATGCCGGCGAGTGTTTACGTTTTGCACACACGACTGACGGATGGCATTGCGCGGCGGGCGCGACCTTGTCTCGAGCACGCACTTACTTAACGCTGAACTTACGCGGTTATGAAGTTATAAAGTAATAATGAATCCTCCACGGAGCGGACGAGAGCCGATCGTGGGTATTGCGCAACATAAATGAATGACATGCGCTAATGTGCGGCAGGCATGGCCGGCCGGCGCCGCGAGTTCTGAGCTAAACGGCAAAGTAAACATTCGAAGGGATCGCTGCCAAAAACTACGCATTGTAAAGATACAAAGATCTTACAAAAGTTTGCAATCGTTGAATCCACCGAAATATATCTAAGTCCGTGACTCATCGGTCCGAGACACACGTAGGCACATTCACATTCGTATCACATAATTCAGCGAGATTATAAAACATGTGTGAGTTTCGCCGCTGGACCGCGACGCAGGCACGTCCCAGTTTCCTTATTTTGTGCAGAGGTGATGCAGAGCGTTTATCTTTCGAGCCCGACTTCGGGGCCGGCTTCGGGAGCGCCGCGGGGGCCCGGCGAAGCACGCGTGTCACCGGCGCGAGCTCGAAACACTGAGCGCGGCGCACTTTCGCACATTGCGTACTTTTCCGGTGTCCTTTTTGTGGAAAAATCTATAATTCGTAGACTTTAAGATGGCGTAAGTGCTAAGTATATCCCAGTGCGAAGCCGGGTTCCAGTGCAGACTGGGAGGCCCTGACCTATAAAGCGCGGAGCGCGCATGCGCGACCGGCTTGGAAATAGTGGTCTGCCAGTTTGAATAACGATTACACGTCCCCCGTGCCCTGCCGGTCGTCTGGGTCGCCTGCCGCATGAATTTCAGCCATATTTTGCGAGAGGCAAAGTTTATTTTTAAAATAATCGATAGCGCCGGTAGGGTGTTCTCGATGTTGTCAAGTCGATGCGCCGATTGATTATTTTGCTGAATAATGATATGGCGTCGGGTAGGTCGGAACTCGACCTATGTCTTTAGGGCTGAAGGGCTGTTACGTTTTACAGATCTTAAGGTTTTGTAAAATGTTCTATTAAAAATATTTTTAAAAATGCATTTTACATGCATTTTTTGCAACGAATCATTCTTGTAGCTAGATTACCTATTGTAGGTGAATTTTGTTCTGTGATATCTTTCAGGAGACATTAAAAGTTGTTTTATTTAATTAATTTTAAACTTTCGCGTTGCATTAAATAATGCGTTTACTTACGTAGTAATAGGTACATGGTAAAGAATAAAAATAATATATTATGTAGCATTATTATAATTTGATTTCACTGCACTCCTGTCTTTAATATATCCATAATTTTAAACCGCATTGTGATTGGCAGAAATAAATACCTTTATTAATTTACTGTAGGTATCTAATTAATTAATTCGATAAATAAATAGGTAAAGGTATTTTAGATAATGCGTGCCAGAGCAAGCCCAGTGAAATATTGGTATCTGCACACAATACGCCATTGCTGTTTCCTGCGGGGAACTCTATGACATCACCGCCCTCAAGTTGATTAACCGAAATAGATGCCCGCTAGAGATGTGCCGTCACTGGGAAAACAGACGCGGGAATTATCCCGGTAACTTTCATTAAAATTCCCACACGATAAGAAAGTTCTGGAAACAATACCAGCCCCCCTTAAATAATTTCTCAAACGTGACAGTTGTGATTCCGAAATCGCTTCGCCTCAGCGTTTTTTGGAATAGCGAATCGCTGCATAATGCTATGCAGAAATTAAAACTGTCGCGTCAGAAATATTACCGCCCTAAGATTTTTTCTGCAAATGTCACACCTCCAAAGGTGACACAATATTGGGTACTTTATTAAAGACCCCCGTCGGAGACATTAAATTACTTTAATATTTGTCCGTGGCTCTACATTTTGCCCCAGTAACATTTTGACTTCCAAACCGGTTTTGTAAAAATTGTTTCCCTACACGAGTGACATTTTTAAAGGCACGACTTCTTCAGCTAAATATATTTGTGCATCCTTATTCATGTTTGTAAAATTGTTCCCTAAAAGATTTATGAAGAAAAACCAGTTACAAAATATTGTATTTTAATTTGGATTAGATACTTGCATCAGGGTGCCACGTGTAAAAAAAGTAAATCCGCCAACTTACTGAGAAAAATATTATTTAATTTAATTGTGGTCTTGTCGGATGAATTATCACTTTGAGTTTCGTCGACATAAATTACTTTTTTAAGCTGAAACCCAATTATAGAGATTCGCCGGTCACGCTACACGCGTTCGCTTCCTAAAGTGTTTCCATGTAATTAACCGCAAAATCGTTCTCATTACTACAGAAATAAACCACTGGAATACACGTCCCAAGGCCAAGCGGAAACACATGAGTTTATTATGACCATTGTTTCATTTTTATTAGATATGCAGCCATAGAACTATTTGAAATAATTCGTCACCCCATTACGTAAGCCTGTGACATAGGAATAGGAATGAGGTACCTTAAAATTACACTTAAATTAAACTCTATCCCATTGTGTTACAGCGCAAATTCTTTCACCACAGATGTGACATCAACATCGAAAAAAATCAAATCTTATTTTCCGTTTGATATTTTTACCGATGATTTCACGATTGAAGCATGTACCAACGTCATGTTCCTAGAATAATGTCCTTTAAAATAAATGAGCGGACTCTTCGTTGGTGTCATGACAAATTGCTTTTTTTTATTCTTAAAACTTTATTTCCTGAATTTCGTAATAGCTTCGCACCTAATTCACTATACATAGAGTCGTGATATTATTCTGAAGTTAATTACACTCATTCACACAGTGCAGTAAGGTTCGAGAAAAGAGTTTCTTTTTTCCATTTCCCACGTCTCCAAGTTGGTGCACCGAACAAGTTGCCAATTAAGTCTCCGACGCCGCGGTAGACGCCGCCCTTGACCGCGCCATACGCGGCTGACACAACCAATTACTCGATGACTTCACTACTTCCACTCAAACGCACAATAACCCTTATCCTGAGCCCAACAAAGTCCAAAATACCATTCACCACAATCAAATTAATTCACCAGCCGTATAGGGAGTCTCCAAATTCGGCACGGCAATATGACCCTTACAAATCGGACTCTAAAGCCGGAATCAGCTTGTGAAATAAATGTTGCTCGTGAAGAATTTTTATGTTCGAAATAAAAATTTTGTCGTCGACGTGAACATTTTTGCTGGCTGGTTTCGAGTATTTCTGAACTCAAAAATTAAAAATAAACTAATTAACTCGGAAAAGCAACCGCTAACCAAGCTATGCACATCACTTGTCAATTTTTTCAGTGCCCCGCAAGTATTTTATCTCATATAACTCTGTATAATGTTATGTAACAACAAAAACCAGTAGAACAGATAACAATGAAGACTCGTCGACATACATCCGAAGTTCCAAGGCTGAGTTTGGTTTACGATTGGTTCATAAAACAGAATAGTTTTGGAAGCCGAATTAGATTTGTTTTAAGAATTCGTCATTCTTGGCTCGTGATATTTTTCTTGCTGGTTTACATTGACTTGTCTTTAAATGATTTATACTATCCAGTCCGTTTAAATGATTTTTGTTTGGTATTTCGAATCGGCGGAAATACAGGCTGACGGCCAAATTTTATTGGCATGCGTATTTCCATCGATGACGAGGTGCGAACATTTCGGCGAGTTAGGTAATTTGGCGCCTTAATTTATCAGGTCAGTGGGTTTTCATTTTGTTGTGAAGGTGTCCGTCAATGCTGTCAGCTGGTTGACAGCTTGCCAGCCGTACATTAAGTCGAAAAGTCATCAGAAAATCGTTGAAAGTGAAATATTTGCGCGCACATTCTAAGCTGAAATGTTTTGAATGCAAATGTGACCGTCTAGCCATTGGCTACGCTCAATTAAATCGAGAAATCGAGATAGTATCTGTCCGGTTAAAACTAAAACACGTGACGTCAATGTTATGGCGACTGCGGGAGGGCTTCACTTTTGTTTTCGCTCGCTTCCGCCATGTTTTGGAAGCGATCCCATATCATCTTCGGTGTCTTATTGTATTGCCAGTAGGTCAGAGCCATTTCCGTATTCCGTAAACCGGTTTCGTTTAACTCAAGAAAAGTGAACGTTATACCTATCATTCGTAAAATTAAATATTGAATCAGTAAATATAAAACTTAGCCGATCGAACTAACGCGCTAAAAGTTCACATCACGCAAATATTTCGCGGAAGGTATCCTGCTAAAAGTCACACAGAAATGTACACAATCAGATTAACACCAAGTAATCGGCACTTACTTTTCATATGCTTCCACGAGTTCCTTGACAGTGGCGTCCGTGTCTTCTGCAGCCTGTCCAGAGTGGCTCTTCAGGAAGGCCACAATGAAATCGGCGTGTTCCAGAAGTTCGTCCTTGGACTCTTCCAGGCTTTCCACATCGCTCTGCAGCTCCTGTTCAAAACAAAACACGCTCGATTCTTGTAATTTCACAATTAAGAAGGCGCCACATTGATAAGATATCGTTTGATACGATAGTGTATCTGTGACATGTGCTTATGAGTTGCACTTTTGCATAGCAAATACCACAAATTGGTTGAAAATTGGACGCTTATCACATGTTGATAAACAATGAAACTGAAATACAGCAAGAATATTAAAAGTATACCTAAATTAGTTCACACAAATATGGTAAATTAAAACGGTAAAGTTTTCAAAAATGGCAGTACAAGAAACCTGAAACAGAATTCCTGAAAATTGTAAACAACCCTGTTTTAGGAACAAACTTTCATCAATCTCCTGCAATTTGATCAAAACAGAAACGTAAACATAAATGAAGACTGTAAACCTGCAACCATAAATACCTGCAAAGCATGTCTGGAGTCGAGTGCCTTCCTCCTAGTGCTGGGGGTAGCGTCAAGCTGCCTTAAGCGGTCGGAGGCGGCGGTGATGCCGGCGGCCAGGCTCCTCTGCACGTCCAGGAGCTGGCTCCAGCGTTGTAGCTGGTGCTCGGCGATGGCCGCGCGTTTGGCAAGACCTGATGCCAAGTTGAAGATGTTAATCGCAAAGAAAATCTTAGTGAAGCTGTCATATTGAATTTTGGTCTGGAAGAACTAAGAAGTTATTGATTGATACACTTGATTGTTTTTATTGCAAACTTACTGCAGTACCTACGACACTTAAATTTTTCATGCAAGATGAATACATAACTTATTTTAATTGCGTGCATACTGATAAAAGACAGTGTGGCCTAAACCATAAAGTTGATAAATTAATGTTGTTATCAATTTCATGATAAAATAACATTCCTGGAACTTTACAGAGGGCCAGGCTTATAAAAGCCAAAATAAAGGCTGTTTAAGAGTTTCTGGGAAGACAATGAGACAAAGGAGGGAAAGGTACCGTATACCCGATTAGGGCAAGAAAAAAAATTCTGAATGTAGAGTACCATCTCACTAATTTGAGGATTGAATAGTTCAAATGCGGTATCTAGCTGCCTAGACCAACTGATTCTCTCGCTCCACCTTTCGACTAGTACTGGAGATGTACCAACCTTCCGAAGCAACGTTCCATCTGTCAGCTAGCTCCCTGGTCTTCTGCTCGACCCTCTCCCCGCTGGCCGCGTCGGCGGCGCTGCCGAGTTCGCGCGCCCGCTCTCGGAGCACGTCCAAGAGCGGCTGCTGGTTCTGGTGGAAGAAAGAGAAACATGTATATGTTACGGTTAATGTGATAAATTGAAAATTATGAATAATAACCGGTTATTATGAATAATTACCGACAGTGGCGGTAAAAGTGATAAATGAATAACATTTAACAGTGATTATTTAATAATTCAACCTTAGTACTAACAAATATCATATAATTACCTGTTTAAAAAAATAAAACCGACTTCAAATGCGTGAACACAAAAAAAACTAAAAATTAAAAATATTGCGTATAAAAAAGTTCATCCCCAATTTTCCACCCTTAGGGGTGAAATATTTTCTTCAAATTCGCATGAAACCACCCTTTTGATAATACCTATTCAACAAAAAAATAATCGTTCAAATTGATTTATAATCGGCGGAGATATTGCGTATAAAAAAGTTCATCCCCAATTTTCCACCCTTGGGGGTTGTTTTTTCTATTATTAAATTTAAATGGGACCACCCTTGAGGTATTACCTATACGCCGAAAAAAGATTTGTTCAAATCGGTTCATAATTGGCGGAGTTATCGCGTAACAAACATAGAAAAAAAAAAAACATACGGGTCGAATTGAGAACCTCCTCCTTTTTTGAAGTCGGTTGAAAAGAGAACAACATCTTGTGTACGTGCTCTTGTACAGCCAAAATTTTTGAACGTTTTGATATCATTTATTAATATAATTTGACATAATGAGTTTGGAATGTTTCTTGCATAATATTACTTTTCCATGATGCCCATAACATAATGTTTTGTTTTAAGTGAAAAATAGGTTAAGGTGCGGCGAGGGTGGCCCTTGGGCCACCCCTAAGCCGCCTATTTAGTTTTATACACACATAAATGACCTCATATTAATCACATTTACCAAATCATGAGGTAATTATTCATAATAACCGGCGATTATTCATAATTTTCACATTTATCACATTAACCGTAACATATACATATTTTCACTACAATCTAAAAGAAAAGACCACAATTTATTAGAGCCTTCTCAACTAGCTTAGCCAACATGGGAAGTAAAGATCAAAATAGAGGCCAGTTAGCAGGGAATCGTGCTCCTGCAGTGGAGACTGATGTGATGAATTATGAGAGTAACAACAGATTGTAAGAGACTGGGGCCTGAAATGGAACAGGTCTGGAAACAAGGAAAAAGTGTACAAGAATTGAGATAAGCCTGTTTTTTTAAATAGAGATTCAAGCACAGCTATTCAAGTTGCAATTGATGTTTGAGCATCGCTTGAAAAACTTGCACATCAACCCAGTCAATTTGTTTGCGATTTCAACATAATAATTCATATTAGTATTACAAGAGCAAATTATTATTGCAAATATGTAATTGATAAAGTACCATTGCTTCAGGGTCAAGAATTTTTGACTTAATGCGAAGGTTGCGAGACAAGTTAACATTGAGGTTTTGGCATCCTTTCCACAATTTCCTCCTTGCTTTACATACTCGTGGAAAGGTCACGGGACTACATCGATACTTTATTTTACATATATGATTTCATCGTTACGGACCCTGATTATTAAGTCATCGACAATGTCAGCACAGAATATTGATGGAAGTAGAATTAATTTCTTAATTTTTAATGTAAGTGGGAGGTTTTAGATATTTAATAATTTAAACTTCTCGTAGAGGATTTTTTTGTAATGGAGTAATAAAAATAAATCTACTTAATGGCAGTTCTAAGTTCTAACGTCTAAAATGTCCCCTCATAATGTAACTTAGCATGCTGACGTTAAGTTACTACTAGCTCGTTCGCCGTGACCTTGATACTGAACTAGCGATGGTAATGCTATGAAGTCATCATTCAGACTCAAGCGGAACTCACGAGACGATGGGGTTTTGACAATTTAAACTTATTACACAAGAGCAAACACATTTGTAGTGGAATCACGGAGTCGTTTTTGATGAGTGACGTACGTGAGACCCGTTTGTACCTATTTTAGTAGCGTAGACCGACTCTACATTTTTCAATTTTGTTTTTGTTATGAGTACCTATTTATCTTTTGGCAATATTCTTAAGAAAATTAGTTGTTAGCCTCTTACGACTTCTTCTTCTTACGTCTGATTTTTCTCACCGATTAAAATTACAATCAAAAGTTTTCCCAGTGTTTCTAAGTGCCTATTAGATTTCATCAAAATGCAATTGCTGGCAGTGTTTACAATGTTATCAGCGCCATAAACCGGCGACTGATAGCACCCTGATAACTGTAGATTGCAGATTATTTTCACTCCAGTATTTGTATGTTATGCCAATATTTCAGGCGCGGTATATTTGAGATCGAACACATACATTTATTGTTGATGGTTGCTACTGATGATAACAACTTTTAATTGAAACTAATGTTATTTAATGCGCATTAATTACATAGTCATTGTCATTTATTTTATTATATTTCAGTTTTTTGGAGTAAGTAAATACATAATAATATAAAGTTCTTCTAGTAAACATGTTGGCATATTTTTTAACCTTGAAAAAGGTATCGTCATGTTAATTGAGTCAGGACTCTGTTATTGTTATTGATTCAAGTATTCTATTTATACTAACTGAATTATTAGTGATGCACTTTTTCTGGTCAATCAGTACTTAGTGAGAGTGACCAGTATTTTACTGGGTATCTTTTTTAAATCGATTGCGTGTTTATAGTCTGCTAGTTGCTCGTTTTACTAGTTCGTTAAGTGCGATTTTATAAAGTTTTCTTTCGTGCTCTGAGGCCGTTTGTCGATGAACACTGTGCAACATTCAGCCTCCCGGTGTATCGTCGTGACTAACTGGCTTTAAGACCAAAATGGCGACCAATAAACCGAAAACATTCAGCGAAAAAATAGGTTACGATTGAAAAGCGTTCGTGACTGCAGAGAGGCGCGGGCGCACGCGATTTGATGTTTTGGAGTAGTAAATTAAATCTGCACTTTTTACTCCTTATGTTGTCAATTAAGTTTAAAATCAAATACAACATAAGAAATCGTAAATAAAAGCGGTACTGTTTATTTTTGAATTAAGTGCACCCAACTATGTCGATGTTTGTGTGTTTTTCTATTGCTCTCAGAATTATTGCACAACAAAATATTATTTTTTCACTTGTTTTTTGAGCTTCGCTTTCGTTACTAACCGAATGAAATTAGTATTCAATAGGTACAATTGTTATTGTTTTCCTGAATCCTACATTCATTTAAATAAATAGTATGGGAAACCCAAAAACTTTGAGGTTTACATTTAGAGGAAAACAAAAATAAACCGACATTTAAACGATAAAGTATATCTGACAAAGCATCGGTCCTTTAGATAAAAAGACACCGGTAAACTGAATCCAAAAACACCGTTCACCAAACCGAGCGAACTTTTTGTGAAAACGATTTCGGATCCGCACTCACCTTCCTCTTTCGCGGAATGGTTACTGTTCAACTAAAACTAAATAAACAAACAAACTATACTAAAAGTAAATTAGGAAAAATTAATAAATCTAAGTGGTCACGTGGATTCCGCACTTGTACAATAATAGATGAAAATAAATAAACAGGTTGGTACGTTCGGTGCTCATTGCGTTGGTCTCCTGCGAGGGACGGTACGCGAGTGCGCGGGCGCACCGAGCGTGACATCACCAGTTAAGGCGAACCACTCGCGGGTGCCGAGTGATAATAAACATGATACCAATTTGCCGGTTAGGAGTTAATGGGCTGCTGATTCATGAAACGAGAGAGGCAATGGTTTGAGGGCAGTCATTTCAATGACAGACGTACCCTCCAAAGTTAATCCTGACAGTAGAATCGTTCGTAAACACTTGGGGTTATATCTATTAACTTTATAAAGTACCTATTCTATGCAATGGCCGTTTGTTGAAAGAAATTAGGTTACTTCAATCCTAAAAACGTACCAAAAAGAAATAAACATTGCAATTATTTTTACTGACTTCTCTACATGGTCGTTGAATCGACTGTCTACAAAGACAAACCATTAATCTATTTCTCAACTAATCGTGATATTCTAAAAAGCTCTCTTGTACTTGGAATTAAGTAGATAAAGCAAAGGAATCCTTATTTATTTTTAGAATATCATTAACATTCTAATTTAGCGTTTATGTCATAATTATTTTTATTATAACATTAGTTACCTATGTTATTAAAATAATTTGTTGCATGAATCGATTATGCACGTAATACCGGGTTAAATAAATAACGATGCATTGACCTAATTGATTTCATACTTGTCGGACAACTTGGAAATGAAACTTTTACTTTGTAACAATTTGAGTAAATTATCCGAGTCAATGACCGTTAAATGTTATTGCTAGATTAAACAGAATTATCCTGCTTTCGTTAAACTTAACCGAATACATTATGCTAAAGTAGTAGCGAGTTGCTTTGAATTTCAAATTGTGACGTCACTCGTCGAATTTGTCGATTCACAGCATGAATATGGAAATACAGGGACGATATTCGGTATAATAATGGGTTTATTGTCTCCACACAAGAATTTAATAGCTGTGACAAAAAAGGTAATTTCAATATGAGTACCATCTTTATAAATACCTCAATCATACGTAAACATATACACAACCTGAGTAAGTAAGTATCTAACATCAGATTTTGGAGGAAATATTTTTAGTACAGTCGGGAACTGTCCCCTAAGCCTATTTGAAATTATATTAAATTATGTGTGGAACTATGGATCTGTTTGCTTACAAGCCGATGTAATCTAGGAAAGGGCTCTACGCTGAAATAACTAGGTTCTCATTGGTGAGATCTTTATTTATTTAAGCCATTAACGATCTTCTTCAGATTTTCTAAAAAAATTAAACTTCCAAGGTGCAGTAGGCACAGTCGCCAACAAGTCAGATACAAATTATAAGCTATTACAACAACTGATGATGCCAAATTATTTAGCGTTGTTAATACCAATAAAAATTACGAACGTACGAACTGTGATGTCATCTTAAGAATTCCTCTAAATACTAATAAATTAGTAATTAATCACATCGCGATTAAAAAACTGCGGAGGCGTCACCTTAACCAGTCTGCGGGTGCGTTAACCTAGTAAGGATATGCGCTAAAATAGACTGAACAATTGCCTAGCTAGGTGCACTGAAGGTCGCCGCTTTTCAAGACGATTTTTATTGTAAAAAGTATATTAAAACTCTACATTACGCATGTACGAACTGGTTAAAATTGGTACCTGTAATTAATAGGTAGTTTGATGCTATTGACTAAGTATTGGAACGAATTTCACTGTAATCTTTTTAATTATTAATATTTTCTAGCGTTAAGGATTCGCATCTCAAACTATCGATTGATACAAGTTATTTAAAATATTTTTAATATTTATAGATTATAGTGAAAAACCACGTTTTGTAATATTAAATAAAAATTTTTTTTTAGTTAATTGCCCTTAAATGACGTAGTAATATTATGACATCATTATAATTATTGGTCGCGATGATAACAACAGATATCTAAAGATATTAAATCCCTCTTAGGGTTCCGTAAAAATTTGATAAACGGAACTAACGTATGACTGGCAATGTGATGTGACAGAACAGACAAGTTTTAAAGCGAGGTTTAGACTAGCAATAAAACTTGCAGAAGTTGACTTCCGCAAGCTGTCACCACTGTGTAAATCTTGCAGAAGTTGGCTTGTCACAGATTTACACTGCGGTGACAGCTTGCGGAAGACAACTTCCGCAAGTTTTATTGCAAGTCTAAACCTCGCTTTAGGGATAAGTTTATTCATAACTATGGAACAACATAGCTTTCATTTTAGTACAATAATTTCTAAATCCTTTTTTGAAATGGACGGAAACCTATGCACGTTAATATTAATTCGGACTTGGTCAGTTTTTTATCAATAAGTAGAATGGTATTTATGAATGTTCAGTTATATTAATTTACCTTGACTCAATGAATCGTGATATTTTTTTTATTCCAATTGTAAATAGACGTTTAGAGTTTTTCTTTATTTTCATACTTTATGTAGAGATCATAATATTGAACTCTATCAATATATCTTGCTTTTTTGATGATTTTTTTACCTATCAATAAAAAATAGATTATAGGCTTTTGGAGAGTAAGTAAATAAAGTATTTTTGATCACATATTGCGTGTTAAGAACTGTGAAGAAGTGAAAGACCTAAAGGCTACAGAGTGGAACCTCGGGCAGAAACTAGTTTCTTAATGATAGCTAAACAATGCATTTGTATAGCTTTACTTATAATAAAATTTGCATGAAACATACTCATAATACAAAGCTACATGAAAATACACTTCTCAGAAAGAAAGTTACAACTTTTGTCCATGTTAAGTGTTTTTCTCTAACTTTCTTGAATATCATGTTGGCGATACATGTTTATAATAACGTACAGTTAACTAGATACGCACTGATTTTAAATTATGATTCTGTATGGAGCAATTAATTCAACGCATATACGGTATTATTTTTCTTGATACTTGAAAGTTAATTTAAAACTCGCCGTTAATCGACTAAAGATGTAATTAACATAGGTACTTGCATGAGCTTTAATCTAAAAAAATCATTAAGATAATAATTCAGAAACCAGTTTTTAGAAATGAAAAATAATTTCTCGTGATTAAATAATACCAACCTGGAGGCTGGTTTACGTAGTTGGCTACAACTCTGTGATTGCGGGTTCAGATTCCGCGAGGGATAAATGTGTTTATGTGTTTTTGTTATCAATAAGTTTTGCCTAATTACCTGTCTTTTTCGTCTTAATCGTTAATACGATTGTCTTGCATTTGCTAATACATGTGTGATCAATTTTTATCTACTTATTCAATTACAGCTAAATGCAAATTTTGTTTACGTTTCTCTAATGCAGGCGTAACGGCCTCATGGATAAGTAGAACGGCTAGAGATTATTTTCTGGACTAATATTCATTAATAATTTCGTGGGACATTCAGAGACGTTAAACTACCAATCTGCTAAACACAATTTTGCTTGAAAACGTCATCATTAAAATATAAAATAAAAATGCAACAAAAGTCACTCTAACTACTACTCACCTCTAAATCATTCTTCGCGCGGTTCAAGTTCTCCAGGTGGACCCTGAGCTCGTCGACGGTCGTGACGGCTTCATCCTCGATGTCGTTCTTGTCCAGGATCGCCTTGATCTTCTCCACCAGCTGGCAGAAGTCCTTCCAGATCTCCAGGTCCTGCTCCAGCTGCGCTTGTCTCGACTTCGCGGAATTCAAAGTGTTCTTCAGAAGTTGGTTGTGTTTCTGGTGGTCTTTAGACAACTCTTCCTGCTCGGGTGTCGCAAGAGACGGCCAGATCTTATCAACGATGTCCTGCATACGTTTCCCGACCAAATCCTTCATTTCTGGCTCAGAAGTGTTGAAGAATGACTTGTGTTCCTCAAGATCTGCCTCGATATTTTCAAAGTCTGTTCCGTTCTTGCCCATGTCGAGGCGAATATTCGCTTCGTTCACCCAGATGTTTAATTTTTCGACTAACTGTAAGTACTGCTGTCGGTTCTTCTTGTTATCTTGCAGGTATTTTTCCCTGTTAGCCAGTTCAGCGGGCAGTGACGTCTTCAGAGAGTTGCCTTCAGATACCATTTCCAGCAACGATCCAGGAATGCCGTCGTCATTCTTGATAATATCTGTGATCTTAGTGAACTTGTCTAAGCAAGCTTGCATGTTCTTAGCTAGCGTAGCATGTTCTACAAGCTTCTTGTCGACACTCGCAACGTCTCTATTAAGAAGTGGTCGCGAATGCACAGCGGACTCACTGTCGTGAAGTTGTTGCAGTATTTCAGCCAGATCTGAAGCCAGTTTCTTATGTTCCGCTGCAGCTCTTTCATGTTCTTGCCGTTTTGATTCCACGGTCCTTCTCAGAGTTAGAAGCTGTTGTTTCAATGACTGGAGTAGTTCTGTTATGTTATTCCTATCGATCACAGTACCTTCGGCGGCAATTTGTTGACCCTTGTCTGTAGCCGTGGCCAACAAAGCCTCACAGCCTTGAATTTTAAGTATGATGTCATCGTACCGCTTAATTTTCTCGTCAAGTGTATCATTTGATTTCTCAATTTCAGCTGTAAGGTCAGTGTACTTAGCAATGAACTCTTCAATTTCTTTAACAAGAGCAAAGAATTGTTCACGCAGTAGCAACAGTTGTTTCAATTTAGATATCTGATCTTCAATAGTGTCCATTAAATCGTCTTGTTGTGTAAGAATATCTTGTAGATCATGTAGATTTCCACCTTGTAATTCTTTGAGCATAGCTTTGTTCTTTTTGAGATCAGCAAGTATTGATTCATACGCTTGAATAATAGGAATCACATCTTCTACTTTGCTTCCAATAGGTTTATTAAGAGCTTTGAGTTTGTTCTGAATTTCATTGAGGAATTCGAGTGCAGCAGCAATCTTAGCAGCTGCGTCTTTGTACTCCTTGATATGTTTAAGTAAGATGTTCTTCTTGTCATTGATGATGGCGTTGATTCTTGCAAACTTATCTGAGAGTATGTTGACTTGTTCCTTAAGTTGTAGTTTGTTAGAGTCTGATAATGTCTCCATAATATCTTTTGATTTGTCTTTGATTTTCGATATGTTCTTATCGACATCTACTGCCTCCTTACTTAGTTTCTCAAACTTGGCTAGCTGTTCTTCTAATAATTGTAGACTTGTAGTTCTAAGTTCAGGAGTAGCAGCAACTTCAGCTTCATTGAGCCAGCTCTGACACTTAGCAACATCAGCCTCGAACTCATTTCTTCCTTGCAAAAGTTTGTTCAATGCCGACAATTTATCATCAATATCTACTTTAGCAGAAGTGTAGGTCTTGTTCAAATCTTCTAAAATAGCTTGTAGTTTAGTGCGATCTTCAGGTGAGCAGTCTTTGGATACTGCGTTACCTTGACGCATAACTTCAGCTAGAATGTCATTGTGGAAGTCTGAGAGTTCACCTTGGTGTTTCTTGTGTACGGCAATTTCTTTTTCTACCTTTGCAGCTTCCAATGGTACTGGTCCACCTAACTTTTTGATCTCTGCAAGTTTTGCTTTCAGCCAGTTCTTAGCTTTTTCGATATCATTTTCTAGTTTCTTCCTGTCCTCAGTACAGCCACCTAATCTTTCAATTTCCTGTTTGATCAAAGAAGCCAGTTGCTTTTGCTTAGATGCTAATTCAGATAGTTCAGACTCTAATTGCATTTGTTCCGATGGTTCCAGCTCAGCCTGAATGGTACTGACTTTCTTTTCTAACGAGTCAATGACAGTTTTCTTTCCATCGGTTTCTTTCAACAAGTTTGCAATCTGCTTCTGACGCTCTTTAGCTGACTTGCTGTCGTAGCTTAATGGTTCCGGGTGTAATATGTTGTCAATTTCTTTTTGCATCCATTCATTCTGTGCGTTGACTTCGCTCTTCGTTCCATCAATCGCTTTGTATGTGATTTCAAGCATGTGCAATTTACGTTGTATGCGTTTTGCGATGTCGTTATACCTTCGCTCCACGGATTTCATCTAAAAATAATACAAACGATTAGTTTATTATTTAATAGTAAGCTCTTTTTTATAATAATATGTTTTGGTAAGAAGAATAAAAATGATAATTTAATAATTACGAACCTGTTCCTCAACTTGCTGTGATTCTAAGTTGCTGACAATATTGATGACTTTAGAGCCGATGGTCTTGATGTTGTCGACCTTATCTTTGCCAGCCTGATCGAATTCAGCCGACAAGTCTTTCAGCGCACTCAACTTTTGAACACACGAGAGACCGGAGCCCTTGTCAGCTAGACTCATCTTCTTTAGAACAGAGTCAAACCAATCGTGGATTTCTTGACACTTGTGTCTGTAGTCATCAATGATTGCTTGGTTGCCCTTTTCTCTTTCAATAGCTTTGACAATGTTCACTTCCAAGTTATCTAATTCTTCTTCGAGATTGATTTCGTCTTCTAGCCCTAAAAAGTATTATCAATTTAGAGTTATGTTGTTAGGTTACCTTAAAATCAAAATCTAGTTCTAACAGCACATAAACATACCTTCTGTAGGAATTTCAGTCAGCAACCTGTTCCTCTTCTCTCCCAAGGAGACCAGTGCGTCGCTCATGGCAGCCATGTCTTGCTTGGCTGCCTCGGGCCTCAGCTTGGACGGGTTGGCGAGCCAGTCGCGGGCCAGCGCGTTGTGCACATTTATCCATTCTTGGATCTCGTCCACTTGCTTCATAGCTTCTTCCATTCCGTGCACTGCATCACCCAGCGTTTCCAAGTGGCTTTGTACCTGAATATTCACACTTTTTATTAATCTATCACCAATACGATATAACTTCGTCACGGTTTTTCTCGACATCACATGTCGCACACTCATTTTTTGTACAGATTGTATTTACAGATTAATAATTTTAGAAATCAAACTGTTCGTGAAAGAGTCCAAACCACAAATGCAAACCGAATGCAGTGCGAGCGTTTTTAGTGTTCGTGAAATTAATAAACAACTAAGTTGCTGTTTTAAGTATCTCGTAGGATTATCTTTAAGCAAGCGAAAGCCTTACCCTTTGTTCGAAAGCCGTTAGCTTTTCGTTGAACTCTGGTGTCTCCAGGTTCTTAAGAATTTCGTGGATGCGCGGCGCGCTGCCGACATCGCTAACTCGCTTCTAGAACACACCATGCACCATACAACACACGGGCAACAACACACAGTGCTAGTTATTGTACATGTACACACAGCCTTAAAAAGATATTATTTACCTTTTATATTTTTAAATATCGTTTTGAGACTGCATGTTGTGCAAAATTGGATGAACGAGCACCTAACAGAAGATTATTTTGTCAAATTGAACAACAGACTATTTTGTCTCGTCCGATCCAAGAACACTTTATGTTAATTGTTTGTTAATGGTTATCATTGTGTTTCAAATTCATACATTATCATACATTGTCACTATAATTTCTTGAATGGCGTGCATTTCGTGATAATGAGTGAATCACACAGAACAGTGAAGTGCCTATTTCTCGTACAAACAAAGTGACATTCATGCTGAGTCAAGACGATTCTTTTTAAATATCTTGTAATTGTTACTTTTATGGTTTAATGAGCAATATGTTTTGTTTGTTTGTTTAATATTAATCATCTTGAATCAGCGGTAGTACCAGGTGCACAAAAATACATTGCCAACGACGAAGCCTTTACATTAATCTTTATTTACTAACTACACTAGTTTCTCTATCTACAACTTCATCAAACTAACTTGTACGTAAATCAATGTCTTACTTCAGGCACTTTATAACTCGTTGGTTTTGTTCTTTTTGTCGACCTGGCAAACTAGAACCTTTATAAATTAATTAAATCTAAATTGAACACTTTACGAACAACACTCATGTTTCTTAAGGCACAGTTATAACATGCGCTAGATAGTACGATAGTAATTAAAATTTATCTATGGTGATGTTGAAACCACCTCTACAATTATAATTTATTCTTATTTAAGGACTGTTATTTCTAATAAATAATTAATTATCCTACTTATTAACGAGTCTATTTCGCAATGCGATATCCGTACTTTTGGCTTAGTCTATCACGCTCGTAGCATCTAGGCTGAGAAGGACAGAAGCAATTAAACACGTTACCACTCCTTTGCGTCGCGCAGTCGGGTAAAATGATGGCGACGGTAGTGTCTAAACTTTTACTGAATAATAACGGTGACTTAAGAACATCGATTTAGATTTGTGTAAATATTCACGTTTATTACGAGGTTTGGTAATTCACCGTCGATATCACCATCCCAACTAATATTATAAATGCGAAAGTAACTCTGTCTGTCTGTCTGTCTGTTACGCTTTCCCGCTTAAACCTCGCAACCGATTTTGATGAAATTTGGCATAGAGATAGTTTGAGTCCCGGGAAAGAACATAGGATAGTTTTTATCCCGGTTTTTGAAACAGGGACGCGCGCGATAAAGTTTTTCTGTGACAGACAAAATTCCACGCGGGCGAAGCCGCGGGCGGAAAGCTAGTACGAAATAAACTCGTTCTCATTGCTCTTTCACTTATTAATAAAAACAAAAAAATCCAGCACACAGTTAGAAGGAGGTCAGAACATCCGAAGCGAGGATCTTAGCGGAGGCGTTGAGTACCTGGTCTATGAGGTCTTCGAGGCGCGCGCGCACGTGAAGTTCGCGCGGCGGGATCGGAAGCGGCGCGGAGTCGGCGGGCGATGACGGCCGCGACACCGACGCGGCGGCCGCCGAGCACGCCGCAACGGCCGCCGACAGCCGACTCTTTTCCGTTTGGAGACGGTTGTGCAGAGCCTATGGATGAAGTAGGTAAGTTACACGCAATAAAAACTGAGGTGGAATTGTGTAAGTAAAGCAATCGTTATCATTTTGACAGTTCATAACGTACGAATATTCTGTCAAACGTTTTGTTTAACTGACTTTATCGTACGTTATGAACTGTCAAATGATTACGATTGCTTTACACAATTCCACCTCTGATGTTGTATTGCTAAAATTAAAAAGAACACGGTCTCAAACGTAAAGATTGAGTAGCTTTGTCACATTAATTCCAAAAATATCAACTATTTCAACTGTCGATTTGCTTTTTTGTATAATCGAGAAAACAAAGACCTTAAAGTAGGTAACTGCTTCTGAAATGGTTTCGTAAATAATAAAATAGGCAACTTACCCTCGCTTTGTCCAGAAGCTCACGACCGTGCGACAGGCCGTCGACCGGTACATCAAGCTCGGTGATAGCAGGCTCGCACTCATCTAAGTTGTTCAAAATGCTTTCAAGAGTGTCTTCGTATTCCTTGAATTTGGCAAGCCCCTCGCGTAGCCGGCGTTCGATCTGCAGCGCCGTGGCTAACAGAGACTTGTGACTGTCGTTGACGTTCTTCAACTGTTTTCCTACAGTGTCCTTGATTGATGGCGCCGTTGCTTGGTACCTCTCAATCTGCGCTTTACCCTTAGCTTCCAGGTCGTCAAGAGTGGACCTGTACTTCTGAATGTCGTCTAACAAAACAGCGTGCTGAGCCAACTGCTCTTCTGTTTGCTCCCTGTTGGAAATGTACAGGGAATTATGAGCCATAAGTTGGAATGAAATCTGTAACAGCCATTTTTCAGTGTCTTGTAGCGATTGGTGGTATTGATTGTAGTCTTTGATATCAGACTCGAGTTCAGCTTTCTTTGCTGCGCACTTAGCGCGTAATGCATTGCATTTTTTCTCGATTTCTGTAACAGATTCTTTGACTGCAGGCTTCTTTGCCCAGCTACTCAGTTCAGCGGCTTCACTCTTTAGCCTTTCTAGCTCTGGTTTCTTATTGTCGATTTCATCTTCTATGTGCTTGTATTTTTCTAATAAAGTCTTCATTTCACCAAGCTCGCCACTAGTAGGAGGAACTTTATCCAAGTTCTGTTCAGTATCCTTAATCCATTGGTTCATTTTATTCTTAGATTCTTCAAAGTCTTCCCATTTTCCAATAGCAGCCTTCAGTTGTACTGTAATGGAATTCAAGTCAATCTTAAGTTGGTCCCAGCTCTCCTGCAAAAGCTTAACGTCATTTCGTAAACCATCTTGTTCTTCAGGGGGAGTGTTGTTCAGAGCTTTCTTGAATGCCTCTTGAAGGACGACGAGCAAGTGATGTCCTTCAGTCATTCTGTTGCTTACAAGCTTGATGGTTTCAAGCTTATCCTTTGTGGTATCAATGTCACCTACTCCTATCGAATCTTGAACTGTTCCGTGAGCTGTTTCTAGCCATTTCTGTAGATCTTCCTTGGCCTTAATGAATTCTGTATGATCAGATAGGTTCTTTTCTCCGTTAGAAACAAAGCCTTGTATCTTAGTCAGGAGAGTCGTGTATTCAGTTTGCAAAGTGACTGTCTTATCGCGGACCCATGCACAGGCGCTCAACTCCATTAAGTTCTCACACCTATCGTTAAGCTCTTCCAAAACATGTTTGTTTCTAAGAGCTTCTGCCAAAAGTTCGCGACACTTATCGAGATGCTCAGGTGTGATTTTGTCTACTTTCTGTACTCCTTTAAGCTTGTTATCGAAATCTTTGACCCATTTGCTCATCTTCTCAGATGTTTCCAGGAAATCTGACCAAGCGGACAGACACTTTTCTAGCAACTTCTTGGTGTCCTTGCAAATCTGTTGCAAGTTCTCCCACTCAATCTGCAACTGTTTGATTTCTTGATTGATGTTATCCTTTCCTTCATTACCAGTTGTTTTTAATACAGCTTCGCTATGTTGGATTGTTTTCTTCAGAAGAGCTTCTCCCTTAGGCAATGATTCAATAATTTTATTCACATTCTTTAGTTTCTTTTGAACTTCTTCTTTTTCTCCGTGAGAATCAGAGCATTGCTGGATTTCTATCTTGCAATTACGAACCCAATCATAGAAGTTGTCGTACGATTCTTTGTACTGTATGTGGGAATTAACGTATTCTTCGAGTTTCTGAAAAAATCCGTTTAATCAGTATCAAATAATGTTAGAATAAAAATAAGCTTGTTAATGTAAGTATTTTTGAATTTAAAATACTTACAGCGATCATCTCGTTAACTGTCTTCCTTATGTTATCGTAGCGTTTTAACGTATCTTCAATTTCTTTTGATTTCAAAGATCCGTCTTCTTGTAACTTTTCAGTCAGCTTTTTAACGAGATCGTTGTGAGAATCAATATCCCTGTTGAATGTTTTGAACTTCTCCAGCTTAGCCTTCTTCTCTGATAGGTCATTCATCAAAGAATCGTCTGATTGTATTTTCTGGTCAATATCATCTAGCCATTCGACCAGTAATTTGTGGATCTGAAATCAAAGAATACAGTTGATTAATACCAATTTACGTTGAAAATGTTTGAATATTAGTTTGAAGTAATACATTACCTTTGAAATGTCGTCAAACTGTCCAGCTCTGGTGGTCAATTTATTGCGTACGTCTTGTAAATCAGCAATCAATTTGTCAAACTCTTGTTTTAGGTTATCGGTGTCTTCCTGGATTTTAGCTGCGCCTGCTTGTTCCGTGTTCATAATGACCTTCTCTTTCAATTCCAACAAGTATCTTAGTTTATTCTGACCTTGTTCCAAAGACTGTCGTAGAAGTTTAACAGTGTTAAGCTTATTGTTAACTTCTTGTAAAGTGTTTGGTATTTCAGCGCACTGGTTAAGTTTCTCGCGAGTTCTGTCAAGCCAATCTTGGCATTCTCCATACAGGGCATTATGTTGTTGATGTTCCTTAACAAATAAAACATATTTTATTTAAATTTGTCCACGTTATTGATGAGACAAATAAAACAGATTTTATTAATCTGTTTGCTTACCTGGTAATGGAGTTCAAGTCTCTTCATAACTTCTTTAGCGAGAGACAGTAAAGCATTGTATTTTGTTGTGATTTGAGTGATTCCGTTTGAAATCCTGGTGTCTGCACATGTTTCTAACAAAGTCTGCGCGTGAACGTTGAGTTTGTCAAGTTCAGCTTGCCAGTCGAACAACATTTGCAGATGTCCCTGAAATAAGTTAATTAATTAAAACAAAATGTAATAACTAACGGATTTTTCAAATACAAAAACTTGTAATAAACCTTACCTGGAATTCCTCCAGAACCACTTTCTTTTGCTCCAAGTTATTTTGCAATTTGTTAAATGATTGTACTAGTTTTTCAGTCTTTGACAACCAATCCAAGGCTTCCTTGTACTGCTCTTCATATTCAGTCCATTTTACAATACCTCCTTCAATCAATGCTTTGGTGTTTTTCAGCTGCTCACTGAAATGTAAATTAGATGTTTGTACAACCGACTTTATAAGACAATAGTAAATCAAATATCAACAAAAATAAACTTACACATAGGTATCGTATTCCTCTTGCATAAGAGCTACTTCTTCCTCTATTTCTTCTTTGTCTTCCTCATCAGCTACTGCACATGATATCTCTCCTTGTTCTAGAGCTTTTTGTAATTTTGCTTGTCCTTCCGGTAATTCACTTTCCAAAACTTTAAGTTGAGATATCTTACTACTTAAAAATTCCTTATCTCCGGTTGCATCAGAGCACTTGCCTAACCTTTCCTTAGCAGCCCTAATCCATTGGACGAAATCTGAACCAGCGTCAATAAAGGCCTGGTGCTGTTCAACTGTTTCTTTTTGTTTTTCATATAAGTCTTTAGCTTGTTTAGATAGCGTTTCATATTTGCTGGTGATTTCAGATGCCGGAGCTTGTTGCATAAGTTCCGAAGCCTTAGAAGTTACAGACTGAATCATGGGTTCAAACGAAACGATATCTTGAACAATATTGTTTGTTTGACGGAGTGTAGCTTTTCTTTCGCCAAGGCTGAGGCCTGTTGTGAGACCAGCAAGGCGGTCTTGACCTTTCTTTGACTTGGCGACTTTCTGCTCACACACTTCTTGAAGTTTTGCTTCTCTGTCTTGTATCCATTGCTGGAGTTGTGAATAACTTGAGCTATAATCGGCCCATTGCAGTAGGGCCGTCTCTAAATGAACTTTAGCTGTCGTCATCTTTTTGACTAAACGATCCCATTCGTTTTGCAATTCTTTGAGTTCAGTGTTAATTCTGTCTTTACCGTCAGATCTTGTGTTTCTTAGAACTTTTTCACCACTATTTACAGTAGCATGTACTAAATTCTGGCCTTCTTCGCGACGTTTCAACAAGTCTTCTATTTGTTCCAAACGTTTTTGTAATGCTTCCTTACTGCTATTGCTGCCAGCTTCACTGCCACTGCGGGTGATTTCCCAGGCGTCATCGATCCATTTCTTAGTTTTGGCATAGTTTTCATCGTAGTTTTGATGTTGTTCGTAATTAGTTTCTACTTTCTTCAGAACATCATTAGCCATATTGACTAAAACTTGATATCTTGAATTCAGATGCCTCAATTGGTTGTTAACATATGTATCAAGATGTGACGCCAATAGACCCGATGCTGAAGCATTGAACGTTTCAATATCTTTCTTACCTTTATTTAATTGATCAACAATTTCTTTGACTTCATTAACCTGGGCGCCTTTTTCTTTTGCAGTTCCAAGCAATGCCAGTTTATGGTTTTTAATAAGAATCTCTTTTTGTTGTAACCAATCTGAAAGCCTTTCATATTCATCTTTGTATTCGCGCCATTGATTAACAGTTTCCTCTAATTGGCTCTTTTGTTGTTTAATTTCATTGAAAAGATCGTCGAAGCTTTCTTTCAATGCTTTCATTTCATTTTTGATTGTTGTTTGTCCTTCAGGTGAAGTACTAGCAAGGACCACCTCTCCAGTATGTTGCAGGTGTTCCAGCAACAGTTCACCTTGAGCTTGTTTATTTATCAACGCATCAAGAGGCGCTACTGAATTCTCAATTGCTAATTTGTCGCTCAATGGCTTAGACTTCAAAGATGGAACCTTTTCTCGAGCTCTGGTCAACCATTGAATAAGTTCATCATGCGCTTCTTTGTATAGCCTGTGGTCCTTGTACTGCTCTTCTCGGTCAGCAAGCAGTTTCTTGACTCGGTCGTAAAGTGTATCGAACTTATTAAGCGTTTCTTGAGCTTTCGATGCTGCTTGGTTTTGCTGACCACTAGCTATCATTTCAGCGGCCTTAGCTTTCAATGTGTCGACATCAAGACGATCGCATCGGGCTTTTTCTTCAACTTCCTTTAGTTTTTCCAGTTGACCTCGTTTATCAGTCATGGAGGACTCATATGGAGATAATTCAGCTAACATATTCTCAAGCCAGTTGTTGCTCTTCTCGATCAACTGAATTTGTTCTAAGAACCCAGCCCATTTAGTCACAGAATCATCTAACATGCTCTTTGTTTCAATCATTCTGGACAATAATGCTGACCATTGCTCTTGTAAGGCAATAAGCGAGTTATTAATTGCTTCATGGCCAGCAGGTGCAGTGTTTGCCATTACATTCTGCGCAAGTTCAACAAGTGATTGCACTTTCGTAAATCCCTCATCTTTTGTTAGCAACAAATTCTGTATCAAAACTAATTTCGTTTCTAAATCATCTTGAGAACTAGAGCTGAGGTCAGCACAGAAGTCCAACTTGTCTCTTAGTTCCTCGATCCATTGGGAACATTCAGTAACATTACTAGCAAACTCTTGGTGGGTTTTAACATACTGTTGCCACCTATTAGTTAAGTCCTTAACTTTTTGAGACAGAGTTTGATATTTAACTGCAAGATCGGATATCTGTGAGCCGCGAGGCCCAAGCACTCCCGTGTATAAATGCTGTGCTTTTTCAGTTATATTATCGATTTCAAGTTCCTTAGCACGTACTTCCCCTTGTAACTCTTGGAACTTCTTAAACTGCTCCTGCTTTTCTTGTAATGTTGCTTTCAAGTCAACAGCATGAATCTGTGTATCAGTATTCCTAATCCAGGCTAGGCATTGGTCTTTCATGTTTTCATACTCATTCCATTGCTGTATTTTATTTTCAAGAGATTCAATTGTTTTATTAATAAACGAAACTAAGCCTTCCCATTCTTGATGAGAAGCATCAATTTGGTTTCTAATATTGGCTTGCCCATTACTAATAGTACCAGGAAGAACTTTTTCTCCTATGGAACGTATCTTGTCAATACGAGCCTTCTCTTCTGGCAAACTTAATTGCAAAGATTTCAGCTTCTCACAGTTGCTACTTAGTGCCACGCGCTCTAAATTAACATCTCCCCACAGCTGCGCAGTGTTATGTGTAGCTTCTACCCATTCTTGCAAGTCCATAACCGCTTTAGTGTATTGTTGATGGTTATTAACAATAGCTTCATATTGTTCAACAAATGACTTTGCTCGTGTAAGTATGGTCTCATGTCTTTGTTTAAGTTGGTTTATTTCCTTTGTAATATCTTTTGTAATGTCTGGTAAGCTTTGAGCACGAGCTTCTAAGTTAGCTATGTCTTGTTGGTGGGCGATAGCATCTTGAAGATATGTCCTGTAGACGTTTAATTGATTACGCTTTTCATCCAATGTAGCCTTTAATTCAATTTCTTTTGGTAAGTTCTTCTCGGCCGTTGACAACCATTGTTGCACAGTCTTCAGATTATCATCAAATGATGACCACTTGTTCAATTCAGAATCCAAATCTCTTTCGGCCTTTGTAATATTATCATACAAGTTGTCAATAGATTGTTGGATGTCTTGAAGCTGTTGTTCAATTAATTCTTTACCTTCAGGTGATGTAGAAGGATACAACTTTTCTCCTAGTTCGACTGTGTTGTTCACAAGCAGAGTAGCATTGCGTCGTTGGCTAAGCAAATCGTTAAGACTTTCTCGCTTGGCACTTATGCCTTCTGGTGTGCTAGAGATTTTCTTATTACATTCTTCAAACTTGTGCTGTGCTGACTTAATCCAGTCTGTACATTGGTTGTATTTCTCTTGATACGCACTGTGATCGTTGACAGCTTGTTCACACTTCTTCACCAACTCTTTGGCTGTCGACTGTACTGATTGGAATCGAGAAGTCATTTGTTGCAAGTTCATTGTGATCCTGGTGTCGTTACAGTTTTCGATCAAATCACTGAATTCATCGCTTAATTTGTCTACGTCATTTTCAGTCTTCTTCAAGTTAGCCAAAATAACCTGAAAGAATCAATGTTTACTATTATATTTGTTAAGAAATACACAACACATTTTTAAACTAACTACAACAACTACTATTAGTAATCGTCACTTAGATTGATGCTAAAGTTCATTTTAAAAACCGTCACATTGTCAGAACTACTTAAAAGTATACCATTAACCATCGCCACTAAAATTAGTAATTATATTAAAATACGAGTTTGAAACAGAGTAGAAATATTATGTATTTAATACATTATGAGTAAGTAGTAATGTAGTTTTTTGTTAGACTTTGATATAGCAAAAGGCTATCGTGTAATTAATAAAGTATCTACTGAAAATTAGACTATCCTACAGTGCCGAGGGTATAAAGTTTTTTCATTTTGATCATCTTACTTGATCCAAAGCTTCCCCGAGTCTTATGACAGCGCTCAAATCATTTTCGTGATTATCAATCGCTTTACTCAATTCCTGTTTAGTAAAATAAATATTTGGTTTCATATTGAGATAAATGAATGATTAAACAAATAGAAATGTTACATACCTGATATTTATTGAGTTGATCAATTTTCTCATCTAGAGTCGCCTTGGGAGTGTACGTTTTCAAGCTCATCTCAGTATCTGTTAGCCAGTGCTGTAACCTGTCATTCGCACTTTCGAACTCAATCCATTGCTGTATCTTATCTTCAATGCCTCGCTTCACTTCATGCACTGTCGCAGTGAACTTTTCTAAATCAGCCTTAAGCAATGCCAACTCTCTGGACATACCTTCACGCCCTCTTGGTGATAATTTAGATGAACTGTTTTCTATCAAGTCTGATAAAATCTTAAGCTTGTTGTTGCCTGTTGGTATCGCATCCAGAAGCTCTTGAATTTTAGCCAATTTGCTTTGTAGAGCTGCTTTATTTCCAGTGAAGTCTGACAGTAAATGAAGACGATCCCACAGATGCTTCTGATAGTCTTGAAGAGATTTTTGTTGGTCTGAGAATTGTTGATATATCTCAAATGTTTTCTCGTGCTTATCGATGATCCCAGACAACCTGTTTGTTAATGCGTTGTATCTGTCCCAAACAGATTGAATTATTTTAGACATGTCGTCACTCTCATCTTTCCCAGAGTGTAAGTTAGCAGCTACAGATTTAGCTTTTTCGGTAACTGTTTCAATTACCCTTTTGTGTGAGTAAATTTCTTGTAACAAAGTCTTGTTTTTAAGTAATTTCGACTTTATTTCTTGAGCGGAATTGAGCACAGATTTTTCTTCATTTTCAACAATCTTTTCTTTTTCATCCAACCACGACAAAGTTTGCTGAAGTACGTCCTGGTAACTTGACCATTGCAATGTCTGAGATTCGTACTCTTTCTGTTGCTGGAGGATTGTGTCGTTCAGTTTATCCCACCGTTCCCTAAGATCTCTTATTTCAGATCGGATATTCTCTCTGCCGTTAGCTGCTGTTTCAGGGAGAACTTTGTCTCCAGCACTTGTCAGAATTCCTATTTTGTGCTCACCATTATCTCTTTCCATTAAAAATACCTGCAGCTTGTTTCCTTTGCTTTCAATGCTAAGCTTGTCTTCCTTTGTGACCATTTGTGATAGTTGTTCTTCCAACGGCCTGAGCCACGTTTCGAATTCACTTTTCAGTTGAACATACTTCCTGTGATCACCAACCAATTCAGACCAATGGTTGACTATGTCTTTAGAAATCAAGTGAAGTTGTTGGTATCTACTATTCACTTGAGTCACGAGAGGTTTCAAGCGTTCCACTCCACTTAATTGGATAAGGCTATGAGATTCATCAACAAATGCATCAATCTCTTTCTCCTTGGCATTGATCTCATTTCTAAGGTCTACATATCTCTTTAGTTGCGCTTCTTTTTCTTGCAATGTTGAACAAAGACTTTGATCTCTGCATTTAGATTCCATATTTTTAAGCCATTCAGTAATAGATTCTATGGAGACATCAAACTTATTCCAAATTTCTAAAGTATGTTTCAATTTTTGCTCTGACGTTCCAATACTTTGAACGGCATTGCGCAACTGATCTAGTAAATTGTCAATTTCAGCTTTAATTGCCGCATTACCAGATTCTGATGTGCTTTTGCTAACAGCAGAGAAAACATTTCTGATTTCATCCAACTTGCTGGATCCGATTTTCTCAATATCTTTTAAAGCAACAGCGGACTGGAGTTTCCTAATGATTTCTGGTTTTTCTCCAGTTGCATTTTCAATGTCAAGTAATTTTTCTGACTGGGAACCTAACCAATCTTTGTACTGCTGGATAAGACGTACTAAATCTTCGTGGCGCTTTACACAATCTTCTAAGTTGTCTTGAAGGTTCTGAGATTTAGTGACGATATTTTGGAACAGTTGTTTTATAGATTGTAAGTAAACATTCAACGATGCATCATGTGTTTGATCCACTAATTGTTGTGCTTTATCACAAACAGACTCGACTAGTTGTTGATGGGTCATTATTTCTTGATGCATTATTTTGTGATTTTGCAATTGAGCTTTCTTTTCTTCAAGTGATGCCTTAAGTTCAGTGTGGCGCTGCATTGCCTTTTCAACGTCTTTGAGCCATTTAGTTAGCTGTTCTTGAGCCAAGGAAAAGTCTGAGAACTGTAAGAGACATTGGTCTAATTTGTTAACAGTTTCTTGGAAGCTGTCACCAAAGCTATCCCATAAAGTCCTGATCTTTCTAATTTTCTGGCGGATAACTTCACGGCCATCTGGGCTTGTATGTGTATATAGTTTCTCTCCTAAGCTCAGGAATTCTTCAAATACTGGTGTCTTCTTATTTCTGGTTTCATAAAGTTCTTTAGCCTTATTTTGTTTTTCTTGTAAAACAGCATAATCACCAACGATTTCATTGAGATCTTGTAATTCACCAAGCATTCCAGCTAGCCAAGTTTCCATATTGTCGTACTCATTTTCGAATGCTTGATGTTCTGACACGAATACTTCGTATTTAGAAATTATTTCATTGACTAGGTTGTTTAATGTATGGTATCTTGTAGCCAATTTGGAAGTTTTGTTTGTAAGATCAGATTCACTTGCAACTTGTTTGTTGCTGGTCAAAGCGGTGAACTCAGGGCTTCGTGCTGCCAACTCACCCTGAATCTCCTTAACTTTCTGTAAGTGGCTAATTTTAGCTTCCAGATTGCTCTTCAAGCTTTGATCTCTGACTTGATTTTCTTTGAGCTTAAGCCATTCTTCTAATTCATCTAATGTCTTTTGACTTTCATTCCACTGCTTCAAGGTTTCTTTGAGTTTCTTATCTTGTTCTTTGCATTGTGTTGCAAACTGATCCCACGTAGTTTGAAGCTGTTCATATTCACTGATAAGAACAGGGTGGCCGTTCGAGCTTGTGGTTTGTAAGACAACATTTAATTGCGATTTTAAGCCATCAAGAATGGCTTCAATTTCAGTAGCCTTGTCAGTTACTTTGCCTATAGCTGCAATTTTAGAGTCGACGTCTTCTTTCAGTGTAACAACTCCATAGTTTAACACACTATTTTCAGCAATGATGTGATTGAGGCGATCACGACAATCTTCAAAGGACTGAACATATTTTTCATGATCTGCCACATGCGACTCACATGTTGCTATTCTCTTTTCAAGTTCTTTGGACATGCCCTTGTACCTATCAATGGTCTTTGACAAGCTTTTTTCTGCTTCGTCATCTGGCATTAATTTGATCTTTTCAGTTAATTGTGAAAGCATTGACTGATGTAAATCAACTTCTTGATGCATTATCTTGTTTGCATGCAATTGAGCTTTCTTTTCTGGTAGCGTCGGGCACAATTTGAACTCTCCTAACTCCTTTTCTTTATCGCTGATCCATTTTTGTACTTGATTGAAAGTATCATCAAAGGATGATCTCTTATTGATTGTTGTTTCAATATCCTTGATGACATTGTTTAATGAATCGACAGAATCCTCAAAATAGTCTCTTAATGCTCTTAATTCATTTCTGATTTGTTCTCGGCCTTCTGGAGTTATTCCACTGAAAAGAGCTTCGCCTGATTCAATGGCAGTATTTAGCAATTTCTGTCCAACTTCTTTGTTGTCATTGAGTTGCTTAACCTGAGCTAAATCAGCTGCGGTCGGCTTAGCATGCTTGCTCATTACCGCTAAGTCTTTGATCTTGCCATTTGCATCCTGAAGCCAATTTTTAAAGTCTGCAATAGACTTGTCATACTTAGTCTTATTGTTTTTCAATTCTTGTAATCGGTGTAAGTGATTTTCCATGAATTTGCCTACAGTTTGATATCTAGTCACTAAGTGATTTATGTATTGCAGAACTCTTGAATCTGGATTCCGAGACATAATTGTCTCTCCAATGCCAGTCAGTTTCTGAATTTCACCGTTGTAGTTTTGAATTTCTTGATTAAGATTCTGCATGTCAACTATTTTACTGTCAATGTCGTTCATATTCAAGAGATTGGCAGATTCCAGTCTAACAGTATTTTCTTTGTCCTTGAGCCACTCAGACACATTTTCCAATAAAGTTTCGTAATCTTGCCATGCGTCAATGTTCTCTTTAAGTCTGTTTTTAATTTCATCGCAATTAGCTGACAAAACTTCTAAGTTTTTCTGTGCTTTGTTCGTTTGTACAGCGGCTTCTTGAGCACATGCAGGCTCCGCGACTATTTTGAGAATTTCGCTGGCTTCCTTTAATTCCTTCACCTTGCTCTGACACTCAGCAATACCATTTTCAACATCAGCCAAGGCGGCTGCTTTAACTTCCAAGTTGTATTTGTCACTGCTTGCATCAGGCATACACCACCTTGTCTTATCATCAAGGATCTTTAGATTCCTGTTAAACATTGCCAATTTATCAGTGAATAGTTTTTGTAAGAATGTCAGAAGGGTAGTTTCTGTCTTATTAGCGTGTATCACTACACTTTCAAAACGTTTTTGCAAAGAACTCAATTCTTTTGGTACTAGTGATTCATAGAACCCTGGATAGTTGGCATTCATTTCAGAGACATTTTGTGTCAAGTTATCAATTTCATCGTTTAAGTTCTGTAACTCTGCCTTACAGGCTTGACACTTCTTAAGACGGTCTAATATCTTAGCATTATCACCAGTCATGTCATCACATTTAATTATATCATCTCTGATTTTGCTGACACTGTCCGATAGTCGCTTTATGTTATCCTTCAATTTGTTCTCTTTAGTTTCTAAAGACGACACCGCACTTTCCAAATTATCAGCCAGACTCTGCAAAGCTTCAAATTCAGATTCCAAGTAGTTGACTATGGAAGATACTTGTTCTACTGGTATGTTTTTGTTTAAGTTCGTAATTTGTTCGCATTTTGCCTTAATACTGTTTTTCAATGACAAGTACAATGGCAATTCTTCTTTGTATTTAGTAAGATGATTTTGACCAAATCGAATTTCTAAGTTGTCACAAGCATTAGATAAGTTTTGTCCAGTTTCACTGAGCCAAGTTAAAACTTGATTCTTTGTGTCATCAATTTGTCTCCAAACAATAAGCTGAGATTCTAAATCCTGTATTCTCTTGATAGCGGCATCATTAACTTTCTCCCAGTGAGTTTGCGAAGTCAAAAATGCTTCTTCAAGAGGACTAGTGTCGAAACCTCCCAGAGTCGAAGCTTGTTTTAATATAGATTGCTTAATAACATCCATCTGGTCTAAGAGTCCCTTTGATCTTTTCAAAATTTCATACGATTTCTTGGCCTTTTCTAAGGATTGAGCAGTTTGCATGTAATCATTCGGGGCATCTTTAGAATCATTGTACAGCTGTTCAGCTCTGTTCATTTCCCTATCGAATGCAACTGTAAAGTTTTTCAGTTCTTGAAGTGTCGATGACAGTAAAATATATTTGTTTTTGGTGTCTCTCATCGAATTTACAATTTGGTCCCAATTATTGTCAGCTGCAGACAGAGCATTTTGAATTGTGCCCATATTGGGTTGATCTTCTCTCATCAAATGTAACCCTTCTTCTCTCAACTCTTTACGTATTGATTGTTTGTCTCTCATTTCAGCGTCAAGTTTGTCAAGTTGTTCCGTCATATCTTGAATAGTAGCTTCAGTTAATGGAACTGGTTTTTGAGCCATATCATTGAGAACAGATTGGATTCCATGCAATACTTGGCTTAATGCGTTGTGTTGAACATTAAACTTGTCCCATCTTGCACCAACCTTTTGTACGAGATCTCTCTTAGTAGTTACTTGGTTCAGCAACGCATCAGCTTTCATTTCCACTTCTTTGACTATGCTAGTCGGTGACATAATACGACCCGTATTTTGATCTGTAACTTTGACTCTTGAAGGTCCATCTAACAACGCAACGTGACTCTTCCATTCTGGTACCTTTGTGATAATATTTACAAGTTCCTGTCGCAAAACTTCGTAACTTTCAGGTGTTAGTTTAGGTCCATCAATTTGGTATTGAATGTGACCAAGTTGTTGCTTTGTGTCGTCGTACCAGTTCAACAACTCAGACCATTTTTGTAAAACAGCCTTATTTTGTTGAATATTGTTCTCTATTACTTGGTAATGCTGAGCTATATTTGAGTAGGTCTCACTCAAAGACCGGGATTCATCTGGATGGGATGAAAGTGTCATATTCTTGATTTCGTTGTAAATATCAGTGAATTCTGGTTCTTTGGCCGCATGCTCCTGAGAAAGTACATGCATCGACTGCAATGTCGGTTCAACTTTGTCAGCACTAATCTGATCATAACTTTCAGTTTTTCTTCTGAAATCGGTAATCCAGTTATCGAAATTATGTAATTTGGTCATGAATTCTTGTCGAACGATAATCTTGTCCGAAAGCTCGTTCACTTTAGATCTGACAGTCTCAGCTAGTGAATTTGTTCTTTGTTTGATATCAGATACTTTGTTTTTCAATAAAGTTGCGCCTTCAGGCTGTATGTTGTGGCAAATATTATCACAAGTCTGTGATAAACTAATAATCCTTGCTTGTTGCTGCGAAATCTCATTGCCGAAAGACTTGAGTTTATTAAGTTCTCTGTCAAGTTTCTCTACTTGGGGTGTATCAACAGAAACACTGCGACTGCTTAGTAGTTTTTCGCCATTTTCTATCCAAGTTTCTAGTTTTTCAGCCTCGCGTTCGAAATTTTCCCAATTACCAACTAATTTGTCCAATTTGTTATGCCATTGATCTGCGAGATCGTGGACCACAGCCCATCTCGAATGAATAGCATCTACTTCATCAGGAGCACTGGTCTTACCCGACAGTTGATGACTGACACTAGAAAGGATTTGTAGGTTCATTAGTTGTTTGTCACAATCTGTGATTAATGCCCGCGACTGCTGCTGTAGTTGTTGTGCTTCAGGCAAGGTCGTGGGCTTTGGTACATTACCAAGTTTAATCTCAGCTTCTTCTATCCATGGCTTGATCTCCGATACCCCTTTTTGATACTTCTGCCAGCTAGCCAGGTCATGCTCTACTACTTTAGTCTGATGTTCAGTCGATCGTTGAAGGTCAGCCATCATTTTTTCTAACAATGCCACTTCACCTTTAAGTCGGTTGGCATCTTGGACTCTATGTTCAACTGCTAGTTTTGTTCCTTGATCGGCAACATGTCTAATAGTCTCCAACTTTTCAGAAATTACTTTTTGTAGAGCTTGCGATTTCACCACACGTTCTTCGGGAGTGATATTTTCAGATTGTATTTGTGAGATCAGAGCTGGACTTTCTTTCTTTATCCATTCTCTTACATGTTCGAGCTTACGTTCAACCTTTACCCATTCTTCATTGAACTTTTCAAGGTGTTCTACCTTAGTATGTACTTCATCTTCTACTCTGTCCAATTTACGTTCAATAGTTTGAAGATCTTTTTCGATCACTGGCTTGGGTTTGTTTGCTGTCAAAGATCGTAGCTCAGCATAAGCTTGTTGCAACTGAGGCAGTCTTTCACATTTTGCCTTTTCGATGTCAGTATTAATAGTTCTAGTTTCTTGAAGTTCACGTCCAATGTTACTAACACCAAGTTCCAATCCTGGATGTGCAACATAGCTCTCGATCTTGTTAAGATCTGAGAGTAATTCCTCCTTTTGATATTCATAGTTAGACCATACTTTTTGGGTGTCACGTAATTTGTGTAGCCTGTCAGTGGAGGATTCATAAGCGGTATTCCAACCGCTTTCAAGGTTTCTTACATCCTCTCTGACGAACGCAGGCGCGTTGGCATCCTTAATGAGTTCCTTGCCTCGTTGCAGCATAGACATAACAGAAGGCCGTTGTCGGTCAAGCTTCTGCACTGCTGCTTGCTGTTCGAGAACTAGCTGTTCCACATGCTGCAAAGACTGTGGTTCTGGTTCGATCATGGCCTGTTGTTTAGCACTTTCTAGTATGCATATGACTTCATGGACTTCTCTGCGATAAGTGTAGCATCTCGTGTAAGTCTCAGTCTTTATCATCGTGATCTCTATTGTAGGAATTAGGTTTTTATATCTGGCTATTAGATTTTCGAGCTTCATTTGTTCCTCTTGAGCTTCTAACTCTGAGCAGTGGTTTGATAACATGTCTAATGTCTGGACCAACCACTTCATGTCTTCGCGTTTCTTATCCGCTTCACGGCAGATGTTCTAAAAACATAATATTAAACACATAGAATAACAATGAGTAAATTAACTATACTACCATTTTGTATAACTAATGCTTATAGTTACCATTAGTTCCCTTAACTGTTCCAATTGAAAGCATTTAAAATAATACACTTAATGAATATTTTGCCTAATATTAACAAATAGATCTTATTACTCCACTTTCGCTTAGAAACAAATCACTTACCTGGAATATTGTCTTCTCTCGTTCGAACGCCTCTGCGGAATCCACCTCTCTTACAATGCTGTCCATGGTCTTGTCAACGTGATCCATCCACCTCTCCATTTCTCGGAACTTCTCCCTGTAGGCATCCCATTTGGCTGGGATCCTCTGGAGTTGCTGCCTGAAGTGTTCCACTCTTTGCACCGTGCTTTCCCATTGTTGCTCGCACCTTCTGAGCTCTTCTTCCAGTGCGACGTCACCTGTCTGGTGCGTGTAGCTCGTCGCTATCTTCTTCAGGTTCTGGAGACAGTGTTCCACCTGCATAACCTTGCCTTGGTTGCGGAAATATTCCTCGTTTCTGATGAGTATGCCATCAGCGTCGTCGCTTTGGTTGTAGGCCTGAAAAAGAAAGTTAGCTAAAGAAAACTAAGCATAAAATTAAATAGTTCTTGCAACTCACGAATGCGAGTATTTACTTGTGTGGGTACGTGTACATGCATATAACGATAGTGTAATGTAATGTCTATCAAAACTTCTGAAAAACGAACAGTAGCGAGCCACCACACATGTAAAGCTAGTGAGCTTATACACACACATGTAAAGGAGAGTGCGCCTTCGTGAATTGCAACAACTACTCGTATACACAAATTAGTATGTTGGAAAAATATTAGAATAGACTTCATTCCATTTATTACTCTTATAGGGTACTGGCACTAGTAGTCAGCCCCTCACCAGTGCTCAGCCCTTTTCGCTTTAAAGCCAATAGAAATAGCGCTATAACAGAAACTAACCAATCAAATTACTTTGAATTAGTTCTGTGACTTTTCATTGGTCGAAATAATTCATAACATATTTGCTAAGTGGGTGCGAAGCACATTAAAAATGACTCCATTTCGACGTCGTCAGCTGACGAAGCGACAAGCTGCCCGTGCTCAATGTTTTTGTTAGTGGGAAGCGCTCGCAGAAAAGGTAATTTGTTTAATTTCTTGTAAGGTTTAGGGCACGTTGTATTAAAATTCATATTAATCGAGAGTTTAAGCATCGTAATTAATTAAAAAGTATTGTATTTTTCTTATGAATTATTAAATAACGAAGTGGCTGACTACTGGGTTTCATTTTTATATACGTTATCTAGTAGCCAGCCACCCCTGGCTGACCACTGGTTTTAACGCTATTTTTTAATTTAAAGTTATATTGGTATTATTTTAAAGTTCAGAATTAATCCTTTAATATAGAATACCCATTCCATATATATTTTTGTCAAAAACCCAGAAGTCGGCCACTTAAATAGTTAAAGTTTGTTACATGGCTGAGTACTGGAGAAAATAGATCCAGTGTTCAGCCCGCCGTATTTAAATTATTTCTTCATACAGTTTCTTATTTTTAGACTATTTAAAACTATATACATTTGTTTCAGTCACATCTAATGTCTCTTTCAAGACCCATATTACAATACCCCGAAGAAAAATTAACCCAAGCTTTAGAAGCTATTAGAAATGGGATGGCAATCAGGGAAGCAAGTAGAACTTATGGCGTTCCCCGAGGCACACTTCAAGATAGAATTCATCTTCGAGTTCCTGAGGGTCCAAGAAGAATGGGCCCTGATTCCGTTCTCAACAAATATGAAGAAGCCGAAATTGCAAGTTGGCTTAAAGATCTTGCAATGTGCGGTTTTCCCAACAAACCAGACAACCTACTGAATTCTGTTCAACAAATGATGATCGAAGATGGTAGGCCTAATCCTTTCATAAACGGAAGACCAGGTAAAAAATGGATGAATTCTTTTTTCAAAAGAAACGACTCATTCTCTATGAGAACACCTGAAGCAATTTCAAAGGGGAGAGCAGTAATCACCGAAGAGAGTATTAGAAAATGGTTTGAGAATCTCAAGGACTATCTCACTAAAAATCAAGCACTCAATGTGTTAGAAGACCCTAAACGAATTTTAAATGGGGATGAAACAAGTTTCATGCTTTGCCCTAAAACAGGAAAAGTGATAGCACCCCGAGGATATAAAAATGTATACCAAATAGTAAAAGGAAAAGAAAAAGAGGCAATCACTGTTTTAGCATTTTTTTCTGCATTTGGTGATATTTTACCCCCATGTGTGGTTTTTCCGTACATCAGACCACCCAAAGATATTATAAATAGCATGCCAGACGATTGGTTTCTTGGTAAATCTGACACAGGTTGGATGAAAGCGGATATTTTCTATGATTATATCGATAAATGCCTAAACAAATGGATAGAAGACAATGAAGTGAAGAAACCGGTGCTTGTTTTCGTCGATGGTCACAAAAGTCACATGACGATGAAACTAAGTAAATTTTGTCATGATAATAATATAATCTTATATGCACTTCCACCTAATACAACACATCTGATGCAACCAGCTGACGTAAGTGTTTTTAAACCATTAAAATCTGAATGGGCTAATACTGTCCATGACTGGTGTTCACAGCCAGAAAACGTTAACACTGTACTGTCAAAAACTAAGTTCTGTCCATTGCTTAATAAAATATTAAGTAAAGAATCTCTTAAAGAGTCAATAAAAAATGGGTTTCGTAAGTGTGGCCTGTATCCGTTCGATCCAAATGCTGTAGACTACACCAAATGCGTGCAAAATATCTTAGAGAACAGAAAGAATATATCACCTGGTTCCAAGAAAACACCATCAAAATCCTTGAAGAAAAGACACTTTGACATTGCATCACAAGTTATAAAACATTTAGACAAAGACTTGACAGAAAAGGGCATTGATGTTAACATTTTACTGGATATCGTGGAAAATGCGAAACTCACCCAGGGCTTAAATGATTCGGTGAGAAGTGAAACTACAGAAAAAGAGATTGAGAATAAGGAAAAACGAATAACTATTGAAGAAAGAATAGAACCACGTGTGACAGACAAAGAAAAATATATGAGTGACGGAATTGAAAAAGATGGAGTTGAAGAAGGAATGTACGTAGTTATAACTGAAGACGAAAATAATTACCTAAAGAAGACTGACACTGAGAGTGAAATAACTCCGATTGAAAATAAAGAAAATAACAACGTTGAAATAAATTCATCGCTCCCTGAGATACTAGACACTAGTAATATAAATAATCTGATACTTGGCGATCTTACCTTTGATAATAACAATTTGTTAGATGACATTAATCTAGGGTCATTTGAAGTTAATGACAGTTTAATATTAGTACCTTTAAATAACAACAATTCTCTGATTGATGAAAACAAACTTCGTGATGACAAAATACAGACAAATTCTATTATACAAGTAAAATCTCCAAAAGTATCACCATTTGTTCAAAAACATCTTATTATACCATCACCAATAAAGAAATCTACCACTCCTAGAGTCATGAATAGAATTGGCGCAATTTCTTCTGAAGAATGGAGACAATTTGAAATGGCTAAAGAAGAAGAGAAACAAAAAAAGAAAGATGCTATACAAGAAAGAAAATTACAGAGGCAAAAAATTAAAGAAGAAAAACAGAAACAAAAAAATGAAAAAAGAAAAGAAGCAGCTCTTAATTCAAAAAAGAGTAAAGTGAAGGAGACTAAAACGAAGAAAAACAATGATTCTAATCAAGAAGTGAGAGTAATACGTACAAAAAAAAGGAAATTGGAAGACTTGTTTGACATAGCTGAAGAAGCAGAGAAGATAGACTGCCATTTAGAAGAAGGCAAACAAAATAAAATTAAAATTCTCAGTAATATACTTCTTTCTCCTAAAACTCCTGAAACAGAAACCTGTAAAGAAGATAAGGTCCTGCAAAAAATTGGTAATAGACGACAAACTTTCAGAAGTGAAAAAGAACTTGAAAACTTTTTAAATATGGCAGAATTTTCCGACTGATCTAAGTATAAGTTAAATAAGTATTTGATTACTGTGATTGTTAGAGTATTAGGTTTTTTGACCAGACTTATTGTTAATTAATGTTGTTAATCTTTAAGCTTAAAACTATTGATCTCAAGAGAGGCTGACCACTGGTTGTAATATGGCCGAGTACTAGTTTTTGGCGGCTGAACACTGGTGAAAAGTGCCTCATTTTGTTAAAAAATATTTTTTATTTTATTAAAGGATAAGTTTCTATTTTTTGTTAATTTTGAGACATAGTTTAATAAATGAGTAAGTCAATTAACACAAAAGACTTTCAATTTACTCTTTCTAATATTTTCATACATGAGTTTGAACTCAAACTTACCATTAAAAGGCTGACTACTGGTGCCAGTACCCTACCCAGTTTCAACTCTAGCCATGGTATAAATCAGAGGTGTCCATACACGTCTTGATGGTACCTAGCATTGGCAGTGAGCTAAGTTGAACTACCAAACTAGGCAATCTGGAAATCTTTGAAAGCCTATGTTCAGCATTGAACGTTTTGTTGCTAAATGATGTTGAGTTAGGATTGATATGTACCTGTTCCTCATAAACGATCTCCTTCTCGATGTCCTTGATGCAGTGGTGGAAGACGGCCTCGTCTAAACGGAACTCCAGTCGCATGAGGTGCGGCGGCGCGCGCGCCAACAACTCGCGCCAGCGTCGCTGTAGCTCTTCTACGGTCTGCACCACGCGGGGACGGTCTTCTTCGTTCACCAGCTATTGACAAGAGGAGATTGTTTAGAAATGATGAACCTGTTTAACTTTAAATAAACATTTTTTTCTTTCTGAATTTCTTTCTTTGCTGCTAGGACAGAATGACGTCTTACAAGACATGTATTATCCAAATGCTTATCCTGTTGTCCAGCGATGATCAATTTCATTATCGCTAGACATTAAAAAGTATGAAACGCAAAATGCTCAGATAAGTTGCGTTCATCTTAAATGTAGTCTATGTTGAATCAATTGACTTATTATTATTTATCAAAATAATAATAAGTCAATTGTCGATACACAGGTTGCTAAAACAAATAATTCATATTCATCCCTTTCTTTTGGCTTCGACGGAGTAGGGTAAATTATCGGTTTATGAGTAAGTTTAACGAATTATTTTTGTTCGGTTCCCTATTGCAACAAAGCATTTTAGTTTTACAAACCTCAAGCAACTCTCGTCCAGACCGCACCAGCTCGGAAACAGCCCTCTCGTCGGCTCCCTGGAAGAACCTCTTGTGGAAGTCCACGGCTTGCTTGGAGTCCACCCGGTTATCGGCCAGCAGGGCCTCGGCCCGGGAGGCCCACTCCTCGACCGACCGCTTCTTGGTCTCGAAGTCTTCCCAGGCGCGGACCAGGCGCTGCAGTTCCGACTCTCGGCGGGTAGCCTCGGATGACACGTGGGCGAATCTAAGAAGAAGTAACATGTGAGTTGTAAATACTTTTTGGACTGAATAAACCTCATCTTTGGATATGACAATGTTTCTACTTACTACGACGAAGATTTTTAATTTATTTTAGACAGTTTTGAACCTAAAACCAAACATCTACGTTGGTGAACTGGATATTTTTCATTTGTGAGAAGAACAAATAGACAATTATTATGGGATGAAATGAAGAATGTTCACTAATTTTGTTTTTTAGCTTTCTGTATTCTCTGTTAAAAATAAAAAATACACGTGAAAGAATTATTTCGATACGTCAATTAGTTTCCAAGATATTGAATTTTAAAAGTGCGGGCGGCGGCCGGCCCGCCATTTTATGCGCGTGACGTCATATTACAGTGACTGGCTCATATTTGTATGGGTGGAATCTTGCAAGCTGAATTAAGACCCACTTCCAGGCAACCGATTAAGCTTAAATTTCGCAAACACATGTGATTTGGATGACCATGCAATATTATGATGACATGGAGCTGATCTGATGATGGAGCTGGAAGGTGGCCATAGGAACTCTATAATAAAACGACTTAAATGCATCGAGTTTGGGCTCGTTCGTTTTGTATTGATGAGTATTTTAATTCTACATAGTAATCGGGGTCTAATGATGGAGCTGGAAGGTAATTCGCAATAAAACGACACAATCGCATCAAGTTTGGGTTTGGTTCAATTTTAATTTCTGTGATGGGTCTGGGTTAGGGTGTCCCTTATATGGCCGAAAAAAAAATTTTTTTAGATATTGAAATGCATACCCCCTATTTCTTTTCGTACTACTCAGACATACTTAAATACAAAATTTCATCTTCCTACGTCAACATTAACCCGTGCCGACCGAGCTCTGAAGATTTTGAAAAATGCTGGTTTTACCCCTTTTATTAAGTAGCTAAATCAATTAGAATATTTAATTTTTATAAAATATTTATAGAAAGAAGATAACATTACAGATCAGACAATATATTTTACTTTTGAGGGACCCTTTTTTACATTCTGGATACAGATTTCCATGCTCCTGAATATTGGCCTGATTTTTGCTACACTGTGCGAAGCAAAAAAAGCTTTTGCTCTTCCTTTGCAGTGATCAAACCATGAAAATCTTGCATAAGCTTTATAGCTCTTTCAGCTGTATCATTAACTACCCTAAAGAAAGCACTTTTTTGCCTTTAAATAGGCAACATCTTTATCTCATATAGAAATGTGTCTCAGGGGGAAATTATTATCAATTTTCAATCGAGAAAATAAATGTATCCTCTTGACAGACACAAAACCACTCAATGGTTTTCCAGCAACAATAAATAAGGCAATTATTATCAATATTCATTAAAAACAGGATAAAAAATTAGTACAAAGTCCTATTTACCATAGAAATAATCATACCTTCTTCAGATGGAATGTATCTCTTCCCAGAATCATACATACTATCTCTTTGTACTTTTACTACAAAATTGACGGTGTTTGTTCATTACCTTCATCATCAAAGAGTGATAAAACGGCAATTTCTTCTGATATGAAGTACCAAAGATGTTGACTAAACTTGCTCAGGGCTGCTTTGGAAATCAATTTGTCAACACTCTCATATACCTCTTGGAAAGTGGATGTCAAGAGTTCCTTAAGGCTTTCCTCAGAGCTGGTAAGCTGGTCGTGATGTCCTTGCGTTTGTATAGAATCTTGCGTAGTAAGAGATGACGACAAACCTCCGAAACATATTTGCTCTATTTTTTATTTATTTATTTACTAGCGGCCGCCCGCGACTTCGTACGCGTGGATTTGGTTTTACCCCCCCCCCTTCATCTATCTTACGCGGTTCAGATTTTTTCATACAATTTTTTTTCCCGCTAACTCCCGTTCCCGTGGGAATTTTGCAATATCCTGTTGTAACTAAGCTTTAAATTTACTAAGGTACCTGCATGCCAAATTTCAAGAGTCTATCTTACGCGGTTTAGATTTTTTCATACAAATGTTTTTTCCCGCTAACTCCCGTTCCCGTGGGAATTTTGCAATATCCTGTTGTAACTAAGCTTTAAGTTTACTAAGGTACCTGCATGCCAAATTTCAAGAGTATATCTTACGCGGTTTAGATTTTTCATACAAATGTTTTTTCCCGCTAACTTCCGTTCCCGTGGGAATTTTGCAATATCCTGTTGTAACTAAGCTTTAAATTTACTAAGGTACCTGCATGCCAAATGTCAAGAGTCTATCTTACGCGGTTTAGATTTTTTCATACAAATGTTTTTTCCCGCTAACTCCCGTTCCCGTGGGAATTTTGCAATATCCTGTTGTAACTAAGCTTTAAGTTTACTAAGGTACCTGCATGCCAAATTTCAAGAGTCTATCTTATGCGGTTTAGATTTTTCATACAAATGTTTTTTCCCGCTAACTCCCGTTCCCGTGGGAATTTTGCAATATCCTGTTGTAACTAAGCTTTAAGTTTACTAAGGTACCTGCATGCCAAATTTCAAGCGTCTAACTTAAGCGGTTTAGATTTTTCATACAAAAGGATTTTCCCGCTAATTCCCGTTCCCGTGGGAATTCCTAAGTATCCTATAACCTGCCCAGGAGTATAAAGAATAATTGTACCAAGTTTCGTTAAAATCCGTCTAGTAGTTTTTGTTTCTATAAGGAACATACAGACAGACAGACAGACAGACAGACAGACAGACAGACAGACAGACAGACAAAAATTTTACTGATTGCATTTTTGGCATCAGTATCGATCACTAATCACCCCCTGATAGTTATTTTGAAAATATATTTTATGTACAGAATTGACCTCTCTACAGATTTATTATAAGTATAGATAGATTTTGATATTAAAAATAATAAAACACTGTTGGTAACGCGATTTTTGTTTGACTGATGTAATGACGTGGAAACTGATGCATTTTATCTCGCGTGCCGAAACTAATACAAAAGAAACGCGAGTTTCAGAACGCGACATTAAACTCCTCCAACTATGTATTCTGTGCTCCAACGCACACACGCACATTGTTTTGATAGATATGATCTTTGACGTTAGGAACACACCTACATTGCTTAGACAACAGTGAGTGCTTGTAATTTAATATGAACTTTATACCATAGCAATAAAGCTCAAATTGACTACGTTTTAGTTACAAATCATTTGTATGGGAAAAAGAAAAGGGCTATTTTTAGGGGTTTTCCAGCAATAATTCTTATTCTTAATAATTTTTCTCGCCGTAAAAACCATCCTTGAACTTCAACGAACATTAAAAAAAAAGATTTGGCCAAATTGGTCCAGGCGTTGTTGAGTTATGCGCTTACCAACACATTTTGCGATTCATTTTTATATTATAGATTTAATTTTCTTTGTCTTGCACTTTCTACTTTCTTTACTAACTTTTTGTCTACACCTTAACACTATGGACGCCTTGTTTTTGTTAAAATATTTTATTTGTTTTTAAATCCTCCTCACCGCGGCGCTTATAAATCTTGAATTTTTAAATAATTTTTCTTGCAACTCCCTCCAAGCATGGTGAAGATACACAAGTTTTTTTACACAGTTAGGGTCTGGTAGGATTTATAGCTTTTCCCAAAATACAATACACTCCCGAATGATGAGATTAGAGCTTTCAATAACATTCAATTAACTTCGCGAAATATGTTAAAAAATACTGCAAAAATTTGACGATTAACGGTAACTTTGTCCCTATTATTTGATAAATTTACGTCCCCGACTAAGAAAATACTTTTTTTATTACTTCTTAATTCCACAGCCATCTTCTAAATGTCAAACAATAGGTGTTAATCAGGAAATTAAATGAGAACAAATGACAAATACCGCGAATACGCACCGCTACTGCCGCGCAACATGTTCCGATGCAAGTCGGCACGGGTTATCGTACTCCAAATATAGTAAAAAATTATTTCCGACTGTTTTAGAGGCAAACAAACAAAACTAAGACCTATGCGTTACAAATTTAAAACTTTGAAAAATAAGGGACACCCTAGTCTGGGTGTTAATATGTATAATAAGTTTGTATTTACAAAAAAAAAATATTTAAGTATGTTTATATCCGTTTTCTAGTGAGCGGACGCTGTGAATGCACGTCACACGGGGTCACGTGACCGTCGGCGGGACTCAATATTTAAGCGAACTTTGAATGCCTATAAAATCATAACTACTGGGTATTTTTGAATGAAATAAAAACTAATGTATTTGTAAATGTAAAAGCTTAACTGTAACATAGGTTTCAAGTGATTTTGCATACCTAGTAACATTCTCAATTTTATAGCTGAGGCTATTAAACTAACAAACGTTGTTACAATCTTACGGTGACCTATAAACCTCAGATCACTATAATTTGAGGTATAGACGATATCTTAGCATATCAAGCTCAACACTGCGGAATTTGATGTCGATATAATATTAGTAGATATGTGTGTGCTGTTGACTGTCCATTGGGAGTACCTTCGCGTTCTCCCAAGATTCTGGCAGGCAGGTAGAACCATGGCTAGAAAGAAGGATTTCCAACAAATAAGTGTCTCACCTCTCGTTGAGGTCGCGCATGTGGCGGACCTGGTCGGTGACGTCGGCGCTGCGGTCGGTGTCGGCGGCGCGCACGATGTTCTGGAACACCTTGTTCCTGCTCTCCAGCATGACTCACCTCTCGTTGAGGTCCCGCATATGGCGGACCTGGTCAGTGACGTCGGCGCTGCGGTCGGCGTCGGCGGCGCGCACGATGTTCTGGAACACCTTGTTCCTGTCTCCAGCATGACTCACCTCTCGTTGAGGTCGCGCATGTGGCGGACCTGGTCGGTGACGTCGGCGCTGCGGTCGGTGTCGGCGGCGCGCACGATGTTCTGGAACACCTTGTTCCTGCTCGCCAGCATGACTCACCTCTCGTTGAGGTCGCGCATGTGGCGGACCTGGTCGGTGACGTCGGCGCTTCGGTCGGCGTCGGCGGCGCGCACGATGTTCTGGAACACCTTGTTCTTGCTCTCCAGCATGGAGCGGTAGTACGTGGTGCGCGAGAAGAACGAGCGGTGGATCTCGTAGCGCTCTTCTACTATTTCCCTGTAGATCATTTAAATTGGTCAGTAGAATTCCATTAAGATTATGTATTCTGGATGGAAAGATGTTTGGAATTAAGATTAGATCGAAGTCCAAGCACAACTGAACGTGGTTAACTAAAGAGATTTTATTTCACGCAAACAGAATGATCACGTTTTACCAGTCTCATTAGAGGATAATGAGTGTTACTCTTTCGACTTGTACAATTTTCGCAGGCACTTCTATCACTTATTCACAATCAACTGTTGTGGAGTTGACCGTAATTTAAGCATATTCTGAGATCTCCCCAGTCTTTCTAAGAAACTTGGCCTGATTTCACAAGCTTTCTCGATTATTTTAGTGCAATTTCTTTTTTTATTAAATTAAAAAAGAAAGTTGTTATACTTTCAAGAGAACTAATTACCTTCGAGTCTCTCCGCCCATCCTCAGCGCATCTTCTGCTTTGTCTAGCCATTGCCCGATCTCCTTCTGTCCGCTCTCTAATGACTCGTGCTGTACCAGAAGCTGTCTATACTGGTGTAGTTTCACTGGTACCGTTGCTCTGACGCGAACCAGTGCTTCTTTTTGCTGCTTCAGTTTCGCCATGTTGCCTTCTACCTCTTCGCGGGGTAATTCAGCAATCGCGTTTTGGAAAGTCCTGGAATAAAAGTTGTATTTAAAATCTGCTAATACAGTGTTTACATTTGAAATCTTGCACTTTTTTGATTTAGCATATTTTATTCAGCTTCTATCGCATACTAATAACTACATAGCATCGTTGTTTGTAGAGGAAAATTCGGGGAGGCATTAGGGAAGGCCTATGTTCAGAAGTGGACGTCCTATGGCTGACATGATGATGATGATGATGATGATGTAAGTCATGCATTGACCGAATACAGCAGCTCCTAAAGTATTTAAAGCGCTAAAGGCTAAACCCTCTTGCAAACCTAGAAAAGGATTTCTTGCTATGTAGACTAGACCCTCCCCAACTCGTCTAGCCAGTATGGGGAGCGTAGGCCAAACCGTTTATTTGCCTCTGGTAAATTAGAGAGTCGTGCTCCTGCAGTCGAGATCAAAAGACCTGATGTTATTGAGACTAGAACATCAAATCATTTTAACAAACCTGCTGATAGTCTTGAACAGTTCTTCATGATGTTCTATTTCGGAGTTGAGCTGCAGCAGCTGGTCGATGTAGGCCTGGATGTCGGCGGTGTTGGCGCGCGGCTGGCGCGAGAGCAGGTTGTCGGCGGCCGCCAGCCAGCTGTCCAGCTCTTGCACGCCAGAGGCCAGTTCGCGCCGGTGGCGGAGAGCGTCTCCTCCGCGAACGTAGCTACAAAAATTTGGAAGATAATTAGACGGTATTAAACTACAAAAACCAGACATGAAAGCTCAAGTTTTATCACTTTATCATTGAGAGCAAACTGTAGATGTAGATGATAACAACTTACCGTTCAGCTTCTTCCCAGACGCGTTCCCAACGTTCAGTAATTTCAACGTATTTCCTCTTAATCTCTGAGCTGATTTCTTCTGAGGATGTGGCAGCTAAGAATCCTGCCGCATCACCCAACAGCTGGTGCTTCTCCTTCCATACAGTCAGATCGTGGAAGAACTCCAATCTCTCATCTTCTGAAACCCTCAGCATATGCTGGGCTTTGTCCAACCAAGTGGTGAAGTCATCAGCCAACGTGTTCCATCTCTCCCAGTGAGCGATGACTTCTTCAAGCACACTGCGGGCACACCTCACGTCTGAGGCTACCCGTCTCCACGTCTCAGACACTTCCTTCAAAAATGCATCAATCTCTCTTGCTTCAGTCCTATCTACTTCACACACTCTCTTGTACTCATCTGCTACTTGCTTTATATCCACGTATGCTCTATCAAACTCTTGGAAAATTTTATTCTTAGTTACGAAATTGTCATAGTCATCTAATAAGGCACGGACATGGTCAACTCGACCGTATTTACCGGTCCAAGCAGCGAGCTTGGCCCTCGTAAGTTCTGTAAACGCTACGATACAACATTTGTGCTCTAAATACTTTAATCTGGCTTTGCGTTGTGGTGCTCTTCGACTGACAGTCTCAAGCCTATCTTTCATATCTTGTAATCTCTCTGGCGGGATTCTCGACGCTTCCGGAGATCTCAAAGCTCTTTCAAATCTCTCGATCACCTCTGGGAGGTTGGCGAAGAATGAGCTGTGTTCTTCTAATTTTTCGCTTATGATTGCGGCGGTTCTCTCGTCCAAGTTGGAAGGGATTTCGTCGAAGTATAAAAGGTATTCGGCTCGTGCAAGCCACTCGCCGATGACTTTGAAGTCTCCAGGCAAATCTGCGTCCAGGAGCCAAAGCCATCTTCTGTGCAGCCTCTCTAGTTCTACCCAGAGCGAGACGAGTTCCCGCCAGGACTTGGGTGCTATTGCTACTAGGCTCTGTGTGTACATGAGTTTTTCGAGTTTCTGGTATGTCGGTTCGCGGGCGAGCCGCTCATTTTCGGCGCGCACGTAGTCGTCGTAGTTTCGCGAAAGGGTTCGCGAGTCGTATTGCCTTTGAATTGTGGTGACGCGCTCCGTCAACCACATTCTAAGAGATTCGTACTCCTCTTGTACTGCCGCTACGGCATCTGGTCCTGTTGTCTGTAACAAGCAAGCAATGTATTATTCAAATTGGTAACTACTAACATCCGTATACAATCCTCACATCTTGGCTCAGTTAAGGATCTTACCTTGGGTTCAGGATATTTGTGCAGAAACTGTGCTACGTATGTCATGATGGACCTTTCGTCTGGCTTTTCCACGTCCACGTCTTCAGCGTCGAGGAGCCTGGCGATGCCCAGCTCGCTCTCCGCCACGTCAAAGGCGTGCTCCAGGCGCTGCCTGTTGGTCTTCCGCTTCATCTCCGCTAAGTTGATCAGGTTCGCTTTGATGGCGTCAATGATTGCCAGGAACGCGATACCGTCCCGCCAGGATGGACCGAAGTCTGTCACTTGGATGTTCGAGTCCCTGTAAAGAAGTTAGCATCGGTCAGATGGTTGTTTTATTTAGACAACTCGATGATTTATTGGCGACCAATTCAATTTGACAACATTGTGATTAATCACCGTGATTTTATTATAGTTCAAGGTGGCTTACTTTACTGGTAACTTGTTATTTTAATTTCGAGCGTTAATATGACGTTAAATAATCTAGAAACTACAGACTCGGCAAGTGCCGCCAAAGCTTAAGAGCTTTGGCGCCATTAAAGTAATAAAAGTGCGATCATTAGGAGCTTACTCTTGGCGTTTTAATAGTGCCTTGGAGCAGTACCAGAAGTTGAAATGGCTTCCAAATATACCACCTGAGAGTACCAAATACTTACTTGGGCAAAGCGTTCGCCACCCACTGTAACAGGGTCTTCCTGGCGCCCTGCTTCCACCGATCCTCGGCCCTGTGAGTCGGGGTGGCCGTCCCCGACTCCTGGGACATGACCGATGCGCAGCGCGACCCGACCAGGTATTCCAGTGCCCGGCTGTTCTCTTCGATCTGGAAACAATTTGATGGTTTAACACTTATGTAAAGGTTTGTTTTTACTTTGCTCTCTGATATCAAAGAGGATGAGTCAAAAGAGAGCCACGTACGTGGTACCTAAGCGTTGAAATTCGTTTCAGTTACAAAGTCATTACTGAATACTTATTTGACTAACACCTTTTTCTTCTTTCTTGGTTCTTACCGAACTACCTACCTAATGTAAAGAAAATGTATTCCTACAGGAACCTCTATACAGGAACTGGCATCTTCTGGAGTTAATAAAAATCTATATCTAACAACTACAGTTTACTTAACATGGCTATGCTTCGGTACTAAAATTACCAATAAAGTAGGTATAGCCTGACCAGGAACATAAAAACCCTGGCATAGAGGCGCCTCAATTGCATTTGATAGTGCAACACTGAGTACAGTCGTACCTGTGTTAAATTAATAGGCTAACTTTATGTATCAGGATTCAGGATTACGGGCTAATTTGATATTTTCATAAATTAACGAAAAAATATTATTATAGGTAACCTGATTTAAATAAATTAAATGAAACCATCAATCGAGCTAGTAGATTTATTTTATTATTCATCAATAATCAAATTCAGAACTTGAATATTCAACTGCAATGTCTGCTCATGAACGCTTCAAACTCGGTTACTTCTTTCCCAATCCCATAAAATTCAACACTTAGAAAGTGACAAAATTTTTAAAATAGGTAGTTGAAACAAACCACAGCTAATTTTCATAGTGGACTGTACTATACGATAAACATGTCAGTCAATTTGACAACCTTTGTCGGAAACATTATTCAATGAAAATATTGTCCGAACCCTTAGTATTTCTCTTCGACAAATACTTTAACACATTGTGAACCACTTTTCTTTCACGACTATAAAAATATTTTAGCAATTTAATTCATAAAACCAATTGCGCACATTTAAAATAAAGTTTGTTTACACTTTGACAGCAATAGACTGACATGCAAGGTGACATGTCAATGAAGTTTTCAGTTACTGTTGCCATTAAAAGAAATTAGTACCATTAGTTTTCCGCAACATGGCGAGGGTTTTTATGTTCCTGGTCAGGCTATACCATTAAAAGTTATGTACCTACTCATCTAGCTTGCATTCAGTATTACCTATATTGCTATTCATCTTAAAATATTATAAACACATAGTTTAATGTAACATAACCATGAGTCTTTACTAAAGTATTTTGCTCAAACTGACGGTTACAACATTAGCATAAACAATAATACTGGCGACGACAAAAACTGGCGGAACCAGTCGTCCATGCACATCTGACCTTGTCGCCAAAAACATGGCGATATACAAAATATCATTGGCTTAATTTGCTGTCTGTTTTAGTTATTATGATAATTTATTGCCTATTATGATTTCTGCAGCTTAAATCATTTGAATGTGTTTTTAGCTATTCTAGAGATAGTTCCTTCTCAGCAAATTCCAACTGTTTGACCAGTCCATAAGATAGAGACATTTAAAGAGCACCAGGTCTATCATTTTATTGTGACTATGTGCCAAATTTTGATCTTAATCGAATGTACTGTTCCTATGCCTTGCTTATATTGAATCATTTTGAAGCTTCATTGGCAAACTAATCGATCCAATATTTAATTATTCTTACTGTACCCTATCAAACATTTGTAAATACCGATTTTCCTAGTCTATCAAGTTACAGAAAAAGTAACTCATCTGAGTCACATCACCCCAAGAAGATTATTAAATAACCATATACATAAGTTCTACCAAGGTAATAAAGAGTACTTACGAAATTTATCGGTATTGCTAAAGTTCTAATACGAAGTCGAAATGTCCAGACCAGAGCAAACCAATTCATGCATCCAGTGCATTGACTTCCCCAATTGAACGGGATGTTTGCACCATTAATCTCCCTAAGGACTAACACTAAGCACACATCACACATGACTCACGTGTACTCATGCACAATTCCTTACTTACCCAAATGATACAGCAACGAAATATTATAATTAAAAATTAATTCTGTAATTTAAATTCATGTTGTTTTCAATTCCTAGGCTACCTAAATACCGAACTTGGAATAGGGCGAACATCATCACCCATCTTCGATATGTCATTAATGCCCGTTTTCACCATCAATACCTAATTATAAATTAAGGTGATGAGGGGTCACCTCATCATCATCATCATTTCAGCCATGGGACGTCCACTGCTAAACATAGGCCTCCCCCAATGATTTCCACAATGGCCGGTTGTTGGCGGCCTGCATCCAGCGCCTTCCCGCTATCTTTATGAGATCGTAGGTCCTGCGCTTTTTAAGTGACCCCTATGAAAACAAAATTCCTGTTGTGTTACCATAGGGGTCACTTAAAAATTAGGGATTGATGGTGAAAACGGGCGTAACTAACCTCTAGCTAGAGTTTACTAGATAAATAAATGACCTACACTACCCTTGTAGGCCAGACGCATTGGGAGACAAAGTATACCACAGTAAATAACTTAATAATTATTGACAAATGATGAATCAGCAAAGTTATGGTTAACTTTGAACATCTTCAAAGTTTTTAGTGCATTGCAAGATCAAGTAGTGACGCACAATTTGTTTAGCAATGATAGTGCTGACTCTGAACTACTGCGCAAATCATTTTTTTGTAAATGTCTACGGCCTACCTAAGAAAACGCTTTGCATAAATAGTTTTGTTTGTGCGTTTGTTTGCATTGTGCTTGTACATACAATGCGGTGTCGTGAGACTGATCAAATCAATAAATCCAATTAGTGGTTCTCATTCAACCAATAGCAGAAATATAAAACAAAGTTGTAGCAATATAATTTTATGAAAAGATTTTGCCAGCACATTTATTGAAGGCACCGCGAAGCACACTTATGATTATGAAGCAGGATTTGTTACGAGTACTTAAATAGGGTAAAAAAATGAATCTATGGTAATATTGAAACAATGGAATTACAAAATATCAACATACTCGTATTGGTAGTAGGTAGTAAGAAAAGATTAAAAAAATAATTGTAGGTAAGTTGCTGAAGGAATTTGGTAGAGAGAATACTAACTACATAGGTAATCTAATTGCCAAAGCACATTCAATAGTAGGTACTAAGTAATTACTACAATGATAGTAACTAATTCTACCGCATTATAGGTGTTTGTACCAATTAACATTAACTCAAAGGCCTTCATCGTAATGGTTTCAAAGAGTAAAGTTATTATTTCCACATTTTCCACAGTTACCCTCGTATGAATGCTCAGAACTTCAATAACAGTGTTTACAAAAAAGTTACTCTTCTTGTTACTATTCTTAAATGAAGTGATTAATTAGAACGTGGGCCTTTGAATTAACATAAAGTGGTGCAAAATAATCTAAAAGCTTTACAGCATTCACCTACCTTTGGCTCTCTGTCCTGTGGGTCCAATAAATTGAGAGAAGCTTGCGCAAACAAAATATGTTCAAGCCAATTAAGATGAGAATATACCAACAACTTTCGTTAACAACAAGGAAGATAAATATGGTTTATCCTCAAAATACACTGGTAAGTGCCACTAATTCGTATCATAGAGGCAAAATGATCTTCTATTTTTCGTTTAAAATCTATCAATTAAGTTGAAAGTTCAATTCAATATTTATTTATAAGATGACCATTTTGCTAAAATCATGTTACTATAATAAAATGGTTAGTAACATTGCCAATAAAACTGATACTACTAATAAAATTACATAGATTAAAGGTATTAATAATAATGCTTTTAAATTTGCATATATTACAATAATACAAGGACAAATAAAATGACAATTTTCTGCTATTGGCTGCCCATGTTTTTAACAATAATTTTGAATTTGATTATTCTAATAATAATTATTATTATTATTATAATAGTTAATGGTGAAATTCATGAATATGCTAGTAATAGTAGGTAAGATAGAAAGTAAAGAGACAACAATAAATACACGTGTTGTCAATAGGGCATAAATAACATCGAAATTAAAGCAGAAAATAAAATATACACTGACTGATATTTTTTTTCCAATTTACAAAGTGATCATTTCGGCTACAAAACACAGAAATATCAATGTGTTGTCTACCTACAAAACCCAATCGGTGTTGTTACTGTGCCTAATCTAGTCTTTGTACCTACTTTTTAGTGAACTCTAGGTTGGTTTTCATCTAAAAAGTTACCTAAAACTACCTACGTATTTTATGGAAACAGCGATTGACAGTTCAATAGATAGAGTTTTTTGCGAAATTAGATAATCATTCAATACATCCATATTAAATAGGTAAAGATAATGAATGATGTGACTATCTTTAGTCATGTAGGTATATAGATTAACTTAAACAGATACCTGCTAAATACTACCTAATTATATCAATGTAGAGTTTAACATTCAAATTGTAACAACCATTTAGTCGAAGTACCTATATAGTTTCAGGCTTCGGGTTATAATAATATGAAGACAGAAATTGTTGTTTTGCCATCAAACCTTTTCTTTACGTTTATTTAAAAGGTAATTCTAAGATCATGACTCCGCATCATTGCAATAATTTAAATTGAAAACAAGTTACTGTCATATCGCCGTCTGCCCATCATAGGAACAATGATTCTACGTTTCCGCGTCCCATTACATTTAAAACTAAGAGCAATGGGACTCAATCACTCAGACGCTGCGTCACCAGTCTGCTTGTGATCACGACTGTAGCAACACAGCCTACGTCAGGCTGTAGATTAAACTTTATGTTGCACAGTCGATTTTCCTGTCGTCTATAGGAGTACATAATAAATGTCGTGTTTGAGTCCTGTTGCTCTCAGTTTCAAATAAAACGACTCTACCACTCCCAAGAACCCACATCCTACCTGGAAGTACAAGATGATGGTCCAGATGAGGCCGAGCACGACGGCGGGTCGTCCGTCCACCAAGTCGGCGGCGTTGATGTTGACCAGCTTGATCCTCTTGCCGGCCAGGAAGCGGAGAGCCGTGTTGGCGTTGGATAGAAAGTGCGGCCGGCGTAGGACGCGACCTCTTTCCATTGGCTGAAAGATGGACATAAAATTAGATTCTACATAATAATAGTTAAAATTATGTTTTAGTGATTATTAAGTCTACAACAGATTCGATGGTTCTTCAGGAGTATTCCACCATCATAAGTATAAAATCACAAAACTTTCTTACATTTTCATTCTAGTTTTCCTAAAACTTATTTTAAGTCAGGATGACAAAATTCCAACCTCATACATCATTCAACTTTACGATACAATTTACCTTTTTTAAATAAAAAAAGTTATAACTACTTGACTCGTCCTTGTTTGGTTTTTATTCTCCGAATCAAAAAATCATCATCATCACGAAAATGTTTGCAGCCTAAAGTTATAGACACGCTTCGGTACTTAATGCGCCTATAACTTGGAGCTAATATTGGTCCAGATCTGCTTGGATATTGGTAGCAAACTTTTTGTCCAACTGCAGGTAGCATTCCGCAAACACGTCCTGTTCTTCAACGTCATCTAAGCTATAATTATCTTTTTACTGACCGTCTTCTCGCCACACCTTAGCTTGAACGAATCTTGGTTTACAATACAAAGTTAAATAAAATATTGGATATCTTTTTTTTAAACTGGCTGTAAAATCGTTGACCCCTAAATACTTGTTTATTCAAGAAAAATAACTAGGTGTATAAATTATTTTTTGTAATTGGATATAGGTACGATCATTGACTCCTTTATTAATTTACTTTATACGAGGAAACTACGGCTCATTATATAGCAATCAGATCGCACGCTATTGTGCGGGATTAAGCCATCCAGACTACAATGCCTTGGATGGAAAATTGGTTGCATTGATGGAGTAATTTGGCAAGTTCCAAAAACGTACGCTGAGTCTGATAAAATTATCCAATTTAGATGAGCTCACCATGAATTTACGTTAGGTGTGCTCGCTAGCGAATAAGGTACGCCAAAGAAATCTATGAAAATTTTAGTTCTTGAAAGTAATCGTTATACGCACACAGATGTGTATTAACTTGAACTGCGGAAATGTGAGTAGGTAACTACCTAATTACATAGCTTCCAAACGTCTGCACTAAATTGGATAAGTCTTTTTTCATTTATGGCGGTACAAAGTTCGCCGGGCCAGCTATTAGTACATAATAATATTTACCAGTTTCTCTCCAGACAGCACCTCCAACAGCGCGAGCAGCTTGGTGCCATCGCGCAGGTCATAGATCAGGTCGTCGATACGCAATGGCGGCACACGCTGGAAAAACATACGTTTTACTGCTTGTACTTATCAATAACGAGGTAGGTATAGTTATAGATGACCCACGCTGAACTGTCCCGCCAAACTCAATGACAGGGGGGCGCTACCATCGTTCAACTATTATGGTTTCCAACATGGCAAAAATCGGAACCAGCGATCCGGTATTGACGGTGGCGCCCCACTGTCAATGTCATCGATAGGACAGTTCACTATTTTGGAACTATATAAGTTGGATTCTCAAATCCAAATCAAGGATACACGAAAAGAGTTTTCATTCATTTCATTTATGTTTTGCTCTTAGAATCTGTAAACAACATCTAAATTGCCTGTAGATAATTGATGTTACTGGTAAGGCTGAAAAGGTTTCAGTGGAAGAATTAGGTTTCTAAAAAGAAGACCTAATATTCCATAGTTAACTAGGTAACCTAGTTAAATACTTATTGAGTAAAAAACACACCAGTAAAAACAATTTTATTAAATATCTTAAAATATGAATACTGTTGGAGAAAATAATTCATACCTTTGATAAATGTGAATTGATCCAATTGACGAATGTTTTCTTTTGTACTCTTTCCTGTTCATCTGAAACAAAGAAAACCAAAAATTATTAGATGTTCTCGATATACACGTAATGTAACATAGAACTAAACTAAACCTTTTTCTAAACTCATTGAAAAAATTAAATACGCACACTAATGGCATTATCGAATTCCGTAAAAAGAAACAAAAGAAAATAGAAAAGAAAAATGTATTCTTTACCGGCCAGTAAAACATTAGTTACCTAGGTAATTCTTTATTTAAAGGAAGTTTAAAACCAACTTTCTGACATTTGTAAAAAGTTTAATTGGTTCCGTGTTCATGACATTTTTTTTATAATTAGTAGTAGTGATCGATGCCTCCTTTTAAGCTTAAAGAAGCCTGTGCCATTTAATCTAAATATATACTTCTATACTTAGTCTATACTATCTATACTAATATTATAAATGTGAAAGTAACTGTCTGTCTGTCTGTCTTGCTTTCACGTTTAAACCACTAAACCGATTTTAATGAAATTTGGTATAGAGATAGTTTGAGTCCCGGGAAAGGACATACTAAGAATAGTTTTTATTCTGCTTTTTGAAACAGGGACGAGCGCGATAATGTTTTTCTGTGACAGACAAAATTCCACGCGGACGAAGCCGCGGGCGGAAAGCTAGTTATTAATTAATTATCCCACCAAAACATTCTGTAAAAAAACTAGCCAAGTCTCGATAGAGCTGCTTGTTTATCTCTAAAAAGTAATGAAATCTAGACAAGTGCCAAGTCTATGGTTCCTTACTGCGATTTCTTTATTATTATAGTTAATGTTGTGTGACTTGTCCGTTGAAGGGTGACAGAACCAGGTGCTCCATGACACCATTGCACCAATCTGTCACCAGAACCGCTACCCATTGACGATGGAAAATTTCCACTTGGAAAACGTTGATTCATCAATAACCAACAATTGTAGGTTTAATAAAGCTGCGTATTTCAATAATACTTATGTATGATTATCTTAATAAATATTGTCAACGGCCAAGTCACACAACATTAACTATAATAATAAAGAAATCGCAGTAAGGAACCATAGACTTGGCACTTGTCTAGATTTCATTACTTTTTAGAGATAAACAAGCAGCTCTATCGAGACTTGGCTAGTTTTTTTACAGAATGTTTTGGTGGGATTTCACTTCTTTTTGTAGAAAGTGGCAAAATTATTTAACGTCGTCGTTTTATTGACATTTTTTTACGATTATTAAACACAAATAAACTCAACGACCTTTAAAATGGACAACGAATCAGAATTGTTTTAATAACATAACCTTAGCGAACCTTACAATATAATAAACGAAATCAACGAAATCAACGAAATGCAAATTACACAACATTCAACTTAATCGACGGGGGGCTCTAGAAAGGAAAGAAATCTGGACACCGCACCGCTTGCTAGTGCTAGCGCCATCTAGCGGTGAGCGATACAGGCGAACACCACGGTGCGGGAGTAGTATTGACTATGAATGTGGTGTTACTCCAGATCTCCGATTTTCCTAGTTTTTATAGTTTTCCCTTTATGTGGCCATTAAACCCTAACTCTGTACCAAATTTCAGCTCTCTGAGTTTATGGGAAGTACTAGTTCTATTTTGATGATCATCAGTGAGTGAGTGAGTGTCGTAAATGGGCACTTCTTCGAAATCGCATTCTTCGGCTGATTCATATGGACAAATTTCAAATTCAATTTTAGGTTTGTAACATAGACTCATATGAAAATAGGTACACCCAATAACATATATTTGGATAAGGGACTCGTTTTTGTAATGTAGTTTTCAAGATATCGACGTTCAAATATTTTGTGCCCATATGAATCAGATTTTGTTACATATTAATCAAAAATAGAAATAAAATTTATGACATTTATGTACAATTGGCTCTAAATTAAGAAAATAATCATATTATAACAAAAACAATGATCTGTTGTTATAAAAAAATGCAACGATTCCACAATAATTCGTGAAAAATCATTTTTTTGAAACTTTAGTATACATCCATAACATTTTGTCATCATCATAATCATTTCAACTGAACATAAGCCTCTCCCAATGATTTCCATAATGACCGGTTGGTAGCGGCCTGCATCCGGCGCCTTACTGTGGGAGGACGTTCTACACTGAGCTTTCTAGCACGTAGCTTCCACTCGGCCATCATTTCTGTATAATATGTGTCCTGCCCATTATCACTTCAGCTTGCTAAAACATCGGACTATGCCACCATGCGACTTTAGATCGTTTACGGATCTCCTCATTACAGATTCGATTGCATAAAAAAAAACAAGCATAGTCCACTCCATAGTACACTATGCAACTTTGTGATTCGTAAGCCTACAGTGAGAGGCCGCTTTTCAGTACAATTTGTCATCACTGATAAACACACACTGGATGTAGACTTTCATCTTATGGCACTAAGGTATTTTAGATGACTCTACCGAGCTATATCACTTATCCAAGCTATTGTTGTTAAGACGTCCACCTACAAGGTGAAGAAGGTGAGATGAGCTTATAGAGGTTGTGGCAATGGCAATCAGTTAATCTCGAAATCATTGGAGGCCTATGCTCAGCAGTATATTATTATGTGCTATGGACGCCATAAGTGTAGCTGAAATAATAATAAAAATAAATAAATCGTTGGGCAATTTCATACAGCGCCATTTAGCTACAAAATAAGCAACAAATATGCTTGTGTTATGGTTGCTAGCTTAACGGATATACTACTTATTTACTGTTTAAACACAAATTATTCTTAACATAAAAATGATAATGTTTTTTTTATTCATAACAAGACCGCAATCGCACCTGGTCTTAAGTGAGATGCAGTCTGGGATGTCATTCTTAGTTAAAAAACCCTTTTTTTGGTGCTTGAAAGACCAAAAACTAATTTATTTTATGATTCATGTAGGGCCCTGACCATATGAATCACGCACAGATAAATCAGTTTTTTGCCTAAAATCGAGCAAAACTTGTCATACATACAGACTACAGTGTTGTCATTTTTCTACATGATTATTTAACCCAAAAGCATCACAAGAAAGACAGATTAGATTTTTAATGCAATAATGTAATTTTATAAAGTAGGCATTGTAATCAGCATGCCACCTGAACCAAGCACAGATGAATCAAGTATTTGCCTTCGTCACACCGGGTTCTAAGCCAACCAGCTCCACGTCTGCCTTCTAGCTCATCCGTTGCAAGATGGGCTTGCCTCCACGCCAGAAAGCAGACTCTCATGATTAAAACCTGACCAGTTATGGTCATGAACAGCTCACGCCATATGAATCAGTATTTTATGCCGGACACTGCTTATTTATTTTTTTGCGAACAAACTAACTTAATTAAAATTATGACACATTTTTTTTGTAGAAGGACAACTCATTAGCTTTCGAAATAATTTTAATTTATATTGATATATCAAAAGGAAAATGCTACATCAACCATTTTGTTCCGGAAAATGGCTAACGGACACACCATATGAATCAGAGAATCACACTTCAAATATTTTTATTTTGTATAAAGACAGCAATTATGTCAAAAATGTAATTTGCGCCAGATAGGGCTATAGCTAAGCTATACGAAAAAAATATTGCATGCCATTTTGTTAGTTGGTTACAGAACTATACCCAAAGACATCGAAAATTTTGCCTCCGAAGAAATACCCAAATGCGAAACTTTGCTTTCGCTTAACTTCGGAACTAAATGACCTACAGACTTGAAATTTTGGATTTTAAGTATGTGATTATAGCTTACTAGATGACGAAAATTTCTGCGTTCTGGTCTTATCCAGAGGTTCTCAAATAGGGGCCTGAAAATGCGGCGAAATGGTTCCAGTAAAGGATGGTACGGCAGTGTTTGCTTCGCGCTCGACTTGGCGGGGGCACTACCGTGCCCCCAGATTATTGCTTCCGAAATTTATTTTAAATGAAGTCAATACTAATTTGGTTTCATTTTACTGAATGACTTCTTGGCGCTATAAACAACAACATGACAATGCTGAATCGGTCAGCGTTCGATATAGCGCGAGCTAATACGATTCTAATCGAGTGAATCACTCGCATCCTAAAATATATTCGTCACAGGTACAGGAATAAGTTTGTATTGTAGTGTGACTCATCCGAACCCTTATCCAGGCCACACAATATGCTTGTTGAATCCTATCGTCAATTAAAACTAAACTACTAACTATAAACTATTAAATGGGACCAAGATTTTTTCAAGACCGTGTATAAATGACGGAGTTATTATAAAAACAAGTAATATTATAAACTAACCTAATTTTAAATACAAAAAAATTCTGAATTGGAAACTTCCTTCTTTTCAGTCGGTTAAAAATGACGTCCGATTTCACGTCTATTTTCTAATACCTAAACCTTTTGAAATTAAGCACAACTGAAACTGGATTTCAGAGTATCACGGTAGGTTAATCAACCAAGATTTACTATTCTCATGATCCCATTCCCATTAATGCAATTCCTGCAGGATTACAACTTGACCGCTAATAAAAATCCTGATTTGATTTGAATCAAGATCAAGCTTATCCCAAGAAAATATCGGACAATCGTTGAACCCGCAACAAAATCAGAAGAAAATCGAAGGTTCGTATGTTAGTTTGCACCCGGCCTTACTATCTCTGTCAAGTTCACTGCACGTCTGCGCGCAGACAACAGCAGCGCACGCGCACCGACGCATTTCTATTTGCAGTTTAATGCGTTCGTAGACTTCTAAGGAGGCTTCGCACTTAAAACGTAACGGTGATCAGGGATTACTTATTTAATTGTCAGTTCTCGGAAAACGTCTGCTCTGATAAGTCCAATGAATAAGTCCATTTTTTGCTCCCAATTTGTGAAATAATACCACCTATAGTTACTTACTTCAGTTATTGGATTGAGACAATTACCTACTTATTAATAACCTAACCGCGGTAGGATTTTTTTGCTTAAAATCCAGAAGGATTCTTTCTGGAAGCCAGAGAATTCTTTGTGCCATTAAGTTTGCTTTATTTATACCATTTTAAATGGCATTAATTATTAAGTAAATAAACCAATGCTTCTAAGAGACAATAGCAGTACCGAAGCATTTTCATCAAACTAAATTTAAATCACAAATATTTCAACCTGTCCGCACAATCCTCACAAAATTTAGGATCTCATAAAAACAGTTGACACAAACTTAAGAGCTCTTCGACTTTTACTACATTTAGATGTAGTAATTTATAACATTCGCGGACCATGAATTTTATCTCTAGGTATGTTTCTTTTACAGATATGAAATAAAGTAAAAGACTTGGTCTTAATAACAAACCTGCATAACAATAATTAATGCAAACAGTTTTTATTGTCGATGATACTGAATAAACATTTTTTCTTTCTTTCTTTCTTTCTTATTCATCACTGCATAGGCATTATAGACACAGATGAAATCGTAATCAAAACCAAGTACAACGCTTCACAGCACAGCTTCCAATAGGCTTACTGAAAACTCTGGAAAAACAACCTGAAATTTTAATTTCATCAAGGTAGAGTTTCATATTGATCCATTGTTTAGAGTAAAAATAATGTGCAAAGGATATTTTTTTTATTATTATTTATTATTATAATATGTAGATCTGAAAACTCTGAAAAAAACAACCTGAATTTCATCAAGATAGACTTTTAATTGATGAATATCCGTATCTTATGCATAATGTTACATTGTTATATGGGGTAGATCCTACATCTACTCGTATAGCCGTCAGTTATATCGATTGGTATCAACAAAATATATTTACATACAAACACACCCACAAATCATCCATTGTTTGTTTTTATTCGTCGATAGATTTCAGGTTTGATAATGGAATTTCCTCCAAATTACTGGGGAGGGCCAAAGTACATTCCACAACACACCAGCCTATATAATTCTATAGCAAACTCGCTCGTATTACGACGGTATAAGATGCTTCAGCGTATAACTTGACGTGCTGTAGTCAGTACATTCCTGCGTGATTCCCTCAGGAAGAGCTGTCGCGGCGTCACGCGGCGGGATCACGCACTTGGCACGGCGTGACACGGGAGGAATATTAGGGTTGCTACGCAGTTTAAAGATGATTACGATTTGGTAGAGCCCTAAATGGTGAAAACATTGTTTTTTTCTGGGGATCAATTCGAGCTTTTACTATGTTGAAACTGTGAATAATTTACACTAAGTGTAGAGCGTATAGCTGCACTATACTGTAATTAGGACATTGGCAGCTTCGATCAACCTGCAGAAGAAATATGATTCCAAGATTCTGAGGGCGCGTTAAGCTGTCGATTGCATGGAGCCTTGTCAGACACTTGTGGTGGTTCATAATTAGGGCTGACACCAGGGTTATGATCTCAGTAGTTACAATCAATCAACCCACATGATAGAAGAAGAAAAAGACCCACCTACGCACAAAAAATATTTGAACTAATTTCCAAAGCACTTGGCCTTGAAATTGGGCTTCATTTAGCGACTTCGTTTCGATCTCGTTAACTTAGTAGGTATCACGCTGACTAGCAAATTAATCTTCCCAAAGTTCATTAGATACATTGATCGATTTATTAAGGACCCTCGACCTCCAAGGAGGTAGGAGTGATATCGACAAAATTAAATGCCTGCGGCAGCAAAATATTTGACTAGCTTTTGCATTAACATCCTGTATGGCTCCATTTTGTATGGTAATTAGTTTCTACTTTAAACTTTTCATTAGTCTATACAAATAAAGATAATTTTGATTTTACTTTATAAAAATAAATTCAGATGAAAAAAAGTGCCAGATATTAGGAAAACTGCATTTAAATCTGTTGCGTAGTTTAAAAGATCTAAGCGCACAGACAGCGGGAACAACTTTGTTTTTTTATACTATGTAAAGATAAAGATTAATCAACCCTACAATTTCTACGTTGCGTTGGTTAAATTTTTCAAAACTTATTACAGCTTTCAACGCTTGCGTGCCGCAACTTGGTTTCTGGCTGCGCATCGCGGGGCAACTTAGCAACTTTATTGGCATTGACAGCGACTCTACCCGGAAGTTAAGTATAGTATACCATAATGATAGCTAGATTTGTTTTCGATGGGGATTTTGTAGAAAATTGACAGTAATATTTCGTAAGAATAAACTTACTTAGGTCACCTAAAACAAACCTATAATATTCATTATTCCTTCTCTATAATGATAAGTAGCCACTACTTTGTGAACATTTCCACTAACCGCCTACCTACCTATTTTTACTTTGCTTGAAGATAAGTTGGCGAGTTATCAGCACGTACTACCTACTTATAATTTATTCTTACCCAAGTAGAGCGTGGATAAAATAAATTCTATTAGATTATACCTTGGATGTAAAGACAAAGAGTCATCTTACTGATTAGAAATTACATAATTTCATAATTAGTTTGTTTTTTTAATGAAAAACAGCAAAATTCCTATGATTGAAATATGAAAATCCATGGTATCAAATAACCTCATGGTACAGTCGACTGCACGTCAACGTAAACACTGTGGTATCTTACGTAGTTGCGATAGAGGCGAATTTGCAACGAAAGCTTGATGTGCTGTCGACTGTACATAAATTATTCAGTAAGATTTATAGTAACTTTCAACTCCGGTGTGTACAAAATATAATAATGGGTGGTCCAGTGTCAAATGTAGTTCATTGGATTGACCCCGAGTCCCCGACGCCGGGCCACAGAATAAGTAATAGTACCGCCGGGCGCTATTGTGGCTCCCACCCATCCGCCCACGGTAATTTGCATTGTAACGAAAAGGAAAATCACAAGTTATTTGACACTGAGCTGTGTATTATTTGCAAAGATTCTTTGGGAGGTTCTTTTGGAACGTCTTTTAAAAGCAATGTATCCCAATGTAGCTATTAGTAGGTAGGTACACTAGGTATCTACTTGGGTACATAATACCCCGTCCATATTTAAGGCCCAATGAATCCAATAAATTGTCTTGCTCCTTCGATGTTCCTACATCCAGTAAAAATGGAGACATAAAGTGAGCTCTATGAAGAAGTTTAATCAAGTAAACGACCTTTTGTTAGGAAGAAAACGACTACGACAACACGCGCGAACCGATTGCATTATTTTAGATGTCTATATTGTCTATAGAGCTCGTAGTTACTAAAGAAAATTAATTCCTAAAGCTAAGCATGACTCTTTCCATTTGTGGATGGACATTAATGAGCATCCACTCGTCCTTCATAACACTGAACCTATTTATTTAATTTTAATTCACCTTTAATAATAGTTTGGATTTCATGAAATTTTATTTGGTAGAGTCCCTGGTGTATGGTATTGCGTTGTGTAGGTCGCGGTCAACCGGCCATACCATGGCCCTGCCATTAGTTCGCGGTAACCATAAGAGTGACGTCACCGGCCATGGCGTTTGCCGTCCAATGTCAAGTTCTACATCAGATAGCGTGGAGTAAATAAAAGGCTTTTTGGTAACAAATAAACAGGGGTTTTTCGATGTTGTTTTCCTACAAAAAGTTGTTATATTTGAGCATCAGAATCACTTCTTTCAAGAATATGTATATGAAAAGTTCATACTTGACTAGAAGATGAACGCGCGCTCAAACCGGAAATTTTAATTCAGAAACTTTGCAAAATATTTTAAAAAATCTGATCTTGATCAATAATTTTGTTTTAAGAATAAGAATAAGAAACATACATAGCCAGGGATTTTAGAGATTATTTTGGATGGTACCGGTTAAGATACGTTATTTCACATAATACCGTAAATATTTGAGAAGGAACATAACACGGACAATGACATCATCGCTGGGACATGAGCACAATACAATGGGCAAAAACCGACACCAGCTATTAGAGTCAAATGTATTGGAGTCGTGTGAATTCTAAACCGTCCGCGAGGTCGAACTTACTGCCCATAATAATGGCCCAATATTGTACAGTCAAGAATTTGAGGATTGAAAAGATCGTTACTTACGTTAGAAAGAAGGGGTACCTACCTATATTTTTAAGTTTTGGGTACTGTTCCATTTAAAATTATCAAAACAACTAAAAAGAAAAAGATAGCCAACCTCTCTATCATCATCATCATCATCATCATTTCAGCCATAGGACGTCCACTGCTGAACATAGGCCTCCCCCAATGCTTTCCATGTTGATCGATTGGCAGCAACCTCTCTATAGTTCAGAATATCGGTTAACCTTCGGCCTATCCTCACTTCTCATCAGGTGAGATGTAGGTCAAGAGCATCCTCGTTGTAACAAGTTAAAAAAAAGAGTTACTTCTAAGAAAAGTGTGCCTTAAGTGTTTTATTTTATTATTTTTAATGGCCTGAGTTAATGCGTGAAATATAAAAAAAAAGTAGATATGAAATAACGCTAATTAATAGTCATGAAGTTTTTAAAATTAGGGACAATATCTATGTTTTCGGTGTCTAAATAAAAAGTAACAGTCGAGTTCGTAGCGTGCGCGTGGGCGTCAGAAAAACTAAAACTTACGCATTTGTGCCAAGGTCGCACGAATAAACAAAATGGTTAGAAGCTACTATCCAATTACTATTTGGACTGTAGGTTTGTAATGATACACGTCACTACATTACTCGTAATTGACGAAAATATTATGTGACAGGTTTATCTGGGCAGGCTCTATTAATGATTTGGAAGTCACACTCCTAGAGACAAATACAAACAAATAGCAACAAAAAAGAAGAATTGCCGACTTCAAAGATTGGAAGGTCGATTCCTTCGCCATGATAATGAAGTATAAAAAGCTACAGTAAACATGCGCGCGCGACCACAGGATGATCTAACGCAACCTTGGCGCCAAGTTGTGGCGCTCGCAAGGCACGACACTGCGCCCGGCCTCTTTCGGTACGCATTGTAGTTAGATGGCGATCCAAATCTTTCAACTAAGTTACTTAGTGGGTACATTAAGATACTAATAATATGTCTCACGGTATACTATACCTACTGTAATGTAATTTCTCAGAGCTCCGAAAAATGGATCCTTAACTTTAATAAAGAAATACTTAAAGAAATTTTGTGGATAAAAACGCAAAGACATCCATCATCCATGTCGTTTATCAAATTCTTTATTGCTATTCCACACGTTAATATAGGACAGTATGAACCCGGTCGGGTACAGCAAAAATTAGAAATCCACACATGACTGTAATGATTTGTAGCTTTTGTACCTTTATGTTCATAAACCAGTTATGTAGGGTTTATTTGACAAATTACACAGTCTAATAAATTAATATTCCGCGTAACGATCTCATGATGTAATTGATTTAATTAATATGCCTACATTATATTGAGATTTTACGGTGAGTGAGTAAGCCAATACGATTTGTAATAAAAAGAAACATTAACAACTATCTCACGTCGCAATAAGTTTTATGGGCGATGTAATTAAAGAGATTGATTTTAAAGAAGCCTTGGCTGTACTATCGTATATCTAACCGGCAGACCTTGGACACCAAACTGTCATTCATATGAATACTTTCATAAAGATAACTATTGAATTACAAACATTAATCATCATGAAATTATTATCTTTAAGTTCTCAGCATATTTATTGCTTTCTGAACTCGATTGTTTATTATCTGAATCTGTACAAAGGTTCTTAGAGCTAATTAAAGACTCTTTGATGGAATTGTAAACAAAAAAGTTAATTGAACAGGATTCCAATTGATTACCTACCTCAACTTCAAAGTCACACCCAAGAGATACGAACTTGAAGATAAATACAGGGTGTCCCAAAAACAATGGATAACCCTGTAACCATCGATAGGCCTCGCCATGATCTCCCTAACGTCCATTTTTGACCCCAGTAAAAATATCACCGTTTTCAAGATTTTTAAGTTTTTGTGCATTTTTAGAAAATTGCCATCTGCAATTACTTTTTCTCATGACATTTCTACAAATGAGGATACTTTTCAATCTAGTTTTTTTCCTTATCACAAGGGATAGTTAGGCTATCATAAGAAAAGATCAAAGTTCAACAAACTAGTTTGAAAGTATGAAAATTTTAAGAAATTGCAGAAGAGAAGGAAAAATTAATTCATTGTCTTGTACTTTTGATCAGCCATCGTGTAAAAAAAATGTAGGAAGACCATCGTGCCCATTACCTTAAAAACTTCCTTGGTTAATTGAGATTCTAAAAAGGTATCACAAGCCTATGTATTCTGTATTATTTTTATCTTATGGCTACTTGAATAGCAACTAGTATGAAAACTGCAAAAATGAGTTTTTCTCGTAATAGTTAAACTAGGACTGCATGCATAGTGGCATTAAATACAAATGGATAATTTTTGGCGTAGGAATTTTAATAAAGCAACATTTTATCATCATCATCATCATCATCATTTCAGCCATAGGACGTCCACTGCTGAACATAGGCCTGTACCCCAATGATTTTCATAATGACCGCTTGGTAGGGGCCTGCATCCAGCACCTTCCTGCTTACCTTTATGAGGTCGTCGGTCCACTTTGTAGGTGGACGTCCTACGATGTGCTTTCCGGTACGTAGCCTCCACTTGAACCCTGTTGCACCATTGGCCGTCCGTTCTGCGTTTTTTTGATTACTTAATTTTTGTTTTACATGTTTTACACCTTGCCTATAGACAGATACCCGTGATGATACACGGCTCAGAAACGTGGATTTTTTGCACAGCGTGCTATGGAAGGGGCTATGCTCGGGTTTCTTTACGAAACCGTATCAGAAATTAGGAGAGCTGTAAACGAACTAAAGTCGCTGACATACCCCGACAGATCAGCAAGCTGAAGTGGCAAAGGGCAAGGCACAGTAGTTTGCAGAACTGAGGCAGCAGGGTTCAAGTGGAGGCTATGTACCGGAAAGCGCATCGTAGGACGTCCACCTACAAAGTGGACCGACGACCTCATAAAGGTAAGCAGGAAGGTGCTGGATGCAGGCCCCTACCAAGCGGTCATTATGAAAATCATTGGGGTACAGGCCTATGTTCAGCAGTGGACGTCCTATGGCTGAAATGATGATGATGATGATGATAAAATGTTGCTTTATTAAAATTCCTACGCCAAAAATTATCCATTTGTATTTAATGCCACTATGCAGTCCTAGTTTAACTATTACGAGAAAAACTCATTTTTGCAGTTTTCATACTAGTTGCTATTCAAGTAGCCATAAGATAAAAATAATACAGAATACATAGGCTTGTGATACCTTTTTAGAATCTCAATTAACCAAGGAAGTTTTTAAGGTAATGGGCACGATGGTCTTCCTACATTTTTTTTACACGATGGCTGATCAAAAGTGCAAGACAATGAATTAATTTTTCCTTCTTCTCTGCAATTTCTTAAAATGTTCATACTTATAAACCAGTTTGTTAAACTTTAATCTTTTCTTATGATAGCCTAACTATCCCTTGTGATAAGGAAAAAAAACTAGATTGAAAAGTATCCTCATTTGTAGAAATGGCATGAGAAAAAGTAATCGCAGGTGGCAATTTTCTAAAAATGCACAAAAACTTAAAAATCTTGAAAATGGTGATATTTTTACTGGGGTCAAAATTGGACGTTGGGAGACCATGGCGAGGCCTATCGATGGTTACAGGGTTATCCATTGTTTTTGGGACACCCTGTATGTGCTTCATCTTAGTTTCATACTAACATTGTGAATTATTATAAAACCTGACAATTTACGTGGGCGAGTGAAGAAGCCTTAATCACACATACCTACCTTGATAACTTTTTATAACGCCAATATAGTCTTAAAATGAAGTATAGCGGAAAGATGTCATTGTTTGTTTGTATTGAATAACCTCCGAAACTACTGGAGCGATTTGAAAAATTCCATCACCATTAGAATCCTACATTTTCTCTGATGAACATAGAAGTTCGCTGGGTCAGCTAGTTTTAAATATTCGTGTTTGAATTTTAAATATCTCTTGAGTACCCTGTCAACAAGACGTCACTCGCACCTGCCCTATATCTGGCAGCCTCGGCGTGCACTCGGCCCTTGACGGTCATTGGCGACCGCGATGACGTCATCCATGCAGACTATGGCGGAACTAATGGACCAGTCGGCGGATGTAACAGGTATGACAGGTTTAGTGGAGCCAAATTTATCCATAGGAACGACAGTTTAAAATTAAAACAGCGAAGATTTTAAATTTCTAAATCTATTTTTGATATTTCGACTCGAATGTTATATGGTGAAATTTATTCGATGGTCCTTTTAAAAAGATTTTGAAATTTTATAATTAAAGCTCAAATAAAACTTATCTAAGCGGGAAAATAATCACGTAAACTCGATGCTCAAATCACGAATACCAAATGAATGATGTAATTCAATACATTAACAAAGGTACCAAGTTCCTAACTAATATACCTGCCAAACTTTGAAAGAAGAAAACAAGGACAATGCAGGTGAACTAAATCTGGGCGTGGCATCATAATTGTTGCAAGTAATGACATCATAGTATTTCCGTTGTATGTATGTAATGTCACGTACTACGTTTGGCAGCGAGAGCAGGCCATCAGGGCTGAGGCAGAAGCCAAAACATTGTTTGTCGGCATTTTTTGTATAACTTACAAATGAATACATCATATCAACTGGCAACTGTCAAAACACCTTGGAGTACGAGTAGTTTAGCCGAATCTTGCTATATTTACGGAACTCTCAAATGCTTCCGAACGAGTTTTAGAAATAATTTTATCATTGCAAAATGCCAAAGAAAGTAATGTTTGTTAAGTTTTAATACCCTGATTGAAAAAGGAATGAACGTTTCGATGTTTTATTATATTCGATCTGTGACAGTGAGATCTATCAGCTATTATCCTCTAATTTTAGCTGTGCGCGATAGAGTCCATACGGTCCTATATTATTTTTGAAGATCCTCTGCAACATGTGGAATACCAATAAAGAAGTGAATTATGGAAAATTGTAATAAAACCATATTCTCGTCAATTGAGCTCCTGGCGTATGGTGTATTAATGATAATGATGTCATTAGTTCACCCGATGACCCAGTTATTTCAGAGAGCCGCAGCAACAATTATATCATCGCGCTGCGCACGCGTCATCGACGCATCACTCATTAGAATCTGAAGTGTTTGTTTAATTGCTAATGTATTCGATTTGTAGAAAAGAAACCATGCTATACAGAGTGTAATTTTTTGGAGAATTTGATATTGATCCTGTAGGAAAAGTAGACCCTGTATATTTTCATTGTTTCAAATACATAGTAGGGATAAAATAAGAGATCCAGAGGCACACCGTAAACTGGTACCTGGATGACAAATTTCAAAGAGACAAGTAATTGGGCCCGTGTACTGACGATGCTAACTAATAACTAAAATGAAAGCCGACCCCACGTAATGGGAATGGGCGAGAGCAAAGTAGAAGAAGACAGAGAAAAGTTTGATGAACTATGTAATCTATTAAATGTTAAGTAATACAATTTAAAACCAAATTATGCAAATTGAATTACATTTACGTGAAATTGGCAGCTAAAGAAGACACAAAATTACCATAATTATCAAAACATCGGCGAAATGATTAGTTACTGTACCTAATGATTGACAATTTATCGATGGCCAACCTTGACAGCCAGACACAAGATTACGCAAACGACCCAAATAATTGGGTTAATGTGTGATACATGATTTCTACGGTTTCATTGCCTTGCTAGTAATTTGAGTCATTTTTCAACACATTCGCGAAGGTAAACATCAATGCAAATAATACTTACAGTTTCATTCTTAGATAATACAGTCTTGTAGGCTGAAAACCATTAAGATCGAAGATTAAGTGCGTCTGTTATAGGATTTTTCAAAGAAACTTCTAGAATATTTATTTTCAATCCGATAATTTTAGTTAAAATGATCCAAAGAAGACAACAGCGTGCCTTGATTACACCTAAAATTAAACTCTGTATAGCCTGACCGGGAACATAAAAACCCTGGCATAGAGGCGCGTCAATTGCATTTGATAGTGCAACACTGAGTACAGTCGTACCTGTGTTAAATTAATAGGCTAACTTTATGTATCAGGATTCAGGATTACGGGCTAATTTGATATTTTCATAAATTAACGAAAAAATATTATTATAGGTAACCTGGTTTAAATAAATTAAATGAAACCATCAATCGAGCTAGTAGGATTTATTTTATTATTCATCAATAATCAAATTCAGAACTTGAATATTCAACTGCAATGTCTGCTCATGAACGCTTCAAACTCGGTACTTCTTTCCCAATTCCATAAAATTCAACACTTAGAAAGTGACAAAAAACTTTAAAATAGGTAGGTAGTTGAAACAAACCACAGCTAATTTTCATAGTGGACTGTACTATACGATAAACATGTCAGTCAATTTGACAACCTTTGTTGGAAACATTATTCAATAAAAATATTGTCCGAACCCTTGGTATTTCTCTTCGACAAATACTTTAACACATTGCGAACCACTTTTCTTTCACGACTATAAAAAGATTTTAGCAATTTCATTCACAAAATCAATTGCGTACATTTAAAATAAAGTTTGTTTACACTTTGACAGCAATAGACTGACATGCAAGGTGACATGTCAATGAAGTTTTCAGTTACTGTTGCCATTAAAAGAAATTAGTACCATTAGTTTTCCGCAACATGGCGAGGGTTTTTATGTTCCTGGTCAGGCTATAAATGGTAGAGCAAAACTAGTAATTTTTTCTTTGTTCCTTCTATCATGAAGTTTTTTATGATTCTGTTCACTTCTCAATTCCCCATAATTTATTGCAGAGCCATAAAGGTTCATTTGATTGCTTCAATTAATTTCATGTTGCGTCCATTTTATGGCACACTGGCCTTCAAACATACGAGTAACATGGGCACTATGAGTACGAATTTAATTAAAAAATTGTACCTAATAACCAATTCTACACATTTGTAGTTAACTTCATATTTAATTACAATAAAGAAAATGCCTATTCTATTCTAATCTTGGTTTTATCTTATCTTTTCAGATAACTTAGTGTTTTAATTTGATCATAATCTAAAAAAATCTTAGTTTTATTATTTTCCTTTAGCACTTACATACTGATTAACAAACGGAGTAAGAAAATTACTCACTTTAAGTTAGGTTTTCAAACAATCTCAAAATAAACTTCTCAAAATTTTCTTTCGACTGGGAAAAGCAGGGAAAAGATACAACTTAAAACTTGTTGTCTTGTACCTTGTAAGTCAATCATACCTTAGTTTCTTAAGCATTATAATTGGAGTGCTTTAGGCGCATATTTATTACATTATTAACTATTCCATTACTATCGACTAAGCTTTGACTAATCGCATTGCAACGCTGCGCGAGAGCCGCGAGCGTTCGCATATAAAACGCTTTGCGAAATCAATTCTACGTGGCCACTAGCTTAGCCAAAAAGTACTTTATAGCAGAAAAAATAGAAAACACTTTCGTGTGCCTACAGAATTACAATAACAAGTATGAGGTCACTCCCGTGTTATGGCTTGAATGTAATGTGAAAATGTCAGCCAGTACGTGAGATAAGCTAAGTTATAGCAAAACAGTAAGGCTAGGTCATAGGAAACCTATCCACGTTTATTTAGGGAGGGTATTGTAGTTGTAAATGTATTTAGTTTATAGAAATAGACAATAACGAATGGTTTCCGGCGACATTTTGGACGCTAATGTCGGATATACCAAATGTGTTTCTTCTAAATATAACCGCGGAGTTTTATTTTTATAAATTCCTAGTTCAGTAAAACTCCAAAAGCTGAACTAATAGGTTTATTGTAAGCTCAACAACATATCAGACTTTTTGTGGCGAAATAGCATCAATGAGTCTACATAAAATACCACCGTGTGAAGGCCGTAGTCTTTACATTATCTATCAATCAGCCTATAATACTTACACCTACGCATAAATAATATATAGGAACTTATGTCGGTACACCACGTATGATGTACACAGTTACATAAAATCAGATTTTTACATTGTTTAATGCAAAATACAACCTATTACTACAACAAATGAGCTTTTATCTTGAAGTGCCATCGTCTGTCCTTGGAAAATTATCATTTTGTAGGACAAAGGGGTAATTAAAATTATGCGACTCGTAATTGCGATCTAATATACAGATATAGCCATCTATTGGTGTTTGTAGAGAACCGTATCTGATGTGAAACGCTAATAAGTGATAAATAGACTGTATCGTTAGTAAACACTTATAAATGTTAATCACGATAATCTCATCAACCTCCAGATGTCCGCAGTGTTTCTATTTTTATTTTTTATATCCTTTTACGTGAAACCGCCATTCTACCTTCACGGTGAAGGTAGAGTGACTTCATTTTAGTTTACAAGGAAACCGATGAAGATCTGTTTTGAATAATAAGTCAATAATTCTCGTGGAATACTTAATCGTTGTAAACCTGTTTAATGTTAGTCAATAATCTGAATCATGTAACTGCATACCTAACTATTTAACCGGAAATCCGGATGCAGTAGTCTCACGAATATAAAATTTCAAAAAGCTCTATTAAAAATTTACAGAAATAGTCTAGCATAATACAGTCTTCTACCCATAACATGTCATCCTATTAAATTACATTTAGTATTTTTTTGTTAAAAATAAAATGATATTACATAATTATCTTGAAGTCTATCATTCATTTAGTTTGTCTCAAAGATATTAGTCAATGCACCAGTACCTACCAGTATCAGTAAATGTTTATGTTTAAAATAAAGTCACACTCAATAACAATGTGACTAGTTAACTCAATATCAGGGAAATATTAATCAGTCCCGTAGGTCCAACCAACAATAATAGTTATAATTGACCTTTGCAATAATAGTAGATAGACAAGAGCGCAGAAAGAAAACAAACTTAACGCGCGTGGGTTGCTAATAAGAAAATTATCGGGTATCGACGCCTGCGCATAAATAAACACTATCGGGCTGTAAACAAGTACTATCTCCGCTAAATATAGCCGCATTACACATGCAGCAGACTTGCCTGCAGTCCAAGGAGGAGAGACCCTTCAGTCCAAACTCCAGACGATGTTGTTATTTAGTAGAGTAGTTCTACTGATACCATAAATCAATAATGTTTAAAAAACGGTTTAAGAACTTTATTTCTCAAAAAATTAACAATAATTCACTTCCTGAGAAACGCTCCAATTCTCATAAAAATCTAACCCTGATAATCCATTTAATTTTCCCTTAATGATTTTCAGGTGGGGATACCTTTGAAACCAATAAATGCCAAACCATAAAGTTGTAAGTGCCAGAGGATGTAATTTTCAGGAATCATAATAACGTTTCTTTGTTTTTGAGTCTCCTGAACATTTTATTTTCTAGAAAATATGGTTTGGCACGCCTCAAAATGTAAGTCAATTGAGATAATGAAAATGTGACGTCGTAGCTCTGTTTACCATGCAAAATTAATGGGAGAGACGCGTTTTGACAGTTCATAAATATTATGGTAATTGACTATGGTGTTAACAGCCGTTAAACATTAAGCTTACGAGTACCTACGTATGCTTCATGCTTTAATGTTCATATCTTTTAGAGAATTCGATACACGCGGTATAAAATAAATAATCTGTTATGGTTTTGTATGGGGCCGTTTTCCTTATGCTACAACTGCAGTCTACATCTTCCATTTTAAATTCCTATCATGTCGCTTCGCTTCTAAAGGAACACCCAACCTTTGATCAAAAAGAAACCTTGAATGAAGGTAGAAAGAGTTGCATTTAAATATGTAGAGCCAAAGCAGCGTTGGCGGTTATTTTTAAAGGTTCTGTCGTCCTTTTTGACTGGCTCAGAAATACTTTGGGACGGGGTTCACGTCCGTGTATTACAGATATTACAAATTTGTAATTTTATGCAATTTGTAATTGAAAACTAGTTCTTTTACGTGTATGTGAACGGCTAAACGGGTAGTTAGTATTAATGTCCCGTAATTATAAATCCGTTTGAGAACAACAGGGTTTTTATTACACTGTATTAGTCTTACACAAGGTTCTTTTGAATTTTTCAAAAGATGTACTATAGAATTTTATTTGCTTTTTCTATAATTTTATTTAGTAGCTTTTCTTCTCACCTATAAATTTTAGACTATATGATGTTGTAATGTAATCTGTTCTAATTTAAAATCAATAAATGGAAAAAAAATCTGTCCTATGGAATTTGCTTTAAAAAGGCTACGAAACATAATAACAAACTCACAAACTTTGCGTGCACAATACTAGTAATGATTCGGCAGAGACTACAAGTTACTCTACAATACTCGTCCTTAGTCAGCTTAGGTGCACAAATTCAGATACGTGTTGCGCAAGCGCAGCCGACAGAGACGCCGCTACACGCGCAAGTGAAATGGAGAGTGTTGCCGAATGCCGAATTTGGACTCGCATTTACGAACTGGTTTCGTTAGAGCTTGATATAGGTAGTGCAGTCCTTTTAAAAAGATGCCTACATGTCCTCACTGCATGTGTATGCAGTTGGATTAATGTCACAGTTTGAAATCGATACTCAAAATAAAGTAAAAACATAAACAAACGATATCTCTACACAATCGATCAATTAAGATAATGTCGCTTTGATTTAAAAATCATTTTTTAAGCACTAATGATAAGTAAAGATAAAGCTTGCATAATGTTTGCAAGTTGCACGGATTTTTAAAAAGAAAAGCGCAAAATTGATAAGAAAATGTTTTCCCTGCCTCCTGAAAACAATATAGGTATACTATTCTGCCAAAGGATTATTTTGATCCAATAGCAACGTTCAACTGTGGATACTTTACAGTATCGCTTAATTTTACTTCATCATTTCAGCCATAGGACGTCCACTGCTGAATTAATAATTTTACTTAATAGATAGAAATTTAAAAAAGCATATCTCACTATGAGAGTGTTTTCGTTATTAACCAAATTCTTGTTCTATATGAAAAAGTAAAAACCAGAAACGATAATAATATAACAAACCAGTGCAATAAAATTCTTGTTAGTTGTGTTTTGTTTTTCGCGGTAGAGTGCGCTCGTGGTCAAGGCCACGGCATTCGATATGGTGAGTTGAATGGGAATTAGTTGGTTGGTTATTTTAGACAACATTCAAACCACTCACTAACAACAATAAAGTTCTATCAGGGTAATTAAGGTTACAAATAAGATAATTATAGCAATTTCAATATACCAATTGGTAATGACAAACAACTTTTCATTTCAATATACCTACCAGAGGATTTTCCAGGTGAATGCACATAAAATTACATTAGAAGACCGAAATAAAAAAAATATTAATTAATTACCTTGATACGTTAAAGATGTGATGATACTATCACTCTATCTAACATTAGAAAAAAATTGTTTTAACAGTTCTTCAAACTGATTTTGTATGTTTATGTTAAGGGCATTTCTACGGGGACGACCGATCGACCTACTGGGGCGAAAAAAGTACCTTTAAAATTGAAGTACGGACTTGAAAAAAATCACATGTATTTATAGGACTCTTGACTTGATGGAGAGCATATTTAGAAGACCGCCAGGTTTTACATTTCGCCTTGAAAAAATCCGAAAGTTCAAAAAAGGCGGAATTTGGCCTAAAATGGAGTGTCCGGTTTCCAGAATTTACTCGTTTTTGCTTCATAACTTTTGAAATAATAACTTCCCCATTATGAAACCCACATTCACAGAACAAGGGATAGTTAATAAAGCTATATAAATGAGTTTCTTTATTGCAAGTCCTTGGGTTTTAATACAGTAACACATTTAAATTTTGTCCGACGTGTGTGCCTCAATTCCGTGATTTTTACTTTTGTGCTCCTATATCACTAACAACGCACAATACGAACACCCACGCCTGATTCCCATAAACTAGCAGTTGCACTCGAGTGGTCGAGCAGTATAAAAGAGGGATCAGTCGCTTTGAGGAGCATTTTTCAGAGGTTTGAAATCACTCAGAATTTTTGGTCACTGGTCATTTCTCAAACCGGTGTGCGATATTAATAATGTTCATGAAGTATTTAATGAGATTACTGCTCAATTAATTAAGTATTTAACTGATATCTGCCATTACGTTTGGTAGAAATCGTTGTAATTTATAATATTTTCGAGTAATTTCATGAAATGTGATTTTTCCTCAATTCCGTGGATCTCAATTCCGCGGAATATGGGGCATCGAATTGAGAAAACACGTACACCGAATTGATATTAAATGAAAATAGATACTTTTACTGTGCTATAAATTTTTTGTGTAACTTAAAATAATAATGAAATCAATAGAGCATAATAATAGGGTGAACTACCAGTCATTGGACAGAAGACAATAAAACAAATTTTTTGAGGTTTCATTAAAAAAAGATACACTGCTATTGCTATCTTATTAAAATAATTCTTCCAGGTTCTTCCCTCGACCTTCACCAGATCGTCGGTCTACCTAGTGGGTGCCTGCTCACTGGTCCGTGGTTTCCACTCGACAACTTTTCAGTCCCAACAGACATTATCTGTACGAGCTATGTGCCCCGCCCACTGCTACTTGATTTATGCAATTTTACGGGCTATGCCGGTCACTTTGGTTCTCTTGCCGATATTCACATTTCTGATTCTTATTAGGCTCATAGTAAGCGACCAAGTTTCACATCCATACACCATCACTGGCAACACACACTGGTAGAAGACTTTTGTCTTAAGACGCTGCGGTATTTCAGACGTAATAGCGAAGCTTCCCGATCGATGCTTAGCTGAGTTGAATTCAGCGATAGACCTCTTTCTCAAAGTTGGACCTAACTATCTGGACTCTTGTCCCAGGTATACACAATTGTCAACAACTTCGAGTGTAGTCTCCAACCTTCAGAGGAGTGGGTGCAACACGGACATTTGACATGATTGTTGTCTTGTCCATGTTCATTTTGAGACCCACTTGTTGAAAGGCTCTACGGAGGCCATGACTCCGATATCATCCCCGATATCGCGACTCCTTGGTCTTCTGTATAATCTGCCGTAGCGTACCTGTGTGTGTACTAAAGCCTTTTCGGAAACAAGCTTGTTCGGAAGACTGGAAGTCGTCGAGTCTGCGAGCGAGATGATTCGTAAGGACTCTCGAAAACAGCTTGTAAACACGCCACATAAGTGAGATGAGTCTATAATGCTATCACCACACTTCTGTGCCATGCCGGAGGCGTTTTTTCTTCGAGAATGACGGAATTGAACTGCTTCTGTAGAGCCTTTAGTACCGGCGAAGCTCAGCTATAATGCCGTAACACCTGGTGCCTTGTTGTATTTCAGCTATTTGAGTGCCATTTTAATTGTGTACAAACTGACGTCCGATATAATATCTTCTTCGGTATAGTGTCAAGTCAATCTAGCTCTTGGGTTTTGCAATATTTGTTTTATGTTTAAGTTTAAGAATAAATAAACAAAGAGACCCTGTGTTATGTATTTATTTGTTTTATTTAAATAAAATTAAAATAATATATAAAAATTAAGAATTTATTATAGTTCCTTATTAAAAAATTAAACATGTTGATTAGGATTTTTGTTTTATTCCATTGGTATTTCAGACACATAAACCTAAAATGAACCATCTAACTAATAGACCAGCAATCAGATATCAAAACGTTTTAAGTATTTATTATATTAATTATTGAAATACATTAGGTATTTCTTCATAATGTCATCAATTCTAAGTTTGCGGAGCGATTTTTATATTTGGAGATTCATTTCTCAATTCCGTGATTCATTTTCTCAATTCGGTGCTCTCTCAATTCGATGCTTAACATTTCTCATAAACCACTTCACAATATTTAGTGACAATGCTATTTTTACATTCAGAATGGAGTAACATTATTTTTTTTGTATTGAAACTACTTAAAAAACTAAATATAAATTTTAGCACCGAATTGAGAAAAAATACACCGTACAGTAGAAATGCCCTTAATGTAGAGTCAGACAAACAAGGAGGTTTTGAATAACTAGCCGGCTATTTATTATGAAAAACTGTTTTCCATATAGCCGGCAGTATTCAAAACAGACAGACAGAAACAAGTGTATTCTCCATGCTCACGCGCCGTGAAGATCTATTTGCATATCTAATAGCATTGTAGTCTGCGTACAACGCGTCCTGAAGGCAAGGTCAGTTTTGGGAAACTATGGCTAACACATTATAATGTTAGCTACAATTCACCATTTTCGAGATGACCTATTTTTTAAAAATGATCCTTATCATGAGATTCAAGAGAAATTGAGGTATTTTGGAGTAAACTCTTGAACTAAGTTGATAGTGAGTTTCAGTTCCAGAGTCTACTGGTTACGAGTTTGTAGGTAGATAGATAGTTTGTGAGTCATGGAGTCACCATTTTACCTTATAACGTTTCATCAGGGGAGATTATGACACATGCGGAATTTTAGACTTGGTAAAACTTGGTTTCCATGTCTATTCTACCATTAAAAATTGCCGACACCAGTAGAAAATGTAACATTTGTTATCAAGTCGATTCGTTGAATTCATAATATTGTTCAAAAATTACACCAATTTCGTTCGAGGCTTATTCTTCACAAGGAAAAAAGATAATTCCAACCTAACCAACAAAACGAAGTAAGATTCCAAATGACTCAACCCTTTAAAATCATACAGAAGCTGCTAAATAGTGACGTCAGCAGCAGTCCAATCCACTTTGCGCGATTTTTATTATAAACAAGCAGCAGCGCTACGATCCTACATCCGTTTCTTTTTAAGTAATGACGCATTTCACCCATTCGAAATAAAATAAAATTTTGAATTCACATTCACATCTGTAGGCCTTTAGGGCCCATGCAAGCGCGTTTTACAATCGACACAGCTGCGCTGCTGGAAAATTACTAGAACATCGATTGTATCAAATAGTGACTGAGTTTCTTGCGCTGCTTCTTCCCAGCACTGGCCCATTTATTGTCCCGAAGCAGTGGTAGGGTTACTACTGGGACGTGTAAAAGTGCTTTTTAAAAGCCTATTTGCAAAAATTAGTTTTATGAGATTTTATTGCAATAACATCGCTGGAACTGAAAAAGCGTGGGCGCGTAGACCCTTAGGTTGGGCTTTGACACTAAATCGACAAAGACCTTGGGACAACTAAACTTTTCTTATTGTTTTAAAAATAAAGTTGCGAATTGAAAAAAAACCTAGACAAAAAATTGTGTTAATTATGTATGCAAAATTAAACTTATTTGAACGCTTAAAGTGCTAAGCAGATATTAAATACGATGGATATTGGTATTGCATAATAGTCGTTTGCGTAATTTATTGTATGTCCATAAATGGTCACAATTTGGCGAGTTGTTCTGTCCATATATTGAATCTATCAGTAGAAAATACTCGTATGTACATGAAAGAGACTTTGTAAATATAACTCAAATACGAATCGTTAAGCAATAAGTATAAATCGGCCGCTATCTGTGTAAAGCGCCAGCGAAATGAATTTGGGGACCAACAAACACTTGTTGGTCCCCAAATTCAGTTCGCTGGCGCTACTGTAAAAGTAGAAGTTTTGTCAAAAGCTCTGCCATTTCTTGAATAAGATTAACACTCATTAAAACATCTGTCCCTTTATTAACAACAATCAAACGCGTCGTCTGGCACTTACAGAATTATTTGTTTATCAAATAATAATTCGCCAGACGTACCAAGAATAAAGCGAAGATGTTAATTAAACTAAGCTGTGTGTGTGTGTAACGTGTTAACTTAAGTTGATGAGCGACTCCCCAGAGGCTCAGTTAAACAATATCGAGTCATCGATCATGCTCGTATTAATTACTCTATAGGTCGTTAATTAATATAGCGTCCTACGATGAGGGAGAAAGACGACATCAGATAAGAACATTTCAGATTCGTGGGTTCAATTCCCGCCTTAGGCAGTTCGATTTTTTCAAGTTATTTATAATTTTCAAATTTCAGATTTTCTCTGTGAAAACTGCATCCGTACCTACGTATCGTCTCCTAATTTCGCAATTAAATGTTAACGTTTTGCGTTAAAGCGCAGCGTAGGACGTCCACCCACAAGGTGGATCGACGACCTCATAAAGGTAGCAGGAAGGCGCTGGATGCAGGCCGCTACCAACCGGCCATTATGGAAATCATTGAGGAAGTCCTGTGTTCAGAAATGGGTCCTATGGCTGAAAAGATGATAATGATGATGACTCTACGCAAAATATAAATTGACATTTTACCGATAATTTGTCTAAATTGCAATGAAGGTCAAATACGATCCTACGACTTTACTGCTTGTCAATTATATCATGAAACACTTGTAGCCGATTGTACTGGAATTCCGGATTCGTCCCTAGGGCCTCGCTACGTTATTCCCATGGAGCGTCAATTGTTGAAAATCATTATATTATTCCATTGAGATGTCACCTCGGACTTCTATTATTACTCGTATATCATTGTAGCGTCAAATTATTATTACATCAGAAAAGGTCAGGGGTCAGTTTTGACAGCTCTAGATTAATAGAACAAGAACATGTTAAAACTTCTCAAAACATAGGACATTAATTGGCTCTTAAATCCAGTTTTCTTATATTGGTGTTTGTAATAAATAGTTTAGCTTTAAGTCGATTTATTACTTAAATTATTGGAGGTGATTTTTTTTAAACAAGTGTCAAATGGGAATAATAAGGGCTGTGATCTTTATATCTACAAAACATATTCAGGAAAGGAAAATTATCTCCAAATAATTGGTAGTATCCCAAGATCAAGTACCTAATTAGTAACTTTATCGTCGTAACAGTAATTAGGTACAACATTATGAAACAAAATCAAAGCAATGGCAAGGTCAAATGAAATGGTTCGATACGGGAGGTGATAACAAGCCGTTAACATCACGCCCGAGAATAGTCGCTATGATGTCATACTTATATCTTGTACCAACTTGAAACTGTCACGTTTCGCGAGAGTTAGTTATCAATTGATGCGAGGATTTGCCTTAAAAGGTTCATTTCCAAGTCAGGACCTTTTACATAACTGATTTTACTTACTTGAAAGGAATTAAAATATGTAGTATTTTAAAGACCAACATTTGGCTCGAAAAGTTCTTTTTTGTTGGTATTATTGTGATTTCTTGAGTTGCACCATCTAACTTTAACGGTAACTTTAACGATAACCGATTTTGTATGGAGTTTGACAGATTTTTGACGTTTGTTAACTGTTAAAGTAAGATGGTGCAAACCAACCTAATAGGCTATAGTTCAATAGCTGCAGGATAATTGATATGTTACATCTAGGATTCGCCTTTTTTTCAGCCACGAGGAATAGTATTCCTTACAACCAACTTGACTTGTTGAATAATATCGGAAAACTACCAGCATGACACATGATATTGTGACCTTAGGCCGTTTCCTGCGAAACAAACAAAAACTTCCCGACTTCAACAAAAGGAGGAAGTTCTCAATTCGGTAGATTTTTTTTTAAATTGTAAAATGGCATCAGATCAGTGCCCGATGCCAATAAAGCGACCTGATTGATTAGATCTTATTAATGTGCAGCGTGCATTCATTCATTAAGCCCCGAGCTGTTGTCACAAGCCATTAGGCTGCGACCGCGCGAAGTGCGCGCGCGCTGCGGTCAAACGTCAGCTACCCGACACCATGGCACTAAATATAGAGAGTGCAGAAGTCTAGCTTATTGCATTTTGGTCTCGAAGCTCTTCTTCTTCTTTTCGTGTCGACAACAAACCTACACAGTGTCAGCCCAAAACCGTGCCAAAACTCCGCCACAAGAGTGGCGTTATCAGCAGCACTCATCAAACCCTCCTGAGTGCAGTTGCTTGGGCACTCAGGGCACGACATCAGGTGCTTCATCGACTGGGGAACAAAACCGCACCTGCACTCCATGTTTAAGCCATCCAAGAATCCCCACCTGACCAGATTGTTCTTACTACGGCCAACCTGCGTCCGAAGTCTATTTAAAGACTTCCAGGTAAGCCAGGGGAGCTCATGTCGAAGCTCTTGTTATGGCGCAGTTGCAATGTGAGGGAAATTGCTCGAATGAGATACATAGTATAAACACGCAGATTTTTTCGTTTCGCCGTGTGTTGCCCATACTTCGCTGTGCGTGTTTGATCAATTTCCCGCATAATATAACGTAATGGCACAGGCCAAAGGACAAAAAAATAATGAGACCTTATTTATTTTTTATTACACTTGTCCGTCAACAACAAAATTGGGTGTGGAGCGTCATATCCTGCATTTGCCTTGGTAAACAAGGGTGTTCGTTCTCCTGCAGAGGATACTGATAACCTGGTGATGATGACGATGAGTCATGTCTGATACATGCGTTACTCTAACGCCCTTGCATCCAAATTCAAATTGTTTATCAGTCAAGTCAAGTATCAACGGCAAAGTTATCAGTCAAGGCACTTAAACAAGTCCCAAATAACTTGCTCTACTTGGTGACAAGCTCCGAGATTTCAAAAACCACTTTGGAACAACATTATTATCAGCTCTTGCTGAGAAGAGTAACGCCCGTATTCGCAAACGATGCTTGCTTAAGTGAATCAGCAAATCGAACGCACAGTCATTGGTTTGTGTGTCACCATGTGCGTCCACGCGCACTGTAAGACCTCACAGTAATGTTTATAAATACTGGCGTAAAGTTTGAGTTCTGTTCTCTCCTTATTTTGTGGCTAGGGTGCGCATGCGGCGAGAACCGGGGCATTACCGTAACTGCGCCGTAAAGTGGCTGCGGCCCATTTTGCGGTCACACCGATGGCCGATCGGTTCGCTAAGCTATGGCGGTGAATGCGGATGCAGATAACTATGGAGAAACGAGTTAATCTTGGAAAAATCTTTTAAGAATTTAGTGTCCATTTCCGAATGACTCGTGGAATTATATCCATAATAGACATAAAGCTCAGCTCAGAAAATAGGCTAAAGCTATATCTAGTAGGTTTGTAATTGAAGGAAATACCTATGAGCACAAGGTCTAAAGGTTATGATTTTGTAAGAAAATGTGCTTCGGTAACCACAATCAGATTAAATGTTAATGTAAACGAAATTTTTACGCGAAAGATATGACTGTTCAAGTGATATTTTTATATGATTCTGACTATTCTCACATATGAAGATTCAGTCAGGCGAGTAAGTACCACTTGCGACGCACCGGCGCGTGCGCACAGGTACAATTGTAATTGAACTGAAGTACTGAACCTTGTCTCATGTGCAAAATGTTAATAGAGTCAATAGAGAGTTAATTGGTAAGGTGCCGATTTTATTCCCACTCTGTTCCACCTTAAAGGCAATAAATAAGACATTGCAATTTTTCCTTATTTGCTCACCGTTTAGACCTACCCTGGACTACGACAAATATTTTAAAACCAAAATCAGCTCAATCGGCCCAGCCGTTCTCGAGTTTTAATCAGACTAACGAACAGCAATTCATTTTTAATTATATATATATAGATTTAAAGTGGAAAGTTAAAATTTATGCATTGTATCTTCTTCTTGCAAATTGAGAGAACTATCAATACCTTCTCAAACAAACCCTTAAAGTAAGAACGGAAAAACAGAAAAAAACATCGATAACGCTTAACTACTGATAATAATTATTCATTTAATAGAGTTATTACAGCTGTAATTGTTATTATCAGGCCCAATTAAAGCGGAGTTAATATGACAATGAGAATGACATCATTGTCATCACGTCATTTGACGGTTAAATCTACATAAACTCCTCATACTGATCAAGTTGAGACCGGACTAGATGGCGACGATTTGAAATATCCAAGAATATTTACTGCACAGGGCTTGCCTGCGTAGACTTTAAAGCCTCTGTCACTCAAAAATGTCGTACTACCCATCTTTCTGTCGGTGAAAGCATTTTCAATATCGGTTAATAAATTGTTCCGCAAACTCCAAAATCAGTGCAGTAGTTTCAGATATTTATTCCAACAAATAAACTCATAAACTGTACCTCTTTTTAGTGTAGATAATTTCCCTATTCAGCCAGAATGTGTTAATCAATCCAGTTAAAGCCCGTGATGATTCCCGTCGTCAATTAACGCCGTAATGACCTAATGACATCACCCGTCACGTGACTTCACGATCAATTGCAAAAACACATAAAACGACTGTTTTTCCTACAACTGATTGCTTGCGAGCGGAAACAATATATTTAGACGACGCATTCATGGGTTACTGTGCATAAATTATGTATTTAATATTTATTATTGTTAAGTTAATGATTGAATATTATGTTTGATTTACGTGTCTGGAATTAACTAGACTTTAGAACGAATTTGTACTCCTTTTCAGATAATCAAATCGCAATTTCCTAATTAAGCTGGGAACAGTTTTGAGCCAAGACACCACTACGAAAATGTTTATTATTATGAAATAAGATATTGCCATTGCCGGTAAATTCTTATCAATATGAATAACTTCTACAAAGATAAATGACGCTAAATAATATTATGTAGAGTCTAATATGTTTCGTTTGGAGTTCAATTGTTTTTGAAGTAATAATATTAACTGTCGGAAGAGGTTTTGACTGATAGATAGAGGCGGCTTTGCAGTTTAACCGGGAGATAAATCAGCGCAGACAGATCCAAAGCTCAGATATGATATTAGTCTAATTAATTATAGGCTTAATGATGGGGAACACTCTAATAACGCACCGCACACGCAACGAAGGTGTAGACATATTTGCAAAGAAAAACACCAGCCATTACACCCAATTACAGGTGCAATTTTTTTATCGCTGCGCTCGACTGAAGTATTAACGATAAGATATCCGAGTACAAACAGTTTTTTGCATACAAAACTGACCCTTCTCACCAAACCTTAAGAACTACAGCGATATTGCAAAATCTATCATCGTTCTTCGCAATTAGTGCTAATGATATATCACAAATTAACCTATTAACAGATAAACATTATACACCTTAGTTTTTATGGGACCAAAGAATGCATTTTAGATAGCCAATCTTAAGTCCTACTGCGTCGGAGATTATGCTTTCAATGCTTAAAAATGCATAAATCTGGTACACAAGGAACCAAGATAATTTTATGATGTCCGTTATGTAATACATATTTAAATAAACGATTTTTAGCTGCATAAAGACGAGACTTTATTAAAAGCATTTAGATTCTCTCCACTCATAAGAATACAATTGGAAAAGCCAGTCTGAAAAATACGAATAAAGCGATAAAATTGTGAAAATTGTAGATTTTGTATCATGATTCATGCACGAATAAACAGATAAAGAAAATAAAACATATTATTTATTACATACGAGTAATAGGTAAGTACTTCAAACGTGGATCTGCTAGTTCCTTAATTTTTACTTTCTTTAATTTTTTTCAATACATTTTTTATGAATCATTTAATTTTTTTGCCTAAATGTTTATGGAAACATAGGTCAGTTAAATCTTCATCAGCCGGTAGCTGTATGTCCTTGATATCGATAGGTCTTACACAGGTGTTACATTATCACTATTATAACAATTCAACGACCTTTGTTATCAGATTTCATCTCGCTCTCAGCGGAGATTCCCTTCTTGTTTGTCAACTAATGAAGATACATCGTGTAATACATACTTTGTAATTTTTGTCCTAAAGTGGTCTTAATTTTCACGTTTTTGGTTTAAGTATTTTTATTTTACTTCTCTACAACCAAGTACTTTGCTTGCATCAGTGTGCTAAATTCATACTCTTTATCATTATTTTCTTGTAATTGTAGTTAATGATAACCTACTACAACTTTTATAAGTGGGTGTTGTGTAACTTTGTTTACATCTTTTTACGGACAAGGTCGCCGCCGCGACCCTTTAACCTTAATAATAAAGTGTGGCCGAATATCGACGTGTTCCGGACCGACTTCATTCCGTCTTTTTTTCTTTTTTATCAAAGTTTCAATATTTTGATTCAAAACGCAAAATATTAGCATAACTAGTGCAACTCACCGCGAATTTCTGCGATGTGTGAGTCATATTCCGATTTGCTCCTCATGTAGTCCTTGCGAGGAGCTGTGTGCAGCGCCTGGTGCTTGTACTCCGAGTACCACTCGTGCTGCGGCGACTCGGCGCGCTCCTGCCGGCTCTCCGACACAGTTTTCTTCACAACTACCCGCTCGAATTTGACGAAACGCATCCCAGAGGCAAGATCGCCCTCTTCGACCTGCCTCTCGAAGCGTTCCACCTCCTCCGTCGGCTCCACATGACGTAACTTCAAATTAGGGAATGTACTCTCATAACTTTTGCTCGGAGATTCAGTGTCACGAGTTTGCTTAAGTTTAACTTCGATCCTGGGGGATTCGGGGCGCCTCTTGCGCTGTTCTATGCGGCGCTCGATGTCGTCGACGTCGATGGCGGCGTCGACGGTGTCGTGGCCGGCTTGTCCTGTCCATACTTTCTCGAAGAAGGATACGCGGTCGCGGAGACCGGCTTGCGACGGTGAGTCGCGGCCGTCAGACATGGCAACATGACCGTCCTGCGCGGAGGCTCGCTCGATACTGTGGGCCGCGGGCCGGCGATGCAGCGCAGTACGCCGGCGCAGCCACGTGCGCTTGTAGACGAGGGCTAGACGAGCTTCGGCGAAGCCTCCGGTGGCTGTTGCGATCTCTCGAGCGTTGCTGCCGCCCTGGTACTCTGGCAGCCGACCCGCAAAGCCTTTCGAGCGCAAATGGATCTTTATGTAACTTACAGCAAAGTTTAATTTTGTAAAACGGTTCTCGACGGTTCTCTATCTAACATACTCCTACTGAAATTTATTTTATTTGGTTTCATGTATTGCCTTGTATCGCAAATTTTAAGATTGGCCGGTAGCAAAATAATTTCAGTGTTATCTTTTCCTTATCGTTTCGTTGTCAAGGTAAATAAACCATGTAATGTTCTCTACAATATTTTCATTATTCTTATCTTATCTGTGATTCAGTTTGTAATTGGCTATTGATTTTTAAGTTCTAGCAAAGTCCACCCTTTTTCATTAATAAATCCAAATTATTACTTATCCCTATATCATAATAACACTGAACATAGGTTTCCTGTAACAGTCATACTACGGATGATAATCTTCATTGGATTTCCAAATGTTTTCCTTAATATGTAGAGCTGAATTTACCCTGTTCCTTTTTATGAGCTGTTATTAGGGTAAGGTGGGGCACAATGAAACAAAAAAACGTTTTTTGTTCATAGAAACAAAATATCTTATTATTTTAATAAACTCTTTTCAAGAAAATTTACATTAGCTATCCCTTTAATAATCAACAATATCAAACTACATGTTTCTATAGGTAATCTCAAATTATTGGCACTTTTTCGAGATCAATTTTTTGTTTTACTGTGCCCCAGATCTGGGGTACAATAAAACTAGGGTAGGGGTACTATGAAACAGATTGGGGCACAGTCCGTAAACACTCTTCGCACTTTGTAGTTGGGCGTATATCGCACGACCTGTCCCTCTTCTTCTCGGTTTTCCTTTTTTTTCTTGAAATACCTATACAATGTGCTAAAATTAAAATTTTTCAGATTTTCTGCTTCTCATAAGTTCATATCTGCTTCATTAGGAAGCCCTATCTATATCCGTTTTTCTTTTCCGGTTACGAACCATTGTGGTGTTTTCTAAAAACAAAAAACTTATCTTACACTGAAACATGTTTTACTGTGCCCCGTTTCACTGTACCCCATGACCCCCTTCAATAACACAAAAACATATAACATTCTTTAGGTTATAAACACCGGCCTTCGTCTGATGTCAATATTACAAGAAATATGCAAGGATTATTAAAAAAATAGCCATACATACCTTTGGTAAACAGTGTACTAATAAAATCGAAATCTTTTTCGTGAAAAAAGATACGAATTACTTTTAAAAATCAGTTTTTTTGCAAGAATTCAACAGGCAGCTTTCAAATTGAGAAAAGACAACTGCACCAAGATGGCAATGCAAACGCTTAATAAAGCAGTGTGGCCAGTAAAAATAAATTGATAAAAAGAGGTAGAAATATTAAACTTGTTTTACTGTACCCCGTGTGTCACTGTGCCCCCTGTAACCCTAATCAAGTCCTGAAACAAGGACTTTATGGCGGGTAGTCACGGAAGTGATCGGATCGAATGAAAAGTGGCTGATGAAAAATGTATGATGCACCTACCTACACAGTAGCAGTAGAGTAGCATATTTACGTTGTTTTTTCATTGTTTCAACTTATAACAATAGATGTGAGGGGTTTTTTATCCACCACCATAGTATTCAAACTAACCAATAAATATTAATGAAGGTAACATCAGATAAGATTGGGGTTAAATTATGTCCTTTCGAAAATTCGATGTCACTGAAAACTTTTCTTGGAGCGCTATCAATAATTCCAATATTTACCAAAACATACCATCTCATTTTCTAAATAGGATGAAAGTTCTATACTTATACCTATTTATAAATAAAATAGACAAGGTAGGAAATCCATTATCTTAGACCAATTCACATCTAGCGTCATCCAGGGTATCTTATTCACCATAACTTCACCATAACGCAGGATCAAAGTATTTTGTTGATGACTAATAAGTTAATAACTGATTCAGTTGCCATGACAACAAATCCCCATACAGTACTTTGACCTGGATATTAAGCATTATTCGGCTGCTCCATGACATGATATATTGAAAGCAGATTCAGATAATGTACCATTGTAATTATATTCATAATGTGTGGGTATTCATTGTCCTGATATGAAATTTCTTCAATAAGTTGTTGACGTCGTTGATAATTTTTTACTAATGCACACTGTATTATATTTTTATCGTTTTAACGCACGATTTAAACTTCCTATCCAATTTTGATTTGGGTATTTAGTGTTGCAGAAGAATTACATATTTATCTTATAATGCATAAAACTTTATAAGAGGTACAATGTGTGTAGATCCCATCATTTCTTCTCAAGTTACATCTAGGTTATGTACCTACTTAGTTTACGTAAGAAAATTCTACGGTAAAATAACGAATTCCCCCTATACAATATGGACTAATGGACATAGGTCTAAAATCAGTCGGAGTTCTAGTGACTTATTATGGTAGTTTGCTCTGTTGTACCTACTCTAGCTACAGCCTGTCGTCGCGGTAGGTCCAATCCATGATGGCTAGCTTTCTATTATTCTAGTAGTGAAAGGTATTTTCAGTCCCATGGCAACGTCTAGCGCTTGTACACTGCCAGTATTGTTTCCCTTTAAAGCCGCTTTTACCTCTCGTCAGATGTTGACTGTGTTATATTTGACATTTCATTTCGTGATTGCTAGAGCTACAATCATACGTAGCTTTTGTCCCAGATGGATACTAATTATTTTAATGTTTTTTTTTTGTTTTTTATCCACAACGAGGAAGCTCTTGACCTGTATCTCACCTGATGGTAAATGACGATCAGGCCGAAGGTGGAAGCGAGCTTCACCCGGAATCCTCAACCACGGAGGAACTGGCTATCTTACCTCTAACTGCCAGAACACAACAATGCTGTAACTGCTGTAAATGCATGTAACATAATAATTGTCCTCATGATTAGAATTTCCACCTGCTTTAAGTTTGTAACCATCTATAGATAAGGCTTCATTAAATATTATTCAAAATCCTAAGCCACACATACTCGTCGTATCTATTAAACGATTTTCACCTAACTCTTACAAACAAAAGTAACGACGAAATCTATAAAAATGTAACTGATGACAAGATTTTTAATATTTATTTTCAATTAACCGAATGTACACGTAATTAAGGTACACGTTGAAATTTTCCATGAGTTCATTGTTAACAACTACTCCATTCATTCATCAAAACGTAACACTTCCGACGCAATTCGACTAATTTCGGGGCATACCGAGAATTGATGAAAATCAGCTGTAATTGTATGTTGTCCCTTTCTATCCCTTTGTATTTGGTGCACCCATCTCTGTCTGACCAAGGGCCTGATGTGAGTCCCTTAGGGAGCTGCGCAACAGACGGTGGTGACCTACATACAACCCTACATAACACCAAGAATGATACCTTTGCTTCAGTGAAAGTGATAGGGTCAAAACAAATAAAAATATTTTTTGCAGACTGTAGAGCAATAATCAAAAACATAAACCCAGTTAAATTATTGTTTAATACTTATTAAAGTAGTAGTTGTTGTCAGACTCTGCTTAGTAAAAGATCTCTTTAGGATATTTTCACTTGAAAATCTTTTACTAAGCAGAGTCTAACGTTTGACCTCAATCTCAACAGATAGTACGAGGCAGTGATGATGAATTTTAAGATGGAGCATGTTTACTCAGCAAAAACTTGTGTCTTAAATAAAAGGTTTGGTAGAGTTCATTACATTTTTGTACGATTAAGGTTCCAAAAGGTTACTTAATAAATTAATGAATGAGATGCAATAGTTTTGATTTATCTTAATTACAAAATTTTATGTTTCAAACTATCTTATAGCAGTCCCAACTCATTCTAAGAATAGGTTAATAAATCATTGTGAAACTATTGATGAATGAAACGGAGAGAAAGTAACGCTAACGAACTTTTGTAATGACGCGCTCTCGTTAGAGCTTACGCAAAAGCTCTTAAACTGTCTCCTACACAAAAGCTTTTTGCCTAAAGCTTATTGAGACATCCTTTTTGATACAGGCGACTATTTCGCGTCTTCGCTCTTATAAATTGTAGGTAATTAATCTTAAATATACGTGTTGCAAAGTTTGTGCAGTTCTCGTGTGCTTTTTTATCTGGTACGTTGTATTCCAGAGTATTTATGTGTGGCCAAAGCTTTTAAAATGTTTTTTATCCCTCAATGCTTAGAGAATTTATGCAACAATCACACCAATAACTTTAAGCATAGCTTACCTATCAAATAGATTTTATATTAAAGTTTTCCCCTATCAGGATTTAAACCGGTGTCCATGTAGTCTTTCGTGAGCTTACCGGTCCACACGGTCATCAAAATAAGCGTGAGCGATTAGGAAACTTATTCTAGTAGCTTTATCTGTAGGTAGGTTTAAACTCATTTTGACTAACTGTAACGATTTCACGTTATATTAGACGTAGTGTGGGCAGGCCTCCTACTAGGTGGACCGACGATCTGGTAAAGGTCGCGGGAAGAGCCTGGATGCGGGCAGCGCAGCACCGTTCACTATGGAAAACCTTGGGGGAGGCCTTTGTCCAGCAGTGGACGTCATTTGGCTGAAACGGAAAATGTTTTAAAAGCCAGATGAAGGTTGAATGCTTAAGATGATACAAACAAACACTGACATGTCTTACTCATTGATTTATAGCATTAGCTATAATCACGATTCGCAGACATATCTACTTAGGTATTATACTTAAATAGGTTTCTTATTTACCTTTACATATAAGGCAGTAGCGGCCGGCCAACTGTCAGTCCTTAAAGGCTAAGATTTATGATGCACTAGTTATTGTCAGTGGCTTCATCTATAGAAATTATAGCTCCATTGTTTTATACGTGAGGGATATTATATTCATGGATAGAAAAATAAGGAGCTTTATGAAGGAAAAGAACTTATCATAGGAATGAGAAGAAGAAGAGTCACGATCATAAATTTTGAGAGACTAGCAGGAAAATTGAATTTTAGTGTCTGCATTTATGTAGAACGGGACTAAAATATTTTAGAATAAAACCAAGTCTAAGTTCTTCAACAAAAGAAGTTGAATCGCAGTACATTTTCAGCAATATTTTAGTTGTTACGTTTATTTGAGTTCGAATTACACCAGAAAGAACTGAAAAATACTTCATTGCTTATTTAACAGACCTAAAGAAAGGTGAAGTTATCCATTATATTCACCTTCATTCACAAACTTGATCAGACCATCTAAATATAACTCGGAATTTATAGAATCTAAAAATAAACTCAAACTTTCCGAATTCCACGATAATGACGACATAATTATGATTAATATTTCATATACAGACAAACATATCCATGCAAACAGATTCAATGCTTAGTTAGACACGCACGAAACTATAAATAAATATGGTAAAGCAGAAAGCTGAAGAACCTTGACCCAATCTAGGCAAACATTACAAGCACTTAAGTGTGTGCTTATTACTGATGAAGTGTTCTAAAAGCTATTGAATTTAATTACACACACATAATTTATTTAAAACAAAAAAGTAGTTTCGCTACGGCTCTACATTTTGTAATCGAGTCATACTGGGTGTTGGTTTCAATGAATTTAATTTAATTTACACATACATAATTTATTTAAAACAAAAAAATAGTTTCGCAACGGCTCTACATACAAAATCGAGTCATACTGGGTGTTGGTTTCTTATTAAGCCCGGAAGCTACACACAATGCGACAGAATCTCCCTTTATAATCTCAGGAATGTAGAGAAGCCATATTTAGAACGACTAGGTGGATAGATGGAGATATTTTAAGGCGAGCAATATCCAAACTTAACTCATGAGACGACATCTTTGCTCTTTCAAGAGTGTAACGACTGAAAAGAGATTTTTTTTTTAACCTAGAATTGCTACGTTTTACTTGATAACGATGATTGAGGATGAATTATGGACAGGGACAGACCTTGCCTACTGATCATAGTCTTCTTAACTGACAGACACAGAAGATATGAGAGACACAGAGAAACTTGTTTCTTCATTCCAAACCAACAACAAAACTATATTGTATTGCGGCCTTCGAAGTTTAATTTACCATTGAGAGATATTATTTCAATTTTAAACACAATGTAATGCGATTAACATATTATGATATCAAAGGATGAGTATGTTGCAGTAATGAATGCAAATAACAGAGTACACTCTTGCGGGCTGCGGACAATTAGCAAGGGAAATGACTCGGTCTAGCTACGCCGAATTATTTACGATCGTTTGACAACACAATCGATCGTATTTCATAGATTTAATATGAGTATTGTAGGAAAGCTCTTTTCGTTGCGTGTTTGGAATAGTACTTTGTTAAAGAATTTAAATGTACGACATAAGTAAACTTTCGTATTATTAACTGTTGGGTTTTTCATGGAAAAGGGTGGTAATAGTTTATACGATGCAATCCAATTACAGACAGACAAACAACAAAGAAATTTGTGATGTCAGAACCGTGACTAAAGTTCGATAAAATTCAAAATTCCTGTTAGATTAAGCCTGGAACTAATTTCCTTGCGTCATTACTGCATTTCATGTCAAAACTCCAAACTGGGTGGTGGAATGTTGCAAAAAATCGCCGCAGCGAGACCGCACGTACGAGCATGGCGATCGAGAGGCTGTTGACCCCAGAGCTTTGCCAAGTTTTCTTGTAAAATTCTTTAAGCATTTTCAACTCTAACTGATAAGAAATAAGAACCACTGATAAGACGTCGGTGGGCGTGGTGATAATGCAGCGAATTCCTTGCAGTTTGTGCGCATACTGTGCATTGTTTCGGTAAAATGAACTGAAATTCTGTTTAATTCAAAAGTTCTTACACCATTCATATACTATCAGACTTTATTTACAGCGTTACCTACTAAGGTTTAACATGTTTTGCCAATTAATATCTAAATAACTAGAGAGGTAAGTCGTCTCTCCTTGGTTCGGAGCCATTGTACGTAGTAGAAATGTAGAGTTATATTTTCTAATCCTACACGTTTTCAATAAGATAACACATCTAAAATAGATAGTGGAGATATTATAACACCACTTTCTATAGACCTAGGGATAGAGGTAAACAGTACTAGCGATTGGTAGCAATATCTTAAACTTCCTCTCTCCGAGCCCTTAAGTTGCGTGCCCGTCAGGGTCCATTATTGTAAAACTTAATTACAAAATTGTGTTTGGCAATAAATATTTTAGTTGGCAATAAATATTTAAGTATTGAGTATCTTAAATTGCAGTATTAAAACAAGCATTAACAAAATGGCTTTTGTTTATTTACACAAGACTATCTTCTGCGCATCTAAGCCATAAACAAATGTACAAGAGCCAAGTAACCTGACACTACCAGTCGGGCCGGTCGCGCCCATTGTCCCTTTGTAGGCGCGTGCGCAGCCTAGCTGGACTAGTTACTTCAAGGGCTCGAAGAATGTTGTGGACGAAAGAAGAAAATCTTGGCCTGCATCACCCTATGTGTCAATTAGGCCTGAGATGGAAGCGAGCATCATATGATCGTCATAACAATAGACCTTTTATGCACATTGGGGGACCCAGATGACGGAAGAAATTATATTCAAAAATTAAGCCGAGGACTTGATCCGTGGACCATGATAAAAGAGGGTCAAGTCGTCGGGAGACTTGAGATGAGTAACTGGTGGTAGGCCATCTACCATTCATCTACCGAAACACTGGTGGTAGGCCGTAGTAGTAGTTAATGAATAATAGACACTCCAGAACTAGTGGAATATCAGAAAGTTCATGATCATACTTTGAAATTGAACTCGGAACAGAGACCACTGGCCTACGAAGGTGTAATCTAATAGGAAGGAAACCAACTCATAGAGATATTTATTTATTTTAAAACCTACACTCAACATCAAATAAATCGCACCTCCCGCAACAAGCACTTTCAAACGTATGCATCCCCACTTCTCACCAATATTGGCACCATTTAAAAGCCTAGTTCTAAGCTTAATTTCATTAAAGGAAAGGTTTTTACCCCAAAAATGTGTCTTTAGAAGGATCCAGAGTCACTTCTTCAAAAAATGGGCTATTACGCTTGAGCCAACTTTTATGGCTATAAAACTGTTAAGTTGGGATTAATCGGTATCCATCTGTTAAAGAGGATACGTGTGATCATTATTTGGTTTTATAACCATAAAATTTGGTCTAATTGATCCCAGAGGTGAGCCCAAAGTGAGGTCTCCTTTCAAGTCACATTTATGGTAGGTATATGATAATCATTTATTTAGAAATTAAATGTGTTTTTCTTTAAGGATATTTATTGGGCTTTCAAATAACACCAATATTGTTGGGGCACCATGATTTTGTCAGAAGAAAATCTTTAAAGTTCGCGTCGCGGAAGGTGCGGTTTATTTGATGTTGAGTGTACTTTAGAATTTATGCTAAGTGAAGCTATTCTCAAAAAAACACAAAAGAAAATCTGTTTGGAGATAAAATACAATAACTCAGACGCAACTGACGTCATCCAGCGCGATTGTTCCGTAGATTGGAGTTGTTTACTGCTTGTTTGTCACACACCAGTAATAATATTGCTCTAAGTGTCACGGTCATGAAGATAAAATTTCTTTTATCATAATGTAAATAGATACCTGGCGCCAAACTTCCAAATGAACTTATGACACTAGGATGGTCATGACAAAGGTAGGTGAGATTCCCATGTGCAAGTGGAAATGAAAACCACCAGAGTAAACGCATTTCTCAAAGTTATAGGTTTAAAGAAATAAAATACGTATTTGGGGACGAGGTAAAGAAAGCAATCACGATTTCGACTCGAAACCGAATGTCCACAGTCTACGATTGTCTTCAGATAGGCATTTATCTACCAACTGTACCTAACTACTTCGGAAAAGTGTAACATTATTATGTAAACAGAACACATAATAAGTTTCTCAAACCTATTATTTACATGAATGTGATAATACATATAAGTGATTTAAATACCATTATATTTATAGCGCGGGAGTAAGATTTTGTCGCACCTAATGTCGAGTATAACTCTGCTAATTTAATGTTACTTCCAAGCAAACCAGAAAATGGGCTTTGTAATATCTTATACTACCCACACGAGAAATGGCCCGGGCTTAGAGCCCACGCATATTTGATAACATTGCGATAAGTAAAGCATCGTTGATGGAAAGCTTATTCAATTGCATTTAAACTGCCTATTATTAAATTAACAGTGCAAATTAATATTCTATGTAACATTAAAAAAAAGTTCAGCATTTAAAGAAAGTGAAATTGAAAAAGTTCCCCGGAAAGCTTTGGAAAGTGCTTTTTTCTTATGGATTCTTCGGAAGACAGGAAAACGTCTGTCTGGTGGTTTAGTTAGCTATTATAAAGTAAAAACAAATTATAGTGACTTTTTCTCTTTTTTTTTTTTTTTTTCTTTAGAGATTTAAAAAAACGTATGGTAGGATAAAGCAGAAGCACGCATCACAGATTCGCACGCGTTAATTTTGGTCTGAGATAGAAAGAAGCTTCTGTTTAACCCGAAGGTTAGGTACTTGCAAAAAATACGTTTATGGCATTAAGTTCGCCTTATTTTTATGGTATTAAGGCTAAATTAAAAAAGGTAATATAGCTAAAGCCATTTAAGAATGATGCAGCTGTCGATGGGCGAAAGAATTTTCAAAATCGTTAAGTAATTCCAGAGATTACTTCCACAAGTAAACTTGCAAAACTTCACCTCTTTACAATATTACTTAGTAACAAATCGCTTGGCATGTGAGTGCAGAATGTTCCTAAGACATGACGGAACCGGTCGGACCGGGCTAGAAATCCGACCGGCCATTGTGGACCAGAATAGTCTAGGTCACCCGAGTGCGCCTATATGCCTAAGTTATCTATGGACTCTTGCAGGCCGAGCTCATTATGCACAAGATGCATCGTTTAATAACTGGAAGGATAGCACGTAAATGTTCATAATGCAACTTATAAGTAAAATTTTATAAAAAAAAATAAAACCAACTCCATAAAACCTGTGCAGGCAAACTTTACATGTTTCATAATCTTGGCACCGACTCCAAAAGTATCATCAATCATGGTATACCTACATAAATATTAATAATTCGTCCTAATAAATAAGTAGGTAATTAGTAATTATTTTTCTACGTTTTAGTGTAGGTTTTTTGGAGTCGGTTTTATTTTTTTTAATAAAATTTGACTTATTTCTTGCTTTTTAGTTAACTAATTATTACCTTGATGTTACCACTGAAGGTAGGCAGTAAACTGAGACCAAAAAAAATTGGTTCATAATCGGCGGAGATATTGCGTATAAAAAAGTTCATCCCCAATTTTCCACCCTTGGGGGTGAAATATTTTCTTCAAATTCACATGAAACCACCCTTTTGATAATACCTATTCAACAAAAAAATAATCGTTCAAATTGGTTTATAATCGGCGGAGATATTGCGTATAAAAAAGTTCATCCCCAATTTTCCACCCTTGGGGGTTGTTTTTTTTATTATTAAATTTAAATGGGACCACCATTGAGGTATTACCTATAACGCCGAAAAAAGATTTGTTCAAATCGGTTCATAATTGGCGGAGTTATCGCGTAACAAACATAGAAAAAAAAAAACATACGGGTCGAATTGAGAACCTCCTCCTTTTTTGAAGTCGGTTGAAAATACGGTCTATGCAATAAATAATATTAACAATTATGTATACTCGTGGTCGTGGGTATCTGTGTTTATAAAAATAGCTCATTGATAAATGAGCATACTGCAAAATTATAAAGTTTTTTACAATTTAAGTATGTACAACTAAAATGCGAAATTGTGATCAATTTTGAAATTTCTATCATACAATTCTTCAATTCCAAATAGAATAACTTAGACACCTTCATACAATTATTTTCATATGACTCATTTTTCAAACCACTTTGCAGGAATTTAGTGAAACCTAACACATTTAATAACCAACTTACGATTAATCTTTCAGCATTAAGAGTTTACTAAATACTTCTCGTAGGTCTGAGTATATCCTTTCATATTTCCCAGTTTCGTGATCCAAATGATCCCGGAGTCACGTACGCCAGGTACACAAATATACACGACTATAAAGCTCGCGTAGAAGCTAGACATGTGCTTTATGAATATGTTAGGAAACGATCACGATTGTAGAGTTTGAGTTCTTTTTGTAATGTAACTTTCTTGGGAAAAAATAACGAAAGACAGTGGATAAATCTTGTAGCTTAACATAGTTAGCCGAACAAAACCAAATTGTCATCATCTCAAGATTTCCGTTAAGGATTCACTGCTGAACGTAACCTAATTCTCCTCCAACATACATCAAAAAGCATGACTCTCCCTCCTTAACGATGGACCATCGAATAAAAGAAGATAGCTAGCAGTAGCTAGGTACTGAGGAAACGGGGGTAGAGCATGCTCATTGGCTAAGATAATTGGATAAAATGACGATGAATGTAGAGACAGTGGGACGTCAATCAACGTCATCAGTTGACGGTTTATCAAAATCAATTTAGTTGTTCAAAACTGAAGTCACAAAGAACAAAATATGAATAAACAAACCCGCAAATTCCAACTTCTTGGCTGCAATGGGTGGCTACAGCTTAGTGGAGTAAAAAGCGCGCCTATTTTAGATTTATCCGCAATGTCCAAACTAAGTTGCGCATACGCACACGCGCAACTAAAATGCTTGTAGGAAACACTCATAATAAACGAGTTGCACTTACTGCGTTACGGTCACGGTCACTTTGGCAACACAATTTACCTGAAAAAAAGAAATTAACATGTTAGAAAATATATTCGTGAAAACGTTGGGGAAATATTTTCCAATAGAGTTAGAATTAGACTTGATCTCTTTACGAAGTAAGTGACGCTTTCTCTCCAAACTACACTCGGCATCAAATAAATCGCACCTCCCGCGACAAGCACATATCAAACGTATGCATCTTCACTTCCCACCAACATTGGTACCATTTGAAAGCCTAGTTCTAAACTTCATTTCATTAAAGGAAAGGTTTTTACCCCAAAAATGTGTCTTTACAAGGATCCAGAGTCACTTCTTCAAAAAATAGGTAGTTACGCTATAGCCATTTTTTATGACTACAAAACTGTTAAGTTGGGATTAATCGCTATCCATCTGTTAAAGAGGACACGTGAGATGTTTATTTGGTTTTATAACCATAAAAATTGGTCTAATTGATCCCAGAGGTGAGCCCAAAGTGAGGTCTATTTTCAAGTCACATTTATGGTATATGTTAATCATTTATTTAGAAATGAAATGTACTTTTCTTTAAGGATATTTATTGGGCTTTCTAATAACACCAATATTGTTGGGGTACCATAATTGTGTCAGAAGAAAATCTTTACAGTTCGCGTCGCGGAAGGTGCGGTTTATTTGATGTTGAGTGTATGTTATTACCTATAGCGGCCACCTAGGACCCCAGTGAGAACACTATAATCACTAAGGCTGACCATCACTACCTTGCTTTAACCATGACTATAACCACTGATTTTGTATAGAGTTTGACGTTTGTTAAAGTTAAAGTAAAATGGTGCAACCCAGCCTTATGTTATATTAATACGCACTAAGAGTACACCTACATTTTATAACAAGTAAATTATTTAGCGTTGCTTTATTTGCAACAAGTAGGTACCTACGTGTTTGCATGTAAGTCGGTGACATCAGCCGCAATCAAGGTGGATCAGTCTATAAAAGGTTTATGGACGACTTAGAGATAATCTAAGTATATTACCATTTAAACGTATAGTTATCGCAATAAAATGAACAAATAACCTAAACCACAGAGAACTGGGACGAGCTATTAGATGAAAGACAAATTTTGTCAGAAAATTAACTCTACTTGCTTAGGTAGACTTAAATCTAGAAGATTTACATAATTAAAAGCGAAATACCACTCATTGATTAATCACGAAATCTCAGAAACCTACTAACTTGAAAGGCTAGTAGGTTCCTTTAAGGAACCTACTTCCTTACAGGATGTAGACGTCATATGCTTAGAACGGATTTTAAGAAACTCCACTCCTAACCGTAACGCGTACCAAATCAAATTACAAAATAAAAATATTCAGAATTAAGTCAAAAACCGCAAGTTAAATGCTTTATTTTACAATTAAATGTTCAATTTTATTCCTCTTGAGTTTTCCTCAACACGTACCTTTTTCAGGCAGAAAATAAGCATTCATGAAATGTTAAATTAACAAAATGGAGCTTAGTTACAAATGTTACAATCCCATCACGTGCCCCATCTGAAAATATCTTTAGGTATTATGAAAACAATCGAAGGAATTTATGTCCACGGCTCGTGTGGCCGTCAGTCAGCGCCGCTGGCCGACTTCTGCCACTCTCGCGCTTCCCACTACTGGGGTTAGGAACGGGGACATTGACCTCGTCCTGCCCGATATAGAATTCGGGAAAAGGTAATCAGGTGAAGGAATAAGCACGAGTAAGCTATAGTGAAGCAAACTTTTCTAAACATTCGAAATTATGTATTATTAAGTTCAAAATAATTTAAACAAAATATTTGACATACTACCTGAACTCTACATCATACTACACTGTAGTCGTATTTTTAATTTTTGTAACATATGACATGATTTTTTTAATCACAAATATTATTGTATAATAGTCAAAAGGAAGGGTTATCATTTAAAACCTTCCACGCAGTTGTTTGGTCGTAAAATTCGTCAGTTAAAGAAAGACATTCGAAAAACATTTTTAGTTACCCTCAGTCCTATCGTGCACCAATATACCCTGGCGTTAATCTTGAACTATCCTGTAACTCTCCTTATTTCCTTCCAAAAACTTCAATATAAATTCCCATTCGCTTACATGAGAAATGTATCATGCGTTTCATGTAAATGTTTTTTAAATGCGTTTTCCTCGTTTTAATGTCTCTACAATCTGATCTCGAATAGTTCAAAGGTTCGTAACATTAAAATACCTTTACAAAGACACATTGCCATGATGTTATCGTTCGACCTGGGTATATTTGGCACACGAGTGAAGTATAGCGATGGATTGGACCCACGTGATGTCTATTTTTATCAATGACTGACAGACAGCAGTAAGGTTGAGGCCAACAGAACTGTGCGGAAACCAACAAATAGTTTTTGAGCTTTAACCCAAATTTCTACCGACCCAATTCTGCGGATCCAGGACAAATTTTATTGACGTTTTCATATTCCTAAGAACAGATTTTCATTTGTTGTTAAATTCTCTTCTTCATCTTTGTAGAGGGTAACTATGGCCGGCCGCCTTTAACATAATCTTATAAGTTTTACTCACATGTAACTTACGATTTTGTTAATTGTAGGAGGCGGGGACTTTTAGTATACCAACTCATGCACTCTACAACTGCTTTTTTGAGTGGATTTGTAAGTTGTTTATCGTAATTTCTTACTACTTGCCTACCCTTAGGTACACCCGTAAGTTGTTTATACGAACATTTTAATGAAGCACTTACGAGTGTAAAAGGTACAACAAATAGTACCGACAGAAGTAGTTTCAGTTCTGGGTAATAGAAAATAAATCAGATTTTACGCCCAGCATTTTCACACAGTTATTCATAACTCAGCATACTCGCGCAGACGCGGCGTGAAAATGCACAATAATTCATAAAATTCAGCCACTAGCTGCTACATTAAATTTAAGTGACGATTTGCCAAGTCCTGATGTGACAGCTCAGGAAAACCGTGTAAAACTGTAACTAATTAAAAGCACCACTCAACCAAAACAATCGAGAGTGACAAGAGTCAAAAAGTCACTATCAAAAGCACAACTCATCAATGTCACTTTTGACAAGATGATAGCCTCTTCGGGTTTTCTATGAATTAAATCACTAGTTATGTAGGTTCTAAGAATGTCACCTTTTTTTTTACGGGGAAAAAATGCGTTGAATCGCATATCTACCTTGCGGAGACAGGGTAGGTTATGTGGGGCTAACCTAACCTTCAATATACTAGTAGTTCCGTTACACAGAAGAATTCTCAGCTACGAGTATAAACATGAAGCAATGATTAAATGAATTATTAATCACTTTTAAGAACAAATAAGACTGATCGCATCATCAACAAGTATAGCCATAGCCAGTAATGTTTATGGTAGTTTAATGACTACATTTTACTCTAAATATTTACTAGTTTGTTACATTGGATATCATCTATACTAATATTATAAAGCTGAAGAGTTTGTTTGTTTGTTTACTTGAACGCGCTAATCTCCTAAACTACTTGTATTGTCCGATTTGAAAAATTCTTTCAGTGTTAGATAGCCCATTTATCGAGGAAGGCTATAGGCTATACAACATCATGCTACGATCAATAGGGGCAGACAATGATATTAAAGAACTATAGATATGTTACGTTCATAGAAATTACGATTTTAATCCGTGCCGAGCTCAGAGGTGCGATTGTGTAAAGTTGTTCATGGATGGACAATGAATACAATTGATCATCGATCGTATATCTAAATTCGAATTGTGTAATTTTGTCCATTTCATGAAGACCGAAAAGTGACCGGTCGTATATAATCGTTTCATGGATTTGCGTTTTATTAATGAAAAACATTCGCTAAAACTCATTATTTTTTAACAAATAACGAATGAAATCCATGTTCAAATGCAGTTTTTTTTAATAAAATTTTATGATTACACCTTAATAACATACTTTTATTCATAAAAACATTGAATTCGAATTAAAAATTTACCTCTGCAAATCATATAACCAAACGCATAGATAGAACGAATGAAATACGAGTTCCACTACCCGCCCCCAGGTGGCATACATACTTTAAGGCTAGGCAGGCTAAGTTGAATACTACTCTACAATAGGTGGCGTTAATGGACTACGAAAAACGACGTGAAATGCTTACTTCTTTTTATTTATTTATACTTTAATGCCAAAATTTTAACCTAAGGTGAACTTAATCTCACATTTAATAAATTATACATAAATAAGTGTTTTGAGAAGTAGTATTTTAATCTATGTTCTGTGAATGACAAGTGTTATCTGTCAAGTGTCAAAAAACTTGAAAAACTTTTACGAAGTTTTTGAATTATGTTAAATTTGTTTATAAACACAAGTAAGTATAGATTATTACACTAAATTAAGGCATTCTATCAAAAATGAAAACAACCCAAGTTTCAATAACTACTCCTGTAACTTTGGTTTCTTCATATCAAATAATCAATTTCATTTTCAGTGCCAAAGGCAAGAATAATTGCCCACGCCAGATGGAGACCCAGCTAAATAATGTAGTAACAGCGCGTGGTCGTGTGATGAGGGTTCCTTGACTTGAGTTCTGGCGCAACACGTCCTGGGCACTAAACAAGATTGGGGATGGGACGTCTAAAGAGGTGCAGGCCTGGAAAACGGTAAGGCCTATTTTATTGACATTAACCAATAAACTGTTCAACATACACAACATAACATTATTATGACTCTTATAATGCAAACAGCTAGGGACTGGAATTTGTTGCCTGCTGCTGTCTTTCCCGAAGACTATAATCCGGGTGTTTACAAGGCGAGAGTGAATAGGCACTTACAGCGCAGATATGTACCATCCTAGACTGCATCCCACTTAATACTTGGTGCGATTGTGGTCAAATACCTGCCTCGTTATGCATAAAAAAAACAGTCACTAAGATTTATCACAATTTTTCAGCCACATTCTAGCTAGCAGCTAACATGTTTTTTTTGTTTCTCATTGCAGCTCTCGTCTTGCTCTACAGCACTTGCACTTGTCCCACCATCTACCAGTGTTGGAACTCTTCCAATAATTACCCACACCCAGGTGGAGAATACTCCAGTTGCTGCTACTGCTACTCTAAAATATGTAAGTTAAATAATGGAATATGATAATGTATGTTTATATTATTATTATGTATGAACAGTATGATTTATGTTGCACAAATAATGAAGGTATTTTTAGTAGCTTTTGCCAGCGGCTTCACCCGCTTAAAAGGACAATGACCAAAAATGTATGGAGTGTGGTCCAAATGTCCACCACTAACGAGACCTATGTAGTAAAATAGTCTACTAAATACTGATTCATTATAACCAAACCGCAACCAAAAATCTGCTGTCAGTAAAAAGTTATGACTGAATGAAAAGTATGTTTTTTACCTTTTCATCCCAAAAATGTTCTTGATATCATTCTATCCATTGCACATTTTGGACTAATCTACGCATGTTATGTATACCGTGTCGCATGTGGCGCGGGGTTATAGATGAATTTTAATAAATATTATACTAGCTGTGCCTACGACTTTGTACGCGTGAAAATAGTTTGAATAATATTTCCCATTTTTACAACATTTGTCTATACTGTTCCGCCCCTATTGGTTGTAGGGTGATGTTATTTATCCTAAAACCATCCTTGATAAATGGGCTATCCATAACAAAAAGAATTTTTCAAATCGGACTAGTAGTTCCTGAGATTAGCGAGTAAACTATTACAATTTTTCAAACAGTCATAACTTTTTACTGACAGCTTATTTTTTTTTCGTCCCATACTGAAAGTTAATCTCTATTTAATGGACTATAAGCCAATATAGGTCTCATTAGTGGTGGACATTTGGACCACTCTTGGTCATTGTCCTTTAGTTTGTCACAGATTTGTCACAGATTGTCATAAATTATAGACTGTATGTTAATCTAGGTTACAAACAATAATACTGTTAAGTTTACACAAAATCCGTTCAGTAGTTTTGGCGTGAAAGAGTAACAAACATCCAGACATTATGACATCCAAACTTTCGCATTTATAATATTAGTAGGATAATAGATATGTGTTGTTGCTATATCCTAGCTAGCAGCTAACATGTTATTTTGTTTGTCATTGCAGCTCTCATCTTGTTCTACAGCGCCTGCACCTGTCCTACCATCTACCAGTGTTGGAACTCGTCGAAGTGTATTAATGATTATTATTTTAGTAACCATAAAAGTTTAAAACAATACATTTTATTGCATAATTATTTGTTAGAAAAAACGACAAGTACAAATGAGTAGGGAGGCTGTTGATTTTTCATGGTTATTTTATATCTTGTTGATTGTTCCAAAAAAAAACTAAGTTTTCAAGAATGCTGTGATTAAAGTACCTATAGTATTATATTTAAAATAAAAACTTAGTTTGTAAAGAGACGAAGGCTGACCACAAAAGAAGTACTTATAGCTGTCTGTGTCTGTGTAAAGAATTTAAATAAAAAGATGTGTATATTTAAACAGTTTTCTTTATTTTATTAGTCATTTATTCCTGTAAATAAGCCCACACAGGGCACTTTTACATGTCCCAACATAACTTTACCCTACCACTTTGGCAGTATTGTGGGTTAAGGCTGATTAAAACGTGTTAAGTAGATAAGTAGGTACCTACCTAACTACTTTATTGACTTAATTTTAAGTAATTAATTGCGTAGTAGTATAGTACAAAACTTAGTAAGTTTCAAGTCAAAATTTAGATTGTGCTTGTGTTTTAAGTACGTGCAATTTAATCACGTAAAATTAAGTGAAAAACACTTATCTACTTAACACGTGTAACTCAGCTTTTAGTGCTATACTTAGTTGTTGATGAAAAATGAGGGTCGGGGGTTGGTCCTACGGGGATGAAGTACATGACCTTTTTTTCTTGGTTTGAGGTCCCCTACATGATGGCATCAAAAGAATTGCCACTTTCGGGAAAATTTTTTTTGATCGAAATTATTCTAAGTGTCGCGCCCCGGTTCCTATACAAGCACGCTTTAGAACTTCAGTCGTCTCTACACGGGAGGGGGTTGGTCCTACGGGGGTGGGCTACATGACCTTTTCTCCTTGGTTCGACATCCTCTAAGCGATGACAGCATAGATTTGCGAAAATTAGAACTTTTTGGAAAAACCGTAAAACTTGAATCGCTTCTAGAGGGTCGGGGGTTGGTCCTACGGGGATGAAGTACATGACCTTTTTTTCTTGGTTTGAGGTCCCCTACATGATGGCATCAAAAGAATCGCCACTTTCGGGAAAAATTTTTTTGATCGAAATTATTCTAAGTGTCGGAAGCCACCTTTAATTGGCTCTAAATCTGAAAGCGTTTGTTTTAGAGAGGTAGACCATATAAGCTTTTGTGCTTTGTTTTACGTCTTCTATGCGATTCTTGCAAGAAAACAAGGAATAATTGAAGAAAAAAAAAACTCGTCGAAATTATTTTAAGTGTTGATAGCGCACTTTTAATTGGCTCTAGAAAGTTAACGGTTGGTCCTAGAAAAAAAAGTTATCTGAAGATTCGTCTTATTTTTATCTATTCTAAACATTCCCGGCAAAAAAAGCCAAAAATTAAAAAAAAAATTTTTTCATAAAAAATTTTCTAAGTCTCGTGCGTCGTGCCCCATAGCGCCCCGTTTCCTATACACTGACCTAAAGCGTGCTTGTGTCTCACTAAAACTTATTTCCATTAACACCAAGCACTCACCGCTTACCACACTTTATCTTTCAAAGAAATAAATTAACAATTTGCATACGAGGACGAGGATAGAATTACCTACACCTCGAGAATTTATACGATTATCATGAGTTACGAGTCACCGCAATCATTTGACATTAGCAATGGGCTCATGAAACTTAGACAATTCGAATTTTCTGTCAAAATCATATTCATCATTCACTCATCGTATAAAATTACGATCAAATCGTTATCATATCGTTATCGTTTTATGAACTCCTTACACAATTAAAATTAGCCGTTTGACACATCATAACGTACGTTATGAACTTTCAAATGAATACGATTGCCTTAGACAATCGCACCAGAGGTGCGATTGTGTAAAGTTGTTCATGGATGGACAATGAATACAATTGATCATCGATCGTATATCTAAATTCGAATTGTGTAATTTTGTCCATTTCATGAAGACCGAAAAGTGACCGGTCGTATATAATCGTTTCATGGATTTGCGTTTTATTAATGAAAAACATTCGCTAAAACTCATTATTTTTTAACAAATAACGAATGAAATCCATGTTCAAATGCAGTTTTTTTTAATAAAATTTTATGATTACACCTTAATAACATACTTTTATTCATAAAAACATTGAATTCGAATTAAAAATTTACCTCTGCAAATCATATAACCAAACGCATAGATAGAACGAATGAAATACGAGTTCCACTACCCGCCCCCAGGTGGCATACATACTTTAAGGCTAGGCAGGCTAAGTTGAATACTACTCTACAATAGGTGGCGTTAATGGACTACGAAAAACGACGTGAAATGCTTACTTCTTTTTATTTATTTATACTTTAATGCCAAAATTTTAACCTAAGGTGAACTTAATCTCACATTTAATAAATTATACATAAATAAGTGTTTTGAGAAGTAGTATTTTAATCTATGTTCTGTGAATGACAAGTGTTATCTGTCAAGTGTCAAAAAACTTGAAAAACTTTTACGAAGTTTTTGAATTATGTTAAATTTGTTTATAAACACAAGTAAGTATAGATTATTACACTAAATTAAGGCATTCTATCAAAAATGAAAACAACCCAAGTTTCAATAACTACTCCTGTAACTTTGGTTTCTTCATATCAAATAATCAATTTCATTTTCAGTGCCAAAGGCAAGAATAATTGCCCACGCCAGATGGAGACCCAGCTAAATAATGTAGTAACAGCGCGTGGTCGTGTGATGAGGGTTCCTTGACTTGAGTTCTGGCGCAACACGTCCTGGGCACTAAACAAGATTGGGGATGGGACGTCTAAAGAGGTGCAGGCCTGGAAAACGGTAAGGCCTATTTTATTGACATTAACCAATAAACTGTTCAACATACACAACATAACATTATTATGACTCTTATAATGCAAACAGCTAGGGACTGGAATTTGTTGCCTGCTGCTGTCTTTCCCGAAGACTATAATCCGGGTGTTTACAAGGCGAGAGTGAATAGGCACTTACAGCGCAGATATGTACCATCCTAGACTGCATCCCACTTAATACTTGGTGCGATTGTGGTCAAATACCTGCCTCGTTATGCATAAAAAAAACAGTCACTAAGATTTATCACAATTTTTCAGCCACATTCTAGCTAGCAGCTAACATGTTTTTTTTGTTTCTCATTGCAGCTCTCGTCTTGCTCTACAGCACTTGCACTTGTCCCACCATCTACCAGTGTTGGAACTCTTCCAATAATTACCCACACCCAGGTGGAGAATACTCCAGTTGCTGCTACTGCTACTCTAAAATATGTAAGTTAAATAATGGAATATGATAATGTATGTTTATATTATTATTATGTATGAACAGTATGATTTATGTTGCACAAATAATGAAGGTATTTTTAGTAGCTTTTGCCAGCGGCTTCACCCGCTTAAAAGGACAATGACCAAAAATGTATGGAGTGTGGTCCAAATGTCCACCACTAACGAGACCTATGTAGTAAAATAGTCTACTAAATACTGATTCATTATAACCAAACCGCAACCAAAAATCTGCTGTCAGTAAAAAGTTATGACTGAATGAAAAGTATGTTTTTTACCTTTTCATCCCAAAAATGTTCTTGATATCATTCTATCCATTGCACATTTTGGACTAATCTACGCATGTTATGTATACCGTGTCGCATGTGGCGCGGGGTTATAGATGAATTTTAATAAATATTATACTAGCTGTGCCTACGACTTTGTACGCGTGAAAATAGTTTGAATAATATTTCCCATTTTTACAACATTTGTCTATACTGTTCCGCCCCTATTGGTTGTAGGGTGATGTTATTTATCCTAAAACCATCCTTGATAAATGGGCTATCCATAACAAAAAGAATTTTTCAAATCGGACTAGTAGTTCCTGAGATTAGCGAGTAAACTATTACAATTTTTCAAACAGTCATAACTTTTTACTGACAGCTTATTTTTTTTTCGTCCCATACTGAAAGTTAATCTCTATTTAATGGACTATAAGCCAATATAGGTCTCATTAGTGGTGGACATTTGGACCACTCTTGGTCATTGTCCTTTAGTTTGTCACAGATTTGTCACAGATTGTCATAAATTATAGACTGTATGTTAATCTAGGTTACAAACAATAATACTGTTAAGTTTACACAAAATCCGTTCAGTAGTTTTGGCGTGAAAGAGTAACAAACATCCAGACATTATGACATCCAAACTTTCGCATTTATAATATTAGTAGGATAATAGATATGTGTTGTTGCTATATCCTAGCTAGCAGCTAACATGTTATTTTGTTTGTCATTGCAGCTCTCATCTTGTTCTACAGCGCCTGCACCTGTCCTACCATCTACCAGTGTTGGAACTCGTCGAAGTGTATTAATGATTATTATTTTAGTAACCATAAAAGTTTAAAACAATACATTTTATTGCATAATTATTTGTTAGAAAAAACGACAAGTACAAATGAGTAGGGAGGCTGTTGATTTTTCATGGTTATTTTATATCTTGTTGATTGTTCCAAAAAAAAACTAAGTTTTCAAGAATGCTGTGATTAAAGTACCTATAGTATTATATTTAAAATAAAAACTTAGTTTGTAAAGAGACGAAGGCTGACCACAAAAGAAGTACTTATAGCTGTCTGTGTCTGTGTAAAGAATTTAAATAAAAAGATGTGTATATTTAAACAGTTTTCTTTATTTTATTAGTCATTTATTCCTGTAAATAAGCCCACACAGGGCACTTTTACATGTCCCAACATAACTTTACCCTACCACTTTGGCAGTATTGTGGGTTAAGGCTGATTAAAACGTGTTAAGTAGATAAGTAGGTACCTACCTAACTACTTTATTGACTTAATTTTAAGTAATTAATTGCGTAGTAGTATAGTACAAAACTTAGTAAGTTTCAAGTCAAAATTTAGATTGTGCTTGTGTTTTAAGTACGTGCAATTTAATCACGTAAAATTAAGTGAAAAACACTTATCTACTTAACACGTGTAACTCAGCTTTTAGTGCTATACTTAGTTGTTGATGAAAAATGAGGGTCGGGGGTTGGTCCTACGGGGATGAAGTACATGACCTTTTTTTCTTGGTTTGAGGTCCCCTACATGATGGCATCAAAAGAATTGCCACTTTCGGGAAAATTTTTTTTGATCGAAATTATTCTAAGTGTCGCGCCCCGGTTCCTATACAAGCACGCTTTAGAACTTCAGTCGTCTCTACACGGGAGGGGGTTGGTCCTACGGGGGTGGGCTACATGACCTTTTCTCCTTGGTTCGACATCCTCTAAGCGATGACAGCATAGATTTGCGAAAATTAGAACTTTTTGGAAAAACCGTAAAACTTGAATCGCTTCTAGAGGGTCGGGGGTTGGTCCTACGGGGATGAAGTACATGACCTTTTTTTCTTGGTTTGAGGTCCCCTACATGATGGCATCAAAAGAATCGCCACTTTCGGGAAAAATTTTTTTGATCGAAATTATTCTAAGTGTCGGAAGCCACCTTTAATTGGCTCTAAATCTGAAAGCGTTTGTTTTAGAGAGGTAGACCATATAAGCTTTTGTGCTTTGTTTTACGTCTTCTATGCGATTCTTGCAAGAAAACAAGGAATAATTGAAGAAAAAAAAAACTCGTCGAAATTATTTTAAGTGTTGATAGCGCACTTTTAATTGGCTCTAGAAAGTTAACGGTTGGTCCTAGAAAAAAAAGTTATCTGAAGATTCGTCTTATTTTTATCTATTCTAAACATTCCCGGCAAAAAAAGCCAAAAATTAAAAAAAAAAATTTTTCATAAAAAATTTTCTAAGTCTCGTGCGTCGTGCCACAGTAGATATATGAGCTAAAGCAGTACGGAAACTTAGCCCTTTCGGCGAGTTAAATACCTACACTTCAACTGAGTGTTAGGGTTGGCACTCTTAATCTTTATAAAATTAATAAGGTTCTGACTTACTTATTTATTAAAACGTTTATTTAGGTTTTTTAATTATCAAATACCTAATGGAATAAATTAATTGACTAAGTAGTTAACAAAAAAATAAAACGTTAATTAAGTTCTATAATGATCGAATACATAATCGAATAAATTGATTAAGTACTATTAGAGGCCGGTAGAAGATATTCTATTCTCATAAATAAAATACCGGATACTTACTTTCACATAGCTATTGCCTCATTTTAAATACAGTTCATCACTTAGTACCAAAGCGCGCGGAGCAAATTACTTTATCAAATAGAACACATAAATTGTTAAAAAGCGTAATTACGTAATTTAAAAAGAGCTATTACAAAATCAGATGTAAGCAGTTTATTTAAAAAGTAATATTTAATCATTTTTACAATTCAGAATTATTACGAAGTTTAAAAAATGAAAGTTCTGGTTTTGATGATGCCGAGTTCAAGCAGCCGTATACTACGCAATACACTCGTGGCATGTTTTTTAAAAATACAGCGGATCGTGCATGCAATAAAATTATTATTAAAAACACAACGCGCGCGACACTCGCGACGGATGGACTGCGAGGTTCGCTTAGAGCTCGTGTAAAGCGTGCGTCTGTGTGCGTGAGTCTGATTTCGAGCGTTTGTATGAAGCTTCCGTACTGCTTGATTTATCTACTGTGGTCGTGCCCCATAGCGCCCCGTTTCCTATACACTGACCTAAAGCGTGCTTGTGTCTCACTAAAACTTATTTCCATTAACACCAAGCACTCACCGCTTACCACACTTTATCTTTCAAAGAAATAAATTAACAATTTGCATACGAGGACGAGGATAGAATTACCTACACCTCGAGAATTTATACGATTATCATGAGTTACGAGTCACCGCAATCATTTGACATTAGCAATGGGCTCATGAAACTTAGACAATTCGAATTTTCTGTCAAAATCATATTCATCATTCACTCATCGTATAAAATTACGATCAAATCGTTATCATATCGTTATCGTTTTATGAACTCCTTACACAATTAAAATTAGCCGTTTGACACATCATAACGTACGTTATGAACTTTCAAATGAATACGATTGCCTTAGACAATCGCACCACAGAGGTGCGATTGTGTAAAGTTGTTCATGGATGGACAATGAATACAATTGATCATCGATCGTATATCTAAATTCGAATTGTGTAATTTTGTCCATTCCATGAAGACCGAAAAGTGACCGGTCTTATATAATCGTTTCATGGATTTGCGTTTTATTAATGAAAAACATTCGCTAAAACTCATTATTTTTTAACAAATAACAAATCAAATCCATGTTCAAATGCAGTTTTTTTTAATAAAATTTTATGATTGCACCTTAATAACATACTTTTATTCATAAAAACATTGAATTCGAACTAAAAATTTACCTCTGCAAATCATATAACCAAACGCATAGAACGAATGAAATACGAGTTTCACTACCCGCCCCCAGGTGGCATACATACTTTAAGGCTAGGCAGGCTAAGTTGACTACTACTCTACAATAGGTGGCGTTAATGGACTACGAAAAACGACGTGAAATGCTTACTTCTTTTTATTTATTTATACTTTAATGCCAAAATTTTAACCTAAGGCGAACTTAATCTCACATTTAATCAATTATACATAAATAAGTGTTTTGAGAAGTAGTATTTTAATCTATGTTCTGTGAATGACAAGTGTTATCTGTCAAGTGTCAAAAAACTTGAAAAACTTTTACGAAGTTTTTGAATTATGTTAAATTTGTTTATAAACACAAGTAAGTATAGATTATTACACTAAATTAAGGCATTCTATCAAAAATGAAAACAACCCAAGTTTCAATAACTACTCCTGTAACTTTGGTTTCTTCATATCAAATAATCAATTTCATTTTCAGTGCCAAAGGCAAGAATAATTGCCCACGCCAGATGGAGACCCAGCTAAATAATGTAGTAACAGCGCGTGGTCGTGTGATGAGGGTTCCTTGACTTGAGTTCTGGCGCAACACGTCCTGGGCACTAAACAAGATTGGGGATGGGACGTCTAAAGAGGTGCAAGCCTGGAAAACGGTAAGGCCTATTTTTATTGACATTAACCAATAAACTGTTCAACATACTTACACAACATAACATTATTATGACTCTTATAATGCGAACAGCTAGGGACTGGAATTTGTTGCCTGCTGCTGTCTTTCCCGAAGACTATAATCCGGGTGTTTACAAGGCGAGAGTGAATAGGCACTTACAGCGCAGATATGTACCATCCTAGACTGCATCCCACTTAACACTTGGTGCGATTGTGGTCAAATACCTGCCTCGTTATGCATAAAAAAAACAGTGACTAAGATTTATCACAATTTTTCAGCCACATTCTAGCTAGCAGCTAACATGTTTTTTTTGTTTCTCATTGCAGCTCTCGTCTTGCTCTACAGCTCTTGCACTTGTCCCACCATCTACCAGTGTTGGAACTCTTCCAATAATTTCCCACACCCAGGTGGAGAATACTCCAGTTACTGCTACTGCTACTCTAAAATATGTAAGTTAAATAATGGAATATGATAATGTATGTTTATATTATTATTATGTATGAACAGTATGATTTATGTTGCACAAATAATGAAGGTATTTTTAGTAGCTTTTGCCAGCGGCTTCACCCGCTTAAAATTTAGTGTGTCACAGATTGTCATAAATTATAGACTGTATGTTAATCTAGGTTACAAACAATAATACTGTTAAGTTTACACAAAATCCGTTCAGTAGTTTTGGCGTGAAAGAGTAACAAACATCCAGACATTATGACATCCAAACTTTCGCATTTATAATATTAGTAGGATAATAGATATGTGTTGTTGCTATATCCTAGCTAGCAGCTAACATGTTATTTTGTTTGTCATTGCAGCTCTCATCTTGTTCTACAGCAGCGCCTGCACCTGTCCTACCATCTACCAGTGTTGAAACTTTTCGAAGCGTATTAATGATTATTATTTTAGTAACCATAAAAGTTTAAAACAATACATTTTATTGCATAATTATTTGTTAGAAAAAACGACAAGTACAAATGAGTAGGGAGGCTGTTGATTTTTCATGGTTATTTTATATCTTGTTGATTGTTCCAAAAAAAAACTAAGTTTTTCAAGAATGCTGTGATTAAAGTACCTATAGTATTATATTTAAAATGAAAACTTAGTTTGTAAAGAGACGAAGGCTGACCACAAGAAGTACTTATAGCTGTCTGTGTCTGTGTAAAGAATTTAAATAAAAAGATGTGTATATTTACAGTAACAGTTTTCTTTATTTTATTAGTCATTTATTCCTGTAAATAAGCCCACACAGGGCACTTATGTCCCAACATAACTTTACCCTACCACTTTGGCAGTATTGTGGGTTAAGGCTGATTAAAACGTGTTAAGTAGGTACCTACCTAACTACTTTATTGACTTAATTTTAAGTAATTAATTGCGTAGTAGTATAGTACAAAACTTAGTAGTAAGTTTCAAGTCAAAATTTAGATTGTGCTTGTGTTAAGTACGTGCAATTTAATCACGTAAAATTAAGTGAAAAACACTTATCTACTTAACACGTGTAACTCAGCTTTTAGTGCTATAGTTGTTGATGAAAAAGAACTCTTGTGTCTCACTAAAACTTATTTCCATTAACACCAAGCACTCACCGCTTAGTAAGCGGAAAGATAAAGTGTGGTAAGCGGCGCTTACCACACTTTATCTTTCAAAGAAATAAATTAACAATTTGCATACGAGGACGAGGATAGAATTACACCTCTATGAGAATTTATACGATTATCATGAGTTACGAGTCACCGCAATCATTTGACATTAGCAATGGGCTCATGAAACTTAGACAATTCGAATTTTCTGTCAATATCATATTCATCATTCACTCATCGTATAAAATTACGATCAAATCGTTATCATATCGTTATCGTTTTATGAACTCCTTACACAATTAGAATTAGCCGTTTGACACATCATAACGTACGTTATGAACTGTCAAATGAATACGATTGCCTTAGACAATCGCACCACAGATCATAGAAAGAGAATAGATATGAAGTCGCGCGTAACTACAACGAGAACCAGTGTCCCCACATTTCCCCACCACAGCTCCCACACACACATTCAACTGTGTAAAAACAAAGCGACTGAGAGTCTACGACAACATGTGCAACCGGCTTAAAAGTGCCGTGATTGGCCAGAAGGCGTGCCTTATGGCCAATCAATGGCCGCGTGACGTGACGCACACTTTGAAAAAAGCAATTAGAGAGAAGACAGATAAAATGGAGTCGATATGATATCGATACTTTAAATCCTGGGGGCAAGGCTCGAAATTGGTTTAAAAAATGCTTGTATGAAAACCTTTTTATTATTATACGTTATTATTATGTTCTTTAACGATTTTTGCATAAAGGAGTCAGTTCCATTTTGTATGGAAGAAAAACTCAGAAATTCAGAATCAATTATTGGGACTAAATGAAGTTACCTTATATTAATTTACCCCAACCAAAGCTCAATGTCGTTATCGATGGAGTATAGAAGTTATAGACTGACAAAGTTTGTATGAAAAGTCATGGGTTAAGTAGGTACTTGCGATTTTTACCAGTATTTACAATATTAGTAATATATTATTATTTACTTTAATAATAATAACAGGATCACTGTAATTATTATTAACTACTATCGCGCATTAACTTTTTAATTATGGCGAAATTCGTACCGCCTATGTTTATCAAAAATAATGCCTATATTAGGCTTTCAACTAGCTCTTATAGTAATTACATAGTTGACAGTTACTAATCCCTTCTACTATTGTTATTGTTTTTGTAAAAACTTAAAAATCGCAAGCAACTCATGATTTTTTCATTCAAAATTAGAAAATAGAAAATAATAATTTACTTCTATTTATCGATAATAGGAAACCGTATTAGAACACGAGCCCTGCACTATGTTACGACCGGCACATGCGGCCGTACTGTGTATTTTCACGCGTCAGTGGATATCGGAAGAAATAAAATACATTGCGCAGTAGTTACGCATGACATAAAGTGGTTGCTAACTAAATCGTCAATGTACAACGTGTTTGAATTTTTATCACCACTAATTTCGATATCGCAGTAAATGTCACGGCACTGAATTCGTTCGTAAAAATGTTTAGTTTTTTTTATTTATAAGCAAAATACCAATGGATTTGCAATACTTACATGTGGTAAATGACTTCATTGTTCCTGTAGTTCTTCGTTTCACTTATGTTATTGCACGTTACGACGCATTATCCAACAATATCGGAGAACATTTATTTTCATCAGTACGACTGAATCGCGACTAACCTGGCGTCGCGGGCGATGTTCGTTTCTGGGCATATCGCGGAGACACGCGCCACGCCCCCGTTTCACATCTATTCCCTTCTATGATCTGAGGTGCCGAGCTATTCCAAATTGCACAAATTGACAATGTAACTGATAAGTGAAACAAAAGATACGAAATAGCACGCAAATGAAAGAGATAGCTATAGTTTTAACGATTCTGCACTAACTAATCTATGTCCGCAGCGCACGCATCCTTATCGCTCTAACGTCAAAACAAGATCGCTTTCTCTTTCTTAACTTGAACATGGCGCATGGCGTCTTGATTGTTTGCATAAATAATTGAAAATATAAATACTAAATAATTTTGCATAATCACATGTGGTAAGAGATCCCTTGTATTTTGTTTACTTTAGAGTCATAATTGGTACACTTTCGAAACACACACGATGGCATTTTTTATTTATTTTGGTAAGAACACAGGAACTTATGGTGTGGTACACGCGATTGCGCACGACGCAGGCCACACGAAGACTAAACACAAGACGTCCCAATTGGGACGTATTTGAGTATTCACAGCGCGAGCGCTTATAACATATCTGCTTTTGTTTTTATATAATATCATTGGGGGCAGAGCAATAATGAAAAATGTTGCGAAAACGGGTTTTCACGCGTACGAAGTCGCGGGCACAGATAGTAAAGTATAATGAATTTATAAAATTCATAGAAACAAAATGTAGAGAAATACTCGAAAAAGAAATCGATTAGCCTTTATGACATAAAAAGAGAGTCTTAAAATTTAACAACCAATAAGTATCAGATGATTAAGGAACAGTAGTAAAATGATTAAAAATACATCCGCTCCCTAATCCATTGGCCGCTATACTTTATGCTTAATGCTGAGGCAACTCTAAATATAAAGTTATTAATATAGAACGAATCGGCGCTGGCTCTACGTGGGTTTATAACTCGGCTATTTTGATACGTCGTTTGGGACAAACGTCACGTCAACATCTAGTCTATATAATAAAGATATCGCAGACGAACTTACGGAACACATAATATACGAAATGTTTGGACATCCAATGCGGAAGGTTTTTAAAATTGGCTCTGATATGTGTCAAAGTTTCAAGTTTATTTTTAACCGCATCAAAATGATGGTAACTTTATATTTTATGTTTCTTCCTAAATCAGTTAATGAACGTATAAAAGAAGCGCCTTTAAATTACATTATCGGATTAAGATGTCACTAATGTATTTCAAAGAGAGGTAATAAAATCCCTTTGAATTCCATCGTAGACTCTTTTACTACGCTGTGTTTTTATCTCTAGTTCTGAAATACCTACTAGTTAATATAATCACGTACCTATTACTACCTATCTCTTAGAATTCTATCATAATCATCATTCGTATAATGTAGAGTCAACAAGACTACATTTTTGTTGCAAAATAACAGATTTAAAAACTATATCTATAAGTTGCCACAGTGTTTAGCTTGGTGTGCCGTCGTCAACAGGACAAAAAGGTTGTTCAATTAATTAACGAGTAACTGTTGGACAAACATAATGTTGAATAAGTAAGTAATACATGTGCTCATTGTCACTATGTACCTACGACTCCTACAATAACTAAACTTGGCAGTTATCTAATATTAATATGTAAAACGTAGCCTATGTGTTAATCCTGGATGTCAGCTAACTCCATACCAAATTTCATTGAAATCGCTCCAGCCGTTGAGACGTGAAGAAGTAACAAACATACACTCACAAACTATCGCCTTTATAATATGTACTTATAGTGTAATGAAGTTCGCTCCAAATCTCTACAAGGATTATCGTTAAGAATGATTCATAAAATTTACTATTTATCACATCTTAAGCGCATACAAAGTGCAATTTGCAATGAGATGCCCGACGTGCCTGAAACCCTATGCCAAATCGATGTAATATTTAGAAGTATGGCCGCTTCTCAGAAACATTCATTCATTGCTTCAGGTATTTAGGTCAGCGACGCAAATAACGTGTCAGGCGAATGTGAAAAAGTGCGGTGCAAATTATAAGGGAGTTGGTACAACATTTCTTGAAGGTTTTTCGAATGTTCGAAATGTATTTAGTTTTATATCGCGCGGCTTCGGCAACAATATAGAATAGGACCACCTCTGCTACTCTTTCGGTGGATATCGTAAAATTAGACTAGGGAATATGCGGACATCAAGCCTCCTCAACTCGTTTGGGTGACCTATGCCCGTTTTCACCATCAAACCCTAATTTTTAAGTGACCCCTATGGTAACACATTATATGAATTTTGTTTTCATAAGGGTCATTTAAAAATTAGGGATTAATGGTGAAAACGGGCATTAGAGAACGTGGGCTGGGTCCTGCATTTACCTTTGATAAATTAAAGAGTCTTGCTCCTGCAGTGGAGACTGAATGACCATGATGACTGAGGCGAGATTTTCTACCTCAACAGTTTACCAGACCAGCCGGTCTAGGATGCGCGCCGTGATATACTTTATCGACGTTAAAATGTATGGGCAAAATATGATAGTGGCGTGATAACCGCTCATCGCGGCGCGCATCGTAGACCTAAATGTCTCGTTTTTGGACAATAAATGAGAATGATTTGACTGTTTACTTTCAAAACAAAAGAGAAAAGCTACTCCTAAAATTTACACTCAAAATGATGCTATTTATGAAATAGCTGCTAAACTAGCTTTTATAGAACATGACGTTACAAGTGCTAATGTTACTAAAAGGCAAACTGCATTCGCACTCGCCCGTAACATTACACCGAACGGATGCTGTTACGAGTAAGGTAAACGGCTACTAGTTCGTGATAGTACGTAAGTTCGTAAGTTTTTTTTCTAGCTCAAATAATAAGCAAATGGAATATTATTTATAAAAAATCTTTATTATTACAAAAACTCTATTATTTAAGCTATCTAAAAAACCAAGTACCAACATTGTGGCGCCAAAAATGAGAGCAATACGAAGCTTCAAACTCTCAGAGAGCCAAAAACAGCCGTGCGGCGTGAAAATGTTGCTCTCACCGTAAGGTTAGCGCTCCAACTTCTTAAGCTTATAAAAAGGCGAAGAAACGTCCATTTGCATAAAACTTGTAATAGTGGTTTCATGTGTTCCTTGACAATTGATTTGGCTTAGAAAAAAGTTATATGAAAACGTAGAATTCCTTTAAAATTGCGATTAATTGACTCACGAAATAGCGTACATATTATTTTTAGGGTGTCCCCTGTTTCGTGATACTACCGAATCAAGGATATTATGGATAATATTTTGATGCTTGGTTTTTAAATAATTATTTATGATAATTTAAATGTAAGTTATGAAACAAATAATACATTTATTTAAGTTTCTCATGATCTAAATTCGGTATATGTTTCGTTCACTACAATTTATATGACACGAGTTTGAAGTTCACATAAATGACCAATTTTAAGATAAATTAGCATAAGTACTACCAGCGTAATTTTGGTTTTAATTCGATTCGTTTTATTTATCTTGGTTTATTTGTATTTTATATGGGATAGATAATAGTTAATTGACACAATTTGACAATAATCCATGAATTTTACTTGGGGAATTTGGAATAATCAGTATCACGAAACAAGGAACCGTAATTATTGTTACTTTTTCCCAAGTTCGTGATATATAAATGTATAGTGTTAGATACTTGTATGACACATAAAATCAAAGAAATCGACATATATTTAGTTTTTAATACTTACCTACCTAAGTAATAAATTAATTAATTTTTATTATGAGTCATTGGCGTATATGGGGTTATTTTCAGGGGGGGGGGACTACCCTCACTTGAAGCAGCTCCAGAGGTGGGGGGTTAGTCCCCCCCCACATTTTTTAAATTTAGACTTGTATGAATATTTTCTTTTTCACATATCGTTAGAAATAAAAAATCTAAATTTTATGGGTACGAAGGGGAGGGGGGGGGGGTTAAGGCCCCCCTACATTTCTGATGGTTATATAAATATTTTCACATATTGTTAGAATAATAAATCAAAACTTTATACGAAGGTACGTACCTACCTAGCTAGACAGACTCACATTATTTCTCATGAATGTTTCAGGTAAGTAACATCGTCAATTTCACAGAATTCTTTTATTCTAAATTTATACTATCGTTTTTAAATTTATTAAACCCTTAATCATTATTAAAATATCCTAACTCGATGCGTAAAACTTTATCCCGAAATAGGGGACATGAGTTCACGAACTTAGAAACAGAGCAAAATTTTATCACGAAACAGGATCCAAACAAGAGGTCCGCAGAACAATTAATATTAAAAAAAGTTTAAACAATATAACTATAATGTATGTATTAAGTTACTGTCAAAAGACCAAACTTTAACATACAAAAGCTTTCATACTGATATCATCCTTGGTTATTTTTAAATAAATTGTTAAAGTCGTAAGAGCCTTAATATACCGAAGTAGGGGGCACTTACCTTATAGCTATAAACGTCTTAAACGGACTCTCGCATAAATGTGGCAGAAATAACAAGTCTTTATTTACTTACGATAATGATCGCATAATTATAAAACTAACCAACCGCAACTCGTCCTATGTTGCGACGTTTTGGCTCTAATTTGTGAATTATTTCGAGCATTTCAAGTAAACAAGCCAAGTCTTGGATACTTATGAAATTGGCGCAAGACGATTATAAGGAAGATCATAGAGGGAAAACACCATCGAAAGACGCTATCTACTCAACTGAAAGTTAAAAAAACATTTACAAATTGAAATATCCTGAATTAATGTCGGTTACAGCCGTTACAGGTCAAGAGCTTCCTCGTTAAAGATAAAAAAAACACGAGGTATATTGCGTTTAAAAGAGATGGTCCGAAAAAAAAACTATAATCCGTTGAGACTATATATGGGTATCAGTACTTTCATTATAATGCACATTTTACAGTACCAAAAGCTCAATGTCAAAATCAATGAGGTATAGAAGTTATAGTCTGACAAAGTATGTATGAAAAATCCTGAGTTACTTGTAACTTTTACTAGTTTTTACGAGTACAATATTAGTAACTAATATCTTAGCGACTATAATACCAGCATGAATGGATTTGTGGGAGGGAGGCGCGAGGATTGTGTAAAAATGAACTCCTGAATGTCTTATTCTTGCTATCTCAGACAGCTATCTCCACTTCACAGCTATTTTCGCAAATTACAAAACAGGTTATCACATCGTGCATCGACCTCGAACGTTCGGAATCGCAGAGGATTACGAATGCGCGTGCGTCGGTCGTGACGTCAACATCAGCTGTTGGTCAGGCGCCATAATGGACGTGACATAATACGCTGTAAGGACTTGGGCGGCGACACGAACGACCGGACGACAGAAATAGTGATGATGAAGTATCAGTAGATTTCGTTACAATTTAATCATTTGTCAAAAAAAGCTTAATAATTTAATTTATAGAGAGTTCGGAAGATCTGTCATAAATGCGAAGAGGTAACCTCTACCATAGTAGACTCCAATGTGCTCGAGGAGACTTTGATGAGAGAGCAAAGGATGGGGCACGCTGGTTACAGCTTATATGCTCAAAGGCACGAGCGTATGCAGATTGCACTCATCATACATTAGATTTATGAATGAACATCCTCCATTTCGTTTGTTTCAGCCAAAAGACGTCCACTGCTAGAAAAAGTCTCCCCAAAAGGATTTCCACAACGATCTTGCGCTGCCCACATCCAGGTGCTTTCCCACAACCTTCACCAGATCGTCGGTTCTAGTGAAAAACTAGTAAAAGCCTGCCCACACACACTCCATTTGCTGTATGATGATGATGTGCTTTACAGTAAACACTGAAGGACCATAAGGTCATGAAGTGTTTACTGAATTTAATGCATTCTTAAAAGTAAATAAATAAATAAATTCTAAATTCGTTGTATCGTAGACTTCTGGTGAAGTAGTCTTCATACACAAACCACCAGGTGGTCATCGGTCTCTACATCCATTAGAATGTGCAATCATTATTATGCATAAATCTATTTGTTGTTATTCTATCGCACGAATATATCATTTACAAAATAACTAACGTTTACTGGTTATTAAAGTAATTATTTTAGTAACATTCATGAAGTAGCGTGTGCTGAATAGAAAAGTATGAATAATTATAATTATTCACGTACGAGTGAGTATTCACTGCGCTGAAATGGGTCATTCCATAAAAATTCACGTCATTTTGTCCGTAACTTTTTTAATATGCTTTTGAATACTTTATTAGTGTAAATTATAGTTTATTAATTAATTATGTTATGTCTAAAAGGGCCAGTCACTTTATGCTTTATTTTAGGAGAAATTATAATTTTCAATTTTTTCATACTACATTACTTCTATATGACTTCAATTAAAGTATAAAACTTATAACCTTAACATTTATAGATAAGTTAATATACATAATGTAGTTGTTTTGTTATTATCACTATATAAAAAACATCATTCCCTAACTAGTAATTTAGTCCCAAGTGCCGTTTAAAGCTAGGGCCTGACGCTCTAGGGACTGACGATTTGGAGTAAAACTTAACACAAATGCAGATTAACTTTATATTATAAGATGCTTAATACGATGTGCCGAAAATAGCCAAAAAACCACACGTAAATACTAATTTAATTATATACAATTTATTATTGTAATCAATAAAGCTACTCAACTAGGTACTGACGAAGTGACTGGATTAACACATGTTTCCGCAACAACTGGCACGTTTGCACTAATTCAAAAAACGGCTACCGCAAAGCCAGTATGGTCTGAGGATAACTTCGTATCGTACTTTAAACTCAACTAAATGTCATTCACTCTAAATACATATTAAAGCGCAAAATTATAAAATTAGTCCGTGGCGAGGGAATGACGCTAAAAGCTGTAGACTCTTTTTCAACTAAAGAAAATCAAATTATTGTTTATTGAAACCGCAAAATATTAATAGAATTTGGTGTAATATACATTTAAATAGATTATTCGTTAATTAAAACAAAGGATAAAGTTGATGTTTTTATAAATGTGGGTCCCAAAACACAAACTTTTGGAGTACGGACATGCCTAGGGAATGACGTTTTGGGTCATTCAAAAGGAATTTAAGATGTTTTAAAAACAGTTTCAAAAAATATAAATGGGTGATGAATAACGCACATTGCGAGCTGTTATTTAACAATTTTGGAATAAAATATTAACAAATATTTCATGTGAAATGTGGCGCGGACTAAGATTTGACATATTTTTGTGGAATGACCCAAATAGACGATGATGGAACGGAAAAGTTTTGATGAATCGATTTTACTGATAATCGTATTATAGCCTGTCAATCCAATGATATGACGTAGAAGTGGTAGAAGTCAATAATCTAGAAAAGATGTTGAATCTTATTACAAACCTATGACTGAAAGAATAGAGTTTAAAAGACTCTTTTTAATACAAAATATTTTTATATTATTTTATAATTTAAATATCAATGTAATAATTGATTTTCCGCCTACTTGTTAAAATAAATGTATTTCTGTCAAGAGTTACCAAACTAGAAACAAAATTAATTATATTTATTACATGACGGATAGTTTCAACATTGAAAAAAAAACATGTTCACCTAAAAATACCTACTTATTATAGTCTATCCAATATAGCTTGATTAGAATGACGGCTGTCAAACGAATGTGACTAGTGATGGGTATGTTTCGTACGGTTCACATAGATGTATCGATAAGTTTTCGAAAAAAATATATGAAAAAATGCACCCAATTTTTCTTCATATATCTTTATTCATAAAAATGACAATTATGATTTAAATTTAAAGATAGTAAAATTTAAAATTTATGTCAAGGGTGCACAACCTAAGTCGTAGTCATTATCATCAGTGTTCTTCAGTGGTTTTTTCCTCTCGCTAGAGGGCGGTAGGCATCTCTTCTAGAGCAACGGTGCTATGAATACCCAAAAAAATACCGGTGATTGATTTCCGATATTTGATTATTTAAGAATGAAATGTTTTTTGGTTTTTAATAGTGAACATTTAGAAAAACGTATAACTTGACTTAAATATGTTAAAAAATTAGTTAGAAAAAAATTTGTTAAATATGTTTAAAAAATAGTTTTAATTTAATATGACATTTGTCGATATGTCCCAACACTAACATTTTTGTAACTCGAGATAACCTTGTAGAGACGTCGTTAATACTCTAGCTTGATTTTTATAATTTCGAATTACTACTTATTGGTGTAATTTAACGCTGCATTTACACGAAATTATCATTTTTATTGGAAGCACTGTCGTCGAAAATATTGTTTGTAGGTCAGACGTGAATTATTTCTTGTCCGTCAATATTTAGCTCTCATTGATCGCTACTACAAAGTTATGTCGTTACTTTTGATGACAGCTGTCATTCTAATCAAGCTATATTGGATAGACTTATAGTGGACAGACGCCAAAAGCCGATTACAGAAACATAAATATTAGCGTAATAATTTTGTTATTTATCGAATTAGGAGTTAAGTGGCTTACAAAACGTTGCGCAACTTTGTCAATTAACAAAATGTTAACAATATTGTCAAGCGTCAAAAATTGTAATTAGTGGTCAATGGTCATGGCATTTTATTAAAATTAGAATTTCATGAGTTCACTTTATATCTAAGGTGCTTGATGGTCTGCTTGGCACTCAACTTGATAAGTATATTAAACTGCATGACAATCAATTCGGTTTTAGGCCAGGATTGTCTACTGAAGCTGCCATTTTGAGTGTGAAGCAGACTGTGAAGTACTACACAGTTCGCAGTACGTCTGTATATGCCTGCTTCCTTGACCTGTCCAAAGCGTTTGACCTGGTTTCCTATGACATCCTATGGCAAAAACTTGACAAGCTGTCTATGTCACGTGACTTAGTGCATATTTTGAAATATTGGTACTTGAACCAGGTCAACGTGGTTCGGTGGGCCGGGGAATACTCGGATCCGTACAGGTTGGAGTGCGGGGTGAGGCAAGGAGGGTTGACCTCGCCGAAGCTCTTCAATATTTACGTGAACGCTTACGTGAATGTCAATTAACAAAATGTTAACAATATTGTCAAGCGTCAAAAATTGTAATTAGTGGTCAATGGTCATGGCATTTTATTAAAATTAGAATTTCATGAATTCACTTTATATCTAAGGTGCTTGATGGTCTGCTTGGCACTCAACTTGATAAGTATATTAAACTGCATGACAATCAATTCGGTTTTAGGCCAGGATTGTCTACTGAAGCTGCCATTTTGAGTGTGAAGCAGACTGTGAAGTACTACACAGTTCGCAGTACGCCTGTATATGCCTGCTTCCTTGACCTGTCCAAAGCGTTTGACCTGGTTTCCTATGACATCCTATGGCAAAAACTTGACAAGCTGTCTATGTCACGTGACTTAGTGCATATTTTGAAATATTGGTACTTGAACCAGGTCAACGTGGTTCGGTGGGCCGGGGAATACTCGGATCCGTACAGGTTGGAGTGCGGGGTGAGGCAAGGAGGGTTGACCTCGCCGAAGCTCTTCAATCTTTACGTGAACGCCCTGATAGAGGAGCTCAGTAGTACGCATGTTGGCTGCCATATAGACGGTGTCTGTCTTAATAATATAAGTTATGCGGACGACATGGTGCTGCTGAGTGCTTCTGTCTGTGGATTGTCGAAACTCATTGCAATATGTGAAAGATACGCTGAAAGCCATGGTTTGATATACAACGCGAAGAAAAGTGAGTGTATGGTCTTTCATAGTAGAGGAAAATGTCCAGATAATATTCCATCTATCAAACTCAATGGTGCGCCTTTAAAAAAGGTAGAACAATTTAAATACCTTGGACATCTAGTGACCTCTGATTTGAAGGATGATGCGGATATTGAAAGGGAGCGCAGGGCACTGTCTGTGAGAGCAAATATGATTGCCCGTAGGTTTGCTCGCTGCTCAGTGGATGTTAAAATCACTCTCTTTAGAGCTTTCTGTACGTCCCTATATACGAGTAGTTTATGGATAAATTACACTAAAAAGCAGTACAGTGCCTTGCGTGTCCAGTTCAATAATGCCTTCAGGGTGCTGTTGGGGCTGTCTCGGTTCTGTAGCGCGTCCGGGATGTTTGCCGAATTCGGCGTAGATTGTTTTTACACAACGATGCGAAAAAGGTGCGCATCCCTGGTGCGCCGGACCTGGGGGAGCTCAAACAGTATCCTGAGGCTATTCTCTGAGCGTTTTGACTGTCAGTACATGAATCATTGTTGCATGATTCATGTGCTGCCTAATTTAAAATAACCATGACATTATTGAAATTATTATTGAAATTAATGTAAATGTAAATTGTAATGTTGGATATATTTTATTGATTTATTTAATTTTAAATTTGAATGTAAACTAACCTTAACTAATATGATCCCAATGTGATTGAAATAAATAATTATTTAATTTAATTTAATTTAGGCTTAAAAAAAGTCAAGACTCAATATTAGTTAAGTTTCAGCAAAGGTTTTTTCCATAATTTTGCTACATTTTTTCGATCTTGCTAATTAAATATCCATGCATAAAGTTAAGTAAAATTTATATATTTTTATTTCTTTTATCACGAAACCCCACCTTTTTACTTTCATCTGTATCTAATATGTCCAGGGATGGCGAACCAATGGCACGCGTGCCATTGATGGCACGCGCCACAATATTTAGGGCACGCCCACCTATCACAAAATTCACTATAAAATAATATGTTTTATACAGTGTGAGTCACGTTAAAGTGTACATATGAAAATAAATTAAACTAGACCTATTTTTATCGACAAAAAAGAGGTCAAAAAATTTTTGAGATTTTTTTTAAATTTTTTATAGATTTTTTTTTCTTACAATTACTTATTGTAAAGAAAACGTAATAACTTTTAAACTAAGCGGTATATCCTGATAAAATAAAAACAGTAATAATGCTAAATAACAGGCGATACAAAAAAAATACATAAAATACACAAAAAAAGGCCAACAAATAATAACAAATGATACTTTTTGAAAAAAATCTGCTTTTAAATTCGTGTTTTTTTGGTTATTTGATAAATTTCTCCAAAAAATGCCCCTATAACAGGTGGTTTTTATTACTTTGTATTATTTTCTATCGTATTACCTTCGTAAAACAAAAAATCGCATGTCTCTATCCCTATCACAACGTTTGCAATGATCGTTTGAACTAAGCCTCTCCGGGCGCGCCATTCAACGCTTCGTTAACAACAAAACTGAAAATGGCTCTAGATTTGTAATTTTGATAAAGACAAGTTAGATTTCAAATAAAAACAAAATATTTCGAAGTAAAATAAGCATTTTAGTTAAAATTAAAATTGTCTCTACCTGTAGCGGAGAATAATGTTGTGGCAGGCCTTTGTTCAAACGATCATAGCAAATGTTGTGATAGGGATAGAGACATGCGATTTTTGGTTTTACGAAGGTAATACGATAGAGATTAATACAAAGTAATAAAAACCACCTGTTATAGGGGCATTTTTTGGAGAAATTTATCAAATAACCAAAAAAACACGAATTTAAAAGCAGGTTTTTTTCAAAAAGTGTCATTTTTTATTATTTGTTGGCCTTTTTTGTGTATTTTATGTCTTTTTTTAGTATCGCCTGTTATTTAGCATTATTACTGTTTTTATTTTATCAGGATATACCGCTTAGTTTAAAAGTTATTACGTTTTCTTTACAAAAAGTAATTGGAAGAAAAAAATATCTATAAAAAATAAAAAAAAATCTCAAAAAAAATTTGACCTCTTTTTTGTCGATAAAAATAGGTCTAGTTTCATCTATTTTCATATGTACACTTTAACGTGACTCACACTGTATAAGGGCTATCGTATTTGCCCTCATCAGTTAGCAACACTGTAGAGTAAGGTCCTGTCACTCGCCAGTGGCACCACTTGTTACTATACCCCTCATTGATAGCATTAGGTGATATTTGATGGCACGTCTAAGACTTTATTAAACATTTTTTTGTGGAAACGGAAAAGTGGCCCGTTGATACATAAAGGTTCGCCATCCCTGTAATATACTATGTAAATGTAATACATTTGTACTGTATAAGTAGTACAATGTTTTATATTATAGTTCAATGGGGCGAGGAAGTCTGGCTGGCTAGCAGCCAGCGACTGGCCGGTGACGCCGGGGGGACGCCGCGTGGCCCATTCCTCACTCTTCGAGCTGTCTCAGCCATTAGGAATCATTTAAACATTATCCACTTGTCAAATCCGAATAACATATAGGTGCTTCTCAATTAGGAGCAGTAACATTTAAAGATCACAATTCCCTCCTCTCATTCCCCATGCAGCAACTTCTGTGTAGCCAGCATCTACTACACCGTGAATAAACAGGTTGAAAAGTTGCTAAAAGCTCACGTGATTCATGCCCAAGTTTAGCCAAACTAGTAAAGGCACAGTAATTGTCCTATGAACTGAAAATAGGACGAGTTCGAAGTTAAGTATCGGCTCTAAAGCGCGTTGAAGGTCATATACAAAAACAACCAGTAAAAAATTGGGGCAAGTAGGTACCACGTGAACTTTCAGCAACTCCCAGTTATATTTTTCGCAAAATCCCCATAAGGCATGTTTCTATAGTTAAAAAAATATTGGTGGACGAATTTTGCTGAACTAGAACATTTACATTGTCCTTCGAGCCGGACTAGATTAATGACCTATTGAAAAATATTAAGGCAGAAACTGTCGACAAGATGAATTTAAGCCGGATATAAAAATGTTGGAGTGCGCCGTAAAATAAGTATTGGTAGAATAAAGATTCATTTCGCGCAGCCGTAAATCTTTGAGTAGTTTTTCGGTTTTAGAACGGAAACAACGAGGCTGAGTGCGCGAGCGCAAGTGGCAAGGTGCATGATGTCATGGCTCAGTGCTACAATTTACTAATGTATAATCGGAAACAGAAGCCAAACTTTGCTTTAGTTTATGAAGTCGGTTAAAAGGGGAAATAAATAGAAAGACTTTAAAGTCTTAATTTTAATTGTGAAAAGAGAAAAATAGAGAAATGGTTCAGCCTCAAAGCAATAAAATTGCCAGACTAAATTAGACTTAATTTATTTAAAACTAGCAGTGTTGCAGTGACAATCAGTTCAAGATGTAAGAAAAACAATCGTAACTAAATTGCAGGAAATCATGTAGGATCCCAACTAATATTATAAATGCGAAAGTAACTCTGTCTGTCTGTCTGTCTGTTACGCTTTCCCGCTTAAACCTCGCAACCGATTTTGATGAAATCTGGCATAGAGATAGTTTGAGTCCCGGGAAAGAACATAGGATAGTTTTTATCCCGGTTTTTGAAACAGGGACGCGCGCGATAAAGTTTTTCTGTGACAGACAAAATTCCACGCGGGCGAAGCCGCGGGCGGAAAGCTAGTATACATATAAACTGATCAATTTTGTTCTGTAGACAATGCTGAATGCTGATTCTGGTAGGATACTCGTAGAAAGCAGTAAAATCAATCAATTATCTCGTATGAGATGGAACCTATGTGAGTTCGTCGTTTCTTAACAAGACAATGTATCCAACTGTATGTAAATCTAACGTATTTAACCTTCGTACCTATTAGTGGTAACATTAGACTAATGTTTGTTTTGGAGCCCACTTCGAATCACTTTCAGTTTCACGCGAAACTGAACGTTAACAACTTCATTTTTGATGAGAACATCACACAAAACTGTGTCAGTATCAAAAGTAAAGTTTATTTTTGTTTTGATCGCCTTTAGATCCAATTTAAATTACGTTTTAAATAAAAACTATTAATAAGTACGTAAGCAGTTTAATAGATAAGTACGCATTGAAAAGTGCGTAAAGTAGACACTAACAAACACAAGTTTTTGAAGACCCGATGCTGATGAAGAATGATGATCATTTAGGTACTATTTACATTCTAAATAGCATTCAATGTGTTTTAATTTAATGAGATTGACAATATGGTTATATCAGCACAGAAATGTGCTCATAGCCTTTAAATAATATCGAGAATCATTTTAAATATCTATTTATCGATATTTCCATTGCTTTTGCAAGTAGTTCCCAAGGGATAACCCAATAAAAAGTTCCAATTTAAGGGTCAATGTATGGTAAAGGGCACCACAATTGTGGAAATCATTGGGGGACAGCAGCATTCAGCAGTGGACGTCCTGTGGATGAAATGATGATGATGATAATGTATGATAAAGTCCGAAACGTTAACCCGGGCGAAGCTGCGGGCAAAGCGATTGTAACATAAAACCTAGCGAATGCGTCACTCAAGCCGGGCTGCGGCTGTCGATCATGACTGCAATCGGATCTTCTTTTGTCGTATATTTTGGTCTCGGTGCACTGGTAGCGAGTATGACGGCTTTTGAAAATAGAACAATAGGTACTAAATCCCTCATGATGACTAAGGGTGGATTCGACCAAACAAGAGTAAATATTAATCTCAGAATAAATCGTCAGTTTTGACCATCCCATACTGAAACTGTCAATGTGCCAGTTATACCAGGAGTTACGGAGTACTCACCGGGGGCCACGGCATATGCTGAGTGGGGTCCCATTGCGATGGGCATCGCTGTGCGACAGGGTGGCACTGCTTGGTTTACTTGCTCTTTCATTGTATGTTTTATGTCACCTCTGTCTTATTTGCTTTTTTTTATTTTACCTCTTTTGTCTTTTGTGATGTCCATGGCAATAAATGTTTCCTTCTTTCTTTCTTTCTTTCTTTCTTTCTATTCTCGGATAAAAGTTTGGTCGAATCGGAAAATCGAAAATAGGTACCTAACTTTTACCCACAGCGAGAAGTGCTCTTGGTCTGTACGTCACCTGATGTGGAAAGTGCGTTAGGAGTGTCAGATACCAGCCAATATGTTGTCCCGAAGCAATAGTATTTATGTGCACTGAAAAGGGCCTACATAATATTAAAGAGTTGTAATTGAGTTTGAGTGGGATACATGGACGAATAAACCACATTCACCACTATAATCCAGTGATCGAAAAAATTCTAACATAGCTTTTCTCGATTCTCGATCGGAGATCCAACAAATCCGTTGGGCTCTCGCCTAAATTGCGCCGTTTCAATTTGGGTTTTTTTTTTTTTGTACTTTTGTGTGGTAAATTGATAAAGTCTGTCTATCTATCGATGTCACATTGACAGTGACGCCTCGCGAATTACCGGCTGGCGAGCGACCAGCGCCGGCGCATAAAGTACGCGACTTACGCACACGAACGCTTACGCCAAAACTATTTGTCGCTGTAAAGGGCAGCAGTGAAATATTGGTTACAGGGGAGTAATATAATAAAATTATAATTAAATAGATTTTCGGGAAATTAATTTTTTTAATAAAATTTATTTATTTTTTGAAAGTAGGTATTTTTACACGTCTCAGTATTACTTTAACCCTACCACTGCTTCGGGACAATATGCAATGGGCCAGTGCTGAGAAGAAGCAACGCAAGAAATTCAGTCACTATTTTAATTTATGTGTCTGGTTTTAACTATGGGTTTTAATTAAAACCAACCTATATTTAAGAGGACAACCTACGCTGGTAGAATCAGCGCTTCGAAATGGACCTACCAATCTACTAAAATAAAAATAATTTAATCGATGCAGCAGTAAGTACCTGATGTGCGCTCTCCCAAGATTCGGTATGTTTTGAGGCAGGTACAACCATGAGTGGAAGGAGGGAGTTGCATAGATCCTGAATCCCATAATCGTAAAGTTACGGGCACTGCTAGTATAAAATATCACGAATATTGTTTCCGTGTATTTACGTAATATTTTAAAATAACGCTTACAGTTTTATGACATCTTTGAGGCCACCTTTGCTTCGGCACTAAATCAAAATCAATTTGTTCATGTTTTAAAACATCGTACATTTAGCAATTCAATTCTCGTGAAACTATAGTTTGTTTATCTTCAACCCACGGGGGAATTCGTTTCTTTTCCGCCAGAAATATGTCTGACATCAGATAAGTAAGGCTAAGGCCACACTGAGCGTAGTAACATCGGTGCAGCGAGGTACGTCATAAACGCGTTCGTCAGAAGACAATTTTCATATGACTCGTTCGTGCGACTAGTATGTAAACTAGTTAAGATCGTGTAACGACGACATTTATGACTAACTAGCTTTTGCTCGCGGCTTCACCCGCATGAAATTTACTTTGTCACAGATCGTCATAAAATTATTCTGGATAATAAACAATAATACAGTAGAGTTTCACCAAAATCCGTTCAGTAGTTTTTGCGTGAAAGAGTAACAAACATCTTAACATCCAGACATCCACACAAACTTTCGCATTTATAATTATTAGTAGGATCCTGTCGGTGGGTTTTTGGTCTTGGGAGAACCTCAGTCTACCGACTGTCTACGGGGCTCAACCGCTCAATACAACTCCTACAGTTAGTTACACAATAATTAATTCCAGCCATTACTGGTTTTGGGGATTGAAAATCGCAACAATTTCTTAAGAAGATTAAACGAGTCCAATGCATAATACAAACTTTAAGAACAACTGCAGGAGTATAAATTACAACTGAAAAGAAATCATTTCTCTATTCAAACTTTCTTTAACATGGCACGTGCTATTCAAATGAAGTCTCTACAAAAGAATATTATGCTCCATTGCATCGCATTCCAAGTCAATAAAATTTGCTTTACAAACGTCTACAATGATCATTATTTCACTCGTGCCGCTGGTTTCAGAGAGAAAAGCTAAATAAAATGCACCGAGCATTTTGCAGCGCTGACATTTCGGGCTGAGTCAGTTTCACACTCATGTGTTTGTAAACACTCAAAGTGGAGCACAACAAGCTCGAAATAAATTCAAGTCACTCCAATTTAATGAAATCACTTACTTATTCCGATCATTCAACCTTATGGATGTTATTTTAAAAGTTCTTCAGAAACCAGGCTTTTTGTTTCTGAAATCAGCCTCAGTATAAATATGAAGCGTCCTCGTACAACCCTGATGGTAGAGTTTACGAGCTGACGTCTAAATAACTCATTGGAACAAAAGCACGAAATCATATAATTCTTTTCGGACAATTCCGGTGTCTACATCTCGAATACCTGGCATATGAATTCTATGTTGAATAGCAATTAAATAAAATCGACAAGATATGATTACTTAAATGACGCTGAAAAAGCTCTTATAATAGTAGTGGAAACCGATTACGCTGATTATGCCAGTTTCATTCGCAATAAAGTTCCCCCGAGTGCTAATGGAGATCTAGCGATAAACGCCCGTTAGTCTAGATCGGTTTAAATTGACCTGGATTGTGTGAAGTGCCCTGCTTTTTACGAATTCCATCAACGGACGTCGGACAGCTCTATATTATACATGATATCGCTTTATGTATAATTTATATATTTTGGACTAAAATAAAGAATCTGCTATTTTGTGGGAATCTTATCCAGAACAGAGTAATATACAAATTTCATTAAACAGATATGTCAAGCTTAATGAAAATTCCGATTTTCCAAGTTTCCGTTTTTGGCCGAGCAGGATATTGGATATATTTGATTTTGTTTATGTTACGCTCTTCTGCTTTTAGGAAATCTCAAATCGTATGCGTGACCCGATTTCATTACGCCGATACTGTTGCCACGGAAGGAGTAACTTCAGATTTATACTCCCTCTGTAAATTTCATGGCGGTCGATCGTTTGATCGATATTTCTTGTGTTTTCTTGGCGAGTTGTAAAACGCATCGTTATTTGTCGTAACCACTTTGTTACTTTTATCGCCATTGGTAATTCAACAGGAGTTTCCAAGTAACATATTATTTCATAGGATACCTAGACCTACTAATTTATCTATACTAATGTTATAAAGCTGAAGAAATTGTTTGTTTACTTGAACGCGCTAATCTCCGGAACTACTGGTCCGATTTGTAAAATTCTTTCAGTGTTAGATAGCCCAACTATCGAGGAAGGCTATAGGCTATACAACATCACGCTACGATCAATAGGAGCAGAGCAACAATGAAAAATATTGCGAAAACGGGTTTTCACGCATACGAAGTCGCGGGCACAGCTAGTCTTTAATAATAGGAAAAGGGTGTTGTTTCGATACTATCTATTCGGAGATCTCACCGATTCTGTGACTGCCAGTAATTGTTATATTCAGAAGCTCTTTTTGAAGATCACCTGTCAAGTGCAAATGTTCTTTGCTTCGAATAATATTCTCTACGTGATTGATCCAACGAAAACATTGGCGCGTGAGCAGCGCTGCAGACGGACCGATTAATTATGTTTGTATTACTAATTGGATGCGCCGTGAATCAAAACCAGCCTTGATACTTCTGACTAATGTTCTATTGTTGCTGCTCATGGTGGGTCAGTGTCAGATGGTCAGTTTTTGATTTTAAATCAACAAAACAGTCATGAAGAAAAATAGAAGATCAGCATTCTAACTGATAGATCCTTCGTAATCCAGCCGAAGATAAAAATTCTGTTTTGATTGATAAAATGTCAGCTAAAAAAGTATGAACAATATTATTTTCACCCTATCCACTTTAGAGATTTTTTTCAGCTCAATATTTTGTCATCTTTTCTACCAGTGTCATTAAATTCCCTTTGTTCATGTTCATCTTCTCTGTTCCGAATTTTACAAACAGCTTAGAAAACTACCACACAAATCTCAACATACCTTGTAATAACTGAATCGTCAATTGATACTCCGCTAGCTTCTCATCCACGTAGCCCTCCTGCGACTGGTTAGCGATGATCTCTGCCGTAGAGGGGCCTCGTTCCTCCTCCTCCTCATAGATCATGGGCCGCGGCGGCGGCGGGGGCTCCAGGGGCACTCCCGCGTAATCGTACTCGCGCACCGGCTCATACGGAGACGAATAATAGTACTCCGGACTCTGACCGAGAGTCGGGGACATGGGGTACGGGGAAATGGAAAAATGTGAGCTAGGGGACGGGGAGTGAGGCCGGAACGCTGGGGAGTGCAGAGGCCTAAAAGGTTTAGGGGACGGCTGGACTGGCGGAGGGGAGACGATGGCTGTGGAGTGCCTCGGACCGGATATGAGGGGGGGAGGGCTCGGCGCCCACGGCGAGGGGGGCCGGTAGTGCAAGGGGGACGGCGGGCCGGGGGGCCGCGCGCGCCCGCGCCCCGGCGGCGGCTGCGACATCTCGCGGATTGAGGCTCGTCAACCCGGTGTCACGCCACCGTGTGCATCGCTGCAACAAGGAAAATACACGTTAAGACTAATAGGTAATGAAAAAGTTTGAATAAGCAGGTAGGAACGCATTGTTAGAGAAAGATGGATATGAGCTGGACCTGGGTGTCTTATTAACTGTACTGTAAAAGTCAAAATTACAGTGAGGTAGATTTTTAAATATCAATTCAAGTTATATTTACTTGGAACTGACTCTACATTGGATCTCTCTCGCCTGATCATAAGTGACTCTAAAATTTAAAGACACCCACATCCTAGTCTAGTAAGAACAACTACCTTTTCACTATCTGTTCATAATCTCTCACGTAATCTTTATGATAAAACAATCTTCCCTGACACTGTGTTAAGTTCGTGTTATTAAAGTGTATTTAAATCTAACACATTGTGCTAAACTATTACACCATATTCCCTGATCTATTTCTGTACATTTAATAGTAGGGTCAAATACAACAATCCGCTCTTGCCAATAAACCAGCGGTATCCTTGCGAGCACTTAAGGGGCAATTTGTACATAATAAAAGATCAGGGCATCTGTTCAATGTAGGATCACCACGAGCCATTCCCTGCACACTCCACTGGCAAAAGATATACGAACCGGGAGTACAGAGGCAGGTTAAGGTAGACCAGAGTTGAAGAGTACTCATGAAATTTCACTGAAATAATTGAAATCTTAGCTGATTTTGTTCAAGTTTGGTGTTGTGCGTTGCGTAGCGTCATAATTAGAGATGAAACGGATATACGGTAACTATCCGGTAGGCCGGATATCCGGCCTAAATTTACTATCCGGCCGGATACCGGATAGTAACTCACTATCCGGCCGGATACCGGATATTAAAAAACTACGAGAATTTCCTATTAATAAAATCAAATACATTAATCTTTGAGGTAAATATCAATAAAATGGCTTATAATAATGACGGCTTTTATTTAAAAAGTCCAAAACGTTACAAAAAAGCCATATTTAGGCCTTTAAAAATACTAATTTCTTTTTCTGGGCTATTCACTCTAATGACGAATACATAAATAGGTAGTAAATATCTGTTAATGTCGAAATATTGCCAAATAAAAGAGGCGATATTTTTTTCACTGAGGGTCTGATGACATGATGCAGTGTCAGATAACGCAGCAAGTAAACTAATTTAATTTTCGCTATTCAATCACACACTCACGATGGCAACCGAAATCCCCCGAATTGATCTGCCCCCTAGACAACTGGCAAAATCTGACTTCTATTCAGACGGATTCGATTTTCGAAAAGTGTGACTAGTCTAGTCTACTAATAGACCCACTGATCGCGTTCGAAGGACCTAAACTCGTCACAACATGCAACGAGACAATGGGCCAACTATCCGGCCGCCGGATATCCGGCTATCCGGCCTAGCAGCTGGCCGGATATCCGGTATCCGGCCAAACAACTATCCGTTTCATCTCTAGTCATAATACAAGTAGAGCACAGTGTCTCTATGGGATTAAAAAGTGAAAATACTCCTGCTCTTACAAAATATGCTCAAAAATTGGGCTACGTTCCTTACACCTCATTTGTTACACAAAGTCTTCTTATAGAATAATGTCTTCGATAATTCGGATAAGTCTCGTAAAACGAACTCTTAGCATGCATGAAACATGCTGAAGGGTTGCCATTCATGTATACATTTGTATATTCTGATGAAATATTTTCACCTAAGTAAACTATTTTTCTTTCTTTCTTCCTTTCTAAAAACTTTGTTTTAAACTTTTAATCGCATAATTTATTTAGTAAATCTAAATTGGCTGATTAAGATGACTCAATGACCGTTTCGAAATTCCAACGACTAACTGTTCCAAGTATTTCATATGCTCATAAAAGTGCGGAAGCAGAAGACGAGATTTATTTCGCCATTAAGGAATAAATCTTATTTGTATTTCTGATCTGTACACGAAGGAGGGCATAACCCCATCCTCCCGAAATAGCGGCACGCGATGTGATAACCTCAATGCGCCCTACTTCGGGCTAATGAAGCCACCGACTTTTGGAAACTGAAGTTTTGGAGTAAACGTGATATGAAGGTGTAGGCTGTTTGTTAAAAGCCTCCACTCAGTAAACATGTAGTAGACAGAACAATTATGTTCAGAATGGCATTTATTAAATCAAGTAAGTTCAGGGAAGATAACACAAGATACGTCGCCCGATCTGGCATTACCACGCCACGCTAATGTTAGCAGTACGAAAATTCCAGTAAACGTCACGTGACCGCTGCCTAGCTGGAATTAAGGGATCATAATACGAAACGCAAGGCAGTTTAGTTTAAAGCGTAAACTCACTGGAAGAGGTCGTAATAGGCCTGCAGGTTATGACCTCTACCACAGAGTAAATGTATTATCTTTACTCATGTGTCTCTATAACGAATTAAAATGGAGATTATTATAAGTAAGTATGTCATGTGCTTTTCCTTACAATGGTCCTGCGGGTCGTCGTCTTCAATTACAACTTACAGGAAAAAGAAGACGAACGAACCTCATAGAGCGTTCATCATTTCATATTTAACAACCCAATTTTCAAATAACAAGCCCCCAATAATTAGCCTTGACGTCTTGCAAGCGCTGCAGTGATATTTTGAAAGACATAACTGTTAAATAAATTATATTGGAGCCAGGCCAACACGTCAGAGGCATAAAAAGTTCGGGTACGTCGCTTTCGTGAGCCGAACCAGAGTATCATTGAACCTTCGTTGAGGAAACATAATTCTTACACTTTTCCGCAAGCGAATTGTGGAGTAACAGACCGTAGTAACAGTGAGGTTTAGTTCGTAGCCTAATTTCCATCACTTGAAGGGCCCCCGCTCTATACTCTCTGTCAATCCCCGCTCGATACAACTATTATTATTTATCTCTATCTACGCAATTTTTTAAATCTAAATCGGAACTATTCCCACCTTTCGTTTCCACGCGCTGCAACTCCTGTGTAGCCAGGATCTACAGTTAAAATCTAAATCAAAGGATTTAAAAGTTCTCCCTGTAAAACTTCAGAAGTTAAGTACTTACTAAAGATAGACTTTTCTTAGCTTCTGCTTATTATTTCACCATGGCACCACAAGCCATAAAATTGAAATCAGACTGCGTTAGTACCGTGAAAAGTCACCTGAAGAAAACAATGATTCAATAATTAATATGCTTCCCTGCTTGTTACTTTCCATTTATTAAGTGGCCATAGAAAAAACCTATCCAAATCGAATCAACGACATCTGCTGCTATTTCTGAAAATACCACTATGGTCTTTCGACTCTAATGCCAAGAGAAGAGAGAAGTATGAAATTTATAAATGAAACTGACTGAACTATCTAACTTGGAGTTACTTAACGTTCTTCTCGTATACACCAATAATGTCGAAATCCAACGTAATAAGAGATTACAGCATGTAACCATTTTATTACTCCTCCAAGCAAACATAGTAAGAACGTGTAGTTCCCGCGAAACATTGTTTTCATTGTCAACGGCCGTATTTGCAGATGCGTGCACGGTGGCGGACCGCCAAGCGTTAATAGCAATAATAACTCCGCAAAAACTCGTGCTTTGGGCAATGCACGGTTGCCAACACGCTGCCAGTTACGATCGGTTACGCAATTTAATGGAGTGGATTCCCAAATTTTCACCAGCTTCATACTACAGTCAGAAATAAATCAAACTAGATAGTTTAACGCTAGAACATTAGTACCTAAAACTATTCTGAATCGACGTTCAAATTCGAGCAAAGATTCAAGATAGGTACATATTTACAGGCCATAATTATCTAAAACGGTGAAATATTCTGTTTGGTAATAATTTTGCTTAAACAAAATTCAAGTGAACTGTATAGATACTAGTAGGTAGTCATAGATTCTAGTACTAGAATCTATGATCACTATAGACCAAAAAACGAAAAAAAAAAACGCAATTTCAATAATACATAAATCAAAAATAAACACGTTAGATGCAAAAACTTGGCCTGATCACTACCATGCAATTGTCGCCGAAGACTAGCTGGAAAACGACACATGCCAAGTTGATAGCTAAAATGATGGACACAGAGACAGGTGATCAGATAAAAATGGACAACCTTGAGTGACATGTTATTGTGATGTTGCGAGTACTAGCTTTGAACTTTCGCGTATGAGTTACTAAGAGAACGAAATTATGCAACTGAAAATTTTCCCCACAGTTCTTTGAGATATATGTACGTCAAAAATAACGGCCTTTAGAAGTCGTTACATACTATGCTACGCGATTGGGATTTTGAATCCTAAAGTTACTACGTGTACTAGTAATTTTATGGCTAAGAAGAAAAAATCATCCACTACTTTAAACTTTCACCTGGGAAAACTATGACGAAGCTTTTAAGTCTTCACAAAGCTTTAACAGACTTCTGAATTCGTCTACTGGTTGATTTTAAAATGCTTAATACGTATCCATCTACATCCATAATAAGCGTCTAGCGCACGGAATCGCCTGCTATGTCCTACCAAGCTTTACTAGACAAAATGACTCAATTGCATAAGGTGAGAAACTGTATGACTTCTAAACTGAACACATGCAACAGCGCACCTTGGACGATCATTTCTTTCCATCAGATGAGATGCAGGCCAAGAATTTCCCTAACAAAACTGAACTGAAGGAATCTGACAGAATTTACATCATACATATATAATTTACATCGCAAAAAATGTAAAGCTTAAATATTCTGTAGTAAAGCTAACCAATATTGAGGTCGACCGAAGTTGTTGTCCTGAGCACGACGCTTTTTGTCGCCCGATTATTATGTCAACAGCACTATTTACATGTTCGTGTGAATGCTCTTATAAATTGCTACACATACTCAACGTTTACATTGTTACATTTCGTACTTTATCACATTTGTTGCGGTGCAGTGTAATGCAGAATTTAAACACATTAGCAAAAACATCATAAGAATAATCTTACACTGGATTTCAAGTCTTTACCATTATTTAATTAATTTTATCAGGTTTTAACGAGATACACGGTTATGTAAAGTGAAATAACCTGTATTTGCCCGACGTTTCGACCGGTGCACCGATGCCTACGCACGGACATTGCCCGCGGGCTACGCGAACTAAAGGGAGCGACGAACGTTCTACGAACGAACGAACAACGTTCGGCTTGCAAGCGAATATCAACGCAGAGCACCTTTAGACCACTCTCTTCAACAACTTCGCATTAAACTGTCTTACCTTGTAATTTGTGTGCACTCGAAACTACCAAAGTCAATGGATTTAAAAAATTGTACAGTCCACACGTCATTTTATTTTCTAATTTCCACTACACGCACATTATAATTATCGAAACAATATCCGGGTAGCACCGGCCGTGGTCACAGGCCGACTGGAGCATCGAGTGCGCGATCCGTATGGTGGGTAGAATAATCTAATTCTACCCCCATGTCCCCTGTTATTATTTTTTCTCCAAGTACCGCCTACACTACACTAATTGTGTTCTGTGAGTCGTGTCCCGATTCCGTTTTCGATTCCACTGCGAAGTCAAGCGAGATTAAAAACTAATAATAATTAAATTCCATGTTTAGAATTTAAAATGTTTTCTCATTTCAATGGCTTCACACAAAACTCTTGAATAAAAGTGGCGATCTGTAGAAATTTAATTACACCAGTGAATTTTTTGTATTTGTTGTGTACCTTTGATAAGCGGTTATCACGCCATTTTATCGATTTTCCCCCTTACATTTTGACGTCGATAAAAGTTATCACGGCGCGCATCTTAGGCCTACGGGCCCCTTCTGGAAAATGGTCCTAGATACGCCAATGTATAAAATGTATTGCATATATCACACCGTGTAGCCGTAGCCTTATATAAAATGGGTCATAAAGCTGGCGCTACAGATTCGCGTTTGTAGCGTGCATCAGTCATAATAAAATGCGAGCGTGGGCAGCGCACGCGTGGGCTCAGGCGAGCTGTAACAACTCACAACTGGAAACTGAACGAGGAAGCTAAGTTTTTCAGCTTCAATCATGAAAATTGGGATGATATTACGTCAACAGAACGCTAGAGAAAACTTGAGTGAAAGAATTAAGCCTTTAATAAAATAATACGTAAAAAATCAAAGAAATAGGAAGACGGAATCTACTTCAGCAGATGACATTCTTCTAAAAGAAGATAGAGAACATTTTGTCAAGTCTTTCAATGTTACTTTTACTATGATATTATTACCAACATTAAGTAGTTAGTCAATTTCCAACGTAGCATAAGATAATGGTTTACTTGCTGAAGTCAAATATAGGTAGGTACCTAAAGATCTTTCAAGTAGCTTCATATAGACAGAAGTAAGTTCAATGACCTACAATATACTTAACAGCGAACATAAAATTATCTATTTACGATTCTGCACCTATAATTAATTAACACAGTTGTTTCAGAGCATCCAGACAAATTGCTGCATGCTAATTCAATTTCTTTACGCCAACTTGTTCTAAAACACTTCTCTCTTCACCAAATCGTGTGAAAGATTGCATTGTTTTGACATCATGTAACTCTTCGACTGATAACTTTTTAAAAAAATAAAACCGACTTCAAATGCGTGTACACAAAAAAAAACTAAAAATTAAAAATATTGCGTATAAAAAAGTTCATCTCCAATTTTCCACCCTTGGGGATGAAATATTTTCTTCAAATTCGCATGAAACCACCCTTTTGATAATACCTATTCAACAAAAAAATAATCGTTCAAATTGATTTATAATCGGCGGAGATATTGCGTATAAAAAAGTTCATCCCCAATTTTCCACCCTTGGGGGTTGTTTTTTCTATTATTAAATTTAAATGGGACCATCCTTGAGGTATTACCTATACGCCGAAAAAAGATTTGTTCAAATCGGTTCATAATTGGCGGAGTTATCGCGTAACAAACATAGAAAAAAAAAAAACATACGGGTCGAATTGAGAACCTCCTCCTTTTTTGAAGTCGGTTGAAAATAACGTTCATTAAACAGTCGGATCGCGTCTTCTGGAGTTTTTGAGTCTAAATCGGTCGGTTGGATCAGCCGATGGCTGCAGAAGCTAATTATAGGTCTGCTATTGACTCCAGACGAATCTAGTTTTTGACAACGGCTAAAAATTGGCGAGCATCTAACGGTTTGCGGACGTCATACAAAAATGATAGTACTTTTAATTCAGGATTTAATCGCTGAGCTTTTGTTATATTAAAGTTGATGTTGTTGAGGCTTCGTTTCTTTTTTGAGAATTTTCTTCACCACATATTTTTAAACTGGTATACTAATCTAGTAGATTGAAAAGATTAACTTAGACTCAATGGAATGGCCCAGAGGTAAAAGTTATGATTCGGAGGTTCTGCGTTTGATTGCCATTTGGAACACATAACGTTAAAAATCAATAATTCTCAATTTGTTGTTAACATAACTTTAACCCGTTGGATAATTTATTCATAATTATGTATCTATGTAACCTTATCGTAACCTTAACCCAAGCTCTGTATAACTAATTTGGGTCTGGTAATAGTGAGATAGGCAAAACAATGTATACTTCCTTAACATCCAACCGAACAACCGAACCAAAGAACTTATAGCAATCTGCCATCATGGATCGTTCTCTATGCGAAATTAATAAAATCTAAATTCAGCAGAGGACATCCAAAGACCGAAGATAAAAGACTATAACCGCCTTTTGATGGCATTATTTTTGTGACGAATGGCATTTTATACGTGGAATAGTAGCAAAAAGAGCATGGTTTTATGAGTTCTTCATTAGCGAGACACAGTTCGCATGAACATTTAATTTGGCCGCAGTCCAACCATAGGTCCGCAGACTCCGCGGTCAGCGAGACGTGGTGGGACCTTCGCCACCCGAAATAATCAAACTATCTTACGGAGATCTGATTATTTACGTTTTATTTTTACAAGCGTCAATTACTGTTTCAGCGGAGAAACACAAACTACGGTTGGAGATGGAGGTGTACGGTAATCAGGAATGTTGAGGGAGAAATACAATTTAACATTTTAACGGGGCGCAAGTGTAAGAACAGTGGGGTAAGAGTATTTACTTACATAATGCTACGCTAATTAAGCAGGTAGGTACTATTATTTAGTAACTGCCAAGGAATCACTCGAGTGACTCTATTGCTGAATCAATAGCAGTTTCGTTAGGTCATCCACCAAATTGTCTAAAAAAGAAATATGATTCCGATCTTGGGAATGTTAAACCATAGGACAGATTGAACTATGACATAGGTACACCTATGGCGATTCAAGTCTGACACTAGAGCCGTGATCTCAACTCACGATGAACTTATTGAGAGTGTTATCAAATCCCGTCATTTGATGGATTCAAGATTCTTGGATCACTAGTGGTCTATTAATAAATCCATATTATGTAGAGAAAGACAAATAAATATGTAGTTGCCGTGCCATAAAACATACATACCTACCTATATACCTAGTAGTTCATAAAAATTTAAGATCGATAGGAAAGAAAGAAGGAAAATTATTGGACTACAAATTATGTAATGTGGAAATTATTGCGCAATGATTTAATTCCAATACCCGACAAAAACGATGCCACAGTCTAAACTAGCTTACTACGAGTACTTTTAGATGCTGTGACATTGCCTTTCTATTATTATAATGTCTATCTTGAAAGCTCAATGACCTTATACTACGTCACGCTGAAAACGGAAAGCTCTAATACATTACACAATATTAAATCACATGTAGATTGGGCAGTGATAAATAAATGATCCCTGGCTTAGTTAACAATAAGGTAAAATACCTGAAAACTGAAATGAATGACGACCGACTTTCACATATTGCAAACTTGAAAAATTACATTTGTAAAATAATAAATTGCTAATATTATTATATTAATCTGAATAATACAGTGACTATCATGATTCAAATGACATAGTTTCTAATGATAATCATAATTGAACAAAAGGAAAATCTGAATTTCCATCGACAGTTCCCCGTCATTGTAAATAAACATTCGTGTCTCCGTTGACCCAGTTCGTAACACAAAAATACGCAATATTCTTCGTAATTGCTGTGTTATACCAAATCATCATTTTGCATTCGTTTCCGCATCGCGACGGTTTACGTATGACGATCAGTTTTCCTGCAACATCAACTTTCAGCAATACTTTTGACTGACAACGGCTCACGCAAAGTTTTCCGAGGTTACAACTGTTATAAGCCTTCCATTCCACTAAAGATGTGCGAGATAGCTAAGCTATGCGCAAGCAAGGTTCGTAGCATTTCTAAGTGGCCAAGGACTTAGATCTTGCCCATACAAATGCTTCTATAACCCGGAACAGACTGTCCTATGGAGCCTCAGAACGAGGAGAGCTGACCTGAAATAATGGGAAATGGCTAGGAAAAATAAGAAGGAAGTTCGTAGCATTTCCAAGGTCCGTAGCTACGCGACGGATTAAGGTCAAAGGTTCGTAGCATTCGTAGCACGCAACAAAACTAAAGATAATTTCATCTCACATGGTTAAAAAGTACCACTCGTTTTAACAAACTAATAAGCACTTCGTAGAATCTAAGCTAGTTATAACAGTCACTTTAGCCTTTTGATCCATGCAAGTGACTTTTCAGGTTTCAGGGGTTTAAGGACATGCCCAGTTCTGGGTCAACACTGGGTTTGTAATTTGATCGATAGGTAATAATTTTGACTCGATTGGCGATTTGATATTAACATACTCGACGTTGACTCGTATTTTCTCGCCAAACCCAACGCCAATTTGAAATCCAAATTACCGATTATATTTTTTTCTTCCTAATATTATTTGTCACATTGGACCACATACGCTACGTCGTAACGTGCTTATGAACTCGTAGCACATCTATGGTGGAACGGTAGCCTAATTCAGAGCCGGCTTGAATCATGTAGTCACGGAAGGCTTTCATGTTTACGAAGTATGCAGCGAAGTACAAGCAAGTGGACATGAAGTTTGGCAAAATGTAACTTGACTTTTGGTTGTTATAAGCGATCACGTAAAAATCGGACTTAAAGATCTTCTAATAGGTACGAACCAATTCTAAAGTTAGTATAATGAGGTTAAAAAAATTAACGAAATGATAAACGTGCTAATGATAGAGTGGTTTACACATCATCCGTTTAGATTTATGAGGCCCTTTTTTGATGAATAAGTAGGTTTTCCATCAGAAATATTTTGTTTTCTTCTTATGTTGTATTCATCACTCATAAATAAAGTGAATTTACCCTCGCAATAAAAAAATATAGATTAGGCTTAATTTAAAATTATTTAGTTAAGTGTGTTAACGCTATTTACTTTTCATTTCGGATGTGTGACATACCTACCTATCTAAATACTTAAGTACCCACATTGAAGTCGTAAACAAACATTGAGATTTTAATGTTATAAACAATAACACAGCTGTCTAACAACAACAAAGTTTCGATGGAAACCTTGTTTATAATCCCATTAGCAACAAAGGCAGAGAACACGTAAATAGGTATGATCTCTGTATGAGTCAGAGAGAAGGACGTGCTTAGGGGAACAAAATCAATACATACAGCCTCCGGAGTGTCTGGCTATCGCCTGTCTGACGTCTTCGGCCGCAATGCGGAACCGGGAGGAAACCGTAGCTGCGGAACCACTGTTCCACGCACAACACTGATCCTTATTACCCCAACCTGACTGACACCCTCGCACTTTCATAGACAAAAGCAGGTCGCAACTTTTTTTGAGGTTAGGAAAACACCGGTAACTTCACAAGTTGAAATTAAAATGAAAACAGCGCCGCTCCGTCCAAGATGGAATGACGGGAAAATTATTCTGGAGCGGCGGACATATTGAAACTCAATACCTTCTCCAGCACGTGGTACTCTCATGTTAGTATCTAACTACATGACTTAAAAACTACGGAAAAGCGTAAATAACCAAACTTTTGGATACTTTACCGGTAAAACGGATGGAAATGATAACACCACACACTGTCACTTTTGCACGGGTATTCGAATTTCGAAAATTCAAAAAATCACTGTCGACCGGCGCGTTCGAATTCCAAATGTGGATGGAATTCGAGTGTTTTCCGTCGGTTGGTTCAGCAATGGCCGTCGCCGCGCGGGCAGGTGCGGTGTTTGAAGTGTCGGAGCGGCAGTTGGCAGTGGACTGAGGCGGGCGGCGCTTTCGTCTGCGTTCGGCTCTTTTCGGCAGACTTTAATTTTAGAATTTGGCTCTCTCCCCGGTTTTATATAGCAGTGAGTCCATCGCGTATAAAGCGTATGAGATGCGGTCGCCGTCTGTATATATATAGGAATTACGAGTTTTATTGAGTGGACTGTACATTTTTGCATTCCGCTGGGCGGATGGATGGAATTTTTGGGCGGGTGACGGTTTCTAAGACCTTTTAAAAAGACCGTGTGAAAATAATTTATGCAATCGCCTAGTTACAATCCTACATAATATTTCATTTTTACCTAACATTGGTACAACACCCACCCACCCCCATTGCAAATTGTCCTCAGGTAAAGTTTACCGGAAAATTCGACCGGAACCGGAAGTGATTGTTTCTCGATATTATGGACCAAATCTAAAGTATGGACTCTCGTAAGACACGGGCCAAAATAATTGATTGCCACTCCTCTTCTGCATTGCGCTCTTCCTGAAAAACTGACCAAGTTATAATCGGATTAATACCTTTTGAGTTAAGAGAGTAGTAAAGTTACCTACGACAGTTAAGATAATGCCTACAGACTACACATTAATATTGTAGGTGGATAGGTAACTACTTACTTAAAATTATGCTAGCTGGCATTCATGTGCCTGGCAAGCACTCGCTTGCCAGACATTCAATTTTTTGGGAATGGAGAATACAATACAAACGACAGTAACCGGTGCACAATCAAATATCGTTCTCGTGATAGTATGGATAGTTTATTTAGTATGAAAAACAAAACACCGCAAACACTGCTTATATGGAATATGATTACGATATTAAATATTCGTGCTCAGGGTACAGCACAGCAGATACATCTTTTGTTTCAAAATCATCTACTTACGAGTAGGTATCCAATCCTGTCCTGTCTTAATTATACGTAGTTTTTGCATATTGGACATTGTGCGTTCTTTACACGACTATAAGCATAGCTGGGCACCGTTAATCAAATAGTTAACTTCGTTAATCGTTAAACCGTTACTAAAAAAATTAACTTCGTTAAACGTTAAAACGTTACATTTCGGAAGATTTAACGCAAGTTAACGTTAATCGTTAATCCGTTAACACGTGATAATAAAACGAAAAAAAAATTTTGTAGGGGAGACCGGGGCTGAAAGTGCCGCGCCGGGGGTAAATTGTTCCGATGCAAAATATCTCGACAACAGAAAGAATTAGATATGTGATCGTATTATGTCGCATGTGGCCAACTGTTAGGCATTATACGAAATAATACGATCACATATCTAATTATTTCTGTTGTCGAGATATTTTGCATCGGAACAATTTACCCCCGGCACTTTCAGCCCCGGTCTCCCCTATGCAAGGTTCAAATAATTTCGAAAGCTTGTAGCGCAAACATAAAAGAGGAATAAATTCCATGCGCGATACAAGCTTTCGAAATTATTTGAACCTTGCATACCTAAGTACAATTATTTTTTTCGTTTTAGTACAACAGTAAGTATTTCAGAATAAGTAATAGGTAGCTTGTTTAAAAAAATGATTTTTTTTATAATTTTATTATACACTTTTTAGTTGTATCTCAATCTCAGAGCCTTGGTACAATTACAATACAATTTAGCACCAAAGTGCTCGAAAAGACAAATCCAACAAACCCAAACTCGATAAGTTTCCACCGTTTCGTTTAGGAATTCCTATGGCCACCTCCTGACTCCATCATCAGGACCCTGGACATCGTCTAGTACTAAAGTGCTCAAAAATACAAATCCAACGAACCCAAATTCGATGCGATTCCGCCGTTTCATTTAGGAGTTTCTATGGCCACCTCCTGACTTCGCTGGTCTGATGATAGACCAGCTCAATAACATTGCATTGTCATCGTACTTACATAAGTATACCTTTCAGCTCAATCGGTTGAGGAGAACCGGTCTTAAATTCAGTTGTAAATAAATAAATAAAATGCATTTTTTATATCGTTGCGTTGGTGATCTGGTTACAAAAACTGTTGTTTTGCGTTCTGGAAGTTCTGGAAGCCCGAACGTACTTGTCAGAACGCGTTTTTCAGCGTGTTGGCTGTATCTTTTTGGTAAATAGTAGGTACTGGATTAACGATTAACGGACTTAGGATAATTTAACGGAAGTTAACGAGTCCGTTAACATTTTTTAAAGTTAACTTAAAAGTTAATCCGTTAATAGAAATGTTAACTTCGTTAATTAACGATTAACGGATTAACGAGTTAATGCCCAGCTATGACTATAAGGTATGTGTTTTAAAACAACGCATAAAGCTCGATTCAAGCTTAAAAAAACATATAATTAGTTGAATTTATGGTTTAATTTCAGTACTTAATTAAATCCATATGAGACTTAATTGATTACGTTACAGTAATACCTACAAACATAGTCATAGTCATAAATGTTTACCTATTGTTTATTGCATCATGTTGGTACATTTGGATCTTAAATAATAATACGAGTACAGTCCCGAAACATGGCCCTGTAAGGGCATCGATCCCTGAAACACGGACTTTAGTTAGATTAAAGAAAGACACAAAACTCTAGATTACTTTTATACCCATAAAGTACTATAGTATAATTTTCCATTCGATTGAGGTCACCTTCAGTATTTAGAAGTATGTAAAACTCAGTAAAAACTCAGTAAAACTCATTTATTTCTGTAAGTAGGCTTTAAAAAAGCACTTTTACACGTCCCAGTATTAACCCTACCACTGCTTCAGGACAATAAATGGGCCAGTGCTGAGAAGAAGCAGCGCAAGAAACTCAGACACTATTGTCAGCCTCTTTTTCAAAGGTTTACAGGTTTTCAAAATACATAGTTATAAATATTTATGCGAGCTAGGCAGTTACGCATCCCAAACATTTTTATGACCGAGCACCATGTTAAAATATGCAAAAATATTCAAAATGCTAGGTGAACGCGTTCTAATAAATAATGATAAGTATTTTATGTGTCTGAAACTTCCACAAACAAACAAAAAAGTCCAACAAGTATTTTATTTTGAGAAATGTATTCTTGGAGCGTGTTTAGCGTAATCGAATGGAGTGGGCCGCCGATCAAAAAAGCTAGTTTATTGCTAAACTTTAGCCCGCGACTTGCCCGTGTGGATGGATTTCGTTCTATCACAGAAAGTATTTACATAGTAATCATCAAATAATAGTTTTATCTTAATTTTTAAAGTAAACCGCCTCAGTGATCTAGTGGTAAGACCACGCCTGACTCATTGTCAGACCCAGAGGACCCGTGTTCGATTCCCAATTTGTGTCCCAATGCATCAAAATGTTCTACTTAGTTTGGTGGATGGTGTAGGCCCTACACTGTAGGGCTTGGTGTAAGTCCACCTGGCTATTAGTGGCTATCCCTTCATCGTAGGTACCCTACCTAATTCTGATACCATAACAACAATGTTAACAGCATTGTTGTAACTCGGCAGATGAAAGGCTCTGTGGTTGAGGATTCCTTCCGGGTGATGCTCGCGTTCACCTTCGTTATCATAACTTTCCATCAGGTGAGATGCAGGCTATATAAGAAAACTATAATTCTAGAGATTCATCATCATCATCATCACCTCAGCCATAGGACGTCCACTGCTGAACATAGGCCTCCCCCAATGCTTTCCATGTTACCCGGTTGGTAGCGGCCCGCGTCCAGCGCTTTCCAGCTATTCTAGAGATTAGTTACTAACGTTTTACTTTACCTATTAAGAGAAAATAAAATGTGCTTATATGTATAAGGGCACATAATAGGTAGGTTGAAGTACGTTACATTATTATTCAATGGCAAGATGAAATCTCCACCTTTATGGGACCACAGTTGCTGAAAGAGAGCACTGCTTAGCCCGCGATAAAAGATCACGTCATAGAGAGCACCGCTTAGCCCGCGATAAAAGATCACGTCGTAATCTTCCATCAAAACTTAAATCCATAAAAAAGAACTGAATAAACCGCAGAAATAATAAAACAAGAGACAAGCTTGAATTCAAAAGGATTAGACTAGCAATAAAACTTGCAGAAGTTAACTTCCGCAAGCTGTCACCACTGTGCAAATCTTACAGATGTTAGCTTGCCACAACTATTTACACAATGGTAAACAGCTTGCAGAAGTCAACTTCTAACTAAACCTCGCTTAACATGTCGAAACTTATTTAATCGACTTGGCTTAATATACTAACGCCCTATGCTCAAAAAAAATATATAAAAAAACCAGTTAACTGTCAATGTCAGCTGCTTGTCATTTGATTGTCATGCAATGAGCTGTCAAAGCACACAAAACAAACAGCGAATCCAATTTATTATTTTGTTGATATTTATCTAGCCAATATTGTTATAGAATAGACTATTTTTAGACCAACAAACACACTTACGCCCTGCTATTATGCCCTTTTAGTATATCGCGTTGGAATTTGTTATAAATTTGAGTTTTGGTGCTATCCAATCGGTATACGATGTTCAATCCAGACATAAATGACTACCAGCTGACTTCCATCATAACCGAGTGCAGTGGAGGAGTGGCAGTGGTGTACTCTGCCCTGTACAAGCCCAGCAACCAAAATGTGGCCCTCAAGAGGTACTTCGTTGATAAAACAAAGGAGAACGCAGCTTTGATACAGGTAACAGGATGTTTGCTTTACTTCATCATTAGCATTAAAAATAAGTTTGACTCACTGCTCTGTTTACAATAGTTTTGCTTTGATTTTACTTGGTCTTGTCCAATAGCACACAAATCACCAGAATTGATTTTGACATAACATGAAAGGCATGACTTTACCTTGAACAAAAAATGACAAATACCTACCTACCAAAGAAATGTATTTTTCTTAAAAACTTTTTGTCGATTTTTTTCAGATTAGTTTTTTGAATAAAAATTGTGAAAGTTTAATTTTTATAAGTACCTGCCTACCTACCTACTTAAGATTTCTTGTTTTATTTTCAGCAAGACATATTGACAAGAAAAGAACTTCAGCATCAGAACATACTGCCGTACTTGACATCCTTTGTGCACGGCCGTGAGCTCTACGTCGTGTCTCCTCTCATGACATTCGGGTCCTGCCGAGACATACTTGACCGGTACTTCCCCGAAGGCTTGCCGGAGCTGGCTTGTGCTCTAATCCTGAGAGATGTGCTTCAGGCACTGCAGTACTTGCATAAACAACTCTATATTCACAGGTGAGAACTTATATTGTCTAGACTGACTTGTTCCTTTTGAAATGAGTTCCCCTATTTTAAGGATTAGCAACCTTTTGAATGAAACTAAAGAGTAATATTTCCAAAATTTGCTAGTATTTAAAAATTTTGTCATGTGTAATGGTATGGAAACCTTTATTATGTCCAGTTTTGTAATACTTTATTGTGTGACACATTGAAAGCTAAAGTTGCTACCTTCAACATTGTGGGTTACACAAACAATATTTTATCCTGATTGGGGTCCTGTTGCCCATTCCATGGTCATAATCCCATGACTTTCTAAGATTCTACTGTTGTAATATGTTTCAAAATTTGTAGGGGGCCAATCTAAAAAAATAACATTTCCTCTGTAGCCCAGGGACCCCGTATCATTGATATGGTGGTTGAGCTACGCGCCTGGTGTACTTATAGTTGTAAGCCGGTCGTATGTTCCAGGAGCGTGCGCGCCAGCCACGTGCTAATCGGCGCTGATGGTTGCGCGCGGCTGTCAGGGCTGCGCAGCGCCGCCAGCCTGATGGCGCGCGGCCGCCGCACGCGCCGCCTGCACCAGCTGCCGCCGCCGGATCATGCCAATGCTAACCTTATGTGGCTCAGCCCTGAGCTGTTAGAACAGGTAACTTGTAGTAGAAGTCCACAGTTGAGCAAAAATGATCTTGCAAGACTTGCAATACGAATCGTTTTCTGACAACGGCGGCAGTCGCGACTGCAGCGCGGTCAGCCTGGTGGCGCCGCCAGGTCATGCCAATGCTAATCTTATGTGTAAATGCCCCTTAAAGACTTGGTCCTGACAGCACACAATCTCGCATTGAGCACAAATGCTCCTTAATACTTCAACCATTCCAATACATTTAATCCAAGAGCACCTGAATACAAAAACAACATTTATTGTGTGGTACATGAGGAATTCCGGCATGATATTCCAGCTGTTGCTACAATGTGATCACATAAGTGACAATTTGGGGGTAATAAAAGATCTTAAAGACTGCCCTTAGGGCAGTGCCCTAATCGTCATCGCGCACGCCACCAATCTGCTTCTCAACTGCCGAAACGTCAAACCGTAAGTACTTAACGTTCTACATTACATAATTAAAATGAATCTTCCTTCCCCAGAACCTGAAAGGCTACGATGAGCGCTCAGACATCTACTCGGTGGGCGTGGTGTGTTGCGAGCTGGGCAACGGAGCGGTGCCGTTTGCGGAGGTGCCTACCACTCTGATGTTCACGGAGAAAGTGCGCGGCAGCCGTCCGCAGCTGTTGGACTGTTCCACCTTCCCGGAGCCGTGTCTGGATGACGCCGAGATGAAGAGTAAGGATTCATCATCATCATTATTCATTACAGTCACAGGACGTCCAATGCTGCACATAGACCTTCCCTTAAAATTTTCAGATTATCTAGTTGGTAGCAGCCTGCATCCAGCGTCTTCCTGCAACCATATGAACCATCTGTGCACCTTGTCGTCTTTGGGCGTCTCACGCTACCGGCATGTGGCCTCCATTCCAAAACCTTGTTGCTCCATCGGCTGTCAGTTCTTCGCCTTGCCCATCCTTCTGGCTATGAGCCGTCCGCAGCTGCTCGACTGTTCCACCTTCCCGGAGCCGTGTCTGGATGATGCCGAGATGAAAAGTAAGGACGCACTACTCAAAAGACTTTCCATCATCATCATCATATCAGCCAAAGAAAGTCCACTGCTGCACATAGACCTGCATCCAAGGTCTTCCTGCAACCTTTATAAAGTCTTCTCTCTACCTTGTGGGTGGACGTCACACGTTGCGCTTGCAGGTACTTGGCTAAATCTAGATCCCTGCTGCTTCTTCGGCCGTCAGTTCTTCGTGCTATATGCCCTAGCCATTATCACTTCAACTTCTCCATCGTTCTGGCTATGAGCTACAGGACATCCACTGCTGCACATAGGCCACTCCCAATGATTTCCAGATTAGCTGGTTGGCAGCAGCCTGCATCCAACGTCTTCCTGCAACCTTTATGTCTTCTCTCTACCTTGTGGGTGGACATCACACGTCGCGCTTGCAGGTACTTGGCCAATTCTAGATCCCTGCTGCTTTTTCGACCGTCAGTTCTACGTGCTATGTGCCCTAGCTTGTTAATCCTTCTGGCGATGAGCTAGTCAAAGGTACGGTGCCGTTCGCGGAGGTGCCTACCACTCTGATGTTCACGGAGAAAGTGCGCGGCAGCCGTCCGCAACTCCTGGACTGTTCCACCTTCCCGGAGCCGTGCTTGGACGACGCTGAGATGAAGAGTAAGGACTCATCATCATCATTATAGATTAGCCGGTTGGTAGCAGCCTGCATCCAGCGTTTTCCTGCAACTATCTGTCGATCTTGTCGTCTTTGGACGTCTCACGCTACCGGTATGTGGCCTCCATTCCAAAACCTTGCTGCTCCATCGGCTGTCAGTTCTTCGCCTTGCCCATCCTTCTGGCTATGAGCCGTCCGCAGCTGCTCGACTGTTCCACCTTCCCGGAGTCTTGCTTGGACGACGCTGAGATGAAGAGTAAGGTCGCACTACTTAAAAGACTTTCCATCATCATCATCATATCAGCCAAAGAAAGTCCACTGCTGCACATAGACCTACATCCAACGTCTTCCTGCAACCTTTATGTCTTCTCTCTACCTTGTGGGTGGACGTCACACGTTGCGCTTGCAGGTACTTGACTAAATCTAGATCCCTGCTGCTTCTTCGGCCGTCAGTTCTTCGTGCTATATGCCCTATCCATTATCACTTCAACTTCTCCATCGTTCTGGCTATGAGCTACAGGACATCCACTGCTGCACATAGGCCTCTCCCAATGATTTCCAGATTAGCTGGTTGGCAGCAGCCTGCATCCAACGTCTTCCTGCAACCTTTATGTCTTCTCTCTACCTGGTGGGTGGACATTACACGTCGCGCTTGCAGGTACTTGGCCAATTCTAGATCCCTGCTGGTTCTTCGGCCGTCAGTTCTACGTGCTATGTGCCCTAGTTTGCTAATCCTTCTGGCTATGAGCTAGTCAAAGGTACGGTACCGTTCGCGGAGGTGCCTACCACTCTGATGTTCACGGAGAAGGTGCGCGGCAGCCGTCCGCAGCTGCTGGACTGTTCCACCTTCCCGGAGCCGTGTCTGGACGACGCTGAGATGAAGAGTAAGGACTCATCATCATCATTATTCATTACAGTCACAGGACGTCCACTGCTGCACATAGGCCTCTCCCAAAGATTTCCAGATTAGCCGGTTGGTAGCAGCCTGCATCCAGCGTCCATCTTATCGTCTTTGGACGTCTCACGCTGCCGCCATGTGGCCTCCATTCCAGAACTTGCTGCTCCATCGGCCGTCAGTACTACGTGCTATGTGCCCTAGCCATTGCTACTTTAGCTTGCCCATCCTTCTGGCTCTGAGCTGGTTAACGGCGCGGTGCCGTTCGCGGAGGTGCCTACCACTCTGATGTTCACGGAGAAGGTGCGCGGCAGCCGTCCTCAACTCCTGGACTGTTCCACCTTCCCGGAGCCATGTCTGGACGACGCCGAGATGAAGAGTAAGGACGCACTACTTAAGACTTTCCATCATCATCATCATATCAGCCAAAGAAAGTCCACTGCTGCACTTAGACCTACATCCAACGTCTTCCTGCAACCTTTATGTCTTCTTTCTACCTTGTGGGTGGACGTCACACATTGCGCTTGCCAGTACTTGGCCAATTCTAGATCCCTGCTGCTTTTTCAACCGTCAGTTCTACGTGCTATGTGCCCTAGCTTGCTAATTCTTATGGCTATGAGCTGGGCAACGGCGCGGTGCCATTCTAGGAGGTTCCCACGACGCTCATGTTCACGGAGAAGGTGCGCGGCAGCCGTCCGCAGCTGTTGGACTGTTCCACCTTCCCGGAGCCATGTCTGGATGATGCCGAGATGAAGAGTAAGGACTACTGCTTTGCCTGGCCCATTCCCATTTTATTTGGGGTCGGCCCTCCTCGTCATGCGTCTCCAGGCGGCTCGGTTCTGGGTTGTCTTACCGTTAACTTGGATTTCTCATCATCATCATATCAGCCACAGGACGTCCACTGCTGCACATGGACCTCTCCCCTATGATTTTCAGATTAGTTGGTAGCAGCCTGCATCCAACGTCTTCCTGCAACCTTTATAAAGTCTTCTCTCTACCATGTGCCCTAGCCATTGCCACTTCAGCTTGTCCATCCTTCTAGCTATGAGCTGGAAAACGGCGCGGTGCCGATCGCGGAGGTGCCCACGACGCTCATGTTCACGGAGAAGGTGCGCGGCAGCGTCTTCCTGCAACCTTTATAAAATCAGCTGTTATCTTGTTTTGTGAACGTAGACGCTGCATTTACCAGTACGTGGCTAATTCCTGATCCTTGTGCCATCGGCCGTCAGTTTTAGTGTTGTGTCCTGCCCATTGTCACTTCAGCTTGCTAATGAGGCGAGCTATGACTAACTTTTATTACAACTGGTATTCCGCAGTAGATTGTTGTAATAAGGTGCGGATCCATTCCATTATATTGGTCAAGATGGGCATGCCCACATGATTACCTCGTACTTGTGACGTCACACTCACGGTCCATTAAGATGAAAAGTTCGTCTTCGAACAAAGGCCTCCTCTTAAACCTTCCACCGACTTTTATTCGCAGCCACATTCACATCCAGTTTATTCCAGCTTGTTGCCAGATGTCATCTGTCCATCTTTTAGGCGGTCTTCCTCTGCCATTGAATCGATTTCCAAGTGGCTGTAACCTCACCCTTTGTTTAGCACTGGTTGTAGCGCATTCTGGGAGTGGGTAGTCAATGCGAAAAAACGCTCAACGGTTGGAATGTGCAGGTGTCAAAATGTCCATACGGACCGGTTGTTAGTGTGGCAGAAAGTATGAACGTCAAAAAGTCCCAGTGCCAAAATGTACATTGTTACCATGGTTACAATGGTTTAGTGACAAATGGTACACATCACAAAATACAAGTACAACAAAAGGTGTGATAGATAAAATGATCAACTGATATATTGTGCTCATGAATAAATTAATAAAATTAAATGTCAAAATGTTCAATGTTCTTGTAGTCTAGTCAATAAAGTTTTTTTGGACATTTTTACCTTGATGCATTTAAACACGTGTTCACGTTAGCTATTATACAATAAGACGCTTGTTCAAATAAACCCGAAGACATTTTAACTTCAGATCATTTTAACCATTGCTCATTTCGACGTTCATACTTTTTGCCACACTAACAGCCGGTCCGTATGGACATTTTGACACCTGCACATTCCAACCGTTGAGCGTTTTTTCGCATTGACTACCCAGTCCCAGAATGTTGTAGCGTGATAATGTGTCGCAGGCATGTACAACACGGACAGCGGCGTGGGCGACAGCGCGGACGGCGTGTCGCGGCTGCGGCAGGCCTACGCCGCTCGCAAACTCAGCGATTCATTCCACCACCTCAGCGAGCTGGCGCTGCAGAGGTACACCGCCAATACTTTCAAGAACACTTTCTTACCCGAGTTAAACCCGGCCTCTTCAAGGCGAAAGTGAATAAGCTTACACGGCAGGTATGTTCCATCCTAGATATCTCACCTAACAGGTGTGGGTGACCTGGTTTGTGCTGCATAAAAAAATGTTTATAAAATACTTCAACTCCCTCTTGATGTATGCTGCCCAAATTAAAAGAAATTATTTTTTATTTTGATTTTAGTAGCTTCGAAGTCACGTACGTGTCAAGTGAACCCTGTCAGTTTATACGTACGTGACTTCGGTATGCAACCTATGGATTATTAGGGGCTTGGCCAGCTGGTAGCGGTTTGCAATTCTGCATCCAGCTACCTTATTAAGGCGTCGGTCCACTTAGTGGGTGAACGTCCCACAGTACATTGTCCGGTACGCGGCCTCCAGAACCTTGCTGCCTCAACGGCCGTCAGTTCCCATGCCCTGCCCATTGCCACTTCAGCTTGCTTCCTTGGGATATTATGTCATCGACTTTAGTTCGTTTACGGATCATTTCATTTCTGATTCGATTTCGTAAAGAAACAATGAGAACTTGATTTTTTTAATGCATAACAAGACAGGTTTTTGACCACAATCGCACCTGATATTAAGTGGGATGCAGTCTAGAAGGGTGCATATCTGCCCTGTAAGTGCCTATTCACTCTCGCCTTGAAAAGGCCCGGATTATAGTCTTCGGGAAAGGCAGGCAGCGAATTGCAGCGAAAAGCGATTGGATGGGGAGTTGTTACATGTGTTGTTATGCGACAGGGACCCTGAGAAACGGCCGTCAGCGACACAGCTACTGGCACACGCGTTCTTCCGGCAGATCCGCCGCAGCGACTACCTGCCCGGCCTGCTGGGCCGCGTCAAGCCCATCAAGCCCGACCCCAGTGAGTGCCCATGTTTGAACAAAACTACGCCTGTACCTTAACTGCCTCTGTGATCTAGACCACCTGATTCAGACGCAGTGGTTGTGATCTATACGACCTGATTAAGAACCAGTAGTTCATGAAGCCCGACCCCAGTGAGTACTCACGTTATAACAAAATTACGTCTAATTAGTCTAGCTAGACCACCTGATTCAGCCCCAGTGGCCACAATTCAACTAAGACGTTCACAACTGGACAACAGGTTCTTTTCCGTCAGGATATGAGTTGCATATGGAGCGAATTGTAAAAAAGATCCGTACCAAAGAGTGAATGACTCTTGATTCTATTCTAGCCGATGGGGACGAATTATGTGGCTATCACCACAAGATGGGTGGAGCCTGCCCTCTAAAACCCGACATTCTCCTCCAATGAAACGGAACCGCTCTGGACAAAGGCCTCCCCTAAGGATTTCCACAACGACCGGTCCTGCGTTTCCCGCGACCTTCACTAGATCATCGATCCACCGAGTGGGAGGCCCGCTTGGACGAATAAACCACTGGACAGGAAACCTACAAGATTTCTAAGGAAACACGATCAACCACTTTTTGCGGGGGGAGAGGTTTGACAATTGTCAAATAATGACATTTAGTGCTGGGAAAAGATCGTAAATTTTTATCGATAGTTATGTACATGAATGAATGAATGAACCTAACGAGATAAATGAATTATGGATTGATTTATTATTGAAAGTTTCTTTAATTAAAAGACTATAATTAATTATTGTATCGTGTTTATTATAGTGCCATTGGTAAATCATAGGTACAAATAATATTACAAATTATTCATATAGGTAGGTAACTAGGTGAAATATTTTTTTGCTGTGTTATCATTATAAAATTCGTAAAGCAATAAACAAGTAATATTCTGTTACGATCGACTGCTAACTAGCTTTTGGTCTCAACAAATGTTATAATCTGTCTCACGTCACGGACAAAAGTTTGATCAATAGCCTATTTCTATACATTTCATGAAACACAATTTGATAACATTATGACAATGTATTGCTTTGTAGCGCTTGCAGTACGGATGCACTATCTGATATTATTTAATTCTTATCTAATGTTGTTGATATTCTTATGTTTAGGTCATTCGAGAAGACCTCCCAGTACTTATTTCGGTTTTGAAGACGTCGGTATATCCTAACTTCATTGATTCCAGAGCAATTTCGCGTTTCCGCTGTAAGCTGGATATTATCTTTGGTCGAAGATGTGTACACAGGGTACCTATCCTGTTGATGAGGGGTATTTCTTTTAGGGTTTTGTGCAGAATCGCGGAATATCCTGTCTCCTTGTTTTGCTTTCATAGATCGTTTCCTGTAAGTCTTAGAGTGGGTGCTTGTGCTTCCTCCTGAATAATGAGGTCTAAATGTCTGAGATTCAGAAAGAAGTCAAGTACTTATTTCGGTTTTGAAGACGTCGGTATATCCTAACTTCATTGATTCCAGAGCAATTTCGCGTTTCCGCTGTAAGCTGGATATTATCTTTGGTCGAAGATGTGTACACAGGGTACCTATCCTGTTGATGAGGGGTATTTCTTTTAGAGTTTTGTGCAGAATCGCGGAATATCCTGTCTCCTTGTTTTGATTTCATAGATCGTTTCCTGTAAGTCTTAGAGTGGGTGCTTGTGCTTCCTCCTGAATAATGAGGTCTAAATGTCTGAGATTCAGAAAGAAGTCAAGTACTTATTTCGGTTTTGAAGACGTCGGTATATCCTAACTTCATTGATTCCAGAGCAATTTCGCGTTTCCGCTGTAAGCTGGATATTATCTTTGGTCGAAGATGTGTACACAGGGTACCTATCCTGTTGATGAGGGGTATTTCTTTTAGGGTTTTGTGCAGAATCGCGGAATATCCTGTCTCCTTGTTTTGCTTTCATAGATCGTTTCCTTTAAGTCTTAGAGTGGGTGCTTGTGCTTCCTCCTGAATAATGAGGTCTAAATGTCTGAGATTCAGAAAGAAGTCAAGTGATGCCGATAGAGTGGTTCTCATACAACCCATGGCCGCTATGTTTGCTAGGCACTATGCATGTTGTCGATATGACTCGCCCAGTTCAATTTGTTGTCAAGGGAGATGCTCAGATATTTCACCTGTGTTGGTTTTGTTTTGAAAAGTTCAGTGGCCTAATTCACTTATCTTGACAGTCAAGATCTCTGATGTTCAGAAGTCGTCCCATTGAAAAACAGTTGATGACAGGATGGACCAAATCAAGTTCCAACCACCCCGGTATTTCACTAAACGTGAGGGATGACACAGATCTAAAAGGTTCCACCTCGGTATTGCATACCGAAAATAAAACCTGTTAATAAAATAATATGTAATCGTAGTCATTTGGCGTATTTTTGTGATGATATTATTAATATTTAGATGCAATGAAAAGTTTAAATTGTATGTTCCATCTGTGTGGATCTCATCATCTTTTGTTTCATGTGACTAAAATAAAGCCAAAAAATCAATCAACATCAAAAATATTTTATTCAAATTTGACCAGTATTTTGATGTACAACATAATTATTTCAAAAAAGGTGTAATTATTACTTACATTTACTGGTGTGCTTATTTTGTGTGTTCCATCTATGTCGATCTCATCATCTTTTGTTTCATGTGACTAAAATTATCAAAACAAACAAATATATCAAAATCATAAATATTTTATTCAAATTTGACCAGTGTTTTGGCACTTATGAATGTCAAAGATAATTTAAAAAAAACCGACCAAGTGCGTGTCGGGCGGGGGCCACGCGTAATGTAGGGTTCCGTAGTTGTTGTCCGTCGTTAACACAATATATTTTAGAAGCAAGCAATTACTTCATTTAAAGTAACTTTTGTATTTTCTTCTAAGGAATTTTTATTAATTAAGTACATACATGAGTCAAATGACTATTACTCCTAAACTAACTGATGTATCTTAACCGTTATAGTTTTCCTTGGAAGTTCATAAAATAAATTATTATTATGAATTTTCCCAGATTTTTCAAGCTATCGGTTTAGTTTTTAGAGGGGACTCAAAAAATTGGCATTTTAAACTTTAATAATTTGCAAACAGATCTCTAAATGGAAAAATAGCCTTAGAAACCCCTAAGCAATTTTAAAAGACCTGTCCAACGATATCCCACACGATGAGGTAGAAGATAAAAAAAATTCACCCCCTCTTTACATGTAGGTACCTACCCCTAGATGTAAAGCAACTAGCTACCGTAATATTTTTTTTTTCAAATTTTATCTTACTGTTTTATCGGCGTGATTAATATACATACCTCCATAAAATTACAGCTCTCTAGTGCCAATAGTTTCCAAGCAAAACCTCGGACAGACAGACATAGCAAAACTATAAGGGTTCCTTGTCAGGACTACGGAACCCTAAAAAAGGTAGCCCTTTAGGGCACTTTATATGTCTCCTTATCTTTTGAGCCCTACCAGTTACACAATTTGAACCATAAATGTTTTGTGTCTACTGATATTTTGGTGAATTAGTTGACTTTTAAGATAAAATATCTAATAAAATTTGATGATGATTGTACTTACAAATTTAGGCAAATTCAATGTAGGTAAAGAATCTTTGTGCAGTTTTCTCTGTTTCGTAGAATTGGCATTGTAGCATTCTTCCGCAAAATGAATGCTACAAATGCAGTGGTTTTTAGTTGGAATCCACGTATTTTGTCTTCTGACTGCCTCTATCCACTTTCTCCTTCTTTTTGGATCCACTGGAAATCTTAAATTAATTTGAATAATTTCAGTTTCAGTTTGTTTGGTATATCGATAAACTTATCGACATTTTTCAAGCCCTTTACGTCATAAAAAATAGATGTGAATGAATGAATGAAACCTATAATCCAACCAAATTAAATATGCTACATGTTTTAAGCATTTACATGTACAATGAGTACTTTTTAAAATGACGTAATCATATTTTGTTTACATATCAAATTTTATTTATTTTACGAAAAAATAGCTACTATAATAGATTTAAAATGTACTTACGCGTGATAAGAAACATTTCTTGTGTGACCGGAATAATTTTTGCAATAAAGTACGGCGCATTTACCCATTTTTCGTGATATTTTTACTCTTCGAGAGCTCGCGTCATACTGACAAAGTGACAACCTGACAACATTTACCATGGCTAATTTAGCCTTGGTAAGTGCTAGCGGGGTAAAGACGAAAACGTCACTCGTTACGCGTCCAGTGGTTTATTCGTCCAAGGAGGCCCGCCTACAATACCTCTAATGTGACGTACTGAAGTTGCCCCGCCCCCTGCCCGTTTAGCAATTCTGCAGGCTATGTCAGTTACATAGGTCGTCATTGTTATTGAAATAAAAAAGATAAATGTTTTTGGAAATACATCTCTCATGCATAAAAGACATAACAAACTTGCTTCCATAAGGCTGTATTTTCTTTATTCCAGACGACATATCAGCGCTGCTCCTTCAACAGAAGATGTCTGAAATGGAGATTGAGAAGACGACCGAATGGGACTTCTGATGGAGAACTACACCAGAGGTATGTCTCGATGTTTACAGTGTTCCTTTGTTCTTGTAACCTTGTCGTAACTGCAAAGTTACATAAGGGAGATTTTAAGGCCTCTCGGGGCTGTGTTCTACCTCAAAACAATTAAATAATTATAAATGTACCAATGTGCCTCTAATAAATTGTCAATGTATAATAAAGATGAACTACACTGAACCCGTGACATTGACAGGGGGCGCCATCGTCAATACCGGATCTCTGGTTCCGATTTGTGCCACGTTGGAAACCATTATAGTTGAACGATGGTGGCGCCCCCCTGTCAATGTCATAGGTTCAGTGTAATTCATCTATAACCAAACGTATTATATCGTGACATCTTGTCAAAATTGAAATCCTTGTAAAATGTCAATATGACAATAGCAGGATTTTTGCCAGACATTACATTTACCAATTATTTTCTCAATTTTTATTCAATATTTAAAGCGACATAGGCGTTATAAAACAGTTTTACTCACCTATTTAAATTTTACTTTTATCTTATTAATAATAATTCTTCTTTTTAACCTGGAAGTTTAGCTGTCCACAAACTAATGTATCGCACTGTACATAGATAATAAAAATAATACAAAACTTGCCAGGAACCGTAAACATCGAGGCTATACTATAAATAAATAAAATAAATAAATAGATGTGATTAGGGTAATAAATTATATTTTAACATATTATATATTATCTAGATGACATAGATGTTGCCACTGTGATTAATAAACAAATGATTGTTTTTCTGATTATTATTTTAACTTATAGTCTTTTTCATCTAAGATGATCCGTATGACGTTTCGAGTTTGAAAGATTTAGAGATGTCACATAACTAAACCATAGCGATTTATCTATCGATTTTTTCGAAGAGTTAGTAAAACCTACTTTTAGAGAAATATTTTGTATAGGTGTTATTTAACAAAAAACATGTTTTTTTTAATTACAAATATTATTGTAACAATTTTTTATTGATAATATTCAAATTTCATAGCTTGTGTTAAAAAAAAACGATTCCTAAAAAGTACTGGTTCTGTTTCTTTAAATTAAAAACTATGAATTTATTTTCAATGCGTTTATTAAAGTCAATAATCGAAAAATATAGTTGATTTTTGTGATGTTTCTAATAACTAAGTATTCACTGCAATCGATTAATGAACCGCGGAAATAATCGATTTTATTATACAAGAAATACCCCAGCACTAAATCTGTTCCGTTTCACACATTGCGTACATTAAATAAAAATATTTTTACATCGTATTTAATTAGAATATAATCAATAGACTCAGATTTTAATATAATAATATATTTCAAGACAAGTAGTTATTTTTTTTTATTATTATTGCTAATAAAATACAAATATTTTTTCAAAAATATTCTGCATATGTAGTATGCGTAATATGGATAACCTTGAAGTGTCATACGGATCATCTTACGTGAAAAAGACTATAATATAGTTCCAAAATACTGGACTGTCCTGTCGATGACATTGACAGTGGGGCGCCACCGTCAATACCGGATCGCTGGTTCAGATTTTTGCCATGTTGGAAACCATATAGTTGAACGATGGTAGCGCCCCCCTGTCATTGAGTTTGGCGGGACAGTTCAGCGTGGGTCATCTATAACTAATCTATATATATAAAAGAAAGTCGTGTTAGTTACACCACTTATAACTAAAGAACGGCTGAACCGATTTAGCTGAAAATTGTCAGGGAGGTAGTTTAGAGCCAGGAGAAGGACATAGGATACTTTTTATCCCGTTCGAAAAAAAAAAAAGTCTGCTTATTTATTGCCATTAAGGCGGAACAAAGTTCGCCGGGTCAGCTAGTATTTTATAAATGCTTTAATAAAACGAAATATTAACGTTAGCATAAGGCAGAACAAAAATTCTAATATCATTGATTTTAATTGAATTCAAAATTAATTGCACACATTTCGCCGATTAAATTATTATCTCTGAGTTGCATGTTAAATCATAGAGTCTTTATGTTTTTAACTATTAGCTGGCCCTACGACGATAAAAAGGGTAAATTAGTAATCCATCATAATCACAAGTTGGAGACACAAAATTTAACATTTACGCGTTATGCATGAAATATTGAGTATTTAGAATAGTCTTTTTTATACATCCGTGATAAATATTTTCTGTGACTAGTCTCCCAATGAGGGCTATCGTTTTAGCGCTCACCAGTTAGCGCCACTGTAGAGTAAGGTCCTGTCACTTGCTAGTAGCGAAGACAGTGGCACCAACTGGTGAGCGCTAAAATGGTAGGAGGACTATCGCATTAGCACTCATCAAGATGGCGCCACTGTAGAGTAAGGTCCTGTCAATCGCCAGGGGTGCCAACTGTTAAGTATAAAAACGATAGCCCTCATTCCACGAGAACAAAAGCTAGTCATGTTACAGTCTACAGACCATCGGTCTATATGTTCTTGGTCGAGTGCCGTGGGTGTAGTAAAATGCGCTATATGCCTTTGGCGATAGTGTCGAATATCGCTTGAAGCCACACGGCCGCTGCGCGCGCGCCCGCGTCTTCGTCGCGCGTGTACTCGCTAGACACATACGAGGCGCGGCCCGCCCTGGAACAATATGAAATACAGGGTGAGCCGAATGTGTTTGATAAAGCAACGCTTGATTTCTCGAAAATGGTTCGAGGTAGGGCGTGGATGATGGAAAACTGTACATAATTTCATGAATGTTTAGTCACTATGGAGAGAGGGAGGCTTCACGGGACAACAGAATACTTTTTTGTTGTGTATTTTTTTTACCAAAGCAATGATTTCTATGGAACCGTTTGACGCTTGTTTAGTTTTTTTTTTACCAAAGCATTCCTATGGAACCGTATGAAGCCTATTTAGAACTGGTCGATTACGCCGTGTGAGTGTTCATGTGTTATTAAATCATAGCTTGGGTTGGGAAGTTCGAGCAAACGGGATCGAGGGTAATCCGTTTTCAGTTCGAAAGAGGTGTTTTTTCTATTGACCCGCGAGTTTAAGCAGAGGTCCTATGAAACACCGAGCATAATCCCTTTCACACTGCGTAAGTTTGAGCTCCCTTATAAGGCCTAACATATTTGCCAGGGTTGTATTATTATCTCACCTGGCGGTCATCGCAGCGGTGGCCTTAGCGCCATTATCAGCCGCTACACTAGCCGAAAGCAGCGCAGTCTTCAGATCACCCTTTATGTTCTGTTTGAGCGCTTGCGCAGCGTAGTGTAAGGTGTCCAACTGGAAACAAAGTTTAGGGATGCTGGTAGTAGAGTTTAATATTCGTGATACGTTCGATACGTTCCATTGTAAGGCTGGATGGCTAATACGATTAATAGAATGGTCAGTGTAAAAAAAAATTGCTAAACCTTCCTATAAGATTTAAAGGTTTACTAGTCTTAACAACTAATGAATGCCAAGATAATAATAGCCTAAATTATTTTAAACGTGTTTTTTGAGGTGTGTTTTCTTTTCTTTGCACAAATGATGCCATTAAAAGGTCAGAATAGTCACCCATTGGTCCACCAATGGTCGCCACTGAGCTACTAACACTACGTAACACAGATTCGTGTGTATTAAATAAGGGTTTTCGCGTATGAAAGATCCGCTAGATGGCGGGACGTGGATGTGGGGTCTGACTGCTGCGTGATTGGTGGATTTTGACATATCTATCAATGTCATGTCAAAAATAACCAATCGTGCAACAATTGGACCTTGCGTCTACGTATTGCCGCGGATACGCGAAAACCCTCATTATGTTTGTTATTTACCATCGTCCTGTCTCCGGGCTCGGCGCCTCCGTACTTGGTCATGGCCGCCATGGCGCTCTCCCATGCGGTGACCCATGATGCCAAGTCGTTTGATTTGGCGCTGAAAATTATTTACATTGTTAGTTTTAACTCTACAAAAGACAGTTTGTGAAGATGGATGTTGATTATTTTTTCAGGAACAAGTACTGAATGGAGTTTGATGAAAGTTTACAGCTTAATAAAATAATTTAATATGTAATCTTATGGCACTTGTCCACCGAAGTGTGTGATGATGCAAAATGCTGACAAAGAAGACAGAATTTGGCTTAACTTTGTCTTCATACGCCACCAAGCGATTTATAATAATAAAAGTTAAACATGCGTTGACGTGAAGTTTAGTATGGAAATATCATTTTAAAAAACTTTTTAACGCTAGTGTATCTTTTTATTAGTAAGGGTGTAAGAGTCCCAGCAGACTACAAGCTGTAATCATAGTTAAATCGATATACAACGTGTTCTTTTTGATTTCCTGGAACTCTAAGGTATTAATAAGAATGGAATGGCATTAAATTTTTTGTTTAATTAAAAAAAAATTTTCGACTTATTTTTTCATACGAAATTATTTAAAAACTTAATTTTTCACTGAAATAATTCATAATTTACATACACTTATCAATAAAAAGTCTGCACAAAAAGACTAGGTGACAATTTTGAAAAAAAAAAAACTAGATTGATGATACTATAATCTAAATCAACTAGGTATCTTCTAAATCTAGAATCCACAATATCTTCAAAAATATGCTTTTAAAAAAACATATTCCTAAGACTCTTTAACTAGTTTTTATTTATAGAATATACCCCTAAAATTTCCGGAAAACAAATGGAACACGTTGTATTAATCAGTACGATCAAGCATGAAAGTACGCCCATTACGCCGATTTGGTGTCGGCCGACTCCTCGAACAAATTAGAAGCCGACCAAACTATAGGCTGATAAAAAGTGTAATCTGCGGTTTAATAACTCACGTGGACAGAGCCTGTGAAGCAGCAGCCAGTCCCAAGCTGTAGATGCCGCCCGACGTGCCGCCCATGTCTCTCTCGGCCGCCTCCGATAAGTCCCACAGCACGCTGGCGGGCTCAGCCATGGGTGCTTCTTCCACATACGTTAAAACGGCTGAAATAAACCCGCTATAGAAACATATGAACGCGTTCACCGATCAGATCAGAGATCAATCCTGCACCGATTTTTTTTTATGCTAGTCAAGGGAGGTATTTGACCGCAATCGGCAATTATAGCCACGATAGCCGAACGGTGAAGGGGTCGGACTGGCCGACTCGAGATCCGAGGAACGCGGGTTCGAATCCCACCGCCGCTCGACTATTGTGGTTAGCCCACTCGTAACACAAGCTTATTTAGCTTACCACGAGGGGCTAACGGGACTATTTAGTAATTGGTGCAATAAAAATTGCTAATAATCTTTTAAAAAATTTTTTTTAAAAAAACGCACCTGGTGTTAAGTGAGATGCAGTCTAGGATGGTACATATCTGCCCTGTAAGTGCCTATTCACTCCCTAGAATTACACGGATATTATGTGTCAGGAGAGCACTAAATGATACTATGTAATGTATGTATGAAAAAAGGTAATAAGGCGTTTCCCTGCTACCTTTATCAGTTCGTCGGTCCACCTTGTCGGTGGACGTTACACGCTGCGTTTTCCGGTACGTGGCCTCCACTACATGACCTTGCTGCCCCATCGCCCCTATCCATGGCCGTCAGTTCTGCGTACTATATGAACTACCCGTTGACACTTCAGCTTGCTAATCCGTCGGGCTATGTCAGCGACTTTAGTTCTTTTACAGATCTCCTCATTTCTGATACGATCTCGTAAAGAAACACTCACAAATTATAGGCTTTCGTCTTAAGGCATTGATATATTTCGGACTAACAGAGTCAGGGTCTATTTAGAAATACCTTGTGCAAACTTCTTGAGGGTGTTCCCGCAGTCCCCGTCGCCGCAGCCGGAGTCGAGCCTGTTTAACAGCGCCTCGTTCTTTTTCAACTCCCGTGCAGCTGTCGTCAGGCAGGTCCGAAGGATGTCCTGTCCTTTGGCAGAGAGGGACGGCCCTCCTGACGCTTTCTGTGAGGAAAAAAACCATTTTATTCCGATTTCTTGTATTTAGAATATACCAACATTATTTCCACACACAGTAAACTGCCCCAAAGTACACAAAGCAAGCGTTCCTTCTTATCCTGCTGTCAACTATATTCTTGAGATCGTCGGTAGGACGTTTGCAGAATAATTTTCATTCAAGAGTTCGTTTATCCATCCGCTGCGCTCCTTAGTTCTCTGACATACACGCTACTGCCACTTTAGCTTGCGAATACTCCACCTTACTGCCTTTTCTTAAAGGAGGGATTATTTTAGGTCCATCTCCGTTAGACTGGATGACCAGATCGGAAGATCGTGCCTTGAGGTATTCTTTAACCGATTGAGTCCCAGACGGCATTAATTAATGTCATAACAATTGATTATCTATTGTGTCTAGATTCGCGGAGCTTGAAGGATTAAGAAAGACCTACGTACAGTCAGCGTCAAATACTTCGTGACACACATAGTAGACAAAAAATTCGCCTTTAGGTTGTTGTCAACTTTTTAGCCACTGTCACGAACTATTTGACGCTGACTGTAAAACAGTCCCATTGACTAAAATAATAATGTAAAGCTCACCATCCTCTCGTCCGTTAACAGTTTTTGACTCAAAATGACATCAGTGCCACTGCCCCCGTTTTCCACGGAAGCCTCGCCCCCCGGCCAGGCGGGGGCATTCGTGGGGGCGTCCAAATACCCCAACCACACGTCCCCTTTATCCTTAGGGAGGTGTAGCAAACAGATTTGGAAGCCGTGCATTTCTAGCGAAGACTTCATGTGCCCAGAGTATATACGTTCTAATTTGATTTTCTTGCTGTCTGAAAAAATATTACAATAAAAGTTTCGTTAATACTTTGCTATATCGGTCTTAGTGTTCTCAAGTTATACGTTTTTTTTATGCATAACAAGGCAGGCATTTGACCACAATCGCACCAGGTGTTAAGTGGGATGCAGTCTAGGATGGTACATATCTGTTCAGTTTATTATTTAATTACCTAGATAATCCTTTATTTCCTTGCTAATGATGTTCATCTCCAGAATAGAAGTTCCCCCCAAATTGTTGATCATGGCTACCACTCTATTTCCAGGCACCAGTTTCAAGTAATCTACAATCTGAAATACACCATTAATTTTCTTTGGAGATTAAAATATACAGGGTGGAAACAATAAGTGACCTCACTCGGATTATTTCTAAACTATAAAAGATATCGAAAAACTGTTTACTGATCATGGAAGTGCTTCATGAGCTCTATCAAACGATGTCATAAAAGATTCTCGACCGTATTCACAAACATTACTATGAGGTCTCACTGTGCGCGTGGACGCACAGGGTGACACACGAACCAATCACAAAGCCTATTCAACGCTGTGCGTTCGATTTTCTGCTTCACATAAGCAATCATCGTTTGTGAATACGGGCGTATGTCTTTAGCTGCATTAGAAAATAAACTTTATTGCGGTGCAATAAGTACCTTTTCAAGGATCAATCCGACCACCTCCTTGGCGGTGCCGATTTTCTCTTTGGAAATACCCGCTTCTCCGTGCACGCCAGCCCCTAATTCCATCTCGCCGTGTGCGATTTCGAACAAAGGTGGCTGACCTTAAATGAAATGAAATATTTATTGCCAGATCAAGTAGTACAAAATAAAAGACAGACCTCCACACTAGGCATTGCCTGTCCTGTGGAGGAAGGAATCACGATTTACAAGTATTATTAGTACGTAAGCAGAAATGCAATATAAGGATACAATAAATCAAAAGATAGGTAAGGGCATTAGGAATGAGTGTTGTGCATATTGTGCTTGTGTGAAAAAGTGTAGATGTGTTGTGTGTGAGGTAAATTATTTATTACCATGGTAACCACCAAGTGTAAAGGAATCTTCAAGACCTGGATCAAGGTTCCAATGTCTTTAAGTGGGAAGGGCAAAACCTGGATTAAGCTTTCAAAAAATTGATCCTACGGTGTACTAGGGTCCTTTCCCACGGCATCCAGTTTTTCGGTTCCCTGCATTACTGAATCCCGCAAAACCAAGAAAACAGGACAGAACACACAGACCTGTGTATTCACATAGTACTATCCCGTTTTTTGTAGGTACGGGTGCGTGTTTGCAGAAAATATATTATAAAGAAAGTTGCTAGTGGGAATACATCTATTAAAACAATTCTTGTAATCAAACTGGATCCTGTATTTACTGGTCCAGTTTAATAAAAAAACACATTGGACAGTAGCACAGGCTATCTTCTTCGTTCGTTCGTTTCAGCCGAAAAACATCCACCGCTGGACAAAGGCCTCCCCCAACGATTTCCACAAAGACCGTTCCTGCGCCGCTCGCTATCTTCTTAGTTCGTTCGTTTCAACCAATCGACGTCCACTGCTGGACAAAGGCCTCCCCCAAGGCTTTCCACAATGAACGGACTTAGTAGATACATAATAATTACCCGGCAAAGAACAGGGGCTGATGCAGACTCCAAGAGTGCCCATGTACTTGACAGCCTCGGCCGCCGTGTCCCTCATTGATGTCAGGTCGGCACCTTGGGCGGCCATAGCGCCACACATCTGGGCATTAGAAGAATGTGTCATTGGTCCATCATCATCATCGTTATTTAAAGAACATTGCACCTTTCCGAAGTAAATTGGTTCAATAAAGGTTATTTTTAACACACTTCAAAAAAAGGAAGAGGCTTTCTTTCGATTGCAAGTTTTTCCAAATAAAAAGTAATGTGTCTTTTTATTTAAATATTTTATTGTTACTGCTGGATATGCCTATTTTATTCATCGATCATTCATTTTCCTTCGTTCATAATAATTTATTTGCAAGATGATGAATGTTGGTTTCATCATCGTGTGCGTCTAAAGTAATGAAAGATCGTGAAGAATGTATTTTTTCCTATGAATGCCATACCTTGAATAAGAAGACTTCGGACAACATGCCCCGACCTCCAGTCTTGTTGTGACTGGATGCGACATCTTCACCTAATATCACTCCTTCTGCCTGATAACAAGATTTAAACTTCAATGTCTGTGTACTACCATTTGTTTCATTGAAATAAATTCAAATTCAATAATTTATTATCTAGAAAACATATCACTTGACACTATATTTGGCGGTTACCCAAGAAAAAGCAACACAGTTTGTAACAAATAAAAAAGCCAAACAAAGTATGGTCAAAAGACTGAAATAACTATCCTACAGAATTAGTATATCCTGAGTGCCAAGCAACTGCACTCAGGAGAATTTGATGAGTGCTACTGACAACGCCACTCTTGTGGCGGAGTTTTGGGCTGACACTGTAGGTTTGTTGTTGACACGAAAAGAAGTAGAAGTTATGATAATACCTTGATTCCAGCCAGTTTAGCCTTTTCGATGGCCTTTCCGAAGTTCAGTCTGTCCCCAGTGTAGTTCCCGATCAAGACGAGGCAACCTCCTGAAATGAACGGGGTAATGGTCACTTTCCAGTGGCCAAGAGCTTGCTACTTCAAAAGTTTTGCCTTTAAAAAGTGGCAAGCGTGACGTCACATGGTGACACTTCTAGGACAAAATGTCCCGCGTCGTGTATCATATCGTACATAGAGATTGGTCTGGTGGCCCCCAGGATGTTGGGCTACCGATTCGAACTAACTCATGAGCTCTGATACCAATCGCACTGAAAAATAATCCTAGATACGCCAATGGAGAAGCGCGATTGTTCCCTAGTGTATCGCTGGCTGGCTTAAGTTACTTTCCATAGAAGAACAATTACTAACTTATGTTATCAGTCATTACCTTTATTATACTGGGCAAGATATGCGATGGTATACAAAACGTTGCCGGTTGGTGGGGAAGCGAATATACCGCCGGCTATGGACCCATCCAGCATTCCTAATCCGACGAAACCTGAAAGATCACAACAGAAGATTTATTAATGATCTGGAAATATCTTTTACAGCTGAACTCTTGATACGGGAGGCTCCCGGAGAATCTAGATTCGATTCAGATATGGGACATAACTTGTAAAAAAATGCTCTGCAGTTTCAGATATGGAACATAACTTGTAAAAAAAATGCTCTGCATTTTTGGAGCGAGCATGGAAAGGGGATTAGAGCCCACATGGCATACGATAGCAGAATAAGTTATTTACCTGCTGCAAAAGGCTCATGTCCTGATCCTCCACCCCCGATTAATGCAACTTTTCCAGTAACCGTCTGAAAAAGAAAACAACTGCACTGTACACTAGCAGCATATCCATCTCTACAAATACTCACTGTCGCAACATAGCATCTAAGGCTGGGCTGCACCATCTTACTTTAACTTTGACAAACGTCAAAAATGTGTCAAACTCCATACAAAAAACACCGGTTATCGTCAAAGTTACGGTCAAAGTTAGGTGGTGTAACTCAGCCTTAGTATTACGATTGCAATATGCCGTCGTCGGCAGTTATACCTGTGTTTGGACCGTGACAACTCTGTGCAACGGGTGTAAACGTAGCATGGGGTACATGGCCACCAGACCATGCAGGTTGTCGTCCACGCACGTCTCCGGCGAGTTGATGATCTTTGACGTCACTGGCTTCGCCGCCATCTTGACTGGAACACCAAAAGTAACTTCAAAATACCAAATAACTTTCAAACTGCTCCAACTTTGTGTTTCAGTATTCAAATACTTGCACAATAATGCCCAAAATTATAATAATACTCACTAGCGTTATTTATTTGCGTTATCTCTCAGAAGCAAAACATTCATAATGATAAATTATGTAATAAACATAAATTATATCACCAACAAAAAAACGAGAAAATAAACACTTGTTATCGCCAAACCAAAACATTATTCGTTCATCAACTGAATAATAATCATACTACTTACATTAACTATAAACATAATAATATTATTATTGTTGTTTACGAATCAAACTACAATCCAAATACCTTTTTTCCTAGTTAGAGTTTTATGTGATCTAGACAATATGATATTTCCTAAATATTATTTAGGTAAGTAGGTACTTATAAATAATTGAAAAAAGCGATAAGAAAATGCTATTTTAATAACGAAGTTAATGCAGTATTGTTATATGCGATAGTGCTTTAAACATTTAAGTGACTGATAGCACTCGTTTGTTTTCAACATCCTCAGGCTAAATAAAATTTAATTGACTAAACACTCACATGCCTCTCACAGGTCGTTGTATTCTGGTGTAATATTTATTAAAGCTAATAACTTAATCAGCCAATTGTAGACTATCAGATCACAAGTTATCACCAGCCTACGGCTCCGGCCCAACTCCTGGGGAGCCATAAATATCTGCGAGTGTCTTAATCTTAAAAAAAAAAACAATAGGGTTAACAAAAAATCGCTTCAGTGATAATGCCGGTAACTAATTACAGAAAGTTTAATTTGCTACCTACATTTCTTTGCGTTCATTGCCACAGGGTCAAGTGACCAGTAGGCCTAAGATGCGCGCCGTGATAAGAGGTTATCACGCCATTTTATCGATTTTGCCCATACATTTTGACGTCGATAAAAGTTATCACGGCGCGCATCTTAGGCCTACAGTACTTTTGTAATGTGCCAGATAAACTTTTAGTAGAGAGACAAAGCTTTTAAAAATCATATGACTGGTCAATAACAACAAGACTATCAGTAGACAAACAAAATGCTCTTGAGACCGATTAGGGTCAAAAAACAACAACAGTCTGTTGATGAATTGAGTCAGACCACGCACAAAAACATCCGTGTCTCAGTGAATGCATTAACTAAAGTAAATATCTTAATTGTCATCTTTGTTTACGTTGGAATTTCGATTGATTGATTTTGTGTGGCAATAAAACTGCTACCCAGGCAGACCTGTAGTCTTCTTGACTTCACAAAGCAGTAATGTAGAAATCATATTCGATATTTCGTTACAAATTCATCTCACGCCCACCAAATCGAGTCAATTACCGAACAACATAAGCTAAGATTCGCCGTAGACAACCCTCAAACTACTGATAAGTGTTATCAGGCAAAGTTTACGACCCCCTACCGGTTGATACTAGCTGTGATACTAGTCTCGCGCTGGCCCGATACTGAGATGCGCGTGTATCAAAATTATAAAAAATACATAATTTGTAAAGCTACTTAGGTAATTTACATATTTCGACATGTAACAGCGGAAACTAATAATTAAAAACTGTCAAATAAAGTTACTACTAAGTAAGTACCTACACAACAACAAAAAACTGACTTTACAAATGAGCAGGCAAGTAGGTAAAACTTTTTTTTTTTGACCGGTATATTCTAGACCTGAAACTACTTTTTGTTGGTCTACTTGCTTCGTTGCGACCTTATCTTTTAATCAGTTTTATTTTAAGATAAAGCATCGATATGACCATCATCGCCAAAATTAATAACGCCATAAAATAATTTACCTGACGTAAAATGGTTTAAGTATTTTTTTATCAAAATAAAACTTACTTTATGACATCCTTCTAGGTATGATTAGTAAAACACGTCTCCAAACATAACTCACAAACTACAGTCTACACATTTGCAACGAGACAAATAAACTCATAAACTAAACATCTCAACGAGAATACTCGCTACTTAATAGTACTCGTAGTTGTCATATTGCCAGTCTAATTACTACAGCCAACTACAACCTCCAAAGGAAGCAAAACACTGCCACTAATTTGCATTTTAAACACACGGAAAATTCATTTAAAACTTCGAACTTTTACACTCAATATTAATATTTACGTTGAAGTGTTAAGAGTTATTGTTGTTTGATACAACATAGACGTGAGACGTTGGAAGGCGTTTGTGACAATAAGTGCCACAATCGGTCAGTGCAATACAAGTCTCGGACGAATTAATCACAAGAAGTACAACTGTCTATTTTTAGACGGGGATTGATCATGCACGCGGGTTGTTCTTCAACTAGCAAGTAATAGTTCACTCCTAACTGAATTATAAACCGATTAAACCTCAAGTATAAGAGCGTTGTATGAGCAAATATAGGACGCACTAAGTAAGTGAAAAATAATATTCTATTGAAACCGAAAGCTGAAAGATTAAGCTAGGTACATCATAAATGTCGCGCTTCAGACCGGTTGTTATATTTTAAATAGGTAAGAGGACTGTTTGGATCGCAGAGGACAATTGCGAACTTAACTGATTATATTAACTATTCAAATGGGGCATTTGGTGCCCATACTCCCCACGCTCTGCATAAACGACTTGGGGACGATAATGATGTCACCAGTTCGCAAACTCAATTGACTATTTATTGATGTCAAAACTGCTAAAATCTGATTACACAGCTAATTGAAAGCATGTACAGTTAGCGTAAAAATAGTTCATGACTCCGAAAGTAGCCAATAACTTCGCAACACGTCTTTGTTACATTCGAATAGGGTTGTGTTGTCAAATTTTGGCCACTTTGGGTGTCACGAACTATTTGACGTTGACTGTACCAGTGACGTAACTATACCATTCGTGGGCCGTGGCAAGGGGCCCTTGGCGTATCTAGGGTTATTTTACAGGTGGCCCCGGGACTATCGCACTGAAGCATCGCGAGGGAGAGGATGTAGGGCCTTGGACCGGGGACCCGTGGCATTTTGCCAGCCCTGCCACCGTATAGTTACGCCACTGACTGTACGTTCAGAGTGCAGTATGGCTAACACGAAAAACTTTCGAGTTCGAATCGTTTGCGTATTCGAATCGCCATCAAAAGAATACGAAAATTGCAACAGCGCCCTTGTGAACGTGTCGTAAAGTGAACTTAGTATGAGAAATGATTGCACGAAACATATTTTGAGAATCAAAATTGTCACGTTATCGTTTAATTCAAAGGTTGAATATCGAATTATGTCGAACACGCAAACGATTCGAAGACGAAAGTTGTTCATGCTAGAGGTACAGGGTGCAAAAATAAAACGCCATATCGTTAAATATATTTTATGCAGCGTTGATAGTAAAGGTGTCAGTGACGCCGGTAAAGTTCGAAAGGCCGCCGAGCAGGCCTCGCGCGGTGCCCCAGTACTCCACGCGATAACTGCCGGCGGCAGCGTCGGTTGGTACCGTCCAGTTGATGATGACGCGACTGGTTGCTAGTAGAGTGGATTGCCGCTCCCAGGTGAAGCTGGAAGATAGTACAGATGACCTACACTGAACTGTCTTACTAAACTCATTGACAGGGGGGCGCCACCATCGTTCAGTATAGTTTCCAACATAGCAAAAATCGGAACCAGCGCTCCGGTATTGACGGTGGCGTCGTCCCCTCCTCAATGTCACGGGTGGGACAGTTCAGTGTATTGGGTCTATAGAGGCACAGATATATCATACTAGTGCCATCTAGTACAGATGCCTCTCATACAAAACGTCGGTTTTATTCGGGCAATTTCGGGTCGCACTACAGACGACAGCTCATCAAGCTGAACACTGCGGTATCAAAGTCAAAATTCCTTTATTTGCATGGACTATTAAAATAGTGCTTACAAATCGTCAATAAATATTAAAAATAAAAAAATTAAGCCTAATTGAAAAAAAAAATTTAAGAGTTTTGCTCTTATGCATATCTTTGTCACTGCAACGAAAATGTATAATCTGATGTGGCGTTGACTGTACTAACAACTAATTGCCAATCACGTAATTTTTACGTCCACCAACACCTTTTCTACTCTAGTGCCATTTTAGAGGGTTTTTTAACTGTAATTTACAGCCTACTACCACTTTTCCCTATGATGGTATAGTTCCCACCCAGTGTCTTACCGAGTCTCCCAGCTAGCGTCAGTGGCCACGGCTGCCCACGCGCCAAGCTCAAACCTCTGCACCTCAAAGTGGCTGGATTCCTGTCTCAGATCGTTTCGGGGGTTCGCCGCTACCTGGTAAATAAAATGTTAAGTTATGGTTATGCTTTCATAACTTGAAAGTTGAATAACCTAAAAAGATTCTAGGTCTGATTCCTAAATGTACTACGCGCAGGCTCATATCGGTTTGGAAAAAAAAGAATTATTTAGTATGTGGAAAATACTGAAAACACACCACAAATGTACAGTACAGAGGATAGAGAATTAGAGACAAAGGCAATGCAAACTTATGCATCTCATACAAACAAACGACCCAGTTTAATTAATTCGTTGACTGCCGAGACAATAGTTTTATTGTTCGAGAGTCACCGGTAAGCCGCGTGGTAAGCAACGTGCTCTAATAGTCGGGTCTTGGACAATATTCTTATACCTGTTAACGTACTACATGTCGTTTGATCAGGGGGCGTAAAATCAAAATTATCTTTATTTGTGTAGACTAATTAAATTAGTACTTATTAAATCTTCAAATGCTCATGGAGCCTATACATGTCTCATTATTTTCGTAGTGTGAGTTTACGTCATACGCATTCGATGTCGACTGCGTAAAAAAGCTAATGTATGACGGATTGTACAGCGCCCCTAGCGGAAACTTTCAAGAACTAAAATCTTCATATATTTTTAACGTGCCCTCTGTCCGCTGGAAGTGTAAGTACTCGTGTGTTAGGTACCTACTAAAGTCTGTTCGCCGAGAGTTGATAAATATTATGAAATGTCTTGCAATAGCGACTGTCGCTTAATTATCGCATTCTGTATGGCGGGCGTCGTTTGTCACAACGCGCACTGAGAATGGTACGAGCCACGCAGCTGTCTGTCACTTTTAGTAAATTTCTACTTTTTTGGTAGATTTGAGGCAAAGAGAACGATGATTTAGTAGTGCGAAATCGTTTAGTAGATTTTGGTAGATAATTGGTATTTTTAGAAAATTCTTATAAATGGTAGTCCAAACTTAAATTGTAACCGAGCCGAGAATCCAGGCCAAAAAAAAAAGGCCCTGGCCAAATAATCTACCAACTTTTTCATTATATCGACAAAAATAATTAGCGGGCCGCAATTTATAATGAGTTTAGAACCTCTGGTATTTTTTTATCAACTCTCGGCGTACAAACTTTATGTGGTGGTACTTACAAAGCTGACGGTGACGGTGTCCCCGCGTTGCACAGTGGGCGGCGGTTGGTCCAGCACCTGGCCGAAGCTGCGGCCGAAGCCGGCGCTGTCTGCCACCACGGGCAGGATGAGCGAGATGGTGCCGTTGCGGTTGTCTTCTGGCTCCGGCCCGGCGTCCACGTCGGAACCCTAGTGGAAACACAATGATACTTCACTACATAGTATAAAATAAAGTCGCTTATCCTATGTATGCTTAGATCTTTAAAACTACGCAACGGATTTTGATGCGGTTTTTTTAATAGGTAGAGTGATTCAAGTGGAAGGTTTATATGAATACTTAGTAATTTAGTACCCGTGCGAAGCCGGGGCGGGTCGCTTACTAGCGATACTATAGTATACTTTTACTAGTACTCTTAGGCCTGAATTCCACCAGAATGAAAGATGTTTGAATTTCCAATCTAATTTTATTTTTAATAGTTTAATCCAATCACAGAACATGATAAACGCCAATTGATTTAGCGTTGTTTGTTTTGTAATACAAAACTTGGTCTCCACTTTAAGAGCGTGACCTTCTCGAATTCTTTTTAACTGACTTCAAAAAAAGGAGGATGATCTCATTGAACTGTATGTTTTTTCACAACTCACCTCGATGGCAGCTTTGGTGAACTGAACAAACTTGTTGATGAATATGTCCAAAGTGTGAGGTCCGTAGATAGTCGACGCTGCTTCGTATCGTTGCACCTGGTGGTACAAATGTACACTAAGTAATTTTTATAAACAAGGTACACATATGCATGCAAGGTATACATGCTTAGGTATTAAGTATAAACTATACTACTCCATAGGCCCCCGGCCATGGTAGTGGGCTCTCCCAGGATCACCAGACCCCATAGACAAAGCACTATTGTCTGCGACACGGCAGCGGGTTTCGGACCAGCATTCCCCGGATCAGCTAGCTAGATCGGCTATTGACACCATTGGGCTAAATTATACCTGTCAAGTTTTGTAACTTATCTAGGAGCAGGTTTTCCAGACAGATGAAGGAAGCTGAGTTGATGTGTGGAACTGTGGATGACACGGAAGAGAGAAGCCTGTGTCAGTCGTCCTCTTAAAACCAGTTTTCTTACCTGGTACTCTTCATTAGTGACCACATAGTGTATGTACTCGTTGGTCAACGCCGACACGACGACTCTCGGCTCTATGCCGTTCCTCTCCATTTCATCTTCCACGCCCTGCCATGGTGGTGGGCTCCTCCAGAATCACCAGACCCCATAGACCAAGCACTATGGCTTTACGTGTCTGCCACAACGGCATTCCTTGGATCTCGAAGCGGTCAAGTGGATATCGTCACCATTAGTCTATTGTCGCCTGAATTACACCAGATAGTGGAGGCTAGAATGATGTGCGGGATGAGCTAAACCAGCTTACCTGGTACTCCTCATTAGTGGTCACATAGTGTATGTACTCGTTGTTTAACGCCGACACGACGACTCTCGGCTCTATGCCGTTCCTCTCCATTTCATCTTACATGCCCTGCCATGGTGGTGGGCTCACCCAGAATCACCAGACCCCATAGACAAAGTACTATTGACTACGTCACGGCAGCGGGGTTCGAACTGCGTTCCTCGGATCTCGAGTCAGCCAGTTTGGATATTGACACCATTGGGCTAAATTACACCTGTCAAGTTTCATAACTTATCTAGGAGCAGGTCTTCCAGCCAGATGAAGGAGGCTGAAATAATGTACGGAATTGCAGATTCCACGGAAGAGAGAAGGTAGCCTGTGTAAGTCGTCCTCTCAAGACCAGTTTTCTTACCTGGTACTCCTCATTAGTGGTCACATAGTGTATGTACTCGTTGGTCAACGCCGACACGACGACTCTCGGCTCAACGCCGTTCCTCTCAATACTTCACACGAGTAACTTATCTAGGGAGAAAGTCCCCCAGCCATATGCCGGAAGGAAGCCGAGATGATGAGGAAGTTAACCTATAGAAGCTGACTTTTCAAACTGCTAAACCAGTTTCCTCACCTGGTACTCCTCATTAGTGGTCACATAGTGTATGTACTCGTTGGTCAACGCCGACACAACCACTCTCGGCTCTATGCCGTTCCTCTCCATTTCGTCTTCTACAGCGGCTCGCATACGGCGTCCGGCCATTGTAGTAGGCTCGCCCGGTACGCCCAGGACAGCCAGACCTCCCAACCAGATGACGGATGCTGAGATGATGTGTGGGTGCCACGGGATAGGGAAGTTGGCCTGTTGTACAAGCAGACTTATTTTAAATAGAAAGACACGGGTCTTAACGCGACATTTATTAATGAGTTACATCATGTACTCACGACCTGCTATGCTGCAGTCAGTCAGCTTGAGACCACGGCTGCAGCCGAAACGTCAAGCCTTGGGTATGTACATTATGTAACGCATTAATAAATGTCGCGTTAAGCCCCGTGTCCTTCTATTTAAATCGAAATGGAACGCGAAAGATTAATATTCCAGACTTATTTTGTCATTGGGTTTGCAGGAGCACGACTCTAGAATCGCCAGGTCTTTAAGTCAGATGACGGAAGGCTGAGATGATGTGCCAGTGGATAAGGAAAATAGTCTTACGCCCGTATTCACAAACATTACTATGAGGTCTCACAGTGCGCGTGACCAATCACAGAGCTCTATTCAACGCTGGGCTTTCGATTTGCTGCTTCACATATGGGTTCTATGCTATGGGCTCATACTTTGGGGAAATGGTACCGATATACAAAGGGTTTTCATAGCTCAGAAAAAATGCATACGAGCTCTATGTTGTAAAGGGCCCTTTGAAACATGTAAACCATTATTTGTGAAACTAGGCATACTCACTGTTCCCGGGATGTACATACTTGAAATTTACAAATTTGTAACACAACATCCAAAATTGTTTAAAACTGCTGCTGAGGTATACCCGAGAAACACAAGGTCAGCAAATAGACTAGTATTTGACTTCTGCCCAAAAATCGCACTTTGTCATAAAAATTGTTATTCTATGTGCATTAAGGTTTATAACAAAATTCCTGAAAGATTTAAAATAGGTCCTGCAAAAGTAATGACCAGAAAGCTTAGGGAATGGCTAACCACTTCCTGCTTTTACAGTGTTCAGGAATTTCTGGACAAAAATTTGCATGTTAATGTATTTTAGCAGAATAGAGCACTTTGTATTTACAACACTATCTGTATCAACCTATTCTTTGCAAATAAATGTCTTTGTCTTTGTCATAAGCAAGCATCGTTTGTGAATACGGGCGTTGATCATAAAGGCATTTAGACTCCACTACGAAGAGCGAGATCTTTTTTAATTCTTCAAAGCAATAAACGTAAAAGCTCCCGACAAATTCTTTATTATAAGCAAAGCAAACTATTAAGATGGGAAATTCGTTTGATGAGTATGTACCTTCTCTAAACCTGAACACGGACTTAAATGTTAAGTTATAAAATGATCTGGCTCGAAGGACCAGCAAGCTACAAGCCTTACCCGGCCGGTGGCCAGCAGAATGGGTTTGGGCGCGTGACACTCCTCGTCTTCCGGCGTGGCCTCCGCCACGATATCACCGATCGTGTCCAACAGTGGGTTTCCTTGTAACGTGCCCTGGAACAAATAATCCTTTAGAGTAGGCGCACACCGTTGATTTTTCGTCGGGCAGTTGATCAGTATGGGCATAATCATGTATGGGAGTGCGCACACTACGCCGATTCGATTTGGCCGATTCTTCATACAATTTAAAATCGGGCACAACTATCGGCCAACTAAAAATCAACGGTGTGCGCCTACTCTTATTCTTCTTGTCGCTTCAACAACAAACCTACACAGTGTCAATCCACAACTCTGTTACAAGAGTGGCGTTGTAAGTAGCATTCATTAAATCTTCCTGCGTGCAGGTGTTTGGGCACGTAGGGCACGACGTCATGTGCTTCATCGATTGAGGAATACAAACCACACTTGCACTCCAAGTTTGAACCATCTGAGAATCCCCACCTGAACAGATTGTCCTTACTACGACTGACCTGCGTCCGAAGTCTATTAAAAGACTTCCAGGTAAGCCAGACTCATAACCTGGACATGAGTCCAGGTGGAAGACTCTCAGACATTGGGACGAAAGGGCAGGGAAGATCGTCATCAAAGACAGAGGACACACTTTTTTACCTACATTTCTATTGAGGAAAGTGTTGAATCGTAACATTTATTACGTACCTGTGTGATATTTAATGTGTTAGCACCATCGATGGTCCCCGACGCGAAGCTGTAGCCCATGGCTGGGTAACACCCACTCACTTGATCATCCTGTAAAATTTTACATTAATATTCGGCTAAACACAAATTTTAGAAGATAAAACATCACTATAAAATATGTCAATCAATACACTTTTTTTTTCGCTTGAAAGTCATGTTTTTCTTTTAACTACCCTCCATTTCACAGAACGCATTTAAGCGGCGCGGCACTTTACGTCACTTTCTATGCTATCAGCCACACTTCCAGCTACACATTTCCGTTTTTACTCTAACTCATCAAATGGTGATTCTTTGCGATAAAACGAGACGACATGACTGGAAATGGATAGCTGGAACTGGGGTCGATAGTACAACGACACTCGCTAAAGCGCTTTCATCTCACAGCATATTTTCATATTATTGTCGTCGGCCTCTTGGTGTAGTGGTTCGAAACAGACTACTATTCCGGAGGTTGCGGGTTCGATTCCCGCACAGTACAAACATTTGTGTGCATGAACATATTTGTTTGTATTGGACCGGGTGTTTTCTATGTATAATATATATGTATTTACAAAAAAAAAGTATTTAAGTATGTTTATATCCGTTGCCTAGTACCCATAGTACAAGCTTTGCTTAGTTTGGGACTAGAAGCGTAGTGTAAAATGTCCAAGGATATTTATTTATTGTACTCATCTCATCAGACTATTAATTTGTGTTGCATAATAGCACCTATCACAAGTACACAAGTGTGGTGCACTCACGTCGACGAAGGCCCGAGCCACGGTGTCGTAGCGCGACACGGTCTCATTAGCTGGCTGCACGAACTGGTGCACCACCGCTAGCTCGCCGCGCAATTCCTCGCCAGGTGAACTCAGTACCTCCTACAAGGAAACGGGTTACTTTTGTTAAGCAATATTATTAATTATGAAAACATACATAATTACCTCTATGGGCCTCATAAGAAGGCTCAAGGTCACGCAAAGGGCGATGGAGCGGGCTATGCTCGGAGTTTCCCTGCGTGATCGAATCAGAAATGAGGAGATCCGCAGGAGAACCAAAGTAACCGACATAGCTCGCAGAAATGCTAAAACCAAGTGGCAGTGGGCGGGGCACATAGCTCGTAGAGACGATGGCCGTTGGGGCAGGAAAGTTCTCGAGTGGCGACCACGGGCAGGCCTCCTACTAGGTGGACCGACGATCTGGTAATGGTCGCGGGAAGAGCCTGGATGCGGGCAGCGCAGGACCGTTCATTGTGGAAAACCTTGGGGGAGGCGTTTGTCCAGCAGTGGACGTCATTTGGCTGAAACGAACGAACGAACATAATTACCTACACTCGTAAAGCATGCCCTTATGGCGCGGTCAGATAAATAGCTACATCATCATCATAATCAGGTCATTAGTGAAGGAGCACAACCCCCTCTAATTTGTCTCTAGACTAAGCAAATGGATTGGCCTACACTCCCCACACTGACCTGCCAGACGAGATGGGGAGGAAAGGTAATACGAGTATATTTGTAAACCCCTCAAATGCTGTGTTTAGGAGTGGGTTCGAACAGCGGTCGAAAGTATACCTAGGACAATTTTTTAGGTAAAAATATAAATAACGCAATGATTTTTTACTTTTGAAGGCCTTCATACTTACTACAGTCTTTATTTTTTTTTATTGTTTGGAAAACAAACAGCTTTGTAGGTACTCACCAAAGCGCCTTCCAGCACAGTGTCCCCTATAATCTTCGCGCTCTCATACATATCCTCGCCAGGCCCCGAAGCGAAGCACCTCTCGCCCGAGTCACACAGCAGGAACTGGTTGTCGCAGACGTTGCCACTGAACTCGCAGACCGCGCCGCGCGTGTTGGGAGACACGTCGCCTAGGATGGATGAAAAGAAACCGGCCACTACGTCGCCCTGGGAGAAATTAAAAAGTGGATATTGAAAGAAAGAAAGAAAGAAAAAAATAAATCTTTATTTGACAACTTAATAGTAAAAAATAAATACATTCATATCATTTTAGATCACAAACATCAAAAGGAGAAAGAAAAAAGGAAAAAATAATAATAAAGTTGTCAAAAAGGCCACCCACTCAGTAACGTCTTAGCCCGTCTGCCAAGACACTGATTTTCAGTGGGCGCCTTTTTGTACGTAGGGGCATTCAATTATACAAAATAAATAAAAAAATAAAATTGCATTAAAAAAATTAAACATTATAAATTAAAATTAGTTAAAATAAAAAAAATAAAAAAATTGGAGTAAAAACGGTGCCTTGAACATTTATTTGATCCATCAGTAAGACCTAGGTACAGTCTTTCAACTGCATTGATCATTATCATAAGGTGGACCAACGACATTATAAAGGTAGTAGGACTAGGAAGGCTATGAAGATCATTGGGGGAAGGCCTATATTCAGCAGTAAACGTCCTATGGCTGAAATGGTGATGACCACTTTCGAGTGCCAGAATCTTTAGTAGCGCCATACTCGTAAGTGGATACTCAATACTTACTCAATAATTTTAATTTATTGCTCATCAGTTGGTCCCACTGTTAGGGAGTGAAAGGACCATACTCTACCTACAGTGATGCCAACTAGTGAGATTTAATACCATCACTTTCTTCACATTAATTTAGCTGGGATGGGCAACAATCATTCCCAAGCAAAACCCAATGAATTCATTGTAAAATTAGTATTGCCGTGCAAGCCGCCATCTTGTCTTACGATGCGCAGTGACGTCAGCGTGTCGCCTGTGTTACTCACCTTGCCAGGAAGAGTGCCGGGGTTGAGGATGCTCTCCATCTTCAGGGCCGCGTAGCCGAGGTTGTCGGACGAGACGAGCTGGTTAGTCATGTTTAGGCTGGTGGTGTGAACTGAGAAACACGTCAGGCAGCCGCCATCTTGTCTTACGATGCGCAGTGACGTCAGCGTGTCGCCTGTTACTCACCTTGCCAGGAAGAGTGCCGGGGTTGAGGATGCTCTCCATCTTCAGGGCCGCGTAGCCGAGGTTGTCGGACGATATGAGCTGGTTGGTCATGTTCAGGCTGGTGGTGTGGACTGAGAACCACGTCAGCACGCCGTGCAGGTTGCCATCTTGTTTCACGATGCGCAGTTGCGTCAGTGTGTCGTCTGTGTTGTTTTCATACCTGAAAGGTTGTCCTGAGTCACTATACCAAGCTATAGGTACACAAATTATTGGGCAGTTGAACTAGTTTTGTGTACCAGTACCAATGGGGAAAAGAGACTCAGAAAGAGACCGAAATATTGCTAAGGGACGATAGAAGATTCATGCATGAATTGGAACCCGGATCGAGATGGTTCAATGCTCGATACTGGATCATTGAACCTGATTCAATTCCTGATCCCAACATTGATACATTTTCCTTGCATTTATTTGGTAGAAAAAAAACCTTTACTAAATCCCGCCTATAAACACAGTGGCTCAGTAATTTATTTAGTTATTTATTTAAGGATAATACAACAATATCAGTTTGTATTAGGTACAATGTGTTTTAGTGATATTTTGTAGGCCAATTACTTGTTTATTTTTATTATTTACTTAGTTGCATTGTTGTTGTTTTATGCTTACTGTGTCATTAAAGTTTTTGTATTCTATTTTAAGTAGGTACAAGCTACTTACCTTGCTATTTCCTCTGGTGGGTTGTACTCATAAGAATAAGGAGATCTGTTCATGTGTGCGTTGGCAACTCTCGTGGTACCGTAGAAAAGTTTAGCTGGCACCATGTTCTCGTGGGCTCGAACTATACTCTGAAATACAAATAACATTAGCTCTAAAACGCGCGTGTTGAAAACTTACACTGGTTATTCGCCCTTATAACAAGTAAATAAGATCCAAATTCACTCGTATGTTACTTACTTATTTAATTAAAGTCTTGTAAAGAGCGAACGCTAATAAGCAAAAACACGCCTACCCTCGTAATTCCGCTGACGTATGCATTGAAGGTCTCACTGGAGAAGCCCAGGATGCTGACATCCAGTATGAAGTCCACCAGGTACCCTCCAGGAGTGCTGTGCGTGTGGGTACCAGTTAGGATCACGTTCCGAAGGGTATACATGTCCCCGTATAACTCTTGGAGATTGGCCACCACCTAGGAAAAATATTTTGTACATAGCCGTTATGAAGTGATTTTTGTACAGGTAAAGGTTTTAGGTGCTAAGTAGGTGTCATTATTTTGCAGGGTAGATAGTTACATTGAGAAATCTTTTTTTAAGAGATCCTTAGAAGAGTCACTGTTATAATAAGTACCTAGGTTATTTTGCAATATAACGTTCATCCACATGACTAGGTAGGTACTCATAATTAAGTGTCAGGTTTTAGTTGACAAGACTGGCTGTTTGGTAAGACCTTCATTCTGAAACGCTGCCAGAACTCCACAAGTATACATTCAAGTTAAACACTAAAGTTATGGTAGTAAATATTGTAAGAGTACCTACTGTTGGGCGATTATCACACTGCACTGCGGTCCGCGTGGCGACATATAACGAATCCCGCGCGCAAACGCGTTGTCAGTGTGTTGTGCCGCGCGTGTTTTCTATAAAAACTGAGGTACTTGCATATAATTATTAAATCTGTCGTCCCGCGTACCGCGGCGGAGCGCGGTGCAGTGTGATAATCGCCTTAGACTCCATTAAGATGAAATCAAGATCAAGATGTAAGATCAACTCGCTCACCTCTCTCCTAACAGCAAGGCCTACGGCCTGAACATCAGCCGTGACCAGCACCACCCTGGTGTCTCCTTTGGAGAAGATGAAGGCCCGCGAGAACTGCCGCGTGTGGATGCCCTGGCCTCTCTGGCCCAGCTCAGCGTAGCCCATCTAAAATGCACCATTTGTAAACGGAATAAAGTTCAGTTTTGTGTCCTCAACCCGTCTGGGCAGCAAGCATTTGGCTCTGATCAATAATAATAGTGTGTCTAATGCTTGTGTAGCTGAGACAGAATACTCTGATGATGAAGTTGTATTTTTGTTGCCATAGATAGTATTACCAGAATTACAGATCGGGTCAATTCTTGATATTTTGATTAAGATATGCCATACGACAGCTACAACAAATAACATATCAAGTTATTTAGGTACTTAGATACCAAGTCCACCAAGTGGCGTGGCACCTTGTGGCAAAACATAAGCAATCATGTGTAGGCCATGATTTTAATGGAAAATATGTATAGATCCTCCCAATTTTTCCATAACAATTATCAAGTTACGAAAAAAGATTAGAATTTACTGTTTAAGGCTGGGTTGCACCATCTTACTTTAACTTTGACAAACGTCAGAAATCTGTCACTCTCCATTCAAAAAGCACCGTTTATCGTCTTATTTACCGTTATGTTAGGTGGTGCAACCCAGCATTAGTCTTTACCAACATTACACCCTGTATAAATATTTACTTACAAAAGTAATCTCCACGCAAGGTCCAGTCATGTCCGCTATGCCGACTCCGACGTCATACAAATACGAGGTGTCTTCGGCCCCAGGGTCAGGGGTCGTGGTGGCTTCTTGCTGCTCGGTGGTGACGTCATCGGAGTCCGCCGTCACGACGAAGTAAATGACGGTGGACAGACCACCCGCGACCGCGAGACAGAGAAAGACTATAACTATTTTGCCTATTAGTGGGATCGCCATTTTGTTCTGAAAAGTATTAAGGACAGTTAAAACACTGTAAGGTCAATGGATCAATGATTGAAGAGATGAACTGTATATTCTATGCTATCTATAGTTTAGAAGAGCCTTATTTAGAGCTAGCTCCCAACTAAAATGTTAGGTAGACAGCTCATTGATCTCCAATAGGGTCTTACAAAGTCAAAAATAAATTGGGGTCTATTTTGTTTGTATCTACCTATCTTCCTTCCACATGGGCTTAGAAATTGTTTGGAGGTCTTTAGTCCACTTGCAAGACGTTTCATTTATATGGAACAATAGAACTACAAGAAAAACTACTTACCTTTTACTCTATAACTTAGAATCACTTAAGCAGCCTTCATAGATTCCTTTCGATGAAATAAAGCAATTTTCTCTACACTTCACAAAGGATGCTACTTAAATCAGGGCAACATCAATTACTTTTCCTTATATGTATGTATTTCGTTTGCACTCAAAACGTTCACAAATACTAAAGTTATTACCTAAAAACAGTACTTAATATTAAAATAAATAAAGACAACACCACCGCAACGTGCGGTAAGTGTGGAATGAGAGGATTATTAAAATTATAATTGATTGATTTAAGTGATAATAGTCATAATCCACGTTATCAAATTGCGCTGCTGATAAGATGGCCAACTGTACATTTTAGGAATTCAAATGCCTTGGTACACTACCAAGGCTACACTTTTTTATTTACAGCAAAATTTTCTAATCTTTAAAGGAATTCCGATGCAAGTACAAACAGCACATCAAGCTAAATACTGTAGTATGTATTTACAAAAAAAAAAGTATGTAAGTATGTTTATATCCGTTGTCTAGTACCCATAGTACAAGCTTTGCTTAGTTTGGGGCTAGAGGCGCGCTGTGTAAAATGTCCAAGGATATTTATTTATTTATCTTGTGAAATGGTAATACTTAGGTGATACTTGCAATAAACATATAGTCTGGTGTACTATCGACTGGACATTCAACAAAGCATGTTTGATGCATAATTAAATAAATAAATCATTTATTTGTTCAGAAACATGGTATTACAAAATGGTCAAAAAGTAATTATTCTACTGCAATAAGTTTAATTTAAACATCGAGCTATTGGAACGCTGCCACGAAATTCCGATCGACCAGCAGATCAAGCGCCGCAAGTGGAACTGGATTGGCCACACTCTCCGGAGGGATCCCGATCACATCCCCAAGCAGGCTCTGGATTGGAACCCCCAAGGAAAACGCAAACGTGGTCGCCCCAAGCAAACTTGGCGGCGCACTGTGACAGACGAGGCGAAGAAGATCGGCAAGACTTGGAGCGAGATCAAACACATAGCTCAAGACCGAACGCGATGGAGGACAGTTGTGGACGCCCTCTGCCCCATCTAGGGGACATAGGACCATAAGTCAAGTAAGTCAATAAGTTTAATTTACTGGTAGTATTTAATGTATACGGAGTATAGACTTAGGACTCAATACGTAAACGATTTCGGTATGGGGTAGAACAATACAGCTTGATCTTAATTTTTTCAGTAGACACCTACGTAAAAATATGTGTTGTGCGTGTGTGTATTTAATAATAAGAGACAATATTATTACTGGTCTACAAAATTAAACTTTTTGTGTGCTTTTCAATTAAATACTATATTATAATTAGAGATTACTGAATACTAAAACACAAATATTTTGTTTTTATTAACTCTCATTTTGAAAATATACCTAATCTAAAGATTTGACTTTTAGTACTACTATTATTTATTCTGTGCTTTTAGTACGTAAGTACTAATATGTTAGAACTTAGAGTACAAAACAATTTATTTTAAGGAACTTTCATATACATAGTTACTATAATCGCTTTGATAATCCTTTTAGTAACTGATAAATAGCTGCGTACTTAAAAGATACAAGATAAAATTATCAATGTTTTGTCGTATTCCCTAATAACATTAATTAGGCAGATAAGTATTTTCACGAGTTAAGTAATATCGTATATTATTACCTAACTACATGCCTTTTATTGTAATGTAGTAGCTATCTAGTAGTGTTGGTTCGAACGACATAAGGAAAGGATTTAGCAACCCTTAAAATAACGTGCATAGTTCATCAACGTCTTCCTACTTACTTAAAGATTAATGTCTGTATAATGTATCCTTGGACCGACTAAATATGTACCACAAAACGACTTATACTATGGCTTCAACATTCATTTCGCTTCTTGGATGTGATTTACAGAACTTTATTCTAATTTCAGTAATTAGTAATTAGGTTATGGGGGGAGAAAAAAACTTTCTTACAAAAAACAAAAAATCTTTATTATAAAAGACATTATCTTTCCAAACTGTAAATAATCAAAAAGTAGAAGTATTACAATATACATAACTTCAACTCATTATTAAAATAGGACTAGCTTAAAATTACGACACAATAAAAGTATGATTAAATTAATTATAAATAAAAAATACCAATAAACAAGGTATATTCACATCGCCACGTCAAGTAATACTTTAAGACCGCGAAACCGCCTGTGCGATGTAAACATACCTTTAGCTTTAGGGTTGCCTACGTTATTTTTTTTATTAATGGCAGGTTGGCAACCCCTGTAAAATGCCGGCTATAATAACTTAAAGCTAACTGTACAGGCTTATTATCCATTATACTACTTTGGTCTCACTTACCGCACTAATTTATTAATTGATCGTCTTCTCTGTTACATTTTAAAATTGCTAAACTATATCAAATATATTTTTAAAAATACGTATTACATAATAGTCAATAGTCGCCTAACACTTGGGTATCGAAACAATGTATTTTGCTATCACATATCAATATTAGAACAATACCTATCTAGTACCTATAGATATTATAATAACCTGCATAGTCTGTCATGCGTCTTGGCATAACGGTCTAGCTAGACCAATATTTACGCCACAAACTTTATTTGAACCTTGACTATAAATGGTATTTATGTCGGCAGAGTTCAATAAAATGAAAACAAAATACTTACATAGCTTACTCAAAATTCAGACTTGACACTTCAGTTAGTTTTCGTTTACAACACAGTCGTTGTACTGATAGTCACGATCTTGACCAAAATCTTCGAAATCTTCCATGTTCAACAGATACCGAGGATATCCTTGTAGGTATCAGTAAAGTATTTTCACGATTTTGATTTCCAAACAAGTCTAAAAGCGACCATTTCTTTGGGTTGAAGTACCATATAAAACATAACATACATATGACGAAAGGATTCATAGTAGAGGTTCAGTTAAACATCGAAAGGGTCCGAGAATATTCGTAAAATATTCTCAGATTAAGATTGTAAAAGCGGTAATTTCTTTGGTTATAAACCAAGGTTATAAAGTATAGTCACTTGATCTCGGAAAACCGTATATTATAGGTAGACGGGGTCGAAAAAGTAATTCGTATCTATCATATTAACCTTTTTAAAATATGATGTACAAACGAGAGAATGAGTAGACTAAAGGACGAAGCACACTTAACAACCCGGGAACGAATCGCAACCGTATCAACTCGAGACGGTCAGTATTCTTTGTATGAAACTCCACACTGCAACACACACTTATACACACCGTAACGTACGCCGCGCCTCCCGGCGAAAGGAGATAGGGTGTTATACCTTTCTGAGTTGATAAGTCTGCTATGACTTTAACCGCGGTTACCTAAACTCAAACGGCGATAAATTCATATTTACGTATGTAGATATTTGTAGCAATTAAGCTTTAACCACATCAACGCGTGCAAATCGCCATCGCCGGCGCGATCATTGGGAAATGACAGGTTGCGTGAACTGTCATGGGTGGTCGCTTTAACCGCACCGGCGATGGCGATCTGCACGCGTTGGTGTGGTTAAGGCTTTACAGTATATTTTCACGATTTTGTTTTATAATTTCTTTAGGTTCAAGTATAACAAGTAAATTTTTATTTTATTTTCTGATCGAAAGAGCGGGCGTCTCCTAATACAGGACCAGGTTTTCTAAACTTAAAAGGAGACTCCCAACAACTGTAAATGTGTCTTATAAGAAAATAGACATTTTGAATTTTTTGAATAAGAGAGGTCAATGAGGGCTATCGTTTTAGCGCTCACCAGTTAGCGCCACTGTAGAGTAAGGTCCTGTCACTTGCTAGTAGCGAAGACAGTGGCACCAACTGGTGAGCGCTAAAGTGGTAGGAGGACTATCGCATTTGCACTCATCAAGATGGCGCCACTGTAGAGTAAGGTCCTGTCAATCGCCAGGGGTGCCAACTGTTAAGTATAAAAACGATAGCCCTCATTACCTGACCTCGAAGGGGTCGGAGAAGCCGTGGTAGGGGTAGATGCCGCCGAGGATGTACTTGTAGTTGCCGTAGTGGTGCAGGCGGTACGTGCCTGGCTGCGTTCCCGCGGGGATGTCCCACTGTAGCTGGGCGTGGCTCGTGCCGAGGACCACGGAGTTGCGGCGCCAGATGTACCTGGAGTGGAGAATTATCGTCGTTAATGCTAATAGTTGGAAAGAGCAGTATCGGAAGCAATCGCATGGCGGGAAATTGCGCACCTAATTTCTGATATTTATGTAGGTTTACAATAGTACAACATTTTCACCACCTTATTCTCTACCATTCTTGTGCGTCTTCCTTCTTTTTTTCAAGCAAGAGCTGAAAATCAGTGTTCTGCTCATTTTAGAGCAGTGTCTACACTGAGCTCTCTGCTTTTTTGCATCGCTGCGGCACACTTATTATACCTTAGCGCGCAGGATTTTCTTTCTTACTCTTTGTAATGTACTATATGTTTCCTGCTACTCCTGTGTTTATTAATCTTACTTTTTGCTTCTTGTGTGTCAATGTGTTTTGCAAATAAACCATTTATCTATCTATCTATCTATCACCATGCGAAAGAAAGAAAAAGAAAGCCATGGCGGCAGAGTAGAATACATTTGTCACCAACCCCTACTCTTCCCGCGGGTGTCGTAAGAGGCGACTTAGGGACTACACATCAAACAGAGAACGGGCAGCAGCGCTCTCTGAAAAACATATTTTTTTTAAACTGCGATCTTCAACCCGCCTGCCAAGCGTGGGGATTATGATAAAACCCTCCTCTATGGTGGAGGAGGCTCATAGTCCAGCAGTGGACTGAAAAGGGCTGTTGATGATGATGCCCACGTTGGCCAGATGAGTTTGAAGGCCTAATATTCGCATATTAATTTCTCCCTTAGTCATGCGACATTTACGGAACTACCTATATCTATTATGTCCTATTCTACTCTGCTGGAACCACATGACTTAAATATTACTATTCATCACTCTCGTTGCCATCGGTACTATTCTTGTGTAGCCAAGATCATTAAATTAAAACCCAACCAGTGTATAGCACGTTTCTCTCCGATCTTGCAACGAAATTACCACTTCAACCTAATCAAAAGTACATACATTAAAGCTAATGACATTGATCTCACAACGAAATTACCTAATCAAAAGTACATGGAGTTTGAGGTCAAGAATCGACTTTCCCCCAGCTCGAGGGAATATAGTACTTACTGTTAATTGACAACATGTGGAAGGATAATCAACTCACTTGGTCTCCCAGTCCGCGTCAGTAGCGACGACCACCCACGCGTCGTCTTGCTCCGACACCAGCCGCTCCACCGTCCCGTAGCCGCGCCCGTGACGAAGCGAGTTACGAGGGTTGCCCGCTACCTGCAATACGATGGTATAGTTCTAAAATACTGAACTGTCCTATGCATGACATTGACAGTGGGGCGCCACCGTCAATACCGGATCGCTGGTTCCGATTTTTGCCATGTTGGAAACCATATAGTTGAACGATGGTAGCGCCCCCCTGTCATTGAGTTTGGTGGGACAGTTCAGCTTGGGTCATCTATACGGCGTCAGACATGTGTCAGGAACACAGGCAGTCCTTTAGAGTCGTGTCATGAAAAAGGTTGAAAAACACTGCTTTAGATCATGACAGTTGCAGTGATGTTTGCCATTGTCTTAAAGTTACAAATGTTAGATTTTACGGCGTCAGATAACCGTCTGGAAGATAGTCCTTTAGATCAAGACAGTTGCAGTGATTTGCAGAGCCATTGTCTTAAAGTTTCAAATGTTACCATCAATGTCGGGCAAATCAATATGCCAGCCTGAGCAACTGAGACAGATAGTCACAAAACTGTGTAATAAATTTTGTTATGTATAAAAATTGCAGTTATTGCCACCTGCCCCCCTAGACTAAACACTTCCCCTGAGCGATAATTTCCGTCCCCTTAGGTGAGAATCATCCTACCCCTGAGCGAGAATCTTCTTACCACTGGGTAAGGATCCTCCTACCCCTGGGCCAGAATTCTCACCCCTCTTCTTCAGAATCCTCTTGCCCCCTGCACGAGAAACCCCTTCTTACCGTGCGAAAATCGGTCTTCCCCGAGCGAGAATCCTACCCTCTGGGAAAAAATTCCACTCCGCGAGAAATGGTTCGCCCAGAATTCTGGAATCCCCCTCGCCTGGGCGAAAATCCTCCTCCCCAGACGTGAATCCTCTCCCCCTGCACGAGAATCCCTTTCTTACTGTGCGAAAATCGGTCTTCCCCGAGCGAGAATCCTCCCACTGGGCGAGAATCCTACCCCTTGGGTAAGAATTCTGCTCCGCGAGAATGGGCTCGCCCAGGATTCTGGAATCCCCCTCGCCTGGGCGAAAATCCGCCTCCTCAGGCGTGAAGTCTCTATTCCCTTCACCAGAATACTCTTCTTACTGTGCGAAAATCGGACTTTCCCGAGCGAGAATCCTCCTGGGCGAGAATCCTACCCTCTGGGTAAGAATTCTGCTCCGTGAGAATGGGTTCGTCCAGGATTCTGGAATCCCCTCCCCTGAGCGAGAATCTTCTCCTCTCTGGGGCGAGAATCCTCTTTCCCCCAGAGTGAGAATCCCCTTATCGCTGGCCCTTACTAGAGACCTTAACCCAGCAATACTTACAAAAGTAGCCGTAGCGGTGTCCCCGTACCCGTATCGCTTCTCGGGCTGGTGGAGGCAGTCTCCGAACTCCTTGCCCCACGGCGCCGCGTCCCACAGCACCGGCGTCACCAGCGTGATCAGCTGGCTGCTGTAGTCCGGCGGCTCCGGCCCGGGCTCGAGAGACGCGCCCTGGAAAAATCGGGTTCATTTCGTAAATCCCTATCGAGGGCTATCGATTTTGTACTTAACAGTTGATTCACATAACCCTTACTTTACTTTACAGTGACGCCATCCTGGTGAGTGCAAAAGCAATGGTCCTGCTACCGCTTTAGCCCTCACAAGTTAGCGCTAACTGGTGAGCGTTAAAATTATAGCCCTCATTAAAACATTCAGTACTTCTTACTCATGAATCACATAATAAGCCATATCAGTTGTTCTACATTTTAGGTTATGTTAAAATATTTTCGATAAGGGTACGACGAATAGGTAACGTCAGTTGAAAAATGCACTTACTGAATTTAACGCTTCAGATAGCTCCTTGTATTTGTTCAAATAAATATCCAAGGTGTGAGGTCCAAAAATCGTAGAAGCTGCTTCATATCTTTGAGCCTGAAAAAAATAACATTAACACAGTTAATGATTTACACTACAAAATAAATTATTGATAAAAATACATTTTTTTCCTTTTTTTTTTGGGGCAGGAAAGTTCTTGAGTGGCGACCACGAGCTGGAAGACGTAGCGTGGGCAGGCCTCCCACTAGGTGGACCGACGATCTGGTGAAGGTCGCGGGAGGTACCTGGATGCAAGCGGCGCAGGACCGGTCTTTGTGGAAATCCTTGGGGGAGGCCTTTGTCCAGCAGTGGACGTCTTTCGGCTGAAACGAACCAACGAACGAAAAATACATACATAGAAACACACGAAGCATAAACTGTGCCTACGACTCTTTCTGCGCCGGCGCATGGTAGCAGTTTAATTGTGAAATCGTAACAGAAACAGATGCTGTATGGATCTCCTACCTGGTATTCCTCAGGGGTTTCTATTAGTCTTATCATGTTATAGTCATTATTCATGGCATACCTGATATTCTTCTGGGGTGGTTATGTAGTCCGAATAGACATTAGACAGTCCCGCTATAACGATTTTCTCAGCACCAGTGGCCGCTAACACTCTGCGCAAGCGCCGGCCGGCCATAGTAGTAAGCTCCCCAGGCGCGGCGGCCAGCGTCACGTGACCCGCAGCTTAATACAATAGGGATAGTAACCAGGGACTTTCCTACCTGGTCAATCAGTCCAGCTCGATACTCCGATCTCGTTTCGAACTTCAGACGGCTATAGGATATCGCGTATAGGTAGCAAAGAGAAGAGCCGATGTTTGTGGTGTGCTGCCCCAGAAGGGGAAGAGTCCCAAAGGGGGAGAAGTGTGGCACACAATTCCGCACACTTCTCCCCTTGTTCGTTCAGGAAAAACCTTTGGGTTATTATGACCATGGGAAGGTGGAGAGATGTCTCCTTACCTGGTACTCCTCCGGTGTAGTAATGTAGTCCGAGTACACATTAGACAGGCCCGCTATAACGACTTTCTCAGCACCAGTAGCAGCTAACACCCTGCGCAAGCGCCGGCCGGCAATGGTAGTGATTTAACCAAGCACGTAGCTTACAGCTTGATGGTGGAAGGATATAAGAAACCTTCTTTACCTGATACTCCTCGGGGGTAGCATGTAGTACTGTTACACATTAGTCAGGCCGGTGATGACAACTCTTTTTGCGTCGGCGCATGACATCGTAACAGGCATAGATGATGACATCGTAACAGGAGATGCTGTATGGATCTCCTACCTGGTATTCCTCAGGGGTTTCTATTAGTCTTATCATATAGTCATTAGTCATGGCATACCCGCATACCTGATATTCTTCAGGAGTGGTTATGTAATCCGAATACACATTAGACAGTCCCGCTATAACGACTTTTTCAGCACCAGTAGCCGCTAACACTCTGCGTAAGCGCCGGCCGGCCATAGTAGTAAGTTCTCCGGGCGCGGCGGCCAGCGTCACGCGACCGAGGCGAGCCAACGCCACTGATACGATACTCGGCTGCCACGCGTACGGGAACTTCATCTGGGGGAGACAATTTGGACATTAACCGAGATTTTCAGCAGAGTAAATACAAATGAGTAGGTCATCTTCATAGAAACGCACCGAGCGCGGTTTGTATGTGAGCGCGCCAATACGTATGCGGCGCGCACGCACGCACTGTCAAAATTCGGCGCAACTCCCCGCTAATCCACGCAAAATTACTACGCAAAACTACAGAACTAAGCAGTATTCATATCTATACAATACTACTAGGTTGTGAAGCTCAGTCCAAGATTGCTTACATCCTACATCATCACACGGTGTGGTACGAAATTTTATATCAAGTACGAGTAAGTAGTAGATATTGCTAAAGACGAGCATTACATAATTTACACAAATATTTTAAACAACTTTTAATGCGACAAATAGCCGAACGATGTCCATGAATGGCACTGGTCTGCCATAGAGATTCCATCCCATTTAGCTAACGTTATTGAGGATATTAACCTTTTAAGAACTTACCCGTCCAGTAACGAGCAGTATGGGCTTAGGCGCTAAACTACGAACATCAGCCGGCGTGGGTTCAGCCAGGAAGTCTCTGACAGCATTCCATAGAGCATTCCCCGAGGTGGTCCCCTGGCGGAAGTCTCAAGCTACTTACCCGTCCAGTCCAGTAGCGAGCAGTATGGGCTTAGGCGCGTGGCAACGAACATCAGCCGGCGTGGGCTCAGCCAGGAAGTCTCTGACGGCATTCCATAAAGCATTCCCCGAGGTGGTCCCCTGTCGGAAGTCTCACTACTCATCCGTCCAGTAGGAATTATCAAACTACTTACCCGTCCAGTAGCGAGCAGTATGGGCTTAGGCGCGTGACAGCGGACATCAGCCGGCGTGGGTTCAGCAAGGAAGTCTCTGACTGCGTTCCACAGAGCATTCCCCGAGGTGGTCCCCTGTCGGAAGTCTCCTCTCATCCGTCCAGTAGGAATTATCAAACTACTTACCCGTCCAGTAGCGAGCAGTATGGGCTTAGGCGCGTGGCAGCGGACATCAGCTGGCGTGGGTTCAGCAAGAAAGTCTCTGACGGCATTCCACAGAGCATTCCCCGAGGTGGTCCCCTGTCGGAAGTCTCCTCTCATCCGTCCAGTAGGAATTATCAAACTACTTACCCGTCCAGTAGCGAGCAGTATGGGCTTAGGCGCGTGACAGCGGACATCAGCCGGCGTGGGTTCAGCAAGGAAGTCTCTGACTGCGTTCCACAGAGCATTCCCCGAGGTGGTCCCCTGTCGGAAGTCTCCTCTCATCCGTCCAGTAGGAATTATCAAACTACTTACCCGTCCAGTAGCGAGCAGTATGGGCTTAGGCGCGTGACAGCGGACATCAGCCGGCGTGGGTTCAGCAAGGAAGTCTCTGACAGCATTCCATAGAGCATTCCCCAAGGTGGTCCCCTGACGGAAGTCTCAAGCTACTTACCCGTCCTGTAGCGAGCAGTATAGGCTTAGGCGCGTGGCAACGAACATCAGCCGGCGTGGGTTCAGCTAGAAAGTCCCTGACTGCGTTCCACAAAGCATTCCCCGAGGTGGTACCCTGTCGGAAGTATCACCTCTCAGCCGTCCAATAACGAGCAGTATGAAGTTACTCTCCCGTCCCGTAGCGAGCAGTATAGGCTTAGGCGCATGGCAGTAGACGTCAGCCGGCGTGGGTTCAGCAAGAAAGTATCTGACTGCGTTCCATAGAGCATTCCCCGAGGTGGTCCCCTGGCGGAAGTCTCACCTCTCTCCTGTCCAGTAAAGAGCAGTAGTAAGTATCACTTACACGTCCAGTAGCGAGCAGTATGGGCTTAGGTGCGTGGCAGCGAACATCAGCTGGCGTGGGTTCAGCCAGAAAGTCCCTGACTGCGTTCCACAGAGCATTCCCCGAGGTGGTCTCCTGTCGGAAGTCTCACTACTCATCCGTCCAGTAGGAATTATCAAGTCCAATAACGAGCGGTATATGAAGCTACTTGCCCGTCCAGTAGCGAGCAGTATAGGCTTGGGCGCGTGGCAACGAACATCAGCCGGTGTGGGTTCAGCCAAGAAGTCTCTGACGGCGTTCCACAGAGCATTCCCCGAGGTGGTCCCCTGGCAGAAGTCTCATCTCTCAGCCGTCCAGTATTGAGCAGTATGAAGCTACTTACCCGTCCAGTAGCGAGCAGTATGGGCTTAGGTGCGTGGCAGCGCACATCAGCTGGCGTGGGTTCAGCAAGAAAGTCTCTGACTGCGTTCCATAGAGCATTCCCCGAGGTGGTTCCTTGTCGGAAGTCGAAGGCGCCGGGCCCGTCGGTGGTGCCGGCCGCAAAGCTGTAGCCCATGGCTGGCACGCAACCGCGGACGGTTACGTTCTGTAGAAGAACCAGATACGATCAGTGCCAGTTTTCAATTTCTTTTGAGCTTCATCACGTCTCGTCGTAAAAGTGCTTTTTTTAAGCCTATTTACAGAAATAAATGAGTTTTACTGAGTTTTTACTGAGTTTTACTTGGGGGGCACCAAAATGTGCACCAAAAATGGGGGAGTGGGGGTGGATTAGATTGCTTAGTGCATTCAATAGTCTTAATCCGGTACTAAGTGCACTAGAATGTTGTAAGAGAGAGCTAGACATGATTAAAGCGTTAACCGCAACGAAACTTTCTAAGAAAGACCTGGGCACTAATTTAGTGTACTATTCCATGGAGAATCAGTCGTGAGTCAAGCGAACTTTCATGTTTTCTATGAGAACCAGTTGGAATAAAATAAATTTTGGTGCAAACACGTAGGGTTCTTCCAAAGTCCAAACACGTTGGACTGAAATGCGACTCTTCCTCGCACTCACTCGCACACCTCACGTTCGACCCGTCCGTAGAGCATCGTGATGTCACAGCTGCCGGGTGCGCAGTTCGACCGGGTTGTATGTATACCACACAAACTGACCGTCTCAAAGGTGTCGCTGACGGGGTCGAAGGGGTGCGCTTCGTGGTCGGGCATGCGCACAAACTGGTGCACCGAGCTGATGGGCCCCGTCACGTCCTCGCCCGGCTGCTGCAGCAGTTTCTGGAAGGCCATACGTAGTAGTAGCAGAGTAAATACAAATAAGTAGGTATATCTCTTCATAGAAACGCACCGAGCGCGGTTTTTATGTGAGCGTGCCAATACGTATGCGGCGCGCACGCACACACTGACAAAATTTAGCGGGGATTAGCGGGGAGTTGCGCGAGTGCTAGTCTACGAGTGAGCTAGTGCGAGTCTACTTATGCTCGTTTTCACCATCAATCCCTGATTTTTAAGTGACGTCTATGAGAACACATAACAGGAATTTTGTTTTCAAAGGGGTCACGTAAAAATGAGGGTTTTCGCGTATGAAAAATCCGCCAGATGGCAATACGTAGACGCGAGGTCCAAATCATTTTTGACATGACATTGACAGATATTTCAAAATCCACCAATCACGCAGCAGTCAGACCCCACATCCACGTCCCGCCATCTAGCGGATCTTTCATACGCAAAAACCCTCATTGGATTGATGGTGAAAACGGGCATTAGAGTCTTTACACTTTATAGCACTTTATAGGACGCCTTCAAATTAGAGGCGTGAGAAAGCGCTGCAGTAGCGCCACTATCATGACAGTAAATTACAAAATATCAAAATTATAAACATTCAAGAACAGAATCAACCCTGTGATTGATTTGGTCGGGGTTACATTTCAACCAATCATCATCATCATTTCAGCCATAGGACGTCCACTGCTGAACATAGGCCTCCCCCAATGATTTCCGTAACGACCGGTTAGTAGCGACCTGCATCCATCGCCTTCCTGCTACCTCTATGAGGTCATCGGTCCACTTTGAGGATGGACGTCCCACGCTGCGTTTTCCGGTACGCGACCTTCACTCTAGAACCTTGCTGCCCCATCATCTATCAGTGATACGTACTATGTGCCTTACAAACTTGAGCTTGATAATCCATTGGACTATATCAGCGACTTTAGTTCGTTTAAGAGTAGGCGCACACCGTTGATTTTTTATCGGCCGACAGTTTAGTCGGGCAGTTGATCAGTATGGGCATGTATGGGAGTGCGCACACTACGCCGATTCGATTTGGCAGATTCTTCATACAAATTAAAATCGGGCACAACTATCGGCCAACTAAAAATCAACGGTGTGCGCCTACTCTTACAGGTGCTTCGATTTCAACCAATAACAAATGTGAATCTACGCTTGAGTTTGACTACTACCCGGCCAACAACCGAAGTGGTCTCGGTAAATACTCGTAAAGCATGTTCAATCTTAATCTTACCATAGCTCCTTCATAGATCCTCGTAGCAATGATCCTGGTGCTCTCGAACATATCATCGCCGGGGCCTGACGCGAAGCAGCGCTCCTTAGGCTGCTTACAGAGCAGCTTCTCTTGATCGCATACCTACGATGAAATTATTATTTTACAGATCATTTATTTCCAAATAAATACTTTAAGCTTTTAATTAAACTCCAAATGAGTTCCAAAATTACAAGTAATAGCATCTGTTCGAATACAATTTATTTTGTAGAAAATGTAAAAAAGAGTATCGCCACATTGAGGGTCATTGTACAGCTTAATTATGAGTACATCCTACTATCCTGCTAATATTATAAATGCGAAAGTTTGGATGTCTGGATGTTTGTTACTCTTTCAAGCAAAAACTACTGAACGGATTTTGTTGAAACTTTACAGTATTATTGTTTGTAACTCAGATTAACATAATATGCTATAATTTATGCAGATCTGTGACACTAAATTTCATGCGGGTGAAGCAGCGGGCAAAAGCTAGTATCGATATAAATAGAAGAAAACAGGTACCTATTTTTATTCATAATAAATTAAAACAATGCCATACATAAAGCAATAATATGCTTCATTAACTTTTGAGTTGAGTTTCCTTCATTATTGAAAATAACAAACTCACCTTACCGGAGAATTCGCATCGCGGACCCTTGATGTTGGGAGATACATCGCCGAGGTTTGTAGACGCGAACGCACACACTATGTTGCCCTGAAAGTACAAATAAAATTGTATATCAATTTCGTAGCTCATTGGATTAGCAAGCTCTCATTCCATTAAAAAAGTTAATGGAAGAGGATTTACCACCTCCACGCTATTATTTAGGGACCGCTTTAAGGTCGTGTACACACTATGCTGCAGCGGCGGTGGCACCGTCATCTCTGCGAAGTCAGTGCACTAATTTTCCTTGGATTTGTATGGCTGGTTTTAGAGTCACGCTGACGCACGCTGACCTTCAGCGCTGACAGCCGAAATGTATGAAGCGTCGACGCTGAGCGATCAGCGTCACTCAGGAACGTTCCCTTACATTACATACATATTGATCTGTTAGCGCCGACGATCAGCGAGCGGTCAGCGCGATTCTAAAACCCGCCTATGGGGACTTACACACCGCGGCGGCAGCGAGTTTTTGCACGACGGCCATATAAATCCAAGGGAAATGGCGGTGACATCGCTCCCGCAGCGGCATTGTATCTAAAAAGATTATGACGTAAGAGGATGCACCGTTTCTTACGAGGCACGATCCGTGATACGTTCTTTATTTTTTTTTGATCCGCAATATTAGTCCTTCGAGCCGGATATGAATCAGCGACCTATGGATGTACAGTCCGTGTCACGTTCTATATTTTTTGTTTCTGAGCCGCAATGTTGGTCCTTCGAGCCGGATATGAATCAGCGACCTATGGTTGTACAGACAGTCCTGTGTTAGCAGCCTTCTAAGCCCCACTGACCTTGCCAGGCGCTGTGTTGTACCCGTTGAGTGTCTTCTCCATGAGCATAAAGCTATCTAAGGCTAAAGTCTCGCGCTCCAGTCAGCCTTTCCGGCTTCGAGGGGTCCTCTCCATTCCTCTACACCAATTGTTTTTATAGAACACCTTTTCAAGCCCCACTGACCTTGCCTTCGGAGCCGCAATATTGGTCCTTCGAGCCGGATATGAATCAGCGACCTATGGTTTTACAGTCCCGTGTTAGCAGCCTTCTAAGCCCCACTGACCTTGCCGGGCGCTGTATTGTTCCCGTTGAGGGCCTTCTCCATGAGCAGCGACGCAAAGCCTACGTTGTCGGCCGACACGAGGCGGTTGGAGTTGTTCATGATCCCGGGTGACGCCAAAAGCGCTCCAGATCGTGACACGTTCTTTATTTTTTTATTTTTTTTGAGCCGCAATATTGGTCATTCGAGCCGGATATAAATCAGCAACCTATGGATGTAAGTACAGTCCGTGTCACGTTCTGTATTTTTTGTTTCTGAGCCGCAATATTGGTCCTTCGAGCTGGATATAAACCAGCGACCTATGTATGTACAGTCCATGTCACGTTCTATATTTTTTGTTTCAGAGCCGCAGTATTGGTCCTCTGAGCCGGATATGAACCAGCGACCTATGGATGTACAGTCCCGTGTTAGCAGCCTTCTAAGCCCCACTGTACCTTTCCAGGCACCGTGCTTTTTGAGCGCCTTTTCCATAAGCATGAGCTCCGTCTCAGGCTAGTCTCTCTCTCCAGTTAGCCTCTCTTTGCTTCAAGGGACCCTCCATTCCTCCACACCAATTGTTTTATAGACCATCTTTCTCAAGCCCCACTTACCTTGCCGGGCGCCGTGGCGTTCCCGTTGAGTGCCTTCTCCATGAGCAGCGAGGCGAGGCCCACGTTGTCGGCCGACACGAGGCGGTTGGAGTTGTTCATGATCACGGGTGACGCCGGCGCTCTAGATACGTGTCACGTTCTATATTTTTGGTTTCTGAGCCGCAATATTGGTCCTTCGAGCCGGATATGAACCAGCAACCTATAGATTTACAGTCCATGTCACATTCTATTTTTTTTTTCTGAGCCACAATATTGGTCCTTCGAGCCGGATATGAATCAGTGACCTATGGTCGTACAGTCCCGTATTAGCAGCCTTCCAAGCCCCACTGACCTTGCCGGGCGCCGTGGTGTTCCCGTTGAGCGCCTTCTCCATGAGCAGCGCGGCGAGGCCCACGTTGTCGGCCGACACGAGGCGGTTGGTGTTGTTCATGATCACGGGTGACGCCAAAAGCGCTCCAGATCGTGACACGTTCTGTATTTTTTTCTGCGCCGCAATATTGGTCCTTCGTCCGTGACACGTTCTTTATTTTTTCTGAGCCACAATAGTGGTCCTTCGAGCCGGATATGAACCAGCGATCTATGGTTGTACAGACAGTCCTGTGTTAGCAGCCTTCTAAGCCCCACTGTACCTTGCCGGGCGCTGTATTGTTCCCGTTGAGTGCCTTCTCCATAAGTAGCGACGCAAAGCCTACGTTGTCGGCCGACACGAGGCGGTTGGTGTTGTTCATGATCCCGGGTGACGCCAAAAGCGCTCTGAGCGCTCTTTTTTTCTAAGCCACAATATTGGTCCTTCGAGCCGGATATGAATCAGCGACCTATGGTTGTACAGTACAGTCCCGTGTTAGTACCTTGCCAGGCGCCGTGGTGTTTCCGTTGAGCGCCTTCTCCATAAGTAGCGACGCAAAGCCTACGTTGTCGGCCGACACGAGGCGGTTGGTGTTGTTCATGCTGGTCGGGTGCACCGCGAACCACTGCAGCGCGCCCAGCACCCCGCCTGATGGCGATAAGAACTTGATCTGTGCTAGAGTCTTGTCTGTGTCGTATTTGTATCTGGAAGCAAAGAGAAATTCCTTTATTTAGACTTTTTAAAAGTACTTGTACATTTTAGGGCCCTCGCCCACTGCGATAGCATCGCTACTAACGCGCGTTAGGCGCGTTTGCAACGCACTACAGAAGTGATGCCAACGTTCTCTAGCAGCGCGACTGCTTCGCTACAAAAAGTCGCCGTGGGCGAGGGCCCTTAAAAGGAAGAACAATAAGGCCTCCTGCCACATTGGCGTCTTTCGAGCATGATCTGACGATGATTATGATATTATCTGGTTTGACTACCAGCGCCCACGCAGTGTCGATATAGCACTGGCTTCGAGACCGCACAGCGCCAACACAAGTTTTTTTTTGCCAACTAGGTAAATCAACAGCGGGATGAGGGGGTTGCGTTTCTCCCTAGTAAAAACTTTATTAAAGTCTCATCTCAAGTTTTTGTCCTAATTTCGCTCTGAGACAACATTTGACAAGTGCTGAGAAGAAGCACCATTCCCCAGTGTGGCGAGTGTCGAACTGTCGACCATATCCTCCATGCTTCTTTCTAGTAAATTAGGGGGTTCGTCTAGGGGTGTCCTTCGTCTGGACATGAGCTCCCCTGGCCTACATGGTCGGCCGTAGTAAGGACAATCTGTTCAGGTAAGGCTTCTTGGATGGCTCAAACTTAGAGTGCAAGTGCGGTTTCATTCCCCAGTCGACGAAGCACATGCGTGCCCAAACAACTGCACGCAGGAAGATTTAATGAAGGCTACTGACAACGCCACTCTTGTGGCGGAGTTTTGGGCTGACGCTGTGTAGGTTTGTTGTCGACACGACAAGAAGAAGAAGAAGGGGGTTCGTGCTCCTGCAGTGAATAATAATTAAATGACCTCATAATAATATTGATGATGATGACTTAATTAACTCTTACCTAGCTCGCTCCTCCGGCGGATTCCGCAGGTATGAAGTAGGTGAGCGATTGATATTCGCGTTTAGTATTTCAATCTCTCCGTACTCCATTCTTGCTGGAGTCAGCTTATTGTGAGCTATGACTATACTCTGAAAAAAGAACATACATCGTATGTAGGTATCTAGAAAAGATTGCTCAAGGAAAATTAAAAGACTAATAAACAACAGGAAAGTGATATGAGTGAGACATGTTAAAATGTTCTTTAAGGACAACACATTAGTTTGAATATTTATTTATTCATGTGTAAAATATTTACAAATTCATTAAAACAAAGACATTTTTGAGGTTGATAATTGAATTTTGATAAGTCAACCACTCAGATCCACGTAACGATTTTTTATCTAAGTAAGTCATTAGCCTAATGTAGAAGTTAAGAATCAAGTCTAGAGGTTTACCTTATATATCCCTGCGATGTAAGCCAGAAAGGTCTCCCTCACGAAGCCCAGGATGGGCAGGTCGAAGAGGAAGTCGATCAGGAACCCGCCCGGCGTGGAATGCGTGTGGGTCCCGCTCAGGATCACGTTCTGATCATTGTAGATGTCCCCGTATCGCTTCTGCAGCCGCTTTATGACCTGAAAGGGGGATTTAATAAATAAACATAAGTCCCTATAACGCTTTTGTAGGCGCTTTAGCTTATGACCTGGAAGAGGATTTGTAAGAGCCGTTGAGTCTGCCTGCTGAGAAACTGCCTAGACTTGATAGAACAACTATTGTCCCGTTTAGGGTTTAGGAAGATCATTCCTGATCGTTGTATATCGCTTTTGCGTCTGCAAATAAAGCGTCTGCTTTATGACTCTTGAGTCTGACTGCTGGGAAACTGACTAGACTTGATATAATACTATTGTCCCGTTTAGGATCACGTTCTGGTCGTTGTATATGTCCCCGTATCACTTCTGCAGCCGCTTTATAACCTGGGAGGGGTTTTTTAAGGGTTCTTGAGTCAGACTACTGGAAAACTAACTAGACTTAATATAAAAACTATTGTCCCGCTAAGGATTACGCTGGTCGTTGTACCTATCTGTTGAAGGGAATTTAAGGGCTCTTGAGTCTGCTACTGTGAAACTCTAGTTAGTCCTCGTATCACTTCTATAGACGCTTTATGACCTGGAAGGGGATTTTGAAAGGACTCTGAGTCTGACTGCTGAGAAACTGATTAGACTTGACAGAAAAACTATTTCCCGCCCAGGTTTCAAGATCCACGTTTTGTACTTATATGTCCCCGTATCGTTTCTGCAGGCGCTATATCCCCTGCAGATTCGATAGAAAAACTCTTGTTCAAGTCGCCGGAGAGTTGCACAGCTTTCAACGGGTTAATAAGAAACGGTTTAGTGATTTAAGTTTATAATTAATTCCTCATTTCAGCATATGGCAGTCAACTGGAAATAACATTAGTATCACTTTCCCTTCTATGATCTGATCTGAGGTATCACATGACTGTTTTTGTGAACAATTTTTATATCATAAAATATCAAGTGTTTAATAATCTTAGCCTTAAAATAAAATTATTATTTGCTTCGACAAATTATAAAAATTGCTAAATTATTCAAAGAGTTACTGTTTTATTAAGTAAAATTTACATTTCATTAACAATTAATGATTGTCAGAGTCGCTAATGAGTCATTTTTTTTTTAATTCTCTGCTAAAAGATTTCATAACTACGCAGGTATTTACAAGTATGTTGTAAATTTTACGACTATGCATAGTCTTCATAGGTTAAGTGCACAGGCTTTGTTTAGACATAACTATGTTATAATAGATAGCCCGTCCCGTTAACTTATGTTAATTATTTCTAAAACAATTCTATTGTTTTAACTAACTCGAGTCGAATAGGATTTTGTTGAATGTTTCTCGTTCTGTCACTCAATGTTAGTATTTCATGGCAATCTGAATTTATTTTTTATTTATTTATTTATTTACACTTTTGCACATTCAACTGTATAGTGGCGGACTTAATGCCAGGTGGCATTATCTTTATATCATTGTTTATAGGTAACCACTGTTTGAACAATTAGGGACACTTCTCAAAATACCTACCAATGTATTAGTAGTAAACAAGTATATTAATTATCGCCTTCATAACGCTGCCACTTCCTGATAAAACGAGTTTTTGATTAATCTACTTTTCCTTAAAATACCACGAGCGCAGTTTAAATTTAATAATACATATTGTTATACTTTACGGTTATACTTATGGAGAATTACCTACCTAATCAAAAATAGGCGTTTGTTAGTCGTATACCTCGAAATCAAAAAATCCTTGTAGCTTTTCACCTATGCGCATTTCGCCGCCATATCAAAATTTCTGAATAGATTTTTATTTTTGTAGTAGGTATAATTTTTGATCGCTAATTACAATTGTCTCGTAGGTAGGTAATTCTCCTAACATTAGCATGGAGGCGCTGGTATTTTCTTCAGATATAAAGGTGCAGCATAGCGCATGCGTTTGTCGAACTGTTTGAAGTTTGCGGATATGGCAAATGTGACGCTCTCTTTCTCTCTTCTCATTCCGTGGCCCATCAGCATCCTCAGGAGAGGTTTGAAGCCAGATAGATATCATCTAGGTTCGACAATGCGATGGACAAGCATGACCAAGACTGTACTGGGCTGTCCCCTGCACGAGTGCGCCGAATGAGGGCTATCGTTTTAGCGCTCACCAGTTGGCGCCACTGTAGAGTAAGGTCCTGTCACTTGCTAGTAGCGAAGACAGTGGCGCCAGCTGGTGAGCGCTAAAGTGGTAGGAGGACTATCGCATTTGCACTCATCAAGATGGCGCCACTGTAGAGTAAGGTCCTGTCAATCGCCAGGGATGCCAACTGTTAAGTATAAAAACGATAGCCTTCATTGACCAACATCAGGGAAAGATGGTGAGCAACATCTGCCCACAACAATTCACACTCCTGACTACCACGACCACTTTGTCAAGAGGGGGAAATGAGAAGAAGATAACATCTTACAGCATTAGTGCGCTGCGCTGACTAGACGAAGGGTGGCTCACCTCTCTCCTGACTCCATGTCCCATCATAGCAGCATCAGCCGACACGAACACAAGCCTCTGGTTGGAGCCGTTGGTATCGTCTTCCAGGATGAAGGCTCGGGAGAACTGCCGCAAGTGGATGCCAGTGCCGACTTGCTCGAAGTTGGCGTAGCCCATCTGGGAAGAAGTTAAAAGTAATTAGAATATTTTGTAGTTTCCTCGCGTTCAGTATGTTCCATCTTCTCGTACGTAAGTCTTAGATACAGAACAGAAAATCTCTGTATGAATTACATTCTTCTCAATAATCATTATGCCTGAAACCTGGCCAGTCACAATGGCATCGTAAAAATAAACATTAAACATCCTAAAACGGACCATTAAAACTTGATGGTATCGGTAGGTAATAAACTGGATTGATAGGATTTTGGAATAAGCAACATAAAAGGTGAAAAAGAGTAACGCAAGATGCAAGTTTATAATATACAGTCGCTGTTTCTATGGATGGATATTTCTAATGGCCTTGCAGTCCAATATGCGAATCAGCGCAACGCAAACACGGATATTACCAGTATGTATCAGTCGAGTGGTTCAAAGTTAGACCCGTGAGTTAGGAAATCAAACAGCCAACGTCAATACCGCGAGTCGCGAGTGTTTGCTAATGAAACTCACAGGGCAAAGAAGACAGCCATTCAGTTATTATCGGCACGGTGTTGTTGTGGTTCAAGTACAGGTTTCTCTTAGTTACACTATCGCTTTGGTGAGCTGATCGACAACACGGCCCTTCTACAGTGTGCCTGCACTTCTGCGAAGGCAACACTCCCTGGCTGCTTCCAGAAGTGTTAGCAGAAGGGTTAGCAAACTCGCAATCTGTGCGCCCTACAATATTGGAGAACCCCTAAATATGTTCTAAAGTTAGCTGATGCTCTAGACTCTAGAATGACGACCTAGACCCTTCTTTTTCCCCTCCAAATTACTTTAGTACACTATTATAATGCGTGTTTGAGTGCAAAATGAACTTATTTATTGGTTTGGTTTAAAAAATGTTAAATTGACATTGTCAGCCATTATCACTGACAGAACTGGCTGTTTTCTTTTCACTTCATCTGTATGCTTTTCGCGCGATGATTTTGCTTATTGTTTCCAAGTGGTTTCGTTACGCTTACTTACCAAACACCCACATAAATGAATGCGTGTAGCTTTTGTTTCTTATTTACCAGGTTTAACAGTGGGTCTAGTCAAAACGCACTTTAAAATCGCAAACCCATCGCAAACCAGTCGCAAACAAACAAACAAATCGCAAAAGAGGTCGATAACAAAAAAGGCTTAGTCAAACGGCAAAAAATCGAATCGCAAAGCCCTACCTATCGATAATCGAAAGACTGGATTGAAATTTCCCATACAAAGGCTTAGCCAACATGCATTTAAGACTCAATCAAAATCGAATCGAATCGTAAAACCCGCCATTTTCATTGCGATTACTTAAACCCCGGTGATAAGCTTCGATTATATCGAAAACCAATAGGGTGAGTTGCACCACCTAACTTTGACCGTAACTATGACGTTAACCGGTGTTTTTTGTATGGAGTTTGACAGATTTTAGACGTTTGTCAAAGTTAAACTAAGATGGTGCAACCCACCCTAAGGCTGTTTTGACAAATCCGTATCGCGATGTCGTTTTGACAGCTAATTTGACAGCGAAGCATAGACGTAAACAGAGAGCAGAAAGAAGGAAGAAACTAATTTAAAAAAAAAAAGCTAAAAAAAGTAAAAACAATCGCAAAGTCATAGACATTTTTTAACTTTTATTCGATTTTGAATGAACTTTTATGTCGCCGCGTCGTTGGTGGTTCAATGTGCATTTTGGCTGCCATTTTCCGATCGAATCGAATTACTGGTGACGCGGCGACTGACATTAGTGAAAACTTCCTATTGGTTTGCGATGGCATTTTGACTAGACCCACAGGCATACATTGTCAGTTAAGTTCATGTTCATTCATAAGTAATTGATGGCCCTTTGGCCTGGCACCGGCCATAATAAGCAAGCATTACTACTTATAAATGCACTGGCCGTCTACAGTAATCGCACCTGTGGGTCTAGTCAAAACGCACTTTAAAATCGCAAACCCATCGCAAACCAGTCGCAAACAAACAAACAAATCGCAAAAGAGGTCGATAACAAAAAAGGCTTAGTCAAACGGCAAAAAATCGAATCGCAAAGCCCTACCTATCGATAATCGAAAGACTGGATTGAAATTTCCCATACAAAGGCTTAGCCAACATGCATTTAAGACTCAATCAAAATCGAATCGAATCGCAACACCCGCCATTTTCATTGCGATTACTTAAACCCCGGTGATCGAAAACCAATAGGGTGAGTTGCACCACCTAACTTTGACCGTAACTATGACGTTAACCGGTGTTTTTTGTATGGAGTTTGACAGATTTTAGACGTTTGTCAAAGTTAAACTAAGATGGTGCAACCCACCCTAAGGCTGTTTTGACAAATCCGTATCGCGATGTCGTTTTGACAGCTAATTTGACAGCGAAGCATAGACGTAAACAGAGAGCAGAAAGAAGGAAGAAACTAATTTTAAAAAAAAAAGCTAAAAAAAGTAAAAACAATCGCAAAGTCATAGACATTTTTTAACTTTTATTCGATTTTGTCGATATAACTTTTATGTCGCCGCGTCGTTGGTGGTTCAATGTGCATTTTGGCTGCCATTTTCCGATCGAATCGAATTACTGGTGACGCGGCGACTGACATTAGTGAAAACTTCATATTGGTTTGCGATGGCATTTTGACTAGACCCACTGCGCGAATTATAACAGAGGAAAATAATGTACCATGTCTCTGTTGTCTAATAAGTTTTTATTTAAAACTTACTTCGCAGGGTATGTACCTACCTACCATTGGACATTCTCCCCAATCTAGTCAATATTTGTGAACTACCTAAGTATAGCAAATTACCATAATATACAAAGTAACCACAAATAATGTACAGTTACCAAGAAACGTAGCATTGAACAGGTTGCCCAAGAATATTAGCAGTCGACCCTGACTGTATTCGCCAGTCGCAACTGCCGAAGCGACTGGACCTGTTAATCAGAATTCAGAATGTTCTAGAAAGGGGACACATAGTTTACTTTTGTAACTCCACTATTAACATAGCGAATTTAATTAACAAATACTTAACTATTATAGTTGTATTTTTAACCCTTAAACAATTAAAATGTGTCATAGTTTCATCAACCTTATTGAAGTTCAAAATATGGTAGCTTTTAGATAATAATATTATACTCGAAATCGTTTTAAACCTGTCATTGGTTCAAAGATTAAAATGTTAAATCGCTGGTTGAATCTAAGATTAAGTTTAAATCGAGTTTCATTTTATAATATGGTCGAAGTATAGTTAGACAGTAATTCGGATAATCACTCTCTGTCGAGACACTGTTCATTAGAGCACGGGCAAACACTCACATTTCTTTGGATTTCAAAACAATTTCATATTTTTTGACGGGATGAAAAAATAAATAAAAGTAGACAGCTCTGGCTGTCTCTTTCTTATAATACCCACCTGCCAACCCAAATGCTACTTAACAACATCAATTGCTCTCACTCTAACCAAAAGAAAAGACAAGGATGCATTGCCAAACAAAACAAAAACTCAAACCATTCAACTTCAGGTATGGTCAAAGCCTATTATTTTTTATTTTACCAAAACTTAGGCCAAGTTCAATTACCTCTCGCTCTAATGAACAACAAAAACTGAAGTTAGGTAAGTTTAGATCACTTGTGTACTCTTGGTCTAAGAGACAGTAATCACTTTTTAAACAGTGAAATCAATTTCGTCCAAGTTAACATTATCAAAAATGAAAAAATATGTAGTCCAAGACGAAAATACTTTATTTCATAAAAGGTCAAGTAAAGTCAGTAGAAGACCGCAGCGGTCAAGGCTTTACCAACAATACGTGCGCCTAGGTTTACCACACGATCGGAATTCTTCCGGATAGATTCGAAATCGAATATTTCGGACGAACGCTGTTCGAAGTTGAGAAAGTACAATATTTGAAACAATAATAATGCTGATATTTTTTTATAAATTTAGCGTTTGCTTGAAAGCTATTACATTATTTCATCAGGTTTGTTTCTGTCTTTTACTTTGCCGTTGGTTCTAGAAGATAGCGGGTCCAATGACAGTTTTACTTTCCCCCGGGACAAACTTGACCTTCATTGGTTGGGTTTTTGTGGCGGTCAAGCTGTAGATCCTGGCTACACAGGAGTTGCAGTGGTGGCCCACCACTGTTACTGATACTGGTCTGGTCATTTCTGCGCCCCTCCAGGATCTGCGCCCTGTGCCTGGGCACCGCTGGCACCGCCCTAGTTACGGCACTGGTGGTGGGAACGAGAGGTGGAAATAGTCCCGTTCTAGAAGATTGTCCATTTTGAATTTAGTATCCTGGCAACCCTACGTGCACCGGGCCGTGTCTGAATGAATAAGCTGCGCCCGCGCCGGTGTTATGTCACGATAGAATGATTACTGATAGACGTCCTTTGTTAACACATTTGGAGGGTACTAGGTACAAGAGCATAATGTATGCTTAGAAGCCAAAGGTGATATTGAAAAAAATATTAATTTCAGAGCTCAGACTTGTAAATAAGTTCTTAAAGTAAATATTTTTCTCGGAATAGAGTTAAAAAATCTCCTAATTGATACTATAGCTACTTATTCATCAGCGTTAATTGATTGCGTGACGATTACGAGGTCGATGACAGGGAAATTTACCGGAATCGATTAAGTGAATGTTAGATCATTGTTTACTGAGAGTTGATGAGGCTGATCCGATCTATTAAGTCTCTAGCACATACTTAGTCACATAGCCGATGTGTTTCCGTTTCAGCTTGGCCTGACGCGAGTTAAAACTTAAACTTTAAGGCATCAGCTCAACTCAAACGGATGCCAGTAAGTAATTAAAAAAAAGAAAAACTATAAATTATTATTCTTACTTTATGTAGTAGGTACCTAACATTATTTTTTTACCATGAACAATTTATATTTTGTTTTATTTTTTCACTTTATAGAAAATAACTTATTCCTACATATTATTATGAGGATCAGTGTTTGTAAACAAAATTCCAAAGCATAACTTCGTTGTTATAAGTATATCATGTGATACCTGTGAATCATCTGCCGGATTGTTGAATCATTTATTGATCGTTCGTCTAACCCATTGTGTCAGCAACAATAAGTCTGGCACAAAATTTCCATGCCATTTTTTTACTGAAGTTGAGACGACTCTAAAAGTAGGAACTCTATAAATATCCTAGCCTGGCTTGCTAAAATGAATAAAGCCCACACTTACTATAAAGTTAGCTTTGTTGATATCTCCCAGTCTATGTCTAATATTATGATTCTTACACAGAGGTTCAAGTTGGTATTAGGTAGAATTCGAAATTTTAGATCAAGTCCAGGCCTGAGTCTACTATAATTATTTATGACACATGTTTACAGAAAATAATACCTATCTGGAGATTCATGACCCGATTTTGATAACACGTCCTGCGATAAAAAGCTTTACTATCATCAGATCTTGATTGCTCTATCAACCTACCTACGAGATGATTTAGGTATTCTGAACGCAAAACTAGACAAAAACAATCGTACTTGCTGACGTCAGTGTAGGGTTACTTTACTAACAAAGTAAAGTGTGTCAGAAATAAATAACAACTCCTATAAGATTCTACATAAAAACGATGTGAGCTTCATTAAGGGCAAAGTCATGGCAACTTTTTGCGATTTTTTCCGCTTTGCTATTACGGCTATTACTATGCAGCACACAATCAAATCTGGTCGATAACCCTACCGCTCCAGTTTGCTGATTGAGTGACTCATGCGCATTCGCCACGCGACCTTGGGCCGCTCGGTCACTCGGCACACTTACGGGATGTCAGAAACTCTGCAGTTTCTTTGTCTGCTGCGAGCATGCAGTTGAGAAATTAATTACACGCACTAGAAATCAATTTAAAGTTTTCATAAGCTTATTACTTTGAGACGTTTTAAAATAACAATTTGTCCATTGTTTGATTTGTGCACACGATACGTAGTTGTCTTTGTTTTAAAATTGCATTGTTTAACTTGAACTACAACTTAACATTGTTGATTATAATAAATAAACAAAACCAAGTCAGTTCGAAATATTTTTATCCTCCTTTACAAGGAAGATGTTGATTGAATTATCATCCACACTGAGCATCCACATTATCCTTGTATTTTTCTAGAACTTTTATTGACATAATGATCTTAGTGGGTGGTCTGACGTTACAAAGTGTACCTACTCACCACTGTGCAATAATAACACGTGCAACCTAGTACATTTTGCGAATTTTATTTACACTCAGAGAAGTTTGAAAATCGTATCTCTTCAATTATTATTATTATTCAACATGGCGTTGAAGTAAATGTTTTATTGGAATGAAAATCAATCATTGTACCCACTTCATTCAATCACCTTTAGTTAGATAAATCGCGTGAGTATGTTCTATTTTACGCACGTTTTTGTCATTTTGTCAAGCAGTCTTTAGATAGAGTTAGGCCCCTGAAAACGTCCTGGAAAATCCGGATGTATGGTGACCCGAAACTACATGTTTTTCAGCTGTGTATGAACAAAATGTATTGCAAATTGAATAGGTCATAATCATTTATAAATTATGCTCATTTGGGCATAAGTGGACGAGTTTATTTATAGTACGTGTACCTAATATCGTATCTAAAATTAGCGTGGTGATGAACCGACGATAAAATTATATCGTATCATTTAGAAGTGCGCTCCGCCTGTCAATCATTTTCAGTGATCACTAGAGATAGATGTGCTCTGCTCTACTTGAAAAGATTTAGGATCCGTTTTTATTTCTCTGAATAAGTACTCAGAGAACAACTAACATGGGTGTATACCTCTGTACCTCTAGCATGAACAACTTTCGTCTTCGAATCGTTTGCGTATTCGATAAAATTCGATACTCAATCTTCGAATTAAACGATAACGTGACAATTTTTATTCTCAAAATAAGTTTCGTGCACAAACATCTCATACTAAGTTCACTTTACGACACGTTCACAAGGGCGCTGTTGTAGTTTTCTTATTAAATCTTTTGATGGCGATTCGAGTACGCAAACGATTTGAACTCGAAAGTTTTTCGTGCTAGCCGTACCTACTGTATTCAAGAATCATTCGAAGGGTTAAACCGATATGCCTGCCAATTCTTGTTCTAATGTCGGCCGTTTGGTGTAGTGGTTCAGAACGGACTACTATGCCGAGAGGTCCCGGGTTCGATTCCCGGCCGGGCAGAAATTGAAATGATGAATTTTAATTTCTGTGACGGGTCTGGGTGTGACTATGTATAATATTTATGTATTTAAAAAAAAAGTATATAAGTAGTATATCCGTTAAGCTAGCACCCATAACACAAGCATTAAGTTGCTTACTTTGGGGCTAGCTGGCGCTGTGTGAAATTGTCCAAAGATTTATTATTGTCCAAAGATTTATTAATTATAATATAGCAACAGTAACTTACGAAATTGATCTCAGCAGGCGGGCCGGTCATGTCTGCGATGCCGACGCCCACGCGCAACGCCGCCGCGACGCACGCGCAATACGCGACGCATAGTGCATGCGCGAGCATCGCTCTCATCTGGGTGTTCTGGAACAAGCAGACTTTATTAAGTGTGGGCAAGTTTTGAGTGAATAGGCACTTACAGGGCAGATAGAGGTACCATCCTAGACTGCATCTCACTTAACATCGGGTGCGATTGCTGTCAAATACCTGCCTTGTTATGCAGAAAAAAAATAAAAAATAACTACTTAATTTGTGATCAACTAGCAATCATTATTACATTATGAACGGAAAAATAACCAGGTCACTCTTAACTGGACGCATAATAAAACCAGTAAATGCTTGAGAGAAGTACTTGATTATAGGTACCTGCATTCAAATCCTATTCAATTATTTTTAATACAAACCTACGTAATTACCTTGCAAGCCGCCTTACAAAACAATATCCTGGCAAATGCCAACGATGTATCGACTGTGCTGAAGTTAAATGTGAGAAGCAATTAGCGAAACAATGCATGCTCAATTAAAGGTAAATATTTGGATAACAATCGAAACTTCTTGTGCAGTATCAATTAAGTACTTCTACCATTGTTGATTGGACAATAGGCTCTTCATATCAAGCTATTAGATTGGCCATTATCTAACAGCAACATAATGGGGAATATTAATGCCTACCCAGTTAGGTTCAGTATGAAATACCTATAAATTCTAAGGTCACAATAACTACTAAAAACTTCCAATATTCTGATTATGTTTAATGAATATATAACATAATATTTAAACCAAAACCCGTCATAATAATATTCACGATGTTGGCGATTCCACTCGCGCGCATTCTGACATTGGTCGCCTTCCGAAGACGTGCGCAGTGTCGGAATGAGCTTTAGCTGACCTCAGCTACTTGTGTCACGGAAATTAGAACGAAGGAAAGAGGAAGGTATTAGGAAGCGCTGCTCTTCAAATTTTTTAAGGCTACTGTCAAAGTTAAAAAATAGGTACTAGTATTTTTACCTAAGACATCTTCTAAGACAAACAATACAGTTATAAATAAAATTAAAACCTATACTAGCCGATGGATGAAAAGATATCTACATAAGATGACAAGACTTGTCAACATTGTGCTAATTTAATTAGCATTCAGACAAAAATAACTCATTGGTTATTCTGTTTACGCGGTAATTAATAACCCACGATTGCGCCCGGGGATTACAAAAGAAAAATATTATTCAATCGTAAACATAAAGACCTGGAACTTAAACCAATTCGGAAACCAATTGATTATGAAATACATAATAAATAATTATAAAGTGCTCTACAACCGTCACAAAATCATTCAATCAAAATTCCAATGTCATCAAAGCTCTACCTATTAACCTTGTCAAAGTTAATGCATTCACTGACACACGGATGTTTTTATGTGTGATGTGATACCTACAGTTAAAAACACAATTATCAACAGACTGTTGTTGTTTTTAACCCTAGGTGCAAGAGCATTTTGTTTGCTCGTTACTAATCTCGGTTATTAAACCTCTGTTCGGTCAAATGACTTCACAAGCTTTTGTCTCTACTAAAAGTTTTTCTAGCACATAAGTTACATTACGTGCAAAATTACATTATGCGTAACTTTAGGAAATTTCCACTAACAGATCGTTGAACTATAGTAGAAAGTGTTCTATCTAATTAGGAAAGGTAGGTATAAGTTAATACATAGCTCGCAAAACAAAACAACAAGCCCTCCTTCGAGAAAAAACCAATAGTCGTCCCAAAAACCTTTGTGCAACCTCAAATAGGGAAAGCATTAACGAAATGAAAACAAAAGTGTAGCGTTTCAATCGCTCAGTTCCGCTTTCCCTCGGCTTGCTTGTGGTCTCTACGACCAATACCGAGACGCGCGCACGCAGTTGGTGATGTCAATCGCTAACCACATGGTTACTGCACCACATGGTGGACATAAGTTCCTTGAACTTTGACCTCTGGGATTAGTTCCATTGCTGGTTTGGTCTTTTGTTACGTTTTAACGCTCAAACCGCTGAATCAATTTCATGACAGATTTTTGGTTAGGTATTGGTTAGTAGGCTCTACTAAAAATTCATGTCTTTGATTCAGTTTTCAAATGTTTAACCAATTTCCGAAAAGCTCAAATCGTAAATGTAATTTCATGTCTTTCTCGCATGAAAAACCGGACTATCAAACTTTTTTTAATTCATTCATGTTACAGGCTAGAGTTCTGTAAATTGCAGCAAATGTTTCGTGCCGCGTAAATTACACCGGACCTTGAGCGGAAAGATGTCGACATTGAGTCGTAAACTAAATTGGATTAGAAAATGTTTACGTACCTACCTACACAATGTGCCATTGTTTTAATCACACATTGTAATGCTTATTAAAATTAAAAGACGATTTGCGCCAGTTGTTTGACACTGTAGGGACTCGGGAATTCGCACAAAAAATTACAAATAAATCACAAAAATACTGCTTTCTCTCGTAACCCACTGTACAATAGTCTTCCGGAAAAATATTTTACAACGTATAGAGCAACAGCCCGTGAACCACAGGCCTTAGTTATTTTATAAAAGCAGAAAGTTTGTCAGCGCATGCTCCCAACACAGGGAAGAAAGTTCTTGGGAGCAGGCGCTGATAAACTTTGATCTTTTATATAATAACGAAGGTCTGGGGTTCACGGGCTCTTAGTCCAATACTGATATAAAAAAATGCATAATGGATGTGCAAAAGATTTATTATAAGAAGGAACCATTTAGCTTACCACAATATCGGTGAAATCAATTGTTTTCATTTGACTTATAGAATGAATTAATAAAAATAATGATGATGACCGATTATGCTAATGGTTACAATGCAAATAGAAGTGGTGAGATCGGTTTTCCTAATTTGGTAGTGAACAATAGAGGCAAATCGCAGACGAAATCGCTAATCGCGACGCGAACGCGATCCACAGTTCGTAGTTAGGTAGAGACTGACTTGCTAAAGGGACCGTACACCTGTAAGTGCAACATAACTAAATGTGGTATCTTAAATAAAACACTGATATATGTTCACTGTGTAAGCTAGTGCAAGCACTGACGTCCGTCCCGTGTGGCGCCCCGACTACGACTGACTCCCCACCGCGCCGTACTAGTCAGTGTTGCCATAGCGCACACACTTTATTTGTGTAGTAGTACACCACACTAAATATTATTGCTTTAGGGACTTTTTTATCTGCTGCTAGGTATACGCTATATTAAACCCGAACTCAAGCTCGCTTGCGCTTGAGTTCGGGTTCGAGCGGGGCAGGGCGCAGGGTAGCGTGAGGAACTAGCAGATAGCTTTATCTGCTAGTTCCTTACGCCAGCGGTTCCCGAATGGTGGTCCGCGGAACCCTGGGGTTCCGTGGAAAGGCCGCAAGGGTTCCGTAAAAAATATTATCCCACGTTTCGTGATCGACGTTGTTCGCTCGCACCGACTTGTTTACGCACAAGGGAGGGGCAGGGCGTGCGGGCGGAGTAGTACGGGGGTTCCGCTAGGAAAAGTATAATCAATTAGGGTTCCTTGGCAAAAAAAAATTGGGAAACCCTGCCTTACGCTGCCCTGCTCCGCCGCGCCGCATCAGTCCTACAGACTTGGTAAACAACAGCCTATCTATAACTACTGATGCGTAAACAGAAGGTCAGCGGCGATTGTACCGAGACAAGACAATACAAATATCAATAACAGTGTCGTCAGATGCACCGAGTTTCACAATGATGCCGCTGCACTTTCATCACTGTGCCTATTGCAACCGCACGGGCCGTCTAGTGATGGGAACCAGCGGTATCGATGTCTATAGCGTTTATAACGACAGGTGTTGCACTTTGTCAAGATTTGAAACTATGTATGTACCTATTTGGAAATCTAGATGATTTTGCTGCCATGCACATCTAACCCTATGCCCCCCATACAGATGAATTTGGTTACCTAGTACCTACCTACCTTCGTACTGTATTGCTATGATTTTTAGCGCGCACCTATAAATGAAGAATTCATGTGTCTTCATAATTAACCGACTTAACATTCTTTAAATGTTAGTGACCTGTGTAAAATCAATGGTCATGGTCATAAGTTTATAGTTAGCGACTAGCGTAGGTAGATAGTCGATAACCATAAACTTATAAGGTATGTAATATGTTACATGCATTTAGAACTCATCCGTACGTATCCAGATATCTCCCGCATCATCGACACTTATCTTCGTCACCACTAATAGAAAGAGAGAGTGGCGTAGCAGCGCACGATAATTTATGATCCCAACTAATATTATAAATGCGAAAGTAACTCTGTCTGTCTGTCTGTCTGTCTGTCTGTCTGTCTGTCTGTTACGCTTTCCCGCTTAAACCTCGCAACCGATTTTGATGAAATATGGCATAGAGATAGTTTGAGTCCCGGGAAAGAACATAGGATAGTTTTTATCCCGGTTTTTGAAACAGGGACGCGCGCGATAAAGTTTTTCTGTGACAGACAAAATTCCACGCGGGCGAAGCCGCGGGCGGAAAGCTAGTTATTTATAAATCATAGCAAATTGTTTAGAAAATAACAAGAAGGCGTCTAAGATTTAAATTGCCTTTAACGCTATCTGCGTAGGGAATTTGCAAGATAATACCGAGCAATATATATTTTTTTAAATAAACCTTTGGTGATTTTCGCTTTATGGTACAGAACCATTATTATGCAAGTACAACTGGTTCTGATACAGATGAAGGCGGCTTTAAGCCGGGCTGGCTCTACCAAATGAACAAATGAAGCAGTAGCGGCGTAAGGGGGGGGGCGGTGGAGGCGGTCCGCCCCGGGTGCCAAGCATCAGGGGGTGACACAAGTCGCGCAGATTAGTGCTCACTGGCGCATCTGCATGGCAAGTCTGCGGTCTATGCCATGATACGGGGGGGAGGGGGGTGCGATTGTCTTTCAATCTTCGAATCGGTAGATGACCCCAAAATCCTAGGGGGTGCCTAGGACTTTATGACGGGGGGAGGGGGGGTGATCGCCCCGGGTACCAACCCATGCTACGCCGCCACTGAAATGAAGGGTACCTCTTATCTCCTCCTGTTACAAGATTAACTGTGATGAACAAGGGCGGATTTAAGACGGTATTTTTGTGTATTGGTAGAGCACACCCGTGCTGCTGAAAAATATATGCGTGTCTAGGTAGCCAATGTGTGCCCCTCCCAGGAAAAAGGAAAATTTTTGGATCCGATGATGGATTGTATCAAAGTTAGTAAAGAAACAATAAAAAATTCGAGTTGTTCATGGAATTGTGATGCAAATGAGTTTAACCTCTGCCATTTCTTTTGAAACTTGAGCATGACACCTTGACAGCACAGCATGATGCAAGGTACTAGCAGTAAGCAGAATAATAATAGAAAATGCTGGCCCATAAATAATAGAAAATAACAGTTAATAGTTTTTAATTGTTTTTCAAAACTCCATAGGATTAAGTATAGTTTTTTATGCATAAAAAGGCAGGTATTTGACCACAATCGCACCTGATGTTAAGTGGGATGCAGTCTCGGATGGTACATAATTATCTGCCCTGTAAGTGCCTATTCACTATGTCATGATGTTATTTAATTACTATGTAGGTAAGTCATACTTATTAGGTTATTATAACTTAGCGATTAGAGTCGCTTCTCAAACTAAATTTTAAACAAACAACTTGAGAAATCGGGAATCGAAGCCACGACCACAGTAGATAAATTAAACAGTACGGAAGCTTCATACAAACGCTCGAAACACAGTAGATAAATCAAACAGTACGGAAGCTTCATACAAACGCTCGAAATCAGACTCACGCACACAGACGCACGCTTTACACGAGCTCTAAGCGAACCTCGCAGTCCATCCGTCGCGAGTGTCGCGCGCGTTGTGTTTTAAATAATAATTTTATTGCATGCACTGTCCGCTGTATTTTTAAAAACATGCTACGAGTGTATGTGTATTACGTAGTATACGGCTGCTTGAACTCGGCATCTTCAAAACCAGAACTTTCAACTTCGTAATAATTCTGAATTGTAAAAATGATTAAATATTACTTTTTAAGTAAAGTGCTTACATTTATGATTTTGTAATAGTTCTTTTTAAATTACGTAATTACGCTTTTTAACAATGTGTTCTATTTGATAAAGTAATTTGCTCCGCACGCTTTTGTACTAAGTGATGAACTGTATTTAAAATGAGGCAATAGGTATGTGAAAGTAAGTACCCGGTATTTTATTTATGAGAATAGATCTTCTACCGGCCTCTAATAGTACTTAATCAATTTATTCGATTATGTATTCGATCATTATTAGAACCTAATTAACGTTTTATTTTTTTGTTAAGTACTTAGTCAATTAATTTATTCCATTAGTTATTTGATAATAAAAAACCTAAATAAACGTTATAATAAATAAGTAAGTAAGAACCTTATTAATTTTATAAAGATTAAGAGTGCCAACCCTAACACTCAGTTGAAGTGTAGGTATTTAACTCGCCGAAAGGGCTAAGCTTCCGTACTGCTTTAGCTCATATATATACTGTGCTCGAAATCAGACTCACGCACACAGACGCACGCTTTACACGAGCTCTAAGCGAACCTCGCAGTCCATCCGTCGCGAGTGTCGCGCGCTTTGTGTTTTTAATAATAATTTTATTGCATGCACTGTCCGCTGTATTTTTAAAAACATGCCACGAGTGAATTGCGTAGTATACGGCTGCTTGAACTCGGCATCTTCAAAACCAGAACTTTCATTTTTTAAACTTCGTAATAATTCTGAATTGTAAAAATGGTTAAATATTACTTTTTAAATAAAGTGCTTACATCTGATTTTGTAATACATAGTTCTTTTTAAATTACGTAATTACGCTTTTTAACAATTTATGTGTTCTATTTGATAAAGTAATTTGCTCCGCACGCTTTTGTACTAAGTGATGAACTGTATTTAAAATGAGGCAATAGGTACATATGTGAAAGTAAGTATCCGGTATTTTATTTATGAGAATAGATCTTCTACCGGCCTCTAATAGTACTTAATCAATTTATTCGATTATGTATTCGATCATTATAGAACCTAATTAACGTTTTATTTTTTTGTTAACTACTTAGTCAATTAATTTATTCCATTAGGTATTTTATAATTAAAAAACCTAAATAAACGTTTTAATAAATAAGTAAGTAAGAACCTTATTAATTTTATAAAGGTTGAGAGTGCCAACCCTAACACTCAGTTGAAGTGTAGGTATTTAACTCGCCGAAAGGGCTAAGTTTCCGTACTGCTTTAGCTCATATATATACTGTGCCACGACCTTTCGCTTGCCGGGCAAGCGTTCGATTCCCGTCTTAGGCAGTTCGTTTTTCCAAGTTGTCTATTTAAAACGTACTTAGCTTTTAACTGAAAGTTAAGGTGAGTACTGTGGTACGTAGCACTAAAATCGTAGCCCTAGGCAGTGTACAGATAAACTTCCAGTTATGAAACGACTGTGGTGTTTGACATTGACCGAGTTGCGTAAAAATGTTTAGATGACGACCGGCTCTACCGTGTAGCATCTCTGACCATGCAAAATAATAACATTAAAATATTATACAGGTAAAGAGTAAAGCCTTAGTGGATGCGCAAAACATGACTGACGACAAGGACTGACGACTAAGTATAGACCTTTAATTCTATCTATAAATTATTTTGTCAAGTAATAAACTAAAAAACACTAGAGCTTAGAACCCCCTTACAGTGGCGGCGTAGCACGGGTTGGTACCCGGGGCGATCACCCACCCGTCCCCCGTCATAAGTTCTAAGGCACCCCCTGGTACCCCCCCAGGATTTTGGGGTTTCGAAGATTGAAAGACAATCGTACTAAATTTTATTAATCTAAGTAACTATCCATTTCCGTTTTTGCTCTCGCTCTCATCAAATGGTGATTATTTGCGATAGAACGAGACGACATGACCGGCAATGGGTAGTTAACATTGTTGCCAGTTGCCAATAGTACATTAGTACCTATCTAGGTCCTTAGATTAATAAAACTAATCTTCTAAGTCTAGGCTTAGATTAATAAAACCTAGATGGATAGTCTTCATACAAACGCTTCGTCAAGAGTGAGGCAAAAATCTTATGTCATTAGTGTCAATTTTGTTGGGGAGTGTAGACAGTGAAGGCGATTTTCCCGAAAGTAGGGAAATTTTTAATACGTTTTTAATTATTTTATAATTAACAAAAACAAAACGCGTCATGTACTTACTTATTTATTGAATTCAAAGTACCTACCTAATAACAATAAGATAAATCGACTTAAAAGTCTCGATTTCATAAAAAAAGGAAGTGTATTTGTACGGCGAACAATTGGGAAATAAATTTTCTTGTTACTGGTATCATTCCCGTATTTAATTTTTGAAAGCCAAATTCAAGCAAAATACGCGTCGAATTGTAGTACTTACTTATGAAATGTAACACTGGTCACTTTCTTTCGTTTTTCTGGTGTATTTTAGACACCCTTTCACAGCACAAACCGTTTTAATTAATTAAAATTCGTCGGACGTGTTTACCAATTTTTCACTTTGACAGTTCATGTGACGTTTACGGGTGAGCCGTGCCGGCTCCCTAAAAACTGCCTCACCTTTCGTGCACTGACTATCTATCTAGGTTTTATTAATCTAAGTCTAGGTCTAATCATTCACGTAAGCGTAAGTTTACCAAGTAATTAGGTAATTAAGAACAATAGAAAATCAATATCTCCGATGACCGCATGACCTACCTACCTAGCATTTATGTAGAGCTCTATGAATGCATAATGGATGTGTCAACAAAACCAACTTAGCATTGCTGTTACTTAAAAGGGTTATCAACCGATAAAGAGATAAGAATTTGATACCAACAGGTCATAAACAAAGAAAGTAACACGCAATGTTTTTGTTGGTGATTACCTCAGAATAACAGGGCTGATAATGAAGGACAAAGTAAAAACATTCAATCAAGGAAATTTACTGCATTAATATGTGTAAGTATGTCATTTAAAAGTCATTTAGGACTATAAAGTTTACCAATCATGATTAAATTCAGGTAACTAAATTTAGATACAATAAGACTTATTGTAAGTAGTAGTAAGTAACTTATTGAATAAGTTATTACTTACTAAGCTCAGGGTTTTCTAGCAAGACTAGTGAATTACCAGATTATAAGTCTCATAACATAATACACCTTAAGACAATACTTGCAGCCTAAAGTTGCATAGTTAATTCAAATTCACACAACTTGAAAAAATTACCTCACAGGGTTTTGTATAGCGTGCGTGCCATATAGCTTATAATATTTTCCTGACGTTATGTGATTCAGCATCTATGTAACGACCACAAACTTGGGTTGCTGAATCACAAAACAATCAACTTCCAAGTAAATTACTCTGAAATATTTTGTTTTTAACTTATTATTGACTTTTCCTCTAACGTAATTTATTATTACTGATACTTACATAATTAACTACAAAAAAGATATCTATCCCTCTATCTTATTTGTTAATCATAATCATAATGGTTACATCCTTTGTTTAAACATAATTGGTCAAGCGAAACAAGAACTTTTTTTAATCACGGTACACTATTATTTCAAATGTTTGTTATATTTTACTTCTTAGTTTGTTTTTATTATAGTTTGTTGTTGTTTGGTTAACTACGAAGGCTGTTTGGAAAAAAATTCAAGGCACTGTGAAAAAAGTAAGGAAATGTGTTACTTATTGGGATAAGAGAGAGAAGTTAAGTCGTAGGGCATGCAGTATTATATTGTTATTAGATTTAACTCTTAATGCGCTAGGTAAGAAATGTCTACTTTTGTATATAATTTATTTATGATTTTTTGGCTTACTTGAAGTACCTACCTAATATGAAAAAGGCGAAATAGAGTAAGCATACATACAACTCTACTTTTCACTTTTATTCCTGAGCTCTATCAGCAAAAGTATGATTATCTACTAGATAGAGATTCCGTATAATGTCAGAGACACAGATTGTTACTTGTAAGTAAACTGGACCTAATGATAGTCTACCTACGGCCTCTACAATATTACCATTTACCAGTTTGACTACTGCGCACCGGCCAGCTGATTGCTGATGGTGCGACATGAAAAACGTTTGTCATAATTTGTTTATTATTTTCATCACATTATTGGAGTAAGAGCTGTTAAGCTATGCAACATTTTTTTGTTTGACAAGTGAACAAAACATCTATGTCAAAACTTCCTCATAATCAAAACAATGGGATTACCTTAATCAATCATTATCCATCTTATGAACTCGATGAACAACACAATTTTTGTTTTTAATAAATGTTATGAGACTACAACAAAACAAAACATAAAGTCAAAAGAATATTTCGTTAGTACTATTCCTAGGAACTCCACAAATTCCTGGGTTTTCTAACTTCCTGGGATAGTGTACCTAATTAATAATTATGTTATATCTACGCTTGTGATTATTTTGCATTAAAATCATAAATGGTTACTAAACTTGTTACTTGTAAAAACAAATTACTACTTACTAACAAATAGACATAACAAATTTTTTACCTGATTGATTGCAGTAAATCAAAACAGAAAGTTCAATAACTTCACATAAAATCACTCACATTTTACGTTAAACTATTAAAGGGCTCAAAACAAAAAAGAAAAATTTGTTTTCTATTTCTAAATATTTATAACCCTTCACAACCTTGGATCGAAAAAAGTTTCGCGCGAGCTACGAGTGGCTAAAGAATCATAACACGTACAGCCGCACGAAGAGTTCGTAGCGTACTAAAAAAAAGTAAAATAAATGTCGTTGACTGGCTGGCATGGGGCGGGAGGAATACGTGGTGCGCGAGTGCGATGGATGAATGCGATTCAGCCAGATTTGGAGTCCGTAATTTATTAACAATCCCTGACAATTTATAATTTATAATCTTCAGCAACTTGGAAGGCTCCACGGCCCATACCACGGCCCACTCCACAGAAAACTTTTATCGACTTCCACTTATAACAACGAATGTGCGTGAATATAAAGCCTACTTAAATTTAAAGCAAAAATTGGACTTTTGCAGACTAAAAATTTTAAAATGTAGTTCGCTTAAATTATATTCTTTGATTTAGCTATAGCCGAGATAATATTCTCTTCCGGTAGTAAATACGTAAGTTTCACTTCCGGTACTTGTAAGCTCTAAAAATCTAAAAATAATCAAAATTAAAAAACAACTCTGCAGTAATGTTTTAAATAATTTGAAATCGAAAATTTAAGTTTTCATATTATTTTATGAAGCAGGTATTTAACATTAAGAAGATATTGCAATTTTGACTATTTTAGTGTAAGTAGGCCTACTGCGCCTGCGTTGATATCTCTCCGAGCCGACGCACCTCATTGGCTAATATTTTACAAGTAGTTTTCAATTTACGGCTGTTAGTTAATCTTCTCTGAATGCCTTTAACTTTAATCTCATACTGTATTTATTTAACTATGAATTCAAGTGTATTAAAATGACAAAATTACTATAATGTGGGCAGTGCATTTGTGCGTTGTGAACTTGTGATTGTGAATTCGTGATGGGCAGACAGTTTTTAGGAGTAGAATCGAAATTAATTTATAGTTTCAACATGCTTGCTGTGAGTTAAGCAAGAGAAACATTTGTTGCTAATGCTACACATGAAGATGCGATGCGCCTGATTGGAGGCTAGGTAATTTTACTGACAAACTAATGTACCTACGTTATTATAGGTTTAAAGCAGCAGGTAATTATCGCTACACAAACGGTCTATTATACTTACGTTCCGTACAAAACAGCGCTGATCAAAGAGTAAAGTAATTACTTCGGCGCTGATTGAAAAAATCCATCCACATCTCTTGCTTTTGTACAATAACTTTTACATAATTTCAGTATTTTTTACAAATAGGTCGAAATCATTCTCAACTCAACCACTGACAAATTTTTGTTGCGGTACAAAACATATTTTTAAATTCCTGGAATACAGGATTTTAGGTAGGTAGGTAGTATTTAAAATTAGCGCGTAAAATAACAAGAACGCCATCTAGCGAGATTTGAGTATACTAAACGATAGAGGCTCCATCTACATACCTACTCAGTTCTTGATTTTGTTGAATGATACCAAGAACTAGATGTCGCTACTGTGTTATTCACGTGTATCAATAAAGGCGCATTCACACCATTGTCGTTTTTTTACCGTTAGATTTTCTATGAAATATTGATAAGCCGGTTTCCCTTCAACCTTGAAAGTGTATACCTTTGGGACCTACCTAGATAACAGTTAGGTATTATCGCTTCAATATTTTTGCTCATTCAAAATGGAAATGACATGGGGTCTCTCAAAACTCCGACTACTTAGTCTTTTTCAAAAACACATTATCATTCCAGACATTTCAGTGACTCGAGATAGTGCTAAGTAGATTTTATAAAAAGCTTCAAACATAATTTAAAGGCGTACGAGTTAATGACGGAATAATTTTAGATTAATAAAGGGAATAATTATAAGAAGAAAGTAGGCTGTTAGAAGATGGGTAATAATAAACAGATCGAAAATTCTAGATAGGAATCGCAAGATAAGGAATGTTCTAGAAAGCCTCACTCCAACTATAGAAATCGAGTAACGTAACGACTTGGAATAATAAGGGCGGAAGTGGGAGTCTGCTTCAATGAATTCGGTTTCAATATCCCCCTTCTGCACATCTGACACCAGGACAGGGGATAAAGAGGGAAGGGTACTTTTGAACCCCTCGGGCCTGAAGAAACAATTCGTAGTTTCTTTACACAATATTATGAACGACGCCGTATCATAATTATGCGTCAAAGCATTTGTGATTGTCGGCCGTCGCGCCATATTTATTTTTATATGGCTAACTCTAAATAATATTTACCTACCTATCTCATTGGTGTGGATACTAGTGGGACAAATAAATAAGCTTCAAAAACAAAATAACGTTTTACTTAAAATCGGTTGTATTTACATTTCGTCCATTGTAGAAAATCAATAGTGTTCAACATCACAAATAAATAAAATCGTACTAAGGTATTCACATAGTCGTAAATCGTACACAATATGCGACAGCTCATTCTTACCACAAAATGAATGAAAAGGCGGGACAATAGGATTTACTCGTGAGGTTATTTTTTATTGATCTCAATGATAGTTTCTCTAATCAAAAATAAGTTTGCTCCCTTTGGTATTCAATCGCCGATAGAATATCCGCTAAATGCATTTCATAAACGTCTCAGCCGGGGCCACGAGTTACGTAACGTCAGTAAATAAATGTATTCCGAAGCGGTCGTAACATCGCGCCTCCCCGCGATAGACTGAACGGAGTGAAAACTGATCAACAAGAAGTATCAAAACACTCGTAATAATAACGGCGTCTAGTTGTAAGGACGCGCGTTCGCCGCGCGCGGTTCCATCGCTGGTTCGGTCGACATAGGCGGTGAGACAGCGGTGTAAATCGCGCGACGGGTGATTTTCCACGCTCGGGGAACGCGTTGGCATGCCGTGGTACGGGGCAGGCGGCGGGCGCGGCAGACGCGGGCCGGGGCGCGGGGACCCACGCCGCGCGGCAAATCGAACGAGGCCACGCGAGCGGCGGCGGGGGAGTCGCCCCCCGCCTCACCCGCCCCACGCCACAGCTCCCTTAGCGTCCTTTCATACAAAATGACGTTACTTCCTAAACACTAAACTTTAACCTAGGAATCTCTTATTCCACACCGTGAAACACTGGAATACCGAACTGAAGGTTCTAATCCTAATTAACAATTATGGACAAAAATTACAGGCCGGTTTTATAATGTTCACTATCGCGGCACGGCGACCGTCGCGCTCTCTTTATCAGTCGTTCGGAGAGCCGGTGGCCGGCGTGCGATGTACGCGAGATAATGGTAAAATTGTGATGTTTTTCTAATAAACTGTCAAGTGAAATACGGCAACTCGTCTCGTCAGCGGAGGCAGTTACTGGCCAAAGGATTCGGCCGCCCCGTACCAACCCGAACACCCCGAGAACGAGCGTCAATCTCAACCCACACACTACCACTAATATAATAATTATTAAAATTCATTATCTACTTTCGGTTCATGGTGGATTCGAGCAGTACGAAGGAGTGTTTATGAAACTGAAACATGACAAGCTAGGTTTAGCGGAAAATAAAGATTTCAACCTGAGTGCAACAATCACACTATGTTACATGACCGATTATAAAATCACAGGCTTCACTTACGCTAAATATGTACACACAAACTCTCATCAACAACAAAAAAATGAAGAATTGAGCGTTGTGACTTAATTGCTTATTTGCTACAGGTTGTCCAGTAAAACTGTGTCAAGCAAAGTCCTTAGAACCCCTAAGGGATAACCGAATCATTCCCATGGATGTTTGTTTCTGTAATTTTAGAATTATTATCAAATCTTGACTTGGAAAATTCATTAGACATCATTACGATAGGCGTCCTTTTCCGAAAAATATTCAAGATTTGGAAAAAAAAAACGAAAAATAACTCAAAAACTACAAAATTCGCGGAATACACATTCGCGTACACCTGAAGAGTTCCATTTTGGACTTACGCTTAACACTAACTTATAAGGGACACTCTGTATAATAATGTATTATTACTGCCGTACGAGTCTATTTCTAGTATGTATATTATATTTTAATATAACAATTGGATATTCTATTGTAGAAAAATATCACAACTTCACCATTTGACGGGCTCACAGGTAAACCTAAATACAGAGTGGGTTTCACTTAGAATAAAGTTTACTTTCGAAAACACATTTGTACATTTCATGACAAAATTCAACATTCTGCTAATTCTTAATTAATTATACACTCGAATCGACGAGCCTAGAAAAGTAAAGATACAGCTTCGGTATCAATCAACTTAAACACTGTAAAAATTGAAAATCTGCATTGGATTCGACTTAATTAATTACATTTGTCATTTAAATAAAAGTGCACCCGTTTGAGGTGGGAGCGACGCCGGCCCCGCGTGTTCTCAACAGTTGAGCGGTGACTCGGCTCGCTCGGCAGTTGGGGCGAGGCGGGGCCGCGCGGCGGGCGTCACGCAGACCACTAACACATCACTGTGACATTGTCCTTAAAGAGGCACTAGCCGTATTACGCGTCATCCTCTTCTTCTTCGTCTAATAACTCTTCTTCCACTTCCTCATCTGTAACAAACAAACACCCATCTTTAGAAATACGACTTTTCGAGAAGACAATTCAAGCAAGTTATGCACGCGCCAGAACTTGTAAATTGGAGAAACCGTTTTTTCTCACGGCAATTTTTTTGTCAAGATTTAAGTTTGTCAACATCTTTATCAAACAGAGATAGGTAATCAAAAGGTAACCTGGTTGTTTATAGATTACAATATACGACATGGGCAATATCTCAGTTTTGCAATATTGGGCACATTTTGACCTATTTATGGTATCAACATTTTTTGCGTGTGCAACCCATATGTAACGATGGAATTACTAGCCGACGTGAAGCAGTTATATTGAGTTGTCGCGACCTTTAAGTTGCCGGCTTTTAGATAGTGCATAATTACATGAACGAGTCATGTATCTACTTTAAGCAATGCAATTTATCAAGCTGTTGATGCATAATATGTATCTACTGACCGTTACCTTCGAGATCGTCGTCCTCTCCCTCTTCTAATACTTCCTCGTCTTCTTCGCCCTCTTCCCCCTCGACCTCTTCGTCGTCGTCGTCGTCGCCTTCGCCCTCTCCTTCTAGATCTTCCTCTTCACTGTGAGGTTCATCATCTCCACCGCCTCCATTCTCCTCCTTTCGCGCCTTTTTCGCCTCGGTTTGTTTCTCCTAAAATATGAAAGACACAAGACTTAGTTGCATCCTGAGAAAAAGTTGCACACTTGTTTACGTACGCTTGTGACAGTGCACCTTGACATTCAAGATCATGCAAATAATAATACTGGCTATTAGCCAATCGATTTCCAATCTAACCTAACGGATAATTTTCGACAAAATGCGCTTTAGTTACGTGAGATATAATGAGGCGCAGGTGACAAAGATTCGTAACGATAAAGAAGCGTGGGTCATTAGTTGTGTGGGGGAAAGAGCGCCGAACAACGCGGGCCGGCGCCATACGGCCTATTTTCCCGAGGCAAAGTCAATCGCGGTCACCGCGCATATACGCGCTCAAATTGAGAAGCCGTAAAGGCGGGGAGCCAACAAAAAAACCTACAAAAGTCATATAAAATAATAATACCAGACACATAATTTAATTTCTATTTGTTGTTTTAACATGAACGTAACGATTGTAGAATGTTCACACTTTATTTAATGAATTACAGCTAACGCCATGCGTCCTCGAGCTTGGTATGCAGGTTAGAAAGAGCGAGCGAGATAGTAGATAATATATTCCCACAGTCAACGAAATTCTGTAGTTTTCAGGATTTCCCGCTCAATTCGTTATCACCGAGAAACGACGTGCATATTACCAAGTGGCTAGCTGCCTACTTGTGGAACAAAGGAAGTGTATATTACATACAAAACACCTACATGCATGCAAATAATGCCGGGTCATTGACTAGTTTTCAGTATACATGACAGAAATAAAATAACAATTGTGCAATGAACGCTAACATCGTGGTAAAATCATGGCACACGTGATTTTCGTTGCTTTATTATGTAGTTACATTGAACAATCTATGAGATAAAGCTAACATTTTCGCGGTGACTGACAATCCGGTGCCTACTAAGTACTGACATTTGCCGGCCATATTACCCGTCCGTCTAGATAGCGTCACGCTATCATGAACAATACACCTGGGAAAGTGTAAAGCTACCGACCGTGTGCTATAAGGTCAACGTTGTAAGGTATCAAGACTTTAGAAGCAACAACATGTCGATCTTTTATAACAGCATTCTCGGAGGCAGCGTACGTTCTCGCGCCATGTTTTTTTTTTCTGCCAAGGTCATGCCTTAGTATCGAAAACGGGTAAACAAAGCTACAAGACTATAATGATACTCGTGATACGTTAATATCGCGCGAATTTATTGAACACAACACCATAGGACATCATGGCATTGACTCATCGATTACCTCACACTCTAAAATGCTTAACTCGTCAGAAATGACATCCAAAAATATGCCGGTTCGGTGGCGTTAAGACTTGCCAGTGAAGCGTCAATAATTAATACACCACGTGGATGACTCTACGGATCTTTTAGACATAGGGAAATTAACGTACTAGAGCGTCTACTACAGCGTTCAATAAAATGGCGAGCGATTAAACGAATACATTTGTTTGACATGTGCACTCACCTCAGCTGCCCTTTTCGCTCCTTTCAGATCACTTTTCGCGTCCGACTTCTCTTCGCCGACCTTGTCTACGGCCACTTCACTGTTTTTTTCATTGGTGCTCATGATTGTTCTGAATTTGATGTGTTAATTACTAAAAATAGTCAAGTTGTTTGATTGTCCGGATCCGACGCGCGACTGACGGAGCGAGTGTGCGGCGAGATGAGTTTGAAAACGAAGATGGCGCGGGCTTCTACACGCCTCGCTTCTGATTGGCCAAGCGCGTCGTCCATTAACAAGCTAAGGCGAGCATGTGGGTAAAAACGATTTAGTTTATTTTCATTATGATATGTTTTGGACTTGAAATTCTGAGCTCATGTGGTTTTAAAACCAACTCAAATTGTATTTGCAGCCCTATTTTACTAATTTTGGACTTATTTTTAACACAAACTTCAAATGTTTGGTCACGGCGGCATACGTGTAGTTCCAAATAGTAACACTGAGTGGCGCTAGGCTATTGCACTGTCAATTTGTAGTAAAAAGGCGGGAAACAAAAAGTTATAGCATCGTTTACGTGTAAACAACAAAAATATTACCCAATTAGGTCAAGAGATCATAAAATATTCAGAGAAAATTCTTGTCGTATTAATTATAATTAAATAGCATTCTTAAATTATTTTTAAGAGTAGAACCGAATATACATTTTCTATTACATAAAATGAAAGAAGTTTAATATTTAAAATTATCATTTATTTACATAATTGGAACTAACGTTACATCTTTTGCTAAACCATTCTCATCGCACCTCTTGAGTAATGATAAAAATAATAAATAAAAATTTACAACAATCAGTAAGTTATGTATGTAGTATATTATGTTCCAAGTTGAAGAATTTCGTCAAAGTTTGAACATTAAATAATTTACAAAAATGATGTCTCTAAAAATCTGCCTTTTTTGACAACTAAGGATTTTAATAACTTGGAAATGTTTGGATCTTGTATTATTATTTATTACACCTCGTGACTCTCGTGAGTGACGTGTGTTAAAAATAATCAATTCTAATTCACGACATCGCCGTTAAGAAAAGTTAAGCATCTTTAAAATGTATCACATCAAAAAACTAAAAATTGGTTTATTATATTTAATTTAAAAAACCTAATGCGTTTGCGTTGCACGTTAAGTAGGTAGATACGTGTATTTTTATTATAAGTATTAAATTTATTTATTAGTATGAAAGTAGAACCATTATGCATTTGGGACTGTTTTCTTGAAAAACAAAATTGGTGTAACTAGGTAATTCATTATACTTTAAACAATTACGATTTACTAAATTATTAGTGTGAATTAAAATCGATGCAACGGGCGCGATATCACACAAAAAACTCAGTGTATTTATTTCTATTGCTTATCAGGACATGGTAGCACCTTTAACACTTGTCAATGTCCTATACAATTATTAATGCTTTTTTGGAGTTCCGTACCTATAAAAGAAATCCTTAACAAATAGTTATTTTTACTTTTCTCTGCAGAAGGCTTGAAGCACTGAAAGAATAAGTTCAAATCAAAATATTGTGTATTTTGCAGTTTCTGTCTAATACGATACTATCCTTCAGTTTGTTAGTATGGGAGAATAGTCTTCGATGCAAATTGTTTGAATTAAAATCCGTTTTGTATTGTTTTTTAGGCGTTCAATTGACTTATTTTGTCAAACTCTTCTTCATTTGTTTTATTTTCTTAACCATTCATAGTTTGTTTGCAACAATTTATTATTTTTTTCAATACTGTTTTTAATATTGCTTTTACTTTCCATGTTTCGGCTGGTTTTATTTGACGAACTAAAAACAATTATGCAAAGCAAACAATAATACATCTTCCTAAGGAAGGACTTGTTTACTCGTCTTGATTAAATAAGTTAAAATAAAGAAGTCTGGTTAGATGTTACGATTATATTCTAAAAAACAAAATCATCGAACCCTGTATTTTTCAACTATTAAATAACAATGGCATCCGCAGAACAAGTGTGTATTGCAAATACAGGGCGAATGAACACAATCCAACTATTTATTTATAATATGTATACATAAATATATTTTACAGCAAAAATCTTTATTGAAACAACAATTTAATATAATAAAATGATAATCAAACATAAAGCAATATACTTACATATACTAAAACAGAATGCACTACTTTTAACTATAGTAAATAGGTTGCTAGTTACCAAAAAAAAACTAATTTTGATTGCCCCGAAAACTAAAAGGTTAATGTTAAGAAATAATAATTTAATCACATTCACAAATGTTAGTTCGAAATATCTTTCAGATTTATATATCACAGGCTTGCGAAGGTTTTTTTTTCTATATTACTCTCATAACAAATCAACTAACGATTACACCAGATAATTCGTAATTCGCTAGAGATACTAACGTTTTATGGTTATTTAAATTCTTCCCACTAATACCAACACGAGAACAAAACAACGTTATTTTACATAAATGTAATGTTACCATAAATATTAATATCTATTACAAAATACACGTGCAATTATACTTCTATATCTAAAATAGCGGCATAACAAAGTAAAAATACAGCACTGTACTTAATTCCAACAATAGTGGCAATATTCTCTCGCATAATGAAACTAAACTCAAATATGAATACACTCAAAAGTAGACTTAAGCCTGTTTTGTTTGTCTAATTGGTCTAAACATTTAAAATTCAATTGATTGCTGGTTTGAACTTATTTAAATCGAGTTTGGAACATCGTTCTATCGTGCCTTAGAGCTCGTACAAAGTCGTGTAGAGGGTAAACCCAGAAATGTTTCTGGTAATTATCACATACATTTGCCCCTTGCGGGATTCGAACTAGGTTGTGCTTTTGCGATGTGAAGCACGAACAACTAGACTGCCATCACGATACAATAACAACATCAATTAAAAGTTTCATCATAAAATTCTAACCATTAACATTCTTAACAAACGACAGTGACGTTAATTTACATTAATTTGCCAATACCCATTAATAGATTAACTCTAATTACATTTTTGTAACGACTATCAAACTCAATATGGGTGACAACTTTAAATTAAAAAATTCAAGGAATTCAGTGCTGTACTTTACGTTAGAAACATGACGAAATCTTATCATTACAGTCAATCAAAGATACAAAAATACCCACAGAAAATTGAGTCCAATACTCTAAAACGTACGCCCCGGGATTGACCGCTTACGTGTTCTTTGAGGTATAATGTAACTCATTAATAAACGTCGCGTTAAGACCCGTGTCTTACTATTTTAGTTCTTTGAAGTACATAATTATACAGGGTTGTTACATAGCGCCGCCGCCTGGTCCCTTTTTCTGTATATTAGCAAATTCTAAAAACGCATACTCTAGACATCACATAATGAAAAATTGCTAGTTCTTTCATAAAACGGTAAATTGTAATTATGATTTTATCTGCGGTCCTAAGGAAAAGAGACGCGCGAAAAAAATGTATATTTTACAAATATACATTTGACATTCAGAAATAAAAAGCTTAGTATCATTTCAATAAATAGAATAGAGAGCTGATAGTGTTACAATACAGTCATTTGCTGAATAAATAGTGACAAGAGCTCAATTTCTTAACACGACACTTTTCCTTTGGACGACAGTGTAGTTTATTGAACCTTTAGTTTGCGGGTCAATGACCTTACAGACTTTCTTTGTTTACGGTGTTACAAATTTCAATGTTATAATGTTGGTGCTGCTATGTCTAAGGTGAGCGATAAGCGCGACGCGACGTATGGAAGGTCAATGACCTGCGACTGACTAAGGTTATGGCGGTGGGGTTACAATCTTGGAACCAAACTTTTTTATTTGAAACAAAATTATTTTTTATTATTATTTTGTATCAAAACGAAGGCGATATTTTATTTAAAAAATAGCGGAAAGATTGATTGTAATAAAGATCGTGTGGTGTATGCAGGCCATTAGGCAGTGTAAACTTTACAAAATATGTTTTGTAAGAAAAGTTAGTCAGTCCTGCCATCATCTGTCGTCAGTTCTTAGAATGATTCAAATTCACGATCGCTTCAAGATAGTAGTTCGGTTCAAGAAAAATAAGTGAAGCAAATAACGAAATTGAAACTGTTATGAATGTTACTTTGTATAGTCTACCTACACTGGTCATCGCCGCGTCAGTTTCGTCAGTATTTTACAGTACTTTGACTTGTTGTATGAGAATCCATATTATTTTCATGAACGTAATATGTGATGGGCGCAGTGTACCTATAACCTGTTTGTGTCCGACGTTTACATGTCAACAAGTCTTGCGATTGGTCGTCTCGCACACTCACTGCGGCGCACGTCGCACAGTCGCGACAGCAATATAATTACGCGCGAGCCATAAGGATGGGTAGCTTGGGGTCATTGGACGAAATTCTACGTGCTCGGCGACCGGACTTTAGCATAATTCAGAAGTTAACTAAAACCCGACTAAAATTACAAAAAACAAATGAAAAATTTTCGTGCGGTTATCATTTTCTGTGGACCAAACGGGCTCGGATGCGCGCCACGATAAAATCTTTTCGACGATTTTTGTCGTGTAAAAACAAAATGCATCGATAAAAGTTTCTCGTGGCGCGCTTCCTAGAAACGTAGTTCTGACGCACGAAGCGTGTCGGACGACGCGGCCCGCGGGCGTGGTCGGCGGGCGCGGTCAGAAGGCGACGCAGGCGTTGCCGTCGAACTCGATGTTGCCGTAGGGCGCGGGCGAGTTGTCGGTGAACAGGTGCGCCTCGGCGCCGCGCCACGCGCTGTACAGGCTCGGCAGGAAGTCGTTGAACAGGGGACTGCGGTGCTGCGACGCGCTGTTTTCTCTCACCACCTGCCAATATTCAATAAGTTTTCATGCAGTCATACATCGTGTTTCATGCATTCATACATCATGGAGCCAATTTCCGCTAATGTTTAGTGTTATCGGTACACGCAAAATTATCCATGAGTGCATGTCGCAGTCGGATTGTATAATTCGCCGTTTTACATTATAGCTAGGCATTTTCCATTACGGCTCTTTTTTGTAAAAGGCGGTTCAACATTTAGCCGGATTGTCATTGCGATACGTTCTTCAATACGGCGGCCCACGTTTAGCCGCATCGTAATACTAGGGCATACTTACAAATTAAAACAATGTTTAATGAAAATTAATCCGTTCTTAGATGTCTACATCCTATAAAGAACCTACCCGCCAAATTTCAAGTTTGTATGTGTTATAGTTTCTGAGATTTCATGATTAATCTGTGAGTGGTACTTCGCTTATAGATTTTAACCTGCACCGCACTCTCATATCTCGTTGGCCCGAAGGATGACTGGTGGATTTTTAAAGTAGGTTTTTTTTGTGCATAACATGGCAGGTATTTGACCACAATCGCACCTGATGTTAAGTGGGATGCAGTCTAGGATGGTACATATCTGCCCTGCAAGTGCCTATTCACTCTCGCCTTGAAAAGGCCCGGATTATAGTCTTCGGGAAAGACAGCAGCAGGCAACAATTCCAGTCCCTAGCCGTTCGCATTATAAAAGAGTCATCGAAACGCTTAGTGCGAGCTGGTGGAATGTCAACAATATAGGGATGGTACAGTGTTAGTATAGTCACAGAATAATAATAAGTACGTACGTACAGAAGTTTTACTTCGCGAAGGTATTTAAAAAAATGTATGCTCAATGTCATTAACAATATGGTGTAATTTAGCCTGTCTCAAGAGTCAAGCACCATTTTGTTGACAAACGTCAGTGATCGGCACTGCGCCGAAGCTATAGGGCTGACTTCGGTAAAATGATGTGACGTGAGGTGCCAAACTGCGGAAAATGGCGGAGGAAATACATGATTTAGCATGAATTATCATAATATTAACTACTTATTTACCTCTCAGTGTCTTGAGGCAACTTAAAAAAGTACATTCTGTTACTACTATTACTATTATTTAGGCAGTTAAATACTACACAGTATTTAGTACACCATTTTCTTCCATCATACACAAGAATACGCGTGCGTGAGTCAATGTTCGCTCGTATGTGAGGCCTTGTGGAATAGTATCCTGTAGGTGGGCCATCGTGCGTGTTTTGTTTTCGATGTAAACTCGCGGAGATGAACAGGCCTGGTATAGTTCTCATCACTATAAGGAAAAGCACCTACCCTCTCAATTCCACTGTAGGTAGGATCACTGTCGCTCTTCGGGATCCATATCTTGACGTCTTTGTCCAGCCCGCTCGTAGCTAGCACTGGGAATCTAGGGTGGGCTTCTATGCAGTTCACCTGGAATTGTAATACGAGCATGAAATTAATGAATTTTCATCAATGATGTACAGTCGAGAATGCTTTAGTGCATTAAGTTCGCCTTATGTACAGTCGCGGAATGAAAAGGTTCGTCACCTTAGTGTCGGTTTTCGCTTGCACTAGGTACTGTAAGAAGAGTCAAACCTGCCAACATAACCGTGCAAGAAACATTGCTGCTAACATTTAAATAAATATGACGTTTGCTAACGAATAAGGTTTTGCTTGTTTATTTTTCTATCCCATCAGTGCAATGTTACAAAATGTAGTTTTTTTTATTTAATAGATAATGGCAGGTTGAACCAACAAGAAGCAGTGCCGTAACTAGGGCGGTGCCAGCGGTGCCCAGGCACAGGGCGCAGACCCTGGAGGGGCGCAGAAATGACCAGACCAGTATCTAGTTTTGTTTCATGCATGGTAGTTAGTAGGTACATTTTGTTTTATTGCGAATATGGTGTAGACGCGCCCTCTGTACTATCTATATCTATATGGCATTTTTCAAGCGATCTTGAAACAACAACACTTGTAAAGGTGGTTTTATATTTGTCTGATGTGTCGTGACGTGACGACGCGTCAGAACGGTATCGGTTTCATACATTTAGTACTAGCTGGTGCCCGCGACTTCGTCTGCGCAGGATTAGTATTTCGAACAATATGTTTATAAATTGTAGCCTATGTGTTATAAGTTATTCTGATGTATAAGCTATATTATTGTAAAGTTTCATTAAAATCCATTCAGTAGTTTTTGCGTGAAAGAGTAACAAACATCCATCCATCATCCATACAAACTTTCGCGTTTATAATATTAGTAGGATGGTAACGTTCACACTAGTGCGTAACGTGTTGTGTTGTGATGGCTTATGTATGGAACCGATACAGTTCTGACGCGTCACGTCACGACACAATTCAGACAAATATAAATCCACCTTGTCTTGCTCGCAATATTACATACACAAACAAAAGTACCTATACCGTAACTATGAGACAATTTCTGTCTATATTCATTTGGAGGGCGCCACTTCTAACTTAGAAGTTCTAAGCCAATGATATTAAAGAACTATAGATATGTTACGTTCATAGAAATTACGATTTGAATCCGTGCCGAGCTATTCCAAATTGCACACATTGACAAATGTAACTGATAAGTGAAACAAAAGATACGAAATAGCACGCAAATGAAAGAGATAGCTATAGTTTTAACGATTCTGCACTAACTAATCTATGTCCGCAGCGCACGCATCCTTATCGCTCTAACGTCAAAACAAGATCGCTTTCTCTTTCTTAACTTGAATATGGCGCATGGCGTCTTGATTGTTTGCATAAATAATTGAAAATATAAATACTAAATAATTTTGCATAATCACATGTGGTAAGAGATCCCTTGTATTTTGTTTACTTTAGAGTCATAATTGGTACACTTTCGAAACACACACGATGGCATTTTTTATTTATTTTGGTAAGAACAGGAACTTACGGTGTGGTACGCACGCGATTGCGCACGACGCAGGCCACACGAAGACTAAACACAAGACGTCCCAATTGGGACGTATTTGAGTATTCACAGCGCGAGCGCTTATAACATATCTGCTTTTGTTTTTATATAATATCATTGTTCTAAGCAAATCTGTCAATCTAGCTGAGGAGATGTGTACATATAGTTCACGTTACGCTGTCATTGCTGTCAGCCACATTCATTGGTCCTCCCTTTATCTTTGATTTTATTTATTAACTACGTGCGGCGTTACTGACGCACTAGCGTGCGAGAGATAGTAGAAAATTCATCGTTCGACAAGAGTGAAAAGGATGACTTACAAAACTAAACGATTCACAAACGTTCCATTCTGCTGCGACGTCCCACCCAATGTTCGGGGATTCCCCGATACATCGAGAATCACGCATTCAGATAGCCGCAGTGTTGCCAGAAGGTTACTTTTGTAACCTTTTAGGTTACTTTTGAACTGCATTGGTTACTTTTAGGTTACACTAATGAAAAGGTTACTTTTAGGTTCAGTAAAAAATAATATTAATAGTGACAATTTAAAAATTATGTCATAAACTGCATTTAAACATGAATTTGATTTATTATTTGTTATAAAAAATGAGTTTTAGCCAATGTTTTTCGATAGTGAAACGCAAATCCATGAAACGTTTTTATACGACCGGTCACTTTTCGGTCTTCATGGAATGGTCAAAATTTCGAATTTAGGTAAATGATTGATGATCAATTGTATTCATTTTCCATCCATGAACAACCTTACACAATCGCTCCTTTTTATTTTTTATTCAAAAAGGTTACATTTTTTTATGCACATTTATCCACTTTATTGTCAGAGACTGGTTAGAGCATTTTTCAAAAGGGCGCAGTTTTGAAAGCTCGCACCGGGCGCATAAAAGGCTAGTTACGGCACTGACAAGAAGGTTTTAGTTTATCAATCATAATAATCTTCTTGACAAGTTAAATCGTCAAACAACTTTGATCTGAATAATTTTGAACTTTACTGACAAACAGTTAAAGATTATTTTCTCTAACTCGAGATTATTCTGTAACATAGTTTCAAAAGGTAATAATATGTGCTCGCGATTCGTTGAAGGAATCAATTTGAAAACTGACGAACCTTTTCATTCCGTGACTGTACAAATTTATTTTGGCATAAAAGTTTAAATAAATAAATGATTGATCTTGATTCGGGTTTGAGAAGGGCCCAGGTTAAACACCAATCACTCTTCAAATACATAGTTTCATATTACATTATCATCACAGTACGTCCATAGGCCTCTCCCAATTTGTTTTAGTAAGAGCCTCCATGTCTATTGCTATCTATGAAACACCGCACCGCTCCGCACATCTCCGCTCTTCTCGTCACCGCCGCCGCTGTCAAATTCTATAGAAAAACAAGTGCATCTGACACTTCTCCGCTCGATCCATTTCCACCGAAGCGTAGCGGAGTGGAGATGTGAAAATAATGGAATCTGATTGGTTATTCAAAAAACTTCTCTGCTCTGCACCGCTCCGTGAAAATCGCGCCATGAGTTCTTAGCCTTAGGGAGATGTGACAAGGGGGCGGGGCCGGTGTCGCAATAATATGCCCAAAAACAGAACACATTGCTCGTGAAAGCAATGATGACAGCAGCGACGCTATAATGTAAACAGTTTACATTGCTTGCGTAGTACTAAAGATTATTCGTTGAGTACTGATACCGCATTGGATAATGAGCACATATTTTAATTACTTTGTGTGTGTGAATTTCTAATGCGACACTGAGTTTCGAACTCGGCGCATTAGTTGGTATATCTCTATATCAAAATCAAAATTATTTATTTGTGTAGACTAATTAAATTAGTACTTACAAATCGTCAAACGCTCTTAAGGAGCATATTATTATACATGTCTCATTCTTTTTTTGCCCTACCAGCGCGATCGATCGATCGAGACAAACATTTGGCAAGTGCTGAGAAGAGCCGCAACAAACTCAGTCACCACTGTCTGCCGATGTCGCAGCAATATCTCTATAGGTACTCACCACGCCGTGTATGTCTCCCTGCATCCACTGCACGATGGCCTCGCTCTCGCGCTCCCAGATGTATATGTAGGAGCAGTCGGAGCCCGAAACAACGTACTCGCTCTTCGGCCCGAAGAAGGCCACGCCTTTGAACGTGGCGCTGTTGCGGTGCCCGCTGTAGCGGTGCGTGTAGCCCTCGTCTATCTCGTTCGTGCTGTCCCTGGAATGGGACGGTTGGTTGTTAGCAAAGTCAATACAAATGAGTAGGTTATCTTCATAGAAACGCACCGAGCGCAGTTTGTATGTGAGCGCGCCAATACGTATGCGGCGCAACACCCCGCTAATCCACACTAAATTTTGTCAGTGTGTGCGTGCGCGCCGCATACGTATTGGCGCGCTCACATACAAACCGCGCTCGGTGCGTTTCTATGAAGATAACCTACTCATCATTACCCGACTACGGCAAAGCAAAAGGAGGGTTATGATTTTGACAGGCTATGTATGTATGTATGTTCATCTGTTCCCTCGTAACTTCTAAACTACTTATCAGAATTCGACAAATGACATATCATTAGAAGCGTCTTAATTTTCCGCTGGTTATAGGCTATATGGGGTTTCACAAAATCTAATGTGGCGCCCTCTAGCGGACAAAACATACAGAGTAAAAAATAAAGTAACGATAAATATGCCGTGTTTGGTATCATTTGAAAGCGCTTTACTTGTACATTTTGAATATACAGGGTGGAATTTTGTAATGCCACCTGGAGGTAAAGTACTCTTAATATTGTAGATAGAAAAATTTTCGCAGAGAAAACATTCCTTTATTTTTTAAAAGAAATAGAACTGCATTCTTTGTTCAGTTCAGTATTCTGAAAATCTTGTTTTATACTTTTTCAGCGTCGTTTTTTGTCGTAGTTGGGTTTTACTTTTTTTACTTCTTTTTGTATTTACTCTGTTGTTAGGGTCTGTCCCAATAATACTGCTGAGCATCAAGGAAGAAGTACGAAGTACTTATATCGATACGAAATTCCAAAACATTTTGACTGCTTTTATGTTTTTTTGACATGTAAATTAAAACGACCACGAGCCGGAAGACGTAGCGTGGGCAGGCCTCCCACTAGGTGGACCGACGATCTGGTGAAGGTCGCGGGAGGCGCCTGGATGAGGACGGGTCTTTTTGTAAATCCTTGGGGGAAGCCTTTGTCCAGCAGTGGACGTCTTTCGGCTGAAACGAACGAACGAAACAGATATTTACCCTCCCGACGTTTCGACTCGGTTTCACTCACTTGTCATAGACGTCGGCCTTGGCGTCGAATAGGTAGACGTCTTCATCGTTGTACGAGCCGAGGATCTCGGTGCCGTCGTGGTTGTACACAGCGCACGTCAGGTGCATCATCGACATGCGCACCTTCTTCTTGGCGCTCGGCTGTGGGATAACACGTCATAGTCTATCTATACTAGAGTAAATACAAATGAGTAGGTCATCTTCATAGAAACGCACTGAGCGCGGTTTGTATGTGAGCGCGCCAATACGTATGCGGCGCGCACGCACACACTGACAAAATTCGTCGTGATTGCGCTGAAGATGACCTACTCATTTGTATTTACTCTGTCTATACTAATATTATAAACGCGAAAGTAACACACGAAGGCATATTCAATCAATCAGGAAGGCAATCGGGAAGTGCATTCGTGGCTGTTTGCGGCAACCGATCGTGCACAACTAAATGCAAGTCAGACAATTACCTAACTTTTGCATTGCCATTCTTGAGCGGGTATAACGTATGTATACAATAAAAACATCTTAGATTTTATCACGATGCGCATTCTAGCCCTGCCTAACTCATTAGTCAGTAACGTTATTCTTACCTGTGGGTACACATTATAATCGCAAACCAGTCGAAAAGTGGTCGAGAGGCCTTTTTTGTATGGAGTTTTGACGGATTCGATTTTCGATTCGATCAAAAAGTGAAAGAAATAAAGATACACCGCCACCACCAGCCGCTGCCCGTAGCGGGTGCTCACGCTGCACAGCGGGCCCGCGTGTGACGTCACGCGGTCTCACCTGCTCGTGGAAGTGCTTGGGGCAGTAGAGCGCGAGTCTTAAACAGCAATTGAAATTTGCAACTGTCACTAGCACAACAGATGAGTTCCGACTGACGTTGAGGGCGCATGGAGCGCTCTAGCCCCTTCTGGGTACCGGTTTCTAAATGAATAGTGTCCCATTGTTAAAACATAACAAAGGATAGCTGCGCGGTTATTACTGTAAAAATGACTTTTGGCCAGTTTTTTGTATCAAATACCCGTATGTGCTCACGCTGCACAGCGGGCCCGCGTGTGACGTCACGCGGTCTCACCTGCTCGTGGAAGTGCTTGGGGCAGTAAAGCGCGAGTCTTAAACAGCAATTGAAATTTGCAAGCGCCGAGAAAACAAACCTGTCACTAGCACAACAGATGAGTTCCGACTGACGTTGAGGGCGCACTAGACCCTTCTGGGTACCGGTTTCTTAATGAATAGAGTGTCCCAATGTTAAAACATAACAAAGGATAGCTGCGCGGTTACTACTGTAAAAATGACTTTTGGCCAGTTTTTTGTATCAAATACCCGTATGTGCTCACGCTGCACAGCGGGCCCGGCGTGACGTCACGCGGTCTCACCTGCTCGTGGAAGTGCTTGGGGCAGTAAAGCGCGAGTCTTAAACAGCAATTTGCAACTGTCACTACCGAGTGAGTGAGGATACTGGAGGCCCAATTGGGGGGAATGGGATTTAAAAGGTTGGCAGCGCACTTGTGACTTCACTGATGTTGCGGGTGTACATGGGCGACGGCAATTGCTTACCATCAGGTGATCCGTCTGCTCGTTTGCCTCCTATCACATAAAAAAAAAAAAACTTGTCGCTGCCCGTAGCGGGTGCCCACGCTGCACAGCGGGCCCGCTGTGACGTCACGCGGCCTCACCTGCTCGTGGAAGTGCTTGGGGCAGTAGAACGCGAGCGGGCGCGTGGACCGGCGGCGGTCGTACACGCGCACGAACTTGTCGCGGCCCGCCACCACCAGCCGCTGCCCGTAGCGGGTGCCCACGCTGCACAGCGGGCCCGCGTGTGACGTCACGCGGCCTCACCTGCTCGTGGAAGTGCTTGGGGCAGTAAAGCGCGAGTCTTAAACAGCAATTTGCAACTGTCACTACCGAGTGAGTGAGGATACTGGAGGCCCAATTGGGGGGGAATGGGATTTAAAAGGTTGGCAGCGCACTTGTGACTTCACTGATGTTGCGGGTGTACATGGCCGACGGCAATTGCTTACCATCAGGTGATCCGTCTGCTCGTTTGCCTCCTATCACATAAAAAAAAAAAAACTTGTCGCTGCCCGTAGCGGGCGCTCACGCTGCACAGCGGGCCCGGCGTGACGTCACGCGGTCTCACCTGCTCGTGGAAGTGCTTGGGGCAGTAGAGCGCGAGCGGGCGCGTGGACCGGCGGCGGTCGTACACGCGCACGAACTTGTCGCGGCCCGCCACCACCAGCCGCTGTCCGTCCAGCGGGTGCCCGCTCACGCTGTATAACGGGACAGTCGTGCCTCGCTCGCGTACGTGGAAGAGCCTGGGAAGGTGCAAGTCAGAAATTAGTAACGAAACTATAATAAAGCCTGATCCGTGAGCACGTAGAATCCCGTCCAATGACCCCAAGCTACCCATCCTTATCGCTCGCGCGTAATTATATTGCTGTCGCGACTGTGCGACGTGCGCCCGCAGTGAATGTGCGAGCGCGACAGCAACATAATTACGTGCGAGGACCAGGCTTTAGAAGCCGAAACAGCCTAACGGGGTTGGGGATTCGAGGAATTCTCTCTAGCTGTTAGCTCACGCTGTACAAGGGGACAGTCGTGCCGCGCTCGCGCACGTGGAAGAGCCTGGGAAGGTGCAAGTCAGAAATTAGTAACGAAACTATAACAAAGCCTGGTCCGTGAGCACGTAGAATCCCGTCCAATGACCCCAAGCTACCCATCCTTATCGCTCGCGCGTAATTATATTGCTGTCGCGACTGTGCGACGTGCGCCCGCAGTGAATGTGCGAGCGCGACAGCAACATAATTACGTGCGAGGACCAGGCTTTAGAAGCCGAAACAGCCTAACGGGGTTGGGGATTCGAGGAATTCTCTCTAGCTGTTAGCTCACGCTGTACAAGGGGACAGTCGTGCCGCGCTCGCGAACGTGGAAGAGCCTGGGAAGGTGCAAGTCAGAAATTAGTAACGAAACTATAATAAAGCCTGGTCCGTGAGCACGTAGAATCCCGTCCAATGACCCCAAGCTACCCATCCTTATCGCTCGTAATTATATTGCTGTCGCGACTGTGCGACGTGCGCCCGCAGTGAATGTGCGAGCGCGACAGCAACATAATTACGTGCGAGGACCAGGCTTTAGAAGCCGAAACAGCCTAACGGGGTTGGGGATTCGAGGAATTCTCTCTAGCTGTTAGCTCACGCTGTACAAGGGGACAGTCGTGCCGCGCTCGCGTACGTGGAAGAGCCTGGGAAGGTGCAAGTCAGTAATTAGTAACGAAACTATAATAGAAGCCGAAATAGCCTAACGGGGTTGGGGATTCGAGGAATAGACAATTTGACACCATTCCCCGAATATTCGAAATCACAACTTTTCTAAAAAGACACTTCATTCTGGTCTTAAAACATAATTAATTTTAAATTACCTGTAAATTACGATTTTTGGTCGCATTGTAATTGAAAAAAGTAGTTTATTTGAGTTGACAAAATAGTGACGTCACTTGCTTGTAGTGCCATACAAAATCTATGGGAGAGTTTCGTTTTGACAGTTTTAAAAAGTACGTCAATTGATTGGTGGTGTCAACATGTCTATTATCTCTAGCTGTTAGCTCACGCTGTACAAGGGGACAGTCGTGCCGCGCTCGCGTACGTGGAAGAGCCTGCGGAGATACAAGTTCAAAATTAATAACAGAGTAAATACAAATGAGTAGGTCATCTCCGTGCGCGGTTTGTATGTGAGCGCGCTAATAATAATAATAATAATAATTCTTTATTGAATATACGTATGCGGCGCGCACGCACACACTGACAAAATTCGGCGCAATCACGACTCCTCCCCGCTAAATTTTGTCAGTGTGTGCGTGCGCGCCGCATACGTATTGGCGCGCTCACATACAAACCGCGCTCGGTGCGTTTCTATGAAGATGACCTACTCATTTGTATTTACTCTGTTAATAACGAGATTAGACCAGGGCTTCCCAAACTATGGGTCGCGACCCGGTGGTGGGCCGCGAACATTGAGTGGGCCCTGCCTGTAGAACGACACACCACCCTACTGATACAACCGCTGGGCAGCGGGCGAAATTTCCTGTAACTGGGTCCCGAATTGGGGAACTTGTATTAGATGAGTCGTAGCCCAGATAACTTTGAGAACCACTGGATTAGACAACAGAACACGGTGTCAATATCGGTCAATATCGAAATTCGAGAGACGCTATTTGGACGTCCTGTCCGGCTGTTAGCTCACGCTGTATAAGGGGGCAGTCGTGGCGCGCTCGCGCACGTGGAAGAGCCTGCGTAAATGCAAATCTGGGATTAGTAACAAGACAGAAAATCCTCGGATGTGGCTTTATCTTGCAGTGGATCTCCTTAGAAGGAAGGCACCGTCACCTGGACACGTGAGAAAGAACCTGGAAAACTTAGTAGTTTTGTGCGCCGCGCGCGAGTGTATGTTGTGGTGCGTCTACAGTCACCTGGCCACGTGCTCGGCGCGCACGTCGCACTGCATGACGATGCCGTCCTCGCCGGCCGACGTCACGAGGTGCGGCTCGGCGGCGCACACGTGCAGCTTGTGTGAGTGTATGTTGTGGTGCGTCTACAGTCACCTGGCCACGTGCTCGGCGCGCACGTCGCACTGCATGACGATGCCGTCCTCGCCGGCCGACGTCACGAGGTGCGGCTCGGCGGCGCACACGTGCAGCTTGTGTGAGTGTATGTTGTGGTGCGTCTACAGTCACCTGGCCACGTGCTCGGCGCGCACGTCGCACTGCATGACGATGCCGTCCTCGCCGGCCGACGTCACGAGGTGCGGCTCGGCGGCGCACACGTGCAGCTTGTGTGAGTGTATGTTGTGGTGCGTCTACAGTCACCTGGCCACGTGCTCGGCGCGCACGTCGCACTGCATGACGATGCCGTCCTCGCCGGCCGACGTCACGAGGTGCGGCTCGGCGGCGCACACGTGCAGCTTGTGTGAGTGTATGTTGTGGTGCGTCTACAGTCACCTGGCCACGTGCTCGGCGCGCACGTCGCACTGCATGACGATGCCGTCCTCGCCGGCCGACGTCACGAGGTGCGGCTCGGCGGCGCACACGTGCAGCTTGTGCGCCGCGCGCGAGTGCCCCGCGAGCCGCCGACGCGCCGCCGCGCCGCCGCTCGGCGGGCACTGCACCAGGCGCACCTGGATACAGAAACATATACTTGTAAAGTCGGAGCGAAGTCTATTTTATTTATTTACTAGCTTAAAAACGTTATCGCGCGCGTCCCTGTTTCAAAAACCGGGATAAAAAACTATCCTATGTCCTTTCCCGGGACTCCAACTAACTCTGTGCCAAATTTCATCAAAATCAGTTCAGTGGTTTAGGCATGAAAGCAAGACAGACAGACAGAGTTACTTTCGCATTTATAATATACAGGGTGTTTGGCGGTTTAAATTCAACTTAGAATTCGATTTAAAAAGAAAATTAACATGATAATGGATTGCCAATGATCTTAAAAACATCTTTAGCTTCTCTTCTTTCCAATGATATATCACATGTAGTAATTAGATATTGAAATTCGTCAAAAATGCAAAGTTTATGGAATAATAATACAAGAATTATCCATACAAAGCTTCTTCAAACATCATACACACGAAGGACAGTCTGCAGCGGCCGGCTGCGCGCCCAGTCACCGCCACGTGTCCTTACGGCGTGGCAACAAGGGCGACAGTCGCTCACCTGGCCGTCCCTAGCGCAGGTGACTATGTTGAGCTGGCTCTGTGCGTTGAGGTGCAGGAACTTGCTCTGGAACACGTTGGACTTGTGTCCCGTGCGCAGCGTCTGCAGCGGCCGGTTGCGCGCCCAATCCCAAACCACCACGTTCATGTCGTCCGACCCCGACGCCAGAAGGTGGCCTGGAGACCAGATGAAGTAGATACACAGGGCCGTAACATTAACAGTCTACGCTAACTTGCGTGGGCGCACGAATACGTTTCTGTATAAAACCTGGTCCGTGAGCACGTAGAATTTTGTCCAATGACCCCAAGCTACCCATCCTTATCGCTCGCGCGTAATTATATTGCTGTCGCGGCTGTGCGACGCGCGCCCGCAATGAGTGTGCGAGCGCGACAGCAACATAATTACGCGCGAGCGTTAAGGATGGGTAGCTTGGGGTCATTGGACAAAATTCTACGTGCTCACGAACCAGGCTTTAGAAAAATAGTATGGGCAGCGCAGTGTAGCGCGGACGCGTGCGACGAGTTTTGCAACTGTCTTTTTGTTAGAAAGGTAGTTCTATGAAATGCAACATCTTTAAAAATGATGTTTTTACAGCTATGCAGCTATTATTTTTGTCTGTATATGTTGTCATATTAAGATGTCTTTAGGCATTTGTTATTCGACCCCAGTGCAGTGGTGACAAGGTCAAAAGATGAATAAAGATTTTCAAGTCAATGTAATGGATTCATACAAACCTTGTGGGTGAAAATTTATGGAATTCACACAGCCTTTATGTTGAGTCAGCTGGTGGAGCTTCTCCATCCTATAAACAACGTGTAGCGAACCATAGAACTTCTGCTCGAACTTCAGGTCTGATTGGGTCGTGCGACATGGGTATGTCAGCCCCATCTCCCGGTTAATAATTTCTGAAAAATTTACAATAGATTCCATTTGAATGTTACCAATTGATAAAATATTATCGAGGCATTTTATCGATTTTGTGCGATAAGCCCATAGATTAGTCGTAAAAAATCGTTATTAAGATTTTATCATAGAGCGTATCTAATTCTAATGACGTAGCTTGTAGCTTAGTTGACTCATAGACAGGAAGTCGACGTAAATCTTCGCCAGAAATAACTTAGAATAAAAAACTCGCCAACCCATCAATAGACCTGTTATTTGCGTGTGGGTCATTCCATCGTTTCGGGTGTTACGTTCGTACACACATATTCAACAATTTCATGTATTTTGAAATAGTATTTTAATAATGTTAGTGCCTTAATCTGTCCGTTTTTAGTTGTTTTATCTAAATAATAAAGTTTGTACAGCTTAGAATGTAAGATAACGAAAATATGAGTCGAAAAGTGTGCGTTTCGGGCGTTACGAGATTTTGCCTCTATGTTCTGACTGTTGCTGCATTTACTCGAAATTTAGCGAATTTTCTTAAGGAATCATACCTAAAACTTACAGGACTTCTAAAGTATGACATTTACAAAACATGTAACATACAATCACTGTCAAATAAAACGTTTTACTATTTTTTTATAATTTTTTTCTTTGTTTCGGGTGTTACAATGGTTCTGTTTCGGGTGTTACGAGTACGAAAATTCAACGCGTTTTATCGATAAAATCGGTGTTTTATTAGTCTCTAGGTACTACAAAATAAGGAGTACAACAAATAAACACAAATAGAGCGAATTCTGGTTTGAAATTACGAAGCAGCTTTTTTTTAAATATACAAAGTTCAAGTTTATTTTTTCCTCAGAATATAGCTTTTTCTATTCTTTTTGGCTTGAAATAGCATTACTTTAATTTCTAATGTAGGTACACATTAATCAGAGTAATAAATTAACTTTATGAATGAACAGAGCGTATTGAGTAGCGTCCTGCGTTCCCACATCATTGCCCAATACAATCAACAGTAGAAAACAATAGTTATACTGTTCCTTGTATGTGTCGGCGGCTGAGCCCGCCAGTTTTATTTTAGTCGCAATTACACCTTTAAAGAAATCACATGTTTTACTGTTCCAACCTTCTGACGTACGTTTTGTGGATTTAACTTATAAAGTGGACATTACTTATAAGTGGACAACAACAATAATATACCTGAACATAACGTATATTAATATAATTACGTACATCGGGTATAAAATTAACGTACATTGGTGACCCCGACGTGATCATTAGGTATACAGTGTATAAATACGTACATTGGTGACGCCAGTTGAACATTTTTTTTTTACGTTTGGGACAGTGCAAGTTGTGAATATGAATCCTCAAGACGGACCCGCACCTATTTACGCCGCGCCTAATACGCCGGCGCCTTCTTTAGCGGCACCGCCCGCACAGGCGTCGACGGAGACGGAGACTTTGGCGAGTATAAGTGTTTCGTCAAGGATACCTGATTTTTGGTCAGACCAACCGCGACTCTGGTTTATCCAATTTGAGGCCGTAATAGAATCGCAACGACTAGGTGATGTAACAAAACAAAACTTAGTCGTTACCAAACTCAGCAAATCTGCCATACAGCAAGTCAGCGACCTGCTGCTGTCACCACCACAAGAAAGACGATATCAGACATTAAAGGACCGTCTATTACAAGTGTTTGAAGAGTCTGAGACGCGGCAGTTTCAAAAGCTTTTGGGGGAAATGGAACTGGGCACCCAAAAGCCATCGCAACTTATCCGTCGGATGAGAGACTTGGCTAGAAACAAACTACCAGACTCCACGCTACAAATAATGTGGACCAGACACTTGCCGTCGGCAGTTCAGGCTGTTCTTGCTGTCACCGAGGTCAAGGACTTGGAGAGCTTGGCAACGGTGGCGGACAAGGTTATGGAGGCAACCAGGCCAGAATATACAGAAATAGCCGAAATGAAAACCTCCACGCCGGGAAGCATTCACGAATTAACGGAAATGGTTAGCCGACTGCAAGTGGAAGTTGCTGAGTTACGCCGGTCCAGAACACCTCAACGACAGGAATGCTCAACTGCGCGAGGGAGAACAAGTCGATCGGGTCAGCGTGACGTGAGTAAGTCCCGAATAAAACCAAATTGGTTATGTTTTTATCATCACCGTTACCGTGCTAAGGCTGTGAAGTGCGTCGAGCCTTGCAATTGGAAGGGGGCTAAACCGACATCTACGCAGGGAAACTAGACGCGATACAGCCGGTGGCGGGGGCAAGTATCGAATCGCATAATAACCGCCTTTGTGTTTTCGACCGAAATAGCAGACTAAAGTTTTTAATTGATACGGGTGCCAACGTATCTGTGATTCCTGCAGTTAAAAAGTGTGTGTCTTCGCTTTCAGATGATTGTAATTATAAGTTATACGCTGCAAATGGTACTGAAATTAAGACATATGGTACGCGTACTCTTGTTTTAAATTTAAATCTAAGGAGAGCATTTAGATGGACTTTCATTATAGCGGACGTAAAGCAGCCAATTATTGGGGCAGACTTTTTAAGCCATTTCAAACTGTTAGTTGATTTACACGCGCGAAAATTAAGGGACCAAGTTACCAATCTATATGTTCTCGCTTCGATTATTTCACAGGATAGTAACGATGAGTCATCTATAATTACGATATTTATTGGAAATGTTAAACATCGACACTTTTTAGCAATACCTTAATTTTAGTGTTAAGTCGACATTTCAAAAAAGTCACAAATTGAGAAATATGACTCCTTTTCCGATGCCAGCGCTAGTGGGCGGTCAAAGGACTCTCACAGTAATACTTTTTCACTTCTCCAAGCAATATACACACATTATCGACATATAAATAAAAATGTAATACCCGAAACGTTTCGGGTGTTACAGTTTTTAATCAAGAAAGAAACATACTAAATTAGTATCATGCTCAGATATTAGTTAGTATTTGAAATCATTACTACCATGGCCTTACTTTTACCAAATATTGTTACCCTAATCCATGTGTAAGGTACAATAATAAAACAAATACCTGTTTTTCTGTTTCGGGTGTTACATCGCCGAATTAACAAGAAAACATACTTAAAACTTGATAATTATCCATTTTTTTTGGGACTATGACGCTATCTACCAATACTATGATAAATACCCTCGAATCATATAGTGGCAAAACGTTTCACAGATTGATAGTTTTTTTAAAATCGTATTACCAATAATTAGAGAGAAAATGATCATTCAGACAGTTGACTTAAGTATAGACTTTGAAGACTAATAACTTAAAAATTACTTGTTTCTTTCAGATGTTTTTTTGTTGCACATTATAATTTGGAATGTTTACTTTCAAAATCCATCAGATTTAATGCGAAAAGAACATATTTAGTTTTTCACCCTCGGTAACATTTGTCATGGAATGACCCGTGTCTTATTTAGGGTCGACCACACATCAACCTGAGACGAAACGTTAAATTTCTTCAAGTGACTTTGAACCTTAAACCTTAACCACTAAGAACAGATTTTTCGAAACTCCAGAGGGGATAAAACGCGGTCCACGCGTATGAAGTCGCGGGCGGCATCTAGTTGATTTTATAGTGGCTAACCTGATGCCAGCTAAATAAAAACGATAGGTAATAGCGCAAGTGTTACCTCACTAACTTCCGATGAATAAATTAAGTCAGAACTATAAAAATAAATATATTTTTTTACCTCATTCTTCAGCTATGTCTCTTAATAAAACTGACGGTTCAAAGTTCAGTTGTAATGAGCAATACATTCAAGCCTGGGGTTGTAAAAGTTATGCTTGAATGAAGTCCCAAACTTCATCATAATATCACATAATACAAGATATAATAAAGAATATTGCTCCTATTTGTGTGACATGCAAAAAAATGGGGCCACATTTATAACCCAGCAGGAGAATTATTGTTGTATTGTTTTTACATGCAGATTTTAAATTGCTCAAAAATTTTCCGTTACAAATGTTTTATATTGTGTATTTTAATGTTTTATGCTAACATTTAAATTAGCTTGTGAGAGTATTATGCAGAGTTGTCATCATGGAATGTATCATTATAAGAAATTGACATTGTTACAAGATGACCTTATGCTAATTTGTCATTGTTAGAAGTTTAGAAGTCAAGTATAGAGAGTTATTACATGAATTTGTCATTAAAAAAGTTGTTATTGAAAGAAACATCTAGTAGGCATATTTACCTACCAATAACAGTTTAAAAAAATTCTGACTGATTTATCAAAAAATTAACTTTCTTCTTAGTTGATTATTTACCTCTTAACATAAAATAATTATGTGTAGGTCTTGCTTTAAGAAGTGCAGTTGGTGGGGTTCCTCGGTCTTCTTCTTCTTCGTTTTGAGCATTATTCCGATCACCCCATGGCTCGTCATCGTCTGTCTCGCTGTCGTCAGTCTGGATGTGGACCATGTCATCAGTGCCGGATGTGTCATTACTGTCCGATGAACTTGATCTGTAGGTTTTATCATGGAAAATTATAAATTAAGTTATGGAGAAATTAGAGCCAACATAATATCTCAATTAATTTTATTTCCTGTCGGTCATTCAAATACATTGTACTAAATTAATTACTATTTATATATTTTTTGTCTCATATAACAATATTTAGAAAAGATAAAATAAATATGAGTGATTTTATATCTGCATATTCTCCCCATTTTTCATCCAACTACCTTCTTAAGATTGCCTGAGCAAGACAGTTATAACACAGTCTGTTACAGAGCATAATATGAAGTATTACAGCCAAATAGGATTTTTTCTTATAATTTGTAAATTTAATTTTTACATGATACTCACCCAGTGCCTGATGCCTCTGATAAAGAGGCCATGAACCTCTGCAAATCATCACTCTCAGGCTCAGAGTTGCTGTTATTGTCTTTACTGTTTCTCCTATTCATGCTCACTTCTACGGGGCTCTCTTCGGGGGACAGATCATCTGAATCCCTAGATGACTCATTACTATCGGAGTCTCTGTCAGGCGTTTTACGCTTTCTGTAGTTCCTAGCACGCTTTGGACGACGTATGTTCAGCAGAATCGCCCGCACGTTGCTGCTCGAAGGCGCAGCATTTATAACCTCATTTGATGGACCACCCGAGGTCCTAGCGGCCCGATCATCGCTACTGGTACTCTCAGATTTATCAGCTGACACTCCGCTGTCCACATTCTCATCTTTACTCGAAGATGCCACTATAAAAACAACCAAAACGTACCCGAAAATAATTTACGTCACATTTTTTTTCAGGGCCAGAAACTTGCTTTGAACACTTACCAGCCTCTTTAAAACTTTCTTGGGAGCTCCCATCGTTGAATTTAAACTTCTTTCCTCCCATTTTAGGGCTCACAGGAGAGTCTTTGACATCATCATCACTCGAACTATTATCTTCCATTGTAGTAAAAACCTACTCCGGTACGAAAAAGTAACGAGAGCAATGCAGCGTTATTTAACTAAAAAAATTGATTTACTTACGATAAGAATTTACGACTAACTAGGCAAAAATGAAGATTTGCTTTGCGAAGAAGAATTTTTATTTTTACAGATTTTTGTGATGAAATTTGGCAGGTTAAAAAATGTTGCCACAAACTGCCTGCCTAGTTTTTGGTCTTAGGCCCTTTGTTAGGCCCTATGCTCTTAGGCCTGCCTAGTGCCTAGTGCCTACGTTTAGCACGGTATATTTTTAAATTAAGTTTTAAATGCTCATTTTATTTCAAAAGTTTAATTATGTTTTTGATTTACTAAAATATAATTCCCAAAAGATTGGCTGTATTTCTTAAATGGCTAATTAATATCATTTAATAACAAGAAATGCCACAGCCCGTTTTATAGGTCATGCAACTGATGCAACAAGAGTTGAGGTTGAGGTGGGTTGAGTGCATGGTTGAGTGAGGACACAATTTTATTCTTGGTCTGAGGGACACAAGCAAAGATTTGTGTTTCTGACAGACACATGTGCGTTCTGTCTCGGAAAACAAAAGCACTTTGGATAGCACCAACAGCAGGAGAACTTAGGAAGACCGACCGAACGGCCAGGCCAAAGAATACTCATACTCCGGCCAGGCTGTATCGTAGTGTTGCCATATATATTTTTTAAAGAACAAAACGCATCAGCTGATAAATTGACACATGTCAATGAGTCGACCACGTCAATGTCAAATAATGGTCGCGTGTTCGCAGAAAGTAAATAATCTATAAATTCAAATAAAAATAAAAGAATTGTGTGTTTCTGCATAGTGTATCATGTAAATAACTCCGTATATTGTTTGTGAAGAATTGTAAACATTTAACAAAATTGTCTAGTACACAGATTTGTGTTGACAACACATTTTATCTGCAAGAAAATGAATTCTCACGAAGATGTTCTGTCCTTCATGGATTTTATAGATTTAGAAGAATCTGTTGTAGATGAACGATTAAGATCTTTAATGGCTAAGCATAAACTTACTAATAAGCACCTTTCAAATGTGATTCACCTTCTCAGATATAAACTTTTGATAAATACTCAAGACGATGATTGTTGCGACAATGAAGTGGAGTACGACTTTGCGGTGAAACTTATCAAAGATGTAAGTGAAGAAAACGTAGACAATGTATGTAAAATAGTAGCTTGTGTCCTTTCATTGGATACTTCAAGCATTGTAATGAAATCTGAACACATACTTCAGCAGTTCCTATCCGCTACAGATTCGCCGACAGAAATCAGAGAAAATTCTGATTCGCCTGAACCCAACAAAGACTTACTAAACTTTAGAGTATCAGATAGCATACTTGAAGCTGTTATAGCAAGCAAAGATAGATGTATACTACCATTTTTAGAACTGCCATATGAGAGTTTGTTACTGGGCACAAATGAACAACTTAAAATTCACTTTTTGACCAGTACAGTTCCAAAGTTGTTTGAAGGGGTGTCAGGTTTCAATGTGTTGGACCAAATTTGGGACTTTATAAAGCAACTTGAAAATGATAAAAGAGAAGTAACTCTCAAAGTTCTAAGTGTTCTATCTGGCTTTTATTTGCCTGTTAATGATGGTAAAAATGAGGTGTTATATCAGTCGGAAATTATATATAAATATGAGCTCTGGTACAATATACTGTATGGTTTATCATCAACTGATCCATCACTGAGAAGAATATCAATTTATCTAGCTAAAAGAGCATTAGACTGTGTTATGGCTTTGAAAAAAGATATTTGTGTCAAAAATGCAAATGATATTATATTTACATGGGATCACTTAAAAAGAAGCAATGAAAGAACATTATGGGATAACTTCTTTATACTGATGGATAGTCTGGAAGAAAAACAGAGCAATATTGTTTTGCCATCATTAAAGTTATTTGAATCTCTTAAGTCCCTAAGGCATTGGTTAGACTGTGCTTTCAATATTGGTCTCAAACATGATAATACACAAGTCCGACTTAAATGCATACAGTACAGACTGGAAACTAAAATAAAGAGCCAAGCTGAAGCAACAGTCCTGTTGGAGGCCTTAAATGATATCAACATTTATGACAATGTTTCTGAATGTGAGGATTTGAAGAAAAGACTTGGTGCATTTTTATCTGATAAACAAATATTTATCAATATGTTCACTGCAATACCTCTGGTAAAATGGTCTCCTGTACCATTGTACCACATTAGCAATGTAATATCAGGACACATATTCAAAGATTTTATGTCTGAAATAAATGATATAGATATGACAAAACTGCTAATAGAAATTTTAAAATTGCCATGCAATATTGTTGCCATAAGAAAAGCAATTTTTATAAATGTTACTCACTTCATTAGCAACAATTGTTATGGCTTACACTGGAAAGACCATTTGAGCATATATTGCATTCTTCAAACTGAGTTAAAAGAATCTGATTTAAATAGTCCATTGAATTCATTGATTGCTAAATTGACTGTAAAAGATGAAGAGAAGGTGGAATTCTTTCAACTAATTGAATATTTTCATATTGACTTCTGTTTACTATACTTACAACAACACCCTGGAGATATGGCAGTGTTCAATGATGTACTACTATGTAAAATAAAAAAGACTCAGGATATAGTTTCAAGACAGTACTCGGATAAAGCAGAGTGTCTGAAGGATGTTGTTTACTTAACACATCTCTATAAAAAAAGTAGTAATTTAATAGAACATATAAATATGATGGTAGCCAGAGAATATAAGACTATATTACACTATATGCTCAGTCTATTATCTAACAACACCATACTATCCATTGAGGAAATGAGCATTCTATCAAATGGTTTCAGTTCCATGAGCACTTCAATTACCGATTTAGAAGTCAAGGATATTCTATTACAATTGTATAAAACATCTGTACTATTTGTCAATGATAGAAACACTATTTTGGAGAGTAAGATCTTAAGCATGTTTTTAATTAATGTTTTATCAAGTAACCCAATACTACTTGCAAATCATAAACATGAGATGATTGGTCTGAAAGACATGAATATATTTACTTCTGATCTTGATAACAAAAACAGTATTGGCAGGCTTAGAAACATGTTTTATGAGAAATCTTGTGAAATATTATATTCTTTACTATGTGAAGAATCAACTTTAGATAGATATGCAAAAGACTTAGCAGAGTATATAGAAAAAGTAATAGAATGTGGTGGTTATGGTTGCTTGAGATGGTGCCTTAAGATCATGAATACCATATTACCATGCCTTCTTAAAGGAGAGAAGAGGACATTTGATGTTACCCATTTTATATCCAGGATGTGGAAGGAAATAGAAGAGCTTAAATCAAATAATCAGTATAATCCATGCATTGAGGAGTTTGTGAACTTGATCACTCAAGATGTTTTACTGAAAAGGCCAATGTACAACAATGTTATTATTTTATACTGCAGTAGAATCATAGAAAATGGTGCTGCAAAAACAACACCTATGTTCTACTTAGTAAAGAAACTCAATAGTCTTAAAATTACTGAAAGCTATGGCCAAATTATATACATTCTATGTGCGGTTTTACTCCACTCTCCAGTACCCAGGAAGGATCAAAGGTAATTAAGCACTCAAAAGCCTTACTCTCAATTGAAAAAAAAAACTTATTTTTAAAGTATTTTGAATAATTTATTTCTCATTGCAGGATTGCAGAAAACCTTATTGTTGAAATATTACAGCAGCCTGAATATGGATTTGATAAGCTGAAGTGAGTTTGATATTGTTATGTATTAAAACCAAGGGTATGAGAATTATTAATTTTATAAACAACTATGTAGGTAGTTTGGTATTTCTATTAATAAATTAGTTTTGCTTCAAACCTCAATGTGGTTGTTTACTTTATTGGCGACTTGGAAAATTAATTGTAATTGTGTGGACAATGGCATCTAATATTGCAAATATTGTGTTTCCTGGACAGTTTAATCCTAAAAGTGACAAGTGGCGTGATTATAAAGAACAGTTATTGTGTGCTTTGGACGCGGCAGGTTATGACGAAAAGAATTGTGACAAAGCTCGTTCTTTGTTCCTTTCTCAGTGTGGAAAAGACACTTATGCATTAATTGCGTCATTGTTAGTGCCCAATAGACCAACTAGTGTGACTTTTACGGAAATTTTACGTGTTTTGGACCAATTTTATGAACCGGAAATTAACGAAATTTTGCAAGCGGGAAAATTCCACAAACGTGTACAATTACAAAGTGAAAGCGTGCAGGACTATGTAGCAGCGATAAGCCTACTTGCCGCCAGCTGCAATTTTGTTGACTTAAAACGTCAATTGAGGGACAGATTAGTGCTCGGTATACGTGATGATCGCCTGAGAAGAGATTTACTTAAGACGAAGCAAATTACGTATGAGATTGCCTTACAGACGTGTCTTAATTACCAGGCGACATTTCCTGATTTATACCCGGAGAACAGTACTGAAATGAAGCAAACTCCGTCCAATGTTTCCGAACCTATGGAGATTGGTAGAATAAAGTCCAACGAGTGTGTGCATTGTGCCCGTATACACAAGGCTGGAGAACGATGCCCCTTCACTAAAGCGAAATGTTTTTATTGCAAGCGCTTTGGACACATATCGCCTGCTTGTGATAAGAAAGCAAGGAAGGTGCATCAAGTTAAGGAGGAAGGTGTAAGCGATAAGACTTGGGAACCGTCAGAGAATATGAATGGTGTCTACAATTGCACAGAAAATTATCAGCCACAAATAACAGCTGAGCTGACCATCAATGGGGCGCATCTGAAAATGGAGATTGACTCTGGCGCCTCTAGGACGATTATATCAGAAGATACCTATAAGACACTGTGGTCTACACCTCCACCGCTGCATTCTACCAATGTGAAGTTGGTTACTTGGACTCGGGAACCCCTGAATGTTATTGGGGTAGCAAACGTACGGGCGACATTAGGCAACAAGGAAGCCCAATGCGAATTGATGGTGGTTTCTGGACGAGGCCCCAGCTTGCTAGGGAGAAATTGGTTCGAGCCCCTGGGTGTGTACGTTGCGGGATTATGTTGGTCCAATGAACAGATAGAACCTTTTAAACAAGAGTTTCCAGAATTATTTAAGGAGGGCTTAGGACGATACAATGGCCCTGAAGTTTCATTGAAACTGCGTTCTGATGCTGTACCAAAATTTTTGAGAGCCCGGCCAGTCCCATTTCCACTTAAACAGCAAGTTACGGACGAGTTGAATAAGATGGTCAAAGATGAAATTATAACACCGGTCAAGTACTCAAAATGGGCCACTCCATTAAGGATTGTAAAAAAGGAGGATGGCTCACTTCGCATCTGTGGTGACTACCGGTCTACAGTGAATGCTGCTATAGATAGCGACAGCTATCCGTTACCAACCTCATCAGAAGCTTTTGTCAAACTCAGTGGTGGAAAACTGTTCAGCAAGTTGGACCTGAAACAAGCCTATACGCAATTAAAGGTTGATGATCAGACAGCAGAGCTACTAACACTAAATACACCTATTGGACTTATGAAAATGAATCGCCTGGCGTTCGGTGTCAGCGCGGCACCCGGAATATTTCAGCGGGTGATGTCTTCGGCGCTCGCAGGCATGGATGGCGTTGCTTGTCTGTTGGACGACGTGGCTGTCACAGGAACCACAGCGGATCAGCACGATAAAAGACTTCGTGATGTGCTAAGCGTATTAAATAGGATGGGTTTTCGTCTGAATCTGCAAAAATGTGTGTTTGCGGCTGACAGTATTAGTTTCCTGGGACATAAGATTGATGCCGAAGGTTTACATCCGTGCCCTGAAAAAGTAAAGGAAATTAAAGATAAACCGGCTCCGACAAATAAGGAGTCACTTCGTGCGTTTTTGGGATTATACAATTTTTATGATAAATTTTTACCAGATAAAGCCACCATCTTAGAGCCATTATACCGGCTACTGGAGACCAAGTCTCCGTGGTCATGGGGACAAGCAGAAGAGACTGCCTTTAAGAAGGCGAAAGATCTTATTGCCTCGGATTTAACATTGGTCGGATATGAATTAACTCGTGAATTGATTCTTATTTGTGATTCATCAGAATATGGATTAGGAGCTATCATTGCTCATATAATGGACGATGGAACAGAGCGACCAGTGATGATGGCATCTCGAACTTTGCAGCCACATGAGAGACGATATGGCCAAATTGACAAGGAGGCGTTGGCTATTATGTTTGGTCTGTCTAAGTTCCATGAATATTTAGCTGGGCGAAAATTTTGTATCGTAACCGACCATAAACCCTTAGTGGGGTTATTCAACCCAACAAAACAAATTCCTGACCAAATTTCACCGAGGATGTTGAGATGGTCATTGAAACTCGGGTGTTATGACTATACCATTAAGTACACACCTGGCAAAGCTATAGGAAATGCTGATGCTCTTAGTCGTTGGAATGCTCCAAACACATCTGCTATAAAGGAAGATTGCATAAGAGATGTCTTGTTATTAGAAGAGCGTCCAATCGGCTGGGATTTGGATGCAAGGAAAATTTCCAAAGAGACTGCGAAGGACTCGTTGCTGCAAAAAGTAGTATTTTTTGTCCTCCATGGTTGGCCCCGCGCTAATTTAGATCCCAAATTACAACCGTTTTGGAATCGCAGAGAGGCCCTTTCACTCAGTAAAGATTGTTTACTGTGGAGTAATAGGGTCATTATACCGAAGACACTCCAACGAGAGGTCTTGAAATTATTGCATACTCCTCATGCGGGTATCGTGCAAACGAAAGCATTTGCTAGAGGGTATGTGTGGTGGGTTGACATGGACCGAGAGATAGAAAGAATAGTGGCAGAGTGTGAGCAATGTCAGGCCGTAAGAAACAATCCTCCTAGAGATCCACAGGTATGGATCCCTACAGAAAAGCCCTGGAGCAGAGTACACGTGGATTTTGCAGGTCCGTTTCAAGGAAAAACTTTTTTGGTCCTAATAGATAGCCACAGCAAATGGTTGGAGGCTGAAATTGTTTCATCTATGAGCAGTGGAACGGTTATTGCAATTTTGAGAAAAATCTTTGCATCACAAGGATTACCGGATGTGTTGGTGTCTGATAATGGACGGGCTTTTAGTTCAGAGGAGTTTAATATATTTCTTAAGAAAAACTCAATAAAACATCTGTATTCGCCCCCATACCACCCGGCGACTAATGGTCAAATCGAAAGAGCTATCCAAACCTTTAAGAACAAGCTGAGGAAAATGGGTGAGGTCGATATGCCGTGGTCAGAAAAACTACCAAAAGCGTTGTATTACTTGCGTGCGACACCTAACTGTAGTACAAATAAAACTCCAGCAGAGATTTTAAATGGACGTAGATATAAAACGGCTGTTTCTGCTCTTCACCCCGATAATACTCAAACCATGGCTGATTTACAACTGGAAAATGCAGCACAAACACCACCTAAAAGGATTTTTACTGTGAACCAACCGGTTTTGATAAGAGCTTATGGTCCTGGAGAAAAATGGCTTAAAGGCATTATTGATGTGGTTGAAGGTCCTTGTTCATATAAGATAAGGACGGAGGATGGTCAATTACACAGAAGACATGCTGACCAGATTTTAGCAAGAACAACGGCACAAGAACAACCTAATGATCAGCCTAGGCCATCATGGGACCGACCAGACATTGAATCAAATTCTGGGCAAATTTCCCCAGAGCCAATAGTTATACCTAGTTCTGATTTATGGCCAGATATAATTGGAGTACCTAGTAATTAAGAGTTTAATTTGATTTAAGTTCATACTAATTATTATGATTCAGTTTTGTGTTGATTATGTAATAATACTTAATTTTCGTTTATAAAGGGAAGGTATGTTATGTATTAAAACCAAGGGTATGAGAATTATTAATTTTATAAACAACTATGTAGGTAGTTTGGTATTTCTATTAATAAATTAGTTTTGCTTCAAACCTCAATGTGGTTGTTTACTTTAGATATTGTATCAAAACCTCAGGAAAATTAAAAAAAAATAGAGCAACATGTAACATCATTTTGTATCATTTGCTTTCAGTGTCGACATTCACTTCGACTATCAAATTCAATGCCTGTCCCTATTGGTCCTGAGCAAAATTCAAGACAGTGATATTCTTGAAAATATTGAGACAATGATAAGGCACAAAGTGGATGAGGCTTTCAAAAATAAACAGAGGTATCATGGCCACTCCCAGGCCCATAGACTGATGCTGACTGCTCTGCAGCATTTACTGCTAATATCTGTGTTGAAGCCTGGTGCTGGTGGGAAGAACGCAGACTGGTACGTCGAGTTGCTGGGAAGGCTGCCCCATCAACCCAGCGTGAGAATTTGTCTGGAATGGTACATTGCTCTGCACATCTTTTTGAAGGTAATACTTTGATACTTGTTTTATTTGTCCTCAAAGGACTTCACTTGCGTTTAGGTCCATTCGATATTTCTTGCTAATGAGCTCTGCGCTCACAAGATGGCGCCACTGGCGATTAAGGTTCTGTCATTTCTATTGGCACTTGCCACTGGAGCCAACTATAGTCTGGTCTGTGAGTACGTAGAATTCTGTCCAATGACCCCAAGCTACCCATCCTTATCGCTCGCGCGTAATTATGTTGCTATCGCGCTCGCACACTCACTGCGGGTGCCAGTCGCACAGTCGCGACAGCAATATAATTACGCGCGAGCGATAAGGATGGGTAGCTAGGAGTCATTGGACAAAATTCTACGTGCTCACAGACCGGGCTTTAGTGAGCGAAAATACGGTGCTATTTTGAGTAGTGTAGTACTTATTATTATTCTGTGGTAGTATCCCGTCCTGAGTAGCGCCCTCTGGTGATATCTTGGCGAATCGATTAGGGTACCAAATCTTTGAATATCTTGGCGTGACTAAACTAACTAACCTGTAAAATATTATATCTAAGAAAAATAAACTTGTTTTCAGAAAGCAGCCATAAATGAAGAAATTCTGGGGTACCTGAAAAACATACCACTTACTTCACAATTCATGATTTTGTACTGGACTATTAAACATAAAATTATCACCAAGCAGTGTCCAAATGAAGAATATGAGTTTGTAATGGACATTTTACTGTCCCACACTATGGGCCAAATGTTCAACATCCGACTACACGCCCAGTACTTAGCTGTAATGCTTCATAGTATTTATACAGACAATTCAATGAAGTACGCTTACACTATACAAGTTATAGAAAGAACATTTCTAGAAAGTGCTAAAGACAAAAACTTCGTGAAGCTGCAGCAGGACTATTTCGTCAATGCATTTGACATTGTGAATGATTTCACTCCACTCTTCCTTTATTATTTCTTGCCACGGTACTGCGAAATAAATAACAACGAAAATATAGACGTCGCTTATATTAGGGATACTATGAAAGTTATAAATGAAAATATTGCCAAATGCGACTTTTTCAAGAATTATAGGAAAAGATCTGATGAAGAAATATTTGGGATTAGTACAGCGAAAGACACCAAGGGCAAAGTTAGTGACGACATCGAAGCGTCGGGGACGATACAGAAAAAATATATTCCATGGAAAAATATGAGCGACGTGAACGTGTATGAATCTGGAAAGAAGGTGAGGCGATAAAATAATTACAATTTTCTAGCGATTTGTCGTAAAATCGTCTATCTTTGAGCTGAACCATATTAAATAGGTAAACATCGAACTCTCTTTTAAATTTTAAAAGACTTGTCTTAAAGCTTCACTGAGTAGCAGGCACGGGTGACTATATGGATTGCTTAGGGCATCAGGGAGTTTTAAATGCGGCACTTCTGGGCAGTTAAATCCGGGTTACCTCCACCATATCGAATTACAAATGATCGAAAATCAAAATATCGGACACGTTTCATCGAACTATCAAAATATCGAACGTTCAGAATATCGAATTTACAAATGATCGAACGATCAAAATATCGAATGATTAAAACATCGAAAGTCGATCTTACGTTGCATAGGCAATAGGAAGATGGAGGTAAGGGTTCCTTGTTGACTATGGTACCCTAAAGTGGGAAATAATTGCCCTTCATTTAATGTTTGCCAAAAAACCATTACGTTACAATCCACTATTAAAATCCCAATGTAATTAATTCCAGAAAGAGAGCCCCAGCCGGCTGATAGTCGTGGCGTCTCTGATCGACAAGCTGCCGAACTTGGGCGGCATGGCGCGCACCGGGGAAGTGTTCGGCGTGGAAGCATACGTCGTGGACAGCCTGCGCCATCTGCAGGACAAGCAGTTCCAGGGGCTCAGGTGTTTATTTATCTTTATTATCGATACATGCAGCTTAAAATTTAGTGGGTTACATATTGGCCTTTAAAGTATGCCTTAACATTCCCTATAGAAGTGCATGTGTATGCAGTGAGGGTGACGGTTGACGGTCAAACTTCAGCGAAACCAGATTTGTATGCCCTGTCACGTCATATTATGTTAATATCACTCTTCCTGTGCCCCCCCTCAGGCACTGACTGAATTTTATTTTATTTATTTATTAGGTATATACTACAGTTGACAATGGAGTTTTGTTAGTAGATACTTAAGTTATTAAGCGCTAGACCTATAATAGAAGATATTCCATGGACTAACCAATGCTGGAGGACTTTAAAAAAAACTGGCAGCACAGTCTAGAGCAGTGGTTCCCAAAGTTGTATGGGCTACGACGACTCATCTAATACACGTTCCCAAACTCTGGACCCACCTATAGGATATTTCGCCCGCTGCCCAGTGGTTGGATCGGTAGGGTGGTATAAATAATAAATAAATAATAAATAAATAAATAAATCTTTATTTGAAACCAGAAACAATTTTACACAATCATTTTAGCGTTAACATTTGCAGTAGTCTAAGACTGTGTCGCAGATGTTAGCGCCCACCTCTAAGTAGACGGGCGTTTCAGACAAAGACATTAACAAATAACATTAAGTTGGTATACATTTAACTAAGAACAAAAATAGCAGTGTGTGAGTAATGTGTAGTGTATGATGTGTAGTGTATGACGTGTAGTGTTTGATGTGTAGTATGTGATGTGTTGTGTGTGATGTGAGTGTGTCTTTCTACAGGCAAAATATGTAATTTCTACAGGCAGCAGGGTCCACTCAATGTTCGCTCGCGACCCACCACTGGGTCGCGACCCATAGTTTGGGAAACCCTGGTCTAGAGACTTAATAGGCATAGCTGAAAGAGCTGCAGTGGATGTCCCAATGCAAAATATTCGGTCGACTAAACAGTATTGGGGCACTCATATGAACCAGTAGGACACCCAGGCCCAGGTATGGCTGAAAAAGCTCTTGTGTCTTATAGGTACTCGGGACCAAACAATTCTGGGAGCTTATGAGCAAGCCATGGCTGACAGAGGATGATTCGCGGGATCCCAGAAACTCAGATTCTGTAGGATAGAAAATTCTCGCATTCTATTGTAGAACCTATTATGGACACTATCCTTGATTTAACTATGAAATGGAACTTAGCTTAAACTAAATTCGATAATATTATTTTCAGTGTATCAGCCGAGCGCTGGATCGACGTGGAAGAAGTGAGGCCGGGCCAGCCGCTCAAGGACTATCTGATGCGGAAGAAGACCGAGGGTTACTCCGTGGTCGCCGCCGAGCAAACCTCTACGAGCTCCAAACTGCAGTCCTTTAGATTCCCTAAAAAAACTCTGCTACTGCTTGGGTATGTGTATTAAGGCGCTACCTCGTAAAAATGTGTAGGGTGATTGCTACAGTTATTGGCCCTTTAAGAGCGTTGTGTAAGTTAACTTGTGTAAAATGTAACAAAAACTCGACTTTTGTTTACCATTTATATTTTATTATGAGAAAACAATATTGCTGCTATTTAAGCTAGTACCTATTTGGTGTTATACGATAAGAATTACAATGATAATTTTAAAAATATCAGAGATCACATTAAATTTAGCTATTGGCCCCAAAAACACAGTAATTGGCTCCTAGAAGTACAGTTATTAGCCACCGAAAAAAAACCATAAAAATCACTGAAACTTCACGCTTTGTAATCCTAACTCATTTTGTCTTTCCTTAAGATTAGCTAAGAATTCGTCATCAGTATCACTCTTATCGATTTCTTCATCTATCTCATCATCGTCAGTACATTCAGTAACATTGTAACAATTGTGACAAAGATAACTGTCTCCTTCTTCTTCAGGAATATGCTGTTGCACAAGATTTATGAAAGACACGGTGACATTCAGAGCATACTAAAAGTCTATTTTTTATAAGCTTTTTGCAAATATTACAGATTTGATTGGATACAGATACATTAGCATTTAGCAGTTTTCTTTTCTTCAGCTTTCCGTTTTCTGTCCTCTCTTTTATGTTCTCTTTCAATTTTCCGTTACCTTTTTTCTTTCTCGAGGATTTCTTTTACTTTAGCTTTTTCTTCCAGAATCCTCTGATATTCTGGTTACGGTAACGGTTCATATCGTCGTTCTCGTTCGTCTACAAGTACCTATCTCATCTTCTTGGGTCCCAGTTTTAGGGTCTTTTGTCTCTCTTTCTTTATATCTAGTTTGAAGTTCTCCTATTTCACTCGATGTTGATTCTTTCTCCCGACTTATAGGTTCAGGTTCATCTGTAACTTCCGCTTCCAATCCATTTTGCTTATAATAAATAGTCCCACAAACGATAGAGAATAAAAAAAATTCATTGTTTGCATTTCAGGTATTATTTGTTTTATTTTTTTAAACTGATTAAGTGTTTCTGTTCCAACTACTTATACCAACCTTAGTATACTGTGTTACCTACGGCATCTTGTAACAATCTAGGTAAAGTAAATCAATAAAAATAGTTATTGGCCGTGCATAAGTGTCAGTAATTGGCCCCCCGGCTAATTACTGATCCTAATAGGTTAGGACGTTAGTATTTTAATAGCAAATATTTAAGGGTTTAATTAACTTAATCTTGAATAAAAACAAAATAAAAGTAAAATTTAATTATTGGCCACCCATGGCCAATAACTGAAATAAATTGAAACGTGGTATAGTTATTGACCGGTCTAATTTTAAAGTTATTTTATTCCAAAACAAAGTAACTTAATCTATCTACCATAAGCTACCATTTATCTCTTTACAAAAAAACAGTAAAATTACTATAACAAGCAAAAACAATTAAATTACGAACAATATTCATAAATATTTACCTTAAAATTTTGACAAGCATGCGGCTACTCGGACGACTCGTTGTCGAAAGAAAGCTTCTGCTGTTTAGAGTGCCATCTGTTCTTACTCTGACATACTACATTGGACAGCGTATTGCTCAGAGAGAGTATTTGTGTCTCTTTTCCACTCTTAATAACGTACATATGCTTGTTTATTTTTATTTAAGCCAAGGTGGCCAATAACTATGTACAGGCCAATTACTATAGCAATCACCCTATTAACCTCTCCTATGCTTTGTCTCAGATCTGTGCAACCTCCGTCAACTGCTATGTCTCAGATCTAAGACAAGACTACTTTGTCATTTTGAAACATCATTTGAAAACCGTAGCAGTTGAGGGGTGCAGTTTTGCGCGGCTCAATAGCACGCCAAAGGTTAAGGCGCTACCTCGTAAAAGTTTTCGACCGACTGAATGCCTCGCACACAGAGGGATAGAAATATGATTTCTCAGTGCGAGGAAAGGGACAGCAATAGCGCGCGCGGCGCGGAATAAAATAACGTAAGCGACAAAAATCGGAAATCATGTATTTATTGAAAAACCAAACACTATTTAAAGAAAATAACTCGACCAGTACTTAGAATATGTTATTACCTTACCAATATACAAAATTTGGTATTGAAATATTAGCCTATCTGCTTATAAAACGAAAAATCGAGTAATAGAAGGGTCATCTTTGGAATTTTTTTCTATCGAGAAAATTGTTTCCATTCATGTTTCGGCTTCGACCAGACACTAGATTTATTAGTCAACTATGACATATTTCAAAATAAGAACATAAGTAATAAGAAAAGTACGATTAAAACTAATTCTGCGCTTCTTTAATGATAGATCGCCCGGTGCTTTGTCCTGCTGGAAGCTCTTCTGGAAGGACTGGTCTTTTGTTCTAAACGTCCTGCCAGAAGATTATCGCAAGTCCTGCCCGCAGTACGCAATTTGTACGTGTTTGCTTGCTGGTCCTTCCAGCAGTACGGTGACCTTCAAATTTGAACTCATCCTCACCAGAAGTAGTAAACACTTGGTTAGTGTTTATTAAATAAAAAGTCATGTCGTAGAATCATTTTGTTTAACCAGTATTTTACTTTTCTTAATATATTATAAACTTGTTTATCTTCTTTCAACTTAACTAATAGGAACTATAATAAGGAACTTTAAAGTAATTACTTTGGTACGTCACTTTGTATTAGAAATTACACCTATCACTTACAAATACACTACAAATTAAAAACAAAAACAAGAAATAAATTATAAATGTTTGATTAGGCTGGAATACTTCACATTCATTATAATATTATCGCCAAAATGTTGCCGACTCCACGCCCGGCGCGTCAAAATGTGTCGCGCGAGCGCGAACGCGCTGCCCCCGTGTATACTCGTGCGCCATCGGGCTCCGACTAACGGTTAGTCGCGTTTTTCGATCTTGGGTACTATTGGGTGAAAGAGAGAGAAACACTCTATTTTTTCGTGTAAATTTGAAATTTGTACAATGTATACTTACGAAACTGTGATCTTTTAATTTTGCGTCCTACCGGAAGTACTTTAAGTCCTGCTGGCAGGACTCCGGGCGATCTATCATTAAAACGCCCAATATTATAAATTACAGTTTTTGAACTATAACCCGATCGAGCTAACTGCGCACCTCGTTAGAATGCGACTCACCCTCACACACCTCCCCGTGTTCAACCCATCCCTACGAGAGCGTTGATGTGACGTCACAGCTGCCAGGTGCGCAGTTAACGTAACCAGGTTGTTACAATAAAATTAGTTTTTTTGAAGATATTGCTTTCTATTTTGAAGTTATGAAGAAAAACCGACTGATATTTTTCCTGCAAAAGAACAAGATGCTTCCAATCCAGTCCAAGATTATTCCTCTTGATACATCTAAGCATAAAGTTTTTTTTAATGTTTAAAGATTATTAATACAACTTCCTTTTTTTTATATATTTTTTTCAGCCATGAAAAAGAAGGCATACCCTGTGACCTCTTGCCAATGATGGACTACTGTATTGAAATACCACAGCAAGGATTCGTCAGATCTCTGAATGTGCATGTCACAGCAGCTATCTTCATTTGGGAGTATACAAGACAGAATATTTTGTAATTGTTATTAATTTAATCAATGCAGGGAACTAGATGCAGGCATTAATCAGTTTCTGCCTGTTATTATTATTGTACAGTATTTTATTACAATGCTAATAAATGAAAATATTACCTTGAGATTTCATTTAAATAGTATTTAATCCAGATTTACAAAACAATTTGACAATTCTTGGCAACAATGTTATTTTCACAGGCTTTACTTCAAATTCTTCTTTATCGATTTCAATCATTACTTCATTTGTGGGTTTGTTAGGGATGAGTTCAACAGATCTTGCTGGTATTACATCAGGTTGACTGGCTTTCTTCTTAATACGGTCCCACCCCTCAGACACAAACTCCGTGTATGAATATGAGCCTCTTCCTAGCATAATCCCCAACGCTGGCAAATGGTTTTGGATCTTATATGGCTGTATTTTAAAGTCACAAGTTTTGAAACAGAGTTCCTGGGAAACGGAGCACTCTGGGTTCTCTACCTTGGAGCTGTCAAGTTGCTGTGCTGCTTGTGTGCTTGGTATGAAAAATAGCCATTTTCTCTTCACCTCTGGCTTCTTTTGAACACAGTTACTACATCCTGCGCAAGGGGGTGTGTATTTGATCACTCCACTGCAATTCCAAGAGAGTGAGTCTTTGTAACCATTAAAAATAAATGAGGCATACTCTCTCAGTGAACCACAAAACCAATACTTGTCTTTCTTTGCAAATGTATCTCTGAATGCTCCCCATTCTAATGAGGTGAGGGCATAAATAGGCCTGCTGTGTTCCTCATTCTCCTCAGGAATAGGTTCAATCTTCATAGCATCTTTCCACTCTGTGTTGCCTTCTATGATGGCCATGCAAGCTTGTATAAGCTGTTTGACCTTCTCAACACCATCCCCACCTGGGAACAGGGAGTTGCCAAATGCGTTTGTGCGACCAAGGGGCAGAATACCCAAGGGAAATTGGTTGGCATCATCATTTCTTCTCAAAAGACCTGAAAATAGTTAAATTGTTAGGTTTAACAATTTTATGAATTAAATTTCACGAATAAATTGAAATTATTATTGTTTTTGTGTAAATTACCTGTTACTGTCTCAGACAAAGTCCCATCACCTCCTGCCACAATGATAGCCTCTGTCCCTTTGAGGCTTTCCACTATTTCCTTAGCATTGCCCTCAGCAGCTGTCTGAATAACGTCCAACTGTAGCCCAGCGAGGTGGAACAGAGGCTCGCAGTAGTTCTCGAAGTCTTTTTTGGCTTTACGTTTATTTGCTACTGGATTCAGAATAACTGTGACTAAAGTTGGGTTCCTCTCCATAGGGATTAGTGAGTCCCCATACCGAACAGCTTCTTTGCATGCTGCCCGCATAAGGATGTTGATCCTGGCAATTGAAAAAAAGCTTTTAGTAATATGATTCTTGCGAGTTATTAGTAAGAACAATTTTTTTCAATAAACTTACTCAATTTTTTCCTTGGCGGTAGCGGCTCCATAGTAAAGTGCAATTACACCCACTACAGATTTTTTCCAATTATTTCGAATAGTAGTTCCAAATTTTACTAATTTTTCCATAATTTACTGTGAGAGGAGCTCAATATTAGATAAAAATTGGATAAAAACAGCAAGCGGAGAGGTTATAAAGTCAATCAGCTGTTAATGACATCCAGCTGTCACTGACGAAAGTACTAGTGGTGTAATTTAATATTGTCATGTGATATTTTCAAGGCGAGAGTGAATAAGCACTTACAGGGCAGATATGTACCATCCTAGACTGAATCCCACTTAACATCAGGTGCGATTGTGGTCAAATACGTACCTGCCTTGTTATGCATAAAAAAAAATATGTTAAATGATATTTGATTTCATTTACTGCACTTTTTACTATTAATCTTATTATCCGGATCCGGATTAGTCGGATCTTCAGCGCATGTTTTGCTCTATAAAATTAACAAAAACATCTCAGCATTCAACAAAATTTTTTAGGAAAAATGTTGGATGTTGACATGTTTTTGTTGATTGTGTAGAGTAAAACACGCCCGGGGGCCCTGTAGGCCTAAGATGCGCGCATCGACAATGACATGATATGATAAGACAATTTTCGATCACGTAGATAATTTTATCATTTTCCCTAACATGGAACCATCGATAGAAAAGTCTATCGACCGCTATCGCGTGATAACCGAATTGTTGCCATATTAATAAAAAATTGCGTTATTATGTTGGCCAACCTTGAAATATTTTAGCTCATTCGTTCAATCTCGTTCATTTCTGCTACTAATTCGGCTAAAAACACATATCTTAAAGCAGTGAGAACGTCATTAAAAAAAAGTTATGTCAATTTTGTTGACATTACATGACTGCTTGATTGTATTTGTTTGTGTTTTTAAAATTGTATTTTTATGTTTCCAGTCTTATTTTTAATATTTCTAAAGTACGGAAAATATCAAACGAAGAGATAACCAAGTTAAAGAAAAACAATGAAGAATTCCTAATCATACCGATAGTATTAAAGAATGAAGTCTTCAAAATTAACAGAATAACCGAACTCCACTACCTACCCCATAATGCGAGGTTTACAGTAATTATTCAACTTACATGAAGCAGTCAGAAAGTTTATTGAGATTTGAGAAATAAAGTTACACTCATAAGTAGCAAAGTAAGTACCTAAAGTCTAAAATATTAGCTATACTCCGCAGATCTTGATTTTCATAAGTAACAGCACCGGAGAAAAGGAAAAATATCTTTATTCCTACAAATAAGCTTTCACCTTCTTTCCTATATTTATTTCACATAGTTCTTTCACCGTGTAATAATACTGTGATCAATATTTTGTATGTAAACTTAAAATACAAATAGGATTAAGTAAATGTTTCTATTTATGAACTGTTTATGTATAGCCTGACCAGGAACATAAAAACCCTGGCATAGAGGCGCGTCAATTGCATTTGATAGTGCAACACTGAGTACAGTCGTACCTGTGTTAAATTAATAGACTAACTTTATGTATCAGGATTCAGGATTACGGGCTAATTTGATATTTTCATAAATTAACGAAAAAATATTATTATAGGTAACCTGGTTTAAATAAATTAAATGAAACCATCAATCGAGTTAGTAGGATTTATTTTATTATTCATCAATAATCAAATTCAGAACTTGAATATTCAACTGCAATGTCTGCTTATGAACGCTTCAAACTCGGTACTTCTTTCCCAATTCCATAAAATTCAACACTTAGAAAGTGACAAAAAACTTTAAAATAGGTAGTTGAAACAAACCATAGCTAATTTTCATAGTGGACTGTACTATACGATAAACATGTCAGTCAATTTGACAACCTTTGTCGAAAACATTATTCAATGAAAATATTGTCCGAACCCTTAGTATTTGTCTTCGACAAATACTTTAACACATTGTGAACCACTTTTCTTTCACGACTATAAAAAGATTTTAGCAATTTAATTCACAAAATCAATTGCGCACATTTAAAATAAAGTTTGTTTACACTTTGACAGCAATAGACTGACATGCAAGGTGACATGTCAATGAAGTTTTCAGTTACTGTTGCCATTAAAATAAATTAGTACCATTAGTTTTCCGCAACATGGCGAGGGTTTTTATGTTCCTGGTCAGGCTATAATTGTAATATTTATAATTGTTATAAGTGTAACGAATTAAACTAGCGCCACCTAGTGTCATAGCTTCTGTAACCTGTTTAAATATGGAAAAGAAATAAAATAAAAGCAGTCTGTTATCCGCCATTGTGTAGTTTCAATAGGTTATGGGCCCAGACCCGTTTTTATCAGTTTTTATCAAGTATTTTCGCAGTGTTCAGTAGTAAAATGTCAGGAAATTACTCAGTAAACGTTCCTAAACTGAAAGGGCGTGAGAATTATGACGACTGGGCATTTGCAGTTGAAAATTTTATGATCCTCGAAGGCGTCGATTTGTCTAGTAAAGAAGTGCTAGATGAACAGAATGACAGAAAAGCCAGAGCAAAGATGATCATGACCATCGATCCCACCCTTTACGTACACATTAAAGGGGAAAGTACAGTGCTGAAAGTGTGGAACAAATTGAAGTCACTGTTTGACGACTCCGGCTACACACGCAAGATCAATCTACTGCGAAATCTGATCTCAATTCGCTTGGAGACGTGTGATTCCATGACTAGTTATGTTACACAGCTAGTAGAAACAGCACAGAAGCTAAAGGGGACTGGTTTCGATATCAGTGACGAGTGGGTAGGCTCTTTGCTGTTAGCGGGTCTCCCAGAGAAGTACAGTCCGATGATCATGGCGATCGAACACTCGGGGATGAAGCTGTGTGCTGATGCGATAAAGACGAAGCTTTTAGATATGGGCACGGATATTGAGGTGAAAACAGAAGGTGCATTCATTGCAAGAAATTCCTCAAAGCGACAAAGTCAAAATGGCAGTTACGGTAATTCAAATTATCGAAGAAGTAATGAAACGCAAAATGTCAATTCTGTCAATGTCAATAATGTAAACAAATCTTCAAAGATTCGTTGTTACAAATGTAAACAGATTGGACATTTCAAGAGCCAGTGTACAGCAGGGAAAGCAAATTTGAATGCATTTAGTGTCGTTTTCTTGACAAGTCAATTCAGTCAGAACGACTGGTATGTGGATTCCGGCGCGAGTACTCACCTAGTATCAAACGAGAAGATGTTGTCGAATGTTTCGTATGAGCCGAAAACCAAAGAAATACTTGTGGCAAATCAGACCAGTGTGCAAGTAATATGTTCAGGAGACTTACAGATTACGACTGCAGTAGGAAACAAGCAGTATGAAGTAAATGTAAAGAATGTCTTATGTGTTCCTAACCTCACCGCTAATTTGCTGTCTGTGAGTAGAATCATCGCGAGTGGAAACAGAGTGGTTTTCAACAAGAAAGGCTGTTTTATCTACAACTCACAGAATGAATGCATTGGTGAAGCAAAGTTAGAGAACAATGTCTATAGATTGAACATAGCAAGGTCACAGCAAGTTTTGGCAGCGACAGTAAAAACATCAGTAACTACATGGCACAGGCGGCTAGGTCACATAAACTCAAAAGACCTTGGCAAAATGAAGAATGGAGTGGTTGACGGCGTGACATTCCAAGAGAAAAGTGAAATTGACAAATCCAGTTGCACAATTTGCTGCGAGGGCAAGCAAACAAGGCTCCCGTTTCCTATGAGTGAAAGCAAAAGTCAGAATGTGCTGGACTTGGTTCACACAGACCTTTGTGGACCAATGGAGAACAGTTCGCTCGGAATGGCTAGATACATGTTGCTATTTGTAGATGACTATAGCAGAATGTGCTTTGTCTACTTTCTACAGTCAAAGCATCAGACATTCAGATACTTCAAGGAATTCAAGACGTTAGTAGAAAACCAGAAATCCAGGAAGATAAAGGTTCTAAGATCTGACAATGGAGGTGAATTCTGCTCAACTGAGATGGAGGAATACTTGAAGCAAAGTGGCATAGTTCATCAGAAGACAAATGCATACACTCCGGAGCAAAATGGTGTATCAGAACGATACAATAGATCTATTATTGAAAAAGCCAGATGTCTACTTTTTGATGCTCAGTTAGAGAAAAAGTTTTGGGCTGAAGCTGTTAACACAGCAGTTTATATAAAAAATAGATCACCAGCAGCAGGATTGGAATGCGATGTTACACCTTTTGAAGTATGGACGGGCAGAAAACCGAATCTGAGTCACCTGCGAATTTTCGGTAGTCCAGTAATGGTCCATGTTCCGAAAGAGAAGCGCAGTAAATTGGATAAGAAAGCAAACAAGATGATCCTAGTTGGCTATTCGGAAAACACAAAAGGCTATCGCTTATACAATCCAGATCAGCGGAAAATAGTTATTGCCAGAGATGTTGTGGTCATGGAGAACTCTAATGAGAACATGAAGGACGAGGATAACACAACCAGCAATCTGCCAGTAAAGAATAGTGAAGATAACCAAGGATTAGACCACTCTCAAGACCAAACTCTGGGCAGTCAGACAGATGTCACAGATGTTGAAGGACATAATGTAAGTGATCCAACTTATGTTCCAGATTCAAGTGAGTCTGACACCAGTTTTCATGACACTATGAGCCCCGAGGAAAATCATGTCACTACACAGCCAGATGTGGAGAATGTTCCAGAAAAACGTGTAAGAAGAAAACCAGATAGATTCACATTTGCTAATATGTGCGTGGAGGAAGTGACAGGGGAACAAATTTCATTAGATGAAGTCATGAATGGACCTGAAAAAGAGCAGTGGAAAAGAGCAGTGGAAAAGTGCAATTCAAGATGAGTTGAAGTCTTTCGATGATAATGGCACTTGGACACTAGTGGATAGGCCAGATAATGCTACCATAGTCAAGATTTAATGGGCATATCAGAAGTTTAAGATTGTTCCAAGGAATATTGTTCTGTTTTATGTTTTAGTTGGAACAGTATTTAGTTTATTTCGTTAGGAGAGAGTGTTATAAGTGTAACGAATTAAACTAGCGCCACCTAGTGTCATAGCTTCTGTAACCTGTTTAAATATGGAAAAGAAATAAAATAAAAGCAGTCTGTTATCCGCCATTGTGTAGTTTCAATAATAATTGTGTTTAAATAATATTCTTTCTTTTTTCAGACAGTGGATGAAGAAGTGTGGGATTATGAGTGATTATTTCATTCTAAAGCAGACATAATCAAGTCTTGCTCACTATCATGAAAATTTACAATAACAATCGGCAAGAAAAACTTCAAGGGTACTGGCTAGGCTAACCAATTCATGGAATTCTGTTTGTATTTGAAATTATAAATAGCTATTGTAAAACAAAAGTTTTCCAAATAAAGATTTTGTAAATAATGGTTGAATTATTTTGAAATTACACTGCAATAATGAATTTATTGCCTGCGTCCAGCGCCTTTCTGCTACCATTATGATGTCGTCGGTCCACCTTGTGGGTGGACGTCCCACGCTGCGTATTCCGGTACCCGGCCTCCACCCCAGAACCTTGCTGCCCCATCGGGCAACATGGAAAGCATTGGGGGAGGCCTAAGTTCAGCAGTGGACGTCCTATGGCTGAGATGATGATGAATTTATTATAATGGAATAAATTGTACAAGATTATCATCCTGTCACATTAAAGCCCTTAAAAAAGACCACATGGAGGAATTAGATTGATAGTAATGTGGAATGTATGTATGGTATCACCATCAAGTTATAAAATTAGTAAAATTCATTTATTCTCATTGTTATTATAGCAAGTTTGATTACACATCCCACCCAATGCTAATTTCTGACAATGACCTTGCCACTGTTTGATGTAGACACAAGAAGCTCGGTCACCACATTCCGCCCCATTTTCAATAATTTTACAAGATTATGTACAGATGACAGTAGGTACTTAAATCAAGCTAAACACTGTGGGGTATCTCACGACATTTGCAACTTAATATGTATTGTCTGATGTACTGTTGACTGCCTACCTAAGTAGGTAAGTAATGGTTATTTTACAAGGTAGGTAATGTAATAATTAATATGTGGGTGGGACTGTGGGAGCACTAAGATTTTGCAGCTAGCGATTATAAACTGTCGCAAGATTCGCCTCACACTGATAAACTCTTGAACTAGAACTCAATCTCCACCTAGAAGTAAAAGTATCACAAAGGTGCTAGATTCCTTTCTTTGAATTTTACTAGCCTCAAATTAGTCGTAAAATGTCATTTACCATTATAAATGATAAATAAATAGAGTTAAAGTAGCTTGCAAAAAAGTTAATCTCCTATCGTCTTGCTATCGTGGGCAAGGATCGAGGACGATAAAAACACCACATCCTATCCTATCGTGATGTCAAAATATGATATAGTTAGCGCTTCATGTTAGGGCTTGCCAGGTTTATCACAAAAAAAAAAACAAATCTATCACTATCACATTTTGACAGATGACATGATAATTTTCGGGGTGCCATGTTAGCGCCGGTAGATAAAACGATATAGTGACGTCAAAATCGATATAACGCCGCGATAGCAGTTTATCACGGCGCGCATCTTAGCCCTGCTGGAGACCTCCGCGGCTTCATATTACTAAGATTTACATTCAACTTACATCAACAGACATTTAACTTAAAATACAACCAGCTTAGACTTAACTTTCAGAAATACTGTCTTCGAACTACTTAATTTTAACTAGATATTTTTCGGCTCCAAACAAGCGAGCAGTTTAACCACGGTTTAACTATGCTCAACTCGATTACTCGAGCAATCCCTGGAGCCATAGACAATCTGACAATCAATCATTCATTACCTTTTGTCAAACGGGCGAATTGTTTCTTTACAAAGTGTAAATGCATTTCATTGTTTATTTTCATGTAAATAGCCATGGATCCAGGTAATAATGATTCCAAGAAGTTACCTGATGGTTGGGTGCAATGTATATCTAAAAATACCCCCGGGAGAAAGTATTTCTTCAATAGGAGAACGGGGAAATCTTCATGGAATGAACCGCAGGTTTGTTTCGTAATTTATTGAAAAATGTTTGCGTTTACGTACAATTACTACTCAATTTAATATATTTATGTGTTATTGCTCTTGTTTAAACAGTGATATTATTGCCCACTATGCATTTTGATGAAAATATTGAATTTTGAATTACCTATGTGGATAATCAATAATTCCTACAATATTTTTCAAGGTTGACGGCAAGCAAAGAAAGAGGAAAATCAGTCTCTCGGAGAAAAACAGGCGAGAAGAAGCCCAAAGAAGGAATCTGAAAAGGCACAGTGATGGTAAAGAAGGGAGTCCAAATAAGAAGAAACAAAAAGAAGGTATATTTTGATCAAACACCCATTTGTTTTTTACTTTAGTGGGTAGATGGAAAAGTAACCAAAGGAATAAAAAATACTACCACTATAATAGCAAATTACTTTTCTGAATTTCTAGCACATACAAGGCTATGTACTGTGTTTAATAAAATATGTTGATAATTAGTATTCTGTATCTATTTATAAGTAAATAGTACCTATATAAGTTAAAACCCATTAAAAACCATATTTGTTACAGCACCACCCACTCCAGAAAAACTTAAAACTCCCATTAAAAAGCCAAGCCCATCAAAACCTCCTGACTCCCATAAAAAAGGGAGTCCTCCCAAACCAGAAGCTTTGAAAACAACACCCAAGAACAGTGCCAACTCTCGCCTCTCCCAGCTCCGAGCCCAACTAGCAGCTGATACCCAGAAAGAAGAATTCCACAACAATGAGAAATCTCCATCTAAAGCTAACAATAAACGAATATCTCCAAATGCATCACACACACAAACAGAACCACAAGCTAAAGTTCAGAAAACAGAACTCAAAAGTCCAAATACAAATGACTCAAAATGTTCCACCAACACACAGTCACCGAGCAGCGACAGCTTCCAATCAATACCATCACCATCACAGTTTTTCGCTGCTAACAAAATTATATCGTCAATGAAAGCTCAGCTGCCGGAAGAATACTGCAATAAACCCAAGCAAAAGGATACTTTTGCAGACATAGAAGAGGGCATTTGCAATCAAACAGCAGAGTATCCATTTATGAAACATCCTGCCACCCCACCACAGTTTTCAGAAGCTAGTAAATTAGTATCGGCTATAAAATCTAAGTTGTCCTACAAAGTGGCCAGCAAAGAGACACCGATCAAAACTTTTTCGTCGGCTAAAGATCGAATGGAAGCATTGCGGTCAAGGTTGAGTAATGAGCCAGAGTCTGATACGTCACATGATAGTTTAAATATTAGTAAAGAAATAGCATATACAAAAGATATTAAATATACAAATGAAGCATCTTATACAGGTGAAGCTATGGATGTGGACTGTAAAGAGGTAAGACAATGTTTTAACACTTGAAATAATATCCTTAAATTCCTCTTGTATTTACTTTTTTGTGTGTTATATTCTAGGTAATAAAGAATGTACCAGCAGTACAATATACAAAAGACAATGTAGGTAGTAACAATGACAATCTAGTTTTAGTGGTTGATACAAACATTTTTATACACGAACTTGATGTGATAAAAAATGTGGTGAATTCACATATAAAAGGTAAGCATAATTTATACTAATTACTTCAGATTTTTGAGTTTATTGCTATGTATGAATTCTTATAGGAAAAATCATCTGTCTCCATTTTGCTGTGCTTAGGGCTTAATAATTAATTATTATACCAATAATTTTCCCCAGGATATAGCGAACACCCAACTTTGCTAGTACCATGGCGAGTGATCAATGAGTTGGACCGTTTAAAAGACAATAACAATGGGACTGGGGCAATATGTAAACGGGCCAAGTCTGCTATGGACTACTTGTATAAATCTCTGCCAGAGAGCAGCCGTATCAAAGGTAAACTTATTCTGCATTCTTTATTTGTTGAATTAGTTATTTAATTATCATTTTTGGGAAACCAGTACAGTAGAATCTCGATTATCCGGACTTCGATTATCCGGATATCCGATTATCCGGACTCATTCTTCACAGTTTCTGATTACCGATTTAGGGTCTGGACCCATAAAAACGGAAGGCGCCGCCACCGTAACACGGTATGATGTTCGTCTTAGTTCATTGTTAAAAGAAATGTATTCACCCAATGGTCTAAAATTTAGATTATTAGACTCTAAATGATGTATTGAAAACCCTTTCTATTGTAAAAAGTTAATTATTGTTTGATTTTACTTTGAAATCGATTATCCGGATTTTCGATTATCCGGAACACCCCTGGTTTTAATTGATCCGGATAATCGGGATTCTACTGTATATAATAGCATGTGCTATTTGTTTAGTCTGTTGATTTGAAGTAAATGTGCTGTGCGTGATAACATTCTAGGATAGGTCTTACCTAATACAGCAAACATAAGAAAATAATTCATTTGTGATCTTTAATAATTCAATGCCATACTTATCTAAGACTTGCGCGCGCGATGTAAAGACTTTATTTTCATCTTTATTCCATTGAATATCCCGATATTTTGAGCTACTCCTTTTTTTTTTATTCTACAAAACAATATCTTCCATATTATTTTCTCTCTATTTCTGTTACTCATTATGTCACCATCAGAGAGAAAGATAGAGCCAAAACATCGATGTTTTTCTGCATAAGATTACGGTATCACGATTCTAATAGATAAAGGCTAGACTACAAAAAGTTTCGAAAACCTCTAGTTCAGTGTTTTTCAACCTTTTTCATGACACGACCCCCCTAGTATGAAAAAAAAATTTTTGCGGGGTCCCCGACCGTCCGCTTTTTTTCATGCATTTTATAATGTTACAAAGATGTTGTAGGGACCGAATACTTTAATCCATACAACATTTACAATACATTTGCATTTCGGATAAAATTTACCTACTGTTTTTTTACAGAGGTGCTTTTAATGACCTCTCGCGACCCCCCTATAGAGGCTTCGCGACCCCCCAGGGGATCGCGACCCACAGGTTGAAAAACACTGCTCTAGTTCATTGGTTCCAAAAGTGGGGGGCGCGCGAAGACCTTTAAAGGGGGGCGCGGGCCATATATCTGTGTACTTAAGTATAAAAAACCTGCGACCGCTGAGAGAATGCATTCCAGACTGCTCGATACGACCAATGAATAATCTTGACTGGAGGAGGGGAGGGCGCGGAATTGTTTGTATTGTCGAAAGGGGGCCCGTCTTAAATAAGTTTGGGAACCTCTTCTCTTGTTTACGATGCACGTTACAAAAGTCGTTTATTTCAGGGCAGTCCCTCCGCGACGCGAATTCCCACATCTATCCCTGTGAGATCCCGGATGACGAAATACTTAACTGCTGTCTCCAGCAGTCGGAAAGGGGCAAACCTGTGGTAAGAACGTACAAAACTTTCGACCTAATTCCATTTTTTTACTGAATTACATGAAGAAAATATATTGTATCTACTTCCTCAGGTTTTGACAAATGATTGATATGGACTCCTATTCTAAAAGCACTCAAAATTCTATTTATACTCAAGTAATTAATCTTGAGTGTACATCGCCAAACCATGTTGGTCAAATTTACGTTAAAATGTTGCTTGTTTATGGATCTTTAATGTTGGATACGATGCATCGCAGCTTACTCAGCACGAAGGGTCAAATATCGTCATGCAAAGTAAATCTGAATGTCATTTGCGTGACAATACCCACGCTTACTTGACCTGATTCGATAAATAATGCATGCCTACATCCTGGATGCTCTTTAGCTCTCATCTGTTGTCACCTTTATCTCAGCAAGATTCTTTGTTACCGTCGTATCAGCCACTGCTGAAAATAGCCCTCTAATAATTCCAGATAGGCGGGTCGATAGCGGCCTTCCTACCACCTTTATAAAGGCCTATTCAGACCTAAGCGGTATTCGCTACCGTCTGCGGCAGAGAAAACCCAGTGGGTATGCGGTAATAATACTGTTCAGACCTAAGCGGTATTCGCTACCGACTGCGGCAGAGAAAACGCTCTAGCCGCGGTACTTGATACTAAATACCTGAGCGAAACCCGCGTGGTATGTACCTCTACCCACAGCGGCAGCGAATATCGCTCAGGTCGCTCTAGCCGCGATACTTGATACTAATTAAATACCTGAGCGAAACCCGCGCGGTATGTACCTCTTCCCACAGCGGCAGCGAATATCGCTCAGGTTTGAATAGGCCTTAAAGTCATCTTTTTTACCCTTTGTTCATCTCAGATCCTGCTGTCAAACGACAAGAACCTCTGCAACAAGGCGGTCATCAACGGCGTGAAATGTATCAGCCTGAATGAACTCCGACCGCTGATAGTGCACAGGCCGCAGCCTCGCGCGCCCGACTTGTGCGTGAAACTGCAGTGCCACCAAACTGCGCTGTACCAACTATTAGCTAATATTCTAGAGGTACACTACACTGAAGTCCGGTCGCCGAGCAGATAGAATTTCGTTCAATGACCCCAATCTACTCATCCTTGTCGCGACTGTGCGACGGGCGGCCGCAGTGAGTGCTCGAGCGTGACAGCAGTATACAGCTAGGGGTCATTGGCCGAAATTCTATGTGCTTGGCGACGGTACTTTATAGATACTTTTCAAGTCAATAGACATACTTGTCAACTGCCATACTATAACAAAAGTTTCAATTCCAGAACGAAATGCGCGCCAAATACAACAACCTATGGCAGCACGTGCTGTTCAAGGCGCCGCCTTGGAGCCTAGCGGACGTGCTTCAATGCTTGCTCAAGCACTGGGTCGCGGTGTTCAGCGAGGTGTTCCCGCGCATCGAGCACCTCATAGCGGAGCTGAGCAACGCTCTGCGGGCTATACAGAGCAAAGGTAGGTATAGTCTGGTCTGTGAGCATGTAGAATTTTGTCCAATGACCCCAAGCTACCCATCCTTATCGCTCGCGCGTAATTATGTTGCTTTCGCGCTCGCACACTCACTGCGGGCGCGCGTCGCATAGTCGCGACAGCAATATAATTACGCGCGAACGATAAGGATGGGTAGCTTGGCGTCATTGGACAAAATTCTACGTGCTCACAGACCGGGCTTTAGATAGATAGTCTCTATGGCAGCACGTGTGTTCAAGGCGCCGCCCTGGACTCTAGCTATCCATTAAACAAGTGGGAAACATACGACAAAATTGTAATAGGTATCGAATACTGATTTACGTTCGTTCTGTATTAATTTCATTCTATTGTAATCATGAGTTTAACACTATTGAACAAAACGACGCTCAGACGATCCCTCTGTTTAAACTATTTTAGACGCGCCCCCTTTCGACCATACCATACATTCCAGTCAAGATTATTTATTCATTCTCTCAGCGGTCGCAGGTTTTTTATATAGTACACAGATGGCCCGCGCCCCCCTTTAAAGGTCTTTGCGCCTGCCCTGGGGGGCGTGCCCCCCATTTGGGAACCAATGGTTTAAACAAAATTCAATTCAAATTCAAAATTCAAAATTTCTTTATTTTCTTATAAGACACATTTACAGGGGTTGGGTGTCTCCTTTTAAGTTTAGAAAACCTGTATTAGGAGACGCCCGCTCTTTCGATCAGTTTTATACAATAAGAAAATAAATAAAATTACATGATTTTTTACTTACAAATTAATTCGTACCAAAAAGTTGTGTGAGTATGAGATATTGTGTGTGTGGGTTTGTGTGAATGTGTGCATGCGTTAGTTGTTTCTTGTGTTTGCTTGTTCCCTAATTGTGATTTATCTGTATAAGTACCTACAAACTGAACGGCTATTTCTGCGGCGAGGAGGTAGCGACCGCTTTACTGCAAAAGTAGCCGTTCAGTCTGATCATAATCAAGTTCCTTTAACCAATTTATTAAAGTCTGTTTACACTCATTAGAAGACATTGTATAAATATGTTTTAGTCTGTTTACTTTATTATATATAAATATGGATTGTACCAAGAATTGCTGTCTAGCAAATAGTGTTCTAGCTGGAGGTTGTTTTATGACAGAGTATGGATTTCGCTTTTTGAGAATATCTGGGTCTATATTATAGCTCTTGTGAACTTTGAGAACAGATTGTAGTATAAATAATTGTCTGACTGTTAGAACATTTGCATCCCTATATAATTTAGATGTGCTATACATTTTTCTCTTTTTTAGCATGACTTTTAGTATACTTCTTTGAGCTCGCTCGATGCTTATAAATCGAGTCTTATGAGTACCTCCCCAGATTGTTATACAGTACAGTAGGATTGATTGGACAAGGGCTGTGTAGATGTAAGTTATAAGTTTTTTATCAGCAATATTACGCAGGTGTTTAAATAACCAAGTCAATTTGTTAGCAACTATCGTTAGGTTACCATGTTAATTTTTGATCAACTGTCACGCCTAGATATTTAGTGGTAGTGACCCTTTCTATTTTTTGACAGTTGCATCCTGTTGATCTGTTCTCACATGAGTGGGCAGTTATATTTAAGTCACTTTCAGGTTGCATACAATCTTTAATGGAGAATGTGATGTAGTTAGTTTTATTTGTGTTTAATGAGAGTTGGTTTAGATTTAGCCATTTAATGACTTTTTGTAAACCTAGTTCAGCATCCTGAAATACGGTCGACCAGCTACTATTTTCAAAGAGTAGTGCGGTATCATCTGCGTACGATATAATTTTTCCGTTGTTAAGTTGTAGATTTGCTAGATGCGATAGAAACGATGCTGAATACAGAAGTTTCATAACTTCAGTACAGCGTTGTATTAAAGTTATAACCCACTATTTCAGATCCGTCATCGCTGTCACAATCCGAGGTGTCGAACTTCAAGGAACTCTGTCTGGAAGTGGCGGTTAAGTGCCAGATCATACCGGAATATATGGAGCTCGCGAAGCGGACGGTAGAAAGAATCTCGCGAGAGAGCGAGACGCCCCCAGTCCCGGTGCCGGTAGACAGGGACAGAGAGATGTGCGTCATCAACGCCTTTGAGGCACTGTGGACGGTGTTCTCAAGTTATTGGTGAGTTATTTGGAGTTCTTTTAATACATATAGATCGTTTCATCCACGAAGACGCGCCCCACCAATTTTTGGTCGAGCGAAGCGCGGGGTGCGGGAAGTTTGATCCGAGCAATCCGAGCGTTATTATTGTAGTGTGCTTGTGCACTCATGCATAATTTAGCGTGTTCCGATAACACTCAAACATTCACAAAAAAATGGTAGGGCGCGTCTTCGTGGATGAAACGTTCTATAGTTGTATTAATATAGGAATGTTGCATTGTCTCGCCCACACTGAACTAATAGGAATAAGGAATATAAAGTTTGATTTACCAAAAATGTAAACGCCATCATTTTCACCAACTACAGGACGTCCACTGTAGAACATAGGCCTTCAATGATTTCTAGTTTAAAAATGTTATGTCAACCACATGTCAAAAAAAATGTGCATATACATTTTGTGCGACAGAGTAAAGATGCGAATGATAATCTCGATCTTTACATAAAATATGCAAACATTGAGCAATGCTTTGTTGTTGTATCTCTCACGGTCATACTGTTCGGGGTAAAATATTCCCATGTTTTATTAATGGTGTACGAAGGTGCCCTTGTTTTGTGTCGATTTCAATTTTAAATTATAGTGAGGCGTCTGTCAGTTGCTTACCATACGAGTATGGTAAGGTACTTACACAGACACACTTAAGATACAAATTGATATGTACTTATGACAAAAAATTCTGCCTGTCAAATAACAAAACGGAAGCACTAGGGATAGAACGTTTCCATTACAAACACTTTTAAGCGTTTTAGCTATAATATTTTCACACTTGAATGCAAGTAACAAGTAATTTGAGCACCAAAAATTACAAACAACAAAAACTAACTAGAAAAATCCGAATCGGATCTATTGCGTAAACTACCTTACAAATAGCTCTACGACTACTCCGGACCCTAATTTCACGGATTCGCGATCGGATACAATATAAATCTTCTATTTCAATAGCAATAATTTGGAGTTTAAAACGATTCCGCGAATACCACGTGTGAAGCTTTGAATATTCTATTGGGAAAGTCTTCTTTCCAATGACCCCAAACTATATCCATCCTTATCGCTCGCACGTAAATATATTGCAGTCGCGCCTGTGCGTGTGCGAGCGCGACAGCAATATAATTACGCGCGAGCGATAAGGATTGGGTAGCTTGGGGTCATTGGACAAAATTCTGTGTGCTCGGCGACCGGATTTTAGAGATCTGACTTTGCGTCTCTCGTTGCAGTGCCAAAATATCAAGCGGACTGGGCATCCCGCACAGCCTGGAGGACAAGATGGCGGAAGAGCCGGGCGTCGCGCAGGCGCCACTGTGCCGCGACCTCGCCGTGCGCGCCCAGCAGCTCGCGCGCGCTCTCAGCGGGTGAGCCGCGCCATCAAGTTACACACACACACACACACACACACACACACATGCACACACACACACACAAAACACACATACACACACGCACAAACACACACACATGCACACGCACACACACACACACACACACACACACACACACACACACACACACACACACACACACACACACACACACACACACACACACACACACACACACAGCGCCTTCAAGACGGCTAGGAGTCGGAGTGGTCGCCATGGCCGGAATCGGTCGGATGGATCATCATCATCAAAGTTAATATACCTAGCGGAGTAGAGCAACAAAGGGCTAAGCGAGCAAGATGTCGCTAGCAGCAACACTGTGTGATAAAAGAGATGCGTGATCGCCGTCACGTCAAACAGAACCGTTTTTTGCAACTATTTACTTGACAGTTCGGAGGCACTAAGTGGCACGCTGAAAAGAACTGGGATATTTTCAGATTTTACGCGAGTGAATCGTGGATGTTTCTTTTTTTTATGCACACCCAAGTTGTTCAGTCACTTGAAAAGGAATCTGAGTTGTATGTCATCATCACCATCATCATCATTTCAGCCATAGGACGTCCACAGCTGAACATAGGCCTCCCCCAATGCTTTCTACGTTGATCGATTGGTAGCGGCCTGCGTCCAGCGCTTCCCTGCTACCTTTACGATGTCGTCGGTCCACGTTGTAGGTGGACGTCCCACGCTGCGTTTTTCGGCACGCGGCCTCCATTCCAGAACCTTTCTGCCCCATCGGCCGTCAGTATGTTGGCCGGAGTTGTATGTATACGATTCCTTTTCACAACAGCTAAAGCCTGGTCCGTGAGCACGTAGAATACCGTCCAATGACCCCAAGCTACCCATCCTTACCGCTCGCGCGTAATTATGTTGCTGTCGCGCTCGCACACTCACTGCGGGCGCGCGTCGCACAGTCGCGACAGCAATATAATTACGCGCGAGCGATAGGGATGGGTAGCTTGGGGTCATTGGACGGTATTCTACGTGCTCACCGACCAGGCTTTATACAGGCATACGGGACTATTCCCACCTCTCGTTCCCACCACTGCAACTCCTGTGTAGCCAGGATCTACAGCTTGACCGCCACAAAAACCCAACCAATGAAGGTCAAGTTTGTCCCGGGGGAAAGTTAAACTGTCATTGGACCCGCAACGAAATTAATCAGAAGAACATAGGAGGAGTTCGAAATTAAGGTTCGACTTCCCTCCATTGCAAAGCGGATGACAGGTGACAAACAAAGGTTTAAAAACCTTTAAGAAAAAGATTATGCACCACGGACAATAAATTAAATTAAGGGGGCCTATCTTATGAGCAATTAGCAACTACCTGCCAATAATATTTTTCACAAAATCGCTTAAAAGCACGGAAATTTTTCCTTGTCGCGACAAGATCGGTGTAATAAATTGCGGAAACAGATGTATGTTGTATTGAATTAAGCATTATATCACGTTCATGTTTCCAAAGATCACACTCCCACAAGATATGATGGGCAGACTGCTCATGACTGACATCATCAGTGGAACACTCGCAAAAAGGAGACGGAACTAGTTTGAATTCGTGAAGTTTATGTTTAAAGTTGCCATGTCCCGTGAGGAACTGCGACGAGCAATGGTCGATTTCTAACCATCGCCTAGTTAGACGTTCGCGTACATTCGGGAAGAATTTATATAAGTGACGTCCTTTGACTGACGTATCCCATCTTTTTTGCCATTCATTAAGTAAATCTTCTTCAACGACTTCTCGGGAATCAAATAATCGACTTATTTTAGAACGATCGCGGCTATTTAAGAAATCGGAGGTTATATTTTCCCTTGATGTGAAGTACATAGCCGCACGCTTTTGTACCTCTAAGTCGACCGGCAGTACACCAGCCAGGACTGGCAGAGCCTCCGTGCTCACACTTTATACAGGCATTCATATAATCCTTTTTTCGCAGAGCACTCAGCATAGAAGTCGAGATCGGTGAGCATCAGTTGGATCAACTGGAGGCGGCCTTCCGCAGCGGTCTCGCTCTCGCGCGGCAAGACGCCAGCGCGCTAGACAAGGACAGCCTGAGGGTATTTTGCAACTCTTGCAGGTACGTTGAACTTGTGGAAGATGTCTCTATGACATAACAAATTATGACATCTTTATTCCCTCCCAAGATTTTTTTTGCAACCAATCTCTTTATCAAAATAAGAAAATAAAACCTAGATACTATTACAGAGGGTTTAGTGCAAGTTTACACTAAACGTCGTCGCTAGCGTCTGCGTAAAAAAATTACATTAAATGTATGACAGATTGTACAGCGTCCCTAGTGGATACTTTCAAGAACTAAAATCTTCATAGATTTGTTTGACACACTCGCTAGCGACGACCTTCAATGCAAACTCGCACTAAGTACACGCACAGGTATATTGCAAAACTACGTAAGTTTATAGTAGGCGCACACCGTTGATTTTTCGTCGGCCGATAGTTTAGTCGGGCAGTTGATCAGTATGGGCATGTATGGGAGTGCGCACACTACGCCGATTCGATTTAGCCGATTCTTCATACAAATTAAAATCGGGCACAACTATCGGCCAACTAAAAATCAACGGTGTGCGCCTACTCTTATAATGATAATGGATCGCTGTGGGAGGGGTAACTTGTGAAGTTGTGACGTAACAGAGCTGTCACGGCATACATATCATGTTTCACTGACGTTTGACATAACAAAAACACACTCTCGCACCGTTCCTCTACCGCAGTACTATACATACATACAGATAAAGGTTATGTTGTTTCAGAAACATGCTCCAAGAAGCGTGCACAAAGTTCTCCCAACTGTCCGAACTATTGGAGCTGTGCAAGAGCAAAATGCCGAACGAATGAAACCATCAGTACAGTCGCGGCCACGAGGCTATATCATAAGGTAACCGAGCTTGACTACTTATATCATCAAACGGTATGTGCTTGTTTACTCGATTAATAAGTGTCGTATAAAAATTAAGCTCAATTTGTAACGGTACAGGCAGCCTTGAGAACTGGGTGTTGTTTGGAAAATATGAAAGTCTCAATGAGGGTTTTCGCGTATGAAAGATCCGCTAGATGGCGGGACGTGGATGTGGGGTCTGACTGCTGCGTAATTGGTGGATTTTGACATATCTGTCAATGTCATGTCAAAAATAACCAATCATGCAGCATTTGGACCTTGCATTAACGTATTGCCATCTGGCGGATTTTTCAAACGCGAAAACCCTCATTAATTGTGTAATAGTACAACCCGATCGAGTTAAATGCGCATCTGGCTTCCGTGACGTCACGTCGACGCTCGACTTTGGTACGGACGGGGGGAGATATACGGGTGAGTGGGAGGGAGAGTCGCAATCCAGCGAGGTACGCAGCTAGCTCAATAGGGCCATTCTTAAATGACACTCAAACTCTGTTATAATTATTATTAAGTTTAAATTCTCAAACTCGAGTTTTTCTAACAAGTTAATTAAGTTTTTTTTTAATGTTGATTTATGTGTGCCTTTCGTGTTAGGTTGCACTTACTGTGCGAAGTAACCAGTACAAACATCTATTTATGAGTTTGTGGTGTACAATGGTCTATCCATTAATAATCTTATTTCTCATCTACTCAAGATACAACCTAGCTGGCGACCAGATTTCTTATATTCTCCACTCTTTAGAATAAATTCAAGCAATCACTACATTAATCACAGTCTTGAATATAAGCTAAAACAATTTTGAGTGTCGTTTATAATACGACCCTATCAAGAGTAGTCGTGGTTTAGATTTTGTGTAAAAATATATGAAATTGTTCCTTTTTGTTGTGCAATATTTCTTAGGAAATATTCCTTATTTAAGAAATTATGTAAATTCCAACAACACCCTAGCATTCTTACATTATCTTCAGGCTGACTGTACCTACCTAAACCGATGTTTATATGTCCGCTTGAACAAAAATGCATATTATGATGAATTACTTTTGACCGCGACTGTATCGGTATCTAGTCCGCAGTTTGTACAAACTTGTACCAATTTAGGAAAAATTTATGAGAATACTATCTTTCAATTTTATAAAGAAATCCCTTTCAAAGTTTTTTTTAAGATTTTCTAATAATTAAATTATTTTTCACTGTTACCTACTTATGTTTCACAAATCACCAAATTGGCGTAATTTTACCGCAAACCAGATTATACCCTATTAAAAATGTGGTAAATCACAATTTTGCTATGATGATTTCATTATGTTTGAATACACAATTAAATAAAAATATAAAAATTATGAAAAAATTGGGGAAAAGCGATGAAATTCAGCAGAAATGGAAATTGACGGTTGGTAAAAAAAGACAAATAGATTTAAAAAAAACTAGAGGATGGTGAATTCAACATCTTTTTTGTGTACACGTAGGTATTTTCCATTATTGGTGATTCCATCAAAAAATATAATACACCGAGGCATTGTATTACGTTTTTTGAGTTTTTCATAACTTCAAAACTTATTTTCGTAGGAAAGGGATTTCGAATGTCTTCGAAGACTGACTAATTATTATATTTTGACGGCTGTTCGTCTTTAAACATTATATTATAAGTTTGTAACGATCTATTTTTTCAATTTTAGTGAATAATGCGCAAAAGGTATTCGTGTAATATCTGAACCCGCTTAGCCCTGCACAGCATATGCATACTAAGTTCTGTAATTTACATAATTTGTTACGTCAATACATAAATATTTATTACTTTTTTTAAGTTGTTTACTTTCTAGTTGTTGAGTGTCAAATATCTAGTCTCTTCAAAAGATTTTGTCAATTTTGTAAATAAATACATGAAAAAATAGTGAAATTGACGTCAAAAGTTAGAATCGATAGTATTATTTCAAAATCACGGAAAGTGGTAGTTAGTTAGTTAGTTAGTTTTGCAGGGCAATCGAATACCGCACTTAGCCTCATGATTGGGCCATTGTGCGCGATTTGTGGTTTATCTTCCTACTCCAACCACCCCAGTTCCCCCCAGAATGCTAGCAGCCCGTCTAGGCTGCTACAGGCCTCCTGTAGCGACGATGGTGATCGAAGAAATTGAGCCCGTTGTTCTTCCACGCTACTGCACTCCATGAGCACATGCTGCGGTGTTTCCTCTGCCTCCATGCACCCCCTGCACAGTGGGCTGTCTGTAACACCTATGTTGTGTAGGTGCGTGTTTAGCATACAGTGTCCGGTTATGACACTGAGGACCTTGCGGATACTGTCCCTGTTTAGTCTGGTGAGGCTGCGGGAGAACTTTTTCGATACGTCCGGAACCGCATCTTTTGTTTGCCTGCATCCTTCGCTATTTTTCCATTCTGTGTGGTGTTTTTCTTCTGTTTTGGAACGCAGCCAGTTCCTGATCTGTGCTTGTGGTATCGGCAGTATTGGTTCCAGACCAAATACTTTTGTGTCCGAACCTCTTCTTGCCAGTTCATCCGCTGCGTCGTTGCCTAAAGAGTTGAAGACGGAAAGTGGTAAAGTTTATTGATAACTTCCAATCATATCCTTTTCTAGTTGGGTCTTTAGATCCCAACTGCTAAAGAGTTACAGTCTCTAAAGTGAAGCTACAGTCCCGTTGTAGCATTTTATTCTTTCTTCCTTCTTTGAGTAATTGAGCATTTATTTGACATTTAACTAAAGAAGATTGTCAGCTGCAATAAAATAAACAATGACAGTGCAAATGCACTTACAGGGCAGGTATACCTACCTAGACTGCATCTCATTGAACATCAGGTGTGATTGCAGTCAAATACCTGCTTTGTTTGCATAAAAAAATAAGTATGCATATGTTGTGCTATTTTTGATGTAAATTAAAGCTAGTGGTCGTCTCCATGTGTAAAATAGATACCTATATCGATGTCATAGCTGTACAGAATACTGACTTCGCATTTGCTAGTGTATTGATTACAAATTGTCTAAGATAAATGACTTAAAAATCCGGTTTTTCATGAAATGTATACGAAAAATACAACATCTATTAAAATCGTATACAAGAATGTGTAAATAGTATGGTGTCCAATTGTATCAAAAAGATCTTGGTTTCCAAGTATGGATCGAATTTATTTGGAATTTGAAAACATTTTGATAATTGATAGAAAATCTCGACTTCTTCTTGAATATTTACTTGTGCAATGTATTGGATGTTGTATGCATTGTTTTGAGAGTATAAAAAGGCATTAATAAGTCTACATAATATTTCCATATTTTCACATTGGTGTTAAAGCTTTTTTCTAAATGTATTTAACTGTTAACTTTGCGATCAATTGCGTAACTATGAGTGTCCTGGCAATTCCATTATTCCATGTTTAGTAATATGTAAAATGATAGTGTCACTTAGAGTCATGTTATTCGTAAACGAACAACATACTTGGATATTGTACATTGTGGTCATTGACCCACTGAAGACTAAAGTTGACAACACATCCACATAATTTCCATAATGTTTCCCACGTAAGCCTCAGTAAAGGTAAAAATGTTGCTCGTTTACGAAACTCTAACATAACTGAAAGCGGTTTAAAAATCTTCACAAACGTTTTTTGTGTAAAGTTTTTAGGAATTTAAATGTAGTTAATATTGACCAAACATTGACACAGATGATTTCTATTGACAAAGGTAAAAAATCGGCAAAAATGTAAGGACCACTGTGGGGTCCATGAATGTTAATTATTTTTGAATGTTTGAAACGTTTCCAATTAGGTGAATACGGAGACAATCACGAAGCATCGCAACACTGGGCCCGATTCTGGTTTATTCTATCTTTAAAAACTCCTTTTCCTAACTTGTAGTGCTTTCTTTTAAGTTTTCGCGATATTTCAACGATGATAAATTGAAATATATAAGGTGTTATTTTTTGTACTGATCATACTTTACCAACGCATCTAATAAAATCATACAAATACAACCCAAGTGTTTTTGAAAAAAAATTCAGGCTAGTTTTTGTTTTTACTTTTCCTAACAAAAAAAAGATATTATTTTTACAACCATCCTGTCTTCACTCACTGCCTCTCTCTCTTTCTTTACTCATTTCATTCATACGAGTACGAACAATGGCCGCGCGCATTCATTCAACGTTCACACACATAAAGGTTAGATTACACTAAACCTACGTTACCAAAAATTATCACTCGTGAGTATGTACGATGTTACGTCATGTTAATAGGTACTACGCGCTGGGAGAAACAAAATCTAGCTACATAAGTAGGTAAATAAGTGTATTTTCATTAGTGTAATAGCGGGGGACTTTTCCAACGAACCGAGGCGAATCATCCGCGTTAAACTAGAAATTTAGAAAAGAATAGAAATTGGAATTCAATATCTACGGTTTCGTAATGCCTACGCAATTTATTTAGAGACGTAATAAAAAATTGATAGGTAGGTACATACCTATCACTACTTCGCTTCGCGTCAGTGGAAATGCACCCTAATATTGAATATGATTATGTGTTGTAAATAAAACTCACTGATCAATTTTCCTGGTTTTAATTCCTAAATTATGATTTGCCATCACACTTTAGATTCATTGATTTTACTTATTCACACATTTACCTATTTTGAATGTTGTTATTTAAAGTTCCTAGGTTATTATTACACTAATCACAATACATTTTGAACGTCAAGCCTTTGTTGAATGTTCACGTAAACACTGTCTTGCACTGTCTAATCTAGCCACGATCGAATTGAGGTAATGCTTTCGGGCTGCACACTTGCTTGCTGTTCACTAGACACCACGTCGGATGTTGTATTCACAATTCGCGCACTAACTTTTTTACGGAAAAAGTCCCTTTCGCGTAAACAAGCACTCATCTGTCCAAATCACACTGTAGGTATGTACCTAGGTAGACTTCCGCAATAACCATCGATAGAACTAGGTCGCGGTCGTGGCCCTTTGGCAACAACTCCTTGATAAGGCATTCCGTATTTTTACGCAAAAGCCGCCGTCTGCGGCGCTCGCATCTGGGTACCGCCAGCACTGTGCCGGTGATTGAAATTGAAATCCAGAACTTCGTCCTCGAAGCGCACGGAATCTCGTCAAGTCAGGATACGGCTGCGCTCCCTGAAGCGCTGCGCGGCTCCAAACAAGCAATGAAGGTTTTCGACTCGTCAATGTTTCTCGTCGGCCAGTTAGTGTGCCCGAAACATAATTTCACCTGCGTTTTGTTATTGATCAAGCGCGGCATTGTAATAAATCACACATACACTGCAATACGTTTGGGCGCATTGGACGGACTGGGACGATTATTTATGTTGTTGCGCTCCCGCATGCCGATCGGCGGCTCGGCGCGGGCTGTGGGCGCGGAGCGACTGGCATGGCAGCGAGCGATATCAATATGGCCGACTCACGCGGCGCGGCACGTGGCAGTGGTCGTTGCCCTCGGCCGGCTACTACGATAGTGCGTACAAACGAATACTCACCGCGCTCAAAGGATGATTTATTTTTTATTTTTTTCGAAACATTCTTTGTCGTTTTACTCGAAAACTAGCCTGAATTTTTTTTTAAAAACACTTGGGTTGTATTTGTATGATTTTATTAGATGCGTTGGTAAAGTATGATCAGTACAAAAAATAACACCTTATATAATCCTTATTTAGCAACATTATTTAGCAGTAGTTTTTTTTTTTTGCTTTCTTTGAACGTTTCAAGTTTTAGATATTATAGTGAAATAACAGTCGGAATCGGGCCCATGATGTTGAGAAAAATAAAAGTTATTAAGCGTTACGGGTATCTGTATTTTCCTTTGTATATCTGCTTGGTTGATTTGTATTTCCCGAAAATAATTCTTGTCAAGAAAAGGACTTGGTATTTCAGAGAAAAACATGGCTAATAAAATGATCCGTTAGCTGCAGAAATTTCGAATCGATGTCTGCATAATTGGTGGTACCAAATACGGAATACTGAGTTTATGATGACGTCACTTATTTAGACAATGCCGTATAAAAATATACTATTTTGAATGTTTTAATAATGTGCATTTGGAAAAGAAGTTTGCAGTGAAATCTTTGCCAAACTTTGCATACAAATAAACTTGGTCAAAGCTAGCTGATCACAGGATGCTGCTGGTTTATACCAGAGTAAATACAAATGAGTAGGTCATCTTCATAGAAACGCACCGAGCGCGCACACACTGACAAAATTCGGCGCAACACCCCGCTAATCCACGCTAAATTTTGTCAGTGTGTGCGTGCGCGCCGCATACGTATTGGCGCGCTTACATACAAACCGCGCTCGGTGCGTTTCTATGAAGATGACCTACTCATTTGTATTTACTCTGTTTATACCTTGTATCACCCTAAACAAAAGACAGGCATTATTTTTAGGTGAAGTAGGTACGGACGACAGCACATCAACCTAAACACAGTGGCATCTTATCTCGTTGTAACACAGGCTATTTTGCAACAAAAATTTACAACTTGATGTGTTGTCGACTGTACATGTAATTATTTTATTGATTTAGGGCAATTATTAGGTTAAGATTAAGATTATTTCCCTTCCTGTTTACATTTGTACATGAGATATATTTTATTTACCCGCATGTTTTAACATACAATGTATGTCACGGTTTAGAGATTTTGTTGGTCATTAAAATATTATCTAATTTATTTTTGGAAGTTGCAATAATATATGTTCTCTTGACGATTTAATAATAGTATTTATTTAAAATTATTTTTCTTTTATGGAGATGCAAGGTTCTTTCTTGTTCATATAAAATTGAAAGCAAAATTGCGTGTTATCTCTAAAGCATAAAATAATAATATTAAATCGTGCAATTCTTTAATAGTTATTGGCTGCAGACATACATAATTATTATGTTTTATGGGCTGGCATAGAAAATGCTAGATGCCCTGCAAACATTCTTCTTATTATAAAGGTATTTTAATGATTGTAAAGAAAGTTAAAACTTATGGTTATGAATTGTATGCCTTGGTTACTTAGAGCTAACTTTTGATCATACATTAAATTGTTAAATATTTGTAATTTTCTTGAATAATTAACATAGGTAGTCTGTGAAATCAATTTTCATTTTTAAAGAATAGCTCGATTATAATATAATTATCTTAAATTAATCACCACAACCGCAGGCAACCATACAGGTTGCCGGAAAATCAACTCAAGATGAAATATTTCATGAATTTCATGTCTTTCGAATATTGATGTTAAAAATCGAGAAATGTTGTTTCAATCAACTTATGAGCTTATGCTTATATTATTTTTTAATATAATAATTTGTAACCGTCTTATGTTGATTTTGGTTACTACTCATATTTTGTTAAGTATTTAAGCATTTCTATGTATTTTTAGTTACTGAAAATAATATATATTTGGTTTATATGCTATCCGTGCTGATCGTAATGTGGGTTGACATTATTAGTACTCATTATAATAAACAGTTATCAAGATTTTGCTTATAATATATCTTTAGTGTCACGTTTAACATGATTACTGTTATTATATGCCTTTTTCAAATGAGGTAACCTTCAATCGGACATGCAAGTTAAAATCTTTTAATGGTTTCGGACCTTAACACAAGGCAATAGAGTTCATAAGGACATTGCCTGCTTGAGGGTTAAGCTTATTTATTACGGCGTAATGAGAGAGCGGTCTTAACTGAACAGATAACAGCACATCAGACTATAAAATATTGTCGTAAAATAGCACCTATTACAAATAAATAAGATGCCAGTTTTTAGCTCAATATGCTGTCATTTGTACAGACCGCCGCAGTGTGCCAATGGATTTAAGTTTGGCGATAAAATTTATAGTCTACTTCATTTTTCCTAATGAAAAGGTATTAAGGAAAAATATTGTCTTCAGATTATAATTGTTAATTCTCTTTCTAGGAAATAATTTTGACAATTCGATTTTTTTTAATCTAGCCATATCAGGCAATTTTGACGTTGCATCAAAATTTGCAATTTTCCTCACACATCCAGTTGTCTTATGTGAGAAATCCCTTTATGTTGTTGTATTATACCTGACTCCAACCATGGCCTAGGATGCACGCCGTGATAAAAGTTTATCGAGGCATTTTATCGATTTTACTTGATAAGCCCATACGTTTGACGTAACTTCATTGAGAAGATTTTATCACGGCCCGCATCTTAGCCCAGCAGGTATTTAGTTATTTTATTTATTATTATTATTTAGGTTAATCCACAATATCAGGCTAGCCAGATCTGGTTTCTCAAGCCTGACACCTCCATAGTATGTCAGTGATATCCAAACGATAATTTACCGCATACGCCATGACTAAAGCGAGGTTTAGACTAGCAATAAAACTTGTAGAAGTTGACTTCCGCAAGCTGTTTACCACTGTGTAAATAGCTGTGGCAAGCGAACTTCTGCAAGATTTATTGCTAGTCTAAACCTCGCTTAATAAGTGACTCAATGTGACCTCTTCACGACCAGCACATAGACCTCCTCTGTGATCGTTTTCGAAACGTTTTCTCATGTAAATAGATGTGTATAAATGTTAAAACTACAGTATGTGTTAATACGGCGTACTTGCTAACGACGCATTAAATAAATGTGAGGACGACGAGAATATTCACTTGTTTCATTTTTACTACTTTTTAAATTACTTTGTGTGCTTAGCCTAGGCGCAGACCACATACTTTTAGTTGGCCGATAGTTGGGTCCGGCTGTTAAGGCCTATTCAAACCTGAGCGATATTCGCTGCCGCTGTGGGTAGAGGTACATACCGCGCGGGTCTCTGCCGCAGACGGTAGCGAATACCGCTTAGGTCTGAATAGGCCTTTAATCAGTATGGACATACCTATATGAAAGTGCGCACATTACACCGATTTGGTATCGGTCGATTCTTCGTACAAACTAGAATCGGGCCCAACTATCGGCCAACTAAAAGACAGTGGTCTGCGCGTAGGCTTAGTGCGGGTTTACATTGAACGTCGTCGCTATGGAGTGCGCCAAAAATGTATGAAAATTTTAGTTCTTGAAAGTATCCGCTAGGAACGCTGTACAATCTCTCATACATTTCATGATATTTTTTACGCGGTCGCTAGCGATGACGTTTGGTGAAGACGCACTGGTGTTATGTCGACTGTACATTTCATGGCATATCAAGTAAAAGTAATTACGCCTTATTACCCGGACAATAAGGACGAGTCAAAGTTTTACACCTTTAGTAACTAACTAGTCCCTTTTCTTAAAAAGGAATCGAGACCTGAATTACGTCTATAACAACACCTTTATAATAAACTTTATTGACAAAATAACATTACAAAAGTAGGTACAGGAAAAACAATGGTAGGTAATACAGCAACAGGCACATAATGATACCTAATATGTAACAAATAAATAATTTTCCTTGAACATTTACACTGCGCTATCACTTAGTCACAAACTAAGCAGAGATTGTATATTGTACTTGTATTATACATAACTTTAAAAAAAATTATAGCATTACAGGATATCTTATGTACAAAATTACTACCAACAAGTAATTGAAAACCAATTGGTCGATACATTAATTAATACGAGGTTATCTGTCAGTCCATACAGTCCTTTATCCAGCAGTATTAAGGGCCTTTAAGGACTTACATAATTTACTAAATTGTTTTGTCTATTATTTTTCATATTAAACTTAACTGTCGCTTAGCCCGTGATCTTCTTTGATCATGTCTGACGCCTTTTCAGCGATCATGAGAACCGGTGCATTCGTGTTTCCACTCGTAATCTTCGGCATTACGCTCGCGTCCGCCACCCTGAGTCCCCCAGTCCCTCGCACTCGCAGCCTCTCATCCACCACCCCCTCCCCATCCCGACCCATCGAGCAAGTCCCCACCAAGTGGTAGTGAGACCCTACCACATTCAGCACATAACACTTCCAGTACTCGTGACTACCCAACTCCAAATCCTTGCACTGTTTCAACGGCAAATAAACCACTTCAGAACCAAAACTCTTCAAGCAACTTGTACCTGCCACACTCACATAGTCTTCGACGTAACTCGACAGATTCTCCAAGTCGTTCTTGCTGGAAAAATACCCGTTGTAAATATACGGAGGAGCTGCCGGGTCGTTGCTTCGCAACTTGATGTTCCCTCTTGATTCTGGATGCAGCAAAGTGACCAACGCGTTGAGAGTTTCCCTTTTTTTTGAAGCTGCTAATAACTCCAAACACTCTTCGTCTTCCAGATCAAACAATTGTCTACAAACTACTAAAAGCATCATATGAGAAGCACCCAAAGGACACAGCGTAGTCTGATAGTCTGGATAGCTTTCGGACTTGTTTAAGGACGCGAATCCAATCAATGTCGGTACTGGAAATCTATCCCAATTTAAAAATGGATCAATGCTCTGGATCACCGATGAAATGCCGTTCACCCCCGTCAGCATCACGGGAACCATCATATGATCTTGAAGATTCTCTCCCACTTTTGCGGAGTCGTGAACAAGTTTAATGTTCATGTCATTCAGATGACCCTTCGGTCCTACACCAGACAGCATCAACAACTGAGGACTGTTCACTGCACCAGCTGATAATATTACTTCTTTCTTTGACGTGACTGTTAAAATTTTTCCATTTGCTAGTCCCACTTCAACTCCTACAGCCTTTTTATTTTGGTCAAATAACACCTTTCTCGCCAAACTGTTTTTGAGAAGGAAGAAGTTAGGTCTGTCTTTTATCGGTTTCAAATGAGTGACTGCTGTGCTCTGACGAGTACCATCTGCTATTGAAAATTGAGCTGCAGAATAACCTATTTGATTCTCCCCATTAGGATCATCCAGAATATTGTGTCCATTTTCTTTGAAAGCCTCGAGATACATACTCGTTCTGTGTTTCCACTCTTGCTTGGTGATGCCAGTTAGTCCATGGATACCTCGAGAGTCATCATTATCAGCGTTTTCATAGCGCTCAACCTTCTTGAAGTACTTCTTAACGTCTTCCCATGCCCACCCGGTGTTGCCTAGCTCTGCCCAGCCATCGTAATCTGCTCTATTTCCTCTGACGTAGTACATGAAGTTGATGCTGCTGGATCCCCCAAGCATCTTGCCCGTCTTGTGATGGACGTTCTTTGAGCGGTGAGCCTGGCTGGAGAACCCGTCATCTACAGAATGGTAGTCCCAGTCTGGTAGAGAAGGCTGGGCCATCACTGATAGCATTGGATTCTGTGACAAAAAAACCTTTGTGTGAACATAAAAACAAACAATTACTGGTACTTCCATGATTAAGTTTACCCTAAAATGATAAAACTAAACGCTTACTTAATTAGCAAAATAGTGTTAGTTTAAAGTGCTAAAACCAGTTAAAACTATTTTTTTAAAATTCGCAAAATAGTGTTATTTTGAAACGCTAATAACAGGCATTTACCTACTTAAAAAAATAATTATGAAATCCGCAAAAGTGTTTTTTTCGAACAAATGTGATTCGCATTAACAGCCGTCCGCAATTTCCGCATGTACCTACTTATTTAGCCAATTATTTGGAAGTTATAAACATAGCCATAAATAATCATTATTTAAATTCATCATCATCATCATCATTTCAGCCATAGGACGTCCACTGCTGAACATAGGCCTCCCCCAATGCTTTCCATGTTGATCGATTGGCAGCGGTCTGCGTCCAGCGCTTCCCTGCTACCTTTACGATGTCGTCGGTCCACCTTGTAGGTGGACGTCCCACGCTGCGTTTTCCGGTACGCGGCCTCCATTCCAGAACCTTTCTGCCCCATCGGCCGTCAGTTCTGCGTACTATGTGCCCTGCCCATTGCCACTTCAGCATCTTTTCGTCCAAAATACCTCAATGCCTGAAGACTAGAGTGTATAACCAATGTGTATTACCAGTGATAACTTATGGCTCGGAAACGTGGCCTCTCACTATAGGCCTTATACAGAAGCTCAAAGTTGCACAGCGTGCTATGGAGAGGGCTATGCTTGGTGTTTCTTTGCGAGATCGAATCAGAAATGAGGAGATCCGTAAACGAACCAAAGTCGCTGACATAGCCCGACGGATTATTTAAATTAATAATAATAAAATCTTTTGCGAAACTGGGTCTACGAGCCCTTGCAAACGGTCTTGGAAACTTTGGCCCAATAGGTAAATTACTTTGGCAACCGAAGCCAAGTAGGTACCTATAACGTTTGTGTTTCACGGATTTTGTGGAATAAAGATGCCCTACCTATTGACGAGTGGATGGTAAGTATAACTCACTTCAGAAACTGCGGGAGGGTTGTCCCCTGCCTCAATGAGCAGCACAGTCCAGTTGCCCACCTCAGTGAGTCTGTTGGCGAGCACGCAGCCTGCGGATCCTGCCCCCACCACCACGAAGTCGAAGCTTTGCCCATCTGAAAGGAAAGATCTCATAAGAAGAAATACGGGGTAGGTAAATAATAATAAATAAATAAATAAATAATAAATATCCTTGGACATTTTACACTGCGCCTCTAGTCCCAAACTAAGCAAAGCTTGTACTATGGGTACTAGACAACGGATATAAACATACTTAAATACTTTTTTTTTGTAAATACATACATATTATACATAGTAACACCCAGACCCGTTACAGAAATTAAAATTCATCATTTCAATTTCTGCCCGGCCGGGAATCGAACCCGGGACCTCTCGGCATAGTAGTCCGTTCTGAACCACTACACCAAACGGCCGACCAACAAGGTACGAGTACATCGTTCGTTTCAACCAAATTTCAGTTACGTAACAATAGGGTGGCAGGGCTGGCAAAATGCCACGTTAATCGCACCCACAGATATACTTAGGTATCGCACCCCTTGCGATGGTCTCGGGGCCCCCCTGAAAAATAATCCTAAATACGCCAAGGGCCCCATGCACAGAATTCACAGCTGGACAAATGCCTCTACTAGGGATTTCCACAGCGCATCCTGATGTTTGTCCCCCGCGACTTTCACCGAGTGGGAGTCCGTGGACCTCCTTATGTATGAGGCCTATAGTACTTCAAAAGTGCCACTTGTGGTCTAAACTGAATAAATATTTTTGATTTTTATTTTTTGATTAATTTCGCTGCAATTTCGGAAATTCGTATTGTGTGTTTTTTTTCGTAAATTGCCGCCCTAGGCTTCAGCCTAATCTAATCCACCACTGGTCTGTGTAAAATAAAGTATGGGAACGGAACGAAGGGGTCCCTTTGTTCAACTTGAATATATTAGAAATAAAGTGATATTTTTGGAAATCCTTGGGGGAGGCCTTTGTCCAGCAGTGGACGTCTTTCGGCTAAAACGAACGAACAAACGAAAGTGATATTTTTGACCTCATTTTGTAGAATAAGTAAAATAGCTAAACTACTAGTAATACCACTGGTAATACCTACAATACAAATGAAACGTACTTAAATGACCTTGCTTTTATGTATGAAGTGGTGAATACCAAAAAAGAGGAGGTCAGAACACAAGTTTTTTGAGATATTTTATCGTTAAAATTATCCATAGATCACCACGCTTTTTAAAGTTTGATCACTGTTTGGCTTGCCCGGACACATTGCATTGTAGGTATCATCATCATCAACAGCCCTTTACAGTCCACTGCTGGACTATGAGCCTCCTCTACTTAGTGGAGGGTTTTGCCATAATCTCCACGCTTGGCAGGCGGGTTGGAGATTGCAGATTAAAAGTTTTTCAGAGAGCGCTGCTGCCTGTTCTCTGTTTGATGTGTAGTCCTTAGGTCGCCTCTTACGACGACTACAAGAGTAGGGGTTGGTGACAAATGTATTTTACTCGCATTGTAGGTATATTATTTAAAAAAGGAAAAAGAAAAAGAAATAAACGAAACTGACCTGCGACAACAGATTGATCTGGATAGTCCCTGTACCCCATCGGGATTGAACCGAAACTCACTAGAATAAATTGCACTAATCTTAAAATTGGCAGCAGCACTTTCAAGTCTAAATAAGATAGAATTTGGATGAGCATTTTTGTTAAAATATTTTTTACGAAGAGCAGTTGCAGTTGTTTTGAACAGTCTTGCTGTACCGGGAGTTACGCGAGTACTACACAGTATGTTAGACCTAAACAAAGCGTTAAATATAGTTTTGTTACTCATTTGATATGTAAGAATTCTGTGAAGGATGAATTTAATATTTTTACCTACATTGCTGAGTCATTTAGCTAAAAGCACTTTTTTGCTTTGTATCCTTTAATAATATAGTACCTAATCTTTACATGTAAACAGTAAGTAACCCATACAGCCTATACTGCTGATATAATCTTATTGTAAGATATAACTATGTAGGCATGTATGATTATATTCACATTGTTTAAATAAAGTAGGTGTTCAAAATGTAAAATAATACTACTTACGTACTTACAAACTTGTAAAAATATTGGTAGTAAAAGCAGGAAATGCAAAATTAGTATTTTTTACTGTACCTGCATAAAGCATAAGAATTCATAATGAGATGAACGTTCAAGTCAAGAGATCATGGTCGTGATAGGTAAGAGCTACCTTTTAACCATTGTAGGTACTAATAATAAACTATTGTTACGATAAGTAGTGACGTCGATGTAAGTTAGTACTGATTGAAATTCAATCATCGAGTCTTCACTAAAAATAGTTTTGATGACCTAATAAGTAGATCTAGATACCTTCTACTTAGTGGATTCGATGGTTCTGGGTTTGATTCCCAGATCGCTGTGTAAGTTATGTTTGGTTTTGACTTTGAAAGCGTAAAAAGGGTTTAATTAACCTAAAATAGACTAAACGATAGTGAATTAGCCTAATGCCATTATCCTCTGCTGCTCTAATTAAAGCCTCCCTCACGGATGATCCTGCGCTGCCCGCATTCAGGTACCTACTTCCCGCAACCAACCATCACCGGTCGGATCGGGGGTAATAATTACGTAAGTAAATTATTATTGTGGGGCTGTTAAATGGATCTGGCTTTTTATTTTGTTTACCTCATGTTTTGCAAATAGAACCAAGACCTGTCTACAGGTATTATAATGTAGGTACTCGTACACTGTCATAATGTGATGAGAACTAGAAGATTATGTTGTGGAGATTACTGCAGCTGAAAGTTTTTAAAAATTAGCGGTTCGATTCCATCACGTGATCACACACGCATGAGCATGACGCATGATTGAATTCCACTCAGGTTTGTTAATTAAAGGTGTCCCAATTTATTCCCACTTACTTCGTTGTCGCTAAATGCTAACTGCGAAAGCCAAAAAAACAGAAAATCAAAAATCATCATCCAGAATCAAAATATTTAATATCTTTTTAAATAATATCCAACGAAATTTGCGTAAAATGAAACGTTTTGACAACAGAATGCAGTGTTGCTATAACAACCAATATATTTTCCCATTAATAAAGGTATTTTTAAATTGTAAGTAAAGTAAGTAAACTTCCAAACTCGTGAAAAACGATTTTCAAAAACAACAATGTTTAACATTTTATTTTCTTAACACATAAATGCTATTTTTTAAAATCTCTTAACTCATTCGTTGTGGAACAGTTTAATTTTTTCAGTTCTGACACTTCAGACGCGTTTTTTTAATCCAATGCTGTGGGTAATTTAATTCTTGTGGCGGTATCTAAAAAAATGCAATTTTCAATGGATTCACAGATTAGAGAGTATGTCTAAAGACAGATAGGAAACGGCCCTAGTATTGGTTGAACGATAAACAAACTGGTACCGAGCTAGATTGTCCAGTAGGTGGCGCTGAATACAATATGGCGTCTGCCGCCCACAGATTAAATATACCTATCATACTTTTTTATGATCCGTTCCTTTTCATGTATTGCGGTAAAAATAAAACTATTGAAGTATCAAATGAAACTTTATTGATGAAATATAACATGAAATATTTTGTTTACGAAAATCAATAAGCATTAAAACTATTGGATTTTAAAAGATTACAGTACATTGTTTTAGTTTTTACATAATGTACTCACGGCTTGACATTTGTATGCAACTCATACAAAATAAGTTGCGTTATAACTTATAGTAAAATAGTTTAATGTTCTCCATAAATTCACACGTTCACTCTCACTTTAGTTCTGTCCAATCCAATAGCCACTGTAAGCAGGCCAGATCTACACGTTTCTCACCACCTGTAAAATATATGAAATATTTGTAAATTTAGACCAAAAAGATGCACATGTCACCGTAAGACTGTAATCTCCTACATCATCTACATTCTACACTAATATTATAAAGAGTACAGCAGATAAACAAGTGATCTGTCTTATCTACCATACCTACCTACTGTCTGTTTTGTTTCTAGATTTGCACTACTTTGTTAAGTAAAATAAATTTACCTTGTCAAATGTGTACTTGTCAATCAATTACATGTACATTCACAGAATCTGGATTCCACCAATCTGTAATTAAATAATTAACTTTTAGGTCTTTCTATTTGATCCTAGTCGAAAAGCGTCAGAGGATAGGGTTAGAATCATTTTGAGGGTGTTTTAAATTTTAAAGGTACTTACCAAATGTTCTTATTAACAGAAGTTGTTTTAATTGTTATCTGGGTAATTCATCCAATACAAATCTTCCTAATTTAATGCATTTATGTCATGGCATAACCTGCAAATGAAATGAGTTCATCGTTTGTAATCAAGCATTCTTGGTCTGGTTTTATTGCTTATATAGGTTTCTTCTAAACTTATTTGAATAGGAAGTAAGGGTTGGTTCATCTGGATTTTAAGTAACAGTTGACAATAATGATCAGCACCGGTGATTCCATAGCAAGCACTTTTATTGTAATTGCAGCTTAACACCTTATAAGTTCGATATTAACCTGAAACAAATAGGTACTTAGATTCACTGTATAAAACACGTATCATTCACTGTGTCCTGCAATCTATGCCTGCAATGTAGGTACCTACCTATGTGTATTGTATTTTGGGTCCAAACTCCAAAGTATGTTGTTACTCCATGAAACGATCCATATTTAGTTTCCATTGATTTAAATGGAGTTATGAATGATATTGTAATGAAGATTTAATCCTTTGTGTGGTTCAATACTTGATAAAACATGATGTTGCTGCAAGCTGCAATAACCTTTCTCGAGTGGATATCTTACTTGAGAGAAATTTCTTCTTAAAACAAACATCAATCCAACTGGCAATCCATGCACATGTAGTTCTTATTAATATTGATTTTAATTAGATAAAATTTGTTTAAAGAAAAACACGTTTTTTCGATGAAAATTTTTGACGTTTTTTTTTTTAATAATGTCACAGTTGTAGTCTTGAGAGTCTTGAGACGGAACTAAATTGATTAAAGTAAAAATTACGACTTTGAATTAATATACTTTTAAATAATCATTTCATTTATAGAATGCAAATAGATTCAATAAAATAATTTATAAATAAAAGTTGAAGTTGTAATTCGAAAATGTTTACTAACTTGATTCCAGACACGCAAAAGACAAAGGACAACTATAAAAAAAGTCACTTCCTCTCGGAACTGTCAAAAAAATTCACTCTCTATGGAGCTGTCAAACTCTATGGCGTTTCCACCCCGTGAATGGATTCGCTGTGTCTAATTGTTTACTAGAGTTTTTTTATCAAAATCCTTTGAAAAGTATGGTGTAAACGTGCTTTTTGCCTTAAATTCACTGCTAATTTAGTTTCTTTTGTGTAGGGATAGTGTTCCGTGTAAAATCGTAGGTGCTGTTGTGGTAAACATGTCAAGTAGCTCCGTAGACGATCTTCCGGAGCAAAGCAAGGTAATATCATTTTGCGACCAAATAGGTGGTCTTTGTTTGGTTTGCTGTAGCGCATTTGACCTATAATGACCCTAATAATCCGCCTGCAGTTACACTGGCGAGCGGAAGCCACACATCATTGTTTTTAAACGATGTTTATCAATTGCGTCACATGATTTGTTTGTTTTATTCCACCTGTTTCAGCTAATATTGGGCAACAGTGATTCTTTTATCTGTACTACGGATCTACGATGCAATTTACTTGATTATTTACAACATTTGGGAACAGTAATCTTAAACTCACAAGTAAACAATAGAGTACCCTCACATTCAATACAAATTGTATATTTGTACTGGATGTAAATTATTAAGTGTGCTAAACACTAAAAATATATTTACAAAGAAAAAGAAACTTATAAATTACTAAATTTCTTTAATCCAACTTCATTCTTTGAACACATCTTAAGATTAAGAATTGCCAGAATTAGCAGTTTATTTATCATATCAATAGGCTTGTCTACAATAAGCTACAGTTTATCTGTTTGCAATCGCACATTGTCCTTCCTATCTCTAAAACCTGAGTAAGAAGGAATGAGTCATGTCTAGCAAAAATTCTAATTCTCCATAATAGTATTGACTAAGTTTCTTTGTAAAAAGTGTTTCTTTTTGCAATTTCTTTTAGTTAAAAATAATGAAAATTTGTATTTGTGATTGTAATTTTTTTCTGATAAGTATAATTAAGAATGTTTCTTGTCAATCAGGATCTCTTTACACAAGATGGGGTGCTGCTCAAATCAGCCTCAAACCGGCTCAGCCCAGACTTGAATTCGCCCGGAATGCTCTGTATCGTCCAGAACGGAGATGGCACAAAATGTATTGAGTGGCGACCAAACGACTTGATCACTATCGATTCCGACACACAAGACCAGGAATGGGCAGTGGTTAATACTATTGGTGAGCAATAATTAGTAAATATTGCCATTTACAGTTCACTTTCTTAATATTTTGAATAATACAGTAGTCAAAAGTTGAAGAGATTTTTTATTGAATGTAAAAAAACGAAAAACATAAAATTCCTGGACTTTATTAACATAACTAAATTCCATTCATGTTTAAGTTTAGTTTGTGTTCATTTAAGTATACTTACATGTACTGAACGTTAAATAAAATCCGTAAATGGGACACATTGTTTCTCAAAGCAATAAAATAGTATGATTAAGAAATCATAAACCTGCAGCAAAACAGGCATGTAGTAAAGTCCTTAGAAATAGAATATTTATTTTGCAATTAGGTCGTCGTCAACGCACACTCAGCGGGAACATGACGTCAGACTATGCCACAGCTCGCGCCCGCATTATCAAGATCCCCCTTCAGGACCTAAAAACGTTCCGGATAACCCGCAACAGCCAGCAGATGCAGTTCTCCACGAAACCTGGCGTTTGGCAGACCACATTCTACTTCCAACACGGGAACGCGGAAATATTCGTCGCCTATCTAAAGAACCACGTCAAAACAGCGAAGACCAGGCACGATAGAAACACATACGTCGTCGTTGAGCCTAACATTGAATCGCAAGTGCTTAACAGGTCCTTCGCAGAGTTGGACATTTTTACGGAGAACACAACTGATGTGGTGTGGAATTTGGTGTCGAATTTCAAGCAGAGGCCCTATGAGACTACTATGGAAGCCTTTTCCAAGCTCACTGATATTGGTAAGTGTGCATTATAGGCTATTTGAAATTAATGGAAAAACTTAAGATTATTATTTTTAGAGCTCACATGCATAATAATATTCTTTTGCATTTCTTGAAATATTTGAAGGGACAGAATGCCAACAAAAATCATTCAGTTACGATGGCTGACTTTGTGACGTCAGCCATTGTTTTTCAATAATTTGGCGCCAACCGAAAATATTAATTGTGAATTAGATATTTTTTTATAGCTGTCTAATCAACCTAATCCAATTTTAGTTTATTACGGCAACGAAGGTATGAACGGCAAGAGGGACGTCTCTGAAGAAGTGGCCGAGTTGCTGACCAAGAGTATGAGCGCCCTGGAGGACGCAACTACCGTCACGCGAGCCGAGGAGTACGAGGTGGTCAGTGTCAAGCCCACGCTGCCGCCGCGGCCCTCTATACCTAGGTAACACTTTAGCAGGGGTTCCCTCTATACCTAGGTAACATTAGCAGGGGTTCCCTCTATACCTAGGTAACATTAGCAGGGTTCCCTCTATACCTAGGTAACACTTCAGCAGGGGTTTCCTCTATACCTAGGTAACATTAGCAGGGGTTTCCTCTATACCTAGGTAACACTTTAGCAGGAGTTCCCTCTATACCTAGGTAACACTTCAGCAGGAGTTCCCTCTATACCTAGGTAACATTAGCAGGAGTTCCCTCTATACCTAGGTAACATTAGCAGGGGTTCCCTCTATACCTAGGTAACATTAGCAGGGGTTCCTAGGAGCTGCAGGTTGCTGACCAAGAGTATGAGCGCGCTGGAAGACGCCACCACAGTCACGCGAGCCGAGGAGTACGAGGTCGTCAGCGTCAAGCCCACGCTGCCGCCGCGGCCCTCTATACCTAGGTAACACTTTAGCAGGGGTTCCTTCTATACCTAGGTAACACTTCAGCAGGGGTTCCTTCTATACCTAGGTAACACTTCAGCAGGGGTTCCCTCTATACCTAGGTAACATTAGCAGGGTTCCCTCTATACCTATATAACATTAGCAGGGGTTCCCTCTATACCTAGGTAACATTAGCAGGGGTTCCCTCTATACCTATATAACATTAGCAGGGGTTCCCTCTATACCTATATAACATTAGCAGGGGTTCCCTCTATACCTAGGTAACACATTAGCAGGAGTTCCCTCTATACATAGGTAACACTTTAGCAGGAGTTCCCTCTATACCTAGGTAACACTTTAGCAGGAGTTCCCTCTATACCTAGGTAACACTTCAGCAGGGGTTCCTAGGAGCCGCTGGTTGCTCACAAGAGTATGAGCGCCCTGGAGAATGCCACCACTGTCACGCGAGCCGAAGAGTACGAGGTGGTCAGTGTCAAGCCCACGCTGCCGCCGCGGCCCTCTATACCTAGGTAACACTTTAGCAGGAGTTCCCTCTATACCTAGGTAACACTTTAGCAGGAGTTCCCTCTATACCTAGGTAACACTTTAGCAGGAGTTCCCTCTATACCTAGGTAACACTTTAGCAGGAGTTCCCTCTATACCTAGGTAACATTAGCAGGGGTTCCCTCTATACCTAGGTAACACTTTAGCAGGGGTTCCCTCTATACCTAGGTAACATTAGCAGGGGTTCCTAGGAGCTGCAGGTTGCTCACAAGAGTATGAGTGGCCTGGAGGACGCCACCACCGTCACTCGCGCCGAAGAGTACGAGGTCGTCAGCGTCAAGCCCACGCTGCCGCCGCGGCCCTCTATACCTAGGTAACACTTTAGCAGGGGTTCCCTCTAAACCTAGGTAACACTTTAGCAGGGGTTCCCTCTATACCTAGGTAACATTAGCAGGGGTTCCCTCTATACCTAGGTAACACTTTAGCAGGGGTTCCCTCTATACCTAGGTAACATTAGCAGGGGTTCCCTCTATGCCTAGGTAACATTTTAGCAGGGGTTCCCTCTATACCTAGGTAACACTTCAGCAGGGGTTCCCTCTATACCTAGGTAACATTAGCAGGGGTTCCCTCTATACCTAGGTAACATCAGCAGGGGTTCCTAGGAGCCGCTGGTAGCTCACAAGAGTATGAGCGCCCCATAAGACGCCACTACTTTCACGATACAGATTTTCCCATCTTCAACAGTGCAGGCTATGAAAACTACGATACTCAAATTCATTTGTAAAAGAAATATCCCATCTAACTCATCATCTCACTAAATTATCATTCTTGTTAATCAAAAATTAAAAACTCTACGGGGTGTCAAGAGTTCAACAAATCTCGTCCGCGTTAATCCGAGAGGGTTAAACTTTACTTTCTTAAAAAAATGGGGGTTTATATTGTGTTTCTTTGCAGAGGCGCTCCACTGTCGACTGAGAAGTGGGAGGGACTCCAGGACACAGAGGGCCGCGTCACGGAGGTGGAGGGCGTCAAACAGTTGATATTCCGAGGCGTGAGTGTTTATATTTATTTATTTATTTTATTTATTTATTAAAGACGCAAAACAGATTACAATTAAGGTTTCACAAATTGTATAGCACGTAAGCTTATGGACTAAATTGTAACCTAACAACATGCATCCTATAAAGTATAAGTTAATGATGAATGTTACAACAAAACTTCAAAAAATCAGTTTACATTTTACGATACTTCCTTTTAAAGTTTGCAATAAATCGAATTTATTGCAAACTTTCAAAGGAAGTGTCGTAAAATGTAAACTGTCTTGATTTGTTTATCTTATTTCCTAGATATTATTCGAAGTCCTATATTCTACTGATTAAATTAGCTGCTGGCTCCAAGAAAGTTAGCTATTCCCCGGGATTAATCAATCTTCACTGGTTGGGTTGAAGGCAATGTTATACCCAGTAGATCCCGGGTATACAAGAGTTCCAGTGGTAGGATAAGTCCAGTTTAAAAGTTGTAACACTGAATACTAAAATCTCTTGTGCCTGATGTATAGGAGCGGTACAGGAGGATGATTTTGTGACGGTCAAACGTCAGCGAGACTTCAGATTTGTATGCCCTGTCATGTCATAATGTCAATGTCACCCCTCCCGTGCCACGTCCATACCTCAGGAACTGAGTTAAGCGCTGGATCAGCATCAGTTATAAATACTACAACAACTGTCTACCCGCAGGGCGTCGCGCACACAATCAGACAATCAGTTTGGAAATACCTCCTCGATTACTACCCCTGGAGAATGACACACTCTGAACTCCGCTCTCTACAGAAGAAGAAGACAGAAGAATACTTCTCCATGAAGCTGCAATGGCGATCCATGACCGAAGGGCAAGAGGCCCGGTTTTCAGAATACAGGGACAGAAAAAGTCTGGTGGAAAAGGATGTTAACAGAACAGACAGGACCCACCCGTTCTTTGCGGGAGATAATAACCCAAACTTGGTGGTCCTCCAGGATATACTCATGACGTATGTTATGTACAACTTTGACCTGGGCTATGTGCAAGGAATGAGTGACATATTGGCACCATTGTTGTTGCTGATGGGCAATGAAGTGGACAGCTTTTGGTGTTTCGTCGGGTTCATGGACAAAATTGTAAGTAGATCCCAGATGATAACTTTATTGTAGTAGGTACACACGGCCACACTGTTAACTATCCATTTCCGTTTTTGCTTTCGCTCTAATCAAATGGCGATTCTTTGCGATAGAACGAGATGACATGACTGGCAATGGGCAGTTAACACTGTTGCCGATGGTACATTAATTTTACAATTTCTGTATTCATGTTGTTATTAGGTGAATTTAACTTAATTTTAGCTAAATTTACAGTAAGTATGACACGAATCAATTGCCTCATATTAATGGGCAGTAGCCCAGTTTTTAATCAAATGTGTAGCCTGTGTCATAAAATATATCGATGGGAAAATCACGTTTTGGTAGATCAAAAAGTATGTCCAAAGCTGGGTCCACACCGGGATTGCGCGCCGTCCACGTAGGATCTTACGCCTAGTTTCTTGCGTGCGATAGGAGCGCGGCGACTGGTGGTGTCAAATATCCTGTACCCTATAGTCAGGGTAAAATCACAAAATACATAGTAACAGAAGACCTGTATGTACTTTATTTTGAATACCCAGACGCGTCTCTATTCTATAGTAGTAGTATAGATTTCAGTGAACTGCTCCTGAATCGAATGTACCTACTACTGCTATTTCTATTTATTTATATTAACCGGCAGACAGTGGTGACTGAGTTTGTTGCGGCGCTTCTTCTCAGCACTTGCCAAATGTTGGTCTCGAAGCGCTGGTAGGGTAAAAAGATTATGAGACATGTAGAGGCTCCTTAAGAGCAAAATGACGATTTGTAAGAACTATTTATTAGTCTAAACAAATAAAGAAATTTTGACTTTGACTTTGACTTTGAGTAAAATGTGCAAAGGGTATCTATCAATCTAAAGTTCCCGTATCCTCAGGAGTCGAACTTCGACATGGACCAGGCCGGCATGAAGTAGCAGCTGCAGCAACTACAAGCCTTACTATCGTTCGCGAGCCCGTCGCTATCGGATCCGACCCGACACCGCCACTATCGAGCTATTGTCGCTTCCATAGAGATCTAGAGAGATGCCAACTAATGCGCTGAGTTTCAGTGTCGCATTAGAAGTTCACACACACAAAGTAATCAAAATATGTGTTTATTATCCACTGCGGTATCAGTACTCAATGTTCGAATAATCTTTAGTACTACGTAAGCAATGTAAGCTGTTTACATTATGACGTCGCTGCTGTCATCATTGTTTTCACGAGCAATGTGTTCTGTTTTTGGGCATATTGCTGCGACATCGGCCACGCCCCCTTGTCACATCTCCCTTTAGTTTCTGTGATCTGTGGTCGCTTCATTTGATTTTGAACCGTATATTAACCTCCCCAGGAGTCGAACTTCGACATGGACCAGGCCGGCATGAAGCAGCAGCTGCAGCAGCTGCAAGCGCTGCTGTCGTTCGCGAGCCCGGCGCTGGCGCAGCACCTCGCGCAGAAGGACTCCGCTAACATGTACTTCTGCTTCCGCTGGCTGCTCGTCTGGTTCAAGCGGGAGTTCTCGCACGGAGACATCATGAGGTGAGATGGATTTCTGGTGTTCAGTTCCCCGTTTACAGGCAGGCGTCAAGCAGCAGCTGCAAGCGCTGCTGTTGCTAAAGCGCGAGTTTTCGTACGGATACATCATGAGGTGAGGTGGAGTTCTGGTGTTTATAGTTCCCCATTAACAGGCAGACATTAAGCAGCAGCTGCAGCAGCTGCAAGCTCTATGTACTCTTGTTCTCGCGCAGAAGGACTCCGCTAACATTTACTTCTGCTTCCGCTGGCTGCTCGTCTGGTTCAAGCGGGAGTTCTCGCATGGAGACATCATGAGGTGAGATGGAGTTCTGAAGTTCAGCTCTCCATTGACAGGCAGGCATGAAGCAGCAGCTGCAAGCGCTGCTGTCGTTTCAGCAGCTGCAGCTAACTACAAGCGCTGCTGTCGTTCAAGCGCGATTCTCGCACGGAGACATCATGAGGTGAGATGGACTTCTGGTGTTTATAGTTCCCCATTGACATGCCGGCATTAAGCAGTAGCTGCAGCAGCTGCAAGCGCTCTGTTGTTTCAGCAGCTGCAGCAAACTACAAGCGCTGCTGTTGCTCAAGCGTGATTTCTCGCACGGAGACATTATGAGGTGAGATAGACTTCTGGTGTTCAGTTCCCCATTGACAAGCCGGCTTTAATAAGGAGCTGCAAGCGCTGCTGTCGTTTCAGCAGCTGCAGCAGCTGCAAGCGCTGCTGTTGCTCACCCGCGAGTTATCGCCGACATCATGAGGTGAGATGGATGTGTTCAGTTCCCCATTGACAAGCAGGTATGAAGCAGCAGCTGCAAGCGCTGCTGTCGTTCGCGAGCCCGGCGCTGGCGCAGCACCTCGCGCAGAAGGACTCGGCTAACATGTACTTCTGCTTCCGCTGGCTGCTCGTCTGGTTCAAGCGGGAGTTCTCGCACGGAGACATCATGAGGTGAGATGGATGTGTTCAGTTCCCCATTGACAAGCAGGTATGAAGCAGCAGCTGCAAGCGCTGCTGTCGTTCGCGAGCCCGGCGCTGGCGCAGCACCTCGCGCAGAAGGACTCCGCTAACATGTACTTCTGCTTCCGCTGGCTGCTCGTCTGGTTCAAGCGGGAGTTCTCGCATGGAGACATTATGAGGTGAGATAGAGTTATAGTGTTCAGTTTCCCATTGACAGGCAGGCGTCAAGAAGCAGCTGCAAGCGCTTCTGTCGTTGCAGCAGCTGCCGCAAACTAAAAGCGCTGCTGTCGTTTAAGCGGCAGTTCTCGCATGGAGACATCATGAGGTGAGATGGACTTCTGGGGTTCATAGTTGCCCATTGACAGGCAGGCGTCAAAAAGCAGCTGCAAGCGCTGCTGTCGTTGCAGCAGCTGCAGCAAACTTCAAGCGCTGCTGTCGTTCAAGCGGCAGTTCTCGCACGGAGACATCATGAGGTGAGATGGACTTCTGGAGTTCAGCTCTCCATTGACAGGCAGGCATGAAGCAGCTGCTGCAAGCGCTGCTGTCGTTACAGCAGCTGCAGCAAACTTCAAGCGCTGCTGTCGTTCAAGCGTGACTTCTCGCACGGAGACATTATGAGGTGAGATGGAGTTCTGGGGTTCATAGTTGCCCATTGACAGGCAGGCATCAAGCAGCAGCTGCAAGCGCTGCTGTCGTTTCAGCAGCTGCAGCAAACTACAAGCGCTGCTGTTGCTCAAGCCTGTGAGCTGGAGTCCTGGTGTTCAGCTCCCCATTGACAGGCAGGATTAAGCAGCAGCTGCAAGCTCTATGTACTCTTGTTCTCGCGCAGAAGGACTCGGCTAACATGTACTTCTGCTTCCGCTGGCTGCTCGTCTGGTTCAAGCGGGAGTTCTCGCATGGAGACATTATGAGGTAAGATAGAGTTATAGTGTTCAGTTTCCCATTGACAGGCAGGCATCAAGCAGCAGTTGCAGCAACTACAAGCACTGCTGTTGCTCACGCGTGAGTTGAGAGGCATCATGAGGTGAGAGGGACTTCTGGTGTTCAGTTCCCTATTGACAGGCAGGCATTAAGCAGCAGCTGTAGCAGCTGCAAGCTCTATGTACTCTTGTTCTCGCGCAGAAGGACTCCGCTAACATGTACTTCTGCTTCCGCTGGCTGCTCGTCTGGTTCAAGCGGGAGTTCTCGCATGGAGACATTATGAGGTGAGATAGAGTTATAGTGTTCAGTTTCCCATTGACAGGCAGGCATGAAGCAGCAGCTGAAGCAGCTGCAAGCTCTATGTACTCTTGTTCTCGAGCAGAAAGACTCGGCTAACATGTACTTCTGCTTCCGCTGGCTGCTCGTCTGGTTCAAGCGTGACTTCTCGCACGGGGACATCATGAGGTGAGATGGATTTCTGGTGTTCAGTTCCCCGTTTACAGGCAGGCATCAAGCTGCAGCTGCAAGCGCTGCTGTTGTTACAGCAGCTGCAGCAAACTTCAAGCGCTGCTGTCGTTCAAGCGGCAGTTCTCGCACGGAGACATCATGAGGTGAGATGGACTTCTGGTGTTCAGTTCCCCATTGACATGCCGACATGAAGCAGCAGCTGAAGCAGCTGCAAGCTCTATGTACTCTTGTTCTCGAGCAGAAAGACTCGGCTAACATGTACTTCTGCTTCCGCTGGCTGCTCGTCTGGTTCAAGCGCGAGTTCTCGCACGGAGACATTATGAGGTGATATAGACTCCTGGTGTTCAGTTCCCCATTGACAGGCAGGCATCAAGCTGCAGCTTCAAGCGCTGCTGTTGTTACAGCAGCTGCAGCAAACTACAAGCGCTGCTGTTGCCCAAGCGTGATTTCTCGCACGGAGACATTATGAGGTGAGATAGACTTCTGGTGTTCAGTTCCCCATTGACAAGCCGGCTTTAATAAGCAGCTGCAAGCGCTGCTGTCGTTTCAGCAGCTGCAGCAAATTAGAAGCGCTGCTGTCGTTTCAGCAGCTGCAGCAGCTGCAAGCGCTGCTGTTGCTCACCCGCGAGTTATCGCCGACATCATGAGGTGAGATGGATGTGTTCAGTTCCCCATTGACAGGCAGGCATCAATAAGCAGCTGCAAGCGCTGCTGTCGTTCGCGAGCCCGGCGCTGGCGCAGCACCTCGCGCAGAAGGACTCCGCTAACATGTACTTCTGCTTCCGCTGGCTGCTCGTCTGGTTCAAGCGGGAGTTCTCGCATGGAGACATTATGAGGTGAGATAGAGTTATAGCACAGAATAATAATAAGTACTACGTACAGAAGTTTTACTTCGCGAAGGTATTTAAAAAAATGTATGCTCAATGTCATTAACAATATGGTGTAATTTAGCTTGTCTCAAGAGTCAAGCAAGTTTGTCAGAAGTTTTGTTGACAAACGTCAGTGATCGGTACTGCGCCGAAGCTATAGGGCTGACTTCGGTAAAATGATGTGACGTGAGGTGCCAATCTGCAGAAAATGGCGGAGGAAATACATGATTTAGCATGAATTATCATGAATAATATTAACTACTTATTTACCTCTCAGTGTCTTCAGGCAACTTAAAAAAGTACATTCTGTGTTTTTATTATTATTTAGGCAGTTAAATACTGCACACTATTTAGTACACCATTTTCTTTATTTTTTTCCATCATACACAAGAATACGCGTGCGTGAGTCAATGTTCGCTCGTATGTGAGGCCTTGTCGAATAGTACTCTTGTAGGGGGCAATCGTGCGTGTTTTGTTTTCGATGTAAACTCGCGGAGATGAACAGGCCTGGTTATAGTGTTCAATTCCCCGTTGACAGGCAGGCATCAAGCAGCAGTTGCAGCAACTACAAGCACTGCTGTTGCTCACGCGTGAGTTGAGAGGCATCATGAGGTGAGAGGGACTTCTGGTGTTCAGTTCCCTATTGACAGGCCGACACGAAGCAGCAGCTGAAGCAGCTGCAAGCTCTATGTACTCTTGTTCTCGCGCAGAAGGACTCGGCTAACATGTACTTCTGCTTCCGCTGGCTGCTCGTCTGGTTCAAGCGGGAGTTCTCGCACGGAGACATTATGAGGTGAGATGGAGTTCTGGATTTCTGGTGTTCAGTTCCCCATTAATAGGCCGGCATTAAGCAGCAGCTGCAAGCGCTGCTGTCGTTTCAGCAGCTGCAGCAAACTACAAGCGCTGCTGTCGTTCAAGCGTGACTTCTCGCACGGGGACATCATGAAGTGAGATGAAGTTCTGGTGTTCAGTTCCCCATTGACATGCCGACATGAAGCAGCAGCTGAAGCAGCTGCAAGCTCTATGTACTCTTGTTCTCGCGCAGAAGGACTCGGCTAACATGTACTTCTGCTTCCGCTGGCTGCTCGTCTGGTTCAAGCGGGAGTTCTCGCATGGAGACATCATGAGGTGAGATGGAGTTCTGAAGTTCAGCTCTCCATTGACAGGCAGGCATGAAGCAGCAGCTGCAAGCGCTGCTGTCGTTTCAGCAGCTGCAGCAAACTACAAGCGCTGCTGTCGTTCAAGCGCGAGTTCTCGCACGGAGACATTGTGAGGTGAGTACAAGACCTAACTACGGGAGAAAGCTAAAAGACGAGTGAGGACTCAGCATGGAAGAGCCTGCAAGCGAAACAGAAGAAACGAGCTCCAGCAATTCAACCACAGTCGTCTACAACATTTTGTACGTGACGAGTCATTACTCATTACTCCGTTGATTACGTGAGACAATAGGGATGTTTCCTGGGTAAAAAAGCAAGATTTTTAATTAGTCCGTCAGTTAGCTTATCAAAAACTACTTGCCACGTATTTTTCACTTTTTAAAACTAATGATATGTATAAAGATAAAGCGTGCCAAAGTTCTAAAGAAAAGGCCCGTGACGTCAGTAAGTGCGTAAAAGTGCAGCACTTTGTGACGTCGCGCGGAACTTCAACGCACTATAACTTTGTAATTATTAGTTAGATTGACAATGAAAAATATACGTGTCCAATATTTTTTTATATTAAAATTGACGGACTAAAAAAATTTTTTTAGGAAACTAGCCTATTTTAGCTATTTTTCAGCCCCCACTGATGAGATTAGTGAAGATTTTCTTGATCCAAAAACGTCTCACGTAATTAATGGACGCCCCCTACTCGTATCTAGCTACGATTCCGTACTCCGTTTCCCCGCTCCACTTGCGCGCTTCGCATTTAAAAGTATGAATTTTTAAACAACTTTGCAAATCACTGGTCGTTGCAGTGCTGCAGTGGAGCGGAGATTTTAAGCTTATTCTATTGGCTAAAATAGCTATTGATCCTGACCAATCCCATTCTCTCCGCTTCAGTGATCAGGCTCTTTGTTTTTTCGTCTCATAAACAAGTACACAACTGACATTAATTGAACATTGTTTTCAAATTCTGTGTTCTCGGGCATTTTCAGAGTACTTATAAAGATTTTTTAATTTTTTTCAGGCTATGGGAGGTGCTATGGACCGGGTTGCCATGTAGTAATTTCCATTTACTAGTTTGTGTTGCCATACTCGACGCCGAAAAGGACATTATCATGGGCAAAGACTACGGTTTTACAGAAATTTTGAAGGTAAGTTTAATTTTTATCATTATATTTCTTTCCTATAGGTAAAAATACAGGGCAGGGCATATAGTACTCAGAACTGACGACCGATGGGGCAGCAAGGTTCTGGAATGGAGGCCGCGTACCGGAAAACGCAGCGTGGGACGTCCACCTATAAGGTGGACCGACGACATCGTAAAGGTAGCAGGGAAGCGCTGGATGCAGGCCGCTACCAATCGTGGAAAGCATTAGGGGAGGCCTATGTTCAGCAGTGGACGTCCTATGGCTGAAATGATGATGATGATGATAGGTAAAAAAGTAGCATGAATAAATCGGTTTTTACAAAATCTATCCACAAACGAAACAGCCAGTCAATATTGCTGTGATATTTGAATATGTACCTACTTGAATTCATATTCAATCATAGCCACGATAACCGAACGGTGAAGGGGTCGGAGCGGCCGAATCAAGATCCGAGGAACGCGGGTTCGAATCCCACCGCCGCTCGACTATTGTGGTGAGCCCACTCGTAACACAAGCTTATTTAGCTTAACACGAGGGGCTAATGGGACTATTAGTAATTTGGGCAATACAAATTGCTAATAATCTTTAAAAAAAATCTTACTTCCTTTTTTCAGCACGTCAACGACCTATCAATGTGTCTCGACGTAGACAGAATACTGAGCACAGCAGAAGGCATATACCACCAAGTGGTGTCCGCGCCACACCTCACCGACCAAATCCGAGTCATCATCGGCCTACCCCCCCTCAAGCTTGCCGCTTCCACCAGCTCGGAAGAAGCGACCACATCGAAATCGGCCCAGCAAGCCAACGGTACGGGTGACTGCACCGCGGAGAGAGATATGGAGGAAGTTATGTATCAAATAGGCTTAGATATGAATTTCTGAGGCACGGTGATTATTGTTGATAATGTAGTTTGTGCTAACAGCTATTGGCTCCGTGCACGATTACAGCGCCAACTAGCGTCCACAACTTTGTGGGTTCTGTCACATTGACATTTAGGTCGTATATTTGTGAAAAAATATCGAAATGAAAAAATAACAAATACCTATTTTCAACTAATAAATTGTTGTGATACCACGATTTGGGTGGAAAAAAGGTTTTGAAATCATTTTGGTCATTCAAATCAAATGAGGTAAGTCCAAAAAGTGTGTTTAATTTTGATTGTGTCAGGGTTTGTTTACTTCATTTATAGTTGTAGTTTTACAGTAAAACAAAAAGAAAAAGCTACTTTAACGGTTTCATTATATAACAGTAAATATATTTAAATGTTTCTGTATCGCTAGTAATAAATTAAATATCGTTTTCAGATCGAAATGAGTATCGTTTTGAAGACCGGGTTTGTGAGAGTTACAATATCAAATTCCAACCACAAACCGTATTTAAAGGAAAGTTGTTGGTATTGGCTGGACAAGTCCGAGATGTAGAAGAATTAAGAACAAAACAAGGGCAGAGTTCAATAATTCACGCTCTCATCATAAGGCAAACATCTGTGCACAACAACTACTGTGACTCATTTTTGTACTACCACGTTGTATAGTTTAGTTATTTCCAAATTGTAAACGGCTATTAAAACAGCCCTATCGAAATACAGTCCACTCTTTTATTTAAGTTCCCAGTAGGACCCTTTTCATGCGATTAATTAATGATATTAAAATGTATTATGTAGAATCGCTTTGCCATTGACAGATACATCTGATGACAGAGCTTACATTATTTCTACTTTTGACCACCATGAGCGCTGCGATAGATTATGTCCCCCCCACCTAGTACTTCGCACCCAGCGAATACCAGATGAATTATGTGGCATGTAATGCATATGGGTAAATAATAATTGAGTGCCATAGTGTGAATCTTGATTAAATGACGCATCATATTAATCACATATTTTGAAACTTATTAAGTACTAGTAAATGGTTTAAATATCCTGGCAACACTTTCTTTTTCCGGTAACTACGGTCGCTGATTCGATACCCCACAACAAACATTTTTGTGTGCATTATTTTATGTTATCATTTAAAAGGTATCATTAGTACATTTCATATTTCCTAACATGGTATGAACTGCTGCACGATCAATGATCATACTTTATTTTTGAGTGTTTACTTATTATGTAGATTAACAAAACAGTAAGTTTCTTTATTTATTATCTGTTCACCATAGTACAAAGTTTGCTTAGATGTTAATAAGTTTGAACTGCATAATTTGGGCATTGTTATGGTTAGAAAGCATTATCTATGTGTTAAAGTAATTTAAAGACATTTTTGCCTATTGAATTACATATCACATAATTTAAAAGCCTCTTAGAGTAGAAAGCACATATTATCTGTATGCCTATAATGCATCTTCACCGAACATACTGTAGGATTGTATAAATTCGTGATTATTTGAGATTTTTTCTCTCTTTTTATTTATACAAAAATTTGGAAATGGGCGACAAGTTTCAACCGTGTATCCATAAGGCAACATGTAGCAAGACATTTCGCTTATCATATAGGACATAGGATATGGATGAACTTTCAACAACCTCGTGTACTGACTAAAGCACTGCGGTACTTTATTCACTTGTAATAGATGCTATTTTGCACCAAATATGTTTAGAGTAGGCGCACACCGTTGATTTTTCGTCGGCCGATAGTTTAGTCGAGCAGTTGATCAGTATGGGCATGTCTGGGAGTGCGCACACTACGCCGATTCGATTTGGCCGATTCTTCATACAATTTAAAATCGGGCACAACTATCGGCCAACTAAAAATCAACGGTGTGCGCCTACTCTTAGTGTGATGTGCTGTGCCTGTACAGTCAACGTCAGATATTTCGTGAAACTCAAAGTAGCCAATAAGTTCGCAACACGTCTTTGTTACAATTGGAATAAGGTTGAACTGACAACTTTTTGGTCACAGGCTATTTGACGCTGTAAAAAAAACTACCGACAGTCATATCAAATCATACAGCTTTGCCAAATAGGATCACGTGGCCGCGTCAGTCGCCTATTGGATACACAGTTATTTACCTTCTAGCTAGTGTAAAAACTAGTTAATTTGCTTCTCACATGCACAACATACTAACAATTATATCGCTCCATCCAATATCACACGTATCCTGTTATTCTTTGCACTTTAATCCCATCATTAATTTTCTTTATTTAGCCCCTATTCTGCTAATTTTATTTTATCGAATTCATCAAGATAATTCAAGTGTAGTTGCACAAAAACTCGCGGAATTGGAAATGGCATTTTTGAATGAAAAACTAAGCATTTTGAAAGTAAGCATTTAAATATTAAGACCTTGTTAATATTTTTGACTTGACGACTTCAAGAAGTAAAATGCCGTTATTAATGTATTCTTTTAGTTCAAAAACACAAGTGTACAAAAGGCAGACTTGCCAAATGAGATGAAAAGAAAATGAGGCATTGTTTGCCAGTCGACAATTATTAGGTTTAGCATAATTTCTCAATCAAATAAGTGATTTGTTGATATTTTAAAGCTTTTTGTATGGCTTTCTTCTTATTTATATGATAGCACGAAACATTAATATGTAGGGTAGTTGTAATAGTAATAAGTATTACATAAAATAATGAAAGTAAGCCTTGTTGCATAATAATGAGAACTATTTTTCTTACTTAAATACATAGTCTACTTATCAAAAGCAATTATTTTATATAAATTAACTCATAAATAAACAATTTATTCAATCTCACATTGTAAATAATATCAAACGTAGGTGTAATATTTTATCGTTATTAAAAAAACTTTTTTCTATTTCAGGATACACTCGAATATGACGGATTACAAATTAATATTGTTACGAAAACTGTGTGGGCATTGCTCGCTTAGTCGACGAATACAAAGTACTTACAGACCGACAAGGATCTGGATGAGCGTGGCGGGAATCGGAACTACAAAAGTTATTCTAATTTTTGACAGATTAGTTTGGAAGTGGCGCTGCCGCTGCGTTTGCCAGGATCGTGGTCGGACTGTAAAATGGAAGTTATATTTTTATACTTTTATAATATCCGCTGTATGAACATGCTTGCCTCCTATTTGATACATTCATCATAATTATGGTACCTAACCATTTTCGAAACTAATATAAAATACACTACCCACCGATTCATTCATTGCCTGTGCCTTAATTTTGCCGCGAAATTTTTCTAATTCTCTTTTAAATATTCTTATATCCACATTTGGTTTATTTCTCTATAGGTTTTATAATATACAAACATACATATTTCAATAAATCATTGTCAATTCATAATGTACCAAGGTGCTAACTAAACAGTTTACATCTCAAATAGGAGAATCAATATTAACTAAAATCTTTGTTAGATCGACATAATTCACTTATCAATTCCAATATTATATTACCCGTGTCTCTATTAGTATTTTATGTGCAATTTAAAATGCGTTTTAACATAGTTTTCATAATTTTAGAAGTTTTAAATTGATATTAATGTGATTTTAGTAGGTATTATTCACAATTTCGATTTTCCAGTAATTATTGACACATAACTGCAATTCCGAGGTTCTACAAAGTAATAGAAGTGGCCAAATATTATTATTTATTGTATCCTGTAACATTTTATGCATAAAACAATAAGTTTCAAAAGTTATGCTAGCTTATCAATCTATGAAGAAATTCTTAATTGATTTTGAGTAATAAGCTGGATGCAGACCGCCACCAACCGGCTATTGTGGAAATCATTGGGAAGGCCTATGTTCAGCAGTGGACGTCCTATGGCAGAAATGATGGTGATGATGAATAAGCTAATGATATAAAACTCAAAATCTATTGCAGAAATTCGTTTCTTGTAAGTTGGCCTGTTAAAAGTTGTCGGTAATGAGATGATACAGTTTGTTGTATCAATAAGAATATTGGCTTATTTGATTGACCTTTATGGTTTTTTGCACCATCCCAAAAAAAATTGTATGATTTTTTTATGGATAAAATTGGAAAAGACTTCTTGTGATACACTTGGCTTTAGCATTGGAGGTGGATTTTGTAAGAAAAGTCGTAATTTGTTTAGTTTAAAGAACCAGGAAAATTTAGTTTAATTTAATTTAAATTATAAATAATGTTTAATAATAACAGTTTCGCTTTCGTTTCGAAAAAGCTGTGCAATTCGATATGTTCGAAAAAAATAATTAATCAAATTTTTGCACAGCTAAATTAATCATAGGCCATAACAATTTGAATTGCACATTTATTATCACTTGTGATCATTGATTTCCTAAGTAGCTGTTATGTTTGTAAGATTTAACTACTTTAATTAAACTAGTGTCTATTCATTAAATGTATGTTTTCGTTTATTAAATTGTATTAAAGTTTCGTACCTGGTTTATTTGTGTTTTAATGGTGTAAGTTGGTGTCCTTCAATATTACTTTTTGTAAATAATAATAAATAAATAAATAAATAATCTTTATTCACAAATATCATTTCCTGTGATGTAATAAACCACAGCTTCTGCACTTTTGAAATGAAGAGAAATTTTGTTATTATTGTCCTGTTGTAAAATATTTACTTGATTCTCACTCATATTTTTCATAACAAATTAAACTGAGAATTATTATGTATACGAAATGCAAATGAGCCCCTGTACTATAACTACGAAGAAGGCAAATGAAACAGAATAGGTGCCATTGACCACTGGGGCAAAGGGGACAGATGGGAATAAAGGAACAATTAAAATTGGATATTTTATGTTACACGTTACACCACTCTCTACAGATTGGTTAATATTGAAACAAAGTAATGTTTGTTAATATTGTATACTTATTTATTTGGTAAAATCAGATATATTATGATACATTATTGCTTTGTTACATAATTTATTGCATTGCACTTATACATACATACAAACAAAAACTTCAAATGAGATCAATAAATAAATTTTGTACTATCCAATAGTTATTGCCAACAAAATTTTTGATAATGTTACAAATTCTGTGAATGGGATTTAAGGTGTACATTTAAACCATAACGTGTCTGGTATGACTTATCACATAAATGGCAATGGAAGTTTTTGACCCCAGTGTGTGTTAAAGAGTGACGTTGCAATTCTGATTTTGAGAAGAACCGTTTGCCACAACTGTCACAACCATACTTCTTTTCTTTCAGGTGATTCTTACGTATATGAGAGCTTCGTGAGCTAGACGATATAAATGTTGCATTACACACTTCACATTTATGATTTCTTGTTCTCTTGTGATTCCAAAGTATGTGAGAATGAAGGCCTCCAGGCACTTTGAACCTCTTTGGGCAGTATTTACAGCTGTATGGACGATCGTTGCTATGCGTAAGCATGTGTATTCTTATGTATCCTGGAGGATACGACTTCCCACATTGATCACATTGACGTAATATTCTCTCAGACCTATTCTTATCTTTGTTGTCAACGTTTGGCTGGCAAGAGTGGCAGTTTAGATCATTAACATCATAGAAGCCTTCCCAGCAGTTTTCACATAAATAAGGTTTTAAATGCAGCTTTCTGTGTCGAGCTAAAGACCGAAAGTCTTCAAACTTTTCATTGCAGTATTCACAGTCCCTTCCAACATCTGATTTTACAGGGTGATTACTGGTGCAGTGTTCAGTAAGGGCCTTAATTGACGTAAATTCAGTTTTACATTCTACACAGAAAACAACGATCATTTCATTCTCAACAGGTGGTGGGGGAGGCAATTTTTTGTGTTTCTTCTTCTTTTCTTTGTAGCTTCTTGATTTCAGGTCCTGTTTGAGTTCGTCAGATTCATAGTTATATTCGCAATCATTGTCGCTGGTTGCTTCCAGCTGTTGTGAAGCATCGGCTAATGTTTTAGCACTGGCTTCAATAAGTGCTTTGAATGAGTATGTTATTGTTAGCTGGTGAACACAGTTGATGCAGATATTTTCTGGATAAGGGTCTTCGGATGATATCTGAAATGTTGAAGATAAAGTATGAGTTATTGCAATATCTGGTACAAAAAAGTCAAGGATCAATTTTATTCTTTCAGATAATAAAAGATGGTAACATTGATAGATGGAATAATCACTGCCAATAAATGAATAAGAATTAACATTATAAATAAAGTTACTAAATAAAGTATAGTAACCACTAACCACAAAGTGCAAACACTATGTTGTTGTACTGATACAAGTTGCTATAAATAACTGTGAAACCGTGGATTAGTTGTTCTGATTAAATATAATTGTTTTTATGTAAGGAAATAATAAAACATACTTACCTTATAGTTGTAAAAGTTCTCTAAAATATCGGACAGTCTTACTTCGTCCCCGGTTATATTTACAAAGGCGTGTACATGTCTCATTTCCTTCTCCCTGCCCAAACATGTTCTGCATTGGTTTTTGAAACTCATTTCTATATAATTCACTACTTAATTATAGTTTTTATTTACAAATAGCAAAAATAAGCCCACCCAAATCGATAGCAGACCAAACGTCAACAAATTGATTGGTGTCAAAACCAGTGGGTAGACACTTCTCATACAAAAACTAGTCTCTATATGTAGCAATTGATATACAACCTTATCCTTTAAGCAATAAAGTGCATTTTGGATTGATTTCACTATAGCAGGGGAACCCGCGGATCAATACCACCATACTAAAAATAATTGTTAGTGTCCTTATGTTGGTAGTATTGTTAGTTTGACAAATGAAAAAAAATGTCTGTCAATTGAGTTTGAGTTTTTAACCGGCGAATTGATTCGTGTGAAGTTATTTTCTCAGATTTGGTGCAATATTACTGTAAATAAACTTTTCTGTCGTTTACGTTGAGTTGATTAAGTTCCTCCGTATCGGGCGTGATAAAGTTTGCTGTTCAGTGTTATGTTTTTTGTGAGATAGAGACTCTTTTAAATAAGCTGTGTTTCAACTTCTACAGAAGTTTAAACTCTTATTTACTTTTCTGTTTAATGGGTATGTTATCTACTTACTTGAAATATTAGATCTATTACAAATCTATTTTTCATTAAAAACAACCCTATGTGATGAAAATGTAAATGTACTTTCAAAACTGGTAAATGCATGAACCAGGGCATTGACACTGGTTGGAGAGAAATTATAGGCTTTGTTTAATTAATACCTATTTCATTTTAGGCTTCTACTGATAATGGAGAGTAGAAACAACAAGAAGTGCGTTATTTGTAATAAGAGGCGAAGTCGTGGTGGATCACCCTTACTTTTGAGTAGGTTTCCTCTGGATTCTGACCGGTAAGTTTCTAATAACACTAATTTATTACAAGATAATTTTACTGATTGTGTAAACTTAAAGGCTGGGATTAATATTTTTAATCATACAGTAAATAACCATAACCAATTTTTAATTTCAGTATTTTGTTTCGTACTCTGTAAATGAATTGCATAACAATACTAAAAGAAATTAGTTGATGAATAAATTTCAGTTTGTTATTCTTTTTCTTTTCTAATAGGTATTTCTTATTTCAGTTGTCTAATGTGGGTTAAAAATGCTGGCATAGAAGACTTAGCATATTTTATGTACCTATTGAAAAGTTACACCAACTGAAGTTTGTTTGTGGTGGGCACTTCACTCCTGAATCCTTCAATGCCAAAGGAACTCGGCTGAAGAACTCAGCTATTCCAACACTGGAATTGAGCAATCCCATCTTGCCAGATGAAGTTTTGACAGAGTTTCCTCTTCATGTAAAAGACTCCAATAAAGAAAACCTCAAGACAGGTATGATGATGACTTCAATTATTTTTTTTAAATTTAATTTACTATCTATCAATTTTTCTGAATTATTTAGATGTCTTAATTAATTTTCTTTGGTTTCCAAAACAAACCAACCGAATGCAATTTAACAAAGTTCTTTCTTTGTAACCACAAACATGTGTTGTATGCTTATCAATAAATAATATATAATTTCAATTATTAATTATATCTATACTTTGTTACAGTTCTTTATGATCATTCATATTGCATTCCAAAGAAGTCAAATCCAGTTGAACGAGGTATGTTTATCTAAAATTATACTAATAATATAAAAAGGAAATATTTCATTGTTTGTTTGTATTTGATCGGCTCCATAACTCGAAGCCAAGATAGCCTAAAGTGCGGGTTAGAACCCCACAGCTTGAATATTGTAGTAAACCCACTCGTAACACAATTTAGCTTAGAATGTGTGTTGAGTTAGAGGGACTTTAGTAATTTGTGTAATACAAATTCTTCAAAAAAAGTACCGGACCAATTTGAAAAATTTTAGGCAATCTACATTAATTAGCCAGGTCAGCTAGTTTAATAATATTTATAAGCTAGTAATTTTTAATGTGAGCAAGACATGTACTAGACTGATTGTACCCTAAAGTTGGGTAAGAACATGACATTTTATTACCCAATTCACATTTCATTATCTGCTTTCAGTTCCCCTTACAACTACAACCAAACAACTAAATTCAACATGTTTGGGAGCTGTGGATATACCAGATTCTGGTATTTCTGCGAAAACAACTTTTGAACCTCTTCCTTCTACTTCCAATGCACCAGAACATATGACCTATAAACCTATTACTCATGGTAAGTGTACAAACTAATTATTTACCTTCTAAAATATGCCTTCCCTCAAACTAAAGAATGCCACCCTGGATGCGTTCTGCAGTCTGCAGTCAGGTCAAAATGAACTTATATGTACAACATTCTAGGTTTCTGTACATTTTATATTAATGCGATTTGACCGTGCGGATACGAACAAAGAACGCAAAGCACACGTGACTGATTGCCTTATCACGACCACTTACAGATTGTCTTGACATACCCGCAGACCGCATCCAGAATGCAGAACATTAAAACCTCTAAATGCCTTTAATTTAATATTATGTCATTGTTATTGAAGGTGGGCCCACGCTTCATATTTTATGAGAAGAGCTATCATTATCCTGTCTTTGCATTTTTTTAAAACTTGATAATGATTGATTGATTTGGAAATAATATGTTTCATAAAACAACAAAATAAATTTTAAACTAATTTGCATATTTATAATATTTCAGATGATAAAAACATTTGCCATCAAGATGCACAGGCAGAAATATTAGTCCACAGTTATAAAAGACCTAAGAAAAACATTGAAATGAAAGGTAAGATAAAACATACCTAATTTAAAAAACTAAGTAAAATTGCTGATTAAAGCAAATTGAATTGAATATTGGTTAATTACCAATATTCAATTCAATTTGCTTTAATGTTGTTTTTTTTTGTTACAGACACTTCATCAACATTTACAATTAAAGAGAAGAGGCTTTGGCGACAGTTACAAAATGCAAAAAAAACAATAAGGAATATAGCGAAGTCAAGAGTGAATTTAGACAAGTTAGATTCGGAAGTGCTGACATCGTTAGTAAAGGATGTAGTGCAGAATAACAAAAAAAAGTCACAAGGAAAAAGGTGGACTTTAGCCAACAAAATATATGCTTTGGCTATATTTAAACGGTCCCCTAAAGCATACCGCTATATGCAAAAGCTGTTTACGCTACCAAGCACTAAAACGCTCCAAAGGATTTTAAAAAATATACCAATGGAGCCTGGTATAAATAAAAATATAATTGATATGTTAGAGGCAAAAGCATCAAGTATGCCAAAGGAAAATAAATATTGCTCGTTAATATTTGACGAGATGGCGTTAAAGAAACGGATAATTTATAACGAAATTGCTGATAAAGTGGATGGCTACGTGGATTATGGAGAGGGCGAGAACATGGGACGAGAAAAGAAAATTGCAGACCATGCGTTAGTGTTTATGATACAGGGTGCTAAACATAAATACAAACAATATATTGCGCACTATTTTGTGGAAGGCACAATATCAACAGCAAAACTGGCAAAAATTATATCGGACATCATCAAAAAATTAAAAGAAATCGGATTTATGGTTCTGACAACAGTTTGTGATCAGGGATCTACAAATATAGGAGCTCTTAACATGTTAAAAAGAAACTGTGGACAAGGCATAGATAGCAACTTTTTCTCTGTAAATAATGACAAAATTTTTATAATCTATGACATCCCTCACTTGTTCAAATCATTACGAAACAATTTCTTTAAAAGTGGAAATATGTCTTTCGATGGAAAAATTGCACAATGGAGGCATTTGGTAGTTGCAGAAGAACACAACAGAAATTTTTTAAATTTTAAAAAACTGAATAGTACCATTGTAAATCCAACATTCAAAACTAAGATGAGGGTGAAGTATGCTGCGCATGCTCTGAGTAATACCGTGGCAGCTATTTTAAAAATGATGGCATGGAAAGAAGTTTCTGATTGCAATGATACAGCATTTGTGATTGAACAGTTAGATAAACTATTTGATTGTACAAATGGTCCATCATCTTTAAATGACGTAAAGAAAGGGATCCGGGAAAATGTTTCCACATCAAGTAATCACATTGAGTCTTGGACCTTTTATACTGATAAGTTAAAAACCATAAAATTTATAACAGCAGAAAACACGATACTAAAAAATGTTAAATGCGTAAAGGGATATCAAATATCTATCAAATCCTTAAACGATATTTGGGAAAAGTTAAAGAATGAAGGGTTTAAATATATGAACCTTAGACAGTTTAACCAAGACTCTCTGGAAAACTTATTTGGAATCATTAGGCAACACAGTGTAACCAATAGAAATCCCACTATCACGCACTTTACTGCAGCGCTTAAAACAAGCATGGTTACTGGGCTGAAAGTGCCTCATAGCAGAAGTGCTAATTGTGAAGCAGACAACAATAAACATATGCTGGAATATAAAGACATTTTAAAAACTAATTTAAAAACAACAGAAATAAAAATTAATGTTCAAGATTCCACAGACACTGAATTTTATCCTGTGTTGTCTATCCCGGACCCTGAAAACTTAGAACAGCCCATTGAAAATTTGTGTAGCCTTGAAAACCAACCAGTAGTATATGTAAGCGGGTATTTAGCTGCCAAACTATTACAGAACAGTTCTTGTTTAATTTGTGAAGAGTGTTTGAGCGTGAAAACTCCTGTTGACAATGATTTGTATGCATATATATCTCTTCGCGAATGGTGGCATGATAAAAAAAGTCTCGTTTATCCAACAATTCAATTATGTACCACCGTAAATGAAGCTAAACAATTTTATCATGACCATATTGCCGACCAGATATATATGGAAAATGTTGGAAAATTCATTTTCTTAATGTTGAGTACAAATTGTTATTTTAGTTGGTTTAAATGTCAACAACATAATAAAGAAATTTATGATAAGACTAGCTTTCCGCCCGCGGCTTCGCCCGCGTGGAATTTTGTCTGTCACAGAAAAACTTTATCGCGCGCGTCCCTGTTTCAAAAACCGGGATAAAAACTATCCTATGTTCTTTCCCGGGACTCAAACTATCTCTATGCCAAATTTCATCAAAATCGGTTGCGAGGTTTAAGCGGGAAAGCGTAACAGACAGACAGACAGACAGACAGACAGACAGACAGAGTTACTTTCGCATTTATAATATTAAGTTGGGATGTTTAAAATATTAAGTTACCTTTTTCTAAGAAAAAGTTGTAAAATCATTAATGACAGCTTCATAAAAAGTGAAAACAATTTTGCTGACAAAAGTAAAAAAGCACAGCAACAAAGCATTGAAAAGTAATCTTGAGGCTGAGGTTCGATCAGCTGATAAGAAAATTAAAGATGTTTATAAATAAAAATCCTATTTTTTCTTAGAAAAAGTTGTGAATTATTTTCAGTTTTTTTATTTCAAGTTTACAAAATTATCATTTCTGTACTTTGTTATAATTTTCAATAATTCCTCATGCCTACAACTGCTATGTCATGTTCAATACTTATTGTAATATACCTATTTTATTTCGAAATAAATAATTTACGTTACAAAACTTCGTTTTACTTACACATAGTATAAAATAAAAATAGTAATCATTAAAATATTGAAGGTTCCTATACTAGATATCGATATGCAATTACAACCCTAGCAAAGTATCGATAATCGATAAGTTATTACGAACGTCACTAATACTGTCAGAAAATAAGGCATTATGTTGGTAGCTCCGCCTGTAGTTTGTGCGGTTGGTAAAGATTTGCGGGTCGTTCTCTAAAATGCATATGTGTGCGTGAGCTCAAAAAATATCTATGGAGTGCCGTCTCTTACTCTTTTATGCTCTTTGGTCAAAACTGTCAAAAAAGTGAGCAGTGTTGCCAGTCGGGTCTTGTCAGAAATTACCAGAAATATAAAAAAATGTAACCTTTTTGAATAAAAAGTAACCTTCTAAGGGGGGGGGGGGGGGGGGTGCGGAGCGATTGTGTAAGGTTGTTCATGGATGGAAAATGAACACAATTGATTATCAATCATTTACCTAAATTCGAAATTTTGACCATTCCATGAAGACCGAAAAGTGACCGGTTCGTATAAAAACGTTTCATGGATTTGCGTTTCACTATCGAAAAATATTGGCTAAAACTCATTTTTTATAACAAATAATAAATCAAATTCATGTTTAAATGCAGTTTATGACATAATTTTTAAATTGTCACTATTAATATTTTTTACTGAATAACCTGTAAAAGTTAATTCTACAATTTCTGAAAAATCACCTAAAAGTAACCTTTTCATTAGTGTAACCTAAAAGTAACCAATGCAGTTCAAAAGTAACCTAAAAGGTTACAAAAGTAACCTTCTGGCAACACTGAAAGTGAGTGATGTGTGAAAAAAAAAATTCAAGAACGGTGTCACCAGTCAGACAGAAAATAACAGGTATAAATACTACATTATTTTCAAGATGTTAATGAATGTTTTGTTAATCATTGATCCAAACCAGTCAATAATATTATTTCGATAAAACTTCTAATTTTAAACTGAAAGTTCAATCACAGAATCAAAATAGCAATTAACAATAATAACTAGACATCTGTGTATTGTAATCGTAGCTTTTATATCAGGTGGAATACCTCTTGCCTACCTATTTTTGTCTTCTGAGTCATTAACCGACACACACCTAAATTTCGGGTGAGTTGGCTAAGCTTTTCTAAGCATTTTAAGGCTGAGTTGCACCACCTAACTTTGACAGTAACTACAACGATAACCGGTGTATTTTGTATGGAGTTTCACAGATTTTTGACGTTTGTCAAAGTTAAAGTAAGATGGTACAACCCAGCCTAAGGCCTCAGCCTCGAACTTAGCGGGCAGCGGGGCGGCGGCGGCGGCGGCGCGGGAGCGGCAGGATCTTATGCGTAAAATCAAATAGACCGGTTCTCGAAAACAGCGGCGCGGAAGCGGGGCGGCAGCGGGCAACGAGCGGGCAGCGGCGAGGGAGCGGGCAACGAGCGGGCAGCGCACTCCTTCTTTTGCCCACAATAAATCGAGCGTTAGGAATAAATTTGAATCGAAATAAAATTGTCGCCGTTGTTCAGACATTTCGTTTGCGAATAAAAACAAATATCTCGACAACACAACCCCGAACACAACACTTCGCCGCTAAAGCGCCGCGCGAGCTGCCCGCTTGTTTCGAGAACGGGTCTGCGTTGCCCGCCCCGCTCCAGCGCCGCCGCCGCTCCCGCCCCGCTGCCCGCTAAGTTCGAGGCTGAGGCCTAAGGGTTTTTGTTAGTTTGAGTCTGTGGTTTGAGTAATGTAACATTTATTTGTTTTATTTTTTATCTAAGTTATTGAAATTATTTATTAGTAAGCACTAGTAAGCAGGCCCTTTTCAGGGCGTTATTATTATAGTCACATCAACTCACGTCCCAAATATGGGTTCGCCTGCTACCACTAGATACTAGACTATTACATTACATAACTTCTACAACATCACTAGTTGTAGTCGCACACTGTCACATTGGGGGCGTTTGGCCAAAAATAGCGCTTGTTAGAAATTGTTTGCAAAATGGCGATCGCCATGGCAACCACCGAAAACTTTAGCATTTTTTCGACAAGGACACGTTTGTTAACATCAAAAGTAATGTTTTTTCCATAGATTTTTTTAGCAATGATAGCACTTACCGCTAAAAGGACGCCATTTTTCTTACTAGCGCTAGCTAGCTATTTTCGGTCAAACGCCCCCATTTTTGGACCGCAGTCGCTGGACAATGTCACTTGTCAGTTTGACATTTATCAAGAAAAATGTTTTGTCCACCAGCTGAAGAGGAATCTCAAAATCAAAATAATCATACGGCTTCTCACAAAAGTCATCGAAAACGAAAAAAGAAGCCTGCCCGCAAAAATCTGCAGCAAGGATTTGGCAGGATCAAGAAAAAGCATTCCAAGCTAGCGCTAACCATGTCATCGTGGGCTGAGAATTTTACGTTTGCTGCGACTTGGCAGCTGAAACACCAATTGGCTTATTGGAAAGCGCGTGCGAAGGCTTTAGAGTACGAGAATGGTGTTCTTCATGATATAATTCGTAAGAAAAACTACGTGGGTCCTTCCACAGCGTCGAATACTGTAACGGAATCTGATAGTATGCATGTGGAAACAGAGTCTGGAGACGACGAAGAATACGAAGAGAGCGGTGATGAAAATTTAGAAGTCAGTGAAGAGTTTATAGAGTTTCTGCAAGCGAATGCCAAGTTCAAAGAAGATGCTAGACTTGAAAGAGAGAGATTAAGAGAACAAAGCCAAAAAGAGGAACAAAAACAAATTGCTCAACTGGAGGCAGGGCCCCCAGAAGCTCAAGAAAATAGAGAGGAGGTGCTTAAAGAATTGTACGGTGACGATTGGGAGAGAATAGCTGCTTTGGAAATGAGTTTACAGACTCAGTTTATCGAAGAAAGTGATAACAGTAAGCCGGATTACTGGCCTAATATACCATTTAACTTTAATTTTGGTTAAAACAATTAAATGTTAGTTTCTAAGGAATTTTATTAAAGTTAGTAAAATGTTTAATGCCTACAACAAACAATGTTTTTGGTCTCCTAAATATGTGAGGTTTCCCACAGTTTGCTATTTGAAGAATTAATTAAATGGGACTTTTTACAATCTTTTCTACAATGCATTTCTATTTTTGTAACAATTTCATATAAAGTACAAATAAACATCAACTTTTTATTCAACACTGTGTTTTCTTGGATTTCGTTCAAGAGTGTAATCATGCAGTCAGTCTGATGGCTGTAAGAAGTTGATAAATATTTACATTATTTACTTAATAGATTAAAACAGTTATTCAAGTCATACGAAAATTAAATTATATCTTCATCAACTATATCATTCAAGAAATGAATAAATAAATAAATGAGTGTCCCATTAAATTGTGCCCTCCACCAGTAGGTTCCCCTGATGAGTGATAGGACCTTAATATCAACAGTGGAGTGCACTGCTAAAAGGAAATTTCATTGTATTGTATTTTACATTAGTGTTAGTCCATTGTTTTATTAGAATTATTACTTTTAACAATGAAAAAAACATTTTTTTTGAATCAAGGAAATAAACTTTTTGTAATCTTTAAAACAATGTTTCTATTTTAATGAATTTTAATAGTAAGATAGAGTGTTCTATGTTGAAAATAATTTTTGAAATATAATTAACTAGCGACCCGCCCCTGCTTCGCACAGGTACAATGTATTATACTTTTAAAAACCTTTTTCTTGAATACATAGTGAATGTATTCAAAAAACCGCATGGAAATCCGTTGCGTACCTACCTAGTTTTAAAGATCTAAGCATACACAAGGACGGATAGACAGGAAAACTTTATTTTTATGTAGTGATTTTATACCAACAATAGCAGAACTTTTCGAGAAAAAACGTAAAAATATATTGTCTATGGCATAGATAGATTTGATTTGATTGAAGTCAATAAAAAAATGTTGACAGCTGTTTAGTCTCGGATTTCTTACATTTTGTCTCAATTCATTCTTTGAACATGAACTAGAATTTAAAAATGTTAATGGGATATTTAAACATTGCAACAACAAACATCACTATAAAAAAAACCGGCCAAGTGCGAGTCGGGCTCGCACACCGAGGGTTCCGCCGTACAAACGTAGCGGTTTACAATTATGACGTATTAAATCAAATTACTTACTTGATTCCGTTGCGAGTAGTGGCGAATTTCAAAATATGCGGTATGATTATTTTTTATTTATTTATTCTTCCTATATTTGCATTATAGGTAGGTACCTACCTCAGCGTTTTGAATTTTTGCGTTGATTTAGAATTTCTCACAGTTTAGAGGCAATTAGATTTAAGAAGTGTTTGATATGAATTTCAACTTTAATATCTCTACGCGTTCATGTGAAAAAGGGTAGGTAGTAAGTTTATAATTATTAAAAAAATATTTTATGTCATGTAAGCAAAAATAATATTTTAAATTTTATATAACTTCAAATTTATCATTTTCGCAATTTTTCCTTTATCTGTACTATATAACGTTGCTTCGTGCCGAATTTCAAGATTCTGAGTTCACAGGAAGTACCTTGTAGGTTTTGATTCCCTAGCGTGTGACGGAAATTCGTCTAAGGTGTCGGTATAAACTGCTGTATCTTTTGATCGCGTTAACTTAGAAGTTTGATTTTTTTACTTCTTAAAGGGACAATAGATCTAGGTATTTGGTATAAATTTCAATTTGATACCTTTATTCGTTCGTGAGAAATAAGGTAGTAGGTTTCATTTTATTAAAATATTTTTATTATATTATATAACTAAAAAAATGTAATTTTCGCAATTTTTCCTATATTTGCATTATATGACAATGCTTTATGCCAAATTTCAAGATTCTGAGTTTACGGGAAGTATCCTGTAGGTTTTGATTCCTTTGCGAGTGTCGAAAATTTGTTGAAAATATCGACATAATCGGCTGTATCTTTTGATTGGCTTGGCTTAGAAGTTTGATATTTTCACAGCTTAAAGGGACAATAGACCTGAGTATTTCATGTGAATTTCAGCTTGATACGTTCACGCGTTCTTGAGATAAAGGGTCTTGACAGACGGACGGACGGACAACAAAGTGATCCTATAAGGGTTCCGTTTTTTCCTTTTGAGGTACGGAACCCTAAAAATTAGCACTAACAATATAAAAGTGACAACTGACAATTTGAGGGTAGTCGAAGATTTTCAAGCCCGCCCGAAAGATGACCGCGAGCCATCAGTGTGTAGGTGACCACGGCTGTATTAATACGCCGAAACGTCAAACTTAAAGTAATTTATTTTAGGACCATTTAGGACATTAATAAATGCCGCGTTTGAACTTTGATCTCGGTGTTCTGTGTTGAATTACATAATGGAAAAGAAAAATTACTTCAGAAGAAAAAAAGAAAGAAGAAAATTATTGTGAGCGAGGATTTTCCCACATGGAGAATATTCTAAGGTACGTAGTTAGTAGGTACCTATCTATAATTGATAAATATTTTATTCAGTTTTGACCAATATTTAGGCATATACTATGCTTAAAGCCGGGTCTCCAACGTGTTTTGTCCTACACAATCATCAAAAATACGTCAACATTCAACATTTTTTGTAGGCAATTTTGTTGAATGTTGGCATGTTTTTGTTGATTGCACAATCAAAATCGATCACAATCAATCGACACACAACTTTAATCGATTGCGAGCAAGTTACAGAATCAGAAGTGTCGTCGACAAACGAACATTCGTTTTATGAGACCGATAACGCGCACGTTCGCGATTTAAACAATTTTCACTCTTACGGCTTTAACATGCAAGTCTCTGATTTAAGTCTATACCTAACTTAATATTTACCTACGTATCTTGTCTTTTCAAATTCAATTTGTTGAAAACAAGCATCGATTATATCAAATCTAATGAATAAATAACTTCTGTAACTATCATTAATGCTAAAATAAGGAGAAAAGTGAAATAAGTTTAAAACAAGGCACATTAAAATCAGAACTTACGAACATATTTTGCATAAATCAACTAAATCTAGTCAATTGCTAATGTAATCCGAATGAAACCTACATTGTGAATGAGTATAACACTTACTTTAACATAAGCTTTCTTTGTAGCTTGTAAATAAATTACCCATACGCGTAAAAGCAAGAAGCTCAGTAAAAAGCTCGAAGAAGGTTCGACGCAGCGGCGTCCGCGCATAATTAAAGTTATCAGTCGTCATTTATTTACATATTTTATGTAACATTTTGAGCCGCTAAGTGCGCAGTGACACTTCGCTGTGAGATTTTAAATCCTACACTACTGTATAAATTAATACTTGATGTTCAGAGTTACGTAAAAGTTCGTAGATTCACATTCCAGTTACATATGGAATGGTACCTTTGATTCTAGCATTGTAAAGACATATCAATTCTGTAAAGTGCATGTCGAGAAGATAGCAGCTTAAAAGACAGATGCTAGACAAAATATGCAGATTCAAAATACGAGTAGGTATAATATTTGTTCAAAATATTTATTTATTTAAGTAGACACACACACACACATTTACTATTTTCACAGGTAGAACGGATGTTACAAAAGCACGTACGACTAAGTTTGAATCTGTTAATCCCTTAGTGACGAAATAGGTTTTAATTTTATTTGAAGTGGGTTGCAATAAATTTAAGAAAATCATTTCAATCTATCAAATGAACTTTTTAAAATACATTATGATACGAATAAGAGTAGATGTACTGATCTTATGATTTCCTTTTAGCTATACATACGAGTGAAGTGAATTTTTTTGGAAGAATTAGTACCTGCCTAATTTATTAATAAAAATCAACCGAATTGAGAACGTCCTACTTTTATTGAAGCCGGTTAATTACTATAATTCCGTTAATCCCTCGTGGTAAGCTAAATTAAATATAGGTACCTGTGTTACCTCAATAGTGCAGTGGCGGCAGAGTTCGAACCCGCATTCCTCGGATTTCGATTCGCCAAGTGCGACACCGGGCTATTATAGCTTTTCTTTAATAAGGGGTTGTATCGGTTATGTTTGTGATTTTCATTTATTTATTTAAACTTACGATAGGTACACAAACAGATAACTGTACACAACATGTTTATAAATAAAGCTACTTATATTAGATAAAATTCTGAAAAATAATACATTGGATAGGGTCGAGGACGTTTATTTATTTGTTAAAGATTTCTGTTATTAATCTCTTGTTTCTTAGTCTAACTCTAAAAAAATTAAAACCCGCCACTGATTGAGGGTCGTACTCGTAAAATCGACACTTCAGCAGCCTCAATAGCTAGAAAACAAGCTATTCATTGTAAAAAGCTGGACTCACAACAATAATGATTCTCGGCTATCTAGCGGTGATATCGGGACATAGCCGGAGATTACCCTCGTTGCAACATTGTTGAGATCGTAGACGTGTAAGGTCTATCTTGCGAAAGGGTCTGTTTTAACATAAGTGAAGTGAAACTAGCTGCTGTAAGGGAAATTTATAACGCGCTGCCACTCTTTACTTAAGTAAGCTGTTGTACTTTTAGTTCTTATAGCTGTATTAGGGACAAGATGCTTTGGTCCAGCTGTGGGATGTTTGTAAGCTGCTTTAGAATGGGAAAAATAACGTTGTTGTACTTTTAGTTTTTATAGCTGCATAACGTCAGTCATTAACGGATTAGCAAGCTGAAGTGGCAATGGACAGGGCACATAGTATGCAGAACTGACGGCCGATGGGGCAGCATGGTTCTGGAATGGAGGTCGCGTACCGGAAAACGCAGCGTGAGACCTGGTGAGACGTCCACCTACAAGGTGGACCGACGACATCGTAAAGGTAGCAGGGAAGCGCTGGACGCAGGCCGCTACCAAACTATCAACGTGGAAAGCATTGGGGGAGGCCTATGTTCAGCAGCTGACGTCTTATGGCTGAAATGATGATGATGATGAACGTTAGTGAAAATATTCTGATTATATGTCCAGTTGTAAGACATTTTCAAAGTATTAGATTCGAAGTGGATATAACTTGTGTGTGACCAGTGGATGTGGTGTCAGACTTCAAGCCGCTATGGTGCCTGACAGACGGCTCAAAAGCTTTCTTGAACCACGAAATTGAACTGTCACAAGCCTATAGTGTACCTACAAAACTGGGAACATATACCCAAAGTGATTGACATTAAGTCTGGTCAAACAATCGAACCCAGAACCAGAGTAAATACAAATTCTGGCAGATCCACTTTTGAACCAAAAAGTGCAACACTTTAAGCACTGGACCATGTCGTTTTCAGATAAGAAGCGTGCAAGTAATTACGTATTATGAAACATGTGACGGCTAAGCAATTAGAAATGACAGTTTATTGTCAAACACAAAGCGAGTGTCGTGCGCGCGCGGTTCGTTGCGCTGATGTCTATATAAGGAAGTGACGACGCTAACGATTTGCGAATATTTTTGTTTGGTATTCATTTAACGTGATTTTAGTATTTTAATGCACTTAATTAGCGACGTGTTTATGTAAAAAAGAGATATTACCAGTTATGTGATATTATCTTTTATTTAAAAGAGGCATCTTACATCTTTTTATTCACTTCGGAATTTTGGGTTGAATGAATTGTTTATTTCCATATGCCACCCCTGTTGTCTATGAGTCCTATAACACAAATTTGTCTTGGTACACGGCTTAGTACTCGTAAATACTTAACACTCAAAAAGAAGAAAAATGTAATAAATCGTCAGTTAAGTTCGAACAGTGCGTAAGTCAAAATGTGCATTTTACAGGAGATTTCCGAAATAAGTACTTGGTCTTTCTTCATCCAATGCCATCAAAATGTTAAAACCGTCAAAAATGACTTACGCAATATTAGACAGAGGCATGGAACAGAGGCGTGGTGGTGCTTTTCTTCAAGAAAGGAGATAACACCTTACTGAAGAATTACAGACCCATCTCGTAGGCCTTCGGATGAACATGGACAAAACGAAGCTTATGTCGAACGTCCATGTTGCGCCCTACCCGGTGTCGGTTGGGAGCTCGATTCTTGAGATTGTTGACAAGTATGTCTACCTCGGACAAACGATCCAGCTAGGTAGGTCCAATTTCGAGAAGGAGGTCAATCGTCGAATCCAACTCGGCTGGGCAGCGTTCGGGAAACTACGCAACATCTTTTCGTCCAAAATACCCCAGTGCCTGAAGACGAAAGTCTACAACCAATGTGTGTTACCTGTGATGACTTATGGCTCGGAAACGTGGCCCCTCACTATAGGCCTTATACAGAAGCTCAAAGTTGCACAGCGTGCTATGGAGAGGGCTATGCTCGGTGTTTCTTTACGAGATCGAATCAGAAATGAGGAGATCCGTAAACGAACTAAAGTCGCTGACATAGCCCGACGGATCAGCAAGCTGAAGTGGCAGTGGGCAGGGCACATAGTACGCAGAACTGACGGCCGATGGGGCAGCAAGGTTCTGGAATGGAGGCCACGTACCGGAAAACGCAGCGTGGGACGTCCACCCACAAGGTGGACTGACGACCTGATAAAGGTAGCAGGAAGGCGCTGGATGCAGGCCGCTACCAACCGTGCGATGTGGAAGTCATTGGGGGAGGCCTATGTTCAGCAGTGGACGTCCTGTGGCTGAAATGATGATTATGATGAATATTAGATAGAAATTCACTGACAAAATACCATTATGGATCACATTTAATTTATCCATAACTTTTTCGATTTAGGTATCTTTCATAAAATGTAATATTAAAAAAAATATTCACTATAAGCGGTCATAAATCACAAATCACTATACAAATATTATGAAATAAAAACAAAGAAACTGACAGATATAACTTTTAATACATTTCCCCGTGCTGACGCGTTGATGTCTTTTCAAGGGTGCCTTCCGGTCAGGCAATATAATACGACGATGGCACATTAACTTGAACGCAGTAGCATCTAATATAATTGTAATAGGGCCTATTTTGCAACAAAGATGTGTAGTTTGATGTGCCGCTCTGTGGTCTAGTGGTAAGACCACTTGCTTCAGACGCAGAGGTCCCGGGTTCGATTCCCAGTGGGGGCAGATTTTTCTGTTCGGTTTGGTTGGTGGTAGGGCTTGTTCTAAGTCCGCCTGGCTAGCTACCACCATCTTACCTAAGTCTGTCGCCATAACAACAATGTTAACAGCATTGTTGTGTTCCGGCAGTTAGAGGTAAGATAGCCAGTTCCTCCGTGGTTGAGGATTCCGGGTGAAGCTCGCTTCCACCTTCGGCCTGATCATCACTTACCATCAGGTGAGATACAGACCAAGAGCTTCCTCGTTGTGGATAAAAAAAAGTGCAGTTAACAGACAAAGTGTGAAAAGCACTATTGCTATGGAGCTTTATCACAACATATAAACATTGTAAGCTTCACCCGTATTGCTTTATTAGTGTCATCATAATATTGATAGCGAGTTTTCTTTATAATCTCGGAGCTTAAAGCTGAAGCTTTGAGAAGCTCGGTAAGTTTATTTATCACTACGATCATAAACCGTGTAATGTACGAGCTTTTCCCGCAGTTTTACCCGAGTTTTTAGGTTTTTAGTGACTTTGATCACTTCTTTAAGCTTAATTCTTTTCTATACTCCTTATAACATCAGGTGCATGACAGTGAAAGTTTCGTAGATATGTCCAAACAGACGAAAATCTATTTTTTTTTGTTGTGGTTAAACTATTATCTATTTATTTATTTTATTTTATTTTGTTTATTCAGAAAACAAACAGCTTACAAATATATACATTGCATAGATTATTGTAACATTATAAATAGAAAATAATAAGCTTGATGTAAATGTTTTATTGAAAGAACTACGACAAGGCGTTTTGGTTCGCGCCAACAACCCAAAGCATTACCTCAATGTTTACTTAGCTAAATTTATCTTCCAAATAACGGTCGCCTGTAGCGTGGTGGTCAGCGAGCGCCCATGGCCGACGTTAATACGCTGACAAAGAATCTGTTATCACTGCGTTATCCGCGGATCAGTCTCCGGAGCATCCCCGTCCACACGGCCAAGAAATTGCTGTCCAACGGTATGCGGCCGCAACCTGTTCTGAGGGGCGCCCCTCCCCCACCCGCCCGGCAGCCTCCGCGCCAGTACCTCCGGACACTCGGCCGTGCACGCAGGCACGAGCGCGCGACGCACGCCAAAAAAACAACGCCAAATTTCAACCCCCCAGTGCTATGTGATAATCCCCCTTTCGGATTGCAGTGTTGTGTGTAACATTAGTGTTTTTATATCCCTATAAAGAAACACGAATTGATTATGTTTGTGAAAGAAATTGTGTTGTGTTGAGGATTTTGGAGGTTGGTACCCATTTTGGATCGCTTTACGTGCTGAAAGAAGGAATAGCTCAGGATTAAGGCGCGGGCGCAGCAGACAGTTGTTTATGTTCGGTTACGATATTTGTGCAACGAGTTGTTGCTCTAGCGGCAACGTGGACAGGACCCGTATTCAGTCCCTTTGCGAACGCAAATGTGTCCCCTTTTCAAAGGGAAATGTAGATAGAATACCGCTCGATGTATAAAAGCACTTGTAAGTTGGAGTGCACGCGTGAAAGCGCGACTCTAGGCAGAGCTTTCAAAGTTAAGTTTCTGTGAGACTTTGTTTTATTAAAACCGCGTTAATGTTTAAAGCATCATAATCGTCAAAATATGAAATAACGTAAAAATCTTAAAGACACCTGTATTCTTACTGTAACTTTATTGCAAGTCCAAGCTGCGCCGACGCCGAGCGGCGAAACAAGAATTTAAAGTAGTGTTAAAATTTTATAGCTTACAAACTATAGTCTACACTCACGTTGAAAGACGAAGCACTCTTGAAATCTATACTTAATCCTTTCGTATGAATTAATAATATTCTTCGAACAATAGGAAATAAAATATTGAAACCACAGGTTCCTTGTATGATTATAATGAAACTCGTCTTAAGGCTGCTATAAAACGCGAGTTGCTCTCACTAAAAATATAATATTCCTATTGTCTTGCTCTATTAATGTTACTGTAATTTGATATTTTAAGTAGTAAGACGACCCGAGAAGCTAGAATTTACGCTACAAATGGTGATAATCCAACCTCACTAAACATGTTTTAGTCTATAATATAGATCTAATACCTATTATAGAGTAGGCCTTTGATCCTTTTAAAGTAAACGCGAAGTTAATTACGTTTAGTTGCAATTCAAACACAGTGATAAATTAGAATAACATAAAGCCGGTACCAAATACACTGTGCTATGTCGAATATTATCACTAGCCTCCGGCAAAACCCACAACTGCCTGTCGGCAACACTGTTGTCGAAATCGACATTAATTTAATAAATGAATTAAACTTAAATTAATTGTTACGAAATGCAAAGCTGTATTTGATTTGTTGAGTTTTGAGGTTATAAATTCTTGTTGCAAGTCTCGAATATATGACGCTGAATTATTCGTAATTATAAAATAATTTATTAGGATTTGTGTTCGTTGGAACATTTGCTATTATGTTTTCATTAATTACAGTAAATTATGTATCTTGCTAGGATGCGCAAAAAAGGTGATTTATCAAAATAATAATCTAGAGAACAGGTCTTATTTTAAAATATATCGTAAGCTCTAAATTATGTATGTATTTGGGTTAGAAAGACAATAAATACTATCAGATTACTTTTCATTCAAGAGGTCAACAAAAAAATTAAACTCAAATTCTGGTATGCGTTTCAGTGAATTTTAACTACCTACGTCAGAAAGTGACTGTTTCTTTAAATAAATAATAAAAACGATGATGTGTTTTAGTCGGTTTAAATCCAAGATGGCTCTTGCTTTTATGATCTTTCTTCAAGCAATAAGCTTGTATGATAAACGTTTTAAAATTTCGTGAAGCTATATTTTTACTTTTTATTGGACAAGTTCTAATTACGGAGAGCTTTTAAATTGCCATGTTTAAATTTTACTTCAGATAAAGTTTTATAAGACTGTAGCTATAGCTTTGTAACATCACGCAAACTTATATTTATTTCAATCTTTATAACGATAATTAATATTTAACCATCTCATAAAATGCGATAATTTACTTTGAAACCTAGTCTATTTTCAAATTAAATCACTAACATTTCTTCATACAGAAGTATCACGTGTGTTAAACATTGGTTAACTGTCGTTTTAGTGAAGTTTACAAATAAAATATCTTTTGAAATTCATTGTTTACAGTGTGTTTACAATTTATTGATTCGGTAACAATTTCTTGACTTCTATTAATAACAAATTAATTTGTATTAAATAAACATAATCGACAAATAAAGTATAAAAACAACGTTACTAATATCAAGCCATAATTTTGACAACAAATAAATAATAAATAGTGACTGAGTTTCTTGCGCTGCTTCTTCTCAGCACTGGCCTATGTATTGTCCCGAAGCAGTGGTAGGGTTAATATTGGGACTTGTAAAAGTGCTTTTTAAAAGCCTATTTGCTAAAATAAATGAGTTTTTAGTTTTAAATATCCTTGGACATTTTGCACTACACTTTTGCAGAGACCAATTTGGTACAAATAATTCTTGTTTTGCTCTTTTGTTGATCTGTATTGTAATATCTTTGATACCAAATAAATAATTTTTCTTTCTTTCTTTCAAACTAAGCAAAGCTTGTAATATGGGTACTAGACAACGGATATAAACAACGGATATAAACAACAAGCCTTTTCACTTTCACACAACTTGGATTTAACACTCAAATCATTACCATCCCTAAAACAATATCAATCAGTCATCGCGTCTTATCTGGGATCTCCCCCCATCAAGCAGGGCAGGGCTCAATTGTGGCTCTGAATGGCCGCCATGGCTGCTATGGCCGCCATGCCATGGCGTGTTGATACAAAGCCCTGGCCGATTACTATCGCATTCAATGCAAAGCAGCTCTGGGATGGGATGTAGAATAGATACTGTATAACATATAAACATAGGTCTTGTCCTTCAGGGATTAATGCTATTGTTCGCCGGGAACTGTTAGATTGCCTTTAGAAGAGTACTATATTAAGATCAACTCATCGTAGGTTAATACTTAATTAAAATTCAATTCATCGTAGGTTATCTATACTAATATTATAAAGAGGTAAAGTTTGTGTGTTTGTATATTTGTTAAATTGTAAGGGGTAATCTCGAGATCTACTGAACAGATTTTAAAAAATCTTTCACCAATAGAAAGCCACATTATTGCTGAGTGTCATAGGTTATATAAAAAACCGAAAAATTCCACGCGGGCGAAGCCGCGGGCGGAAAGCTAGTAGATAGATAATGATAGATATTATTTATAGCAAAACTGATAAAAAAATTCTGAAAGAAATATAAAATTGAAAATATAGGCGGTTAGTTCGAATTTAATTGGCTTTAGACCTGCATTTCAACTGATGTTATAATTAATTTATCTGTACTACTTGGTTTTATAATAATATATATAATAATAACCGTTATAAATCAAGGTACCAATGTTGTGCATTTGATACAAATGCAGCAACACGTTTCTTATTAATTAATCTTTAATTTCTTTGTATCACTAATAATGCAATAACATGTAATAAATTTAAACGGTTATTATGTAGCCTACTTTGTAATTTAATAGTTATAGCATTTTTCCCAATATAAAATTCAATTTAAAAATATTAATATAGATTTATTAATTAATTACATTATTTATTGTCGGCCTGCTTATAATTGAATAAAAAAACTGTACAACGTGAATTTAGAACTATTTCATTTTATATTAATAATTTTTATTGCATACCGTAAATAACTGAACATAAATACCTATTGGAACGGCAGAATTTACCTGTAGTATTGTGTCAAAATATGTAGAGTTGTTATTATACAAATGGCTGGCTATTAAACCTTTTAAAATATGCCAAAGTACCTAGGTAATTGAAAGTCAGAAAACGTTTTTCTTTATTTGGCATACACAATAAGATAACAAGGTGATGATTGGCAGTGAGTGCGCCGTCCAAACAAATGCAAAGTGTGAAAAAGCATAGTGACAAAAAGGGACAAAAGCTTAATTAGTGATTCAAGGTAGGCACAGCCAGCTCGAAAAAAGTGAGGTATAATTTAAATTTCGCCATTTGACTGTAGACTTGCCGTCGTGGTAGAGTCGCCACGAGTTGTAGAATCGCAGGACATCATCTATATAAATAAAAATGAATTGATGTTCGTTAGTCTGATTAAAACTCGAGAACGGCTGGGCCAATTGAGCTGATTTTGGTTTTAAAATGTTTGTCGTAGTCCAGGGTAGGTCTAAACGGTAAGCAAATAAGCAAAAATTGCGATGGCTTATTTATTGCCTTTAAGGCGGAACAGAATTCGCGGGGTCAGCTAGTATAATATTAATTTCATTGCTTCTATTGTAGATATTTTTTAGTAGAAATAAAGAAAGCTTTGTTAGAACTTAAAAGTCTTGAGAAATATATTCAAATGATATCGTATAGAGAAAATGTTGAGACAACTACTACAACAACTATTACAACGTTTTTTTTATGAAGAATGATTATTATGGTCTCAAATGGTATGAGAAATATTTTCGGACCTCCAATGATAGGAATTGAAAAGTTGTGTAAGAAAATGCGCACCCATACAACTATTCAATATAGGTATCAATCTGGTAAAACTCATTTTAGTGGTACTATAAATAGTATCGATATCCACTAGTAGCAAAAAGTACATTTATTAGCTTTACTACTAGGTAGATAAGAAACAAATTCGAAACTACTGATTTCCACCAATAAGTCATCTTTGGCCAACACTAACTAATTTTCAACAATCATCCCTAAACCATTACTATTGTCCACTTTCTTTCTCAACTTGCTATCCCCCAAAATGCCGGGCGGCTGGCCATGGCGCGCAATAACTCATGCGCCCGCGCATAGCTCGGCTGACGTCCAAATTTTGGAATTTTTCATCGCGGCCGCCGCGCGCGAATGCCCAGCATTTTTCCCACTAATTCGTTAGAAGTCCCCCCCTTTTTCTCGCGTCCTCACACTCTTAGTACTGAAATTTTCGCGTATCGTTTGTGAATTTTTTATTTATTTATAAGTGTTATTATAATTTGTCCTCGAGATTGCTTGAGCTTTAGTAACCAAATGGAATTAAGTCTTTTAAAGGTTGAAGACCGATTTGATTTGATTGAAGAGTAAGATTAGTGTAAGTGATTTGGCTTGTAAACAATATTTGGTTAAAAGTATCATTATATTGATAGTCAAAGTCAATAAATAAAAAAATAATGAAATTTTTAATACGCCCAAAATTTTGTTGTAATTATAGCTAAGAAAATAATAATATACATTAATTATGATTAATTAAGTTAAAGGTTGCTTGTAAAAATATCCTAATTAACCTTTGCACATGTCTAGATAAGAAAAAATACTTCAAAAGGAATAATGGGGCTTATAAAGCTTAAAAACACATGACATTCACAGTTGTTTAACACTTGACGGCCCAGACCCGAACGAAACCAAATTTAATCTTCAAAAAGGATTCCCAATAAATTGTACACTTAAGAATTGACAGAGTATTTAATTCAATCAAAAATAAACATAACACCATGCGCATTCTTACATCCACGATTTCGTGAATTATCTTTAGTAAGACGGTATCTTTTCCTTAACCGGTTTAAGGAGTATTTACGAATCCTAATCTAGATTTAAAGTCGTGTCTTTGGACTAATAAAATGTTGTCTTTACGAGCGCGGGCGCAGCCGCGGGAACGCAGTTGTGACGCCGAATCTAGATGTCACGATAATTCAGGAATTATAATAATATTTATGTTACTTTAAGTTGAATATAAATCGTTATCAAAATGTTTCAAAATAGAGCTCTAAATATGACAACTTCTGATCGATCGTAACTTAAAATGAGACAATTCCCTTGAAAAAAAATATCTTGGATGAACAGAACTTTATGATACTTTTATATTTGTTGCAAAACGTTATCTGGTAAGAAAATACATATTCATTAATAAATAATACAAAATAAGTGCATTTGTATTTTATTAATTTATCAATTCATTCAAACATAATAAATTATGTTACTTATTGAATAGCCGATCCTGTTTCAATAAAACCCTCTATTAAGTTACTTCAAATCCAAGTTGAAGGTTAGCAATAAAAATACTGCAAAAACTAATAAGTTTAATGCCAGAGCATTACAACTCACATATTCAAATCTTACGTGAATGAACGCTGTTAATTGCCTTAAATAAATACAAGTGTGTATTTCACATCCGTGCTACTCCCTAAACAGCTGATAACAGATAAGCTGAACATACAAAGTTCATCACAGAGTGCCTTTGTTCCATTCTCACGAGAAAAGAAAGTCCAACCTAAAGAACCTACTCATTCCACCCACAGGTATGTTTTTTTAAAGATAAATTTTTACCTGCTCGGGTTTTGGGGTGCCCACAAAAGGTGCATTTGCCTAATGCCAAAAGTATTGACAGTAAAAATGTTTATGTTGCCGCCAGAGGGCTCTATTTATTCGGTAGATTCAAAATCGTTGTCAAATGAAGAATTTTCTTCGAATAATATTTGTGGACACTTATATTTTGGGCAGGGACTATCAGATTTCTGATGGATCGTTTTGCTCTGTATTTTTATATGACTTTATTGGCATATAGGTGCTACATATTGAATCTTTATTGAGCTAAAGGTAAAAAATTCATGGAATAATAATGTAAGTCAACTAAAAAAACGTTATTTTCTGATTCAAAAGTCTACGGGATTTTTTAAGTTTGCTTAAAATGTAAAATAAAACATGTGGTAAGACAACGAAACAAGGATTCTTATGCTTATGCCTAAAATAGTCAAGTTAGTCGACTGGTCATGGCTCTACTAATGTTAAAGTCAGTTTTGCAAAATTATCAATTGCCTCTACCATTTATTATCAACTAGCGACCCGCCCCTACTTCGCACAGGTACAACGTGTTATACTTAAATACCTTCCTCTTGAATCACTATGTCTGTTAAAAAAACCGCATCAAAATCCGTTGCGTAGTTTTCAAGATCAAAGCATACATAGGGTCAGACAGGACAGCTATTTTGTTTTAATACTATGTAGTGATACCAAATATTGTAATCTCCACCTTTATGGTAATAATTTAGGTGAAAATACTAAAGCCATCGACGTTAAAGTTAGAGCAAATCGGGATTACGCCGAGCACCGTTAAGGTCTTAAGTAGTCACTTATGTATGCGTATGCCAGACCAGTCCGCCGACCGATCCGGCGATCGCTCTGCAGATTAGCGATGACTGAACTTTGGATAGGAAAAAGTTGTTTGGCGTTATGTCAGCTCGGAATACTTTCGTTCAAGTCTGAAATTATTCATGACAGGGTTATGCGCTCAGTCTCACTTGAGTGTGATTTGCATTTGATACAATTTATTTTGATCTTGTTCTTTTAATTTCTATCGTATCAAGCGATTTAGATAACATATTATTTGTTAGCAAAGTTCTCCTTTACTCGAATATAGTGGGTCCACATGTTTAATTTCTCTTAGTTACTTAATTAAAATATAGTTTTACGGCAAAAGTGGGATACCTATACAGATAACTTAGTAAAATACGAATAACATCTTTAACACACCATTTACTTATTTTTATTAATTTTAATTGATACAGAATGACATTAATCAATAGGCACCTTGTGTTTATACACTACCGATGAAATATTTCATAAACTTGACCAGTTTCAACACAGCCTTTAATAAATACAGAAACAAAGAGCACGTTCGCAAAAAGACTGTACGTTTCATTTTCAATATCATAGTGGGCACTGGATATAATTAAAAAAACTTGGACAATCGCTCGCCTAGCCCGCAAAACCTGCGGCAGGTTTATCAATATTAATGCTGCCTAGTTATGGAGGTCCAATGTACTCCAGTGTAGGTACAGAATGCTACAACTTAATTAACCACCAAAAACACAGGTTTCAGTATATTAAGCACACTTTTTGAGCTTTTAAAAGCTGCTTCCATATTCATCATGTGAGATTCTAGGATGCAGTCGTAATTTATTACTTAAATGCTGGGACATTAATAGTATTATTTTCGATGGTAGTCAGTCTACAACACAATTTGAAACCTGCCTATTTTATTAAGTTCAAAATTGGGGAGTCCAAAATTGCTTTTTTTGGGACGTGTATAAGTGCCCTAGAATGGGCCTATGTACTGAATAAATTGTATGAATATTGAATTTGAATTGTTTCTTGGTTTTCGTTTTAAATAATTTCTGATATTGATATTAGGTCCTAGATATTCGTTAAAACCTTGTGGAATCATTGTGGAAAACCTTGGAGGAGGCCTTTGTCCAGCAGTGGACGTCATTCGGCTGAAACGAACAAACGATTCGTTAAAAAGCCCTTTCAGACTTAGTTTGATCTAACAAATCGCTATTCTTACTAATTATCGTGATGTACCATGGTCTAATTTCCTGTACAGTTAGACGTCTTTCACCTGTGCCTTGCCCCGGCAAAAACAATAGATACCTAGCTATAAGTTATTCAGATCTAAGATTCTGGTATTTCTTTAAAGGTGTATGTTACTATCTTACTTTACTTTACCTACTGTACCTTTTATAAAGTTTTGCTCTATTTTTTTATTTAAACATGGCTTGTATTCTAAATTGCGAATGGCCACAAATGGACATGGTCATCAGGACACTTGACAACAGGTGACCTGTTTCCTTGTTTGTCCACTTCTGCACACATATTTGCATTTATTTTATCTGTATCTATCTTTAAAATCTTTATTTGTAGAAATATTTGCGAGGCAGAAACATTTCTGAGACGATAATCCTCATAGTTGATTATTATGTACGCATATTTGTAGTAGTTCTTACTTCTTATGTGGTCTTCCATACAAAAGTAACTGAAGAGATTTTAATAAAACTTTCCGCCAATTATTATTAAGTATATTAAAATTATTATTAACATGGAAAGCATTGGAGGCCTATGTTCAGCAGTGGACGTCCTATGGATGAGATGATGATAATGATTGATTATTTATTAAGTTTAAAACGGACGATTTTTAACACAAACTTCCTAAGTTTCACACCACATTCTTCTACCATCTACAAGACTAGTGAATGAGATGATTGCAACAATTTTTTTTATTCATCTTGAATTCTTCATACATCAGTTAATTATGTTCTTAAAGTAATCTGTACTAGGGCGAGGACAAAAAGGTGCGCCCGCGTCGCGTACAAAAACTAGTTTCACAATGACAGTGATCCGAACGTTGCAATATTTTTTACCTTTAGAACCATTTGTTTATTGTAAATTATACTTTTCAGTAGCTCCGGTCGTATTTATTATTTTATAATCGTAGCAAAGTCGTTTATGGTGCACTTAATTAAAGCGATGCGATTTCTTTTAATCCCTGAATCACTTTGCTAGAGTTGGATGTGAGCAATATGTGTAAATTATGGTATTAGCAATAGTTTGTCATCACATTAAGTATTCTTTGATGGTTTATTTTACTTTAATCATTTACATGCCTGTATTGTCGAGTTCCAAGAGAAATGCTCCTTTGATTCTCTTTAATACAGTCTTTAACTTGAGGCAATTCAAAACTATAAAATATGAATCTGTGACTTGAATGTTAATTTCGATTTCCTGGTGATAATATAATAAACCTGATGCATCAAGCAGTTGATGAGACGATACATAATACTTATGTAAGCTTTATGAACAACGATTTTTCCTAAAGATTTCAGACGGTAATACGAACACCACTTGTTCACCGACTCAATCATCAAAGCTAACCAATCGATTGTACTACTTATAGTTATGAACTTTATAAAGTCAAAGTCAAAATTTCTTTATTTGTTTAGACTAATAAATAGTTCTTACAAATCGTCATTTTGCTCTTAAAGAGCCTCTACATGTCTCATAATCTTTTTACCCTACCAGCGCTTCGAGACCAACATTTGGCAAGTGCTGAGAAGAAGTGCCGCAACAAACTCAGTCACCACTGTCTGTCTGTCTGTCTGCCGATATAAATAGAAGAGACAGTTATTACTTGTACTATTGATCCTACCTAATGGAACCTACGTCTATGTCTACCAACTCAAATCCCAATCCATTCCAGGTGCGAGTGACAATGTGCGTGGGGTGAAGTCGCCGCGATGTTCCGCGTGGTGGTGCTGCTCCTGGTGGCGGCCGCGCCCGCCGCCGAGCACGTGCGCGAGTTCGCCGTGCGCGAGGGCGCCGCCGCCGGCACGCTGGTCGGCCACCTGGGCGACGAGCTGCCCGACGCCGCGCCTCCCTACACCATCGTGCCCGTGCCCGGCAGCGCCGTCAACGACGACCTCCGCATCGACCCACACACCGGGGAAATACGCACAAAGGTCAAACTTGACCGCGAAACACGCGACCACTACGCCCTCGTAGCCATCCCCGCCAGCGGCGACAACGTCCGCGTCGTCGTCAAAGTGCTCGACGAAAACGACAACGCACCCACCTTCCCTACGCCCGTCATGAACGTTGAGTTCTCAGAAAACACCCCCAGAGACGTTAAGAGGAAACTCAACCCCGCTAAAGATAGAGATCTAGGTCTGTACAACACACAGAGGTATAATATCGTGTCGGGCAACACGGACAACGCCTTCAGGCTGTCCTCTCACAGGGAACGCGACGGAGTCCTGTACCTGGACCTCCAGATTAACGGGTTCCTCGATAGGGAGACGACGGACCATTACGAGTTAGTGATAGAAGCGCTGGACGGAGGCAACCCGCCCTTGAGAGGGACGATGACTGTAAATATCACGATATTAGACGTTAACGACAACCCACCGGTTTTCGCGGAGAGCGCCTACTCGGCAATGATCCCCGAAAATGCAACAGTCGGAACGACGGTATTGAAGGTTTCGGCCACAGATGCCGATGCGGGCGAAAACGGCCAGATAGAGTACTCGATAAACAGACGTCAGAGCGACAAAGAGAACATGTTCAAGATAGACCCCGAGACGGGAGAGATCACAGTGAACAAGGTTCTCGATTTTGAGACGAAGGAGCTGCACGAGTTGGTCGTGGTGGCGAGAGACAAGGGCGCTCAGCCACTGGAGACCACAGCCTTCGTGTCCATCCGCGTGACCGACGTAAATGATAACCAACCCACCATAGACGTAATTTTCCTAAGTGACGATGCGACCCCGAAGATATCCGAGTCAGCTCAGCTGGACGAGTTCGTGGCTCGGATATCGGTTCACGACCCGGATTCCAAGACGGAGTATTCGAATGTGAACGTAACTTTGAGCGGTGGTGACGGACACTTCGATTTGCGGACGCACGACAACATAATCTACTTGGTGGTGGTAGCGTTGCCATTGGACAGGGAATCTCAGTCTTCGTACACGTTGAACGTAGTAGCGACGGACAAGGGTTCTCCTCCTTTGCACGCGTCTCGCGAGATCAGTCTTCGAGTGACGGATGTGAATGATAATGCTCCGGTGTTCGTAGAGAGTGAATATAGGGCGAGCGTGCCTGAGGCGGCGGCCCCGGGCACGCCTGTAGTTCAGGTGTCAGCGACGGACGCTGACGAGGGTGAAAATTCCGAGATTCGGTATTCTTTGCTGCCGACTCCGCAGTCGGATTGGTTCGCGATCGACGAGCGTTCGGGGTTAGTGACGACGCGCGCGCGAGTGGATTGTGAGACGAACCCGATGCCGGTGCTGACGGTGGTGGCGCGCGACCGCGGCAGCCCGCCGCTGTCGTCCACGGCCACGCTGCTGGTCACCGTGCTGGACGTCAACGACAACGAGCCCATCTTCGACCAGTCCTTCTACAACGTCACCGTGCCCGAGAGCGAGGCCGTCGGCAACTGCATTCTAAAGGTAAGCATCTATTTCACTACATAGTTATACACTAGGTTCAGAGTTAGGCACGCTACATTCTTAGCCATCAATGTAATTTATTCCCCTCATGTAATCTATTGTATTTCCACACGTTCGCGCAAAGATTCAAAAACCAGTCCTGACTATTGAAGGCTAATCAAGTTCGTTTCGGAATTCGTGTACGATTACGATGCACGCTTTACAATAACCAGCAAATTATGATTACTTACCTACTGGCATACTTTAGACGACGTTTCCCACGACTGGCTGCCACTGCGTTCCCTCGCGAATGGCGTTATTAACACCTAAATGTGTGTAATTTGATAAAACGTTTCCTGTCACGCCAAAATAGTCGCAAATCATTTCACAAAAGCGTTATTGGCGGTGAAATTGGGCGCGTGACTTCTGGTAATTCGCGCTATTTGATCGAACGCGCCGGCGCCCAACGCGCGGAAATGTCAGCTGACTGGCACAACAACACATTGTAACACTGATAATTCTATCCTATTACTCGCTATTGCAACTGTGTTGGCACGAATCAGTGAAAGAGTTTCTAAGTGGGCGCATAAAAACGTCGAACCTCGCCGATAACGGTGCTCCCGCGCCGCAGAAAATTAATCGGGCACCTTGTTACTGCGATGAAAAACCTAGGCCGTAACGTAAATATTCCCGGCTCTATCAAACGTAAGTAACGACCCGCCTCTGGAATGATCATGTTGCGCCAATTGCAAAAAGGGAGCCCGCCCCATAAATAGCGAGCAGTGACAATGTTTAATACATGCCGCGTTAGTACGGATAAATGCGTTCCGTCTCGCCCGCCGACCGAAGTGTTGTCTCCCATAAAATACGTAAAGATAATTTTATTTAATCACGTCAAAACAAGCGTAATATCGCGAAAACTCGGCACAGCAATTAGTTACGCGGACAGATCAATTCCGCTTATCTCCGCGCTCGCGGCCTCTTGACGAATTTGTTAAAAAAAGCCCAATTTTCATTAACTGTTATCGCGCGGATCCGGCGCGGGATCGTAAGTTACGCGAGTTAATTTCTTTTAATATATTCCAGCGGTATTGAGGTATAGTTATAAGTTGAGGGCATAAATCTATCGGGTGGAGTGATGCGAGTTTGGGCGTGTGGTGAGGCACATCGCAAATTGGGATCTAAATTGAAAATTAAACAGTGTTCGGGGAGCGTCGCGCCGGCGGCGCAGCCAACGTGCGCCTATTTCAAAATGAGCGCGGCTGATACATAATACATCGAGGCGGAATTAAATGATTTAAGCCTTATCAGAGAGCTTTTTTATCTCTTAAACGCAGCTAAAGAGCTGTTAGTGAGATCTGAACGTATAAATCACTAACGAAGTAGGTTACCTCCGATTGATAGACAATCATTCATAACTGATTTAAGTAGGTGCCCCCTTCGATTGGCCAATTAAAACTTTAGAGTATTCCATAAATAAAACGGTGTGTGCAGTTGTATTAAAACAACAATTTGTAGTCTGGAGATCCGAAGCGATATAGATACGGATCAATCAGTCAATAAAGAGATTCATATCGTTGTTATAGCATCGGTTTGATAAGTGCGGCGGGCTGCGCGGAATGCCTGGTAGAAATCTTTGCGTCGGTGTAACAATTCAATCGTATAGTTTTCGTTGGAATGATTGTGTCACGACTGCACGACCCTGCCACAGGGCGGGGAGAACGGCAACGCGGGCGAAATGTCAAACATGGCATGTACAGTTAGGAAACATTTTAGCTATACATTTGAGTATGGATAGAGTTTATCACTTGATACTGGAGGAACGATTGCATAGCGACTATAAATGATTAAACAGTAAGAAATCGAAACTTCTCTCAAATGTAAGATGACTGAAAAATGTTTCTTACCAAACTAACCTCGTTTTCCTTTGAAACTTACACTGTGGATTCATTATCACCTTTTTTATTATTCCGATTAAAAAACTCTACTCCTAACCAAGCGATGCTTGCACATAAAAGTCAGAATTGTAAAAAGGTGAAAAAAAAAGAATACATCAAATTTTGCACAATCGGTTCCTCTTTGTACAGAATGAACTGCCTGATTTCTCTGGGCTGTGTTACAGCCAGCGATTGGCTGCAAACGCCACAGATCCCAGATAATGGTACTCATACGCCATATTTACACCTTATATGCCACGGGATTCTTTGCGAAATCGAAATCTAACCCTGAGTTATTTCACTTTCACGGAAAGGTGTTTCTAAATTACTGGGCTGTGAAGCGATTTGTCGGGATTATGATTTTTCTGGGTAAAAGTGAAACGGAAATGGGTTTTATTAGTACCTAATGTTGGTGGTATGTGTCTAATATGTAGCTTTGTATTAATGGGACTATGGACATAGTTGATACTGATAGCATGCAAATATTTTGAGTGAATGACATGAGCCAGTCGATTGACGTACTTTTTATGAGTTATCAAGAGCTAGACTCTAGACTAGACTCTTTAAAGATTGAAACATTCTATGTCTTTTGTTAGCAAATTCAGTTGACTTACTACTTATTGAATTTAAAGCAACTAAAAATCTAATATTATAATATTATTATGTATTTAATGTAGGTCCGGACCTTTTCAAGGCGAGACTGAATAGGCACTTACAGACTGCATCCCACTTAACATCAGGTGCGATTGTGGTCAAATACCTGCCTTGTTATGTATAAAAAAAAGGTAATTAACTGTTGCAAGCTTTAGTTTAATTGTTTCCAAAGTTAAAATGTAATTATCGAAGTTAAATAATTGTTTTCTTAAAAGTTTCGCTATGATTTTAATTGATCCCTTAACTTTAACTACTCTATCGCAAAATTGAAATAGACATTTATAGTTATAGCAAAATTATCTTAGTACAATGTATAGTTTAGGATATAATTAAGGTGACAGTTGAGATAAGTTATTGAAATTATAATAAATACTTATTTAGCAATGCAGTAGGCTTTTGTAACATTATTGCGATAAAAGTTCTCAACTAATCAAGTAACGTGATCGATTTGTCTTAGGCTTGAATGGGTCACAAATAAAACTGCATTAGCACATTTTGCATTCTACTTTAGGCTTTAAGCTAGACTCACTTTATAGGCGACTTAATAGGGTTTATAGCTGATTTTGCCGAATTAATGGATGCTGGAAATACGTAAATTGCGGCTTTTGAATTTGTAGAATAAGAGCTGTCCGTGTGGGTAGTCGACTACTGATTGATTGCGTCATGAGTCAGCTTTGAATTGATTTTAATAATGAATTGATTGGATTATAATTAATTGCTCGTACAGATGTATTTGTATCTAAAAAAACCTTATGTTTAATTTTGATCTTTGATTAGAAGTGTCTCATGCAAGTTAGACACATAAATGCAAATTCAATTTATTGTTCCCTGCTTGTGTGTGAGCTATCAAATCGAGCCTGATCAGATGCCTACAGCTACAAAATAATCAAAATAGGGTCTCTACCCTATTTGGCAAAACAATTAATGTAACCAACACTCCTTAAACATATCATTGCATCATTGAAAGATATAGTGCCTGTTAAAGAATAAGTAATCAAAACCATATTATGTCACTTTTTAGCGAAATACCTAATCATTTAGAGCTTTGAAGACCTTTTCGCATCATTTACGACGTCAATAAAGCTCAATATCGGATAACAGCCTCATTATTGCTAACCAAATTACAGTTTTGAATTAGTGCAGTGATTGGACCGATTCGCTTCCGCCGTGTAGGTTTCACGGCTTTATCATCGATATCCATTGCGTAATCTACCTTATTGTCTTGGGATTAAGTTTGTATTGGGTTGTCGACGATGACATGTGATTGTAGGTCAATAAGACGTCGAGTAGGTGTTTGTCATTATGTGCATACAATGGTTGAGCCTGAGGCTGTGATTATTACTATTAGTTGCTTGTTTGGCATCGTAAATACGGAGTTTAGTTGTTACTTTTTGCTTTATGTTTAACCTAGAATCTGATTCAGAGTTTATGTTAAAGACCTCTTTATAACATTACAGATAGATTACTCTTTATTGTATAGGATTACTAAACTGTCAATCATAGAAAAAGCTTGTCACCGAAGATGGAAAGCTGATTTTATGTTAGATATTTTATGGTAGAGTCTCAAAGCGAATCTTCATAATAATAAAAAATAATTAATAGAATCATTTATAAACAGCTCGCTTCCACCTTCGGCCTGATCATCACTTACCATCAGGTGAGATACAGGCCAAGAGCTTCCTCGTTGTGGATAAAAAAAACAGCGCCAAACAAAATACAGTTAACTTTAGTATTTTTATTAAACCAAGTCAATCAAGAAATATAGACACAGTGCATACAAATAGACAAAAACACATCCAAGTTGGCATCTTATATCCCATCCAAACTGGTTGCAATTAAAAAAGCGAGCTGTCATAAAAAAAACAGATAATCTACTCGCCGTTTCTAATATGCCCATGCGCATAATCCGGGCCCGCGTTACCGCTTGTTCGGTAGCGGGACTCGCGACCATCTTCATAACCTGATAAGATACCGCCATCTTGGATTCCGCGCGTTGCCATGGTTACGGCTTCATCGCGTGCGTAGGCGCATCAAATTTTCGTTTTAGCGCTAAAACATAATGACAATACATAAATAGTAATTGAAGCTGAAGTAGATATATGAAGGCTATTTGTAATAATTTGTGTGGTTTTAGTCATGTGTGTGGTAACGTCAGTGTGATTAATGTAAAGCATGTTAATTGCCCTATAAAATTATATTGTATATTATATTAGAAGCTTTGCTAGATATTGCTCAATATCCGATAATCTTAACACGTGATATCAGACACCGGGTATCGTTATACTAAACTTATCCGGCCACTGTCCAATAAATTGGACCAGGAAAACTTAAATAGTGGCTAAATACTTGAGGACAAGTTCTCTTATAGGTGGCAGTCACGCGATTCTAATGATGTAACGCGGTGGATTTATTGGCCAGTATGTGCGCGAATCCGACCGCTTTGCATGGCGAAAAAATTATCACCATGGCCATAGTTTTATTTTAAAAAAAGTAGACTTGTTGGCGGGAAAATGAAGCGTCACGTTAGACAGTTCTGTTTTGTTTCCAAAATTAGTTTGTAGTCAAATATTAATGTAAATTATTAGTACCATTATTTAAATTTAATATTGTGTTAACTTGAAATATGATGACCGTCAAGTAAATAACTTGACACTGGCTAAATGTGCAAACCGCACGTAACGTATTGAAAAAAAAAAACTTTGGCAGGTTGATATTTTAAAATAAGGTCCGCAAGGGCGCGCTTTGAGTACCGATTACGGATAAGGGCAAATAGGTAGTGTTTAAAAGCACTGGTTTTTGTAAATAAATAGCAGTATCGCCAACTTTATAATTCATTACAAACAACTCAATTAAAGTGCAATTTATTCATTAATTATTGACAGTCGCAGTAAATGCCTCGCATATTTCTTACATCAACTTTTTATTCAAAATATTATTTAATTACAACTATGTTACGAGTTTAGAAACTGTTTTCGTAGTATTCGGGTACATTTATGTAATTGCACGTTAATTATGCGTTCATGTTGCGTTTCAATTTCGTTTTCAATTATTTTCTCTTTCAAGATCACTATTAAGTAATGCTTAAGAAAAACGCAACACGCATGTCTATCTCGCATATTAATGCCATATTGTCCGTATAAAGCAAATAACTCATTAATTAACTTTTACCGCTTTTTCTATGTGGTACTGCGTTTGTTTATTCTTCTTTAGATGTTCACAAGTGTGTAATGTGACGAGAATTTTAAGTAGACGATTGTTTTTAAAACATATCAGCTGTTTTTCTGCAAATTCTACATTCTTCTGTCAGATCCTGTAGGAAACTCAAGTACTAGAAATCATTCAGTATGATTAGATATGTAATAATGAGAAGATATAACTTATGTCCTTTAACGAATTAGCATACTGGCCACAAAAGTTGAAAATACTAACTTATAAGTAAGTTTATGTGAAGTTATGTTATTTTATATAAACAAAAATGAGTATTGATTGGAAGTTGAACTATAAAGTAGGTCATTGCGTGTGGCCGTTAAATACACTCGCGAGCAAAAGTATGGAATCACTTACATGAAGTTGTTTCCACGCGATCTTGTGTACTAACCAATTTGTTAGTAACAAAAAAAGTAGCACCATTTTAAAGATTAAACTTTTAACTTTAAATTGATACCAAATTCATTTAAATCACACCAGTATTTAAAAAGATATCCCGGCTGATGTGAAGAAGTAACGAAAAAGACATGTATCAACTGTTTGATACGTCGCGAGTTGCGGCCTATTTACCCCCCATAAAAGCAAGTGTTTTCGGATTTTTGCTTTCACACGTTGATCCATACACATCTCCGCTTCTTTTGACACTTTACCTGGGATTCTACACCTTCAGAAGCAGCACAAATCGTTGCAATATTGCAAGAAGGGCTCAGCCAGTGGGCTGTCGCACGTCAGCTTCACATAAGCCAGTCCTGGGTTTCGAAAGTTTGAAGACGCTTTCGGGATACCGGTGGCTTTATCCTGAGACCAAGTTCTGAACATTGCCGGTGCACATCGCAGAGGGAAAACCGTTTTTTCATGTCAACTTCTCTACGAAATCGTCATTTGACTGGTATCGACGTCCAGCAAGAGCTCAGAAATGTTCGTAGAATAGCTGTTAGCGAGTGGACAGTTCGTCTAAGATATGAGCAATAAAATTTGACTCCAAAAAGGCCTGCCACAGGCTGGAAACTGACGGCAGGTCACCGACAAGCACGCTTTCAATTAGCTCGCACTCGGAAGGCGAGTAATGGAGGCGAGTTTTGTTTTCCGATAAATGCAGACTGTTTTTGCAGTGCAGGAGTCGAAGAGGTCGGGTCTATAGACGGCCTGGGGAGCGATTTGTGCAGTGCTGGTTCGCTAAAACATTGGCTTATGGGGGTGGCTTGCTCGACTTCCCATCGTGATGTGTAGGAGCAAATTGAAAGCGTGCTTATCGGTGACCTGCCGTCAGTTTCAAGCCTGTGGCAGGCCTTTTTGGAGTCAAATTCTATTGTTTATATCTTAGACGAACTGTCCACTTGCTAACAGCTATCCTACGAACATTTCTGAGCTCTTGCTGGACGTCGATACCAGTCAAATGACGATTTCGTAGAGAAGTTGACATGAAAAAACGGTTTTCCCTCTGCGATGTGCACCGGCAATGTTCAGAACTTGGTCTCAGGATAAAGCCACCGGTATCCCGAAAGCGTCTTCAAACTTTCGAAACCCAGGACTGGCTTGTGTGGAGCTGACGTGCGACAGCCCGCTGGCTGAGCCCTTCTTGCAATAGTGCAACGATTTGTGCTGCTTCTGATGGTGTAGAATCCCAGGTAAAGTGTCAAAAGAAGCGGAGATGTGTATGGATCAACGTGTGAAAGCAAAAATCCGAAAACACTTGCTTTTATGGGGGGTAAATAGGCCGCAACTCGCGACGTATCAAACAGTTGATACATGTCTTTTTCGTTACTTTTTCACATCAGCCGGGATATCTTTTTAAATACTGGTGTGATTTAAATGAATTTGGTATCAATTTAAAGTTAAAAGTTTAATCTTTAAAATGGTGCTACTTTTTTTGTTACTAACAAATTGGTTAGTACACAAGATCGCGTGGAAACAACTTCATGTAAGTGATTCCATACTTTTGCTCGCAAGTGTATTTTTATTAACAAGTTAAATATGGCGGCTAAGATTTTATTGGGCGTTTATGGTAGAGAATTAAATTAAAATACATTTTTATCTATGGCGCAGAGGAAGTCCAGCGGTGCAATTATACTTCTTTCGCGAAAGTCGACATTAAAGTGAATGTTATTTTTATGATTATTTATTATGGCTATATAAATTTGTCATAATAAGTAGAGAGTTGTTAATTTTGATAGTTGTCAACAGTTAAAATTGTAATATAATTTTTTTTTCAATAGGCATTAAGTTTTTTTTAAACGAGACTAGTATGGTCCCTGAATGTTGTAATTAAACCCAACCCAAGGGAAGCTTGATTCTATTCTTGAGTTTGAATCAAGTTTCAACACTCCTTTCATCAAAACCTTAAACTTAAAGTTTTTTTAAATTATGAATTACCCATCATTATTGTATCTTTATAAGTCAGAAATGACTAGCTGAAATAACTTTCTCATTCCCACCCGTTATGAAGTTATTAAATCGTAGCTGCAACTTTTTCGTTTCCCGCCAAAATTCCATCTCCGTAGACAATTCGCATAACTTTTTTTTTCACCTTATCGATGAGAGCAATCGAACTCATTGTTTCAAATCGAGTCTGACGGAGGCTACATAGATACTGGCAGCTATTTACAGATGTTTATCTCTGCGAGCGAATTTAAACTTTATCCTCGTAGTTATAAAGAGTATTAATTGTAAAGGAACTAGATGCAACTTTTTTATCGGCCGAGTCACAATAATTAAGAGAATCTATGAATATTCGATTGTGTATTAAGCCTGCTAAAGGGACATGCTGTATTATGCGTGGTATGCGCCTCTATTTTTGTATGCAGTTGCCAAATAAAAGGTATTTTTTGTGATTAAACTACGATCATTAAAAAAGGTTCGTTGCAGACGATAGCCTCTTTCATAATTCATATTTTCTTTAAAGAACGTGACTGTTTTAATTCCTGCATTTATCTTGTGATGTTATTTATGTTATTAAAAAGTAACATACATTTACAGAAGACCTATTAGCAAAGAACTAAAATATTGCCCACCTGTTTGGTGGACAGACAATTTTCAGAAGGTATCTGGTAGAGACTGGACCGTTCTTTGTAGGACTTTACGTCGCATAGAGACTGAAATTTGATTTTGATTAATATTTCACGGTTTTTCAACACTATTTTTATCTAAATATAGTTGAATTATTTAAATACAACTATTATTATAACACTATGTTATACTGTGTCGCATCCAATTAAGCTTGCCACACCGCCTGTGTGTGCAAAAAGCTCGACAATTATTATATGTTTGCATACTTCGGGCGTGCGTGTGCGTCGAGTAAAAAGTTGCTAATTTGAATTTCAAAATCTTGCAATGGACCGATCGGAGACATGTTTAAGGCTACCTGCACACGAACGGCTTGTCCTATCATTGTAACTATTTAGTTGAGCTGAGAAGCCCTGAGTTTTTTTAACAAAATAAAAATTTACAAATCGAGTTTCAACTTTAGTCTCGTAGTTCAAGTATGTACTTTAATACTAAGTACTTACAATAATAAATAAAAGTAAATAATAAATGAAATACTAAAGTTTTTGACAAGTAACTAAACTTGAAACTGAAATAAATTGTGAGCCTGTCATTTAAAGTAGGGATATTTCTGATTTTTTAAACCTTAGTTTTCTAAAAGAGAGTTAAACATAGCTTTTGATAAAAGAAATATCATATGACGTGCTTCATTATTTTTTAATCGAAAAGAAACGACCACATCGATTGTTTACCACACTGTAAAAATGTGCATGTCATTTTGTATTATCATAGAGCCACATTAAACTGCTAGTATCATTATATCCTTTGTTCAGCAGTGCACGTTTTTCGGCTGAAACGAACGAACGAACAAACGATCATTATATCATAAGACAACCGCCCGTGTGCGTCGGGCCTTACGTTTAAAGAAGGCGCGTGTTCAAGCGACGCACTGCGCGGATAGGGCTGCGCTAGTATATGACGCTTGCAGCTTAATTGCTTTGTGTTTTATGCATTACGAAAGGTAATCGAGCTTGTTCCGAGCCCCGTACATATTGATGATGTCGCCCTAAACGCTGTGAGGTTGTCAAATCGCAATTTTAACAGAAGACATCATAGACCTATCTCCAGAGTAAATTATGTAACCATGGCAAAAGCATTTTGACAATAAAAAAGGTGAATGCAGGGGAAAAACGTATTGGCTATTGAAAAAAAAAAAACAGCAATGTGACATTTTAATAGGCATTTTCTTGTAGAACTATGAAGAATTTACTGTTCAATGAGTATTGTAACGTACTTTTACTACTTCTCTTGCTTCCTGTCATTTTAGTTACAGTTCAAATTGATGCATTGCAAGTTCATTAATAACTAAAAGCATTGTAAGCCCATTCACCTTTAGGCGTCATGGCCTTCCCCACCGTGGGCCACGGCATATGCTGAGTGGAGTCCCATTGCGATGGGCATCGCTGTTGCGACAGGGTAGCACTGCTCAGTACGGCTAGCACGAAAAACTTTCGAGTTCGAATCGTTTGCGTATTCGAATCGCCATCAAAAGATTTAGTACGAAAACTACAACAGCGCCTTTGTGAACGTGTCGTAAAGTGAACTTAGTATGAGAAATGGTTGCACGAAACTTATTTTGAGAATCAAAATATGCAACCATTTCTCATACTTCTCTGTCCTTAACTAAGTGATGTTCGTCGTAATAAATGTTTCTTTCTTCCTTTCTTTCTAATTGCTGCATCTTATTGTCTACTAGCCAGCCCTTGTCAGAGGCGGGTAATACAGCAAAAAGATTACCCGATACATTCCCACAGTTGATTCGTGTTTTTGCTCTCAGGGCTGTGAGACTCGCTAGCTTACTAGTTAGTAAACTTAACTCACTTTTCTAGGAATGCCGCCATGAGACGATTAATACAAATTCTTGAGGATGTTGACGTAATGTCTTAATTACTTTGATTAACTTGACCAGTTGGTTCGCCAATTTTAGGCTTAAGAGGTCAAACTCTAATTACGGTATTTGATTTATACTCGTATGTGAGTGATTTCCTCGATGATAAATTAATAGTTTATGAAAAAACAGTAATGTTCTGAATCTAATTCTGAAACTTCATGAGAACAGAACCAAAAACTTTGAAGATTCGAGAGAGAGTAGATTAAGGCCTTGTCCAGGAGGGCGAATTCGCCGCGAATGTCTCGAATTCGAACACGAGCGTATGTATGACGCGATTTACGCGCGAATTTTCAACTCGCGCATGTCTTGAGGACGCAATGTATTGGCTGCTAGTATCTCGCCAACGTGCGTATGATTCTACGCGCGTAGGATTCGCGGCGAATACGCCCTCCTGGACAAAACCTAAAGTAGAGTCGTTTGAAAAAGGAAATGGTTCCAAAGTCCCTTCAAAGTTGCATAGTCCACTCAACATATTATTATTTTTTACTTATTTCGTTGCAAAATAGCTCTTGATACAACTACATAAGATTCCACAATATTAAACTAGATGAGCCGTCGCAGGTATTCACATGTCACCATAAAGTCCTTATTTGAACGTGTAATGTTAAAAGTAAAACTTCACATCAAGTTAGGTAATTAGCCTCAGACTAGCTCGTGGCGGGAAAGCCGCCATCTTGAAAAAGTCGTTCCGTTTCACGTTAACTGTCCTCGGTCCGCGCATTTTCAATTAATTTGAGAAACTTTCTCCCGCTAAAGCTGTGCTTAGAGATAGATTGCAAATGTCTATCACGATTTAACTTTAATTTCTATAGAAACTTTAATGTTAATGCACTCTATTATGCTATTAGTTTAGTTTAGTGAAAGAGTTTACCCTAATTTTGTTCAGTTTAAAAATCAAGGAATCATTGTCACTCACACATTGAAAGGTACTCGTAGGTATGTTTCCTTAAGTATAGTTTACAAAGACGTTTTCTGTGCTGTTCTGGGCTTAGTACTTTATACCTACATAATATTTATTTTTGTAATAGGGATAACCATCCAATTCCCTTTACAAATGCTCACTTTGTGCACACTCAGTTGTCCCTAATGGGTTTCGAACCAAAACTACAACAGATGGCCGTTTAATTTATGTTGCTCAGTTTTTATTAAGATTTCAATCAAGCTCGATATCTCCATTAAAAACGAGTCCCAAAACCAGTTAAATATGACAGTATTTAATGAAGAGTTTACTTCACTTTCAAATTTTTATTTGCATTCGGCTGACATATTGAAATTTTATTGAGATAGAGATCTTACATCGCGATAAGTAGACGCTCGTGAAAAGTGGGTTAATTTTATTGTTTCGGTTTATTGACGTATTTTCACATTTTATATTTCAACTTTGGGCAGAACCGATGGGAAAAAATAGTGAAATTCATGACCGTTTAAGAAAAACTTGTCTTTTATCCAATTTGATATCTGTTAAGATATAAATAACTATCTGGTTGTCTGATACAATGCCTCTGCTTTTGTGAGTTCATAACGTCAATTCTGTCAACTATTCTATTAGTTATCTCTTTCTAAAATAGGAAAAGTTACTGGGTGTAATTGGAACGTGCAATAAAGTATGAGTAGTATTTGTATCATATTGTGACCAAAGTTTATAGAAAGAAAGTTAAATACTTTATTTGTAAGTACACAAAAACATATAATTACAAGTAGACTAAGAGCTAGTGAACGCCAGACCTACGTTATTTTATAAAGGCTGAAAGTTTGGTAGCGCATGCTCCCAACATAGCTAAGAACCATGGCCAAACATGAAGTTTGGGTCATGGTGGCTTTGGCAGACAGACGGTACTAAAGGTGTGTAAAATACCAACTTAATTACGTCAAAGTATAAAGGCTGATTTTTTTATATTTCCTTCAAAATGTTATTAGTAATGACGTCATCAATTGACAGACACCTACCATGGTGGCAGCCCTTAGCCAGACACCTTAAAGTTCATGAAAATGTAGTCCTACTTACGTCATACTATAAAAGCTGATATTTACATAAAATACTTGAACTATCATTTGATGAAGTTTCCTCATCAGCCAGACACTTCTGATGGTTCCTTCGCCTTGCCAGACAGCTTTTAGGGTGGCTGAAAGTGCGAACGCGAGGCACTATAATTATTGTTTTTTGTACTTTTTCTTATGTTACTCAAGTATTTGAGTCTGTAAATCATCATCTCATGTTGATGAGCTGATGATGGAAGGTAAGTACAACTCCGTAAGGCTTAGGTAATCCCTAATTTTAAAGTGATCACCTCTGAAAGTTGCCTAGATTAAAGTTCTTAGCAACATTATCATTACCTATGTTAATGCTAATGTTGCTAAGAACTTTACTCTAGGCGTTTAGCAACTATTTTGAAGATAAAATTTATGGCACCACATTTTCCGCGTATATAAATTCTAGTGAGGATTTGGGGGTCCTAATTCAATATAGAATTGTTATAGTATTATTTGATACTATAAATTTGATTATACTATGCATAGTAATAGATATATCGTGATGGTTTCGCTGGAAGGATACTCTGCAGCGCAACCACTTTCAATAACAAAATACGGCGAAACCTGTGACATATTTTTTTTTTAAATAGGACTAGAATTTTATAGACATTTCAAAGATTTATTTTAGAAACACACTAGACTATTTAAATCAAAAGTAGTTCCGCCGGGGAGCATGACGTGAATTATCCTACAACTCCTAAGCGTTAAGGAGTTGTACCTTCCATCAACATAGGATGATGACTAGCTGAACACCCAAATAACTTTAGAAACTATACTTATTATATATTATACCGGTTAAGGAATTGTCCTCCAACTCCTAAGACTTAAGGAGTTGTACTTACCTTCCATCATCAGCTCATCAACATGAGATGATGATTTACACTCAAATACTTGAATAACTTAAGAAAAAGTACAAAAAACAATATTTATAGTGCCTCGCGTTCGCACTTTCAGCCACCCTAAAAGCTGTCTGGCAAGGCGAAGGAACCATCAGAAGTGTCTGGCTGATGAGGGAACTTCATCAAATGATAGTTTAAATATTTTATGTAAATATCAGCTTTTATAGTATGACGTAAGTAGGACTACATTTTCATGAACTTTAAGGTGTCTGGCTAAGGTCTGCCACCATGGTAGGTGTCTGTCAATGACTGACGTCATTTCTAATAACATTTTGAAGGAAATATCAAAAAATCTGCCTTTATACTTTGACGTAATTAAGTTGGTATTTTACACACCTTTAGTACCGTCTGTCTGCCAAAGCCACCATGACCCAAACTTCATGTTTGGCCATGGTTCTTAGCTATGTTGGGAGCATGCGCTGACAAACTTTCAGCCTTTATAAAATAACGTAGGTCTGGCGTTCAGTAGCTCTTAGTCTAAAGGGCATTATCTTGCCTTCCACATAACGTAGGTTCATAATATTATGATTCGGTTATCCTTTAGATCGCTTCGTAATGTCAGTGCATTTGCACAGAAGCTTACAAGTATGATTTCGTGAGTATTGGAATATAACATTTATTGTCCTATATCAGTTTTGAGGCAAAATGGCAATATCATTCGCAACTCGATATTTACTCGATATTTAGCAAATGCCAACTATGAATAAATTACAATCGATAAAAAGTGCTCATTGCATTCGAATAGTACTGAATTAATTCTGCATTGTTGTTTGATCTTGATTATAATTATCCATAAAGTTCGTGAATAACTTATCTGAAATTGTTATAGTCACATTACTGTTATTTATTTACTGCTTAAGTTATTTTCATGGTTTGTGAATGGTATAGCATTATGCAGCGATATTATTACTTTATAAAACCTTTAAGTATACTTACGATAGCCAACTGACTGTCAGACAAAAGAAAGAAATACCTACTAGCTAGAAAAATAATTGGGAAAAGTATCCTTTAAGTATCTAGGTTTCTTTTATATCCCCTTGAAAAAGAGGCTGACAATAGTGTCTGAGTTTCTTGCGCTGCTTCTTAGCACTGGCCCATTTATTGTCCTGAAGCAGTGGTAGGGTTAATACTGGGACGTGTAAAAGTGCTTTTTTAAAGCCTACTTACAGAAATAAATGAGTTTTACTGAGTTTTAGTTTTTACCTAAGGGGTGAAATGACCTCTAACGTAGATGAAGTCGCAGGATCACATAAGTCTACGGATTCTATGGTCTATAGTGCATAAATTATATATTTAAATAAATACAATTCTGTGTTTATTGAACCAGCACTTCAGCTCTCGATTTCATCCGACTATTTCGAAATTATCACACGTCTATTGCTTATTAGACTCGTGAATCGATGCAATCTCTACATCGATCTCTCGCATTGTGACGCATATCGATTATGCATTGTGAACGAACGAGTTCTCGATTTGCAACCATCGGGCTCTCCTCAATGTACAGTCGCGAACAAGTATAACAGGTTGAAGTGTACAATTGAATGGTAAGGGATTCTGGATATTGTTCGATACTGTACATTGAACATGAATATGTCTATTTTGCTCTTCATATTGTATGTTTGCTGGTTGAAGATAAAAGATACAATTATGTTCAGAGAGCTTTTCTGAGCTTGATACCATATAATTGAAGGCATTTAAAATAAAGTATAACCGGACTGAAAACAAAACAAATACTTTAAAATCTTAGATTTTCTGTTTCAATACAAATTGCGATGAAAGCACAACCGATCAATTTCTGACAAGTATCCTATCAATGACGACAACTTTAATTCCAACTATTATTATAATAACAGAGAAAAAACTACAGTCATGTATCCTTTTTGAATTTAACACTGATTAAATAAAACGAATACGAGTGCGTATCAGGTACGGCTGTCAACCGCATTGCAAAATCGCTTCTACGGCAAAGCCCGACCTCACCATATTAAAGCTTGGTCTATAAAAATATCGCTAGCATAACCCTGCTAAAGGATAGTCCACTTTAAATCAAAAGGATACGTCACGTTTCACTTTGATGCGGTTTAATGAATTGCGATGCACTAAAGCGGGGCGAGTAACCACCCAATCATATTACTGGAGATAGCGTTAATTTAAGTTAAGAACGTGCTTAATTCACCAGCGGATTTCGATGCGTTTACGAGCGGCTGAAACGAATACGCAAATTATTTTAATGCATTAAAACTCTGGCGATTATAAGATCCGTTATTAACTAAAGATGGCTCCGATAGGGTTGCCATGTCGCCAAATAACCGGACAGACTAGCAGTTTTGCCGGACATTTGGGTAAACGCTCTATATTATTGAAAATTTTGTGTGTCAGTATTATTAGGTTTTGAAATCAATCTTTTTTGATTATAACTACAAACTTTTCTCGGCATTCGCTCATCTGTGTAAAGAGCCTAACAAAAGCCGGACAAGCCGGATACTGTTTAGGTCGGACACGCAATCAAAAAGCCTAACTATGTCCGGCTTTATCCGGACGTCTGGCAACCCTGGCTCCGAGACGGAATGGTTTCGACGGACATTAAAATCGGACGGGTTACGGCGCTGTGTCGCGCGGGGCGGAAGACGAAGCTACTTTTTGATTGCTAATTTTGGGCATTCATTTATTTAATATGCATTCCTAAGTTATATCGACCAATCAGTATGCGTTTAAACTTAAAAGCATGATGAGAAGAAACCACATGAGTAAATAAATATAAATGGGAGCTTTATTTAACCTAAAAGTTCAAAGCTTTCCTTGAATTTCTATTTTATTTACTTAGTGTGAATCTGTCAAATATGACATTGATTGAAGGGATATAAATTGATGTGGATGTTTTATTAATGGTATAAAATAATAATAAAAAGCATAGTTTGTGTTTTCCCTACTCTACCAATAATAAATAAATAAAAAAGCCTTTTATTTCTTACTATACACAAAATTAACAATAAAACTAATAAACATGCTAATAAAACTAATAAACATGCTAATAATTAACATACTAATAATTAGAAGTTACTTTATTATTGAGCAAAAAAAGAAGTAAGAACCCCCCGTTAGTTGGAGGTGAAGGCCTCCTCTAGAGAATGCCAAGTGTCCCTGTCGCCTGCCAATAATAATACATATTTACATAAATTATGCGTAAATCTTAATTAAAGATATTATTACCAATATCCTGCTTCGTTATTAAAAATGTTACCTCTCGCCGATCGCATCACTATGCCATCATGACGTCACAAGCGAGTCGCTTAGCAGTAAGTAATCGAGTAATGGAGGCGTCCCGCGTCGAGCGGATAATCGATTCCTCCAACATCGATTATACAACTTGATGACAAGTGAGATGGACAATATGGGTGTTCGGAAGTACGAAAGGCAGGCACTGGCAGGACGGAAAAATAATATGGCTGTCCGAAAAAAAAATAGGGTTTGAATAACGAATTTTAAAACTCATTATATTTTGAAAAACAAAAGAGCACATATTATTGACTTTAAATTAGTAGGTTACGTAATAAATGTCACCATGTATAAGAAAGATGATAATATGTTTAATCTATACAATACTTCTATACTAAGATTATAAATGCGAAAGTAACTCTGTCTGTCTGTCTGTCTTGCTTTCACGCCTAAACCACAAAACCGATCTTGATGAAATTTGGAATAGAGATAGTTTGAGTCCCGGGAAAGGACATAGGATAGTTTTTATCCCGTTTTTTGAAACAGGGACGCGCGCGATAAAGTTTTTCTATGATATAAAATTCCACGCGGGCGAAGCCGCGGGCGGAAAGCTAGTATGAATATAAAGGTCGATTTAAAGCGCTTAATTTTAATAGTATGTAGAGCATTATGACAGAATTAAGAGTTTAATAGAATCTTTATAAACATAAATCCCACTTAAACACTGGGATAATTTGTTAAAAAATATAATTAATAGATCAAAAACATAACTTATCTCTATGTAATCCAACTAATATATCACTATTAAGCTCTAAATCATGTACGTACTGATGTCCAGCGCTAGATCTCGGCGCGGTCTGATGAGATGTGGTGATACGAGATCGATACGGTGCCGATACGCAAACGATACGCAGCCGATACGGCGCGCTGCGTAAATATTGCGGGATATTGGCTATGGATGTCGTCAATTTATCACAGAAATGAATGGTCGCTGAGGGGGTTTACTATACTCTTACATGATGATGTTGTGTGATGGCATTGGATTTTATGAAACTTTCGACTTTAGATAGAAATACACTAAACTGTAACTTAACTGTAAAATACACAAAAAAAAAACATGATGCAAATAATCGAACGCCCTATATGCCCCACGTTATAGAGACTCGTTTTATCTCCTTGAACAATTTGAACATACTCTTTCTCTAATCTGTGGTTTTACAACGCAAATAAATAATTTTTGAATTTTGGTTTGGAATGTTTCAAAAATTTTTTTTTCTCTGACGGATATTTTTGGCCAGTTCCAGCCAGCTTCTAGAAGTATCTGTGGTTTTACAACGCAATTATTGTTTGAATTTGGTTTTAGAACGTTTCAAAATTTTCTTTTTCTATGACGGACGTTTTTGACCAGTCCCAGCCAGCTTCTACAAGTTCAACGATCTGTTTCCCAACTATTGGATATCGTGGCCGATAGCAAACTTCCGTCCATTCATTTATGTCCAACAACACACGACAGCAGAGCAAATATGTTGATGAGCCTTGCAGTTTGAGGAAGCGGCTCGTGGTTTGTAGTTTGTCTAGAATTACTGTTTGCCTGATACTTTGTCAGCTTCTTTTTCGAAATACATACTTTTGTTGTGCAGAAAAAAGCAAATTGACTGTAAAGATTAAGAAATAACTTTAAGGTGGAGAATTTATAAGTATGTATTTTGATTCTTAGGAACAAGTTCTTGCTAAAATGTGAAAAATTCATAGATAATTTTTAGTAATTTACACTTTGCGCTTTTTCGCACTATCCTTTGTCTTCGTTAGAGCCAATTAGATAGATGAAAATACGTATACAGAATAAGCTTCTTCTTTTACTTTCAATCTTATCCGAGTAAGTTATTTATGATTCAGTCAATTCTCAGATTTCTGCGACATACCACACAATACATGTCTGCTAGTAATTTAGAAATACGGACTTCACTGTCAAGGTGTTAATGTCAATCAAAGATGTGACATCTGATGCTGACCACTAGGCCACATTCCTTATGTATCCTACATTAAAACAAAAATTAATTTTAAACTTCAGTGTTGCATAATTTAATTAATTTAAGCAGGTTTAACGCGATACGCCATACTGAAACTGAAATGATACCTGTATTTGCTTGACATTTAGACCGGGTTAAAAATTATCCGGCCAATCAAAATGGACACCGTTCCGAATTATGTTTAAAATTCACCACCTCATAACCCCTTTAGCCCAAACCAAACCGCTTATGACTTTCAAATAATAACAATGTCTCCCATGTTTATCATTACAACCGTTTAAAGCCAAACTCCGCTAATACAAAATGCAGGCAGTTTTAAGAAACTCATTTGGTTCGGATCTGGTAGGGTTGCTAGAAACTTATCGAATCCGGGACAATTCTACTAGGACAAGTCGGGTTCTGGCTTTAGTTCTTGTTTTAATTTTCAAAAGATTTATATTTTTATTTGAAAAGGAAAATCCCATTTATTTTCAAATATTATACGTATACGTACCTACCTACTTAGGACTTACGGGCAGGCCAGCCGTGTCATTATACAATCTAACTAACTTTACTTATTAATTGTTAGTTTATTTTGTCACAAAACTAGTAGGAGTTCTTCAATCGGGAATCTGGGACAATAAGGTCGAATTATACACGGGACAAGACACAAAAATCCGGGACAATCCCAAATTTCCCGGTCATTTGCAAACCCTATCTGGACGTCTTCTTTTAATAAAGGCGGGCGTGAGCAGGGGCGCGCGGGGGGCAAATTATAGGGGTGCGCGCGCGCCGCGTAATGATGGATGGAGCGGGCTCGCTGTAATGAGATTGCCAACCCTGGCTTTTTAATTTCGCTATTTTGTGGCCAGCATTTTCAAGGATTAGATAATAGAGAAATCTAATAATACGTTTGAGTACCTATGTAACTTATTTTCATAGTCCTTGCATTTGTTTTTAATGTAGGTACGAAGCGTACATTTATGTGTAAGAATATAAATAATGATGTCTATTTTTTAGCTAGGTATAGAATAATGTGTTAAATAATAGAGACTAATTTTAGTTTTATTAAAATTAGCAATTATTGTACTTAGTAGGTTATAATTAAAACCAGCTGTCATTTATACGCTACAACTTTACCGAACGTAACTTTTTAGTTGTTTTTCAAACCAAAATGGAATGCCATCGGAAGCGTTTAACGCTTAACACAAGCACAGGTTCAATGACTCCTGGAACTAAAAACTGTTTAATAGCCTGTGCATAAACAACATAGTTTTGAGACAAAGCGGATTGCACGTTTGTCATAGAACTGCGCGCGCACGTTTAATATTTTCGCCAGTTTACGGCCGCGCGCGCGGCAGGACCCGTCACTGCGTCCTTTTACAAGCCCCCAGATAATATAATACGCTTAAATATTGCGAAGTGACTAATATTGCTGACAATGCTACCCGGTTCTGCGTTAGACAATTTAATCCGGGTGTTTTGAGGGTTATTTGTACACCGGTATATTGACTATTGTATTTTAAAGGGCTTAGGAACTGGTTGACCGGAAAAAATTTAAACAAGCTAAAGAGCATCCAAATTTCAGATTAAGTCAGATTAGATATTCTTCAAACTGGGTTGTCAGAAGACTCTACTCGTAATGTCATTTTAATAATTCATCGATATGACGTCCACTGCTGAACATAAGGCTTTCCCCCATGATTTCCACAATAGCCGGTTAGTGGCGGCCTGCATCCTTTTTAATAATTACATATTTTAAATTGTTAGTTTCACCTTATCTACAAAATATAATAAACCCTGGAAAACACTGAGAAAACTAGAGAGTTCACAAATGATTCATGGTAGAGTCCACAGTTCTATTCTCACGTTTATTCCGAGATTTCCCAGTTCCTGCTAAGCCATGAATATAGATTTTTCCAATTTGACACGTGAGAATCCGATCAGCTCAAAATTTCCGAGAAAATCTAACCATTTGTGATCGGATAAATTCTGTGTCGTAAACGGACCTATACCTCCACACTAGGAAACACTAAAATATATTGATTCAGGATATTGTCGTATCTCATGCAGATTTATAGTGAGTTTAACGTCTCATTCCATCTAGCAAACGTTTTATGACACTTTTTAGAATCGAGTTTGGATTATATTCGTAGTTCAACTCGATTATTTATCGAATAGCTTCGAGGAAGGTTCGAATAGATAGAATTGACGAGGTATATTGATTTGTTCGATTCTGGTAATCGTTATGTTTTGAATTTTGTAGTTCCTGTCAAGACTGAGACTGACTGAGTTTTCAAGTCTAACAAAACCAATTTATTTTACGTGATCATAAGTCTTACTTACTTATAAATAAAGGTTCTTTATAATATGACTACATTTTAATAGAAACAAACATGAAAAAGATAATACCGACATATGAAAATATGTACTTTCATCCATCGATTGCGATGACCCCTCTGTGTCAGATTTCATGGGCTGTCACATGGGATGAAAAAACAAACTGTAAAGTTTCATCTAGATCCCGTTTAGTAGTTTTTGCGCAAAAGAGTAACAAACCGAACAAACAAACTTTAGTGTTTATAATATTAGTAGGATAATTAAAGCTCAAGCTAGTCACTTACTCAATAAGTTGGGTTGTATAAAGTTTGATATTACACTCCTCCATAAAATTTTTCATTGTTCATTAACTCTACTACCTTATTATTCAACATAAACCTCACCATGGCATCCTCGGGACAATAATATGGGTTTCTAAAAAGAAGCAGCGCAAGAGACTCGGTACTGATAAATATCATACCTACGTTCACAATAAAGATTTACTAGGGAATACATAAACCCTTATAGCCTTTCGTTTATGACGGCCTTAATATGAAAGTGTATTTATATTCATGGGCCAGTAATATGAAACGACGTTCATGTATGAATCTACACTCAAGAGGAGATTTAAGCCTGAGACCGATCTCAAAAGGTTTTAGCTATGACATTGCTGATGTTTCTTTAATATGAATACGTGTAGTAATTCAATAGCTATTATTTGGATGATCTTTGTTTGCTTTCAAGAATTTACGTTCGGTTCATTTTTTTAAAGGAATTAAATCCTCAAAAATAAGTTCGTCATAAATGGCGTCCATTTTCGTGATAAAATAGGACCAATCTTTACAGGTGGCAATTTTCAAAATATTCTACTACGTAACCTATAACGTTATTATCTCCATATTTAAATAGAAGTGACCTTCTTAACATGGAGTCACGACGAGTAATGCATTTCGCGAGTCTTCTTTTTGGAGTAATAAATTATGAAAGTCCTCCCTACTTGTTTAACAAATAGAAATTCACGCAACGCCAATCACGTATTACAGATCGATTGATATGTCCTCCTTACAAGACTGCTGCTTTTCGTGGCAGCTTCAGGTACTTAGCAACAAAATGTTGGAACAACATTCCTCCACCAATTCGTAATAGTGACACAGTCAGAGCCTTCAAGGTAAAGTTAAAGTTACATCTATTATCTATACAAAAGGATATCTAAAGTACCTACCTAAACGTATATAATATAAATATCTAAATGATTATACACACATAATTATATCTTTTCTCTCATATTTATTATTATTACTATACATTATATTCATTATAAGATGCTCCATAGCGCAAAATAGCACAAATAATGTACCCACCTACTTATTCTCCTTTCTTTATTTTAATATGTTGTGAGTTGTAACATTCGCTGTGGGCCACGTGCCCCTCTCTCATGGTTTCTGCAGAATACCAGTGGCCGTAACGTGCTCCCGAGTACGTTATGGCCTCATACTGAGCAGAGACCAATTTGGTACAACAATTATATTATTTTACTTTGTAATGTCAATGTGTATCATTTAGTACCAAATAAATATTTTTTCTTTCTTTCTTTCTTTCTTTCTTTCAAAATTTTATCAAGCTACTAGGTACTACTAATATCAATATTATATGTCAAAATTTAAATTCGTTGTTAAGTAATTACACAAAGTTTAAAAAATCTATACAAGTTGTGAACGTTTTTGTTTCTAGCAACAAAATAAAACTATAATCCTGCACACAGATAGTTCATACAAACGATAAGAAGATTTGATTCGTGGCGGGTAAAAACGCCGAGTTTACTCGCAATAAATTTATCGAGTCCAGCGCAGCCGTAACTCTCGATATTCGGTATCGACTCGATACTATTCGCTTTATCATTCCACTAGTGAGGGGCTAGTGCCGTAAACGCGTTTAGTTTTACGACTATTAACTAACCAATCTCGATTAAACTTGATAGAGCTAGGACTCTACTCAGCCAATCGAATCGAAATATCGAAATATCGATAACTTATCTCTCTCTCTCGTAAGATAAGTTTAAGGCTTCGTTTTAATTGCGATTTGATTGCATCGGTAAAGCTATTTAAGTGTTCGGCTAATTAGTCATTTTCTCGATTGATCATGGAATAAAGGCAATTAAACAGTGTCTAATTACTTGATAAAAATATCATTGTTGTAACATTATGTATAAATCATATTAATATGTATGAGTTTATTATTTTACCCCGTTACTTATAAAAAGTTACATAAATGTTGAAACTTAGTTTAAAATTAGATTTTCAAACCAAACGCCATTTTAAACTTTGTTTTAACTTTTGTTAGTAAGATGCTCGAAATTTCGTCACCAAAAGAACCTTTGACAGATTTTGATAAATACGGCGAGTCTAGTTTAGTCTATAATGTGAAACATGTTTAATATTCTATGACGCCCAAAACAGCTAGCCCACCTTGCATAGCATCCCGCATTTTTTCTCATTACATGCTTGTTTGACACGGGCCAGTCTCAGGTCTTTACAGCGTCGAGCGTGCCAAATCGGGGTCTCTTCATGTCTCGCTAGACGCACCTGTGTTTAGAAACCTTTTGTGACGCTGCATTGTGTTGTTTAATTGAACAATCGAACGCCAGGGAATGTTGGTGGCTTCTTTTGTTGAGGTGTGATGCAAATAAGTAGTTCATGATGGCTCTTTTTCATGACACGCTTTAAATCATCTTTGAAAAGTTTGTACATTGAAAACACTTTGTACTACTATCAAATGGGCAAATTAGATGATTCTCATTTAAAGAACTGACCAAAAAGAAACCACGAAATGATTAAAATTTAATAGTAAGATCACGAATCGAGTTTATTTGGAATCAAATAAATCAATATTCGAGCATCATCGTTGTGATCACGACACTCAAATAAGACTAGATCTTGATGGTGCTTCGTTTTACTTTCAATTTCATTTTACTCTAAGGCTGGGTTGCACCTTTCTTACTTTAACTTTAACAAACGTCTGTGAAACTCCATACAAAAAACACCGGTTATGGTTAAAATAAGGTGGTGCAATGCAGCCTAAGGCGTTATTTATGCAATGCCTACTAAAATTTTGCGATTTTAAATAATTTTTTTATAAGAATTGGTGCATTATTTTCGACTTCGTCCCCTCTCTACCACGTTCGCGAGCTATCGCCTTGATACGCGGTGTCCGTGCGTTATTCACTAGGCACGGGCTAATGCAGCGATAGTTTTTGAATTTTCCCGAGTTTATTGGTCGGGGCCGGAATCCTGATTAGCGATTGGTCGATTCACGGTCGTGCCACCCCTATCACCTCAACTGTGATTTACTATGAACTTGTATGGTTTGGAAATGTTGAATGAAAATCGGTTAGAATTTGTATAAAACACTTACTGTAGAGTTCTGTGTACACAGAGATAAAATAATGTTTCTGTTCCTTTACCAAATAAAAAAAAGTGAATAAGGGCTAGGTTTCCAGCTTGAGCGTGCCCATCTTATACTTCTTCTTCTTGTCGTGTCGACAACAAACCTACACAGCATCAGCCCAAACCTCCACCACAAGAGTGGCGTTGTCAGTAGCCTTCATTAAATCTTTCTGCGTGCAGTTGTATGGGCACGCAGGGCACGACATCTTCTACTGAAGGATGATTATGAAAAGTTGATATCAGGCCAGGAAAAACAGAGCCTTAATAATTACAACATAGGCTTCGATGTCCTTTTCAAATGTGAAATGTATTGAAAAGAAGTAGAGCCAAAAAGGATATGAAATTCAGTAATTCATTGTGACCACACAAAAAGGTGTTAAGATATCGAGTGCGGGAACAGAAAGCGCGACCGTCCGATTTGAAGCTCCAACGCCTCAACCACTAATCCAATTATGAGCCATCGTTCCCACGGGTCTTCTCATTTCGTCTATTGCACAGAATGTAGACTCAACACACGACGGGTTTGGCTACACGCCTGACTAGTGTTACCGAACATACGGCAATGTCAAAGGTGCGTCGACCCCAAAATGAGCACCCGGCAATTAAATCATAAATTCACATCGATCCGGCAACCAACAATCACACAACAGATAATGAAACAAAACGAATCGGCCAAAAATAAAAATCGAGTACTCGCCATCAATGTTGCATGCAATCGATTTCTTCTCTCTTACTCCGCTCAGAAATTAGCGGGATCTCTTTCTTTTTTTTCGTCGATTACGTCCGAACGCATTGCCAGTTATAACTTATAACGGAGGCGTTTAAATAATACACCACAAATAAAACTGGACGCGAATTGATTTATATTTTAAACTATAAATTAAGAGCGTTATTTAATTAAAACAAAACGTTACTAATCGACATCGTAAAACCTTTTTAGAGTTAAATTAAGGATTTAATCGTTTTTATTCCACAAGTTTGAAAATGAAAAGTTTGTGGGTGTTTTTGAATGTAAATTAACGAACAATTCTTGCATTCTTCTTATTGCACCGATTATAATCTATCGGGTCGATATCCTTTAACGTTTCATCGGCAAATATTTCACAAAATCGTTGCCCTACCCTCTTAGATTATGGCTTTGATAATATGCAAATGAAGGAGCCGATGATTTAAAAATAAAAGGATTAGCGGGATCGTTGCCCTGTTAAGTGACCCAAATAAGATAACTCTGAGCGACACACTGGAGGCCGCGGCTGTCAATAAGAATTAGGGATAATGTTGCTAGTTTGAAAAATACATTTGTGGTCGGCCATGTTTATTTTCGATGCGGATTTGGCGCTATTGTTGAAGCGTTTGTTTGTATAGTACCTATATTGAAATCAGTTTGAATTGGTTTTTAAGATTTTTGGATAAAAAACTTTGTGTGTTTCGTTTGTTGTAGGAAATTGGGTTTAAAATTCCAGACGACAGAACTTTAAACAGTAGTTGGAATACGAGCTATTTTGTGACAAAAATGTACCGATAGTCCACTGTAACTTGTACTTTTGACTCTACAGCTTGTACTGGTAAACAAGAGTGACAATATAATAATTAAAGGTCATGGACCTGTCAATATTGCCAACCATGAATTAACGCAAACAGTCAAAGAACACAACTCAATAATATAAGTGGCAGGACTGATATAGTTATCAATTAGTGGCCAGACTAAACTCAAATTAAAAACGTTATTTAAGTGCTAATATAAACAAAGTCATTAAGAGCGAGCTTTATCCCATCAATATACAGGCTGCAAATGGTCGCCAGCCTATAAAAACTGTTGTGAACTGACGGCCGCGTCACAATATACGTATCAGTAGAAGGATCACTTAATTTAATTCTTCATTATGCGCGTACACATTTAATGGAAAATTTAACTCAGTGCCTTAACCACAAAGATGTTAAGCAAGTGAAATAAGCATCAATGCATGGAGACTTAAGTATAGAAAAGTTACGAAAATATGCTAAACTTCAAGTCGATTTTAAAATATCCGTAGCTTCTTGCTATCCCAATCCCAACTAATATTATAAATGCGAAAGTAACTCTGTCTGTCTGTCTGTCTGTTACGCTTTCCCGCTTAAACCTCGCAACCGATTTTGATGAAATTTGGCATAGAGATAGTTTGAGTCCCGGGAAAGAACATAGGATAGTTTTTATCCCGGTTTTTGAAACAGGGACGCGCGCGAAAAAATTTTTCTGTGACAGACAAAATTCCACGCGGGCGAAGCCGCGGGCGGAAAGCTAGTAATCAATAAAGCCTGATGTCGATTGATAGATTGCATGTGTGACCAAGACAACTAAAATCAAGTTATTCTGCCCATGTGTCTCATCCACTCATCATAAAATAAGTGATAGTAGGACTGACAAGGATAGAAGTAAAGATATTTCTACTTGAAAACATCAGACCTACTGCGACTAGTCCTATTATGGCGTATCATCCTTCATCAAACTAGTTTCTCCAGGTCTATCTTTGTGCTATCTTAGATATTAATAGTTACTGTTAGTTAGTGTCGAAAAAGGCACTTAAGAGTGAAGAATTTTCTATAAAGTGGGCATAAAAATAAGACTACATAATTTCTTCGAATTCAAGAAGAGCACTCACAGTCTCAAATGAAAACTATTTGAAATAGCTAGTACACTAATATTTTATTTTATCATCACAGTGAAACATATGTTACGAAACTACACACTACGTAGGCGGCCATATGTAGGCATGTGTTTATTATTGTTCATAAATTAAGTGCTGGTTTTTATCTGTTCTTTGATTTACGATGGCACAGGTCATTGGAACCGCATTAAAATGTAACTTTAGGGTTATGCGGCTTATGTATTCAATATTTGGATTAGTAGTAGATATTTGAATTTAAGAAACTCGCTTGTAGAATAAAATAAAATAAAGTGATTTAAGATAATTATATGTGGCAGCAATTTAAAAGCAATGAGCGTCCCGTCGCTATAAAAAATACTTAAAACATTACATTATGTATTACCATGTATAGAATGTAATCTGTTTTGTTATCGAAATAAATAAATAAAAAAAAAACAATATTTTGGGTGAAACGTTACTAGCTCTATTAATGTAGTACGTTTTGATTGCTCTATTTTATTCAACTTGTTCTGAATATTGAATTTTAAATACTGGCATGAGAATTTAATACTCTTTAAAAGCACTTGCACTTGATATTGCTTATACGCACCACTGCCTTGCGATATTATCTACTTTAAGGCTACTACTACTGAATAAGCACAGACAAAGCCGCGGTCCCCAACTAGTGCATTAATAATAATAATAGCTCCTAAACACCGCATTATGTCTGGCTACGTCATGGCTAACGAGCAACGGTAACCCGAATCTGGTTTGATGGCCACCGTATCATTAGTATGCAAAAATTCACTCAAAACTCATTCGTTATTCGATAAAAACAACCACACTTTTACCCCGCTTATTACCAAAGTAACAAGGTCGAAAATAAAACAAAAAAGTGGTAATTTGAAAGCTGCAAGTAAGGTTACTTTTGCCTAAAACCGCTTTAAGTTCACTTCGTTAGGGATCTTTAGTGGAATACAGAATCCTCTAGCAAGCAGTGTTTTGTTTCTGATTTAAAACGTCAAACGAACGAAAAGAAAAACAAACCTTCCTATTAAAAAAAAAAACTTCAATAACCAGTGGAACAGTTTATTCTAACTCACTAAATAATAGTACATTTATAGTTTAGAAATAGTGGAAGTACCAGTAAAGTAGTAAGTAGTTATAAATCTCAGCCAATTATACCATCTTTCTTCTCCTAATTTCTTTTTATTAAATTCAACCACGACAGCTTATCTAGCTTGACAAATGCATTAAAGTAAATAGGCTACTTTATTTGTTTCGCCTACTTAACACTGACAGCGCGACTTTTAGTTTTTTCGGTGAATTTATTACTTTGACCTGAATTGGTCGCAATTTGTTAAGAGTAGTTTCTTCCAAAATGTAGAGATAAGATTTGAGCTAGTTTGATAACAGGTATTAAATATATATATATTGTAATTAATAAAGAAAGTCCAACTCAATAAATTATTGCTTTAAATATTTAGAGCAAAAAACATTGCGACTTATAAAGCACACAAATTCACAGTTAACATTACTATTAGTATAACCTATATAGCTCATTGATTATGTGGTGTTATTATATTTATTGCATGTTATTTTAAAAATACAATCGACATTTAATGTTTATGGAAATGTACTTTTGATACAAGCTCGTTTTTCGCACCTTTGTAGCCGAGCATATTAATACCCACGGACGTAATGTGGTGGTGAAGGGAAATTATGGTGAGAGATGTATTTAAATTCGTGATGTACGGAATTTTTATATAAATGATCTCTAGTACCATCATCCAGCCCGTGTGAAGCTTCTTTTGGGCAGTGATACGCATCATATAATTTTTGTTGTGTTGGTAACAAATACGATCAAACCTACAAAGGTGCATGTCCATGATATCTTGTGGCGTTTGTGCCACCTAAATATTCTTGAGTGCGTATCCTTATAGCAGACATGTGCTTGTTAGAATGGTTTCTAGTACCCTAAACTAGGAAGAATTTTCTGTTTCTACTGTCTCAATTATGATTTGACTTTGGAAACTGGCCAAACTTTCTGATTATAGGACATATCCCATCTTTTGCAGCATTTGCAAACCCAGTATAACTAGGACCATGAGCTTAGGTCTTCAATCCCAACCAATAAAGGTTTAGTACTTTTTGGTAGATTTCGATAAGCTTTAGGCATTTGAATGATATTCGTGCCTATATTATTACCTCAGAATAAATACTTGCCTATATCAATTCGCTGTTATTTAACAGTCGCAAATGCTGTTGACTGTCATAGGTTGTAAAATATAAACGTTAATTTTAATAGCCCTACCAGGTAGGAAGAAAACTGTTCTCGAGGTGTTAAAATTAAGATATAACATAATGAAGTTGTTTTATAAGTAACGCCATACTTTTCCTACTTTCACCAGGCGCAAAAGTACACTGATATATTTTATATGTTTGTTATTGAGACGTTAATCTGCGGATGTTTTAGCTATATTTGGGCTATTAATTAATTATTTCCTACAGCTACTGGGTTAATAGCAGGAACAAGATATTTGCATACGTCAAATTGATAGAAAATCGTAAAAATTTGTCAGATTAAGAGTAAGATGACCATAAAGATTTGCTATGCAATTTGACCTGGTTTTGTCAAGTAAAAGGTATTAAAAGTGAAACATAAATTTATAGGCTTTCGCTCGGTTTTTCTTTCGCATTAAATTAATTTTTCATAGCTTGTTGTAATTGCCTTAGACGGCAAGCTGGCCGTGTCGGGTGTTTGGATCGAGTCTTAAATAAAGATAAAAATAATAATTTATAAAAACATGCTGGGCTACTTTTTGTAAACAAGATTCATCAGTCGCTGTTTATACATAGAAAACGTCAGATATTTTAACAAACAGCTGACAAATTTTCTGGAACAAAATGACCTCTTAGCTCCTGGGCAATACGGCTTCCGAAGTGGAAGATCGACAGCCGATGCTGTACACGATCTTACAGGTCATGTTGCTGGTAACCTGGATAAAGGCAAGAAGTGTCTATCAGTTTTCCTTGATCTTGCAAAGGCCTTCGACACGGTCTCCGTCCCCATTCTGTTGGACAGGCTGGAGAGGATGGGTATCAGGGGAGTTCAACTCAAACTGTTCCGTAGTTACCTTTCCGGTCGAAGCCAATGTGTCACTATAAATGGGATTATAAGTTCTGAACTGCCCATTGAGTACGGTGTGCCTTAGGGAAGTATATTGGGCCCCACCCTCTTCCTGGTGTACATTAACAACCTGTGCGCACTTAATATACCACACTGCAAAATCATCTCTTATGCAGATGACACTGCACTTATCTTTACGGGTCGCACCTGGGAGGAAGCCTTTCTTAATGCTCAGGCGGGGCTAGATACTGTCTCTCTATGGCTCCGACATAACTTACTTACCCTAAATATCCAAAAGACCCACTATATGACTTTTTCAATTAATTCCGTTTCCCCAAATATCTTAAGCAATCTTAACTTATTTTCCTACAACCATGCCAATTCACCCAGCCTCAACTGTAATTGTCTCAAACTTTCTTCTGCCGTTCACATCAAATACCTGGGGGTAATTATTGATAATAGGCTCACATTTAAACAGCATATCAGTACCACCTCCGGCAGGTTACGAAAGCTCATGTTTGTGTTTAGATCCTTGCGCCATGTCGCTGACCCTGACTTAGTTAGAAAGGTCTACACAGCTCTCTGCCAGTCTCTCTTACTTTATTGCATTACCTCTTGGGGTGGCGCCAGTATGACTGCCATGATTGTGTTGGAGAGAGCTCAGAGAGCAGTTTTAAAGGTCTGTACGTTCAAGCCTTTGCTTTTTCCGACGTACGAGCTGTTCCAGTTCTGTGAAGTATTATCTGTACGCCAGCTTTTTATTCTGCTTACTATAATGAAGCAGCACGGGGCTATTGAGTATGACCCTAATATCTCGCAGTCACGACGAAATTATCTTGTAGCTCGCTCATCTTTCAAGACTAGTTTCGCTAAACGCTTTTTCTGTTACCTGGGCCCCTTCTTGTACAATCAACTTCAACGTAAACTGGATATCCTCCCCCTAACTAAGCATGAGTGTAAAATAAAGGTAACAAAATTCTTACAAACTCTGAACTATAATGAAACTGAAAAGTTCCTTCATGCTGATAGATAAGTACATAACTCTCATTCCACTTCCAGCACTTCTCCCATTCACATACACACTTACACATATACACACACAGGTCAGGTTTTAGTCGGTCACGTCGAGAGCGGAGAGTCCTGGTGTTCTGTAATACAGGCTCGCAGCCTAGCTCAGACACCAGTCTCCCGCAATCTAAGTGTCTGTCCACTACATTTAATTGTAATTTAAAATATAATCACCTTACAATGTAAACCTTTAGATTTAGATTGTGGAGAAAATAAAGAATTTATTATTATTATTATTTTACTGTATTTTACGATATATTTTTACTGTAGTTTGCCTTTTAATTAATCTTCATCTTTCAGTATTTAAAATGTTTGTATGTAACGATAATATTGTATATTTATTTTTTATCAGCATTAATTAATTCATCTTCAAAACCCTGTATATTTAGCTTGATAGAGCAAGCCAATATTTATACGCATCTTATTAAATTGGCATTAACCTTTAATCTAAAATAGAATATTAGATAGAAAGCTCACTTGTTCTACTAAACTTGAACTTACTTATGTAAAACACAGTTTATTTGCACAGAGAAAGCCTCTAATGATAGCTAGTTATACCATGCGATGCGACATTATACGATTATCATAGTATAAGTATGATTATTATTTGTTATACAAGGCTAGTTGACCCAAGAGAAAACTAAGCCCGTAATAAAAGCTTGCCAAACGATTTTCATCTTCATTCCATCGGGATAAGGACACGCGTGCAGAATTTAAATTAGTCTATTTAAATGCAAAATGTACATCAAGATCTTTCTTAACACCAGTTAAGAGTTAAAAATGATCAATGTGTGTGAATTATTAGTGGCATGGAATCTCAATAGACTTGGGTTATTTTTAGCAGATAATTTTCATGATCTTAGTATAAATACATACTGTATTATTGATGGAAGCATTACGATGCACTTTTGAATGTTTTTGTTAGTCTGCAATCTATTGTTCATTCGATTTTTTGCATCGATTCTAAAGTTTCTGTTTATCATTTGGAAATGAGTCTCATTTTGACCGCAATCTTGCCTGGTAGCAGTTGATGGAATAAGGTGGATGATTCTTCAGTAAATACCTATTAATTCATTTAATGCGAGTATCCTGGTGATATAATTATAGAAGAGTTGGGGTTTTCTTCCAACTTGTTGTACAGACAGCGGCTTAAGCTAAACACTGAAATCTTATGCATTGCAAAAGAAGCGAGATTGCAAGAAAAAATTGTAGTCTCGATCGTATATCGTAATTTGTGATTTCGATTTTTTCCTTATAGGTACGATGACTTCATTGTATTTTGGGATTTATTCTTCTTCATAGTCTTGTTGGATTGGGATGTGACAAACCTCAGTAGATAGCTTGTAAAAATCTCAATTTAGAAACTGGGCATTAGATAACATAGGTAGCACATTGGACTCTAACTACTGATTGTGTGGCCGCAGTCTTATGCAGAGGAAATATTGCACAAACACCTGTTGGCTGCATGCAGCACCAAATCCAAAAGGTCGCAGGCTCGAAAGTGTAGCAAATCTGGTCTGGCGTTCTGTTCCTAGGATTATTTATGTTATGTTTCTAGTATCTGTTGAGCAAAGGTGAGAGGCTAAATTATAGAAGGCGTTGAAAACCAATAACTTAGTTTTGTGCAACAAATTACAAATGTATTTACCTTGTAGACACGATTGATTTGTTGATTGCAACAAATAGAACTGTTTCCCCGAATCGGCAAATGCTACAATGATATCAATATTAATGGTATTATGAATTAAGGTTATTCCAATTATTATGCAAAGCTGAATGATAGTTTTTCGAGTATATGTGCATGAAATGAATTGTTAAAGCTTTGTATAGTAGAGTCTTTAAAGGCAAGTAGTCCTAGTAACGAGTTTTTAATTATTTCGAAACTTTCGTTTGCGAAATTCTTTTCACAATAGTGTTCTACTAAAATCAACCTACCTACATCTAATATCGTAATGAGTCTTTTGTTTTTATAACAAAGTTATAAATGGTGACCATAAAAACAGCTACAATAGCTCATTACTGAAGACACAAGGTGTTCTATTCTGCCGCACAACTAATACCTTCACACGTTCCGAATCCAAGTCGAAAATATTGTGACGTATCATTTCCAAAAAACACAACCTTAGCTCGATCTCCACGAACCGTCTCACACGCAGCGCATTCCGCTCGTCAGATCATTTTTTTAGAAAGCTTATTACCAACTTCTACACCTCCCACACCAAAACCAACCTTATAAACTCACAAACACATCTCAAACTCCTCTAGGATTGATGTATCTAGTTTATAATTAAGGCCGTGTAGACATGATATTGTTTTTTATAGCTGAATAGTGGAGCTGGAGATTACTGCACTGTTGTAGATGTAGTAATGCCCTTAATTCGTGTTGTGGTGATGCGGTATGGAAATTTATTTAAATGCAAAGCGGTCGGCGTTGCCTGGATTCAATTTTGTGATGTTCTATACGTGTTAGGGCCCATACATTATTCAGTGCAGTTGGCAGTCACCGCCAATCAAGAGCGCCGAAACCATTCGAAGAATGATAGACTTTTTTTCAGCTGTGAAATATTTTTTTGGCAATTTACGGAAGAAGTACAGTTCCAAGATACGGAATTATTTTTGCTTTGCACGTGGAGTTTTGCAGTCACTATATTTCTGATGCGATCGGTTAAAGAATGTTAACTCCATACTTGTTATAAATGCCTTCCTGTATCATATCTATCTATGCTGAAGATCAAAAGTGTTAAGAAGTTATCTAAATTATAGAGAAACCGCATCAAATTCCGTTAAGTAGTTGATAAGATGCTTACAGTTATATGACTTAATGTATCTTTTAAGATATAAAAAAATCTTATAACAAGTAGGTAAAGCATATTTCATAATATACTTTTTATTAGTGTCTTCTACTCAGTATGGATTGAATTATTATAAAATAATGAGAATACCAGTTGCACTCTCAGTATTTTCCAAAATATGTATCAAAAATTGATGAAAAAAGATTCAATGGAAATTAAACACTTTATTTGTTGCTTTCTCGATACTTTACTTTCTAACTCAATGTAGGATCACCCATTCATCTGTATTCAAAGTACAAGTTTGATATATCTATATCAATTATTTAGAATGGACCGATAAAGTAGAGGTCTAACGTCGAGCTTAAATTACTCCAGTTTTGTCACTATGGAAAAGCTTTTCGGGCCCAGGAAGTTATTACTTAGGTTGATGGTGGCCCTTAATTATTTCGTTAATAAATAAGGCAACGTGCACTGTTTCTACCCTGTATAGAGACGTACTTTAGTATATTTCAAAGTAGGCATGTAGGTAAAGGTTATGTTACATCAACCTAACCTCAAATACAGGGTAGCATCTATCTTTTAGGGTAGATTCGACCAAACAAGAGTAAATATTAATCTCAGAATAAATCGTCGGTTATTCGACATTTTGACATATTTCCCATACTGAAACTGTCAATGTGTTAGATATACCAGGAGTTATTTTCGGATAAAAGTTTGGTCGAATCGGGCCTTAGAGTTGTAATAGGTACAATTTTGGTGCAATATTCTCGTAGATAATAAAAAGCTACTTTGTGTGATTGCTTGCCATCAGGTCATCCGTCTGCTAGTCTGCCACATATCACTTAAAAAAACGTAATAATACGTATGCATATGCGGCGCAGGACCGGTCTTTGTGGAAATCCTTGGGGGAGGCCTTTGTCCAGCAGTGGACGTCTTTCGGCTGAAACGAACGAACGAACGAACGAACGTATGCATTGACTTCCAAGTTTATTAATCCAACAATTTACTAAGGAAACAACTTAGTTTCTCTTCCAACACATACCCACATGAACGGAAAATACGAGTAAGAATACTGTTTTAAACTTAGTAGTGTCATTAATTAAAAGTTTCCCCGAATGCCTTAAATGTTCCCTACGTTTTAGTACTCCACACCGTAATACATCAAGCTGGCTGGTATTTTATGGGAATCCACTGGATTGACACCGAAAGTTAAACGAATATAAACCTTAATACGTTAGAAGCTGAACTGTTAATTATGGTAATTTCATTAGGAAGGTATTTAGCTATTGGGGAAGTTAAACGGTAGAGTGCTTAAAGTTAAGAATTTTAGTTGGTGAGTTTTAGAACTAAATGTATAGCCATATAACATATTAAAATAATAAAGGATATTTTACACTACGTCATCTAATCCCAAAGGTACGACGGATATAAATATACTCGTACTTGAATACTTACTTATCTAAATATACAATAACTCAAAGGTGACTGACATAGTGATCTATCAACGCACAGCCCAAACCACTGGACGGATCGGGCTGAAATTTGGCATGCAGGTAGATGTTATGACGTAGGCATCCGCTAAGAAAGTATTTTACGAAACTCCACTCCTAAGGGAGTAAAACGGAATCCAAGCGTACGAAGTCGCGGGCGGCCGCTAGTTATACATAAAAACACTCACAGATTATGACGATCATGCACACAACTGTTTGTGTTGTGCGGGAATCAAACCTGCGATTGCCAATAAATGCTTGGCTTTATAAGACCCAGCAATGAAAAACGAATGTCATATGTACAGTCACGGAATGAAAAGGTTCGTCAGTTTTCAAATTGATTCCTTCAAGGAACCGCGAGCACATATTACCTTTTGAAACTATGTTACAGAATAATCTCGAGTTAGAGAAAATAATCTTTACCTGTTCGTCAGTAAAGTTCAAAATTATTCAGATCAAAGTTGTTTGACGGTTTATCTTGTCAAGAAGAATATTATGATTGGTAAACTAAAACCTTGTTGGTTCAACCTGCCATTATTATTTCTATTAAATAAAAAAACTATTGTCAATTGGTCAATGTCATCATTGCATTGCACTGATGGGATAGAAAAATAAACAAGCAAAACCTTATTCGTTAGCAAACGTCATATTTATTTAAATGTTAGCAGCACTGTTTCTTGTACTGTTATGTTGGCAGGTTTGACTCTTACAGTACCTAGTGCAAGCGAAAAACGACACTAAGGTGACGAACCTTTTCATTCCGCGACTGTACAATAAACTTGAATGAAAAATACCCAAGTCGTCTCCATTAAGCTGCTCTACCGCAAACCATAGAGTCAGGTGGCAGATCCATAGAGTAAAATTAATTATTGCATAGATAAGGCCAGCCTCCCGCCGATAGATGGCTATCGGGCGGCATCTGACCCGTGGCTCTGCTAGCAGCGGCTGCCAACATTCGGCGATATTAGATTATAATTAATTTTGACTTATTGTTCAATCACAATAACCCTTGTAAACCTGATTGCTGATAGCCAAGGCCAGTGGTCAAACGTTTAATAAAATTAATTTTGAACATTCGTTGAATTATGTTTACGTAATGCAAACACGATCACTATCTAGTCCTCACCTCTTGACTTGAAAACTGTAAACACATGCCCCGTAATTTGAAAGCAACCTTTGCAATAGTAGATTTAATGAATTAATTGGTTTTGGAATGGAAATGGTTAATATTCTTAGCTCCAGTCGATTGTCTGTTGCATGAACAATTAACCGGGCAACAACTATTGTAGGTATATCGTGCAATACGAAAGTGTAAATCCTTTTTTATGTAAATAAATATTTTACACTGCCTCATCTAATTCCAAACTAAGCTAAGATAGATATTCTCTCGCTACTCAGCAAAGTTACGAAAAATAGTGGCATTTAGATAAAAAAAAAATCTTAATATTTATTCAACAATTTATTTCAAACTAGCTGACCCGGCGAACTCTGTTCCGCCTTAAAGGAAATAAATAAGCCATCGCAATTTTTCCTTATTTGCTCACCGTTTAGACCTACCCTGGACTACGACAAACATTTTAAAACAAAAATCAGCTCAATCGGCCCAGCCGTTCTCGAGTTTTAATCAGACTAACGAACAGCAATTCATATTTATTTATATAGATTTTAGACCGAAAGATTCTCAACCCCTGCCCATCGAATTCGGGTCAGCGATAGTGAGATTTGTATATCAGATCGCGATGGATTCGTGACTTCAAATATTCAGAGCTCACTTTGCGAAAGTGGACGACTTCCGTCTGTCCAAACAGTTGATAGATCGCTCGTCGGTGTGATAGTAAAGTTTATTTTAATTACAGTTACTTGATTGAGCTATCGGCTTTATGTAACTGGTCTGGGCAGGTATGTAGTTCGTGACTATGAAACCTTGGCATATGGCTTGCTTAAAAGTATTCATTTCCTAGAATGAAAATTTATTTGACATGAATATGAACTAAATCCGGAGACTCTTCTTACGAGAATATTCACAATCTTACTTAATTGAAAACAGTGATATTTGCGGTAAAAAACTTTCTTTGTGCCTATTTTAACTAGTTTAAAAAATGGAGTAATGTTTCTTTCAAATAGTACTAGAAAGTTGCAGAAATTAAATAAAACTTATCAGAGATTTCTCTTTACATATAAACCAACTTCTTAGGCTGAGTTCAAAACCTTACTTTAACCGTAACTATAACCATAACCGGTGTTTTTGTTTGAAGTTTGACAGATTTTTGACGTTTGTTAAAGTTAAAGTAAGATAGTACACCATCTTGGTGGATAGTAACCCAGCCTTAAAATATTACATATTTTAACCTTACCTTAATCTGTTCAAGAATACTACTCAAGCTTAGCTGATGACAAGTCAAGTTGCCAACATCAATACAGAGGCGTTGCTCATTTCCGACACTTGTCAATTGATTATAATATCATCGCCGTCATCGGCCAGTCAAATGGTGGTCTTAATAACTTTCGTAATCAATTAACGCAATGTAGGTCAGTCAGTCACCATGATAAATTAATTAAGTAGAAGATGGTAGCCAATCGTCTTTTTATTTTGACACAAATACTATGTCACAATATTTTTTTGCGAGTCAACTAAGCTTTTATTAGGTCCAGTAGCTTAAGTTAATTAAATTATATTGCTACCGATATGTATCAGAATCTTCAACACGAAGTACTTATCAACTTTAATTAAGGAAAAAATAAATGCGAAAGTAACTCTGTCTGTCTTGCTTTCACGTCTAAATTACTGAACCAATTTTGATTTAATTTGGCATAGAGATAGTTTGAGTCCTGGGAAAGGACATAGGATAGTTTTTATCCCGGTTTTTGAATCAGAGACGCGCGCAATAAAGTTTTTCTGTGACATACAAAATTCCACGCGGGCGTAGCCGCGGGTGGAAAGGTAGTATTAAATAAATGAAGTTCTAACGCGTTGAAGTCTAAAGTATGAACTACTATTGGACACTGGACATCATATAGAGTAATCATATACTGGTAAAGTTCATCTTTTATTAACCTTTTTAAAGTGTTTTTATCTGTGGTGAATAAAATACATAAATCTTGTGATGTTGCCACAATTATTTCATAAAAATTACGACGTAAAGTAACAATTAAATAATAAGTGTATATTTTAAATATTTTTCCCAGCCCTACCTAATTCGCTTTATCTTTATTGCATTAGAAGGTTATTTCTCACGTTTTTAATAATTTACAGCTGTATTATAATATCATAGGTCGTACCAAATTGTACGATAATAAGCTGAAACCCGCACGAGTTACAATGGCATTCCTCCGTCCCTGCCGCTGGATGCGTCGTATATTTTGAACTTTATGTCTCAGATAATAAAGGCTGTGCTTAGCCGTCAACGCATTTGAATCAGGCCCGATCCTCGCTAAATAACTTTGCACCTTATTCGGTCGAAATAAGGACGATTGAAACCAGCTTTTGTGCGTAAGGACAGGAATGGTTAATCGCCACTAAATTCCGTTTAATCTCGGCGATTTCAATAAAGCGATTGTTCACGAGCAAATCGATAGTTATTCGATTACGGCGGTGTTCGGCGCGTTTATCGATATTTCGATTGACTTCTCGTTTTGCATACGACTTCTAAGTTGGGGATTATGAAGGCTTGCTTTCGTCATTTTTCATTAGTTGAGGCTTTAAATAAAGGATGTTGTGCCCGCCTTTTCGCTTAATAAGTTCGAATTAAGTTTGGTTTTTATCTCTTACTTGTTGTTTGGTACCGAATAAACGAGTTTTCTTTCTTTCTTTTTTGTCTAATACCATTTAGTTAAGTTTTGTGTAATAATTTTAAGCCATACTTGAATTTTCTTAATATTTTCGTATTTTTTGTTACAGGTACTGTTTTTGCGTTTGTTATACGAGTGTACTGGTCGTGAAATAATACATTATGTAAGTTACATGCACACTTATTTGCTTTCTTAAAAATATTATTTCAGTAGGTATTTTATTTATTTTTTACAGATACATAATGTATTTGAAACTTTTAGACAGTAGGTATATGTAACCTATAGAATCTCGGAAAGGACACTACACTGCACCCCTATTTCAGATAAATTTAAAATGTTATACATTGTACAATTAATGAATGTCCGATTGTATCGCATATTCTAAGGCTGGCTTCACCATCTTACTTTGACTTTAACAAACGTCAAAATTCTGTCAAACTCCATACAAAAACACCGGTTATCGTTATAGTTTCGGTCAAAGTTAGGTGGTGCAACTCAGGAGGTTTCACTAGGACCGCGGTCCCAATCGCCGGATCCGTAAAAATTAAATAATTTTCTTCCGGCGACTGGGACCACTCATAAATTTTAGTACTGTCCGATTTTGGCTTGAACAATTTTTTTTTAAGTTATCTATGAGTGGTCCTAGTCGCTGGAAGAAAATTATTTAATTTTTGCGCGACTGGGACCGCGGTCCCAGTTAATTGCGGTCCCAGTAGCCGGAAACCTCCAACTCAACTCAGCCTAAAACTTTACTTATACTTCTCATTAACTCAACCGTTGCAAAATGTTTAACAATAAATTGGAGTTGTCAATACTGTGGGTGCCGCGGTCTGGCTGGCCAAGGTCCTTAGAATAAATTACTTGTCAATTCTGCAGTCGAAAGCAGGGATGTTATGGATATCCGTAACCGTAACCGAAACTTTCGGATATCCGAAGTAAAAAAATATCCGAAATCGTAACCGTAACCGATTCAAAAGCTTCGGATAGTTTCGGATGTAGGCAGTTTAAATTGTTTTTTGTATAGCATTATTTGTAAAGGCATAACAGCTTGATTTGCCTTTATAATGCCATCTAGTATCAATTTTTATTTTTTTATTACTTTTTATTCGATGTGAAGTGTGTGGCCGTAAATGAACCGTGTTGGACCACTATTGCAAATTGCATTCTAAAGCACAGATATTCGTAACCGTAACCGAAACCAGTATAATATTAATCCTATATCCGTAACCGTATCCATAACCGAAACTACATATCCATAACATCCCTAGTCGAAAGCATATCAACCTACATCAGTGTCACAAAATAGCTTCTATCACAACTGGTTAAGACTCAACAGTATTTAGCTTGACGAGCACCTGTACAGTTGACAGCAAATCAGGCTATAGATTTGTGTCGGAAAATAGCTCTTAATATAAAGGAATAAGATGCAGTAGTGGTAAACTTAATGTCTGTACACAGCTCTTGTAGTTCAGTGTGCAAATTGCGTTTTGTTTGCACTATGCGTGTTGCCTTCGCAAACATTATATTATTAGTATTGTTTGAAAAATAAATATGCAAGAATTAGTACCGTGCCCGCAAAAGTATTATGTTTTATTTTAAGTAAATATTTGACACAATTAATAAAGAGTTTGTAATCGTTCTGTATTTTACATAGAGCTGCTTATTATTTATGGAACACAAAGTATTTTTAAAATCAGGAATTTTAGTGACTATAAGACTTGAATCGTCTATATTCCTTTAGTTAATCAGAAAGGGTTTTTCGATTGTGCTTCTGCAGTGGAGACTATATAACCTGCCCCCCCCCCTAGACAAAATGCACTTTTTGATCGATTCGAAAATCGAATCCGTCAAAACTCCACACAAAAAAGGCTTTTAGACCACTTTTCGACTGGTTTGCGATTATAATGTGCATTTAGACCCACTGATGATATTATTCTTGATCTGAACTAAAATTCTTAAATCATAAAGAAGGCTATCTGCATTTGCTTAATTAGAGTATTTAACCCAAAATGCCATAGTTAAATTGATACAAGTCTATCTAAAACCTTAACTCACCAATCGTGGAAGCATTACACCGTAAACGGAAGATTATTTGGTGCGCTGCGTCTCGATTTTATTTACAATCGATTGTTTAACCACAATACAACCAATCGATGGAATTGAATCGATACTATTCGGATTAGTCGGTAATTGGGCACATATAATACGATGGTAATTGCTTTCTCATATGGGAAGTTCTGAATGCACTTGACGTTGCTTTAAAAGGGGTTTTTATTTTGTTAATTAAGTAGAGCAATGAGTACTTTATGCTCTTTCTCTTAAACAATCAGCCAAGGAAAAGCTGTCTTTATTTCAAAGGGGTAAAGTTTAAAGTCGTGTGAATGTTTAAATGAAGATTGTTTGCCCGCTCTTCTTTTCCCATATCTCGTTTATTGGTGTTAGTATGTATACGAAGGCATAAAAAGCTCAATACTGCTGTATCCTATGCAGTTGAGTTAGGTGCGATTTTGCAACGACAATTGTATAGTATGATGTGCTGTACAACTGTGCTAGAAATGTAAATACCTTGCCTAATATAATACGTCTATTTATTCCCAAGAATAATGTAAAGTTTTATGTTATAGATTACTTTAACCTTCCTAAAAACAACATAAATCCGGAAACTAAGCTTAGTTTAACATTGTTTTATGAATTTAAAGCGCAACATTGCGTCCAAAACTTTTCTTTGTTGATTAAAAAAAATAGCAATTATCTTCTAAAATGTTGACGCACAAAATAATCAGACAATTGAAAAACGCCAAGCCAAGCCAAGGAACGACATAATAAAAACAAATGAGCATCAAAATTTACAAGCCTGTTCATAATGCGTGCTGACGCATTTATTCCAAAGTATGTTTTTTTTTTTTTTTTTTTTTTTTATGTGATAGGAGGCAAACGAGCAAACGGATCACCTGATGGTAAGTGATTACCGTCGCCCATAGACACCCGCAGACCCAGGGGCGTTACAGGTGCGTTGCCGGCCTTTAAGGTAAAGATACGCTCTCCTCTTGAAAGCTTGCAGGTCGTATCCGTCCGGAAACACCGCAGACGACAGTCCATTCCACAGTTTGGTTGTACGGGGCAGAAAGTTTCTAGAGAAACGTACTGTTGTGGACTGCCAACCATCTAAGTGCTGGGGGTGGAAGTGCTGTCGGGTAGATCGGTGGCGAAAAGTGGCGGCAGGAATAAGTCCGGATAATTCTTCGGAGCACTCCCCGTGATACATGCGATAGAATATGCACAGTGAGGATACATCTCTACGCAGCGCCAAGGGGTCAAGCCGATCCGAAATGTCCTGGCAGTCAACGATTCGAGCTGCTCTCCGTTCAATGCGGTCCAGAGGGAGAAGCTGGTACTGGGGTGCACCTGCCCAAAGATGAGAACAGTATTCCATATGAGGCCGAACCTGCGCCTTGTAAAGTTGCAGACGATGGGCTGGAGTGAAATACCGTCTCGATCTATTGAGCACACCAAGCTTCTTCGAGGCTAATTTAGCCTTACCCTCTAAATGACCACGGAACTGGACTTCGCTCGATATGTCGACACCAAGGATTCCGATATTGGCTGAGGCAGTTAGGGGAGTGCTCTCGAAACAGCGGGATACGACAAACGGCAACTTTTTGGCGGTGAACGCGCAAACTTGTGTCTTTGTAGGGTTAAATTGGACCAAATTGCGTCGACCCCAGTCTGAGACCTCCTTCAAGGAGGTTTCAATGTCGGACACAAGTTTGTTACGGCTCTCAATGACGTTCTCCCGAGAGATATTTGCGCGGCCGGTATAAGCGGCATCAACCGTGCTGTCGTCCGCATAGCAATGAATGCCGCTAATTTGCAGCATATCATTGATATGCAGAAGGAAGAGCGTAGGCGATAGCACACAGCCTTGGGGGACACCAGCATTCACAGACATAGAGTCTGAGCATTTACTGTCGACAACGACCTTAATGCTTCTGTCTGCTAAAAAGCTGGCGACCCATCCGCATAATTTCTCGGGAAGCCCATAGGAAGGGAGCTTCGAAAGAAGCGCTTTGTGCCAAACCCGATCGAAGGCCTTCGCCATATCCAAACTGACCGCCAATGCTTCCCCCTTAGTCTCGATCGCCTGTGCCCAACAATGTGTCAAGTAGACCAGAAGATCACCAGCCGAGCGACCTCCACGGAAACCGTACTGTCGGTCACTTAGCAACTGGTGGGCCTCTAGGTACCGAAGGAGCTGGCTGTTGATAATGGATTCCATTATCTTCGAGAACAAGGAGGTGATTGCTATCGGCCTATAGTTGGACGGATTTGAGCGGTCACCTTTTTTAGGGATCGGGTGCACCAAAGCTGTCCTCCATGAGGTCGGGACTATGCCAGAGAGGTAGGAGAGCCGAAAAAGGCGCGTTAAAACCGGTGCTAACTCTGGAGCGCACGTCCTCAGCACGATAGGAGGGATTCCATCGGGCCCACTCGACTTATGGATATCCAGGGAAAATAGAGCCAGGCGTACTGAGCTTTGGTGGAACCGGATATCCGGCATACAGCTCTCACACCTTGGTATAATCGGTGGCTCATGTCCCCCGTCATCCAGTGTCGAGTTGGACGCAAAGAGTTTGCCCAGAAGATCGGCTTTCTCCTTTGCATCGTGGGCCAACGAACCGTTTCCCATGTGCAGGGGTGGAAATGATGGCGTGCAGAAATTTCCTTGGATAGCTTTGGCAAGAGACCAGAACGCACGAGTTCCAGAAGGAAGACGCTCTAGCTTCCCACCAATTCTACCAATGTGCTCCGACTTCGCCCTTGCAATGACTCTTTTGAAAGACCTAGAGGCAAAGTTAAACTCCTTTTTTAATGCGCTGGTGTTTTCATCCCGTAGCCTCGCTGCATTTGCCCAGGCTTGGTAGGATTCCTGCTTCCGGCGTAAAACCTTTTTGCAGGATTGACTAAACCAAGGCTGAGATTTGCCACCAATGGGAACAACAGAAGACGGTATGAAAAGTTCCATACCCTGCAGCACCACATCAGTAACAAGATCAGCAACGACGCTGGGATCATCCTGCGTGAAGCAAACCTGCCTCCAGGGGTAAGATGCGAAGAAGGACCGCATCTCATCCCAGTCTGCTGACCTGTAGTGCCACACGCGGCGACTGCATGCAACTCGTGGTCGCGGCGAGCACGTGAGTGGCACCGTACTCCGGATAAGGCAATGGTCCGAGGAGCCCAGAGGGGCGCCAACGGATAGCTGATAGCCATCCGGATGGGAAGTCAGCAGAAGGTCTAACAGTGAAGGTTCTTGGCTCTCTACATCTGGGATTCGCGTGGGCGTAGTAACCAGTTGTGTCAAGCCATATGCGAAGGCGAAGTCGTGAACAGATCTCCCTGCATGATCGGTTTTGCTCGATCCGAGCCATTCGGTGTGATGGGCGTTGAAATCGCCAAGTATCACGATCTCTGCAGAGGGGATCTGCTGCTGCACTGATTCTGCAGCCATTTGGACGTGCTCAATGAGTCGGTCAGTTTCGGCATCACCGCTATGGGACCTATAGAGGCAGGCGTAGACGCGGGGGTGGTCATCGCTGTCTACGCGGAGCCATAAGGTGGAGAGGTCCCTGCTTTCGAGGTGGCTGAGGCGTCGAGAACTGATATTGCCCCCTACGTACACGCACACCCCGGCCCTAGGCACAAAGGCATGTTCCAGTTTATACCCAGGGTAGGAGAGATAAGATGTGTCCGCAGGAGACGATATCTGAGTCTCGGTTAAGAAAAGCAAGGCCGGCTTTGCTGTCTCAAGGTGGTGGTGAACAGCATTGAGGTTAGAGTGTAAGCCCCTGATATTGCAAAAGTCCACGGCCAGCGTGGCAGGGGGTGCCATGGTAAATTTGCTCTTGCCCCAGGTGTTGAGCGCGGTTTTGCCCTCCCCAGAGTACGAGGGGCGGCCTGGGCATCCACGCTCAGGTGTGTTGTGTCCTGAGCATGGATGTCCAGGGAGGGATTCTCCAACGCTAACGCAGCTGGTACCCTCCTGGGGTAAAATAGTTTTTAACTGCGCTATCATTAGGAGGTGGGGAGGGGGGGGGGGGGGGGGGGGGCCTCCGGTACCCTCACTCACTCGGCGAAACACAACACAAGTGCTGCTTCAGGTCGAGCCGGCCCATTCGTGCCGAAGCATGGCTCTCCCACGGTTAAAAAACGGTATGTAAGTTAGCACGAATCTTGCGCGGGCGCAGCGCAATGAAATAGCGAGATAAAGGAACCTTAAATCATTGTGTCTGCACTATAATACTCGGGAACTATAAAAAAGTATTTAGTAGTAACTTACAAGTTTAGCCATGCAAGTGATTTTATACTGTGTCATTGTTTAAATAAGGTTGGTTTTTGGATGTGGCGCGCAGTGTATATTTGCCCGCCCAGATAGATGGCGCTGCCGTCTGGTAAACATCGGCTCCGTATATTTCCTAAGCGTAAAAATATAAAAAGTATATTTACGTTGCTGGTTCCATCAAAATCGCGTACAGCTTATCATAAATACCGTGTACAAGTGTTATCTCCAAGAATTTTGACGAAGTGAGTGAAATATTAACATAAGAACTGTGTGCAGTGTTATCAACAAATATTGACAAAAATCCATTCTAATTCACCCGGACGCAATTATCAAATAACAATAAAAACTATATTGTGCAGTGTAATGTAAAAAATCAAAGTGACTATCGTGCTCAACAAGTAATAAGTGCAAAAATCCTGATTTGATAACATAACTGACGGTTTATTTTATTTGAATTGACCCAAGTGTTACGGAACAACAAAACCTATTACGACATAGTAATAAAGCACATTATTGTATGCAGGAAAAATAACGCCATCTAGTGACACTGTCTTTATCTACGTACTACGCAACGCAACCAACTTACAAAAAAGAACTGGTTGTCATCGCCAATAAACAACAACACAGTACAACCAGTCAATATTTTCACCGGTACTACTATAGTTGCTGACAGCCCAACGGCGCAGACTCGTTCACTTATCAACAACGCGGGTTCGAATCCGCCAAAGCGCGAAATTTTTGTATCTTGAAATATTAAAAATGGCACCAGATATTGTTCGCTGTAATAAATGCAAGGCCAAAGTTACTAAAAAAGATACTGTTGCATGCTCAAAATGTCAAAGGAGATACGAGTTTGACTGTGTGGGACTCTCAGAGAAACTTTATAATATTATGAGCAAAGATAAAAAACAAAACTGGAAGTGTCCTGCATGTATAACACCTAAACCTAAAAATAAAGCAACATTCGAACAGAGCTCCGTATCCACTAGAAAGCAAGCGGCCGCGAAAGCTCCTATACACACAAAGACTTCGTCGAGTGATGCAGACATCCAACAATTCAGTTATCCCACCGCATCTATAGACACTGATGTATCCATCGACTCCCACATCTTAACACAAGACGACACCTCGGTGTGCGATGACTCTTGCATACCTGGAGAGAGATTATCGAAAAGCACAGAACACACTTTTATAAATGACACAAGCACCGAATATGAATTACGTGAGGAAATTAACCAACTTAAACTCAACCTTATCTCCACAGAAACAGAGCTGGAAGGTACGATACTGGAAAATAATACCTTAAAGAAGAAGATCACTAAATTAAATAGTGAAATAAACTTACTAAAAAAGCTCTGTAAGACACAACATACAATAGAAAATAACAAAAGACTCTCCTTGCAACCTGAAATTTTTGCTACACCTCCAAAGGTTCCCAACCTGTCTATAGAAGAAGAAAAAAGAGATTTGGACAATTTTCTTTGTTTCCGAATAAAAATAGCCGAACTGAAGAAATCATTACAAGATGCCACGCAGGAAATAGAAAGTCTAAATAGGAAAATTATCGAACTTAAACTTAAACTTGGAAACAACAACTCGATAACCTCGCCAGAAGGTATGAGCAGTGTATCGATGTTCCACGACAGTGAAAACAGCAAATCAACTCAGAGACAAAGCGAAGCAAAGAATAAACCTACCATATACATCATAGGAGATGAACAGCTCAGAGGATTATCCTCAACAATTTTACACTCTAGATCTGGAAAATGGAATGACAGATACAGTACCTCGGCAATAATTGTCTCGGAAGCTCGAAGTTCGGAAATCCTGCCGTATTGCAAAACTGTTGCAAAAAAAGTATCTCAACATGACATTGTAATTCTAGGCTTCGGCTCTCATGATAATGACATGCATAGATTGCACTCGAACCTGTGTATAGCAATTAACCTATTATCCTACCTACCTATAAATACAGGAATGTCGCGCCGATTTCTCAACCTTTTAAAATCATTTGGCCTAAAATGTTTGATACATGATCCTACACGCGAAACGCATAATAGTTCCTCATGTATAGACCAATTTATAGTAAGTAATAATGTAGATATGGTAGCCAACGTGGAAAAATATTTTCTCTCAGATCACAATACACTCATTGGAAAAATCCCGTTGCAAATAAACCGTCAAAATGAAACAACTTTATACAAGTTTACTAAACGAATGTTTAACACGGTAAATATGGAGAATTTTAGGTTGGAATTAGGACAAATAAATTGGCATAATATATTAAAATTAGAAAATGACATTAATGATAACTACAACTATTTTCAATCAATAATCAAGAACTTATTAGATAAAAACATACCTCAAAAGAAACTCTTAGTAAAAAATAAACAGAAGCCTAAATGGATCACAAAGGGAATTAAACAATGTTGTTATCATAAACGCATACTACGGTATCTTACATATTATTGCAAAAGTGACCACTTAAACACATATGTAAAAGCTTATAATACAATTTTAAAAAGAATAATTACTAAAGAGAAAAAGAAAAACTACATACATCGTATAAACACTTCCCGTAATAAATATAAAGAAATGTGGAAAATAATCAACGAAAAAACGAAACCAGATAAAGGTAAGCCTAAACACGAAAATCTATCAATAAAGTATGAAAATAAAAGCATTACTTCACCTAAAAAAATCGCTAATATATTTAATAACTACTACCTAAGTATAAGCTCCAGCAAATGCGACACTACCCCAAATGAGTTGACTGGAAGATACTTGACAAACTCACTGTACGTAAGTAATGTTGCGGAATCGGATGTAAAAAAAGTAATACTCGGCCTAAAACAAAACAATACATGCGGGCATGACGAAATTCCAAGTACACTTATTGTACATTGCATAAATGAGTTTATACAACCTCTAACCTTCTTAATAAACCAGTCATATAACGAAGGAAAATATCCAGACACTCTAAAGATAGCTGTGGTGAAACCCATATTGAAAAAAGGGGACAAACAAAATGTTACAAATTATCGTCCCATAGCATTATTACCAGTCATTTCTAAAATTTTTGAAAAAATTATGTGTCAAAAAATTTACGTTTTTCTCGAAAAATACAATATATTTCACGAAAGCCAACACGGCTTTCGGAAAAATCACTCAACAGTATCTGCTGTGTTCGAATGTAACATGGAAATATTAAACGCGTTAAATAGTAATAAGTGTGCCGTAGCTATATTTATGGACATGTCCAAAGCGTATGATTGTGTCGTACATAATATTCTACTAAAAAGGCTAAGCTCTCTTGGTATACGTGGTAGGGCGCACGAGTGGCTAGTCTCTTACCTCTCCAATAGAAAACAGTATGTACAGATATCTCATTTAAACGTCAAAACTAAAGAGTTAGAACTAACTAATTCCACTACGGAAGCAGTAACAGGGTCCATACCTCAGGGCAGTGTCTTGGGCTGTTTATTGTTCTTGTCGTACATAAATGAACTTCCAACAGTCGTAACCCAAAAATTAGTTTTATTTGCTGATGACGCTACACTCATACTGACTTGTGACAAAAATGCTAACAATCTACAATCAACTATTAATGAATGCCTACAAAAAATTGTGACACAACTAAACCAAATAGGCCTCAAGCTGAATCTCGAAAAGACAAAGTTTATGCAGTTTAGGCCGTACCAGAGAACAGGCCTCGTGCTATCCGTTTCACACCAAGGACATAATATTAATGAAGTAGATACGTTCTCACTGCTTGGGATCACAATGGACTCCTTTCTATCATGGAAGCAACACGTAGAAATCGTTGTAGGCAGACTTAGTAGTTTCTCATACGCGCTGCGTGAATTGCGGAAAAATACCAATGAAGAGTGTGCACTTACGGCATACCACAGCCATGCCGCCGCTTGGATACGATACGGAATTGTATTCTGGGGTAATTCAACCGACGCACCTGCGGTATTTGTTTTACAAAAGAGGTGCCTCCGGGTTATAACACACACAGCACCGAGAGATTCATGCAGGATAGTATTTGTCAAGCACAAAGTTCTTACAGCTACTTGCATATACATACATGAGTTATGTCGATTAGTTAGAAAGCACAGCAAATTTTTCCAGCGTATAGGAGACACGTCACGCCGTTGTGATTCGCGACGCGCAAATGACCTCGTAGTGCCCGCGGCACGACTAACGCTATTTCAAAATAGTCCGTATTATATGGCAATTAAAGTCTACAATCACTTGCCGAAATCTATAAAAGCCCTCCAAGGTAGAAAGTTTGATAGTGAAGTAAGGACACTTCTCATTAAAAAGGCATATTACAACTTAAAAGAATATTTTGATGAAAGATTGTAATTACTAGATAATGATTGTATAATTGTGTACTCCTTTATGACATACATTGTTGTTGATTTATTGTTGGTGACATTCTATTAATACCATGACCATAATTAACTACTGACCTTTTATAATTATTATTGTTACTGAATCTAATTTTATTGAAATAAGCATGACATCTAAATATTTATTAAACTCAATTATTGTTATTTTCCAATAACTTGCAATGCCCTTACAGGGCTCTTGTTTGTGTCTAGACATAATTATTTGTAAACACCTAATTGTACAACAGGATGCAATAAATGAATATGAATATGAATATGAATATGCCTACGCTAGATATGTAAATATGCGCAAGTAGGGTTGCCAGGTGTCCGACTTTAGCCGGACATGTTTGGCTTTTTACGGTGTTGTCCGGTCAAATAGTGGCTAGTCCGCCCTGTCCGGCTATTGTTAGGCTTTTTATGTGTATAATATCAAGCGCATGTTAGGCAACCAATAATGATATCCCCCCCCATGACATGTCCGACTTTTAGGGTAAAATGTCCGGCCAAATGAAGCACTGAGTCCGGCTTTTGTGTTTTTGGACATGGCAACCCTATGCACAAGAGAGCGAAGGAGGATTTTTTGCAAACGCAAATGAAATGGAAAGGTATGCTAATGTTGCCGATAGTTTGAGCTTTGTTCTGAAGCTCCTTTTGATAATTGTGATCGATGTTATGTAATGTATTGTGTCCATTGACATAATATTATTAAGCTGACATAGTTTTTTAAAGGTTGAAATTTGAATACTTGACATTGATTTATTGATTTGCAATTACAATATGTATTTAAGATAAAGCTCCTCGTTTATAAAAACTAAAACAGTCTTACAACACAGTGTTAACAAATTACTGTTTTGTTTCTTTTCTTCATATTGAAATTAGCATACCAATCTACTTATGAAAGTGAAAAAGCATTAATTAGTTACGGTAAAGACCTTGAAAATAATTTGGAAATTGGGGGTTGTTTAGTTGTACTTTTAATATATCGAGTTGGTTAAGTCATAAGAGAATTTATTTTAGGAGTACATATTTTATTCAAATTCAAATTCTTTATTTGCTTATAAATAGGGTAAATACATAAGTGGTGATTTAAGATGTTTTGTGAAAGCTCATCAAGTTCACATAATACTCGTACTTTAGTCGGCCGTTTGGTGTAGTGGTTCGAAACGAACAACTATTCCGGAGGTAGCGGGTTCGATTCCCGCACAGTACAAACATTTGTGTGCATGAACATATTTGTTTGTATTGGACTGGGTGTTTTCTATGTATAATAAGTATATATTTACAAAAAAAAAGGTATTTAAGTATGTTTATATCCGTTGTCTAGTACCCATAGTACAAGCTTTGCTTAGTTTGGGACTAGAAGCGCAGTGTAAAATGTCCAAGGATATTTATTTATTTATTTATTTTACTTTTATTGAAAATTCTATATCCAACTAATATTTGAAGAGACACCATCGTTTGATGTGAAAACTAACTATTAGTCCTATTCATCCATCCTCAAAAACTTTCGGGTTCTTTTCTACAAACGATATAATAACCCATCGATCGAACACTGTACCACCTCCGCACTTAGTACACATAGGCTATACCGTGTATATTCTCGTATAAAACTACATATAGACCATGGTGTGTATTCTCGAATCCATAACACATCGAATGCGATGTCCCGCCCGCAGCGCGCGCGATGACAGTCGGCGATAGTGTGAAATCATAAACTGCGCGCGCAGCTTTGTCTTTGGACTTTTTGTTTTGCGCGCAAATTGGTTTGTTAGCCCATGAACGTTTGTTGCGCTTAAAATAACTTGATCTAGGTTTGTACGTGAGGGTTTTGTTGAGTAGTGTGGCTGTGGGGGTTCCTTTTGGGTTGTTATCAGTTGATACAGATTCGATTTGTAAGGCTATATCTAGTCCAATAAATTCAAATATGTAGTTTACTCAGTACATAGGCCCTTTGTAGGGCACTTATACACGTCCCAAATATAGCTTACCCTAACACCACTTCGGGACAACATATGACCACCACACAACATATACCACACAATCAGATTTAAGAGCGATTCAGAGCCAAGTTTAGAATGAGATGATTTTTAACTTTAGATTGCGTTATTGTAGAGTTTTTCACGACTGCATTTGCTTTCTGAAAGAATAAGCAAGCGTTGAACTTTACTTTGTTTTTGGTTGCTATTATAACTTTTATAACTATGTCACCTTTTATTATTTCACTGAGGTAAAACTGCTCACGCCCGTATTCACAAACGATGCTTGCTTATGTGAATCAGCAAATCGAACACACAGCGTTGAATGGAGCTCTGTGATTGGTTCGTGTGTCACCCTGTGCGTCTACGCGCACTGGGAGACCTCATATTATTGTTTGTGAATACGGGCATCAGTCAACATTGTAGCATCCCTATATTTCCATTTTTCAAAAGAACATAACTCCCATGAGTCATAAAGGGCTTACATCCTCCTTGAACTGACCGGTGCGCACGCGCCATAAGTCCACATTTGGCGCGTGTCATGGCGGCTTGATCAGCTGATTTGTATTGTCTCTCGCACAGATTATGTAAAGGTATTTATGGGAAAGAAGACGCGGCTTTGCAGTATTACAATTTATGGTGGACTTTGACGTTTGCGAAAGGAAACCATGATATGTAGATATTTTCATCATAGAGCTGAATGTATTTATTTAAGGTAGCCTTTATTTCACAATATGAAGGTGTTTGTTATTAAAAATATATTTATAGTGCTACATTAGTCAGTACATAGTGAACTTAATGCCATAAGGCATTCTCTGCCAGTTTACTCTGACATAATTGTAGACATCAGGCATCAAGCAATCATTCTCCAAGAATCAATTTGCAGTATAACCCCTTTTTTCTAGATTTAATTTAAATAAATAACACGTATTGAAATTCACATCAAGTCAATGAATTACTTGCCTTGTTTAAAGTTGAAATAAACATCAATCTTTATTAGTTTTTATTCTACACGCTGAGTATTTATAGATTTTAGTGCACAATAAATTCAGAGATCTATATGGTACGCAGCAAAAATAAAACACTGACACACGCAGACATCAATCTGCGCTCGGATATAAATCTGAGGCCGGAATACCAAAGGCAGTAAGTGCAGATGCACTAGATTAGAACTGGAACTGTATCAGTGCCACAGACTACTGTTTCTGTAGACTAGATAGAAGAATAAATTTATTTATTTGTTTATTTACATACACACACATTCAAATTGAATTCACTAAACAATTACGTAAGTCAAAGCGAAGCGAAGCTTTACATTGGCAGATGTTTTTTAGATAGTGGAAAACATGTTTTAATAGACACACAATACACACATGAATAAAAAGCCATATAATATTAAGCCATATAATATATCTCCGGCAATTACGATATTTTTTAAATTAATACACATCACAATTTGTTAAAACTTTTTTCATTAAAGTAGGTAGTAGCGCGTTGATGTTCTTGGTACTGATACTTACAAATTTTTTTTTTGTATAATTCAAGACTCCAATTATAAAATCTTTCATAAATTTTAGTTTTTCTAAAGCCAAGAAATTTAGAAAAACCCCATTCTAGGAATAATCTCGTATTTTCCCATTAACATTAATTCCATGTCAGAGTGTAAATAGAGCTTCCAACTTAACCATATCCATGATGGATTGTCCCAACATCCTCCGATTCGATATAACATTATATTAATTGATATCTTTTATTTGTGGTTTCGCGGTCTTGATTAGTAGTCTGTGCTTTTTTGTTAGAAACTTTCTAACACAAGCAGTGATAGCTTACATTTCTTTTGCTCGCATAATTATTAGATATTCTTAGTATAAACTTTCTTGTCTAGTCTCCATCGTTTATTAATAATCAGTTTTTTAAATGTCAGTTAAGTCTCGCATGTCAATGAAGTTTAAAAGTCGATGTATTTTTTTTACTCATAGTTACTTACTATCGAGACTATACTCAGATCTGTGTTTGGAATTTAAATATAGATTTAGGCGTCTTATTAGTTAGTCGAAAATATTCAGACCATTCACAGCTCAGAATTAATAACTGAGGTTGAATTTACTTTTGAGCATTAATTTATAATAAGGATCTTAGGCTGAGTTGCACCATCTTATTTTAACTTTGACAAATGTCGAAAATCTCCTTAACTCCATACAAAAAACACCGGTTATCGTTATAGTTACCGTTAAAGTTAGATGGTGCAACTCAACCTAAGTTAAATATATCTTCTTGCTTACTTTCTTATCCTAGAATAGTATTTTTGATGTCACATTGCTCAGTTAGTAGTATCGAAACTGTAGTTTTTTTTGCATAACAAGGCAGGTATTTGACCGCAATCGCATCTGTGTGCTTACCATGAGTATACGTTAGGTATGCTCGCTAGCGACTGCGGAAAAAATTACATTAAATGTATCACATATTGTGCAACGCCCCTAGCGGCTACTTTCAAAAAATAAAATCTTCAGATTTCTTTGACGTACTCGCTAGCAAGCACACATAATGTAAACTCATGGTAAGCATTCTGGTGTTAAGTGAGATGCAGTCTACCCCCGGTGGTACATGGGACATATCTGCCCTGTAAGTGCCTATTTATTCTCGCCTTAAAAAGGCCCGGATTATAGTTTCTTCACTCTGTGGTGCAGTGGTCCGGCGGGTCTCAGGTTCGTTGTTTTTGCTCAAGCCCCTCAATCAGAGCGCCCACATCTGTTAATTAAAATAAACTACTGCCGCTGATGACGCAGGCTGATCCGAGCTGAGTTGAGCGAATTTCGAAACAGATAGTTTTGCAGGCTTCGATTGGCTGATCTAGATGCAGGTTGTATACTTAGTGGTTATCCAAAATGTGACGCTACAAATAGTTAGTTATAATTTGTATTTTATTAGCAGGTATATAATATTTGGCATTGTGACGGTAATTTTTTTTTATATAAAATTGTTTATGTATTTTTGTGCAAGCTGTATTATCGGTATAGGCCTATCTTTTAGTCAGATAGAAAAATGGCATGTTGATTAAAGAAAGAAGGGGAGGCCTTTGTCCAGCAGTGGACATCATTTGGCTGAAACGAAAGAAGGGTAACTGATCTTGATCTTGGCACTTGGCAGTAAAATGTCAACTGTCAAGATGATACTGAGTGGGTGACCTCTTTGGCAACATTTTTTTTTCGCCTCATTGTTTTTGTACTTTTTAGTTGTCAAATAAATATTTTTTCTTTCTTTCATTCTTTCTATCTTTTTAGGATCTAGTCTATCTAGTTGAAAGTGTGATACAAAGAGGCTCTACATTTCAGCTCTCCTTCATACTCGTACAACTCGTGCTAAGTTACTGCAGCCGAGTAGGGAAACAATTTGATTGATCGTATTCAAACAATTATGCAATTAACAATCATAAAACAATTGCGGAGCGTGGCCTAAGGCGTCACATGGTCTACATTGAACCGGATTGCAAACACTATAAGCCACAAAGCGATTAAATACCTACTTATCTGAGAACAAACTACTTGTATAATGTCGCCTATTGACATCATAATTTAGATTATCATATTTCATTTAAACTATGACAAATGACAAGTGGACGCTATGGCAATGGAATAGGTGTCAGTTTTGAATGACAAAAGGATCGGAATTGGATTTAGTAAAACTAAGGTGCTAGTGTTTGGGCGGATAGGGTGACGTTGAATTTTTAGTTTTGTGAAACATTTCCATGAAGTTAAAGAAGGAATGTACTATGTATAAAATGACTTGGTGTTAAAACTTCTCTACATATTTGAACTATTGTTAATCATAATACTATTTAAAAGAAGACATATGATATTGGAATAAAGGATAAGGAAGTAGCTATTACGTGAGAGTTAGGTGGAAAATATTTAAGTAAGTATGTAATCTAAAAACTGATTGATGATGATGAGCCATGGAAACAATTGACAACCATATTATACGTTCCTAGATGATCCAACAAATAGAAGGCATTGTGTGTCAGTGAGAAATATGAATACACTTTTCACAGACATCGGACTTTATTACCAGCAAATAGGATTCAAAATTAAATGGGAATGTATATGCAGGATAAACATATTAGAACTGAAACCATGGTCACCCCAGCTCGTATAAACAGTAGCACTGGGTACGGGAACAGTAACTCACCGGATCGCGATAAGCTCGGTAAACACAACGAACAAACATACTCGTACTGCTCGTATTAGCTGCCTGGTGGATGCAAGCGTTTATAATGTCTCCGCTCCTTCCTTGTGGACGTCCTGTCGTCTTTAAACATAAATTATATCATTGTATAAAAAATCTTTGTGGTTCAAAATATGAACGTTAACGTAGACTCGTATTTGAAAATAACATTTGAGTACGAACATTTGAGTTTTCAAGGCGAGAGTGAATAGGCACTTACAGGGCAGATATGTACCATCCTAGACTGCATCCCACTTAACATCAGGTGCGAATTGTGGTCAAATACCTGCCTTGTTATGCATAAAAAAAAAAGAATTTATACTCAAAAATACAGCTAAGATTATGATTAGTCTCAAAATTTGGAGTTGAATCAATCACATTGTGTAGGTTCTTTCTTCTTTGCATGGTCTCCAAAACACAGAACGTCTCATGTGGTTGAAGATTCTGACGAACGCAAACGTAAATTTCCAAATCACTTCGTTAAATTAGTTCCATAGCGGTTAACACCAAAGTTGAGCCTTTTTAAATAGCAGTAAAACTTATGTTAAGTATATTTGTGGCAAAACTTTAGACAAAGCAAGGGTCAAAGTTAGTTTAACTAGCTAAGGACGTGGTCGCCCCTGTCATTCAGACAGTAGCGGTGGGCGTTGAACCCGCGGATTTAGATAAGCCATGTACTGACACCAAAAAAAGCTTATTTTAATTTAATTTCTACGAACACTGATTTCCAACAAATTACTCTATGATTAGTAAGATAATATGCAGTAAAGACAGTAACCTGAAGTTTTCGTAAAAGATAAACTAAATGAATATAACCGAAATGCTTAAATGAGACGTACTCTCAATAAAATGGAAGCTGAAAGCATTTCGGTTATATTCTTCTCGTCTTCTTCCTTTCCCTAGCCCTTTTTACAATTATTTGGGGTCGGTTTTCCTTGTTCTGAGGCGCTTAAATGGCGCTGAGGTTTATTCAAACGTACAATTATGAAAAACTAGCAGCCGCTTGCGACTTCTTACGCGTGGACCCTGCTTTACCCCCTTTGAGGTGGAGTTTTGCAAAATCCCGTCTTAGTGAGCACCTACGTTCTAAAAGGAACCCCCATGCAAAATTTGAGACTCCTAGTAGTTTCTGAGATTTTGTGATGAGTGAGTGAGTCAGTCAGTCAATTAGTCAGTGACCTTTCGCTTTTATAGATATAGATGTTATCTATTGTAGGTACATTTTATTACTTAGCAATTATGTCACATAACAACTATCCCTTCTCTAGATTTTACTCTAAACAACTTTACCGATAGTTGATTTTCTTTTTTCCTATCCGTACGGGTATTTTCACGCTTGTTATAGCGGATTTGCCAGTACTACCCGAATGCCTACAATAGGTGGGCCTGCCAATGGACTGCCGTGGGTGAGACGATTGGACGTGCCTCGTAGGGCTTTGTTAAACGTGAACAACTAATATTTTGATTCAGTATCAAGCAGAAAAGTGTTTTTTTCTGCTTGATAAAAATAAAGGAAGCTCTCACTTATCTTTAACTAGCTTTCCGCCCGCGGCTTTTGACTGTCACAGAAAAACTTTATCGCGCGCGTCCCTGTTTCATAAACCGGGATAAAAACTATCCTATGTCCTTTCCCGGGATTCAAACTATCTCTATGCTAAATTTAATTAAAATCGGTTCAGTAGTTTAGGCGTGAAAGCAAGACAGACAATTACTTTCGCATTTATAATATTAGTATAGATAAATATAACAATATTGTATGTATATCAGTTACACAGACAAAACCTGACAATAGTCATATACTAAACTTACAAATATGCAGCACCTAAGTACGTGACATCCAGCTTTCTATTGGTAAAAGTCACAGTATTTGTAGTACCAGTAATGTCTGGAAACATAATATCATAATAAATAACTTAACCTCTTTAAAATCTGAGCTTAATTTAGTATATTATTTAAGAGCACCGTTAGTAGGTAATCCGCTAAGGGTTACCCATCTTTTACTCATTTTATTATACTGTTTGGTGTAAACGCCTGATACTAGATATGTACAAAGGAAGGGATACAACAGCTTGTAAATTATAGATATTTATTACATTATGTTTATCGAAAGTTTTCCAGTACTAATTGGAAATATACTCACTCAGCAGCTGAATAGGCACGTAGTGGCTTCGAACCTATGACCCTCATTATTATTTGATATATTGATATCATAGTTTGTATGAGCACGTATGATTTTAAATGTAGGTATTTACCTCTTTGTGCCAAAGAGTCAATTAGCAAGTAAGACTGTTTGCATACATAGTATTAACCTAGAAATAAGTTACATAGCAACATATATTTAGCATACATAGCTTTTACCAAGAAATAAGTTACACATCAACACTTATTTATAAGAAAATGAAGTATCGACGCGAGTGAAGCCGCGGCAAATGGTAGTAGCACAATAAAATTGATTGAGTGTACCAGGAATGCATAAAATTGCACATGTGGCCACATTAGCCGCTCGATTAGCTTCTGTAGAACTTAGATTGGGGCTGGGACATCCTACGTATCGATACTTCAATTTTCTAATTCGGGCATTAGCTTTTCACTGCGATTTTGCTTGATACTAAGTTTAGATGCTGTATGTATAGAGTGGTGGTAGTCATTAATTAAAGTAAATTATAATAAACTGGGCTAGAATGCAATTTCTTTTCGGTCTCTCACCATGTATGTCACAGATAAATATAAAAGAAGTTCTTTAAAAAGACCTCAGGGTATGCATTATGAATTGCCATTAGCAATAAAAAAACTTACATTCGGCTCTCGATGTTTTTGTTATTGGTATGAGTAAAAATATTTACCACACTTAACAAAAGCTTATCTATCGACACTGCCCCATCACTATAATTACGAAATCAGCTGCCTTGGAGGTCACGTGATAGGCAGGCCAATAAAGCTGTAATATGACTGGATTGACAGACAATCGAGGCCGATTTACTACCAGCGTTGGATTCCTCAAGACCGGTGGGTCGTGGTGACAGTCGTAGAGTGTGAACTGGCATGGGAAAGGGCGTTGAAAGATGTGGTTTTGTAAGTTACTTAAAACTTGTATAAGTAGACAAATTACTTCCATAAAGTTCATATTCCTTTGAATATTTAGTTTAGAAAATGAGTATAGTAGTCCGATCAACGAGGAGATTCGTTGTATGTAGACTTCCTTTATTGGATACTTGATAGGTCGTACACATTCTACCACTGAATGTGCCGTTGGTACACTTTTATGGACATTCATGTGTTTCAACAGTTAAGAGAACAAAGCCTGCTTATTTGACGAAGGGCAGGTTAAATTGTGCTGTCATCGTGCGACAACATGACGAAAAATATAATCGCATGTCCTAGTCGTCATTCGTCGACGATATTTACTACATTATTATGTATCTCTCATATCACCTCAATGTAACATCACATTATCAAATAACAACCTCAATCGGAGTTCTTAATACAGAAATAACAACACAACCGTCGGTCAAATTAAAACACATTCAAAAATTCAGACCAGTTTTCTCACTGGCTTATGTGCATTTAATATCTAAGGAATTTTAACACAAACGGACACCAGCGCTAAGCTTAAAATAATGGCGTAGTTTTGGAACGAACCTAATCATTAATCACTGCTGCTTATAGAGCACAATGGTGGCCAAATTATATGTTATTTATTGACCCAAGTGGAGGGTTCCAGCGGGTTTGTAAGTTTATCCTACTAATATTATTTAGAAGTTAGTGAGGATGGATGTTTGTTACTCTTTCACGCGTAAACCACTGAACCGATTTAGATGAAAGGTAAGTAAATAATGTTTTGAGATCCAAGGAAGAACATAGGATAGTGTTTATCTCAGTTTTTGGAACTTTCTATTTGAAAGAAAGAAAGAAAGACACATTTATTACGATGAAAATCACTTAGTTAAGTTCAGAGGACGTATACGGAAAAAAAGACAAAAAAAGTACAATATTTCTGATGGAAATTCACGAGAACAGGCGCAGAATTTATGAAACAACGTTAAACTTTAATAGTTGCGATATCATACCATTTGAGTTGGACTTATTTTCCTGACGCAAAAGACTTCGAAACGCTTGGTTGAGACATTAAATTCACAACTTACGTATGAACTCTATAAACTTGACTTACTTGACTTATGGTCCTATGTCTCCTAGATGGGGCAGAGGGCGTCCACAACAGTCCTCCATCTCGTTCGGACTTGAGCTTCTCGCTTGATCTCGCTCCAGGTCTTGCCGATCTTCTTCGCCTCGTCCGCTACAGTGCGCCGCCAAGTTTGCCTGGGTCCACCACGTTTGCGCAACTCTATAAACGCAGAATGTTATATAAAATTCTGGAAACATCCAGATGTTCTGGAAATTCCAGAATGAAGCTCTCAAACCGAGTATAGTTAGGGGCACAATTTGCTCCCTGATCACGTTTATTCTTTCTAGAAGCTCACATTATACATATATTTCATATATTTCCAACAACCACAAAAAGCTGCCATAAAAGCGTATTCTCTGTCTTTTGACTACTAATAGAGCCTGTTAAACAAATTGAATAGTTTCGGTATGGAAACTCATTACGCGTAATTGCATGAATTATCATGGAACTGGAAATTTGCTACGTTAAGTACTACTTAAAAAGTCGTAAATATATCCTCTAAGTTTAAAGGTGTGGGTAAAGTATGCATTTTTAATGTACAGACGACAGAATGTGAAGCTATTTTTGCGGTATTTTATCCAATTGTAATAGGTGTTATTTTGTAATAAAAATGTTTAGTCTGATGTGCTGTTGACTGTTCTATATTTAGCAATACTTCAACAAGTTGCTAATCCATATATTTTGAATTTGTGTAATCTTAATTTCCTGACAAGCAGACTAACTTTACAGATTGTTCTAACTAAACTGAATAATACTGTTAAGATTCGTTCAGTAGTGATTGTGTGAAAGAGTAACAAACATCCATCCATCCTCAAAAACTTAATTTTTGTCCAGTACATGTACTTTCATAAATCCAGCTTTACTGAAAAATATGTTTGGTTACTGCTTACACAAAAAAGTTTTGTTCCTCATAACCAAAGTCTACTACTTTAGTCTTAGTAGTAACCTTCCGTTCGCAAGTCACTTTTTTGTGTAAGCAGTAACAAAACCATTTTCTTCAGTGTTGGATACCAAAACGCTACCAGCTTATAGCTTGCATTATACCCACGATAGAGTCCAGATTGTACTGACAAATTATTCATCATTTTCGGTTATTTCCCAACTCTATGAGTAATAACACCACTTTTTGTTCGCAGGTACGTTCGGGTCCCTTTTACTGGCGTTCTGGACTTGGCCAGATTAATATGTGAGTGTTGTTATGTAAGAAAGTTTTGTGTGTATTAGGATTGATATTTGAGCATTGTATGATGAAAACAAACTCTACGAATCAACAGCTATCCTTTTATTAGATTTTTTTTCTATATTAAGATCAACCAATATGTTTCCGTAGGCTGTTTATAATAGAGCAGAGTAGATGTATAATTATATAGATTACGTAACATAAAGTGGTGGTAATATTTGTGTGAGACATAGAAAGGCCAGTGGCCTAATTCACGTATTTTGAAACAGTCAAAATGTCGTTGACGTTTAGAAGTCGTCCTATTGAAAAACAGTCCTAAATTCTTTATCACTTGTCATTTCGATAGAACGATTACTCATTAGGATCGCAACTCAGAGATTTGTCACTCGACGTTTAATCACTGGCACCAAACTTCAAAATATGTAATAGGTGAATACCGCGGAGGCACGATCGAATACGGATAAAAACGAAAAAATCGCTTGCATGTCGTTGAAGTTTTGATACGTGAATGAGGCCACAGGACAATACCGGACATGCATCAAATTACCAATATAGCCATGTGAATATACCTCAAGACCAAAGCCTAATCTTCACTCATTCCCTTCTCTATCGCTCTGCGTGAAGATGATTTGTGTTCATCTGTATTATTATTAGGAAGGTCTGAGTGCCAGTGTCAAATCATGTCTACCTGACGATAATAATAGCAATTATTTTGGGTACAGTTTTGTTCACGGCACACTCGATTGTAGTCAGGTAGGGACAGCAGTTCTCAACCTTTTGTGATTTAAGATGTAAAGTTAAAATTTTATACTAAAATAAAAACTAATTGTAAAAGTGTGGTGTGCATTAAAGAGTCTATCTATTTATTACATTAAGCTTCGTATAAGTTATTGCAAATTATTTTTCAAGTAGTGTAAGGTTTAAGTAGGTAGGGTAAATATCACAGCTCAGATTAATCTAAATAAAACTCATCCATCCGCATGATTCTGAATAACTACATAACATTTATCTTAAGTAACGTAAGCCAATCGCAAAAAAGCTAAGATATCTTAATGTCTTGTTGTTTGTCGCTCACAATAAATCAAACATGCAGTGTTTTTGCGGAGATTATAAATCGTGCTCATTTATAACATTCTTATTAATAAATTACTTATTAAGTAGTGTTAAAGACTTATTTTTGATCGGCGTGAATGTGTCAGATAGTGGATAAAATATTGACGTTCGAGTTATTTTATAAACGGACGGGGAATATCTAGTATATTTCAAAGATGGTTTATCAGTCGCTAATATCCTAGAGCTAGACATAAAATTAGACGACTTGAATAATTTGCAACTGTCTTTTATTCCTTATCAGCCATCATTGCCCGAAACATCTCGGATAATTTATGTGCCTACATATAAATGGGTCCATTGTGGGCCATTAAGCGAATATATTAAAGTTTTATTGTACCTAACAGAAGCATTTGACACTAGTACATTATGATATCAGAAACGTGGTATAATGATTAAATATTCAATTTATAACGTTTGAAATACCTAACCTTATTAAATTGATATGACCAGGTAGCTTTTAATTCAGTGGTAAATAATAAAAGCTATAAAAGTGTCGTCGGGTTTTTGCTAGTAAAATATTAGCGGTCTTTTTATTGGTGACCATTACAGCGGTGAGTGCGTTTTAAAATAACCTCCTACGGATAAATCGTAAAGATGGTAGCGATTGTGGGATAATCTTGTATCCCGTTGGACGGTAAATAATCGCTAGGATTCTGCACTCTGATATTCTACGGCCAGACTTCTACTTCTGTTATGAGTGTAATTTTCTACTATTTTGAATGTTTTGGCACCGTTTCTAATTATTGATTCGTTCGTTCGTTTTAGCCAATTGACGTCCACAGATGGACAAAGGCCTTCCTCAAGGATTTCCATTGCATTTTCCTCGGAAAATGACAGCATTAAGGCTATCTAATAATTAAACTTTTACTTGTTCTTTATTTAAAACCTTTGTTTATCTCCTGTCATCCGCGTTGCACTGGAGGAAAGTCGATCCTTAACTTGGAACTCTTCCTATGTTCTACTGATTAATTTCGTTGCGGGTCCAATGACAGTTTAACTTTTCCCGGGACAAACTTGAGCTTCATTGGTGGGGTTTTTATTTTCGGTCAAGCCGTAGATCCTGGCTACACAGGAGTTGCAGCGGCACGGTGGAACGAGAGGTGGTAATAGTCCTGTTATTTCATTTTAAATTTTTTCAAATGAACCTCTCAAACCCGTCTACCCAGCGTTTACAATGCGAATAGAATTTTTAAACTTTGAGAACCTATACCATTGACAGGTAAATTGTATGACGACACCAAGGCGCCGTCTGCCATTTTTTCACAGTATCATTGGACAAACTATTGTAAGGTGGACGATACACCTGAATAGGATCAGGGGTAAAAGATACTTGGCCAATTATGCGACGTCCCATCGTCCTTTGTGAGCAAACACATAATTTTGATTAAACTGCACAACGAATAAAACCTTTTTCAAAGCGCGACATATTTTGAGTCGTAACTATAATATGGGTACGTTCACTATTTACAATATAACTAGCGGCCGCTCGCGACTTCGTACGCGTGTATCCCGTTTTATAGGAGTTGAATTTTGCAAAATTCTGTCTTAATGAGCTCCTACGTTCTAAAAGGAACCCCCATGCAAAATTTGAGAGTCCTAGCACTTGTAGTTTCTGAGATTTCGTGATGAGTGAGTCAGTCAAACAGTGACCTTTCGCTTTTACAGATATAGATAAAAATAATCTATTTACTTTTCTGCCTGTCCTATTATTCTGACACAAAAAATGTGGTATGAAAACATGCCAAACCTCATGCCAAACAAACTTATGGAGTAACTTTCCCATAGTATTAGTATAGATCTTTCATAAGTAAACCATTCTCTTACAATTCCAATCCAAACTTTGGGTGGTATACGACCAGAATAAAGTCGCAAGGACCAGCAAGCGACAATGTTGTCCAATTTACACACGGCAATAAAGCGACCCCTATTGTAGAAAACCAACATCTTAAATTATGCGAACAACCACTTGGTCGCTGAAACGACTTACTTTGTAATAGGTTTATTAGTGTTAATGATGGTAGAGCCTTAAGGCACTGTATATTAACCATTGTGAAGCCATAAAGTGTTTATACATCGATTGTTGTAATGTAGCAAAAATTACAGGCAAATATTTATAATGTTTATTTAGACAGCGTAATGACTAGGGATGTGTTGACTATATTTTAAAAGTTCCAACGTTTTTGGAATCCAATTCAATCTATACTTAATTTTATAAATGCGAAAGTAACTCTGTCTGTCTTGCTTTCACGCATAGAGTTAGTTTGAGTCCCGGGAAAGGACATAGGATAGTTTTTATCTCGGTTTTTGAAACAGGGACGTGCGCGATAATGTTTTTCTGTGACAGACAAATATCCACGCGGGCGAAGCCACGGGCGGAAAGCTTAGTATTTAATATGGGCTACGCTTTTATAGAAGTCAAAGTATTTTGGTAAGAAATTAACTGTGTTTGTAAACTAATGGGGACGAACTTTGGTATGCCGAGATTTATTAAGGCGACAACAGCCTAAGCCAAGAAGTAGTTCGATCCTGTCGCCCTCTGAACTACTAGTATTGTTGTAAACCTAATACTGCATAATATTTAACCTATCTGTTCAAGTTAACGGGAATGTTTATTAACCTGGGAATTACATTACTAAGGCTGAGTTGTACCATCTTACTTAAACTTTGACAAACGTCAAAAATCTGTCAAACTATGGAATTTGTTGTAGGTTTTTTGAATGGACAAAAACACCGGTTATCGTTATAGTTACGGTCAAAGTTAGGTGATGCAACCCAGCCTAAAAATCTTAAAAAATCAATTTATTCGTATAACAGGCTGAATCTTACATCAATACCTCAAATTCCATTTCTAAATATCCATGAAAGATTTCAAAAACATCTGATATTCCCACATAACCGTCGCAACTCCAAAAAACTCGCCACAAATTGGTATCGCGTCACGAATGAATACCACGAAACAATCTGTGCGCACGCACACCCAGCCTTATTCTCTATTAGGACGCGTTTCCATTGTAGAGCGGAGAATAGTGTGGTGGTGTTGGAGCGCAGTGGAGCGGGCGAGCGGATAGCGGGATTGACTTTGATGCATCGTAATGTAATTTTTACAGTTGAAAATCGATTTGGTAAAACCACAATATTGCGTTGTGTTCGTGACGTTTTTGAAGGATAACGATTGTTTTTGCCATTGGGCCTCTAGGGCCCTTAATCAAAGATGACTCTATCAACAAAACTCGATGTGACACTAAAATGCCCGTTTTCACCATCAATCCCTAAATTTAGTGACCCATATGGTAACACTTAATAGGAATTTTGTTTTCAAAGGGTCACTTAAAAATTAAGTATTGATGGTGAAAACGGGCATAAGACTGACTGACTGACGTAGTACAAGTACAACAACCAAAAGAAAGGATTGTGTTTAATAAATTAATTCACCCGCCTGAAAAATCAAATTCAAATTCAAATATTTATTTGCAGGAAATCAGGAAGTAAAGTGGACACTAAATACATATTTCAAAGGCATGTTGCATATTCATATTTAACCTATTTGGTCTATTTATTGCATCCTCACGCAGCAATGCTCACCAATGGAGACGCACCCTTAAAAAACTCCACCGCTCTATAAAAGTAATTAACTCGGACTGAAGATAATTGATGAAGCCTCGAGATTACTACCTTGGTCTCTGACCACACGGCCCATTCAAGAACTAACTCTATCCCGTAAAACTTAAAGTCAAAACTCGATCGCTGGGGCGGGCATAGACGTAATAAACGTAGAGATGGGCGTAGGGACCAACGAATTGTAGTTTTTTTAGTAGTTACAGCGAAGCTTCCTCGGTGTTATTATAAAATCGTCAAGTCGGGGTCTGTTTTGGTCGTAGGGTTGGGGAATGTTGATATTAAATCATTTTATGAAATACACAACGCATTTATCTATACGAATCTCTAGGAATTTGTACTGTTTTCAGGCTTTTAGATCAATCTTGCTGATATTTAGTTGGTAAATGTAAAAATGTATGTCGCAATCTATGTAATGCGATTGAAAAGGGAAGAAAACTCCACCAATTAATGTCATATTTTAATGAGATGCTGAATTTAGTTTTCAGGAAGTTAAAAGAAGATTGATCTAAAATTAAAATTATGCTAGCCAATTATTTAGCACGGGTAACGTAAACTTTTTTTTTACACTTCATGTAGGTATCTATTATTTTTCTGATTTTATTGTATCTATATCCAAAGGCTGGCTGACTTTCAGTTTGATAACTCACAGGTGTCGACTACCTAATAGTGAAAGTTTTGTAGTAAAACAAGTTAGCATTTCTATCTTAGGGCTAGTGGAATCTTGATTCCTTTAGTAAAATATAGGTATTTTTTGTGTCAGCCCTAACGTGTGTGACGGATGGCATTTTGATGTGTGTGTGCGGCCTAATTCGGCCTCCGCTCCGGGGCCTGCCCTAATGGCCCTGTTCTATGTATTAAGGGCTCGAGGTTTCCTGTTGACTGCCTTCGGTTTAGGGTGCTTTGTGTAGAGTCTTGTGCTACGAGTACGTAAGCTCTTATAAATGACTCATAATTTTGTGAGTTACGCCAAATGAGTCGTGCTCAAAACAGCAATTATTGTTACTTATCAGAAATATTTATGATTACATATCAGCTCAGTGTTTATCTGTCATTGGATCTAACGTAGTCAATAATGTACTGTGTACCTAATCATCATTCATGATCATCATTTCAGCCATAGAACGTCCACTGCCAAACATAGGCCTTCCCCAATGATTTCCACAATGGCCAGTTAGTGGACGTAATAAGAATACATAAATATTCATCTACGTGATTTTTTAATTATTTTTCAAGCTGTTCACAATTACCTATGTATATTGTCTGTCCGTTCTTGTCAATCTCCAAAACACTGGACCAATTTTGATAGGACTTAACTATTTAGACACAGGCTAGTGGTAGCTTAGCTTTTAGAGGAATTTTAGTTAACAACTCCAAGAATGCGGTAATATCTTTAAAACAAGCCAAAATGTATGGGCGGAGCCGCGGGCAATACATACATGCCCACCACTCGTTCCCACCATCGTGGTCGCAGGATCTAAGCGCGTCAAAGAAGCGACAACCGCTGTAGCATAATAAAAAATAAAAGTCCACGCAATCTATATTAAAATATGCGCCTAGACGACACCATCCGTTACAAACTACTCTCACCATTAAGAAATTATAATAATTTCCTCGCATTTTCATGAACAGAAAATCCCCCGTTTCATCGTATTATGATATGGTCATTAATGTATTAATATATGAATTAAACATAGAGCTATTACCTAAGCAGCACAATTACATTTAAACTTGTTGAAGAGCGAAGCATATTTTAATGCGGGCGGCGCCGCGGGCGTGCGCTATATTAGCTAGGAATTAACATAATAATAATTGTGGCCAATAGGCGTTTTTTAGCATAAGCTCGCATTAGTTGGAGTTAGATAACTTTTTGCTATTTTTGAACTATCTACCACAGTTTTACTCTATAACTTGTTGTTGCTGTGACTGCTATTATGAAATTATAAGAAAATTTAAATTATATCTTTAGGATATCGCATCGTGTAATAAAACGTGTATGGCTTTTTTAATGAAAGAGTTATTATAATCTGTTGAATAATCATTTTAAAAGACACCCATAGAATATTCATAGCAATAACTTACTCAATGCTGAGAACATTATCTTAGCTTATTGCAAAGCTTCAAGTGCTTTCTAATGACTTAAGAATCTATTACCAAGTTTGGTGAAAATCTCGAGCACTGTTATCAAGCAAGTGACGAATTTGTCATGTGCGTAAGACATCTAGTGAATGCTGATAAATGGCAATTTACTAGATTAAAAAACATAATATAAGGATGAAGTTCGGGTGAAGCTCGCTTCCTTCTTCAACCTGGTCATCACTTTCCATCAGGATAGACCAGGCATACATTATCCCCGGACATTGGAATGGACAATTTTGTTGGCCATACTTGTTTGTCCTCCGAATTACTTAATCATACCGAGTGTTCAAATCTGCATAGCTAACCAGAGTGGTGCAACTTATGTGATTTTTTTTATCTATGTATGTTCCTTCTGAGAACCGAATCCTGGACCTCAACAGAGTCAATTTCTCCGCCACTACACCACGGTCACGGAGTTTTGACAGCACTTTACTTGGATGGAATCTAATCCAAAAAGCAATATTCATGGTCCCACAATTTCGCGCGTACCTATCCCACTTTTTACCTTTCGACACGGATCCGTCACGGGCTATAGAAGTCTTTTGTGCATGCGCAAGAGTGATTTTTTACCGAAACACAATAGACGAATGTGCGCGCTACGTAAGATTGTCAATTTAGATCAACGGCATCATATTTTTTTGGTATTAATAACAATATTTTGTGGCATAAAATCTAAAAATATCAATTTTTCTAACTTATTACTACTAAAGGTGCCACAGTGTTTAGTAGAGATGCCGTCGACTCTATAATTTTGAAGCTGGTTTCTGATGCAAGTGATATCGAAACTTTCGGATAGGTATTTTTTTTTACATACTTCACAACTAACTATACATAAATTGGTAAAGGCAATATGAGTTTTTTGTTGTGGAAATGCAAACAGAAACTTTTTGAAAGTCAAGTCATGGTATGTAGAAACATAAAAATCCAGCCCCTAAGGACTTCTAAGCTTTTATTGCTCAGCAAAAACTGAAATAATAGTAAGGGATGTGTTAATATGAGGTATACAGGGTAGCTCTGTATTGGACCGATTATACATCGATTCCATTTCGACCTTATTCATTTTCTCTTAAGGTTTTTAATGATTATTCTTGGTTCGGTTCGCTTTATGCATTTATGACGGCTGACCGAAAAACCGACATAACCCATTATCAGCCTGTTTTTTATTTAGATTTCTGTGTAATAGTGGTAGCCAGGTAGATGTATCATTGTCTTTGGACGCACAGATTATTAGTGATTGAATAAAAAATAAATATTAACACTGTCTAGACTGTTTTATCAGAAATTAGATCGTTATTACCTGTCAGTGGTCTATAATTTGGTTTCAATTTTTTATTTAGTGATTTTCCAGAAATTGATGGCACGTTAGTTCTTCTTTGTCCCCACGAAGCATGTTTTTTCTATATTTTAACATTCATTTATGTAATAAAAACATCTCATCTTATATCGAGCGTAAATACACGAAGTTTCGTCTTTTTGTATGCCTATAGGAGTAGATCCTACAACTTTTGAATTGAAGAGTCTACACAAGTTCACGTACTCGTTTGTCTCAATTAGGTACTCGTAATATAAATATTTTTACATTGTTTATGTATAGATGAGGAATTATAAAAGGTCCTAACTCTGTTTTGACGAATCAAAATTATTTATGCGTCTCACATAGCCTTACGTTTTGCGTGAGTAAAGTTGCTGCCTTCCGACGAGTTACGCAAGTTCCAAATTATAACGTTGCAAGCGCTAATTTATCTTTTTTACTTGTCTTTTATTCGAAATTGATTGAAGACTAGCTGAAGTGAATATTAAGGCCAAATGCAAAAATAATAGCCGTTTTATAACAAGCTCTTATAAGCCTTGGAAATAATTAAGCTTTAAAAATGTTAGCTAAAGTAACCTTTATGTAAAAACAGTGTGTACTTGTAGATTTAAAAGAAAGAAGAAAAATATATTTTATTTAAAATAAATTAAGGAGTAATGAAGGTATTAAGTACTCCGATTATTAAATGCTCGTCTTTCAAAATAATGTATGCTCTCAGTGAGTACTGAACCCATGACTGATGGTCATTGTACGAGTAGTCCGATACCCGAACCACTAGGCCATTAGTTTTATTCGGTTGTGTACATCAATGTGGTATCGTAATGTATATGGTTTCTAAGTTTACGTAAACAACATGTTTCTTTCAAGTATTTATTTACAAAACTCGTTCCTTCACTGCACTCGCTAAAGAGCCTTACTATCAGTTTATTTTGCTTTACATCATTGGCCAATAGTCAAACAGGTTAATTGACTTTCACATGTCGAGAGAAAATTCTTAAGAAAACCCTTTAAAGGAGCTAAAGCAGCCGCTTGACACGTAAAGTGACAGCCACAGAGCAAGAAAAACCGCGGGTTTTCTTAGAGCTTTAGGCTCAGACCACACTATAGGATCTAGTCATACTCGTAGTTCACAGACATCAAATCAAGCAATCTTAAGCAGCTGTAACAAGTGCTAACTCAAATGAAATCAAATCAAAAGTATTTTATTCAATTTATACCACTGGTGGCACTTATTAACGTCAAATACAGTAAAAAAAGGTGGGGCACTTTACATGTCTCCTTATTTTTTGGGCCCTTCCAGTTTACTGTTTATTCAGAGTTCGTTAGTTCAGAAAAGAGCAAACTTTTTCTCTGACTTTAGGATAGCAGTTAACAGTGCACGATAAGGGAATTGCAATAGCTCTTATTTCCCTGGGTTAAGGGTAAGTTTCACTCAAGTTACGTCTGATATAAGAGTCCTTTCTCTCTTCTCATCTCTTTTGCACTCTGAATTAGATTATCTTATTACCAGCGGCCGCCCGCGACTTCGTACGCGTGGATCCCGTTTTACCCCCTTATGCCGATGGCGTATGTAGTTGTATGAGCGACTTCACAACATGACACAGTATTCTGTATACAGTAATACATACATCGACGAAAAAAAACGTACACGATAAAACGGAACAGTAAAACGGAGACATGTGTGAACCGGCCGTTAGGGGTTGAATTTTGCAAAATCCCGTCTTAGTGAGAACCTTCGTTCTAAAAGGAACCCCCATCCAAAAATTTGAGACTCCTACCACTTGTAGTTTCTGAGATTTCGTGATGAGTGAGTGAGTCAGTGACCTTTTGCTTTTATAGATATACAAATGTATAGATAAAAAATATTTTTAAAAACGTATCTCATTTCTCAACGTACTGAAGTGTGGTTTTACCTTAAGTCAATAGATTATAAATGATTGTCAATATTATCTGTTTTTGCACTAAATGGCTCAGTTTTTGCAGCGAGGATATGAATTGAAGGGTGACTGAAAATTACGTTGTTTAAGAGCCATTTTACATTTTCGTGCGAATTTCTAAGATTTTGGAAGCATGAATTACTATCTTAAGCAACACCCAGAGATTATTTAATAACTGCGAAAGATAGGTCAATCCTTGTTGTTGACCATTAATGAAACGGATTTACTAAAACTCTTTTGCTTAATTCACAGTGCCCCATCTCCCACAACCATTTTACGAAAAAATTGCCGCAGACTCATTTTCAAAGTCCTGTATCTATTATTTATGCTCATATAATAAGCTTAAAAATATATAGTAATCATCGGACATATATTCTTGTAGTCCATTAATGAAATAGATTCTTGAATTTCATTACCATTATTGAGTAAAATCTAAAAATAATTTGGCAAATTTGAAGATTAACGTCACATTTTGATCGTGGTTTTTGGTTTAAAAACACAGTATAAACTGCAATAAAAGTATCCCAAAATAAAGAATATTCATTGTAGAATTAATTTCTACAGTTATTGTTTAAATATTAGTAACCACTTTGTCAAAATATTGATGTGAATATCAGTATAAATTACAATGCGCAAGCCGACATCGATTAGTATGGCGCGAGCGCCCGTCAAGGCAGGACCTGTGTCATTTTTCCCGCCGTGACGTTTACGTGCGTTCGTGTCGTAAAGCGGTGATTTGTACGGCGACCAAATACATTTGATACTATGCCGAGAGGCTGTTTCGAGTCGGCCGGCCGAGCAGAAATTGAAATGATGAATTTTAATTTCTTTGACGGATCTGGGTGTAACTATGTATAATATGTAGGTATCATGTATTTAATTTAATAAATAAATTATAAAAAAGTATATCCATTATGATAGCACCCTTAACACAAGCATATTGGTTGCCTACTTTTGGACTAGATGGCGCTGTGAAATTGTCCAAAGATTTGTTTATTTATTTATCCGCTTTGAGTTTTGTTTCGTGAAGAAGAAAAAGAAGCGTTTTGTTTTGTTGTTAAATCTATACTAATAAAAGAGGAAAGATTTAATTGTTTGTTTGTTTGTTTGGAGGCAATAGGCTCCGAAAAAAATTTCTTTCACGATTTAGAATCCTAATTTTTTTCTATGTAGGCTATAAAATATTTTCAAAAACTTTAGTCCAAAATCTTTGATAAAATTCGACGTTTAATAAATAAATTAGATAACATGTTAATACTTTTTTTTTCAGTACGATTTTAGTAGGTACTTGTTTTCCAGAAATTCTACGATTTAACTAAACTTCTAAAGTGTTTATATTTTATGCATAATTTATTAACTTCTAAAATATACATATATCCTATTGATAGATGACGTGCTTCGTATTTTATTAAAATTATTACCTGACTAGGTTAAAAAGGTGTGGAATGTTATTTTGGAGATAACTTGGTTGATAGAAATATAGAGAGATGCTAAGTAATGCGCTGAGTTCGAAACTCAGTGTCGTATTAGAAATTCACACACACAAAGAAATCAAATTATTTGCTCATTATCCATTGCGGTATCAGTATTCAACGTTCGAATAATCTTTAGTACTATGCAAGCAATATAAACTGTTTACATAATGACGTCGCTACTGTCATCATTGCTTTCACAAGCAATATGTTCCAATTTGTCCCTTGTCACCATTTCCCTTTAGTTTCTGTGATCTGTGCTTGTTTCTAAGTTGATATCAATGAAATATTCCTTAGTACTTTTGATTTTAATTTTTTTTTGACACGTGTTTGAAAAATCAAGGTCAGATTACAATAAAATAACAAGTGAAAACGTAACATTGCATTACAACTCGCAATTTCGCAATATTGATGAGGAGATTCCATTGAAAAGTCTGTATTCATTCCTAGGATTCCCCTAACACCATCAAATTCAAGAGAATTCAAGAGAGTGCAGTTTCCCATCTCATGCTTAGGGACCACGGTTTAAAATAGTGTGGTTGCATAGAGCCTGCAACGGGCAACCGCGTGCGCAGCTGCTCATACTAATTTTCGATACAAAAGCAAGTGTTGGCGCCCTCACGAGTTTTAGCGGAGTTCCATATGGTAGCGGGAGTAGACTTAATGGAAATCTATGCTTTTCCGACGACCAGTTGTATGTGGAATACTCCAGAGTATGCGCACACAATAGCCTGGTGATTTTAGCACCTGAAGGAAAAACAAAAAAACATTGTTTACAAAGAAATCTGCGGCAGGTGTAGTGTTTTAATTTTGTTTTAGAAAGATCTCATAATTTTGTAAGTATTCAAATATTTAAACATAATGATGTGTAGATTTTATATCAAAAAATATAATCATTTAACAAAATTAATTTTCTTAGAATATTTTAATTCTATTAGAACCATTTTCCACTTCATCGCAGAAGAAGTCGCGGGCAAAAAGCTAGTATGAAATATGTAGTATTGCCCGCGGCTTCACCCGCTTGAAATTTAGTTTGTCACAGATCGTCATAAATTATAGCCTATACATTGTTATTCTGGTCGACGCCAGGGATGGATGAGCGTCGCTGTCGCTGGCGACAGGGTCTTCTGGTTCAGGGTTCATGGCGTAGGTCTCAGGCAAAATGAAATCCACTCGTACAAATTAATAAACTCAGTGTAATAACGAAAATAATTACACACAGCACTAGAGTCGTATCGGAACTGAGTGAACCAAAGGTTTTGCGATAGGAACGTCCGACCCGAGTCATAGTTGAACACAGACTGCCTAGTACTGCTGTACTGTACTGTAAAGTTTCATCAAAATCTGTTCAGTAGTTTTTGCGTGAAAGTGTAACAAACATCCAGACATCCACACAAACTTTCGTATTTATAATATTAGTAAGACTAGTAAAAAGTAAGATAGTAAGATGAATTATTTTAGTTATTTGTTTACTTATAATAATATTTATTTATTTATTTCTTAGCTCTGTCTGATAATGGATCTGGAGGAGATGCAATGGCCACCTCCGTAACAAAACAATAGAACCATATGGAGTTTGGGCTTGTGTGATTCGCCTTGACGAATATTTCTTATCCAGGGTCCGATGATGGAGCTGTAAGGGGGCAGATTTATTTTTCACTATGTGACTGTCTTTATTTTGTACTTAATATATATTTTACATATTATACCTATTCGTGTTTCATTATAAATCGAAATATAAAAGACTTAATAAACTCTATTAAAAATTTAAATTAATTAATCAAGTTTGAATACCTCATTCTACCTTAAAATTAATAACTTAAATCAAGTCTTAATACGGTCACGGCTCAAGATTTTTTTGTCCATTTCAGCGTTCTTTTTACTCTTTTGACGTTGCGTTGACAGCTTTTACCTAAATTCGCGCGGAATATTTTTGTGAAATGGCTCTTAACGTTTTTTCTCAATATCCAAATATGGAGCATTTTTGCTATTGTTTTGAACGGAATGATTCTGAGAAGTAGATGTAAGCATAAATATAGTTTAAAGAGAAAATAGCTCCATAAATAATAATTTGACTGTTTTCCTAAATACATACACAATCTTTTGTTTATCGCAATATCAAGAAACCTGGATGTTCTAAAAACCTGCATTAAAATTAAATTATTTTATCACAGGAAAGCTTTACCGGTTTAACTTGGAGACATGGACTTTCTTCTACAGATGATCATGGGTTCACTGTCGAAAGATAACTTAATTTTTCCCAATTTGGTTACAATATTACAGGCTTGATCAACCAAGTTTTCTAATTTGTATGTTAGACATCAGGGCAGATATGTACCATCCTGGACTGCATCCCACTTAACATCAGGTGCGATTGTGGTCGAATACCTGCCTTGTTATGCATTAAAAAAACATCAGTGGTAGTAGTAAGTCTAAGACCAGAGTAGTGATTTATTTTCTATTGTTTCCTTGTAACTCACTATCTATAAGTTCACAAGATATACGTATTAAGATCTTCGTAAAACCAAGAGATCGTAATTAAATCTTCTCTTCCATAATAGGAATATACATATTAAACTTTTACGCACATAGGGTAAGGTTGCCACTATTGGACCACTTAACTTTAAAATGACATAACAGCGGAATTGTGATAGATAGGAGTAACATAATTCAACATTTTTAATAAGCCTTATTTAGAAGAACTTGCATGTGTCATTTGTGATTTTTAGCATTAACCATAAACAGAGAAAATAGAAAAAAACTGTTTTGCCATGGTTGCTTTCTTTGGACCACTGTTTCTTTAATTGGACCAGTGAGTTGCTATCATTGGACTTAGAAAATTTTGTGCAGTGGTCCATTCAACGGTACCATGAGAATTCAAACAAATAAAAGACAATAATATAATAATCAATTTTATTATTCTACAATTAGTCAACGCTTATAAAGCTTTTTTGTAAGTAAGCTTCTGACATCTTTTGGCGTGATTCCGTATAAACAGCTTTCCAACTGCAAAATATGATCGACTAACTTTTTCTCTAAGTCAGGAGTAAGGTCACCTATCGAACGAATTATTTGTTTTGCACCTTTTGCTCTTAAATTTTTGTCGTCCAGCCTCCTTTTTTGCGTCGCTTTTGGTACACCATATATATATCCTACTTGCCTCATTCAGTCCAACTTCTTGTTTACTTAAAGCTTGTAGTGCCAATGTCATGCTTTCTTCGTTCCACGCATAGTATTCCCCTCGTTTTGCCATGCTAAAATAAAAAAAAAAACATTTAAATTTCTATTTTAAAAGTTGCTATGATTGGACCGGTCCAATTAAAGAGAAACTTACTGGTCCATTGATGGCAATTCATAGTACAAAGACAAAAAGGTTAATACATAAAAATCTGTGAAATATTGCAAAAAACAGTTACAAATCTACTTGAACAACTAAATAAGGCGTACGATTCACAATAAATAACATTAAAAACATTTAATAAACTGTACTTACCTGGTAAACTGTGTCACGAGAAAATTACATCGGGAGCGCGCGAAACACTGCAGCAAACATCCTTCCCCAACGGAGCTCACGGCGACACTGGTGGGATCGGGGGTTGGTATTAGCTCAAATAGCTAACGTTTCGTGCAAACGGTTGATTTTTAAAGTACTTAGGTTCCGAGAAATCAGAGTGGTCCAAAGAAAGAGCCGGTCCATTGATCGCAACCTTACCCTAATGTCGACAAACGATTATCTCCCCCGTTATAGATCTACGTTTACCAATACAAATAACCTTACATAAAAGGTGAATTTCCAGCTCTCTCAATCGTACTGATAACTGGGTCGCATCGTAAGAAACTGCACATTAGAGTAGTGCCATATTAATTGCGCTAGTATGCGAGCTATGTGACGAAAGAAGCGACTTTCATAGTAAGTAGCATAGTTAGAAACGCTCGTACTAGCTGTGTGAGCTACATTGAAGTAGATGGGTACTAAAAATGGATCAGAATGTGTCTTCATACAAAATTAGATGAAAATAGAAAAGTTTTGTTGTTATTGAACAACTTCTTGTGTTCGTAAGAGATTTGAAAGATTATCCTGTTCAGGGCCAATTTATCTAGTGCCAGCAGTTAACTATAGAAAATCGAAGCTTTAACATTTTTTTTTCTACATAGAAGTAAATTATATTAAACTTACACTGATAAAAACAATATTTTTACGATTAAAAGGGATTAACTCATAGATCAAGTATGCATATTCTAAGAAAAATTTTACTATGACAAGTTATAAAAATCTACTGCTATCTGCTTTTTTAGAGAGAAGATAGCTAGCTAAAAAACCTTAGCTTCCATTTCGCCTGATGGAAAATTATAATATGATTTAATTTTGATTGCAAAGTAGGTATATTTCAAATACGACTCCACAGTGTTAGGGTTTTTCTGCTCCATAATTGGCTCTTCCACAGTTCCTCCTTGACTAGTCAGCAGTGACATTAAGTTTCTCCACAATTAAGTGGCAGCCACTTGGTCTAAGTCTAAGCTTTGAAGTGCCACCGACTTTTTGCGGGTAGAGAAACTGGATTGAACACGTTTGGAAGATTTCCGCGTTGAAGGGAAGAGGGTAATTTGATTTGCGTCGTATTGAATGACGTTGAACATGACGGTATTTATTGAGAGGTGTTTAGCACGGCAACACTTCAATAAATACCGTGGAATCTTATGTGGTTGAAATAAGGTGCTATTTCCAACATAAATATGCTCTAATTTGTAGCACAAAAATAAAGACAAAAATTATTATCATCATTAAAAATACTGATGGATAAGTTTATGTAGAATTAAATTAAACGTTTTCGTGTGTTCATTAAAAGTGTCTTTCATTGAAACATTCATACTCTACCTTCGTTTAAATTTCAAGCATTGGTGTTCTGTAGTAAAAACCATATAGTCAAATATTTATGCCAGTAAACGGAAGGTATTCTTTTATTACAGACGAGAGGCATTTCTCAGATCACATACTTACCTGCTAGAGAGCGAGAAAAAATGACAATTGTTATGGTTGTGCTCTTTAGAGGAATTGCCCTAGTCCTCATAGATGTCTTGTGTACTACGAGATATAACGCCACAGTCAATATAAATAACAGTAGTGTTTGCTCAAAATTATAATGAAAACTACCTGTTGCCTCCAAATCACATTCAGCAATGTACTGTACAGTGTGAGGTTGTATACTAAAATAAGTAAAAAGTTTAGTTGCAGAAAGCATTATTAAGTAAAGGAACTATGGGCCGATTCGACCAGACTTTTATCCGAGAATAACTCCTGGTATAACTGGCACATTGACAGTTTCAGTATGGGAAATATGTCAAAACTGACGATTTATTCTGAGATTAATATTTACTCTTGTTTGCTCGATTTCACCCTAAGGGAGCTTTACCTTATAATAAGAGTAAGTAGTAACGTATTTTGAGTACATTTCACACTATGATAACGATTACTTTTTGTATGAATCTTCTCTGATGTAATTAGGCTAATAAGTAAAAAGAGGTGGAAAAGAGAGCAGGGAAGTAGAAGTAGTAAAGAGAAGTGGGAAAGAGAGGTGTGAAAATATAAATTCTGTGTGTGATATCACAAACATTACAGACTGGTTATACTGCCCTGACCTTTATATCTACTGTGGCCCTACGCCACTGCCACAAGTATAAATCATGCGCAGGCGTCGATCGCTCTATCATAGTTTTTGCGATGCAAACTCGCCTTTACAACGTCATTACAGCTCGTGTGTATTCGGCCGTTTTTGCTAACGTCATTATTTATCTAGTTCGAAAAACTTAATGGACTGCCCTATTTTAGTTGACTGTGCAATTTTTTATAATTTTATTGGTTATTGCTTGTATGCCAAAGTCGGACACAATACTATACTAGCAAGAAATATATAGAAAGAAAGGTCAAAAGGCGAGTAGTCTGTTCGCTGTCTACTTGGTACACTTGATATACCTATCAATCAAAATGTTTTGCTTAATAAAACACTAAGGCTGAGTTGCACCACCTAACTAACCTAACTTTGACTGTAACTATAAAGATAACCTGTGGTTTTTGTATGGAGTTTGACAGATTTTTGACGTTTGTCAAAGTTAAAGTAAGATGGTGCAACCCAGCCTTAGTATTGACTAGGGAAATGTGTGAAGCGATGATTTTTGGCGCACTCTTTTGAAATAATTTTAAAACACTTTTATTTTGTTAGGAGTAGTTTAATAAGTAGGTACTGACGAATCGTCAATTAATCTTGCTCTTATAGAGTCTTTAAATGAGTCATTTAAAGGTACCATCGTTTTTCTGAATAACTATGAACTTGTTTCTGAAAACAGAAAAAAGCTATTAATGCAATGTTTTTTAACTCTACGGTCATCCATAAACGCGATGTAATTGCGAAGTAATTACACTAAAAAAGGTTATTGACAAAAATTACCCGTAAACATTAAAGTTTTATCTTAGAAACAATAGGCGATGTTCAGAAAAAGTCGAAAGCAATAATGACTTGACCAAAATGAACTTTACGCAATTGTGTTAAGAGTTATAAATTTCCAGACGTGACAACTCACTTTCAGGTTGCGAAGGGCATGGGAGATTGAGTGACTATTGTAACAACGCGACTTGTGCAGTTTTAATTAAAGTATGCAAGAAACGAAGAAAAAAGTAAGGGCACAGACACTAGTACCTATATACGAGTATTTTGTTGGAAAATGTCACTTAATACAACTACATAGAATGCAACTGCGTTAAACTTGATGTAACGTAATTTGTTAACTTAAAAGAAACATTTAATTTTGACATCTCTATTATTGACTGAGGTTTGATGCAAATGCGAGCTTAAAATGTAGCAAAAAATTGGCTAATTTAAGCAACGCAAGCTGTAACAGGCTTACGTAGCTTAAGCTCAATAGAGCTAAATTACAGTGGCATGTCAACCTTCCACAAAGTTTTGTCAATCGATTTTAAACCTTACCTACACTACGAAAGGCTTCGGAATCAATAAATATCTAGTCAATTGAGCAGTGTGCTTACCATGAGTTTACGTTAGGTGTGCTCGCTAGCGACTGAGTAAAAAAATGTCATTAAATGTATGACAAATCGTACAGCGCCCCTAGCGGCAACTTTCAAGAACTAAAATCTTCATAAAAATTTACGCACTCGCTAGCGAGCACACTTAACGTAAACTCATGTTAAGCTCACTGGTGGAAAAGCGACTAGATGTCATTGCATTCAAAATATTAGTCAGAATCAGATTTAGACTGCTCCTTGGGAGGAAATTTTGGAGAAAATCTTTTAACTATGTCCTGCAATTAATTAAAATGGGTCGCATAAACTTTCTTGAAACCCAGTTTCTATGCTAACATTGCGAACTATAATCAGTTTACGAACTGTAATTATAGCTCTAAGTAGATAACCGGGGATGGGGCGGCTCGCATTAATTACTTTCGAAAATTGATTGTATGTTTATTAAGCCAATATTGTATGAAAGTTAGCGATCACTTGTTATCTATGGTTGAGTTATGAATCAAATTCAGAAGGTAGATAGTTTACATGTGGTGGAATTTGCGCTATAGAAAAAAGTTTAAGTTTGTATTCAAAATCTAATTTGATAATCTCTGAAGTCGTTATTTTTAACGCCGTTTCCTTATGTCCACGTTGCACATTTACTTCAAAATTTGGATACGGGCGTTAGCCTGAGTTGTTGTGATTCTCAAATGATTGATATCCGCCAAAAAATCTTAATTTTTCATCGCTCATATTGAATGCTGTCCAAACTTCACGTCTGTATGTCCACTATGTCCAGCCCAGATTGTAGGTCAGCCTGCGCCTGTGCCACGCGATGCGAGCCCAATAGCAGATAATTTACCAGTTTTCATTACCCAGCCCATTATAAGCTTATCTAGCAACTATCGATAGCCTAGTTAATAGTTTTTTCCGTATAAACTGGTCACCATAAATCATTTTCTGCAATTAATTTTTAAAATTGCCTGCGTTTATGAACGTATTTGCATATTTTATTGCTGATTGTGTTTGATGGTTTTTAGGTTGCGTTCGTTTTGACTTTCTAATAAGGTAGAATTATTTTGCTTTTCTCATGGATCGATCACAAATATTTTAATTATTTCAAAAAGGACTTTTATTATTTGCGTATGAAGCCAGGGGTCTCTAGGGAACAAATGTTAGAGTGTAAGTTATATCTGAACCCATGGCTATTTACATACATGCATAGTATATTATAAAGGCAGATTATGAATGGTATCATAAATATCTATTTAAGAATCATAACCTTTACCTGTAATGAGCCAATGATCTTAGTACGGATGACAGCAAATCAAGTTATATTTTGTGGCATCTTATGTAGCCGTAGTAGAAAGTGCTCTTGACTGTACAAACTTTTCTTAGATTTTTTTAGTTTAGCTTTAGTTTTAATTGTTGAAAGAGGTGAAATGTTTATGATCTGTTGCCCATAAGGCTGCTATCATGTGTCATTTTGAAAATTAAATACATAATGTATTTCAAATAAAAATTAGACATCTCTTTTAAAATTGGTAAACAAAACCACTTAATTTCGCATAATACCGTACAAATTCATGTCAAGCGTGTTTCCCATGCTTTTGCATTGCTATAATGAAGAATGGACTATTAATAGTCTCTCACACCCGCGGTCCCGGGTTCGCTACCGGCTTAATGAAAGTGTAATATATTATGAACCATCGGAACACTTTGCTTCTAATCTTCGTATAAACGTACAAAGATCACAATCGCTTTGTACCCATTCAAGTATGAGAATCATATTAGAAAACGTAATTACATTTTTAATTTTGCATTCATTTTAATTAGTTTTGTGTTTTTAAATTATACATCAAAATATGTTTAAAGTGAAAGTTTTAAATGTAACGTTTTCTTTAGTAGGAAACAAGATTTAATCGGTAGGACTTTCACAGACGATTTATTAAGTAATTAAGGAATTTATATTTAAGATTATGAATGGATAATTTTTAAATAGTTATACAAGACTATTCCCGCGGTTCCCATTGAGAAAGTCATCGCATGTCTCACGTTTACAAAACGTACTCCAAAATAGGTATTATTTACAATAAAATAAGGTTTTGTGGCTGTCATCACTGATTTGAATCTCACAAGCACTAAAAGTCTACCTTTGTGAAAGTACTAAAACTTACTTCTTACATGTTATTTAGGACTATTAGCAACAATGACAAACCTGACCCGAAAATTGACACTCGAACCTTAAAACGACTTTGCCATCAAATATATTTATCTCCAAACGACAAGATGGCGGCATGCCTACGAACGCAATCTTCAGCCATCAGTTTACAATGTTGTTTAGCTCATTATGCTTTCAGCCATTGGGTTTACGACAGAGATATTTGTCTAGAGTGTCCAGGGGTTCCCAAACTTCTTATTACTGTAAAGCTGAGTATAGATTTGAGCATTTACTTGTAACAAAACAACGAGCCGCTCTATAATGTCTAGTGTATCACTCTGTCGCGAATTAAAGGTCATACATTTTACCTATTATGTGTAACATTTTCAAGAACGATAGGGATATACAACATAGAAATGCTCTCGTCTTTACTCACCTTAAGTTTACCCTTGGGAACTTGTCATCTTTTTGATTATATTTAAAAGAGATATTAACTTTACTTTTTGATTGGCCTCTAACTCAACACTCAATCATTTATTGTATCCATAAATGTTACAGAGGTGGTATGGTAATGAGAATGATGCAAGGATGTACTTTTCTGAGCTGACCTTTTTAAAACGGGGGTCAAGTTTGACAATTGCCACTCTCATCTCTTTCTCTACTTTATTTTCGATCGCTCGTCACCCTTAGGATAGTGCCGTGACGCCCCAGGGTGTCGTGATGCAGTTTGGGAACCCCTGGTCTAGACTATTAGGATGAAATGGGAAGCAATATTACGCAGCGCCTCGGGTGAAGAAAGTAGCTCTTAGTTGGCCACGATCAATGTTTATACAGTTATACTTAACCTCCTTATTTACAAAATCTAAATGGTAAAGCTAAGTTCCTTTGCGCTTCTATTCTTGCAAACGAAATCAGTTTTATTGCACCGTTATTACCGTCTATTTTCGAGTGTGTTAAAATAGTCGAGTGATAAGCTGAAATAGAGCTCCAACTCCATTTGTTTATGAGCTTGAACAGGTATTAATTTCATCGGTATGAAAATTACAAGATGTATCTCATGGTCATAAACTTGTAAATTCAAGCTCTGCTTCTTTTCAGACTATTTTAAAACCACCATAGTGACATTATCGACTCTATGTAATATCGCTTATGGAGTCAAACAAGGGCCCGTTTTCACCATCAATCCCTAATTTTTAGTTGTTAAGTGTTATCATAGAGATCACTTAAAAATTAGGCATTGATGGTGAAAACGAACATAAGGCTCTTGGAAAATTATAAGATTTCCCAGCTTGTTTTTGCCAACACCCTGAAAACTGCTAGGTTTTGTATTTTGTTCCATTACGACTCGATGAATTTCTCCAGTTTCTACTTTGTGCTGCAATAATTCAGGTTGTTCTGTCGTCCTGCCTTTCGTTTTCAATTACACTTAATTGTACAGTTTATCAAATTAAAACTTAGCTCCATTGGCGGGTAGAGCGCAAATGAAACGCCATTGCGATCCGCCTCGGGCGTGGAAAGCGACTTTTCCCGCTCAACTTATGGCTGCGGGTTTGTCATGATTCTATAGAATGCGCAGTGACTTACTGAAGTTGAAGTATATTTAGATTTGTTTCAGTTCTTAAAATACAAGAAGGAGAAAAATAAATCTAGTAGACTATAAAACTCTTTTTCAAGTTTTCCTGTGCCTGAAAATTATTTTTGAGATCCTAATAAAACGTGTCGAACAGCAGTAAAGAATTTGAATTCAAACTTTTTACTTCATATTAGATTTAATGGGGTTGAGGTCGATGCTGAAGACACAGAGTCAAATAAATAAATGTTGAATTTCAGATCATTTATTTTAAAAGAAGTTTACAAATGCATTGTACCTACTATTCGAAATAGAGACATTGTTCATAAGAGTTAGAGTTCATTAGTAGGTATTGAATAATTGAACCTTTATTTTATAAACACTTTGACACAAATCTTCTTCATCTTGCAAGCCGACCTCACTACTTACGTAGTAAATTGATCGGTACTCCAGTTAGATACTAACATAATCTGGTCTACACTTTACGTCTAAAATAAGCCTTTAAACCACCGTGTACTATCGACTCCTGCGCAGTTTAGTGCCCGCTTAGACAATGTGCCCCGAAATTTAGTGCCCCATTGAGCCCTTTTTAATTATTTACCCTGCCCAACGTCCCCTAGATAAATTAGATAGATAGTATTATGGGATTTTTGAAGGGAAGATTGCAGATTACACTTGGTGCGTGTATGCGTCATGCTAGAACAGAGGTCAATTATGAAAAAGCGAGTAAAAACTGCTGTATTAGAGCAGACATTGTTACAGTTATTGTTCTTCTAAATATAGACATGGTTACATATTGTTACAGATTTTTTTTAATTTACAGTGGTAAGTAGAGGTGGTTAAAAATGTCAAGAACATTCAACTTTCTCAAAATTAAGGCAAATGTTACTTGTTTTGTCCAAATTAAATGTCAAAATTTAGACACTTGGATTTCATTCAATGGAATCGCAAACTGAAATTCAACAGAGCTGCATAAGAACATGTATAGGTCTAGTACTAATGAATTTTAAAAGTATCTGGTCTATACGACATATAGTTATTTTAAGGTATATTCCCAAATAGTCCGGCATAGTCCAGGGTGCGCAGGCGCCTGCGCGAACGGCTCAAAGATGCGCGGCATGTGCCGATACTCATCCGGTGTGTTCCCGCATACCTTCATTTTTAGGTATTGAATAAGACTTGATTCTTTATTTTATAAACACATTGACACAAATCTTCTTCATCTTGCAAGCCGACCTCACTACTTACGTAGTAAATTGATCGGTACTCCAGTTAGATACTAACATAATCTGGTCTACACTTTACGTCTAAAATAAGCCTTTAAACCACCGTGTACTATCGACTCCTGCGCAGTTTAGTGCCCGCTTAGACAATGTGCCCCGATATTTAGTGCCCCATTGAGCCCTTTTTAATTATTTCCCCTGCCCAACGTCCCCTAGATAAATTAGATAGATAGTATTATGGGGTTTTTGAAGGGAAGATTGCAGATTAGAGTTGGTGCGTGTATGCGTCATGATAGAACAGAGGTCAATTATGAAAAGGCGAGTAAAACTGCTGTAACAGAGCAGACATTGTTACAGTTATGGTTGTTCAAAGATAGACAGGGTTACACATAGTTACAGATTTTTTTTAAGTTACAGTGGTAAGTAGAGGCGGTTAAAAATGTCAAGAACTTTCAACTTTCTCAAAATTAAGGCAAATTTTACTTGTTTTGTCCAAATGTAAAAATTTAGACACTTTGATTTTTTTAATGGAATCACAAACTTAAATACAGAGCTGCATAAGAGAGAGATGTATAAGTACTAATGAATTTTAAAAGTATCTGGTCTATACGACATATAGTTATTTTAAGGTATATTCCCAAATAGTCCGGCATAGTCCAGGGTGCGCAGGCGCCTGCGCGAACGGCTCAAAGATGCGCGGCATGTGCCGATACTCATCCGGTGTGTTCCCGCATACCTTCATTTTTAGGTATTGAATAAGACTTGATTCTTTATTTTATAAACACATTGACACAAATCTTCTTCATCTTGCAAGCCGACCTCACTACTTACGTAGTAAATTGATCGGTACTCCAGTTAGATACTAACATAATCTGGTCTACACTTTACGTCTAAAATAAGCCTTTAAACCACCGTGTACTATCGACTCCTGCGCAGTTTAGTGCCCGCTTAGACAATGTGCCCCGATATTTAGTGCCCCATTGAGCCCTTTTTAATTATTTCCCCTGCCCAACGTCCCCTAGATAAATTAGATAGATAGTATTATGGGATTTTTGAAGGGAAGATTGCAGATTAGAGTTGGTGCGTGTATGCGTCATGATAGAACAGAGGTCAATTATGAAAAGGCGAGTAAAACTGCTGTAACAGAGCAGACATTGTTACAGTTATGGTTGTTCAAAGATAGACAGGGTTACACATAGTTACAGATTTTTTTTAAGTTACAGTGGTAAGTAGAGGCGGTTAAAAATGTCAAGAACTTTCAACTTTCTCAAAATTAAGGCAAATTTTACTTGTTTTGTCCAAATGTAAAAATTTAGACACTTTGATTTTTTTAATGGAATCACAAACTTAAATACAGAGCTGCATAAGAGAGAGATGTATAAGTACTAATGAATTTTAAAAGTATCTGGTCTATACGACATATAAGTTATTTTAAGGTATATTCCCAAATAGTCCGGCATAGTCCGGGGTGCGCAGGCGCCTGCGCGAACGGCTCAAAGATGCGCGGCATGTGCCGATACTCATCCGGTGTGTTCCCGCATACCTTCATTTTGTTTTGGGAAAGTTTCATTTATAGTATTTTTTCCAAAATTTTAATTTTTTAAGGCCTTCAAGAGAGGCCTGAACTTTGATTTACAATATATCTTTTATTACTTTATTTCATAAAATAATCGTATAGCAATACTTAATACAAAATTACTTTAAGAAACATGTTTTTCTAAAAGTGCAAGATAAATGAGAAATATTACCAATAGGTAAATTAATGTATCTTTTGTGAAAGTCATGAATAATTAAACTGTATCTGCTATGTGAATGATCCATGTGCAATGTGAATGATCTAAATAATGAAGATCGATCATGAACGATGACAATGTAAAATACGAGAGCACAATCACGAAATCGCACTTATTATTAGAAAGTGATAGACTGTTATTGAGATTCGTGTTACTTTTTTTCGTTTCAGTTGTAATTTGCGTTGTTAGATGTCGATTTCATTCTTGAAACGATGTTAACATTGCTCATTAGTAGCAATTGTCATTTATAATTAATTGACATGATTGTTTAACACTTTCCGCGACAGTGAACTGTAGCAGTCATAACAATTAAATTTCTATTGTGTCTGGGTTACTGTCCGGGAAAGTGTTAAGATACTTTGGTCTGGGCAGTTATGCATTATCTTAGTTTGCATCTATAAAAAAATTCCTGTTTTGGTATCCAAGGTTCATAGTAGCTTAGATATTTTCCCAAATGAAATCATGCTGAACGGGAGCAGACCTAAGTACAGTTACGCGCGTCGTTAACGTTAGGGCTGGTTTGTAAAAATTACGATCTGTCTAACAGATGCCCTATCTCCGTGGCACTTTGTGTGCTATCTTCAATCTTGGATTATGTGTGAGGGCGAGTGTACTTTATGGGCCAGCTGGGCCTTTGTATTTTGTGGAGGGAATTATGTTGTCCATTTTAATAATTTTAACTTAAGCAGCCTATTGGTTTACAGGAACGTAACTTATGCTGGATTTATTTTATATTAGATCATTCTTACCATAATCTAGTAAAAACTCCATCAGGTAGCTGATAGATGCAATTTTCCATTACATCTATCTAAATACATAACTCAAAGGTGACTGACATAGTGATTTATCAACGCACAGCCCAAACCACTGGACGGATCGGGCTGAAATTTGGCATGTAGGTAGATGTTATGACGTAGGCATGCGCTAAGAAAGGATTTTACGAAACTCCACCCCTAAGGGGGTAAAACGGGATCCACGCGTACGAAGTCGCGGGCGGCCGCTAGTAGGTAAATTAAAAGTATTAATAAGTAAACTCATCGCTTGAACTTAAAATGCCAACAAAATCTATAACCAAAAACGTCAACAGCTGTGGTCCTTACCACTTTGTTTTCCTCCATTAAACCACTAAGTGCCGAGCTCTAATCCTTTACAAAGACGGCCTATGTGTAGCACTAAATTATGTTATAACAAAGCTAGTCCCAGGATGTTGATTACAAAAGAATTCCTCGGTCTAAGCTCTAAGCTGCGCACGAGTGGCAGCAATGCGCCAGATCCCAGATACGCGTTTACAGTTAGTCTTGTATGTAGTACCTCGGGTTTGGTCCGACACTAGTACAAGTTGGATATAAAACGTACCTCGTATAGGACAAGGAAACGGAGCAGTAGTGAAATAGCTTAATTAGACCGATACTGAAACCTTAATGGGATAGAAAACGAAGAAAGAAAAAGATTATAACTTATTTTTAGTATTAAATATGAGTCAAATTTTTGTTTTGTACACGGTGATATGACGTAGTGATTTATGTAAACACGTGTAATTATAATTGATTGTAATATGAAGTAATAAAGGATACTGAGTCAGTTAATCTCTGGTTGAGTCCATTTATATTTTAACTCTTAAAATATAAATGGACTCAACGCACACCGTTGATTTTTAGTTGGCCGATAGTTGTGCCTGATTTAAAATTGTATGAAGAATCGGCCAAATCGAATCGGCGTAGTGTGCGCACTCCCATGCATGCCCATACTGATCAACTGCCCGACTATACTATCGGCCGACGAAAAATCAACGGTGTGCGCCTACTCTAAGATATTAGCAAAATTGACAGAAGACTGGCAATTTTGGCATTGACTTAGGTACTACTAATGTTATTGTTATGTATTGTAATTCGACGCTTATGTCAGTTTTTTTGTTGCAATCAGACCTAATGGCTAATGATGCGTGTGCGCCCTAAACTGCGCTCAGATTAAGGATTTGACACTTTTAGAAGTCTGTGTCTATGTCAGTGCACTGCGGGACAAAATATTGGTCAAGCTTTTGGTAAATAAAAAAAAAAGTTTGATCAGTTCAAAACTGATCAAACTTTTTTTGATCAGTTTTGATCTGAAACTGATCTTACTTGAAGAGCAGATACATAATAAAAACCTATTTCTTTAATTTAATAAGGAGTAAGTAGTAGAAGAGTAGACTTTTTTAATTTTTTTTCAATGAGTATTTGAACGCAGTGTGATTCAAGAGGAAGGTTTAAATATCACTTCGCTACTTGCTACAAACTTATCTCTGTGTTGTTTTATTTATAAAAAGTTTGCTCTAAATCTGTCAATCTTATCAACCCATATTCATTAACTGAGACGTTTCTCAGTCTTGTGGTTTATGCAGTTTCTAACACACGACAGTGACCCAATTCCGTGGCCGCGAGTGTAGAAACGCAATACTATTCAAAAGTCGGCAGTAACCGAGACTTTGGGGTCCGTATTAATTTATCGCGCGCGTTGTTTCGAGAATTCACACTCGAGTGACTCCAAGATAGTATGGGTTCGGCGTGGCCACGCTTTTATGGAATTTTGGGGGTTTTTTTGCTACGAGCACCCGTGAAATTTGGCCGCTGGTTTATTTTTAAAGTGGTTTGGGGTGGTATTCTGGAGTTGATTTTTGTGTAGTTTTTTTTAGTTTTATTCGGAGGAATAAAGTCTATATGAGCTAGTAACAAAGTAGTAATGGTTGTACTTTATACTAATACAAGTCTTAAGTTGTCGCTGTCCCTTAGTCAAGTCAATTTACCTACTATCCCAGGGAAAAAACGTCATCTGATGGTTATTGAAGACCTACTTAAAAGCGAAGACTTAGGAGTGTTTTTGGGGCTGAACTTTTACACATTTTTCAGATAGAACAGTATTAACTGTTAATGCAAAAAATGACTGATATTCAAAGTTATGCTAATGGTAGTTCACACCTAATGATATTTAGTAAGACAATTTAAATCAAAAATATCCTAGCTATGAAACTAAAGGAGTGGCAAAGCCTGACGTCGTCGAGAATTTAGATGTCAGATGTTGTTTAATGTCTGACATAAAAAAACAGATTGATTGGTTGGCGTTGAGAAATACTTTACCGTGGGAAACGTATCCTGATATATATTTGCTATATTTTATGCTCATTTAAAGTCTAATCGTGTACAGTTCTTAATTTAATAACGTTAATAAAACCAGGTTAGCACTAAATCAAAAGTGGATAGGTACTTAGATTTATAAGGCCTTTGTACCGACAATCTAATTGAAATCTTGAATGTGATTTCGTTCGTTGTATCTAAATGATTTATTCAGTATTATAAGTGAAGTGGTTGGGACTTATGTTATAAATTGAAGGAATGTTGGCAGGTTGAAAGGCTAGTCATTATATTGATACTTATTAGGTATTATGTAACGACGAAAGCATCTCATGCTCTACATTTCTGTTAGAAAATCTTCCAAATTGCTTCTACATATGATGCCACAGCGTAAAGCATGACGAGCCTGTATGTAAAGCCATCTCTAATTCGTTGTTCAAAATATTTCTCAAATCTATACTAATATTATAAAGCTGAATAGTTTGTTTGATTGAACGCGCTAATGTCAGGAACTACTGGTCCGATTTGAAAAAATATTTTTGTATTGTCCATTTATCAAGGATGGTTTTAGGCTATAAAATATCATCCTACAATCCCAATAGGGGCGGTGCAGTAAAGAAAAATGTTTCAAAAACAGGAAATATTATTTAAACTACATATTTTCACGCGTACGAAGTCGCGGGCACAGCTAATATATTGGTTTTGTTTATATCTTCTATCAACAGTTTTACCAATAACGTTTGATCCGAATAGTACCAAGTAATAGTTTAAGCAATTTGTTTATTTATTTAGATTTAGGTATGTATTCTCTGCAGTGTCGTGATAGAATTGGAATTATTATTGGTTATTGCACTAGACCACTTAAAATTATCTTTTAGTATCAACTGGGCGGGTACAGTTGGGTGTAAAGTAAGTAATATAAATTATAAGGTACACAGTGCAGACTTCATTTATTTGCTTTGTTGCTTTTTGTCTCTGTACGTTTTAAATTCTTGGGCTATCTTTAAATTGTATGGAACCTTGTTGCGATTTGTCAAACCTCATCAATATAAGATGTCCTCATCATCAAGCCATTTCGTCACCACTGTAGGAATAAGATCCTCTATAACGTCATCATCATTTCAGGCATAGGACGTCCACTGATGAACATAGGCCTCCCCCATAATAACCGGTTGGTAGCGGCCTGCATCAAGCGCCTTCCTGCTACCTTCTGGACTCTAATGTACCACAGGAAAATTATACTCTATCTTATCTCTTGTCAATGACTCCTATAAACCCATAAAATGTAAACATGTTGCAATCTACAGTATAGATTTATATAGGTGTCTGCTAACTCCTTTTAGCGATATACAAGTTACAAGCATCGCTAAGCCCGGAAATCTTACAGCGAATACTTCAATACAATTGTCAAGTTACGCCTGACTTAGAGCCCAGATAGCCCAGAAAACTTCGAGCGTAGGCGGCGCGGTAAAATCAACCTGAATGACTGTTTATTTATTATAAGTGCAGCTTAAATTATGTTATGCGACCAATTGTGGGGAATGATGTCGGGCGATCAATTTGGCCAGAAGTGTAAAGTTACGGTTAGATTTTTTTCATTCATAACAAGGCAGGTATTTGACCACAATCGCACCTGATGTTAAGTGGGATGCAGTCTAAGATGGTACATATCTGCCCTGTAAGTGCCTGTTCACTCTCGCCTTGAAAAGGCCCGGATTATAGTATTCGGGAAAGACAGCAGCAGGCAACGAATTCCAGTCCCTAGGCTGTTCGCATATTGTGGCATTCTTCAAAAGAATCGAATCTATAGTATGTCCTTATTAGTGACTCAGTTTCTTGCGCTGCTTCTTCTCAGCACTGGCCCATTTATTATCCCGAAGCTGTGGCAGGGTTAAAGTAATACTGGGACATGTAAAAGAGCTTTTAAAAGCCTACTTGCAAAATTAGACAAACTAAAATACAGATGATGTAACTGCTCAGATAAGTAAATTCTAGCCACCTGTATTTTGTGAAATAGTTTAGCTAATCTGGTTTGTTATTAAATTGAAATAGCTGTAATTACGACTGGTGGATTATTGTCAATCTTGCTTACTTCAAATAACACGTGTTTAACATAATTACTATTAATAAATATTGAACTTAAAATATGCTAAACACCAAACGAGTTTACCTAGTTGCTAAAGGTTTTTCTAGCTCTAAATCGGTCTCTACCAATTACAACAATATTTCTAGTCAGCGAAAGAAGCAAACACAGTCAAATCTGACAAAACCGTTTTATATACAAATTATTTAACATTTTACTTAAAGCATAAGTTATTAAATACCCTTCCTCCTCACTTCTACAGTCGCCAATAAAATCGATCCGCTTTCTGCAAATCGCGAATTTACTTAATCGATAAATCGTCGATTACATATTCGAATGTAACCTACACTGCGGCATTCCGGTGGTTTACATCGATAAATAGTAACGGGACGAGTGACTAATGTCCGTTGAGCTTAAGCTAGTTTTTGAAAGGTTGGTGCACATGGAGGAAGTGGCAACGAAAGAACGGGAAAGTTGAGTTGGAAGCTGAGATATTTCTTTATAATTGCCATCTTATAAGTATAAGTACGTCAAGTGACGTAGAGTGCCTTAGATGGGCCGTCTTACAAAAATTGAGGGAGGGGGGTCAATAATAATCTAAAAGTCGTTAAAATCAAGTAGGTTCTTTTTATCTAAAAACGCTGCCCTCCTGTTGCCTTATTTCCTGCCCTCCCATGTATACTGCTGACAACGCCACTCGATAAGAAGAAGAATCCTGCCCTAGCCTGGAGCCCCTATAGCTATGGATCATTGATACAACTCATACAGCGGTATCTACAACAAGGTGGACATAGAAAGTAACGATTAGACCGAGGGTGAACTCTTGCCTCCAACTTCCAAAACAACAATATATTAAGTCTACATTGTACTACTATTATGATCATCTTAATATCACATTCAATCGTTGCATTTAGTCTGAACTAAGCTTTACCAGGAGTTCAATTGGTGAAGCTTTTTGTACATTGAAGATAGAGGTGTATTTTAACAACTACAGAATAAGGAAAAGATTCTAATACAGACAGAAGACGGGACATCAAACTCTGACAGTGGGTTGGCAGTCTATTATGAACACAAAAACCTAATATCAATAAGAACTATGCTATTTTTCTTTCGTAAATTTTTGTAGTTTAAATGGCCGAAAATAATGAATAACCCGTATTATAATAATGCAACTGAAGCTTCCATCCGTTGCCTATTTACCTGTAGCCCTGTTATATCTCACTGAGAGTGGTTAATTTACCAAACCCTGCACAGTTAATATTGTCAAATTAAAAGATTACCACTAAGCTCGAGTGAGTGTTCAGTCGACGGTGAGTCAAGATAAACACAGTGGCATCTTATGTACTAAGTAATAAAGGTGATTTTGCAACAAACATGTATAGTATGATGCGCTGTTAACTGTACAGCATTATCAGCCAGACGGATGGTGTAATGCGTTTGCAGCGTGAGCATCTAGGAAGTGGAAAATAATTAAATAGGGTAGATATTTAGCGAGAATGTTTAGTTAAATACATACGTAGTACAGTAGCTATGGCAAAAAGTTTGTAAAAGTGAGATATGTGATTTCAGAACTAGGAGTAATACTTACCTTCTTCTTCCTAATCGGTACACTCTTGCCAGAGTGGTCGTGGTCATCATTGTGAATTACGATGAGTGATGAACACGGCGCCATTCCTCACGGACTGGAGCTTTTCGGGTACATTAGTTAATCGAGTACTTAGTCGCGGCCTTAATTTGGTTTGTTCATCGTATTGGTGATCTACCACGTGGAATGATGTCTTCAGCTTTTCTCTGCACTATGAGTACGAGGAGTACATAACACATCATTTAATTTCTCCAATGCTTATCAAAAGATCTTGACAAAGGTGACTATAAGTTTCTTTCGCTACTTTTTCTCAGAGCCAGTGATTATGATGTTATAAGGCAAGCTATATTTGGAACGTGTACCTATGTGCTCTGAAAATAGCCTTCATTCAACTTTAGTTACCGATCATACGAGAGGTACCGTGTACCAAATTGTTCCATTCATTGTAAAAATGTTCAATCTTTTTACTAAACCTAAAGTTTCTTACCTAGTTTTTTTTATTACAACTGCATTTCCCCGGTTATTTAAGCATCTTGTGACCGACTTAGGTAGGCCGGAAACTGAGTAGCGTGTAACCCAACCCAGGTGTGTGTGGGGTAAAGGCTTTAGCGCCTCGCCGTAACCCAACCCGTAACCAACTCGCAGTAGGTTAATAGGGGAATCTGGGTGATTAGTAACCATGGGAAAGGAGAAAACGTGTGTGATAGAGTTTATTAAACCCTAGTCTATATCTATGAAATCGAAAGGTCACTGATTGACTGACTCACTCATCACGAAATCTCAAAAACTACAAGTGCTAGGAGTCTCAAAGGACATTGTCAGAAACCGCCTAAAAACCGCCCAAAAACATTAACCCATCATAATTATTTTCTATTTTTTTTAATACATTAAGCACCCTTTCATTCTAATGGACACTTAAGCATTGAAAAATTAAATAAATAAGTCTTTTAACGTTTATTCTATAATACTATTACAACTTCCGGACGTTTTGGTGCGTGGCATGGTCTAAAACCTATCAAGTTCCATAATTTTTGCCGATAAAATCTGTACGAGGCATTACCGTACTTTATTGCTGGGAGTCCATGTATAGTGATGTTCCTGCGGCCATCATAGACAATAAAATATCGATTTTGAAAATAAAATAAATCGATTAAACTGCTTTGAAGACTAGATTTGCGTTAAAAGCTAAAAAGATATTGACACTATTACAAGAAGCTATCTAAAGTGTCCAACTGGTCGAAGGTCGTAAATAAAAAAATAATAATTAGGACCATAAACTGATATTCATGGTATCATAACTGTAAAAGTGTCAGAATCCGATGTTGAATCCAATGCCAGTTGAAGTGAGAGAAACATATATCAACCTAGTATAGTTGCCAGTCTCTCATAATCTATGCCAATGAGGGTTTTCGCGATTGAAAAATCCGCCAGATGGCAATACGTAGACGTGAGGTCCAAATGCTGCATGATTGGTTATTTTTGACATGACATTGACAGATATGTCAAAATCCACCAATCATGCAGCATTTGGACCTCGCGTCTACGTATTGCCATCTCGCGGATTTTTCAATCGCGAAAACCCTCATTCATAGCACATGTATAATAATAGACCAAATGAACTTTTATAGATTGTAAAAGAGAAGATAAAGATTTTATTATTTTATTAAAATCTTGCCACGAGGTAGTTTTTCAGTAGAAACCAGGATTGGATAATCGCTACAGGCAAGTATCAGAACATTTTATAAATATTTTTAATCGATTATATCCTTGTGAATCGTTTTAATAAATTGTCATTTTACTTTTTCAATCCCTAGTCTTGTCAAACTGTCATAATGTCAACAAATTATAAATGTCACGTCGGTTGACTCAATTTCAGTCTTCTGTGCGTTTATTGTATTTTTATTTCAATGAAATAGTGCTAAAGGGTTAGTACTAAAAGTGAAAGCCTTTTTTTAGAAAGAAAACCAATGTGGTGCCCTTATTATTCATACTGTTTGAAAGTTACAAGTCAGTGATACAGAGTTGCCGCCATTATAACTCCGTAGTGATACCATACCAAAGAAGAAGTTTTCCTAAACACTTGTGTTATTTTTATATGTGATCAAATAAAAAGGATTAATTCTACTGCTCAAATGGAATAACTTATCCCAAGAGACCGAATATAAAAAAAAAACCTCTCCATAGAAATTATCACCATCACGAGGATGTGAATTTTTTTGAGAATTTGATATTGGTCCTGTAAGAAAAGTAGTTGTATTTCAGTAGTAGAATCAACCCTTCTTGTTTCATCAGCAAGAGTAACTATAAAAACGCCCTGTAGGTAGGTATTATTAAGCTGAAGAGTTTGTTTAGTGTCAAAGACTGTCACACAGTGTAACTTAAATTGGCATATTATGATAATGAACATAAAAACTTAAATAAATATTTATGTTTATATTTTTTCTATTTATTTATTTTCCCAAAGCTTCACAGTGACAGCTGAAACAGCAATACTGTTGTAAAACTAAACTTAGAACAAACTGCTACAAATATTTTACAAATTAAAATAAAACCGCATGTTGCTTTACTTTCTCGTATAGGTAATAAATGTAATTAATGGCTAGATTATTAATGTTACTTTGTTACCCTCAACAGTGAGGAGATCTTATAAAATGGTAACCCTGATTTTCATTGTCATTCAAGTGCTCTTTCTTCGCATAGGCTTCTGTGATTTGGCCAAGGGCCACACACATTGCGATAACATTATGCGACATTGATTTGACAGCAGCGGAGTGAAGTCTTGCGACTATGCAAAATGATACCCTGTAATCGTAGCGCATATAGAGATAGACGGGGCGGGGCACATAGCTCGTATAGCTGATGGCCGCTGGGGCAGGAAAGTTCTTGAGTGGCGACCACGAGCCGAAAGACGTAGCGTGGGCAGGCCTCCCACTAGGTGGACCGACGATCTGGTGAAGGTCGCGGGAGGTGCCTGTATGCGAGCGGTGCAGGATCGGTCTTCGTGGAAATCCTTGGGGGAGGCCTTTGTCCAGCAGTGGACGTCTTTTCGGCTGAAACGAACGAACGAACGATACGTATTACCACTATTTACCAGACATTACTATTTATTGCATACTCGCCGGATTACACGTAGGAGCACGCGCGTTACAGCTTCGGCCTTGCATTATTATAAGATCTTGTTCCGCCCTTTTTCGAACTTCCTCCGTGAGGATATCCCCGCCGAATTCTATGATGAACCTATCAAAAGTCATATTCTGCAATGTCAACCCACCACAAGGTGGACCGACGACCTGATAAAGATAGCGGGAAGGCGCTGGATGCAGGCCGCTACCAACCGTGCGATGTGGAAGTCATTGGGGGAGGCCTATGTTCAGTAGTGGACGTCCTGTGGCTGAAATGATGATGATGATGATGAAATGAATGAAAATGACAAAACTTCGAACGTGTATAATACCGTGCCAAAGTAATCATATAACTTTGGCACCTTAATAACTATTGCCGTTTTTGTTGTAAAGATCATGCAGCGCTACTTGCGGATATTATTGGAAAGAAAACTATGTGGGCTCTAGATCTGAAGCCGCTTTAACGAACACGAAGTGCTCATACAATGCGGCGTATTTTCTTCCAGTCTTTAGTCAGGACTTTAGTCGAATTAAAACCCCGGTTGAACGTGATATAGCCGCACTAGAATACGATGCTTTTTTGCATAATCGCAAGACTTCGTTCCGGTGTCGACCGAATGTTATCATGATGTATGTGGCCCAGGGGTTACTGTAGCTGCTAAGGTTTGAAACTTCTTGCTTAAAATATTGTAGTCTTTGGCATAGACTACGACGGTAGTCATGGAGATAGGAGTTTGTTATCTCGTGTCAGATGTAAATGGTGAAAAGAAAACTCATGATTCGTGTTATTTTTATGCAATATGTAGGTTTTTTATAAAAGTGGAACCCCGAGTGATCTCCAAAATCCATTCTATTATTATATACGATTCGGCTTCTATATCTATAATACAATAGGAGTTTATTTCATGTGTCAGATGACAAGGGTGGAAACGACCTACGATTCATGTTGTTTATTTACGTGCAATATGTGGGCATATTATAAAAGTGGAATGCCGAGTTGTATTTCTAAAACTTGTTCTATTATTTTATACTATTTGGCTGCGACTCGGCGTGACGACAATACAAAACATTTTTCGCGAATCGGTGTTCATACATTCACACAATACATTAGACGCCATGTTGTCATAAACGACATATTATAAAATCGCTGTGATTTAATATTCTTAATCATTAATTTTATGGCAAGTGTCCATCAGGAATCATTGTTCTTACACACAGAATCGTATTATTTCGCTTTCGGGTAGTAATATGTCAAAATTGTTGGTTCTTAGGCGAACAATGTATGGAGAACGAACATTGTCCTTTGCATGGGGATTCCTTTTAGAACGTAGGTGCTCACTAAGACGGGATTTTGCAAAATTCAACCCCTAAGGGGGTAAAACGGGATCCACGCGTGCGAAGTCGCGGGCGGCCGCTAGTTATAAATATTTCAAGACGACAGTATTTCAAGCTAAACACTATGGCGTCTTACGTACTTGTAATCTACTTTGCAATAAAAATGGATAGCCTGATGTTCTGTTGACTGTAAATATGACTTCTGAAGAAATAAAGTTTGTCTGGATTGCTAGTGTCAGAGCGACGTTTTGGAATTATTGTAATATTCCCTTTTCTTCTGAAAATAAAAACTATTAGATACTTACTGGATGTGGAAAGTGAGTAACATAGGTGACACATGTACATTCATAATGTAAGCTCCTTTTACAAGTATTTTAACCCATTTAGTTCCAAAGAGAGTCTTTTATCCACGCCCTACCTTCACGAGAATTTGCTGGGAAAGCTCGTTTTCATTGATTAACATCAAGCTTTCAAAACAAAGCCTGAATAATCCGTTACAGATCCAGTCCTAAAAGTAAAGCTAGAGCTAAGTTATGCGTACGTTCCTATGAGGTATTGCAGCTCATTTATTTTGTCCGCCCTACGGTTAGTCTAAGTTCTGTTAGGCTACGTTCATTCATGCATACAGAGTTTGCGGATCTCAAGATTTTATGAATATTTTGGGATCATGCGGGAGCGTATGTGGAGCTGAGAGAACTGTTGCAAAAGTTTTGTTGGAATTATACAGGGTGTCCCAAAGTAGTGTCAACCTGAAGCCCAGAGGTAGTGCATCACTAGGACCAATTTTACCTACAAAAGACCCATGAAAGACCTGACATACGTGTCGAAGTATCTAATTGAATATTGATCAAGTGTGATTGGAATAATCACATTTGATCGTCGCTTTGCTCTCGTAATCTAAGCGTAAAACAACATTATTCATAAACTTTGATATGCTTTTAAACTTTAATTTGTCTACCTACGGCACCTACTGCCTTATCCAAAAAGCTCTTACATATTACATGTGAAACATACCTTTTACGTTTAATTTGTCCACATATGACACTGCTACATCCAAAGTATCTCCCTATCTAACTCTCTAGTTCTCTACTTCTATAATGTGCTTAGTTCCGCAACTCCGCTTACGTCCTGCTTACCATCTAACGCTAAGCTCCGCTTGTGAACATCGCCTAACCCTCACTTAGCGCTCAGCATAGCACCTAACTCGGTGTAAGCAGTATACGCTTCGATATATCACTGCTACTGTATCTCGGGTTATTTTCTATACTATCTCTGAATGGATATTCTTCTGTCGCGTTCCTATTTTCTGTATTTACGACCGGAATTCGAAGGGATTGCGGTGTTTGTGTGGTAATAGAGTATGTTGAAGGTACTACTTGGTATTGCTACAACATAATTAAAGCTATACACTATCGTCTCACAAACATTACTATGAGGTCTCACAGTGCGCGTGGTCGCATAGGGTGACATACGAACCAATCGCAGAGCTCTATTCAACGCTATGCGTTCAATTTGCTGCTTCACTTAAGCAAGCGTCGTTTGGGAATACGGGCGTAAAGTTGTTTGTTAAGATCAATTGTATCACATTGTATCTATTAGATGCCCTTTGGTCTTAACTTTTTATAGCCTGGTTTTCATAAATTGATTTCTAATTCATTCATTTGAGAAGGTAGTCTCACCAACACTAGTGTTAGTTAAATCGTTCAAGTTACTTTATTGACATTTAGTGATTGCATAGCAAACCTGTCGTAATAAATACTTAATTATTTTGATACTACATAAAAAAAATCTATTGAATTACACAAGATATAGGCCACTAAATCTCAAGGACGTTCGAACGAATCGAAAATTGAACCACGTTTCCGGTCAAAACAGAATCTAAGTCAAGAGTCTTCCACCAGGGCGCGCGCTAACCTGCCCGCGCAACCTTTTTTGACTTTTTACACCTGTCTATCAAAATCCGACTCTATCTCTAAAAGATAGGGTGCAAATTCCAAAGGGAGAAACGGCAAAACGTTCATCGAGCTCACTCTTATTTAAATAAGGTAGTCGGTGAGTGAAAGAGAGGTAGTGTTGGGCAAGTGAGAGGGGTAGATGGCGATGTTGCCGCGCTTTTGACTAGTGATATGGTTTGGTATGTCGATGTTTTGGTATTTTGTTACATAGTAATTGGATTATTTATGAAATTGGGGTGTTGAATGGAAATCCTAAAGAAAACTTAATTTTCACCAATTTTTTATATGTTTGAACACAAAGCTAACATACTGACGTGTAGTTTGTTTGGGTTGTGTCAGCTATAAAACATAATGAATCTTATCATGGACGTGAGAATAAGAGGAACTATGTAGCAATAATAAAAAGAGGGAATGTGATGTTGTAATCAAAGCAAAATCAAATAAAAATTTTAGATTAGGCATGATTTCCAGTCTTGTTTTACAAAATATGTGAGCTACTTGCTATCAAGAAGATTATCGGTATAAAGGGATTATACCGATATAATTATATGCGGTCCACACAGCTTATGACCGCAGTCTGTGGAGGAACACTATCTGTGGTCGCGATCCTCTTTAGTGAGGGACCGAGGAAGAAGAAGAATAAAGGGATTGATTAGTTAAAAACTATAGAGTAGGCTTTTAGAAATGTCATACATATTATTCTAATAGTATTTCCATTCAGGTACGCTAATTAGTTCAGCATTCATGCTTTTAATATTAATCAACTATAGCTAAATAAATAAATATCGATAGTCCCACAAACCGTCGACACACCCCATCCCTAATCACCAGATGGCGTCGACAGCGCAGGCGCAGCCGACAAGGCGGATTGGGCCGTCCGGAATTCCACGCGTCGCCTCGCCTCGCGTGACGCATGCTCACCATGCGCGGGATTCGGACCCGGGACCCGGGATTTCGCGGGATTTTGGATGAATATCACTAGGTTTCCTCTAAACCTAGTGACTCAATAATTTGTCTTTTAATTGGCATTTTATAATAGTTGTTTGATGCAGCTTAACAGACAGATAAATGAAGAGTACCTGCTATCCTTGACGAGAAAATGAATTGAAATGTTATCAAATATTAATGTTATTCTTTTAAGCTTTACTGCCTTAATATCATTCTATGCTTACTACTTACTACTATTAGTAACTGAAGATTGTTTATTCAATGAAGCGTAATTAAAGAAATGTAAATAGATAATAGGTTATTTTAATATGGGGGCATGTACGTAGAGCAATCTTCTGAGGAAGAAATTAATTAGAATATTGGAGAACTCTACTTGAATATCCGACCAAATGTTAATTTCAGACACCCAAATAAGAGTGAATGTTTCAAAACGTATCTCCAAATTAAAGCTCTGTCTCTAAACTTTCAAAAGCTCCAAACTAAACCACGTGTTAATTGCCTGCGCCGGCGCACTCTCGCGGCAGATTGCGGAACTAATTTGGGAGTTTAGAGCCCTCTGGATAACGCAGCAGATTACAGTCTGTGGTAATTAAAAGAAAGGGTTACTTTTGATTGGCGGCTGCTTTGATGTTTAAGAGGATGCGAGATGTGGAGAGGGATAGGATAGGAAATAGAAGTGTAGGTGTAACTTTTTGACTAGACACAGCTAGTTTTATTTACATTATTTTGGCTTCTATTTATTTTATTTCAAAACATATGACAGTGCATAAGGCGAACTTAATGTCATTCAGTATCCTCTTCCAGTCAATCTTAGGGCCAAACAGAATAGAGTAGGCGGTTTTAGTCGAAGTTTTTAGTCGAAACTTTATCTTAATGGGAGACCTTTGTCTAGCAGTGACTTGAACCACTCTTTCCTTAAGTTAATTACGAAATCTAATTTTATTTCAATCGGTTCTAATATACTTTTTGTTGGGGACTAAAATACATCCCCGTACCACCGAAGTATAAATAGATGTTCCTTATTCACCACACAAAACAGATAGAAGAAACACAAATTCACCATAACTTATATTTTACCTTACAATAACCACAGTGATAGTGAATCATTCCCAAAAACTCCACAATGGCTTTGTTGCTGTTGATACAATAAACTGTAAACCCCGTATCATACTTCACCCTTCATCGCGACTTCAAAAAGCCCGAGGTTTCGGTCAGCCGAATGTCGTATAAAACATAAAACGAATAAACAGTGGAAAAAAGATTCCAGAGCGCGGTCACACAATTTTTTTGGACGGGAATCGAACGCGGGACGGCACGGTAGCGTGTTTGCGTTGCTATTAACACCGCAGGCTCAAACCGCCCATTGAGATATGGTAATAAAAAGTGTTTTAAAGACACTAAATCGTGAGTATTGTTTTGAAATGTTCAGTTACTCAGTTACTCTACATATAAACGAAAGATTACTTCTGTTCTTTATTTTAGTTTCTTCTATCTGCATATTAGGATTTATATCAGGTAGAGTTATGTTTCTACATCGTAGTTTTGAAGCAGTAGAATTGCTTAACATATTAAGCATCCTGTACTAGTACATGGCCTGGTTTCTGACTTGAGATTTTTGGCTTGAACGTGCTAATCGTTTCTTTTAATTTATCCTTGAATAGAAGATTGGCACGCTTTAAGCTGAAAATCTCAAGTCAGAAACCGGGCCTACGAGGCTACGAATTAGTAAACGTCTAATATGACTAGAACTAAGTCTTGTATTTTAAAATTTGCTCTGAAAGTCTGCTTTTTTAATCGAATCCAGAAAAAATAGGAATGTTTGCCTATCTTCTCCTGAAGATTGTTTCCCACGAGTTTAAATTCAAAGTCTTATAGAAGTAACATTAAATTAAACGTCTTTTATTGTCATCATTACCGAATGAATTTAAATATAGTCCTGTGAATTCTTATGTAAAATCTTAAAAAGCATAGTTTTGGAGAAATCAAAAAATCGTCCCACGTATGTTTTTAGGTAAACACGTAGACGAGTTACGACCCTCGGCCGCATCTCGCTTCGTGTTGTGGCACTAAAATATTTTTATTATTAAAACAAAGGTTTGGCAGCCTCAAGACATAAGCGCGAGCGGGTTATCATTTGTCATTCTTATTTAATTCATTCGTTCGTTTCAGCCGAAAGACGTCCACTGCTGGACAAAGGCCTCCCCCAAGGATTTCCACGAAGACCGATCCTGCGCCGCTCGCATCCAGGCACCTCCCGCGACATTCACCAGATCGTCGGTCCACCTAGTGGGAGGCCTGCCCACGCTACGTCTTCCGGCTCGTGGTCGCCACTCAAGAACTTTCCTGCCCCAGCGGCCATCAGCTCTACGAGCTATGTGCCCCGCCCACTGCCACTTTGTTATAGCGATTCTGCGGGAATGACATTAAGACTATGGAATTTAATTCATTCCATAGTCTTAATTTCACTAAACTTATTTCTTTATCTCCATAGAAAAAATGCAAAACAGATTCTTTAAGAGTTATTGTGATCTAAAAAATAATAAATTCTTTCGAGTCTCCCTCACTTACTACTTCACATATTATCACATTGTTATTTTTTGATCATTTAAAATGCGATCAATTATACTTTTGAAATACCTGATGTTATGCAATGCATTTCCCAAGGAGATCTATGTCAAAACCTTGCTCGTATTTGAGTAATGGAACCTTCACCCATTTGAAGTCTATCTACAATTTCCACTATAAGAAGTTACAGGATTTAGGCCGCTTCCAACTGGCCAATATGGAAGTCATTGGGGGAGGCCTACGTTCACCAGTTCTTAGGCTAAAATGATGATAATAATGATCCACAATCACTCCATCCATACATGTATAATGTAAAGACTGTAAACCCTTGAAAAACAGAGGAGGAGGAGGAAGAGGCTGACAATAGTTATACCACTTCGAAATCATTTATACCACGTACATTAAGTGCTCTCAATCGTTTCCTGGACCAAAACCCAAAATGTGACGTATTTGCAGAGGGGTGGAGTACGTTACTAGCAGAATGTTTGGGTTACTGTGAAAATAATCGCATCTGATTTATGTACTTTTCCTAAATTAAGTTAAATTGTTGATAAGTTCTTAAATGTTATTCTGAACTTTGTTAAGTCTTGTTTGAATAGTGTAATTGGTACTACCGTTCTATTCATGAATAAATAAATAAATAAATAGTGACTGAGTTTCTTACGCTGCTTCTTCTCAGCACTGACCCATTTTTTCCAGAAACAATGGTAGGGTTAATATTGGGACGTGTAAAAGTGCTTTTTAGAGCCTACTTGCAAAAATGAATTTTCTGAGTCTTTTACAATTTCAAATCCCCGCCTCCTCCTTTCCCTTGTGTCCCTCGAAACAGTTCTCAGTACTCAGTATCAGGGCAGCTATCATCACGTCCATCGCTCCGTGCGCATGCGTCCAACTATGAGTATGGGAGGATCTACCGAGTCGGAATAAGTACTAGTCGAGAGCTGATTGTGTTCCGCATTGTCTTCAGCAAAACAAAATAGGAGGATTAAAAGATGTAGAGGATATCTAGTTTAGTAGTAGGGTTAGGTATTTTACTGTATTTGATTCTTCTTCTTATTTGTTACGCTCTTGGCAGAGCGGTCGTGGTGACGTTGAGGCGTTGTTCACATCGGTTGTAGAGGCGGATACAACTCTCCGCACGATCTCCCGCCATCTCTCTCTATTGGCAGACTGTCTGGTGCAGTCACATACGCCGTCTCCCGCTGGACTAGACTAGGACTAGGCTAGAGCGATTTGATAGTGACAGGCAATTGTTTTGGAGGTAGGTAGGTACTTCCAAATGATCTTCATCAATTCAATCGTTTGCCAGGAAGGTCCATATGAATTACTCGCTCCTGCCAATGATATTGCGAAGTTAGAAACTGACCTAAAATGACCTACTAATAAATGTTTCTTCCCTCTGATTCCCATAATAATTCACGTGTTTTTGAAAGCGAACATCTCTCATACACCTATGTAAGCTGTTTTATTTCTGAATACAATTAAATAAACTAAAATCTTTAGTAGCTATTTCTGAATTTTTTTATTTTAGTTGAGGTGAGCCTTGTGATACTCTAACTTTGGCGATGCATATTAAGTCTGAGTTACACCATCTTACTTCAACTTTGACAATCGTTAAAAATCTGTCAAACTCCATACAAAAAGCACCGGTTATTGTTATTATTACGGTTAAAATAAGGTGGTACAACTCAGCGTAAGTTGCCCATTAGCATAGGTTCATCTGCCAGTGTATCAAAAATAAAGGCTTACAATCAAAAGTTTTTTCGTACAAACTTTGACCAGCCTCCCGAGAGTGTCTAAACCTTTTTCCGAAACGGAACTGTTCTATTGTTATGAAATAAATTATACTAACGCGAAACTAATAAAACCTTTGTTCTTTTCCAGGTACGTGATAGCATCTTCCTGCGTGAGGTAAAATTTACGACATTTTTCTATTATCATATTTTTATAATGGCGGCTGGAGGTAGGTAAAAAGCTGTTATTAATGCAACGCACGCATCACGGTCAATAAACTGTGAGAAACTTTGACAGACAATACGTTATGAGGGGGTCAAAACGCACTATTAATTCGGGTAAAGATAGGTGATGATAACAGGTTAATGCGCACACATGACAGTACAGACAATAAGGCTGTTTTCACCATCTATCTTTAACTTTGACAAACGTTAAAAATCTGTCAAACTCCATACAAAAAACACCGGTTATCGTTATACTTAGTTAGGGTCAAAGTTAAGTGGTGCAACTCAGCCTAAATCAAGAGCATCTTATCTAGTTACTAATTTTGGAACAGAAATGTATATTATGTATGATGGTTTTTCTGTACATTCAAAAGATATCCAAATAAAGGTCTGAAAGCTTAGATATAATTTCTCAACTTCTGTAAAGTTTTAGGTAATAGAGTCTTAGACCGAGTTGCGCACCATCCATCTAATTTTTACTTTGACAAACGTCAAAAATCTGTCAAACTCCATGCAAAATGCACCGGCAATTGTTATGGTTAAAATAAGGTGGTGCAACTAAGCCTTAAAAATAATGAAAAGGTGCTACTCCTTGGTATTTCACCTTTCTTAGCAATTTACTTAAAACGAGACAAAACAGGCTGACAAACATATCTGTTACTGTTATAAAACGCATACACTGTAGCAGTATAATCCTAGAATATATCCCCGTAATCCAAAACATTGCCTTCGAGCGGAGCGTTCAAACCTACACAATTACAGTTTAATTAACCCATATGATTGCAAAGCCTCTGCGTTATGCACCCGCAGGTCGCCAAACCTGAATCGGTAAAAACGAACTTTAGCCATAAGAGCCAAGGCATACGACGCGTTGCGGCGCCGCACCGCAAAAATTTCAAATTTCGAGTCTTGCAGCGACTTGGCCCACTTGGTCCGCGGGCCATTCCGCTGGATTGAATCTTTAAATATTTTTCTTCCATCAACTAATGTTTTTAGAGTAGACTTTTGTTGATTGATTTTTCATTTATTGTTATGCACATTGAAGGTGGGCCCAGTAGTGGGCAAAAAAAAAAAATTAAAATTAAATTCAGTGACTTGTCCAGTGGACCAAGCTATAAGAGGGCTAAGTCTCTGGAAGACTCATAATTCGCCGTATCACGCGGCGCGGAGTCGCACCGCTTCTTGTGTGCCCGCTACAGATATTTTTAATGACGACGCAGCGACACCACTTCGGCGTCACACCATCGCCGCAACGCATCGTGTGCTTTGGCTCTCACTTGTAAAGGTGCAAACAATATTCAATCTAGAAGTATATTTTTGTTATCTTTATTATGTTAGTAAAGACAAAATGGATATTCACATTGGTTCCCACGACTGTGACTCTTGCGTATCAAAGATTAGCCGCTAATAAAACGTGGAAGCAAGATAAAACACTTATTTTACAAAAACCAGGTTGAAATGTTCGCTTAAAAATATTGAAGTATTTTTGAAGGCTTGTAGTGAAAAAGCCCTAAGAACAAAATATATTACTTAGTTGACTTTTAATTTCATGGTTTACAGACTATTTCAATTTGTTTTTTAAAGCGTATGATAATAACTGATTTGCCAACAGTCGTCAATTTGAGACATCCTAGAAGTTATTCTAGGCCGTTTTATTAGTCGGTGAATGCACTTTTAGTTCTACCTTTTATCAGGGAGCCTATTACAATAAATGGATGGCAGCCATCTTGATGTTTCCCCTTAATTCGAGCTTTGATAATCCCGCCGCTAATTTGCAAAGGATACGCATTAAAACCACACAGACGACAGTACTAAAGGGGCCAGTTTATTAAACTTATACGACTCGGTAAGTGATAGTCATTTTTATTTTTTTACGATGCTGAAATTAGTACGAGTACATATCCAACTGCGTACGTCCACTTTATGGCTTCCTAAGTAATAAACTGATCGACGAATTTTTAATTATACCGTCTCGGTGTAAACGTCAAAAATGAAATAGTAATTTCTGAAATTCAAATTTACGACACCTTAAAACCGTTGTAAGCTTTCCGTCTAAATACTCTCGCCAATCAATCACTGCGACTTTTAAAAATTTATGGGCTCGCTTTCGCGAGCACACTACACGCTCATCGATTGCGATTTGATTGCGAGATGCGAGCAGATAGAAAGATAAATCTAATTTACAAATCGACAAAGGATTTATTGCGAATACCAATATCGATAATCGATATCTAGCGAGCGTGACACCATTATGATGGATTCGATAGCAGTGGCCGCGGGCGGCGCGGCTGCTACTGGCAATGCGACGGCGCTAGCAGGCGAAGAGAAGTGGGGGCAGTAGACTCTGTGGGAGAGAAAAGACTTAGGCTGGGTTGCACCATCTTACTTTAACTTTGACAAACGTCAAAAATCTGTCAAACTCCATACAAAAAACACCGGTTATTGTTATAGTTACGGTCAAAGTTAGGTGGTGTAACTCAGACTTACTAAGAAGTTTCGATAACTCTTTTATAATGCGAACAGCTAGGGACTGGAATTCGCTGCCTGCTGCTGTCTCTGCCGAACACTATAATCCGCTCTTTTTCCAGGCTAGAGTGAATAGGCACTTACAGGGCAGATATGTAGGGTATACCATCCTAGACTACATCCCACTTAACATAAGGTGCCATTGCGGTCAAATATCTGATTTGTTCTGCGTAAAAGAAACTCGAGGATAAACCCAAACTGTAACTTTACTTCAGTCGTTCAATGAGAACAAAGACAGAGCAGTATCATCTACTGCTCTAGTCTTTTTCCTTTTTTTTCCTATTGACTCTACAAAAGTCACACTGCGGTTATCTGATTTATGAGTCCCCAGCATGCTAAACTATTAGCATTCCTGGATAGGAATGCTTGACTTGCTGCTTCATTTTAGTTCTCTGACTTTTAGGCTGACAATCCTATTTTTACCTTTGCACAGAGGAAAGGGCTTTATTTTATTTAAAGACATTAAGAAACACCATCTTGCTCTTGCCATACTATTTATTACCTACCTTACTTCTTACATGTAGCTCGACGGTGAAATTGTTGAAGGTCCAATGCAGGATGTTGCTTGAAATTTTCCACTTTTTTTCACCCAGTTGCTGCCAAGAATCTTCTTCATATCTTCTAAATCTCAACAAATGTGAGCTTACTACACCCAACTGCACTGTGGCTTTGTCTTCTTGCATCTTAACGACGCTTCTGTCCAGTCGCCAGTAATTAAAGGCTACAACCTACCGGATAACTGAAAGTTCTTTACGACAGTTTTAATAGATATGCGGAATCCAATGCCCTTAACATAAAACATCTATGGGTATAAAATTTTTGTAGCGCTATAAAGGTTTGCGGTTACTTATCATCGTCATTATGGGCAGGATCATATCGTTGACTTTAATTAATATTCCTAACATATCTAAAAATGTTCTCAGGCAGAATTTATTAATTTAAAAGTTTATTACACATAAATGCAGATACAAAAGCGAATGGCAGTGTCTTTACACAGAAATTGGAGTAAAAGAATTATCAATCATAGACTAACAACAGGGTAAGAAATTCTGAACTGATGAATATCACATTTAATAAACTAATAAAATATATTTAAAAAACAAACTGGATTTTGCTTTCTCAAACTTGTGTATTATACGGACTACTACTCAAAGCAGACTCAAAAGTCAAAACCTTGTAGGACATTCATCATTATCATCATTTCAGCCATAGGACGTCCACTGCTTGACATAGGCCTCCCCAATGCTTAGGACATGTATGAAAACATTATTCAAAATCTTAAGTTACATTCCGAAAGTAATTGTTTGCCCTCTTTTTATATTAGGCATAACATTGTCTGGGGCGTTGAGTCGGTGTTTGCTCAAAGTTTCCTATCCTATAGAACGGGAACCACTTGAGTACACAATCATTTTATTAGCTTTTAGTTGACACTTCTCTTCAATACCCTGACTAGTATAAAAAGACCACCACCGTCTTTTAGCTGCTTGAAATTCGTCAAAGTTAAGTTAAATTTACGTAACGTGTTAGAGATCTTTGAGATATGGTTAAGAGTTTTCGGTCAGCGTCGCTTTAAATGAAACAAAAAAATAACTTTGTCTCAGTTTTTGAGAAGTTTACGCGATAGGAATAACAATTTATGTTTGTCTGTTTGTTTGCATCGTCAAGGTGTTAATGCGGAGTCTTAGCACGCATTAGAAATATGAATTATTGAATAGATAAATGTATTATGACACAAACGGAATGTATATTGATGTCGAGGATTCGGTGCCGTTTCATGGAAACTCAAATAGAGCATGACTTGGTTTTCTATTAAGTTTTAAACGATAGGAGTGGTTTTCTATTACATTTTGAAGATATTGTAGTTGATAGCGTGTAAGAAAACTTATTTTTTTAATTTATCACCTAAGGATGATCTAACATATAATTTATACAGTGTCAGTATAAAAGAAGGCATTGTGTTTCGGAAGAACAAAACCCTGGAGGCAGTTGTTCATTCTCAGCTGTCTAGTCTCGTTTTCACCAATAACCTTCTGAGTCCTTTCCAATCCGGTTTCCGTCCGGGTCACAGCACCAGCACCGCATTACTCAGAGTAACGGAAGACATCAGGATGGGAATGGAGCATGGCCAACTTACCTTACTGGTGCTTATCGATTTTTCCAACGCCTTTAACACAGTTGATCATGAAGTCCTCCTATCGATGCTATCCCGTTACAATTTGTCACCGGTTGTTATGGATTGGTTCGCCTCTTACCTCTGCGGGCGCCAACAGGCGGTACGCATTGATAAAACTGTTTCCCACTGGCGTGACCTTCTGACCGGTGTCCCGCAGGGTGGCATACTTTCACCTTTACTTTTCTCAATTTTTATTAACTCTATTACCCACAATATTGGCTCATCTCACCATCTTTACGCCGACGACCTTCAATTGTACCGACATTGTCACCATGATGAAATTGATCAAGCAGTACAGTACATAAATGACGATCTGGAACATATCAGAAACTGGTCGAGTCGTTACGGGGTTGCTGTAAATCCCAACAAATGCCAGGCAATAATTGTGGGTAGCCAGCGTCAACTTCGCCGCTTAAATATGGATGATGTCACCTCTGTCAATTTTGATGGGGTTGATATCCCATACTGCTCGTCCGTCAAAAATCTCGGTCTTTATCTAGATTCTAGCCTCAGCTGGACAACTCAAGTATCTGAGATAAGTCGGAGGGTCATCGCCACATTGCGTTCCCTTTGCAGACTGAAATACTTCCTTCCAATTAAGACTAAAATCTCCCTTGTCCATACCCTTATTCTTCCGGTCATAGATTATGCTGATGTATGTTATCCTGACCTAAACCAAATTCATGTCAATAAGCTAGACCGGCTCCTCAACAACTGTATCCGGTTTATATTCTGCTTGCGCAAATATGACCACATTTCATCATTCCGGTCTAAGCTTCAATGGTTACCTATACCTTTTCGACGAAAAGTCAGAATCCTTCTAACACTTTTTTCAATCTTAAGCAATCCAAATTCTCCTTCTTACCTAAAATCCCAATATACGCTCCTCAGTTTGACTCACTCTCGTCAACTACGTTCCTCTAATACGCTTCTTCTTTCCACTCCTTCTCATCGTACTGGTTTTCTTTCCAACTCTTTTCTTCTACATTCCATTCGTCTTTGGAACGGTCTCCCTGAAAACGTCAGGCAGGCTCCCAGCAAGTCCACCTTTAAATTCCATGTGCGCAAACATTATCTCGCTGGTGTTTCATCTTCATAATTTCTGTTCAACCTCCTTTTTTTTCCCATTCTTTTTTCCTTCTCTCTTTTTTTTTTGTCTCCCTTTGTCATCCATCCTATTATTATATATGTATGTGTCTATGTATGTATTCATATGTTATTTATGTAATTATATTTTTTCTAAATTCGTAATTATTCTATACCGCCTACTTTATTCTCAGTTTGGCCCTAAGGTTGACTGGCAGAAAATGCCGAAAGGCATTAAGTCCGCCTTATGTACACCGTTCTATGTGCATATAAGTTTTAAATAAATAAATAAATAAAGAACTTGTAAAATCATTATGAGTTTACATAAGTATGTATATTATTGTATATCGTCCTAACTAGCCTGTCGAGATGGATTATGTCATAGATGTGTTTTACATACATATCAAGCTCTATTGTGTCACAACTAAAAATGAGTAGTCTATACAGGGTGTATGGAAAACTCTTTCCCTGCAAATAAAAGTCTTAGTACGCTTTTTTTTCAGTCCTCATGTACAGAATACTCTTTCAGAGTGTCTGAGCACTTAGTAAAGTTAGCAATTTAAGTAATATTAAAAATTTTGAGTAGGTATATTTCCACTTTATAAAAAGATATGATACTTTACTCCGAAGCTTGTCCTAACCGAATGCTTAACTTTAGCAAAACACCCTGTATTTATCTACACACTGTAACCCACATCGCGATATCTAGATCCGAGACAAATTTGGCGTGGGCGTCACATATTACTAACCTAATATCTACGAAATCTAGACCCATCGATCAAAATCTGTCCTGATATCACGTTTCAAAATATCAATGAATATTTATCACTATATTTTGATCTTGCTACACGTTTTTGTAAACTGTTGACAGAGTATAACGAAGTGTTGTGATGGATATAAATAAATGTGCCTCCATGAATATTATATTGGAAAATATTTATGTTTTAAGCGATGGACTACATTATGTTGTTCTAGATTAATGTTTCTATTTTTGGGCTTGTAGTTTCGTATGAATATCTGGTTTTTATTGTTACGATAGCATAGAGATGTCGCTGGAACGGTCGTCAGGACATGACTCTACATTTTTGTTGAAAATTCATGCTGGGCAACACTAAGGCTGGGTTGCACCATCTTACTTTAACTTTAGCAAACATCAAAAATCTGTCAAAATCCATACAAAAAGCACAGGTTATTGTTAAAGTTACGGAGAAAGTAAGTTGGTGCAACTCAGCCTAAATAATGTTTGGACTTAACAAAAACGTGTTCTGATTAGTCAAACATATCAATATCAAGCGCATGTAATAAAATATCACAACAAAATTAACATAACCATAAAAGGACATCTATAACGGTTCTCATACCGGTACAGCAAATACCGATAAAAAAACCGATTCGGTATTACGCCGATGCCATTGTCTGGTCTGTTACATGGGTGATCCGCCCAAGATATTTGGGCTGGTTGACTGACAGTCAACGCCTTTTGTTGTGTTGCTCAACTTGCCCTAAATAGTTTTCATCGTCCGTATTTGTGATCGTTGGTTACTTACCTTCAAGTACAGTCAGCGTCAAACAGTTTGTGACACCCAAAAGTAGCCAAAAAGTTTGCAACACGTCTCTGTTACAATTGGAATAAGTTGGCCACTTTGGGTGTCACGAACTGTTTGACATTGACTATACGTTCTCAAAATATGCTCAAAATTATTCCATCTCACGCCAAAGACCATACAATCTTATTGGTAGAAGAGGATAGAGAGGCACATGAGTGATTAAATTTCAATATTTAGAGCAATAACTGGACGAAGAATCTTGTTCACATAACAACCATATTTTATTATTTTTGAGCTTTTAATACTAAAGTGTGCTCCAATTACTTTTAATGTTATGTATTTCCAGTACTAAACTGCTTTCTAGCTTCCCTATGACTATTAAACCTTCAATGATTTCATTGATTAAAATTCAAATCTTTGTGCCAATCAAGCCCCATGCTATTTACTATCGTAATTATAACTGAATGTAGCCATTTTTTCTCCCAATTATTCAGCAGAGCCTACTTCGTGACTCTGTCATCAACAATCAGGCTCAAATTGAATAGTGCAATTAAAAAATCGCTCGCATCGGGCTGCTCGGTTTAATTAATACATTATAATTATGATGGCCCATAAAACTATCTTTTGGTATGATAATTACGAATTATACAAGTTATTTTACGGGGGCCACTGTCAAAGCTGGCGGTAGTCAGCCAGTTTATTTAAAAGTTTGTTGGTGGACTCGTTAAGAATATTTATTTATTTAAATCTTTATTGAACGTAAAACAGGGTACATGAAAGGCGATCTTAAGGAATATATGGAATTCTTTGGTTGGCGTAATGAAGTTTAAATAGCAATTTATAAGATTTTTTGTATTCATGTAAATTTCATTACATTTACTAGTGATTAGCCAATTTGATCTGTTTCATGATGTTATGTTTTGTGAGAAAAATACTCAAATGCTGTTAAGGTTAAGGACTTTTGATCTTGGAGTTTTTGTTTGAAATGGACTGGCTTTTCTAAGTAAACTATAGGTACCTTTTCTGGTTAGGATTCAGAGCGTGTGCAATAATTTTTATCTTAACGGATCTAGCATAATAATTCCTAGACAGAAAAAACGCGACAATGGGAGGCTTAATGCGGTCCTGCGTTAATAAACTTATTACTTTACACAGTCGGCTAGGACACGAAGAACAGGGTATATTCGATTGCTATCGGTTTGATGATATCGTGGTAATTAGCGGTTTCTTTTATAAAGATCAGAATTAAATTGCTAATAATCTGATAAGAGCTTTTACTGCAAAATTCTCAAGTTTAGGGATATTTTTAAGGGGATCTTTCCCTTTTCAATATCTTCTATAATAAGATCGCTATTTTAGTCAATTAATAACGATAGTAATCTGTTATAATAGTGCACAGGGTGAAAAATAATACACATAAAATATTTTAAAATAATGCGTTATCTATCACGCATCACAGTAAAGATCTGACGTTAAGGCTGGTCACTGACTGACTTGTAACCTGTAACCAACTGGTAATATGTCTTCAAATGATATGGTTTAGGCTTCAAAGGACACTCTAAGCCATCAATCTAATTGAATCTTGTTCGATGTCTATGGCATTTCATCAACTACCGACCGTAGTGTGGCCCACAGTCCACCAGGCCTGATGGGGGACTGGAGTAAGACGTTTCACATTGAAATTAAGAACCTAATCAGGTTTATTTATCTTTTATTGTATTAACAGTTACATTTAATTTTACCCAGAAGTAAGACTATTATCGAACTTGCCATAATCATAAAGATACCAAATTATTACGAATAACTCACGTATAAAAGCCGCAAATACGTCGTAACCGCCATAGCTGCCCGTATTAAAACTCGGTAAACTAATCGACTGATCTCGTACAGTTATTCGTATAAAATATCGAGTACAGTCGCCGGCAAAAGTGCAATTAACATCTTAACACGTCGATTGCCGGGGCAGATACAGTGGCAAGCAAAAATTAACGTCAAAATTTTGTTTGTTTAATTGCATGAAGCTTGGGTAGCCATTTTTTGCATGATTTTGGTACGGAGTTAAAGTTTAAAGTATTTTTAAATTATATGAGCGCAATATGCTTTAGCATTAGTAGAAACGCTTCAATTACATCGAATTGTGTAGGATTAAGAAAAAATCATAAATGTTCGGCTCAGGTTACAGGTGGGTGAAAAATAGCAATGAAAATATGATTATACACAAGAAAGGATGAAGTTAATAAATAAATATCGACAAAAAACCTGACTGTACTGTTGATATCACTTTATTGCATCGTCGTTATTGAAACAAGTACTTAGTATACTACAGTATTTACCTTGATGTGTCGACATCTGTACTTCATAAATGCAATAATTAAAAGAAAAATAAAGGTATTTCTGTACGACTGTACAAAGGCCACTGCGCATTAAGAGAAATACAGGTCGGTGTCGTAAAAAGAGAATAATTATTGCAAAATGGCGGCTGTATGATATCCATTCGCGGTAATTATGTCTCCGTATCATCTCGGCTTATTCTCGGAGGTATTCGTTTATAGATCCACTAGGTAATGCCCGTGGCTTTGCCTGCATTATTTCGGTATAATAATATCAAAGACAGTCGTCTTGCAATCAATTCGTCTTTAATACTCTATTTTTATTTTCAATGGCGATTACTGCTGAACATTATGCCTATTTCTTAAGTATTTATGAAAATAAAAAAACTTTAGACCATGATTCAATTTAGACCATGATTTTGCATTTTTGAACTGATAGCCACTATGATTTAGCTTTCACAATGATTTAGTTTCTGCCATCGTTAGTTTCTGCCATCGACTTTTCATGAGACATCACTATTAGTTGTAGGGCTTCCTATTATTATAATTGTCGAGTTTATTGTCACTCTATATTTCTTACCCAAAGTGTAGATGTGAATGTTTAAACATGTATCACAACTAACGACATCATGTGTTCTCATTGCTGCAAGCGCTATTTTCTTTGGGTCGTTTATTGGGAAGCTGGCATGTCCAGACATTGAAAATAAATAAAGAGACCTCTTAAGATAATATTTCGTAAAACATTTTTGTTTCAAACCCAAAACTGCTACAGATTTTTTGGTTTCCAAGATCCAAAGCGACTAATATCAAATTCCTTTTGCGGAGTAGACCCCCAGGAAAGGTTGGGTCTTGTGTTAGCATAAAAAACTGGTCGGATTACGATAATCGGAATGGATGGATAATTGTAGAACTCCTTGCAGTGTTTTTTAATTTACTTTTGATCTTAAATGCAGGGTTGCCAGCAAAAGTCGTTTGTTAACACGAGTGGCGTTTTCTTAATGAATAAATTGTGAATGGAGTTATGTGAAGAGAAAAACTTATTTTTTTTTATGAAAAGGCGTAGAGTGATAAGATTTTTGAATTGCGAAGCATTATGGTTTTTGGCGGAAACTTATTGTCTTATAATATAAAAAAAATATTTTATCAAGTGGTTTATTTATTGGTTAACTAAACGATACATTAGATTTTGACTCTACAAAAGAGAAAAGACACATTTCACCAACATTTCGCACATCAACAAATCCTCAACCATGCAACTTTATCATTGAAACAAGCTCAAATATTTAAATTGATTATTCAGTATTGCATGACAAATAAGAGAATAAAAACAATTTGATTTTGAAAAAAAATGACAATCTTATGACGTCACAAAAGCAATTCGAAAATTGATAAAAGCATTCAGAACTGCGGTGCCCCCAACCAACACACCCTTGACTATTTTTTTGCCGAAGACAGGTAACCTGACACTGCTGGAGGCCGCTATAAAGGGAAACCCAGTAATGCTTTCACGGCAGTCGGCTCGCATTTGCCTCAATAATACCGGTATATTTTTTACCGGTATATCATCAGCACAACACTAGTAAGAGTTTTAATTGGCGTTAGTTACTTGATGGTTTATCGTTATGGAGCAAGACCGAGTTACAATGATATCTAATGTGCCTTAAATAGTGAAGAGTAATTGGTATCGTTCAATAGTTTTTTTTTACTCTCACATCTTTATTACCAGGATATTTCAATACGTTGAATGTTAAACTCAAACTGAAGTTGAAATGAAAATTGGTTTGTTGATAGGACATCGTTATTTCACTGCCCAAAGCCAATTTAGGGTTGTGCACAATAACTTGTGAAGCAAACATGCTTTTCAAATGTTTAAAATCTCTATGTTATATATTTTTAATTAAAGTTTGTGAGACTATCTAGAAAATGGCATCATAGGGACCATAATATTCACCTTTATAACTTATGACGTAAAACAATCTTGAAGTTTGATTTTAAGGCGTATATCAAAAGCACTCATTTTTGCGAAAATCAGGAAAAATCATCAATCGAGCTGTTATTGTTGATGAGCACCTTCATGCTGTATAACGTAGAGCTGGCTAGCTGGAACCGCTATGATAGAACTGTCATTTATATTCAAATGTGATGTTGTCTTTAGCTGTGTAATGGCTGTGCCGAACTCTCTATTGTAAATATTCTACGTGTGCTTTGATACCAATATATTTATTATGTTACTACCAACCACTGTGTTTATTGCTCTGTAGCGGACTTAATATATCCCTAACAAGGGTTATGGGCCCAGAGCCCCAGAGCAAAGTAACATTTTAAAATAGTTTGTCGTGAAAATAATTTCGTATAAAGTGACGTGAACAGAATGTCGAATGTACGTATTGAGTTATTGAGAAAAGACAACTATGATAGTTGGAAAGTGCAAGTAGAAGCCCTATTGATCAGAAATGATTTTTGGGAATATGTAAGTGGAGAAAAGTCAAAACCCACGGATGAGACATTATCAACAGCATGGGATTTTGCTGACAGAAAGGCAAGATCGGAGTTGATTTTGTCATTGGATCCGAGTGTTGTTCATCATGTGAAAAGATTGAAGACTGCACGAGAGGTTTGGCTGAAATTAGAGAGTCTGTTCGTATCACGTGGACCTGCGAAAAAAGCGACCCTGATGAAAAGGCTCATGCTACACAAGATGAGTGAGGATCAGAACGTATGCGAACATCTTGATTTATTTTTTGAAGCTGTCGATAAGTTAGAAGAAATGGACATCGTGATCCATGATGATCTTTTAGCGATTATGTTGCTGTATAGTTTACCAGCAAGCTATGAGAACTTCAGATGCGCCATTGAAAGTAGAGACGAGCTGCCAAAGCCTGAACAACTTAGGGTGAAAATTATCGAAGAATACAGTTCGAGAGGCAATACCCAAGTTGAGAGGATAGAAGGAGCTATGTATATAAATAAACATCAGAAGAAGAATGGGACTGGACCTGAAACATTTAAGTATAAATGTTTCAAATGTCATAACTTTGGACATAAGGCATCCGATTGCAAGAAAAAGAAGTCTTCTCAGGCTTCAGAACAGAAACCTTCAGAATCTAGTTGCGTTGAGTCGTGTTCGACTGTAGAACATGAAGCTTTAACTGTGTATCATGTTTCAGATAACTGTTTAGCTATTGATTCCAAGCGTCTTCATCAGGAATGGTTGTTTGATAGCGGTTGCAGCTCGCACATGTGTAACAACGCAAGCAGGTTTGATAAAATATTGCCAAGTAACCAACAATTGAAATTAGCCACTGATTCTTTGACAACCGTGCAAGGTAAGGGTACTGTCAAGATATTAGCATGTAACGATGATATTACGCGAAAAATCCAATTTGAAGATACGTTGTTAGTTCCTGATCTACGTAGTAACTTAATTTCGATTTCTAAACTTACTGATCGAGGTTGTATAGTCACTTTTAAACGTGATGTAGCATATGCAACTAAGGATGGTGAAGTTAAGTTGACTGCTGATCGTAGAGGTAATTTGTATTACCTGAGAGAGCAGGATGCTTCGGCATCTGTAGTATCAGATAAGGATGTGGATTTGTGTAGATGGCATGAGCGTATGGGACATTTGAATGCTAGGGATCTTATGAAAGTACTGAAGAAATCGGGTATAGACGCCACCAAGTCTGATACTGAATTGCGCGATTGTGATGTGTGTGCTAAGGGAAAGATGGTTGCGTTGCCTTTTGTGAAGTCCAGTCAGCCATGTGACGAAAAGTTAAAAATAATTTATTCTGATGTGGTAGGCCCAATGAGAGTTCAATCAAATGCGGGAAACAAATATTTTGTTACATTTATTGATGATTGTACTCGTTGGTGTGAAGTTTTTATGTTGAAAAATAAAAGTGACGTCTTGTCAAAGTTTAAAATATTTAAATGTCAGATCGAAAATTTGACAGGTAAACAAATAAAATATTTCCATTCCGATAATGGCAAGGAATTTGTGAATAGTGATTTTTCGAAATTTTTACAAGAAAATGGAATAAAAAGGAGGTTGACTACGCCGTATTCACCGCAGAGTAATGGAATTGCAGAACGGATGAATCGCACCTTACTGGAGAAGGCAAGATGTATGTTATTATCCTCTGGTCTACCAGCAAGTTTTTGGGCGGAAGCTATTGCAACCGCGTGTTATTTGCGTAACAGATGTCCGACTAGCAGCTTGAATGGAGAAATTCCATATGAAAAATTGTTTAATAAACCTGTAAATATTGGTTATTTCAGAACATTCGGTGCGAAAGTTCATGTTTTGGAAAAGGAGCCAGGAAAGGATAAGTTCGCAGCACGAAGTTCTCCCGGCATTTTTGTGGGCTACCCGGCTGAATCTGGTGGCTATAGGGTGTGGATATCCGAGAAAAGAAAAATAGTGGTGTCAAGAGACGTCAAGTTTCAGGAAGATAAGAAAACTGAAAGTGAAGTTTTGAAAGAACCATCTATTGAGCTGCAATGTGAACAAGATAGTGTTGATAAAAGGAAGACTATCGAGTTTGAATTGTCCAACAGACAATGTAGTTCACACTTTAGTGATCAACCTTCGAATATTCAAGTTCCAATAGATCGATCTCAAGATGTACCGTTCAGAAACGAACTAAACACAGAAGATACGGAAGTTACTAGTACTACTGATAGAAATGAGACATTTGACTGGAATATCACTTTGAAAAGAGGCCCTGGAAGACCTAGGATTGAGAGAGGACACGTTGGGCGCCCCCGAAAAATCTTTAATATGGTTGAAGTTAGAGGAACAGAGAATAGTGACAGTGAGTCACAGGAAGAAGAATATGGTGACTGTGATGATTTTGTTGGAGCTATTGAGACAACTTTGAAGGAAGCTTTGGGAAGTGATGAAAAAGTCAAATGGGAAGAAGCAATTTTATCAGAGTTAAGAAGTTTAGTGAAGAATGATACATGGAAAATAGTAAAGAAACCACCTGATCGAAATGTCATTGGATGTCGATATGTGTTAACAACGAAGGTAAATGTTGATTTAACAGAAAAGAAGAAGGCCAGGCTTGTCGCGAAAGGATATAGTCAACAACATGGTCTGGATTACTTCAAGACATTCGCCCCAGTTGCTAGGATAGCAACGGTTCGTCTATTGATTGCTTTAGCAGCTGAAATGGGCATGGACATAGATCAGATAGATATAAATACTGCTTATTTAAATGGAGATCTTGATGAGAATATTTATATGAGAATTCCAGAACTGCTGAAAGAAAGTTTAGAAAAGCTGATAAGCTTGGATGGCAGAAAAAGCGAAATAGGCAAAAGAGCTGTGAAAATGCTTGAGAATATGAAAGCAGGGGGTGACACCTGTCTTTTGAAGAAGTCGTTATATGGTCTCAAGCAAGCTGGAAGACAGTGGAATATGAAGCTGGACATGAAACTTAGAGAAATGGGTTTGAGACCAACAGTGAGTGAACCTTGTATGTATCATAAATGTGACAATAATGGAGCAGACCTATTTGTCGTTATCTATGTTGATGATATATTAATTGCTTCACGCAAGAGAGAAACCATAAATAAATTCAAGCAGGAACTGGCAAAGAGGTTTGAACTAAAGGACTTTGGCCAAGCAACCTTTTGTCTAGGGATCGACATAAAGAAAAATGGTAATGAATATCACATGTCACAGGAGAGATATGTAAAGACCATTTTGAAGAGATTTAACATGGAGGACTGTAATCCTGTACAAACTCCAATGGAGATGGGAAAGATAGCTATGAGTGGCAAAGAGAAGGATGAAGGAGGAAAGTCTTTTCCGTTCCGAGAACTCATAGGGGCACTTATGTTCTTGAGCGTAGCGACTAGACCAGATATCGCGAACGCGACGGCAAAACTCGCACAATTTTCAGAGAATCCTCAGGAAACTCATTGGAGAGCTGCAAAGCGGATCCTTAGGTACCTAAAAGGTACGATTACTCAGGGTTTAACATTTAAACCGATGGGTAAGTGCATTCAAGGTTATGCGGATGCAGATTGGGGTAACTGTGAAACAGATAGACGATCTTTTACCGGCTATGTTTTCATTTTAGGCGGAGCAGGTATCTCATGGGCATCACAAAAGCAACGCATCGTTGCGACGTCGACTTGTGAGGCTGAATTTGTAAGTTTAGCGGAAGCTATGAAAGAAGCAGTGTATTTGAATGGCTTACTGAAGGAACTTGGTCTTCACCATTTGTCTAAGGTAAGCATGCATGCTGATAACTTGGCTGCTATCTGTCTAGCTGAAGATCACGGTGTTTACCACGCGAAAAGTAAGCACATCGACATTAGGCATTTCTTTATAAGGGATGTGCTGCGTGACAATAAGTCGATAACTTTAGAACATTTGGCAACTGAAAATATGCTGGCAGATATTTTCACCAAACCTTTGCCTCGTATAAGGCATCACTTTCTGAGTAAAGGGTTAGGGTTGCGCGTACTCTAGTGCCTTGTATAAAGCATGAGTTGAGGGGGTGTGTTGATGAGCACCTTCATGCTGTATAACGTAGAGCTGGCTAGCTGGAACCGCTATGATAGAACTGTCATTTATATTCAAATGTGATGTTGTCTTTAGCTGTGTAATGGCTGTGCCGAACTCTCTATTGTAAATATTCTACGTGTGCTTTGATACCAATATATTTATTATGTTACTACCAACCACTGTGTTTATTGCTCTGTAGCGGACTTAATATATCCCTAACAGTTATAACGCATGAGAATAGTCCATGAGAATTTATAGATCGATAGCATAGCATCTATCAATAATGATTACCAAATTCTAAATGACCTTACATAGCCATCCTTGGCACCTTACTCTTACATTGTACTGACTTGATTTTTCACATCACTCGGCCCTAATATCGATGAATTGCAATCGATTCCGAAAGCAACAATGTTTCGGCGGGGAAACAATTTCGGCGGCATTAGCGGCGGGCGCATTATGCCGAATGATCGTTGCGGTATCGGCCCTTTATAGGATGCGGTTTGGGTGTTTGGCACGAGTTATAGGGAACAGCGTTTTTGGCTTGCTCATGAGTTGAGTTACAAAGTTTATTTTTTACAATCTTCTTACAACCCCAAGACCTACCTATAATCCCAAGAGATGCCTGTTCATTGTTTGAACAAACATCTCCATAAATGAATTAATTCTGATTGCCTGATTTGCCTCCAGTCTCATAAAAAAGAAACCTTTGATACTAAAAGTATAGTTTACCTACCTGACATTTGAGTTCATTAAACGCTTTCAGTGACTTTCAGGAAATGATAGTTTTATAACTAAAAAAATTATAAATAAAAAAGAATCATTAATATCAATACCAAGCGCTGGTAGGGCAAAAAAAGAATAAGACATGTATAGGCTCCTTAAGAGCATTTGCCAATTTGTGTACTAATTTAATTAGTCTACAAAAATAAAGATAATTTTGATTTTGATTTTAATAAGCATCTGTCCATCATTCATCAGAGGCAGATCAAGAGCTTCTCCGTTGTGGTTAAGAAAGCACATTTTGTTTAATATACTGCGTGAGTTTTTAACTTGCACCATACGTGGACAATCATCGCATCCAGCGGTGCTCTCAAATGAAGGCTGCGATTCCTAAGCCGACGCATTTTAACGTGTACAATATCCGAAATATTACGCGTGGTTAATAATTTGATCACATGAGTTAGTTTTAATGCACATTTGCTCATAATCTTTATGAGAATCAGTGCTTTGAACTAAAATGACACCTAAACAGGCTATCGCGGAAATTGTCTTAAACATAAAATGTCACTTTACCATCATCCCATCCCATCTTTAAACATAAAGAAGACATTCGTTTACAGTCTAACATAACATCGTAGTGGCAACTAATTCAACTGAATCATTACTGGGTTGAGAATGATAGTACATACAATATAATATTTAATATTATGTTACTTTTATGAAGGAATAATAACTCAAAGTCATAGCAGTTGTCTTACCAAGAGAAAAGTTACACTCAATAATATCTCCCTGAGGTAGTTCATTTTATAGAGTGAGAAATCATGTTTAAAAAGATAGAGTAATAATAACTTCCGTACATTTATAACACATTGTAGAACCTTCTTCTCGATGAGGAAACTCATTTAGTCCGTTAAAATTACGAACAGCATCTTCCTCTTTAATTTCTTTATCTCAAGTTTAATACAAAGAACACTCAACAACATTACGTTTTCACAAACCCCATACAAACGTCTTCAGCCAGAGCCCGTGCAAGGAAAGAGCGTAACTCAAATTCTTTATTTTTCAAGGTAGTAGCTTATTACTTTTTACGACTCTCTCCGCACTGGACCGTGAAAATTTGTGTCGTAACGTTATTTATGTGTACCCTAGAATAGTTGTAATCTCCTTAAAATATCAGGAACTCCACTGAGCCAATGTGCAACAAATTTGCTTAACCACATATAATTAAGTTTGGTGAACCACAAATTAAGTCTTTAATATCACCCTTCAGCTCTAACTGCCTTTTGTTTTCGCGATTCTAAGAATAGCCCCAGTGGGAAGTTTTACAATGATTCTGTTAATTATTCATAATGATGACTTGCGGTGTGCTATCAGTGAGAGATGTCTGTCAAAACCGTTTTTCGTAAAAAGAGGTTTGGTGGGTTTTGCTATTGGGCATATTCGGTGTCGAAATAATGATAGGCTCGAGTCGTGGAACTGTGTTTTTTCATATGAGAAAAGATTTACTATGAAAAACTTTTGAATTATTGTATCATTTTAGAGAAGTCATAATTTCATGAATGATCATGATGAAATAGGTGTACAGTCCTCAGCATATTAGAATAATTTTTTTCGTTGCAAAATTTCACCTATTATATCTACGTAATATAGGTAGGTACTTACTACAGTTTTCAAGCTTTAGTAACCAAGGTCCAAAATGTGAACATGTCAGGTAATTCTCAAATACCAAACTTCCATGTCATTTTATTGTGTTTAAATGGCAAACTGCTTCAATATATGCCAATTACAAGCATTGCACCGATTCCGACGCTATCCAGCAATCGGCCTTAAGTCCGTTTTACACCGGGAGCGGAGCGAGCCCATGAATCCGTTTACCTCGCAATACAAAAATACATACATCTGTTTTCACCATCAAAGAGTCGAGCGAAAATGACATAGAGGGCAAAAAGAGTAAAAATGAGCTCGCTTATAAAGCAATACTCTCGATCTCTTGATGGAAAAGCAACCCTATTTTTACACGATGACCGCTCTCCGCTAGACATCCCTAGTTCATTTCTCTATGGCGGTGGAAAACGGGCTTTACAACAAACCTAATAAAGGTGTAAGATTTAAGGTTAAGCTCTCCGAAGACGTATCTTCAAACCAATCTCGATATTCCTCTCTCCAAACAAAACTAAACCATATTCCAAAGACATAAACACCACAAAGATATCGCTTCCCGTAGAAGCAAATTGGTTGTTAGAATGGGTTTTGACTGAAATTTACCATGTTGGGCACAAGGATAAAGAGGAGTTAAGAGTTCTGTCTTACTGGATTGTAATTATAGAGTAGGGCAGTAATTGCTGCTTAAAGTCGTAGTTGATGGGCTACTATAGTCGGCCGTTTGGTGTAGTGGTTACTATGTCGAGAGGTCCCGGGTTCGATTCCCGGCCGGGCAGAAATTGAAATGATTAATTTTAATTTCTGTGACGGGTCTGGGTGTTACTATCTATGTATAATATGTATGTATTTAAAAAAAAAGTATTTAATATGTAGTATATCCGTTAAGCTAGCACCCATAACACAAGCATACTAATTGCTTACTTTGGGGCTAGATAGCGCTGTGTGAAATTGTCCAAAGATATTAATATTTTATTTATTTATTTATAGAGTCTTTACTTATAAGAACTAATATAGCTTAGCTGCTTGGATGACCTTTTGGTATGGTATTTTCACATAGTAGTCCAAATCACGATGGATTTTCTTATAATTTTTGCACCTCTATAGCTTTTTGTTAGTTTGAAATGTCATTACCATCATCAGGTCATTACCAAATTATGATGACTACTCCATTTTTTTTATCCACAACGAGGAAGCTCTTGACCTGTATCTCACCTGAAGCATGACCTGTACCATTGCAAAAGAACGACCCTCTCTAACTTGGCACTAACACTGGCACTTCCAGAGGCTGTTTTTCATGATTTGGCTTAAAATCCCCACCTGGCCAGACCAGTATGGAAGACTTTGATGTTCTCATTTTCATTCCTTTGATGGACGCCTTTTACTACATTCACACCCGTATTCACAAACAATACTTGCTTAAGTGAAGCAGAAAATCGAATGCACAGCGTTGAATAGAGCTCTGTGATGGGTTCGTGTGTCACCCTGTGCGTCCACGCGCGCTGTGAGACCTCATAGTAATGTTTGTGAATACGGGCGTCAGAGCAAGAGTGATCCTATTCTGCTATGCCAGAACCATAATTTTGGAATGTAATTCATCATCATCATCATCATTTCAAACATAGGACGTCCACTGCTGAACATATGCTTTCTATGTTGATCGATTGGTAGCAGCCTGCGTCCAGTGCTTCCCTGCTATCTTTACGATGTCGTAGGTTCACCTTGTAGGTGGACGTCCCACGCTGCGTTTTCCGATACGCGGCCTCCATATCAGAACCTTGCTGCCCCATCGGCCGTCAGTTCTGCGTACTATGTGCCCTGCTCAGCTCATTGCCACTAGGGCATGGATACCGGTATACCGGTATACCGAAATACCGGTATACCGGTCAAAATTTTCGGTATTTTGATACCGGTATTTAAGGGGAAAATACCGGTATTTCGGTTTTTCGAAAAAAGTGATCTAATTTTGCAATATCGGCAGTTTTTCAACTAATGGAAAGTCATTGATAGGTTTTACACCATCTCTTTTTATTTTTATACTTATTTTAAATATTGATTCAGATGATAATGATTCGAATCATCATATCGATTCCAATAATCGATTGAGTCAAGTCAGTTCTGCTGATATCATGGAAGCGAGCACGAGCATCTTAATAAGCACGAAAATATACGTATTAATTAATGACCCTCTCTACGTCCAATGGCTCGTTACCACACGGCTCCCAAATCTTGAAAAGTGCCGTCTTAACCAGCGTAGGTATCCCTGTCAAGCCACACGAGTTGGATTTGCCTATCCTTGTTCCCAGCCGATCCTTAACTACGGTTGCTGAAACTCTTCCCAGCACTCTCTTGAACGACTCTGTGTTATCTACTATGGCTGCTCCTCTTCCTTGCACTCTACTGCACGACTGCGTTGCCTAGCCGTATACCTGGTCCAAGGTTCTTTGTACGCGTGAAAATAGTTTGAATACTATTTCCCGTGCTTGCAACATTTTTCTTTACTGCTTCGCCCCTATTAGACGTAGCGTGATCGTATAATATCCTATAGCCTTCCTCAATTTACGAGCTATCCCACACAAAAATAATTATTTAAATCAAACTAGTAGTTCCTGAGATTAGTACATTCAAACAAACAAACTCTTCAGCGTTTTAATATGAAACTGTTGTTGTTGATTATTGGAGTCGAACCTTGGACCAGGCAGAAGAATAGGCAACGCAGTCGTACAGGAGGGTGCAAGGAAGAGGGGCAGCCACAGTAGATAACACGAAAGTCGTTCAAGAGAGAGCAAGGAAGAGGCGCAGCAACCGTAGTAAAGGAACGGCTGGGATGAATAAGGATAGGCGAATCCAACTCGCGAGGCTTGACAGGAATACGCTGGTTATGGTGGCCCTTTTCAAGGCTTGGGAGCCAGCGGGTGACGAGCCATTGAACTTAGAGAGGGTCATTAATTATACGCATATTTTTTACTTTGTCGAAGATAAGCACGAAAACGGTTTGTCTAAAATATATGAATTTCGGCTTATTCAATGCAGGATTAAATGCCCTTCACCTGCCATGAAGATCAATTTTCTATACTGCAAGTCCTTTATTTATACGGTATAACCATAAAACCTTTCGGGGGGCCCCACCACACCTTCGTCGAAGTCGAAATCTTAGGATAGTCTTAATGAGCAACAAATTAAGCTATTAAAACAAAACCTTTAGGAATTATTTCCGATTTGATTAATTTTCACGTCTTATTCTACTGGCCTATTAATAACTTTTCGCAAACGAGACTTACTAATCGTTCTTGGAAATATTTAAACAGTAAATAGCAGTATCTCAAGAAATACCGAAAAAATACCGAAATTTCGGTATACCGGTAATTGAAATTTCAATACCGGTATCAATACCGGTATAAAACTTATTCCGGTATTCCATGCCCTAATTGCCACTTCAGCTTGCTAATCCGTCGGGCTATGTCAGCGACATTAGTTCGTTTGTAGAAATGTAATTAGTTCCTAGTTATTATTTCTCTCCTTTAAAACATAGCTTTCGGCACGTTCCTACCAATACTGGTGCGGTTGCGTTCGCGTCCCGTACGAGCGGGAGCGACGGTCGGCGCGCACGCACCAATTAGCGCTGCTCGTCGCGATGCAACGTCATAAATCGAATGGACCGTTAGTGTGGGGCCACGGAATCAGAGGGAAGCGAGGAAAACGGAACCTCTTCGAATTAACTCGCGTTTGAGGATCTTCCTTTTTTAAAATTTGCTCTTTTTGATGGAACAAAAAAAAATAGATATTTGAAATATTTCTAGCTCAAGATATGCAGTAGCTGTAATTAATTTAGTTGCAATTCTTAAGCTTCAAAGTGTTACTTTAGTTTCTACTAGCTGACCCGGCGAACTTTGTTCCGCCCTAATGGCAATAAATAAGCAGACTTTTTTTTATTTCGAACGGGATAAAAAGTATCCTATGTCCTTCTCCTGGCTCTAAACTACCTCCCTGACAATTTTCAGCTAAATCGGTTCAGCCGTTCTTGAGTTATAAGTGGTGTAACTAACACGACTTTCTTTTATATATATAGATTAAGTATCATTATCTAGCAACCTATAGCAGTCCACGGATATAGAGGCCGCTCCCAATACGCGCGATTTTACCCTGTCTTCGGCTTGTCACATTCAGTGTGCTTACCATGAGTTTGGTGTGCTCGCTAGCGACTACGTAAAAAAATGACATTAATTGTATGACATATTGTGCAGCGCCCCTAGCGGCTACTTTCAAGAAACAAAATCTTCATAGAGATTTTTGACGTACTCGCTAGCGAGCACACCTAACGTAAACTCATGGTAGGTGCACAGATGTTGATTGTCAGAATAGATGTTAATGTTTAAAATTACAAGCCTTTAATCTCACATGATCTGGATCGAGTTAACAAAAGAATGTAAACAAGGAAAGCGATAAGACAAAACATTAATAAGACAAAACAATTCGCATCGCGGACTTGTTCATCCCGCGTCAGTTATTTACAGGCGCAGTTAGTCTGACATGGATTTAATGTTATTGTTGACTGTGTGATGGGACGGACGCTCTCATGTTACAGAGAATCAACACTTATTTAATTACGAACGAATGGGATTACCTTTAAGGCTAGTGATTGCGTATTGATAAAATGGTGCGAATGGGTTTTTGCTTTACAAATATAAGCTAATCGTTTTAGATCTTACGGGCTGAGTACAGTAAATATAAAGAACCGAAAAAAATACTATAGTCTATCCAATATAGCTTGATTAGAATGACGGCTGTCAAACGAATGTGACTAGTGATGGGTATGTTTCGTACGGTTCACATAGATGTATCGATAAGTTTTCGAAAAAATGATATGAAAAAATGCACCCAATTTTTCTTCATATATCTTTATTCATAAAAATGACAATTATGATTTAAATTTAAAGACAGTAAAATTTAAAATTCATGTCAAGGGTGTACAACCTAAGTCGTAGTCATTATCATCAGTGTTCTTCAGTGGTTTTTTCCTCTCGCTAGAGGGCGGTGGACATCTCTTCTAGAGCAACGGTGCTATGAATACCCAAAAAATTACCGGTGATTGATTTCCGATTAGACGTGCGCGCCGCCGCGGCGCGCCGCCGCCATAAGGAGTCGGCGCGCCGCCGCCGCCGCCGGTAGTATTAAATTCGCGCCGAGACAAAACTCTTTGGAGACTGTTTCTCAAGTGATAGAGGAAGATGAAAACGATCCAATCTCTGAAGACAGTGAAGACGTGGTAGAGAGACAGAAGCTCGTGCCTTATTTGGAAATTTGGCAAACATACCTACATTTAAAACTTCTACTCCAACGAGATGGCACAGTGTCTTAGAAATGCTCGAAAGTATGGCGCACTTGATTTTAGCAATTCTGCGAGCTATGTCGGTTACTTTGGTTCTCCTGCGGATCTCCTCATTTCTGATTCGATCACGCAGGAAAACTCCGAGCATAGCCCGCTCCATCGCCCTTTGGGTGACCTTGAGCCTTCTTATGAGGCCCATAGTAAGCGACCATGTCTCAGATCCGTATACCATCACTGGCAACACACACTGGTCAAAGACTTTTGATTTGAGTGGGCGGGGCCACCGACGACGATCTGGTAAAGGTCGCGGGAAGAGCCTGGATGCGGGCAGCGCAGGACCGTTCATTATGGAAAACCTTGGGGGAGGCCTTTGTCCAGCAGTGGTCGTCATTTGGCTGAAACCGTGTGCCATACACTGTTGTAATATCATCATCATTTCAGCCACAGGACGTCCACTGCTGAACATAGGCCTCCCCCAATGACTTCCACATCGCACGGTTGGTAGCGGCCTGCATCCAGCGCCTTCCTGCTACCTTTATCAGGTCGTCGGTCTACCTTGTGGGTGGACGTCCCACGCTGCGTTTTCCGGTACGCGGCCTCCATTCCAGAACCTTGCTGCCCCATCGGCCGTCAGTTCTGCGTACTATGTGCCCTGCCCACTGCCACTTCAGCTTACTAATCCGTCTAAACCCGTTGTAGCTAAAGCTGTTGTAATAGGAACCCGATAAATAGCATCATACGTCGTATAGGGCAAGATGGTATGACAATTTACTGAGCAAGTTTCGGCAAATTGTTTAAATTTTATCAGCATCAAAATCGAGCACAATCAACCTTGCTCTCGTATTTAAAGCCGAAATAAAAGACGTGCTTAGTTCGATTGATGATGACAAGTCGCTAATAATCCTTACATCCTTAAAAAGGAAAATGTTGATGAAACTGGACACACGCTTCCCAGCCAGTAAGGCTGTTGTTGCTGCAGCATTATTAGACTGTAGGTTTATAAAGCTTGGAGAAGTTGACCTCTATCTGACTGCTAACGAATTAACTCCAGCTGGTTTCTTGGCAGAATATACCAAAGAATTAATCCCTTACTACGAACATAATTAACCATTATTACACCAGGAGCGTCACCAGGAAGAAGAGAGTACAAGTAAAGTTTTAATACTTTCCCAACTCTCGCGCAAATACAGCATGCAACACAGTTCTCATGGTTCCGGCTTCGATGATGCTGTTGACCAGGAAGCTTGGAAATACCTAGCTACTGCTGATCCTGCGGAACTTGAAGACGGGGACATCTTGTCCTACTTGCAAACCAGACAATCTGCCTACCCGCGTTTATCGTCATTAGCTCAGGCTCTGTTATGCATTCCAGCAACCAGCACTCCGAGCGAAAGAGTGTTTTCGGTTGCTAGATTGCTTTTAACAGCCAAAAGATCCCGGCTGAGTCCATTTAGGGTGAATAAAATAATTTTTGTGCACGACAACTATAAAAGTTGCAAAGAAAATATTTCTGTCAAGAAAAGTGGTTGAGTCATCTTTTTAGTTTACTTAACAAAATTCATTCATTTAAACGTGGTTTTTCATTATACGTCTTAATATACAAAGTTGAAAAATCCCACGCCGCCGGCGTTACGCCGCCGCCGTGGATTTTTTCGTGGCGCGCCGCGCCGCCCGATTTTTTTCGACCGGCGCGCACGTCTATTTCCGATGTTTGATTATTTAAGAATGAAATGTTTTTTGGTTTTTAATAGTGAACATTTAGAAAAACGTATACCTAACTTGACTTAAATATGTTAAAAAATTAGTTAGAAAAAAAATTTGTTAAATATGTTTAAAAAATAGTTTTAATTTAATATGACATTTGTCGATATGTCCCAACACTAACATTTTTGTAACTCGAGATAACCTTGTAGAGACGTCGTTAATACTCTAGCTTGATTTTTATAATTTCGAATTACTACTTATTGGTGTAATTTAACGCTGCATTTACACGAAATTATCATTTTTATTGGAAGCACTGTCGTCGAAAATATTGTTTGTAGGTCAGACGTGAATTATTTCTTGTCCGCCAATATTTAGCTCTCATTGATCGCTACTACAAAGTTATGTCGTTACTTTTGATGACAGCTGTCATTCTAATCAAGCTATGTTGGATAGACTATAAAAATCTGTTTAGTTGTTTTATTTATGTAAGTACGAGTAAAGTAGGATTTTCTCTAAGAGTTTTCAGTAGGCATTTAATCAAACGCTAACATAAAATTACCACAATAGCATAATATAATTTCAAGTCGTAAAACAAAAATAAAAATATATTTCCCATGTTGTAATCGAGCCGCAGTCTTTTATTTCTTTTACACGAATAAATTACACACAAAAATATGAAGTATCACATTTGCAACACGACCTAATCATTCACGTTTTCCGCCCATTACATGCGTTTCGTGGCCCCGCAGCCGAGGACCCCTGCTGCTACGGAATCTTCGTCGAGGATCTGCGCATCGAGAATTTGCTGTCAACCCTAGCTTTAAATACTGACTGATTTGAAATCCGAACGTTATCTATGTTTGTTTACTTTTTTCGTTTTGACATTGGCTGCCAGTGTTTGTGACGTTTAATAAGTTAAAAAAAAGGTTTTATGACTGGCTAGTAATCTATTCTATAAAAGCTAAAAGTCACTGATTGACTGACTCACTCATGATGAAAATCTCAGAAATTACAAGGGTCTCAAATTTTGCATGGGGGTTCCTTTTAGAACTTAAAACGGGATTTACAAAATACAACCCGTAAGCTGGTAAAACAGGATCCACGCGTACAAAGTCGCGGGCGGCCGCTAGTAAATAGTATTTTTTTAATTGAAAACACAATCCTATGATTTCTCTCTCTCTTCCAAATGGTTTCTATGAAAGTATGAATATAGAGAAAATGTAAATTGGAACAAACACGATGTGTTGCGTTGTCATTCGTGTGTCGCGACATTTCGGTATTGGGCAACATTTAATTATGCTTTGCTTTATCAAATAAAACGTACAAATCTTCAAAAATATCGCCCAATAACTTATATTCAGTTCACAGTTTGTCGTATTAAAGAAATAAAATAAGTATGTGAGATGCGCATGCACACCCGACCGCGGCTTGTCATTTTAATGCAACGTTATGACCAAAAATTATATCTGTCCCTTTTCCTCAGTATTGGAAAAGTACCTGACTCCCTCTTACTCAATTTTACACTATGTCGAATTGTATTTTAAAAATTTATGGAATTTCGTTATTTATAACATTATTACGATTCATTGCACTACGAAAATCGGAATGCAAAATTGCATTATGCCGAGTCAGTTTTAACTTGTAAAAATCATGTTATTTTTATTAACAGCTCATCAATTCTATGAAGTCATGTTATTATTTTCCTAGAGAAACATTGAATTGCTTGTAGCAATTTAGGTAACAATCGTCACAACTTTTTAAGCCATAGGTATCTGATATGGCTGACATGTTACAATATAACTGACTTACCGTGCCCTCTAAAGTATGGAATCATTTAACATTTAGATTGATTCCAGCCAGCTACGACCTAGCCAAATTGAGAACATTATGCAAATTGGTTTTTCAATTTTAGTTTTCCTACCTGGGAATTGAACCCAAGAAAACTTAATAATGCTTAATGACCTTAATAACACAATTTAATCTCCAGTAAAATTATGACTGTTTTATGAGACTTTGAAGGTGTATTATTAAAAAAAACTTTTAAAAGCTTCTGGAAATAAAGTTATTATAATGTAAATAAGCTTTAACAAGTAACATTGTAAGAATCAACATGAGCACTGGTGGTTATGAATGGGTAGTGAAATGTAATTTCACAAATGAATCCAATTAATATTTATATATGCACGCGCACAAAATACAAGAAAAAATATTTCATAATAAAAAACTTTCTGGTTTTAATTTAGACAGCGGTCTGCTGGACAATTTATTGTGTGGGCCAAGACAAGAGCTGACTGAATGAAATATTGTTTTCTTTGTGTGCAATGTAATGCTTGGAAGTTGTGCAGAGGACAGCAGATCGAGCTTAACACATTGGCATCCTATGGGAGTTGTAATAATTGCTAGTTTAGAATAAAAACCTACTACTGATATATGGTATGGTACAAAAGGTTCTTTCTCTCTCTTTTTTTTGCTATTACTGTTCTATTATTATTTATTTATTTATTTCTTTATATATAGTTAATCAGTTGAGTTTAGTTACAGTTTTTGATGAAGCTTCAAATTGCAATCGGTGCGGTGTTAGCGCCGGTGACGCGTTGATGTCTTTTGTAAGTACTCGCCAAATCGTTTACACATAAAAAACCTTAATAATGTTATTGATGGACTGGAAATACTGATGTTAGTTTGTAATAGAGAAAATCTATATAAATAAAAATGAATTGATGTTCGTTAGTCTGATTAAAACTCGAGAACGGCTGGGCCGATTGAGCTGATTTTGGTTTTAAAATGTTTGTCGTAGTCCAGGATAGGTCTAAACGGTGAGCAAATACGCGCGCGATATTGTTTTTCTGTGAAAGACAAAATTCCACGCGGGCGAAGTCGCGGGCGGAAAGCTAGTATATGATATTTTTAGAGAAAATAACTATCCAGATTTTTGTGAAATCTGCCCGTTTTTCTTGTTTAAAAGATATTGCAAATTCTACCGATTGATCGTCCAAAAGAAAGGTAGACTATGATTCAGACAACGTTTTTAGCTCCTTCATGGTGCCCATCATCTTAAATGTCTAAACAATCGAAGATCCTTCAGTAACAATTTTTTTTATTGCACATTTCCTTCAAAATCTTGTTGTAAATCCACTATCTATCTTTTGTACAGAAACCGCTGTAAATAACTCTTCGTACCACACCCCCTGCAACAAAGTTGGGTCCACGTGTTTTTTATGTTGACTTTTTAGAGTGGATCACGGAATGCCGGGACATGCCCAAAAACAACCTGCTTTGGGAAACTCAAATAATTCGCCTTCAGGATTCAATTTGTGACGTCACAATTTGGGAATTATTTATGAAGTTATTGGTGACGCTTGTAAATGATAGAAATGCCGGGACATGCCCAAAAACAAACTGCTTCGGGAAACTCAAATAATTCGCCTTCGGCATTCAGTTTGTGACGTCACAATTTGGGAATTATTTGTGTTGTTATTGGTAATGCTTGTAAATGAAAGAACATGTAGATTTACCCAAGTTATGGAGGAAAAAGTTTTATGACTTTAACGGATTGAAAGTGATAACGAAGTATTTCTGAAGCTTCTATAAGACTCTGCAATATTAAAAGTAAAATTAGATAAGTAATTGAGTAAGCCGAACTTACAATTATATGTGTAGTTTGCACACCTATTGAGAAGTCAGAATGAACTTGATTCACGTTCTTAGTTCATCACTTCATCAGTCATTGATATCAGATTGTCAGCACAATAATTGATATCTAAAACGAATCTATTTCTCGTATTGTGACGTACTTATTCGACGTAATAAATCCGCTTTTACACTTTTGTCCTGCGCAATGACGAATAAACAAAACAAAAAAGCGTTTCCCATCCATTGCTCCCGCAACTCACAACTCGTTCTCTCAGCGAATCTAAAAATAAATACGATCACTGCTTAATTAATTACAAAATTATTTACCGCGGACGTTTATTATTTACATTTAATAGTCACTAATAATATAGCATCATAAAAATTCTCATTTTTCATAAAACATCCGTCAAAGGAGCAGTAAAATGACTGGCATTGATCTTTTTATAGCGCTCATGTAAATATCGTTTATGGGAATCTTTTGTCAAAACTGTCATTTTGGGAGGGAACAATGTTTGACTAAGTTTTTATAACCGCAGATCATACTTAAAGTAAAGCCCTTCGGACACGGTACAGGTAATTTTAAGGTATACAATAATACATCTGTAATGATGAGAGAAAGTCTACTCTCATAGGAAATATTTATGACCATATTGTGTTGAAATTGAACTGGAAAACTAGAAAAGTACTTTTTGTTTAGGTGGACCGACGATCTGGTAAAGGTCGCGGGAAGAGCCTGGATGTGGGCAGCGCAGGACCGTGCATTGTGGAAAACCTTGGAGGATGCCTTTGTCCAGCAGTGGACGTCATTTGGGTGAAACGAACGAACGAACTTTTTGTTACATTCATGAAAGAATACATATTAAGTACTCAACGGGACCATTTGCGTGTAATGTAGGTAACGTTACAGATTCGTGCATTACTTCAGTGAGGGATGAAAACCGAATAGAATGTGGTGTAATGTAATGCTCAAAATTTAATTTATATGGTTACATTACAGTGAATACTCCCGGTGAGCACCTTCAAGTATTATTTTACCTGACTGCGCCAGAAGGAGGGTTATGTTTTTTATTTGTCCAAATGTATTAGTGAAACAAAATGCGAGAAATATAACAGAAAATCAAACTGTACCGTGTGCGTTAACCTTTAAATTTGTCCCCAATAATTCCAGGCCCCAGTAAATCAATCTGAAAAATAATTAAACCGTACTGTTAGCTCTGAACTTTAAATTGCGTTTAAGCCAACAAAGCCCTGATCCGTTTGGCGTGAGGTTTTACTGTATATTGGTGTTACATGATGATTATTAATGCCAAAATACGAATGTGTAGTTTGTCGTGCTTTATGGCTTGTACGATTTATGTAATGACATTAACGGTAGTGAAGGTAGTTGGACTCGTCTTTCAGAGGTGCTAAGTTCGATACCCTAATGGGTATCTTACACTTAAGTTGTACAATTACAAGACAACGCTCAAAACTCGATTCAAAATCTAGCCTCAATAAAGTCTGTTACCATTCAGCAATGAAAGCCTATGAAAGCTCAGTTAATAGTCTTGCTGTTTTTACCCATGCAAGAGAAGAAAAACAAATGTTAGTTTGTTACCTTTTCACTCAAAAACTAATCTTACGGGTTCTAATGAAACTTTGCTATGTAAGCTTAAAAGCTTAGCGCCGAAGATGACATAAGTTTAATTAACAAAATATTTGTGGATGAAGCTGCATTCTCAATTTAATAATCAATAACTATATTTGCTGAAAATAACAAAGAAGTTAGAATCTCTAGTCTCGGCCGCGTGTAAAATTACAAAATTTATTCTAAAGCACGTCTAGTTCCTTATTAACTATCAGGCTTTCACGCCGTAAAGTTTAATATATTTGCCAGCTCATCATCATTTCTGACCTTTCAACTTCTCACTTATCAATTTCTGACCGATACAGTTACGACCCAAAGTCGGTACATCATGTAGGAAGTAAGTTTTACGACCTAATTTGCTCGGCGCATTACTTGTCCGTGTGTTTACATGTTATAGGGACCTCCCGTAAAGGTGGAGCCGATTTTATGCCCGTACTAATTGGCAATACCAAATAAACGTGGAAATATGAAAGCATAAAACCTGGTGAGAAGTACAGTCGGCTTCGGAGATGAGTGTACATTCGGCCTTGGTCACTTGAAGTTTAGAGCCCAGTTTTGGTCTTGATTAGTAATTTTAGAAAGGTCTGGAAGGTCTTAAAAACTAGATTTGTCTATTGCAAGCACCTTTAAACTACCCTATATACGAGAGATAACAATCTCATACCTATACTGACTTCATTTTCACCGACCGACTGAAATTGACCGTTTAAATCAAGTGGGAAGCTTACTGTAATTTGCTGAAAAGCGACCACCAAAAATGATTCGAGGTCTTTATTTTATTAAAAGCATAGTAGCAACTGACTTGAAAGGTTATATTTTTGGGTTCGACTGTATAGTCTTGAGCGAATCATAATGGATTTCGCGACATCAAGTTGTAAATGTTAAGGCTTCTCATTCGACCATTGATGATGATTGGGACCTACAAACAGTACGAGTACAGAGTACCTACTGCAAAACTGTTCATAAAGATAGCAGGAAGGCGATAGATGCAGGCCGCTACCAACCGGTCATTATGAAAATCATTGGGGGAGGCCTATGTTCAAAAGTGGACGTCCTATGGCTGAAATGATGAATGATGTTAATGACTGCAAAACTAAGCGAACTTATCGACTTCAATTTCATACAGTCCATTCGGTAACACAATGCACCACTACAATTCTCCATTTTTTACTGTGACACGTAATATTTTTTACTGCGACAGCCCTATCAACAAAATCGCCGTGTTCTGCGCCTACGCACAAGCGACCGTAAACTGTTCTTAGCGGAATTACATGTAGTCATTATTTAACGGATTGCGTATTAAATTAACCTTTGTGTAATATGTTACCGCATTTTTTTAGATGTTTTTATTTAAAAAAAAAATCGCAGAAATTGTTTAAAGAAAGTTGCAAAATATTTTGTGTCATAAAATCTTGAAAGTTTTACCGATATAAAAAAGGAGGAGGATCTTAGGGATCTTAAGGATATAATTATATTTTAGAGTCTAAGCAATTTAGGAAAAAAATAATAATAATCACTACATATTATAACACAAAGTCGCTTTGTTGTCTGTCTGTCCCTATGTATGCTTAAATCTCTAAAACTACGCAACAGATTTTGATGCGGATTTTTTAATACATAGAGTGATTCAATAGAAAGGTTAAGTATAAATATTGTACCTGTGCGAAGCAGGGGCGGGTCGCTAGTAATATAAATAAATATTCTTGGATATTTAACACTGCGCCTTTAGTCCCAAACTAAGCATAGCTTGTACTATGAGTACTAAACAACAAGAAATAGCTTTAAGGAGCTCCAAATTTGTTTATGAAGCAGAAACTAAAAGCTGTTTCACTGAAGCTTTTAGTCTAAAGGTCATAACTTCTTATCTGAGCTCACATAGAATGTTGCCGGGAACTAAGATAATAAGCCAAAGAAATTACTTCGAAGGAAAAGTAAATTAACGGTTATCCGAGGCTTTAACTGTTTTAAGTCTTGTACGAGTAAGTTCATAGATACAGAAGTGATGATTTAAATGGGGGTTTTGTGAATACTGGTCACATGAAGTTATGGTGAAAACAAACAAGTTCTGACTTGTTCACAACGTTTTCACAGTGACTTCATCACCTATAAAATAAGTGACGTTATTGCACCGTAGGTGCGATATGTTGTTTAATTTTTTACTGGAACGTAGTTTTCTAAACATTAGAGAAGCTCTTAGAGCTTCTTAATAATTTTTCAAATGACTGCATTATCTGTAATTCTCAAATTAATATTTTTAAGTGACTAATTAAGCTATAAATTACTGTATTTTATTGAAAAAAGAGGCTGACAAAGGTGACTGAGTTTCTTCCGCCACTTCTTCTCAGCATCAGCCCATAATGTTGTCCCGAAGTGGTGGTAGGGCAAGCTATATTTGGGACGTGTATAAGTGCCTTGGAAAGGGCCTGTGTACTGAATAAACTATTTGAATTTGAATTTTGAATCTTTCATTTCATTCCACCACAAAACCAAAACGTCAGTCAGCAACGGTGGAAGCGTAGACAATATTTTCGTTTCGCTTCAAACAATTCACCACTTGTTTGTCGCTGCTAAGTTCTAACAATGCCTTGTAAGTTAAATTTAACTATACCTACAGGGCATTAAAGTTAAACGATGTAGGAAAAGTACTTGCTATTTACGGGACGACTCGTAAGCTTCTAGGAAATGGAAAATTGTGGTGAAAGTTTTCTGGATTGAAGCCTGTGTTCACTTGGAATCGGCGGAAGGCATTCGCTTTATTTTGTGGTAGGCAGTTGGTGCTTAAAAACTACGAGCTACTGTTTTTAGCACTCTCTTTAGAAAAGTATTTCATTTATGTAAAAGTTAGAATTAAATACAGTTTTTGCCAAAAAGATCAGCGTTATTATTCAGACGTTTCTTTTCAGTGGGTTTTCATCTCTAGAACTAGCGATTGCGTGATTGAATGGCATTTACAACATAATTAATTTTAAAACATGTTAAAAGAAATATGAAAAAAGGTTTCGTGCCTCAAAGGGCACAAAGACACAGATTTTCAGTGACTTTTAGGAAATTGCGTGCAACTAACAAGGTCTGGAATTAATAAATTTAAAATAGTTTACTTTTAATCATCTTACACATTATAATACTTTAATGAATGCACAAGCCATGCGATTCCCACTCTCACGGTTCGTGATTTATTTCACGACATTTTCTCAGTTACATCAAAAATATAACACAAAAACGCTCTAAATTAAAATGCGGCTTGTATTTCAATCCTTCGCTTATTATCGCATTAATAATCGCCTAAGGCATTAGTATACTTTTTTAATTCATTCCTTTTAAAGTACGTACTCTGTACTTTTAAATGTGAGAAATAATTGGCACGTTCGTCGGTAACAGTACCGTGTTGAGAATTGAAAAATGAGTCTTGCATCGTTTTGTCAGGATTTTTTATGCATTATCACTTTTTTGTTCACTGCACGTATTAGGGGTCTTACTAATTAGCGGTAATAAGAGGATAATGATTAGTAATAAGCGCGTAATTAATAAGGGATAGTCAGTCAGAGTACTGACATTGTACAGCTATAAGTCATGGTCATGCATTACTCATTTTTTCAGCGCGATCGGTAAAAAGTTTCTCGGTGAGATCCTTCGCGGTTGGGGTTGAATAGCTCCTTCCTTGTTTTGATCATAAGTCATAGTAAACTTAAAGAACATGAAATTCTTCAAAGGCCTTATGAAATTACGGAATTGTGGGTGTTCTCTTTTTATTTGTCGGTCATATCGGTATATGACCGTATCTATATTTTTTGGAATCATTTTTTAAAAAGTAGTTTTTTAAATATACATTTTCATAATTTTACAAAGCCACCGGTGTGCCCGCCCCCTTATACGTGTGGATCGATAAATCGTTGTGATCGCGGATCGATGCGCGCTAATCACGCGCAGCTTCTGCAAGTTAATGTCTTTGTTACGATGCCGCGGTAGTGTTGTTTAATAATCGATTGTAGCTATCGACAGTGTTTAAATAACTTTTTCATGCTTCTATTGTGTAGTCTACAGTTAAGGCTCCAATGGCGATTGAATATTTTACAATTACAGTAGACCAATTAATGTTATTATTCATTTGTCGTTACAGTAAAGTAGGTAGTTTGGTGAATATCATTATCTGAGCGAGGTCATATTTGCGTATTTTGAAATAAATCCTAACAATAATTTACCCTAGTTAGATCATATTATGTTGAATATACTTTTGTAAATATTAGGGATATGTTACGATTTCAGCATTTGCAAGTACTATATTAATTGACAGTGTTTATTCGATTTTCGACACCAAACATTAACATGTTACCGACAACACTATAGACTCCGGCCAAGTCTATCGTTAAAATCGCAATTAATGTTTTATGAGACTCAATAGACCTTTTTGTAATGCAAGTATCGCGTATAAAGTTTTTGTTTCCTGATAACAGATGGCGCTGATTGCGACTTTCAGGCATGTACAAAACTTTAATTAATCAAATCATAGTTATCACTTATACCACGTCTGACGGACGTAACTATAACCAATGTTGATTTTAGGACACACCCAGAGCGCTTTCTCCTCAATCCCAAATCAACTTTAACACTTGGTTTTACGGTTGGATTTGGATCTGTGTTGGCAACCGTCGCAGGCGCAGCTTGTTAGTCCAACGGAGCTGAGAATAATTCAAAACCGCCTAGTTACAGAGCCGGTGACAGATTTATTCGGGGAGAGAATGGGACGCATGTATAATGCGCGCCTCTACCGCCTTGTCTAGGGCAGCATAGATAAAGCATGCGTAGAAGCACCGCTGAAATTCGCCAGTTCTAGGAAACAATCGGAAATAAACTCTTGTTACGCCAAAATCGTGTTTGATGCTAGCTTCGTGATCGTTATAGGTTCTTACTTGGGAATGCTTGTCTCAGCTTGCATCATGGAGAGAATATTTATCGTAGAGCTGAGGATGGCGGTCCACCAAATACAGTTTGGGTTTCTAGGCTTAGAGATTCACGATTCTAATTCTTTCTATCATAGTGAAGTAGAGTGAGCGTCAAATAGTTCGTGACTGTGACAGTGGCCAAAAAGTTGATAACACGACCCTAATCCAAATGCTACAAAGACGTGTTGCGGACATATTGGCCACTTTGGGTATAACGTACTATTTGACGTACATAGTAAGTAGGTTTTCAGTAAAAACTTTTTGTCAGTAATTTGAATGCTTATAATTATGTATCATTGAAAGCCCTAGACATAAAACTGTATGAAACAAAAATCTAAGGCTCAGTTGCACCATCTTACTTTAACTTTGACAAAGGTCAAAAATCTGTGGAACTCCATACAAAAAACTCCGGTTATTGTCATAGTTACGGTTAAAGTAAGCCTAATAGTTTTTGGGAGTACCAGAAAGATATTTGCAAATGAAGAGCTGTTACCAGAGATGTTCTAGTCATTGATTGTTACCTATCAAACCTTATTGCTAATGTTATAATGCACAACTCTAGCAATTTTTCACACAATTTGTGTGCCTAACATTCCGGGCGATGTCGCACGTTAGAACAAATGCATCGTTAATGCGGCCTGTACACGTATCCAGGCTTGTTGTCGGGCACATCCCTACGGACAGTGTATGGGACACACGGTGGTGGAGGTTGACGAGCTAGAGCGTAGCTCCTAGTTCATGAACTAGCTCACGATTTTCCATTACTAAAGAAATAGATGAAGCTCTAAGTCTTTTCGATTTTCCGACTCTCCTGATCCTGGTCATTTTGGTAACTTAGTTTGATGAAAGAGTTAAGGTTTGATATTTTGTGAGTTTGTTTGTAAGAACTGATACCGACTCTGGAACTGATTTGAAAATTCTTTTAACATTGAAAGCTTTGTATTTCTTGAATGACAAGCCTTATCTTTCTGTGACATCAAAATTCACGTGAGCAAAGCCGAGGTCAAAAGTTAGCGTCATTATAAAATCGAATCAACTAACGATAAGATAATGAAGAGTTTATCTTAGCTCAGACCGCTATTCTACCCCGTAAATTGAATAATTTAAATTGGCCTTGCGATAATGTATCGCCAGTTTATACGGCTGTGTGTCCGTTCCCGGCGTTCCCAGATAATCCCGAGATGCAGAAACAGTCAGATCCCATCGGATACCACGATATAGTTACAATGGTTGTCGTTTAAAGGACAAACCCTTGTTATTTGGACGCCTACGGCCACATTTTACACTGTACCAGGTCTCAGGATGGTTAAGTAGATCTGTTAATGGCTAGACATGGCTATTTTGATGCAGTTTGTGTGTTTTTAGCATTGAATATGTATGTGTTTTAATGTAAAATTGTGTATGTGACTAAACAAATATCTAGATAGCTATAATACAGCCTAATCTAAATTAACTATTCAATGTCATAAAATTTCATTCTTGTTAGAACTTTAAGTTCACCTATTTTAATTTTACTGTCATGTATAAAATAATGAAATGCGATTAATGCTAAATTGCGACAACCAGAAAATTTGAAACGAAAAAGCCAAGTTTTCCCAGGAAAAGAAAGTTGAGCATAAATAAGGCACAGCTCTATAAGCCGTTCATATTTACCTCATTTAAAATTTTGATCAGCTGATTTAATCTCGTACAACTTGATCTAGTTTTTTCCGACAGTAAATATTAAATGCTTTATTTTTCCAAGTCCTAGCGGGTCTTTCAAATGACATATTTAAACTGGGAATGGCGCCATATTTGGCTGGCTATGGCTCTATAGTTTGTCTGTGTCTGGCCTTTCTTGGCTCTATGTATATTTGATTAGTGTTCTTTAGCATTTTTATTACGCACTTTTGTAGGTTGACTGATCTCTCCGCTTATGTGCGTTTATGTCTTTATTTAATTATCTTACTGATATTTTATGTTCTAAGTTGATCTTAGTAAAGTTCTTGAGCGTAAAATGCAGACGTTTTGATTTGACAAACGTTGTCAAAACTTTGTTAAACTGACACATTTTATTTCTATTTATCAACAAAAATACGTACGATTGGTAAACTTTTGTAACTCGGAATAAAGTTAACTTTACCAAAGTAGTGAAGTGTAATAATGTCAGAAGCTGGAACTTTTGATTTACGTTACTGGCAAGATTTCCATCGCATTCCACGTTCAAATAAAAAAAAACAATACAGTTATGAAATTGTCTCGTTAAAGTTCAGTGGAGCAGACAGTGGTGACTGAGTTTGTTGCGGCGCTTCTTCTCAGCACTTGCCAAATGTTGGTCTCGAAGCGCTGGTAGGGTAAAAAGATTATGAGACATGTAGAGGCTCCTTAAGAGCAAAATGACGATTTGTAAGAACTATTTATTAGTCTAAACAAATAAAGAAATTTTGACTTTGACTTTGACTTTGAGCAAAGGCATAATCCTCAAATGCCGGCTCTAAATCTTCGCTCGGCTGAACGTTCGGCGTGTGTTCGCGGCTCGCCGCCGCACTATTTCACACTTATCAGCGCGCCCGCGCATAACTCAGCCGGGGTTGCAATGACTAACGGGAGAAGGTGCGCTAATAAGTGGTGTATTACTTTGTTAGCGATTGGCTATTTTATTTGTTGATATTGATGAAGTGTTTTTAAAAGAATAAAACGAATTCATGTTTTTTTGTTTGACATGTTTGTTGTATTATTGGCAACACTACCACGCCATCTCCTAATTATTTGAAAACTCTCACATCTCAACATCTATCTAGGTTTAAGTACTTATCGACAGTCTTCATTTGTTTTCCAAAATATTAATCTCAGTTTGGATATGACATATTTAAGAATTGAATCGACTTTAAAAAGATGAAGACCGTATGTATTGGAACCTTTGGTTTACATAAAACAATACATAAATGTTTGATAAATACAGTCTCTTTATAAACTGAGAATAAATATGAGATTAAACACTCGATGTATAAGATGAAGTCTATACTTTTCTATAACCCATAAAAATAATTCAACCAATAATTGCGAACGTGTAGCTTCAAATTTACAGCAAGCAACATTCGTTAATTCTTAAGCACTGTTTGATATAAAACAGCGGGAAACAAAGCATGTACGTATTGTACGTCTCTCTGCTATTGCGCCATTATTTTGCAATCTTTATTAGCCTAATATGACCTTTATGCTCTTAGTAATAAAGAAGGCACGTTTAGAAAGTTGGGAAGAGGATTATGCCCGGGGAGGTGTAGAATCACTTCCTTTAGTTGTGTATTCTCAGTTTAAAATCGCCATAATAAGAGGGGAGAGCTATCTAATGTATTGTAACTCTTTTCGTTTGCCATTTGATTTTATGTTACGAGTTGTATGTGAATATTGTACATGGGAAACGTTATTTCTTGTGACAAAGTGTGGCTTCTTGTCAGCTGTAACACCTATCATTCGTTTTGTTTTCTGTACTTACTGTTATCAATGTCACTGTATAAATAAAGTTTAATAATAATAAACAGCAACATTATAATAATTTTGGGGCTGTGCTGCAGTTTCACACTTTATTATTTTCAGGAAATACTTTACGCTATTGAGTATCAATTCACGTAAATTGATAATTAATTAAATTAGACGTAGCGTCGGCAGGCCTCCTACTAGGTGGACCGGCGATCTGGTAATGGTCGCGGGAAGAGCCTGGATGCGGGCAGCGCAGGACCGTTCATTGTGGAAAACCTTGGGGGAGGCCTTGCCTTTGTCCAGCAGTGGACGTCATTTGGCTGAATCGAACGAACGAATTAAATTAGAAAAAAAATTGTAGTAGAAGTACGAGTGTAGTATCGTATCAAATACAGATTATAATAATGACTTAGGAAAGTCGTTATTATAATCTGTACTTGATACTACATTGAGTCAATGATTATTCTGATTAGACAAAAACCCCAAATCATAGTCACGGTTGAGTAAAAACTAAAAGCTTTTTCGTATTCCAAGAGATGTCACAATACGCTATGTCCTACGGCACCCATCCTGAAGGAACCCTTGGGGTCAGCTGCGGCTCGGCGCCTATTCAAATGAGTAACATGAATTTTGGTACAGGAAGCGATTAGGGACGGAGCGGGAGCGATTTATATAGTGTTTTGGGCTATTTTAGGGAGCTTTCGTGTTGGACTTGGTATTACCGTTTTATTTGTGTTGCCAATATTATGGCATTGAGCATTCTTACATAGTTCTGCCTTTGTTTCAAACGCAAGTACAAAAATCTTTATGGTGAAGTATAGCCAAAATGGTAACATGTTACAGTGGAATCACTATGTTCCGCTCAAAGAGCATTCTAATGTTTTTTGATATCGGATCTGGTTGCTTTTTATCAGCCTTCCTTTTAAATCTTCTAGTAGGGAGAAGTTGCTGCTGAAATGCTAAGAATTAGCCAAATAATACAAATGTAGCCGCATTTATTTGATTACCATGCCTTAGATTTAAGAAAACTTTTAACTATGTATTTCAATTTCAGTAACATGATACAGTTTCAATGAAAATCTGTGCCACTTAAAATTTGCTCTCCGTTTCTCTGCAATGATACATTTTTCCGCTCAACGCTGCTTCCCTGACTAAGCCCACACCCAACCCATCCCTTTTGTAACATATTATGCAAATATGACACCCGGGTATAAGCGTTTTCGGTTGCTAATGACGTTTTTACCCGCACGCTTCTCCCACGATCGCGCTGAACGCGGCCAAAAAAGGAACTACAGAAAACAGTAGCGTTTTGACAGATCAGCTTGGAAGTGGCGCCCTCTCAATGATCGTGGGCGTTTAGACGCTGCATCCGAAGGCGCATTCAGATTCGAGACAAGTAGTGTTGACATCATGGAACATGTTAAAATCTGGCGACGGGCATATCCTAAAAGTCCATTGTTGAAAAAGGATGAGCCTGTTCAAGTAAATGGAGGAAGTATGTAGCGAACAAGTATGTGCTTGAATGGTGTGAAGTTAATTATAAGTTTGCTTAATATTCATTGAGTAAAATGTACTTTCTTAGTTAATATGGAAGTTCATTTGAATTCTGTTCAAAAACAATATTAACAGGTTTAATAAGCCAAGAATAAGGTGCCAAGATTTGGTAGTAATTTCGTTCCTAATGAAAATTATTTCAATGAACTTTCTCTTGACAATCAGGAATCCTATAATTAATATTAATACAATATGACCATCAACCATCTTTTGTTTAATCTATCATACAATATGAAACCCCAAACCGGTCAACAAATACAAAAATAGCGACCTACGTAGCGCATACTAAATTATACAGGACGATGTAATACGAGATCTGAGGTGGAATTGTGTAAAGCAATCGTAATCATTTGACAGTTCATAACGTACGATAAAGTCAGTTAAACAAAGCGTTTGACAGAATAATCGTACGTTATGAACTGTCAAATGATAACGATTGCTTTACACAATTCCACCTCAGTGTGCTTACCATGAGTTTACGTTAGGTGTGCTCGCTAGCGACTGCGTAAAAAAATTGACATTATTGTATGACATATTGTGCAGCGCCCCTAGCGGCTACTTTCAAGAAACAAAATCTTCATAGAGATTTTTGACGTACTCGCTAGCGAGCACACCTAACGTAAACTCATGGTAGGTACACTGATCTACAAACTATAATGGCCAAGTTAAAACAAAACCATTTGACGAAAAACCTGTTGTCAAAAGCACAGATTATAAATAGTGGCATTTGATTCCGCCATTCAATAAGTAGCGGGTCAACGACATTGACCGGGGCGGGCAACATTTTTGTTTTAATTTCTGATTAATTTATTCCTTCGCTCACTAACGACACACTTAGTTATTTTTTATAAACAAACTTAGATTTATTTCATAATTTGAAGCCTGATTTAGGTAATGTTCTGGTGGATTTTGAATCGATTTTTGAATCATTGAAATGTTTAGCATGCCTGGTTAGAGTTCATTATACATCAGGTCGTCTTAATGAGTTGATTATGCAATTCGGTTCAAGGGCAAACATAGAGGCCATCGTTTAAAGAACTGGTTGCGAAAAATAGTGTATTAGAATCTTTTAACTGATGAAGAATTTGTAACAGATCATAAGATCTAACAGAGTTACGCACCGCTTAAATATCAGTCATATTTACCTAGTTTTTTAATGATATGTAGAGAATATTGGGGAGGTCATTTTGGGAGGCCTATGTTCAGCAGTGGACGTCCTATGGCTGAAATGATGATAATGATGTAGAGAATATACTCTATATCGGTACAAATTCTACCTGGACTGAAAATTAGATTTTGCTTTCTTATCCTCTTTCTTTGAGAATAAGAATTGTCCTTCTTTTGAGAATCAGACTTGGTTTCAATATAATTATATTTTTGTTTTTCTTTAATCTGTGTTTTCTAAAGCAAATTGAAAATAACTTATCGCATCAATATCGGGACTTTTGGCTTCTAGAGTCACTGCAGATTCTTCTTCTTCTTCTTCCTTCTTTTCTTTGATAAATTGCTATATCGTATAATTGTTCAGTTCCACTATACACTTTTCAGCTGTCACAGCATCCCAGCAAAAACGTTAAACTTTTTCAAATTCAATTTTCGGTACGCGAAAAAGGCTGCGAATCGATTTAATTGAAAAAGGTAGGTTCCGAACGCGCCAGGCATTCTTACCAGGGTCTATTGACTTGCCACTTCGGTTGCCAAGGCAATTACAACCGTATTGTGAATGGCATAAGAGTGTTTTATTTGTGGTCGGGATGCTGTTGACAGCCATTTGAGATCGTTTTTTCTGAAGCGGATTCAGAGAAATGTAAGGACCTTTGTGAGGTACGATTCGATGGCGATTCGACCTTCATAAGAATAGTTTGTATTCGTTCCCATGGATCCCGTTTTTTGCAGGATCCCGTTTAGTAGTATTTACCCGGACCAACAATTGACCTTGAAATAAAAAAAATAATTATAAATGAACATATCAAAAATCGCTGAACATACAATGATTCGGCTTGACCTGCCACTATTTTTGGGACACCCTGTATACGAGTAATTAATTTTAATATTAAGTTTATACGAACAGTGTCCCAAAAAAAAACCAATTCGTTCGAATTTGTAAACGCAAATATGTGTGTTCAATGTTCATACAACAGTCCAGTTTTGCGGGAATCTGAATAACTGAATCCCGCAAACTGGATAACCGTGAGAACGAGCCCTTAGTCGGAAGCAGTAACCAAGCTTCACGATATTACGCACCTAAATACTATGCGTTTTCTTCTTTTGTTAGGAAAAACTTTCTTATCAAGCCGAAACCTCACATTCTTCTGTTGAAAAATGAATTTTTACCTTCTAAACATTGTGTAAATGTTGCGTTTTTCATGATTTAAATTCTACGCATTCACCTGACACTATAAGTAATATGTCGGCTTCCATATGTGTATAGTTTTTGCTTCAAATCGTTATAGTAGGCATGTATCGATTACAAATAGCATCTTCTCGATAAGTCAGTACTAAGTCTTATAGTTGTGCAAAAACTACTACGAGAGAGATAAAAAATGTAGAGAGAAGTACATTCTGTACATTTCATTTGAGATTCCAACAACAACAATTTGTAAGAATATTGCTATTGCAGTTTGAATTTTATTTGTAAGGCAGTAAATAGTTAATTGTATGAATCTTTCTATTGTAGTTTTTTTTTCAATTATACAATGAATAGGGGTTTTTTTTGTAGTATTTTCTGATTATTTTACTTAATTTAGGGTTCGGACAAACCAACGCGATCAGCCGGCGTGCAGCGATGGCGACCAGACCTAAATGCATTGATCGCCATCGCTGCACGCCGGTTGATCGCGTTGGTTTGGCTGAACCTTTAGGCATGTCTGATTTATTTCTCATTTATTTTTTGCGTTTATAACATGTACATTTTTGGATTATATTTTATGGAGGTCCATTTACCAATTCCAACATTATAGGTTGATTAATGATTGGACCAGAGTAGCAGAATGAAATATTTCATCGCAAAATTTCCAAGCTACCGAATCTGAATTCTATGCAGATTATTTGAGAATCGTGAGTTTAAAAACCAGTAAAACCTATGTTTAGCTATGAGAGCATATTGCATCAATAAATTGGTATTCCATTACTACTGTTTATTTTTATGGTCTTGATAACATCTTCTATTAAGCGTCGCTTCTGTCCAGACTATAAGGTATTTATTGTAATATTATTTAAATGTCGCTTCCTATCTGACATTGACATTAGAAGATATCTACAATGTCCGCTTGCGACGATTGTTGCCGACTTTTAGTATCGAAACGCTGAGTTTTAAAATCTGTGGGATGGTTTTCCACCTCTTAAAGTTAAGACTAAACATGTTTATTGGAAAATGGTACTTATTATTTCTGCATTAAGATGCCAAAGTGTAGAGCTTGATATGTCGTCTTCTATTATAATGGGCAGCTCGTCTAAGGTTGGGATATGAAATGTTGTTAGTCATTTTAAATGTTGTAAAAGTTGATAGTCATTTTTGTAGGCATTAGAAAATTTGCCTTGTTATTACGTACCTCACCATTTTAGTAGATTAACTAACAATATGAAGGAAATTCAAATGCTTAAAATACTTTATAATGTTTATTTTTATAGACAAGTCGTTGCGAACTTTAACGATTAATCTATTTTGAGTTTCTGGATTATATTTAACACCACAAATTAACTAATAAGTTACTATGTAACTAATACTGTTTAAGATATATAAACATGGCTTCTTAATTGCCAGGTTAGTATATTTATCTGGCTAAGTTTGGGGCAATAAGACTAATAACCATAATGCGTGGCCATCAAGCTTGGCCATCATAAAATTGATGGACATTTTTAAGTAACTTCTCGTAATAAAACCTGATTTCATGTCTGTGATTTTTTTAATTAGCTTACGCTGGTATACTTGAAGTTAGGTGGAGTAGGTCTGCTTCGGTTGTATGCGAAGTTAGTGGGCAATATAACCTGTAACACCATGAAAGTATTTATTTACATACTAATGACTCCAATTAACTACCTTTTTGTCAATTTTACTCCAATTTTGGATGAAACGAACGAACGAACTTTCTTTTGTAGAGACTAGGTGTATGTAGGTATGCCTACTGTTTTAAATTAGTCTAGATATTTTTTTATTGATCCTAGGATATTTGTGACTATTTTGACTGTCATTGGTAACCCATTTTATGTAGCAAATGACCGTGTTCGGCACCGATTCGCCATAATTTTAGCCTAGACAGCCTAAAAATGCATGACAAAATAGAAACATGTGCTTAGTGGACATTCTGTGCTCTTCTCTACTGTGCCAAACGTAAGCCGACTGATTTAGCCCGAATGATAATAATGTTATGTTGTAAATTCGAGCTGTAACTCTGAGTGCAGTAGTTAAACGGAGACGGAATCGCTAAAAGACTACCCAATGACTCATGAACTATAATAAAAATGTGTTCGTATGTTCGAACCGATTTTTATGTAGTGCAGAACAGAATATATTGTGCTACGCTTGCGTGAATCGCAATGGTCCAATTTAAATTTATTATTGCCCTATTTATAGTCCACGCCAATAGACGTCAGTTTTGCTACAAACAAAGCTAAATAACGTTGATACAGAGTTTTCTATGTACCTGTATTTAATTACTAGCTTTCCGCCCGCGCCTTACTCATGTGGAATTTTGTCTGTCACAGAAAAACTTTATCGCACGCGTCCCTGTTTAAAAAACCGGGATAAAAACTATCCTATGTCCTTTCCCGGGACTCAAACTATCTCTATGCCAATTTTTATCAAAATCGGTTCAGTAGTTTAGGCGTGAAAGAGAGACAGACAGACAGACAGACAGAGTTACTTTCGCATTTATAATTATTAGTATAGATACTTGTAATGTTAAATAGACTCAAAAAGTTCAATCTCTCTTTGAGTCGGATTTCTAATTATAATGTATTTACAAAGTTGTCAGTTTCTTTTTGCGCAGACTATGCATTAAAGCAACATTGTATTAATGTCAAAAGTTCGTTGCCACTGGATTTCTTTATCGACGTATAATTTAACGAACTTAAAGCTTATTATAAGATCATCAACTTCATTGACGTTTCCCTTACAGTGCATTACACTTTACTAAAATGGCAACCTAAAAATAGAAACTGCCATCATAGATATTTATACCATGAACTGTTCCCCCATTAAAAGCACATCTTGTTAGATTACGTTACGATGAATCCCGACTCCACTCGTGTCTAACTACATTTTTAGTTGACAAATTGATTTTTTTTCCGAAGCGATATTTCTTCGCAGCGTTGGCTTTTTATATTTATTTTTTTACGCGTAAGTACGCCAATTATCTTAATGAGTTTCTCACGAGTGACTCGTTTGGGTAAGATAAGAAAGCACAAAATGAACATGTTACTATATATCAAAGAAGTGACGTCCTATATCAGCGATTTGAAAGGCCCAAAGTGAATTTGTGGACGTTAGAATGACTAATTAAGACCTAATGGACAGGATTGGCCATACTTGATCGCTTCATTGGCTAATAGCCTTTGCTTGGGACTTGTTTGCCGCCTGACTTGGTGGCTCTGCTGGATTATAATGTCTGATTCAGTTGCGAGTCCAAATTTTGCTTCAACACAATGTATTTATAATTATAGCAACTTTATCCCTTTATTTTAGTTACATATAGGTATGTAATAAACCGAAACTAATTTATGTTTGTATTTTTACAGGTAATTTTGACAATCAAGCCAAACATTGCAGACATCTCCATATTGGTAAGAAATAAAATTAAAATACTCTACATTTAGAATCTCTAATAAACATTGTACTAGACATTAAAACACAATCTTTAGTTTTAGCACTTTTTCATAGCAATTAGGTTTTCGTCTCTGTAAATCATCATACTTTTGGTAAAAAATAGAAATAAAATACTCTAAATTTAGAGACTCCTTCAAAAATATTGTTAGGGGAGGTATTCTTACAGGACTATTTTACCTTTTGGCACTTTTTTCTCTACCTTTAGAAACTCTATCAAGCATAGTTGTTAGGGGTAGTATTGTCTATTGTCAAAGGACTATTTTACGTTTTGGCACTTGTCTGTTAGTAACTAGTGTCATTTTATCGAAAGCATCAACTTTTTCAAGGTTTCGCCTCACGTAAAAAACTTTTTTGTACTAAAACTTACTTTTATTCATTGCTATAATTATTAAAATTAACTTTCGTCAACATATAAGCATAATAACAGCTCACCAACGTCTCTGTATCACCTCGATCTTCAGGATATTAGGACACTTTATGTGATGTACCCTGCACTAATTGGAATTCTCATTTAAGGGCAGAGCGAAAGAGACGGCTGTCACGTAGTATAAGATGGAAAGAGAGGGAAGGTCCCGAGTTGCACAAGAACGTGTTGAAACATGGCACACGGATTAAAACTCGAATGTCTGATGGAGGGATAGCATGTGAAGGAGATCACTTTTTAATTATATACAGGTTACTTACTTTGTTGTGTTATCGCGATCTGTGAGTATGTGTTTATTGACAAAGCTGTAGTTTGTATGGATATGAATAACTCAGATTAAAAACCACGATGTCGTTAGTAACGGTCACGATTGCAGAAAATACATTAGTCATGTGTTTTTACATGTTTTAAAACAGCATTTACTTGGTTTTAGACCAAGTAAAGTCAATGATACCTCGGACAAGTGACACAGTAAAATTAATTAAAGCATTAAAACAAAATTCACCCAAAAGTAAAGATGATGAAGGACATTACCACGGGTTGGTCTCTGCATTGATAGTAGAATAATTTTATGAAGACAGCAGAGTATGTAGCCTAATCTCAAGTAATCCCTACTAATATTATAAATGCGAAAGTAACTCTGTCTGCCCTGACACGCTTTCACGCATAAACCACTGAACCAATTTTGATGAAAGGCATAGATATATTTTGAGTCCTTTACATGGGGTAGTTTTTATCTCGGTTTTTGCGAGTGAGATAAAGTTTTTCTGTGACAGACACGCGGGCGAAGCCGCTGGCGAAAGCTAGTTATGAATAAAAAGGACCATGTTAAGCTAATAACTTTGAAAGAAGCTATTCCCAATTATTTTTTCTAAAAGTGTAAGAGCACTTAATTTGCCTACCCTACATACTCTCATAGCTAAACTGTCACAATAGCTTGTATTTAACATCGGCTATCAGCGGCTCGGATAACGCCCGATAACTATGATGATCGATGACAAGCCCGCCTGACATGACAGAGGTGTTAAGAAAAAATGCTGAAGGTGACGTCATTTGAGGACCAATTGAAGTTTCAAGTTGCTTGAAACTTATGACTATCAAAGACTGTAGTATCGAAATCTAATCTACTAAATAATAAGATACAATAAGACTGAAGACATTATGAAAATGTAATAATACAAAATGCTGCTTGAGATTTGATTCATTTGAGCAGGCATAGTTGGGATGAAGTATATCGACCTAAGTGATGTTATTTTGGTTTTTACGATAAGGCTGCATTGGACAATGCACACAAATACAGTTTCAAATGTTTTCAGAGGCGCTTTTATTAATTTCCTGATGATTGGTGATATATAGCGTTATGTTCTTTCACAAATTGCGTTTTATTAGATTTATGAATTCTACGGAAATAAGCTTCCTGTGTTATACGACATTAAATAATTTTCCTCTGCCTTATAGATCAATCACAATCAATAACGTGTATTTTGAGAAGGCAAGCGATATCCGTCCCGCTTAAAAAGGCCTCACAATCCAACCTTTTTTCTTTCATTTCACTTAAATCCATTCACGGCACCAGACGTTTTAAAACGACCAAAAAGCGCAAAGGAATCGCTCCAAACATCCTATTCAAATCTCCAAAGCTGTGGCCCTATTCCGACTCGCTTCCCGTGCATTTTTGATCGAGCCCCTTAGAACAAAAGCGAGAAAAAATAAAAGGCGCCGCTAGCGACACCTCGCGGAGTGAGAACGAAACTCGATACTCTGGAAACCACCGCCGAGCCACAACCGATTTTAACTTTGAACACATAAATCTTAATTTTGCATAACTCGTTCCAACTCACCTTTTTTGTACACCACACGCCGTTTTCTATTCTATTTAGTTCCAATAAAGTCGCTTTCCGTGTAAACGTTGCGAATAGTATTAAAATTCAGTACGTACGTGATAAGGCCAGCCTTTCGCCGTGTAGTTTTGTATTGGAATAATTTTATAGTTATTACACATTATTAGAACACTATCGATGACTTGTTTAGGAAATAAAGCTTACACGAATATGGCGGTAAAGCTAACAATAAATTTACTTTTAAATGGAAATCTTTGATTATAATCTAATAAATAATAAGACATTCTGCTTATTGGTTTAATAATAATTCCACAATGGATTTCTCGAAGCGTTTATATTAAAATGTTTATTATATTACCAGTTGATAAAATAAATAGAGCCGGCATGGGAGTACACGAGCTTCATGAATTTTAATGCGATTTCTAAATATAGGTAAAAGGTGTTTCGTTTTGTAAACGCTGACAGCAGTCAATTTAAGTGTATTGGAAAGTTTTAATGAACTTAATCAACCTGAGATCTATTCTAACATTGTTTTAGATTCAATAACTTAGAGATAGTTTGGTGATGCGGATACTGTGATTGTGGGTTTGACTCCAATTGGGGTCAAATGTTACTGATGAGTAGTTAGTACTATCAGTAACAACCAAATTGTATTCAAAACTGAACTCGAAGAATAAAAAACCTAAGGCTGAGTTGCACCATCACACTAACTTATACAAACGTCAAAAATCTATCAAATTCCATACAAAATACACCGGTTATTGTTATAGTTACGGTTAAAGTAAGTTGATGCAACTCAGCCTGAGTTTTGCAAAGTGCTCAAAAATCAGCAGTAAACTTTTCAGATACAGTTCAAAACTTCTGACCCAATCAGGAACCGATCCTCTATCCTATCGTATCTCAAAAGACCATAATGACCCCGTAAATAGTAAGTTTAATCGGTTGTGAGCGCATATTAACATACTGTCAATAAATATCGGAGATATTGACGTAATCGGCACCCGCGGTATTTGAAGAACAGCAATATCAGCTGGCTGATAAAATGCGGTTATGAACCTCAGCCGGCGGTAGGGCTGCCACACAAAAAACGAAAAATAATATTTCATCATCATTTTAAGTTCCCTACTGGACGTAGTAAGATTCCTTCTTCTTTCATCCAGCGTTCCAGCCTCTACCAGTTGTCTTTATGTAGCCATCAGTCCATCGAGCACTGAGCATCCACACTACGTTTAAGACCAGAAATGATTTGACAGGTTCGTTCACTGCTACTTCAATCATTAGGTCATTTGGTATCCACTGCAGGAGAACGACTCACCCTAATTTACAAGAGGCAAATGGAGGACTGGCCTACACTCCCCCTGATGGATTTGGGCTATCGTAATCGTATCGTCGGGTAACGTTATAGTACCTATCCAAATTCATCATGCATCAAGGTCTGCAAACAAAAAAATACGAGTTCTCCCTATTATGAACTCATTGCTACGATTATCGTGCATCAGGAAAATATTTTTGCCAGCCCTCAGCCCGCAAGCGTTGACCCAAACCGGCTAGTACATTAATTCCTAATAAATGTTGCCCCGTATGATCTTAATTACTATTTTCAGGGAACACTAAAACAATTTCGTGTCGCCGCACCGGCCGTCGGCTTTGAAATCGGACATTTTGGTGAATCAGCCATTTTTTCGATGCCCAAATGATGATTGGTTCGCGGAATGCGTTCGCTTTTTTAGCTTAATTTGTTTGTGATTTGGTTGCAAAAGCTCACTGGGCTTTGAAAGTTCTGTGTGGGGTTTTATTTTGATATGATATAAATTGGCACTTTTATTGTTTTGGGGAGCGGTGATTTGCTTTGTTTAAATTACAGGTCTGTTTTGTATATTTTATGTTTTGTTTGGGGAGTTTTATTCGTAATTAAATTGAATTACCGTGTGCTGGCGCTATGATTTGCTATTCTGGAGCAAGCTATAAATAGGTGGGATTCATATTAGCAGTATGTCATAATATGGCGAGCCTCTTAAAAGCAACAATAAAAGACTTACTGGATGGACATGTGTGTGCCGATATTACGAGTACACTGGCCTGCAAAACTAAGTACAGATCGTTTCATCCACGAAGACGCGCCCCACCATTCTTCCGCTAATGTTTGGTGTTATCGGTACACGCCAAATTATCCATCAAACTGGGATTAAACTCCACGCACCTTGCGCTTCCCTCGTACAAAAATTGGTGGGGTGCGTCTTCGTGGATGAAACGATCTATATCATACTTTTAAAATTGCAATTAAACAGTACAAAAAGATAGTGTCAATAAGTAAGCAAGTCTTTGAATATGGAACCATTAGAAGGGCTTAGGGTAACTAGAAAAATACATCGTGTGAGGTCAAGTATACGGAATTCTACTCTTTATAATTCGCACTCAGTCTTTTTTAGTTCATATACTAACAGGTACCTGCCTATTACACTAATGTTTCATAAAGCATTTTAATATGTCCGTGTTTAATTTAATAGGTATGAATTTAATATAACACCGATATCAGGTTGATACCAGTTTTACACCACTCTTAGTTATGGGCGTATAACTCCGTTGGCGTAAAAATGATTAAGCATATACAAGTAATAAATCATTGCTTCTTATTATTATTACTTAAGTCAAAAGTCTTTAAAACAATATACAGTATAAAAAATACTTTAAACTGAATGTCAGCTTCTGTATATGATGAAATATTATTAAAGGAATTTCTTTGATAGAATGATATGCCGTGATCTGTATTATGCCATAACAATATCAAATAGGCACTCGCTCTGCTATTTTGACTAAATTGTATTGTTATCCTTTGATTTTGATTTTTGATTTTAAAAGGATTAAAATAATAGCCTAACCCCCTTAATAATAAATAGTTACACAGTTGTTGATCACTGTTTTAAAATGACATTTCCATCCTAAACGTCACTTTAAAACACTGATCACCGAGCGTGTAAGTTTTGTTAGTACGGGGGTAAGTTTCTAGCGCTGCTTCTCAACAATATACTTCGTTATTGTCCTGAAACAATGGTAGGATAAAAACATACGAGGACATTTTATCCCAAAATTATCACAATACAATAAACAATTGAAATAAATACTAAAATAACCATTATCATCATACATTTCGGTTGAATTTTGAACTTAATTCACACACGGAACCGACTCCTGCGCAGCGCGTTCATCTCTAATCTGTAATTAGACGGTTTCCGTCGAAAGGATAATAAAAATACCAATTTCCTTTTGCTTAATTGATTACCGCTAATGGTAGTTTAGGAACGATTGTCAGTTCGGGGTTTGGATTTTACGAATCTTTGATAAAAGTTGCTAATATTAAAATTACTGGTTCTAGTTACTTGCCTATTGGTAGAAGTTAAATGTAGCATGTTTTAGGTACTAAAATTTGAAATGTTCTAAAACTAATGTTTTGTGCATAGAAATAGAGATGTCGTAATTACTGCTAGTATATGAATGACTAGTTGACCCGGCGAACTTCGTACCGCCTATAATTCATCATAATGGAAGATTTTAATGGTGAACGAATTTTCTTAAATCGGTTCCGTAGTTTCGAAGGCTTATTCAATACAAGCAAAAATAAATCTTTTTCCTTGTTTTCATACTGGGAGATATTTTATAAGAATTAATTTCCATCTCTCTCTCTCTTTATCTACAGTCGATGATCCTGTTAATCACAAAACGTCGACTCAGATCCAAACGAATCTTAAGGCTTATTCAACCACGAACTAAAACAAGAGCAAGCTCAAGAAATACCAAGATAATGGTTCTAGAATAACATTAAGCTAGAAAGTCAATTTGAATGAAACCTTACCTCCACCGCAGTTCAAAATGGCGTCAATTAAACCCAGCACAATTAACGTGGGGAATGTCCCGATGCGATGCTATCTCGTGACCCCGGGCTATCGGGTAGCAGGTTCGACTCCCAGCTACCGGTGAATGTTAGTATTCGTGATTTATCGAGCCCGTTGCTGGTCGTTTGGTTAATTGAAAAGTTCTTTTGAATGTCATGTGAGCTTTACGTTTCACTTTTAGTACGACGTTAGCAGCATTGAGTTTACGAAATAGTTAGATTTTCTCTTGATTCGTAGAGAACTGGAAAGCATTGATTTTCAGTTAAAAGGTTAGGAAATGTACAAATGACAGCATAATATTAAACCAAACACTGGGACGTCGATTGAAAGAGGTTTAAAAAGAAGACACCCAGTTGATTTTAAACTTTATGTGCTTAATTTAAAAATGAAATAAGATTTGCAATTTTGTGACAGGTCAGGCTGACCACACACAACCTTTCTAATATGGTCAAAATAACAAGTCAACATCTAAAGATGTTAACGAACTCTGTTTAATTTATAAAGCACTTAATGGAAATAGTAATAAAACCCTAAATGCGAGTCTGAAGTCTAAACCCAGTTTTAAGTCTTAAATTATTAATTTATACAGCAACTACTTTCGGCGGTCAATAAATAGGCTCCAGACAGTCGAAAGTCTTTCAAGACATAAACTTAACCAACCACTGAAAACCCGACTCTACCATCCCCAATTAAGGTTGAAAGTTCAGTAATTAATATCCAAACTTTTATCCAGAGTAAATACAATGCCGTATCGTTTTTGGAGAGTAAGGTGACAGTCCGTTGCCGGTTTTCGGCGTTTAATGGTGAAATTGCCGGATTTTCGACACCACAATGGATGCGCAGCGTTTGACGTTGACACTGACGGATGCGAGCGACTTCTAGACGTAACGCTTTTTGCCCGACCGGGTCTTTGTGCGCGACATGTAAATTTAGGGTTAGGAATGTGATTGTATGGGCTGTGTGCCTGGATCTGGGGGCACGGTAGAGTCCGCGCCAAGGTGGTATATTTAGGCTAGGTTGTACCATCTTACTTCAATTTTGACTGTCAAACTCCATACAAAAAACACCGGTTATAGTTATAGTTACTGTTAAAGTAAGATGGTGCGACTCAGCCTTAGAAACTGTTTCAGATCTTGCTAACTGACAGCCAGTTAGATTTTAAGCTATGGCAGAAAAGAAGAGAAAAGAAAATGTATCAGCTTTAGGTCTCAACGCTCAAAACTCTACATTCTGTTTTAATTTCTACTTTTTAATGTTATGTTGTCTATTCCTGCTAACTTACTGTTACTTCGCGAGAATTGCAATCATCACTGACGAATACCATTTTAAAATACAAAATTCCTGTAATTCTATTTACATAATTTTTATTATTTTACAATTTCCACAAATTTTGTCCCTATTACCTTTCCGCCTACGTCGAATATTTTACTGTTATACTTTAATACAATAGACACAAGAGCTATTATAGCGGGTTGAACTCATCAAATCGTTTATTGTAATGATATAAAAGGAATAGTATCAGTGAGCTCGGTACAAAATAACTAATAAAAACGATGCAACTTAATTGGTTAGTAATATGAAAATGCATCGGTTTATGAACTAATAAATTAACTTACTTGATTTAAGAATAGTGTATTTTTACAGTCATTAAAATACGCTTCTTATTTCTAAAGCATATTAGGTTCTTAAAACTACGCCGCCCGCGACTTCGTACGCGTGGATCCCGTTTTATCCCCTTAGGGGTGGAGTTTCGTAAAATCCTTTCTTAGCGGATGCCTACGTCATAACATCTACCCGCATGCCAAATTTTAGAACGATTCGTCCAGTGGTTTGGGCTGTGCGTTGATAGATCACAATGTCAGTCAGTCAGTCAGTCAGTCAGTCACCTTTGTGTTTAGATTCATATGTCATCGTTTATACCACAGACAGTGACGTTAGAGCCTACTGCATCCAATTCCACAGTAGTAAAATGGAATTCTGTTGATATTTTTACGACCAAAAGTTGTCACAGCGAACATAAATTATATTTCTTTTCCAAAATATTCTAGTGACCGGTTTTGGTGGGTCCAAGCAATATATTTGGCATTTCTTTGGTTATGGACTTGGATTTTGTAAGATAGAGCCATCCGAATGCAGCAGTTTGCAGGATTAAATTTGTATCATAATTTTAGTTTCATTTTGTAGCACAAAACATAAATGAATTAAATAATTCTTCTTTGTCCTCAAAACTAAACTTTGATTGATTTTATATTACTTTAATTCTATTGATGTAGATCGATGTGATTAACCATTTTTAGGTATCACAGATTAATATGAAGTTTTTTCAGTCATCTCCTTTCTTCCTTTGAACTATTTAACGATAAAAAATCAGTGCTCAAAGCACATGTGTGACTTTTTGTATCGTTCGTTTGTTCGTTTTCAGCCAAATGACGTCCACTGCTGGACAAAGGCCTCCCCCAAGGTTTTCCACAATGAACTTTTTGTATGCTCTCCGCTAATTCTAAAGACAGACCTTTATCTAGATGTAGAGAATTTTAGCTAACATTCCTCTACAGTCATTAGTATGTTTCGGTTAATATTAATTACTCATATTTGTTTTAAACTTTCATGGTCACTAACATAATAATTATTATTCACGGGATTGCTACCATGTACCTAATATCGAAAACTCAAAATTAGGTTACTTGGTAGAAATCTCGTAAATAATAATTATTAATTACTCATATACTTACCTATGCAAAATGTGCGAGCCGTTATATTTGAATTTAGTACTTTATAGGTAATTTTTGTAAATTGTGAAATAACTTCATTAAAATACTTGCTATTATAGGTCACATTACTTTAATTCTTCACTCGAACAACTTCATAAGCTCCACAAATGATTGCATGCGCGTAATATCGGTCCAGTTTCATATCGAATGAAATCGCATTGTACAGTCAACATTTTTATTGAAAAATAACACCTATTACCACTACATAGAAGCCACTGAGTTTACCTTGAAGTGACTGTACAGAGAAAGCTTCCGTGCCACGCCACGCGAGGGCAGCACAACACGCGGATTGATAGCAAAGAAAAAGTACTTTCGGGAACCGTATTTAAATTAAGGCTGGGTTGCACCATCTTACTTTGACTTTAACAAACGTCAGAAATCTATCAATCTCCATACAAAACACACCGGTTATCGTTATACTTAGATAATTTTAAAGTTCGGTGGTGCACCTCAGCCTTAGTTATTAAAATTTCTGGTGTCAAGAGTCACCTCTCGATCTTCAGTTCGACGAGTTCATCCAGTGTCGAAGTAGCTCAGATTAAAGAGCAGTCGCCCGGCAAGCGAAAGGTCGTGGGTTCGATTCCCGCCTTAGGCAGTTCAATTTTTTCCAGTTATTTTAAAAACATTGCTAGTTATTAAAACCAGCCAGTATAATCCGTTTAAAGAACAGAAACCGTTTTACCCCTTTTCCGTTTGTCTGTACCGTTGCAGCCAACGGGAGCTATCAGATCGAACCGGCGAATATTGGGCTGAATTATGTTATTGCTGGGCCTGGAAAAGATCCACATAAAAATGTTAAATATAATAATAAAATACTTTGTGACGAAGCTTTGACGTTGTAAATAATAGTTGGTAAAATATTTAATTTCTTAAAAATAAAGCGAGGAACTAATTAAGCAGTTTTACAGAATGAGTTTAGTCAGTTGCTATATTTTATATTATGGTAATGTAAAAAGCTAGGATTTTTTTATGTAAAATATCCACTTGTCGTAAAATAATAAACTGTTGCCTAAAACTTAAATATGTGTGACTTAAGTATGTGTGAATTGACTTGTGATGTATCACAACGAATTTTATACAGCCATCATTGTCTAACGGACCAAAAAAGAACAGAATCTTTGTAAAATTATACGATATTCCAAAACTACTGCCATTTAATCCAATACACTGAAAAAAGTTCGCGAAATGGTTCCAGACCAAAGTACCGTCAGCAAAGCCCTTATCGTATATCGAAAAACGGTGCGCGCGCGCAAAAAACGCGCAAAACGAAAGAAAGCCGACAAGAAGTTATGATACTACCAAATACGCGCACAAAAAGCAGCCCCACACTGTTCGCGGCCAATTACGTCGGCTGCGCGGTTACATTCGCCTACTTGTGGTGCTGACTGTACTTGTATTTATAGCTTACGATTCGGGGGTTTAACTCAGGTTAATGATGAGGACTTAAGTTTATTCAACGTTTTTATTTAAGAAATACTTTAGTAGTACACGCGTTTTAAAAACGCTGCCCATTTAAAACAACAAAAAATCATATAAACCTACGTATTTTCTACAAATTAATCTAATAGAGATTGGAACTTCGACCAAATACCAGAGATTGGAATTTCGATCATTTAACTTCTACCATCGATATTTAATTTTAATATCATGTACATTTCAAGACAGTACCTAGCATTAGCATTTAGCATGTGCAATTAATTATCAATTTTGAATTGAAGTAAGTGCGGTAAATGTTAACAAAACCTACGCGGTAGAAGGCCTAAATTAAAAACCATGAAAGTTCAAAACGTTCACTTTAGCCCTGTAACTGTAAAACTATGTTAATGAACTTTAACCATATAATTCTATATTAGTATAACTACTACCTAATTCTTATTTGCCTTTCTAAACACGAGTAAAACTCGCGAAATTGTGGATGAAATGTCACAGGTCGTAACTCTAACCCTTGCATGGGTTAACAAGCACATACTGCTAACTGGTTGATTAGCCAATGAATTATGTGTGTGTTTATTGTTCCAATTAAAAAGAATAAACAAGGAAATAATGAATTCACTCAATTGTTATTAAATGCGAACGCTTTGAGGAATTCACCGATGGAAATAATTTTATTAAAAGTTCATTGTTTTTCCTTTGTATTAATCAAATGGTCAATTAAACTCTATAAAGGTCTCTATAAAAGCAAAAGATTTGCTTGCAGTAACCTAAATAAAAGTGAACATGGAAGCATTATTACGAATGCTTCATTCAAAATACGGCCAATAAGATTCCACTGACTCTGAAATCTGACAGAATGCCGTGAATTATTCGATTTCGAATAACTGAAATGTTGGATAATTTGTAACTAACTCAGCAAAACTAAGCTACTGTTTGTCAACATCGTCATTAGAAGGGCAAGCAATTCATTAGTTGTGACATTTGGCGAATCGTCTAGCGCATCGGGCGCTTAATAAAGCTTCATTAGCGACATCTAGATATGCGCGCGCGCAGACGCGTTCTTTCTCAAACTAATTACTCTAATGAGATGCTTTGTTCATGTGTTTGATTGAAAGTGAGAATTTCTGTGATAGAATGAATGTTTATTCGGAGCTTTTAATAAAATTAAATATCCTTGGACTTTACTGCGCGAACGCGATCTAGTCTTTAACTAGGCAAAGCTTATACTACGGGTACCAGACAACGGATATAATTATACTTAAATACGTATTGAAGTGAGATTTGAAGACAGCAGATGATAATTTATTTTTGAAATAAAATTATCCTTCACAGCAAGAAATACCTAGAGGTGAATACGTTTTCATAATTTCAAAAATATTTGAAAAATACCCTTCAATTTTCAACTAAATTATGACTCTACTATTACATAGACATGACAAAATAGGTTTGAAAAATTGAGATGTCGTTGCTGAGATTGTTTTGATGTACAGACGCTGCACATTATACCCAAACACTATGGCATCTTAAATAATTGCAATAAGTGCGATTTTGCACTAAAAATGATAGTCATGCTCGTATATCCGTTCTTTCTTGTACAACACAAGCTCAGTTCAGTTCGAAATTAATTATAATTATCCGAACATGACATATTTACAGTTAATAGCTCGTGTTTGTGAGGTGTTAGATTCTATGAAATGCGCCGTGAGGGGCGAGAAAACATCTTCCTCCTCGAGTCTAACATAAGAACATACTGCTATCACGTATAGGGCCCAATAGATAGCTAACGGCTAAATCCAGGAGTCAATGGGTTTCACATAAAACCAGGATTTATTGCAGCACTAACCTGAGGTCTCCGCTGGAAGCTTAGGGCAGTAAACATCTGCTGTGGTTTATGATGATGCTACTTTATTTTTTAACATTTATTCGGGCTGACAAATACCTGGAGTACCTATTATGAATAGCTGATCGTGCGATAAAAAGATTTGTCAAGTCAATCTAAGTGATTTTTGTATTTCCAAAAAAATATTGGCTCTTGTTATAGCTAAAAAAAATAAATTTCGAGTAGGTAGGTTAGGAATTTTAAAACACACTTTTTTCTCAAGTCTTTGTGAAGCTGGCAGCAAAGAAAAAACAAGGAAAAAAATAATTGACATACGATAGAAAATCGAGTAGGCCCCGCTTCGGTAAAGTCGCATTTCATTTGTTTTTTTATTTGACTCAAAAGAGTTCTGTGGGTCTAGACAAAGTGCAAATTATGATCGCAAACCAGTCGAAAAGTGGTCGAAAAGCCCCTTTTTTATATGGAGTTTTGACAGATTCGATTTTCGATTCGATCAAAAAGTGCGTTTTGTCTAGGGGGGCTGATAACGTATTTTTTATGAGAAATTGCATCTGCCTTTATTTAGAAGTCTCATTCCAGGACACATTAAAACCTAAACTTTAAATGCATCTTTACGACTTCCTTTCATAAAACAGTTTTTGTCAAACAAATCAATTTTATTTCTCTCTAATTGAAATATCGAAGTAACTTTGCAATACTTTTACAAAGTGACTCTTTGAGATTCATTGTAATGCACTTTTAATTATACAAGTTTTCCCATAAAATTTTACTATGCCGCTCGGTTTTATTGCAGATTTCAAATTTATAACGGAGACATTTTTAATGGACATATTCAGGCCAAGTGTGAAAGGCTTTAATATTGTTTAATTGGGCTTTAAAATCTAGATAATTAGACAGAAAGATTAACTCTATCTGTCTAGTAAGGAATAGACCAAAGATAAGTCTACAATCTTCATAGATTTTATTTATTTTAACTGATAGTAAAAATTTTAACCATTCATCAATGAATAGGTAATTTGCACAATATCGAAAAATCGAATTATTAATCAGAAGTCTTTAAAATGACAGCATTACGTAATTAACATTGTTAAAATAAAATTACACTCAAAATGTTAGATTTCTTCTTTTGTTTATTGTAAATCAAACCCTGTTTAAAGAAGTTTTATGTCAGACTTCAAAAGGTTGGCCTATGCGCATGCATAAAATACTTCAGTGATTTAGTTTTTTAATTGGCATAGGGAACCCTAAATATTTACTACAAGAATTAAAACCGCCGCATCCTTTAGCATGAGTGTGTCAACGTTTTACAGTGTTGTAAAAAATAATATGACATTCGGTTGAGTTTTTATAGCACTAATTGATCTTTTTTCAACGATGTCCTTTCTGATCGTGGCCTTTTTAGTATTATAACAGGTAACTGTGAGTTTTATTTATACGTTTTCAGTTATACATACTTAAAATTGACAAGACAACAAGATTTCTATTGTAAGAACGTTAGGTATGTGTTGTTCAAATAAAAGTTCAATCTTACTGTACAATTATTTAATTATAGTAGATATATTAGAATTTTATTGAGGTATTAGTATTAATAGGTTATTAAAATAAAAAATGGCGAAAATATAATCAGCCTAATCACTGCCCAAAGAATGGTACCCAAAAAGCAATTTTACTTAACTAAATCCTTTGAAAAACTCCAAAGAATCCACTCTTTAATTAGCACGACTAATTACAAATCCGAGTGAACAATCCGAACAAATATTCTACAATTACAAAATTAGCGTTCTCAAACAAACACTACGGCCATAATTACCGTGGCCGCCGTAATGGTTTCAATGGGCCCCTGTGCCCCTGCTCGGCAGGTTGTAAATAATAAACACGATTCCTTACAATAGAAAAACATAAACGGAAAAATGTCAACAATACCCTGAGCGATCACATTTTAGCTAGCCAGCCCATTCACATCTCAACACCTTATATAAACTCTAATAAAGCTTACATTTCTGTGATTTGACAGCAAAACGCGTGGCGATCGGACTCGTAAAGCTTAGTGGTGCGGGCAAGGTGTATTGTTCACTTTAAAATATTTTCTCAAACGCAATTTGTTCGCGTCGAGAAATAGCGCATGGTCAAACATGTATTTAATATCTCTCTTGGGACTTCTATTCTCCAATTACTAGTAAGGAATACAGAGAAAATGTTTTTTGCTCAAGCAACAGGTAAGGTGAGTGCCTATCAGACACCTGCTATGTAACATCAAGTTAACTACCCTTAGAGACTAGGTGGACAGACTTCACTTAGTAATGGATACCAGGTATTTGTAATAGGAATATTTTTGCATTATTAGACCTTAATTTGAATTGCCTATAGCTGAGTGACGTGTTAATGTCACTTAGGCCCGATTCGACCAAACTTTTATCCGAGAATAACTCCTGGTATAACTGGCACATTGACAGTTTCAGTATGGGAAATATGTCAAAACTGACGATTTATTCTGAGATTAATATTTACTCTTGTTTGGTCGACCCTTAATTAGATTTTTTCTTTTTGTTAAATAAAATAAATACAGTGCTTGTCAAACTCTATCGCTGACAATTAAGTTATTTCAACTATGGTAGGTCCACTTTTTCTAAATGGTAACACTTTTTTACTGCCACTGAATCTTTACGAGAAAATGAAAAACGTTTCAAGCGCTCCTTAAAAGTATTTTCGTTGCTTTTTATTGGGTTCTTTCTATAAGTTGCGGGGTAACTGGCGGATCGATCGTTTTTTTGCGACCATAGCGGGCCATAAACAAGCTCTAATTAATACGGACCCTCTGCGACCGGTACAAAGTCGCCGATCCCTCAGTGTAGGGCATAGGCTCTCAACCTTGCTTTATCCACTTATAATGTGGGCTGAAAAAATCATCTAGAACGCATGTCAACATTATTTCTTTAGTAACTTAGATAAATAAAGGTTTTATTAATGTATGCTTATTACTATACTTTCGTTAAATAAACTTAATAACTAAGTCTTAATATTAAGAAATGTTAATTACCTATGTAGGTACAATTCATTTGTATTTTAAAACTAAAACAGAGACCTTAAACTTAGAGTTTTGGAAGTCGTAACCTACATGGCAGTTTTTTTCAATAATTCTACTTAGAATATAATAGAATTTACTTGCATTAAAAGTTGTACAAGACAACATGGATACAACATGTATACAATTCATACATAATTTATCTAATTTAATTTAGATTACGTTCAAAGCATGGATTTTTTTCTCAGAAAACATTGCTGCATTTTATGCTTACTTTTAAGTGTTAGTAACTTAACTTTAGCTACTAGAGGTGGTCCGTCTTGATCTTCTCAATAGTAACATGCCTTTTAGGTTATAATATAGGTACTCCATGCAACATTTTGGGAGACACTGACCTATGCGTCGGACGTTAGGCCTGCATTGGTAGGCGGAACGTGTAGATATTGTACCTGCTTTATAAAGCAGTATGGATCTGTGCAGGGCAACTTTTGAACACACGCACGTCGCACAATCTAGACCACTTTTGGTTTGAGAAAAAAAATCTGAAATTTTTTTTTATATGATTTATGAACCACAGAATACAATTCAATAAAATTACAATGATAATGATGATGATGATGATGATGATCTTATTTACATTTCTCAGAACAAGCCTTACCTACTCATAAAAGTAAAATAGAAATAAAACACTTTTAACTTCGAAATAGAGCTTTTATCAGAAAGAGGATATTAATTATTTTCTTCTTATATTTATTAATCTAAAGTAATTTTAATAGAAAGTTCATAATATTTGAAAATGTGAGAAAAGAAGAAAACCCTTGATATCCCAATAATTTTATTTATTTATTTATAATATATTAATTTAGAAAAAAAAAAACAATAGTCTGAGTTAGTTTTCGTACTCAATAAATACTTTAAAATAAGTGCAAACTCCGTAAGCGACAATTAATGTATCCCGCCACTAGTCCCTATATGGCGTGGTGGAGTCACGCCCTCGTCCCGAGGAGTGCGGCGTCAGTAACACGTTCCCGGGCAGGCCACACGACCCGGTGCATTGTTCAAAACTTTATAGGGCACTGGCTAAGATATTATAAACTAGCTGTGCACGCGACTTGGTACGAGAGAAAAAAGTTTGAATAATATTTCAAAAAACGATGTGGAATGTAGTATCAAAGACTTTTTAAGACATTTTATGAATTGCATCTATGTAAAGCTACGGGACTATTCCCACCTCTCGTTCCCACCGCTGCAACTCGTGTAGCCAGGATCTACAGCTTGACCGCCAATAAAAACCCAACCAGTGAACTTCAAGTTTGTCCTGGGGGAAAATTAAACTGTCATTGAACCCGCAACGAAATTAATCAGAAGAACATAGAAGGAGTTCGAAGTTAAGGTACGACTTCTATCTATGTAAAGCTAGTACTTAAGCAGTACATACTGAGGTACTTAATCACTACCTACTACATGTCAATAACTCAACACTTAACCCTAAGGCTGGGTTGCACCATCTTATTTTAACTTTGCCAAACGTCAAAATTTGACAAACGTCAAAAATCTGTCAAACCCATTCAAAAAGTACCGGTTATCGTCATAGTTACCGTTAAAGTTACGTGGTGCAACTCAGCCTAAGTATAACTTATAGCAATACTAGTTAGAATTTTAAAGAATTTTTGACTACATCGTGCTACTAATGTGCTATTAAAAGCCTATTCAAAGCTTACGCATATAGCAAGCTTTTCCTGTTAAAAAAGCTCACATAAAGCCTTAAATTTATCGCATCGTGACCGTCCGAGCCACCTAAAAGCTACCCATTGCCTTTTGAGTGCTCTACAAAGAACAATAAAAACCAACGAAAGTGTAACAAAAGCATGCGATTATACTAAAATAGCTTTTTCTTTTAGTCTGTCTAGATTACCCAGAAATACTTCGTGTATACTAGAAAAATTCATATGAGCTGGGTTTCCCGGGGTAAAAAATATACCATAGCTGGTGGGAGCTATGCAGGTTTCTTAATATTTAGAATTAATACGAGTAGCTAATACATGCAGTGATCACCTTTCTCATATGAATTATGTATTATACTCGTACTAGTATCCACATGGAAAATATTTTTGCATGAATAATCCTTAATATTATCTGTATGTCACAAATTTTAAACTAAATACATAGTATAAAATTCTTAAAATAGATTTATGATCAATATTAATTTCTAAATAACAAAATCACTGAACTATGTTAAATTACAACTTTTGAAATGGCGAGTTTTATACATAAAACTACATGAATTCAATACAAATGTTATTAGGTATTATACATAATATTTACTTCTAATTTGCAAAATGCCAAATGCACCCTTATAAGTTTCCAACTCCATATAAGTCCAGCCGATAACGATCCACGAAGGCTTCATATCACAGTCGCCATCTCAGATAACCTCATTATAGCAGGCGAAAAACAAACGCGGAAATGCGCTTCCTACTTCCATTTCATAGGTTCGGGTCGCACGCATGCGCCCGGCCTAATCGCGGGCATAGAGTATGAAGATTATAGATAAAACTTCTAATAGCAAATAATTTGTTTATTTTTTGATAATCACTACTAATATTATAAATGCGAAAGTAACTGTCTGTCTGTGTGGCTCTCACGCCTAAACCACTGAACCAATTTTGATAAAATTTGGCATAGAGATAGTTTGAGTCCCGGGAAAGGACATAGAATAGTTTTTATATCGGTTTTTGTAACAGAAACGCGCGCGATAATGTTTTTCTGTAATGGACAAAATTTCACGCGGGCGAAGCCGTGGGCGGAAAGCTAGTTAAAAATAAACGAATTGAGGAACTTGGAGCATGGCTCTAGTAAAGTTTAAAACTATAGGAATAGGAAAAAATAACTTTTATCCTTATTAAAATTTAAAATAGTGGACTTTTAAAATTGATTATTCTTATTTTAGATGGAGGTTGAGTCGTTGATATCTTTTGTACTGTATGCCTATTTTGATTTGGAAATTCTTTTCAAAATGATCTAAATTGTTTCTCACGTAAATGATTAATTTTACAATACTGTAATTTATGTTTGAAGCTTGACAAAAAGAAATGTTCCTAATAGTTTCCAAAAATTGCAATTTATTTTAAATTTGAAAAAACTCTAGCTAAACTTTTGTCTATGCCCAATTATTCTCTATCCACATAGCTCTATGGTCTATGGTCTAGCTATGGCGCGGGCGTACAATAGCCGGGGCCTAATATGGGGGTAATTGGGGACGGTGCGGCAAGCAGCCGTGTACTACCCGCCTAATGTGACAATTACAGCACAGCCTTAAAGCCGTATCACGATGGAATTTGAATAATTCGCACGGTGGTATAAAATTAAGACGGTTTCAATTATAGTTCACTAAGGGCTGATTTTTCAATCATCGAATAACTTTGCTTTAAAGAATAAAATTGGCAGATTGACAGTTTTAATAAGGGAAATAATATGTTAAGATGTAAATTTTGTCTAAATATACATATTTTATAACTCAAAGGTGACTAACTGACTGACTAACATAGTGATCTATCAATGCACAGCCCAAATCACTGGATGGATCGGGCTGAAATTTGGCATGCAGGTAGATGTTATGACGTAGGCATCCGCTAAGAAAGGAATCAGAATCAGAATCATCATTTATTTGCTTTAAGTGTGGTACAGAAGATTTTACGAAACTCCACCCATAAGGGGGTAAAACGGGATCCACGCGTACGAAGTCGCGGGCGGCCGCTAGTTTTTCATATAAAAGTTAACTGACGATTAAAATCAGCCCTAAGAGGTTAAACGTTTGTAAAAGTTATAAAGGACTAGGGTAAACGTTTTTTTTAATCTACAACGAGGAAGTTCTTGGCCTGCATTTTACCTGATGGAAAGAGTGATGTTCGTTCAAGCCGAAGACGGAAGCGAGATTCACCCGAAATCCACAGAGGAACTGCCTATCTTACCTCTAACTGCCGGAACACAACAATGCTGTCAATAATGTTGTTATGGCGACAGACTTAGGTAAGATGGTGGATAGTTTGGTAAGTTGTTTGGAAGAAATTAAGTCGAAATTAAGTACAGATGATGGCACATCAAGCACACTGTGGCTTCATAATTATGAAAATGAAAATGATGAAAAATATGCTTAACGTTTTAGAATACGAAATATACTCGAACCAACATTTTAGTCTGATTACTAAATTAATTCAATTTCTCATTTGCAAAAAGACTATTTATGTAGAGTTATTTTATTCTGGAGCAAGCTCACTCACAAGCTTGCTATGCCTGCCTTATGCAGTTACCACACTGAAGTAGCCGTTAAAGTACGTGTATACTGGTATGTATATTTTTTATGTACCACGACGTGGTGCGACCATATCACGTGTATAATTGTTACATGGTACAGAAATTCTTCGCGTTCGTACTATCTCATTTTAAATTCATAGCACCGAACGGGATGGAAAAGTACTAGTAATTGGTAATGAGGGTTTTTGCAATTTAAGCAATGAGTTTCTACTAGTCACTATGTGATTAATCGAAAATTGTGAACAGTATATATTTTTTGTTGATTTTAGACTGTTTTTACCTTAAGCATATACTACTATTTAATATCTAAAGAAATGGGAATAAATAGCTTTTATAGACTTTACAACCTTTTATACGATGACAGTAAAAACAGTTTACCAAAGTAAGACCCATCTTTATGTCCTGATAACATTTCTATACTTGATTGCGCAGTTAAAACGACTGTAACAATTTAATATAATAAAAATATTAATAAAAACGCATGCAGTTCTTGAACAAACTGTTAGGTTTAATTAATAAAAATTAATTTAAAGGGCAACCATAATAACGTCTGGGTTTATAGCTACTTTTATGATGGAGTTTATTGCTCGCATGTCAGCGCAGTGCTAAATACTTTTATAAATAACTATTGTACCCTAAAGTGTCAATGTAAATATTGGATAATATTTTAGAGATCAAACTTTTCGAGGGCTAAAGTATGAATTTATCAGATACAACAACTGAAGGAACTTTGTGTCGATTTTCCAATATTGTCTCTTCATTTTCACAGTACGATTTAAGTCGTTCACCAACAAAATATTAACTAAAAAAAATTTAAATGTCATTCTAAAACCTAAAATATTCGTTGCAGAAACCTTAAAGGTTTGGCCAAACCAACGCATGTAGCCTGCGTGCACTATGGCGATGGCGATGGCGATGGCGATGGTATTAATTCTACTGATTTCTACTGATCGACACACACAGGCTCCACTGGTTTGGCCGAACCTTAAGTGACTCCTACTGAAGACTTCATCATGATTATTTCAGTCTATGGCAGTCCAGGTCCACTGTTTCACTAGGCTCGCTCTATTCGAGCTCCCGCTTCTGACATTTAAGCTCGCTACCTTTTTGGACTATGTTCAATGTTCGTTACTAAGGCTGGGCTGCACCATCTTACTTTAACAAAGGTTCAAAATCTGTCAAACTCCATACAAAAAGCACCGGTCATCGTCATAGTTACGGTTAAAGTTAGAGCAACTCATCTCACGTCGTGATGAGCGTAAACAAAATATAAACTTTGTCAACATATCACTCTGTGTGTTAACATGTTTACGGCAGCCCTGTCTCATGCGCCCGCGCACAATGGGCAACCAATTTGCATCCACGTATTATTTATAATCGTAAAACCACCGCAAATTAACATTAATAAACATTTTATTGCGAATAATTCTGCTTTTCTCCCGACTGACCGAGATAGTACCACGGCCATTAAAAATTGTATTAATTTTAAATAATTACTTATGTTTTATCTGAATTGTGAATGGCCGTGTGGTCGCTTGATTAAGACCCTCTAGTTAATATACATCATAGGATAAAGGTCTTAAGTATTAAATGTGCCGCAAATAATATTAATGCATCCTGCAGATAGCTATTTGCATTTTTTACTTGATATTAATTGTATTTATTAAGGTTTTTATACTTAATTAAGAAAATAGCATTATTATTCTGTATTACTCCCATATTATTGTGAGATTGATAGGGATAATCTTGTGAAGAAGAGAAGAACCTAAATTGCCTAAATAAAATAAAACTCAAGTCATCCAGTAGCAACTCGAAGTTTTTAATTAATTTAGTAAGATATGTTAGTGTTTCTATCCAGTCATTATAAAAAATTAGTAACGGAAAACCACAGTAGACAAATGAGTTCATAAAAAACCACTAATAATATGTCCAACGAACCCGAACAAAGATACATATTCATCCGATCGTAAAAGGCTCTATGTATTAAACCAAACTCTAACTTCGCCGGCATTTTTCAAACGGAAAAAACACACACTTATCCTTAATATTATGTTAAGTGCAACTTACCGTAATTAAGTCTGACCGCTTTGAAATGGCTACTCAGAGCTACATGGCTAGTTGAAATAGATCTTGTGTTACTTATATCAACTCTATATCGCATTTGATAAGTGATTTTTTCCATAAAAAGCAAAGCTATGATGTAAAAGTACGAGAAAAGCAAACTGATCGACCGGCTATTTAGATTCAGCACAGATAAATTTAATAAGCTCCGGAGATAATGTGTTAATCTATACTTATAATAAATCTGTAGAGAGGTCAATTCTGTACATGAAATATATTTTCAAAATAACTATCAGGGGGTGATTAGTGATCGATACTGATGCCAAAAATGCAATCAGTAAAATTTTTGTCTGTCTGTCTGTCTGTCTGTCTGTCTGTCTGTATGTTCCTTATAGAAACGAAAACTACTCGACGGATTTTAACTAAACTTGGTACAATTATTCTTCATACTCCTGGGCAGGTTATAGCCGTACCGCGCGGGAATAACTTGACATCTCGACCTGCACTTTTATTTTTTTATTAGCTTAAACGTTTCCTCTACCTTATACCCTTCTGGTATAAAAAACTCAACTCGAAATATCCAAAAATACTTGAAATACAGCTCTTGTTCACAAGTAAATATCTCCAATTTAGGCAATAAATATTTGACATAACGATATATCCAATTAATATTATTCGTACAAACATTTATATTTCGATTTATCAATGTATGTCAGAACATGTATTTGTTAATATCTCGACTTATACATTTATGGATTTTTGTTTTTAATTTGACAAAAACAGTTATCAAGTTATGATCCCCTCTGAGTACTAAACACATCCATGATATGTGCAGTTGTCTAGTTATGCACACTGTCAAGAGTTTGGATATTTGGAGTTATCCAGCTATTACATTCGTATAATCATATTTTTACGAGTATATGTGTTTTAGCAGTTGTTAAAATATAACATTGTCAGGATTTCGAGCGTCTTTAAATATTTTTTATTTTGCAACCCCTGAAAATATTTTTTAATATATTTAAGCGTTAATTATTACTTTTATTACTATTTTCAATAGTTTAAAACTAAATTAAATAAACGTTTAAATAGCAAGTTGAAAGTAGAAGGATATGTTTAGACAATAGATAGGTACTATCTACTTATGTTTTTTCATCACAGACTAAGATTTCGTTTGACAACCGAATATAAGTAAAAAATCTAATAATAAACTTTTAGGTCAACTTTAAGTTCCGGATATTTTTTATAGTCTATTGACTTCAATGACATTAATTAGGAATAATGATGAGGTAAGTAGGGTCGATACGCCAGATCTCGTCTATTTAGTGAGTTGGTAGATTTGAGGAATAAAAATAATATTAAATTTTTCGTAATCATTTTGAACGAAAAATTGTTGTCATTATGCTCCCTTTAGTCTTTATAAGTATAGTATTAAACTTGCTCTAAACCATTAGAAGTTTTAATATCTTTGTAATATTAATATTATAGAAAAAATGCATTCAAAATCACTAATAATTAATAACAGCATGGAAATAAAAAAATATAGATAAAATCTTACTAATTGGTATTCAAAATATTTAGGTATCACACTTAATAATTATAAACATTTATATATTTTAGTTTATTTCATTTTTTAAAATTTCAATAGCATGGCTCAATTTGCAATATGGTCTCCTCTCTAGGCACAGTTTGCTTTTTAATATTATTTACAACGTCTGTACTCTGTATTTAAAAAATTGTCGTGATAATGTGGACGCAAATTGGCTATCACAAAGGGTAAGCTACATTTGGATTGGTATTAGCGTCCAGGAAAAGGCCTAAGTACTGAAAAAATCTTTGTGTTCGATAGGTCATGTAAATAACGTTTTAAATAATATAAAACATGCATTGTTTTGTATATTTTAATATCTTAGACCCAGTTAGACCAGACCGCGATCACTTCTGACGCAAAGTGGAAATTTCATTGTAGTAAATTCGCATCCACCTTATTTTAAGTGTCATTTAATAAAGTACAATAACCGATATCATTATCCGTATTGTATGGTTCATGGTTAAGGCTTAGAGATTGCGGTAAATCCCAAACTAGACCTAAATATATTAAAAACTTACCTTGAAACGCGCACCTGCTCACGTGGGATTTATTTTTGGCAAAAACGGTAGCATGCTATAAGATTTTTTTAATGTGGGTTTACCTGTCATACATTCAGGGAATCATAGCAATAGCTTTCGTTCTAGAGTGATCCGTCATTTGGACGTGAAGTGGACGGTGGACGCGAAAGGGCGTGTCGACCTTACGCAAAAATATTTCAGTTAATTTTAATTATTTGTAAGCCTAAAATAATTAAAATTAATTGTGCTTGTTATGAAGCATGGCTTTTGTTCTTTTATTTGTCTTTTTTTTTAAATTTTAAGTAAACGTACAATTATCTAATCAAAAGCAATCATAATCTGCGATTATATTTGATTTTTTTAATAAATTTGTTACTATTTCATTGCAAAAGTGATAAAAATATGTTCTATTTTTATGTTTTGTTTTTTTACTTAAACTTCATTCAAAATAATTAAGTTAAATCCAATTTTTACACCTTAAATGTTTGTTTTTCTTTGGTGAATAACTTGACAAGTCGTCGGTACACAACTTGACAAGTCTTTTTTTAAATAGATTAAGAAGATAATTTAATCAAATTCTTACGCCAATCGAAAGATACGCATCAAATTAGCTTATTTCAATCATAAAAATATCAATTATCATTAATTCAGATTTACCAGAGAACTCTAAACTTTAAAATCGCTCCCCTGAAAAGTACGCAAAAATGACATGTCAAGTTATTCCCGCGCGGTACGGATAGGATACTTAAGAATTCCCACGGGAACGGGCATTAGCGGGAAAATCCTTTTGTATGAAAAATCTAAACCGCTCAAGTTAGACGCTTGAAATTTGGCAAGCAGATACCTTAGTAAACTTAAAGCTTAGTTATAACAGGATATTGCAAAATTCTTACGGGAACGGGAATTAGCGAGAAAAAACATTTGTATGAAAAAATCTAAGCCACGTAAGATAGACGCTTGAAATTTGGCATGCAGGTACCTTAGTAAATTCAAAGCTTAGTTACAACAGGATATAGCAAAATTCTCACGGGAACGGGAGTAAGCGGGAAAAAACATTTGTATGAAAAAATCTAAACCACGTAAGTTAGACGCTTAAAATTTGGCATGCAGGTGCCTTAGTAAACTTAAAGCTTAGTTACAACAGGATATTGCAGAATTCCCACGGGAACTGGAATTAGCGGGAAATTCCTTTTGTATGACTGACTCACTGACATACCCACGCACAGCCTAAACGGCTAAACGTAGGCACTTGAAATTTATAAGGGACGAAGCTTAGGTACCGTAGAGGTGCACTAAGAAAGGAATTCCCGAAATTCCTACAGGAACAGGAATTACCGGGAAAATCCTTTTGTATGAAAAATCTAAACCGCTTAAGTTAGACGCTTGAAATTTGGCATGCAGGTTTCTTAGTAAACTTAAAGCTTAGTTACAACATGATATTGCGAAATTTCAACGGGAACGGGAGTTAGCGGGAAAAAACATTTGTATGAAAAAATCTAAACCGCGTAAGATAGATGAAGGGGGTAAAACGGGATCCACGCGTACGAAGTCGCGGGCGGCCGCTAGTTTATCATAAAGTTATATTTTATTCATAACACAAAAGCATCTTTGGAATAGTTGGCTAATTTCTACAAGTGTTTATTTTGATAAGATTGATTTTGTTTCATTTCGGATTTTCGACAGTCGTTCGTTTTATTTTGTGTATTTATAAATGTCATTCTATTTCGAGCTTTAATAGCTATTTATAATAAAAGGAATCGTTGAAACATATTTCAAAGTCTGTTCTAAATTAAATGCAGAATTTGCATCTATTAAACATTTATCGACTGTCATTGCATCGTGAATTCGTTGAAGCTTCATTTAATAAAAAAAATCAATGAAGAAAAAATACTGTTTTGTATGTCACCTATTGCGTTGCCGGCGGGCTATACTTTCTCTATTTCACTTCCAAATGTTGACCCATTAAAAAGCTCACCAAAAGCCCCAATTAAAGCTCCAAAACATTACGCTACAGGAAACAGTGGATGAATAAACACATACGATAAAACTCATCAAGTTGATGCCGAACTCGACGCAGGCGCAGCACAAACCGTGTATTAGCGGCCGTAAAATTTTTACTCCCTTTCTGCAACCCTAATAAAAACACCGTCTCTGCGAATTTTTATTACTGTCTCTCTATTCAACATAATGCGCAGTATACACATTATAAAAGTAATGACGACAATATTGAACCTCTAGAAAATGACTGACTGAAAGATCTTTACTGTTGTCAGTATAAATTCCATTAAGCTAAGGATAAAGTCTGAGCCATACGTTTGGATTCGCAAGTTAAATTGCAGTTGCATTTCTGTGATCTATTATTAGCGGATGATAATCTCGCGTTAACTACTCAAGTATTCAACACCGAGCCTAAATGATGGAACTCAAAACCAGCTTATAGGACGAATTAACTGTCTGAAAGAAGTAATTGAAAATTACTTATAGCAATGAATTTTTATCAGTGTAAAGCGGTTGCATTATTACTACTGTTATGGCAGGATTTGTCTGTGTGAACGGCGTTTATGTCACTTTAATGTGTGGTTATGTTTTAGCCACTTCCACTATGGCCTTTGTTTCCTGTGTTTGTGTTTTCTTTGTATGGAAATATAATATATACCTATGTTAGCTTTAGGCTCTTAATGAATTTTGGTCGTACATTTGAAGAGCAGTCTCCTGTCCACACATCAGCTTGTACTATTCACATAAGAAATCAGAGTCGATCCGCTGCTTCATAAAACAGTTGCGTCATTGCCCCTTGATGATTCAAGCTTCCCATGATTCGTGGATTCACACCCATCAATCAAATGTAAATCCAAATATGACTGTTTAAAGTTGAATTTCAGTTGTAGCTCACCAAACGTCTGTGATTGGTTGTGACGCGGGATATGACTTTTTTCGTTCGCCCATGCCTTTTTATAAGTCTGGTATAGTAGTTAATGGTTTGGGCCATAATTTGGGGGGTCAGGGAGGGGGGTAATTACAGGCCTGGCTGTGTCATTGTCGGTATCTTGCGAGTAATCCTAACTTTAGTAACGAAATTGAATATTTTTTTCATAATACTTTCTTGGAAGTTCTTTGTTTGTTTGCAGTTTGCGGTTAGCCTAGAATCTGGAAGTGCAATTGAGGAAATTGTATCAAAATTGCTTTCCGTGATCACTTCAGAGTGACTCACCTTTAAACACAACAAATAGAAATGTAATCCAACTTATATCCAAAAAATAGCACACCGTCTTGCAACTGGAGTAATCCAATAGCACCTTTTGCAAGGCATAACAAATGATCATTTATATAAAAAAAAAAAAAAACTAAATTTTACAGTCTACAGTTACAGAACCAATTAGTTTTAGATCGACGGTTCTTTTAACGTTCTTAAATGACTTCACACTTAAATTCTTTATCGTGTTGCATTAAAATGAATGCCCAACATTAACTCAGGCCGTATTTATAGAAAAGATTCCCCTAACGAGTTAGTGTGGTGATATATCAACTGGTACCAACTACCTATTTTTAAATAACGCTCAGAGCCTAATTTCTCTCTTTTTTCGTGTCTCGGGCAATAAAAGTTTGAGTGATGATGAATAGTGGAGGTCAGATAAACATGATAGATGGGATGCCAGCGTCCGATACAGTTGGCTATCGTGCCTACGGAGATACAAACTATATTTGAAAGTTCAATTTAACCATCACAACACCTTTAAATGAAGATAAAATTGTCGGCGATGAACATTCCTTGAATACTACAAAAGCTAAACAAATCATCGTCGAAAAATTACAAGATAAGGTTAATGACATTGCTAATACAAAAGCAATTGCAGATGGAATCAATCAAATGGAATAAACCGTGACAAATCGATTTGTCAACTTGACTAAACATGATTAATCTTCACCGAATTCGGACCGTTAGATTTGTTTGTATTATAGTCGCAATTCACAAATCAGAACCCATCCAAAAGAAGATGGTCATTACAAAGTTCATAAATAAAAAGGTTGCTATAAATGTAACAAAGAACGAAAGTGGCTGTTCTTACACTTCCAAGCCCAAAATTACAATACTAATCGTGAATCCGAACGGGTTCCGTGATGTGTAACCTCTAAGCTTACAGTGTTCATTATTTCCGAAAACCCAAATGATACACGAATAACTCCGCTAGGTATGTTAATAGGGGTCCAAAACCCGGGGCCTTGTAATTTGGTTTCATATCATTACGGCCGAAACGCTGGATTTTCGTCGGATAATGACTACACAGAAAAAAACTCACAATAATGACGGATAAAAATACGTGCCCGCATTCGTCTAGTTGCTTGAGCTGATGGTTCTGTAGCTATGTTTTAGTACAGTGATGGTTAAAGGTTTAGTTTATTTAAAATTTTCTCCTTCTTCGGGTGTTGGTTACCTATAATGTACAAAGGAACAGCTCTTTTATTTCTCTTCTATGCTGATAACCCATTTCTAGTTAACTAGCTTCAGCATGTAAATTATTTTCCAGGGATAACTGTCAGGATTGTCATTGAGTCTAGATTGCTCTTTTGGTTTTTTATGAATGTTTCGAGAAAACCAATTAATTTCAATATTGCCCACAGAATTTTAGTTCCATCGTCGATTATTCGTTCTGTTTTTATTGCGCCTTGGGATGTTATATTTTTCTGAAATGGTAGTTTATTCAAGCTAAAAGTATTATTTAGTATGCAAATAATACACTGAAAACTTTAGAGATAAAGAATTTGTATTCATTTTGAAGTTAATAAGAAAATATGTATGTAGTTCCCATGACCAGAATTCGCGCATGTCCGATGGAAGATAACGTGTAAAGTTCAACCGTCAATTTAAATAGACAATCGGAGCATGATTCCTACAATAATTGAGTTACAGTAACGTAACGAAGAGTGATAACTGTAAAATTTACGGCTAGACAAACAACCAGATGAAATGTCTTGAACTTGATTTTATTTTGTTAATCAACTTATCAACCGCCTGTGTGGTCAAGTAGTACCACTAGTATCAAACTCAGAGGTACCGGGCTTGATTTTCAAAAAGGGTAAAATTTCTGCTCAGGTTGGCAGGCTCTATCTCTAAGGGCTTATCCTAAGCCTGCTTGAAAAGGTACCACCATCGTGTCTTCTTCTGTGGTTGAGGTTGACCTTCGGTCTGATCTGATCTTTACTTTCTATTAGGATAGATGCCTAGCCAAGAGCTTTCTGTTGTGGGTAAAAAAACTAACCTTTTTTGAACTCCAAGATAGGTAATAACGATCTAACTTGGAGTTCAAAGAAGGTTAGTTTTTTCCAAAAATTTTAATATAAGAACCATTTTTGTATTCCAGTCTACATTCAAAACCTCTTTGTCTTTTATCAAGATCTTTATGAGTGAGCTTGTCCAAATACCATATCCATTTTATTACCAGCCATTGTTTCTAAAATAATAAAGCCACCAGATGACCCAAACAAACCTACAAAAGCGAATAATCTCTCACATCTAATCACACCCACACGGCCGCGATATCGATGGAGGATCAAGGTTTTTTTGTGAAACATACAAAAAATACCGGCCCAACGTCTTTGAGGAACATAATGCTACAATAATAAGTTACTAATTTGTGCCTAATGACACCACTGAGGTCTCAAAATGTAATTTTTGGGATCGTAGTCTTTGTTTTAGGAGTGATGCGTTGTTTGGAATGTTGAAATGCTTTGGTCTAAGGCAAAATAGGTTCGCCAAGGAACTGTAGCAAAAAAAAAATGGATAATACCTATTTGGTTCGATCCTGATCCACTTATACAGTTAGAAATTCCTAACTGCTTTACATGGAGATGAATAAATCTCTTATAACACTCGTTGATCTTACAGTCTCCGTGGTTGAGGATTCCGGGTGAAGCTTGCTTCCACCTCGGCCTGATCGTCACTTACCATTAGAGATACAGACCAAGAGCTTCCTCGTTGTGGATAACAAAAAAATCTTCTTTAATTATTCCAAAATTTCTCACTGATAAAATAACATCATCAATTACCACGTTATTTGATCAACAAAATTAATTACTCCATTAAGTGTGTTAGTAGTACATATTAATACCTTTGCCCTGAGGTGGTTCCACGCGAGAACTAATTGAAAAAAGTTAGCTCATGTTTGCGAACGATTTGTATTGTTATTAAACAAACTCAATTCGCCTACAGCTGATTTGATGCATTTTGAATCATCTGTTTTATCTTTAATATTCTATTTGACAGCTGCATTTCTTGGTCGTTATTTATTATAATTATGTTTACAGCATCAATTAGTTGTGTTTGACTTATTATTTCGTCTGCATCTGGACAATTTGGTGTTTTCGCTACTACGCGTTACTTTCTTCGGTCTTGGTAATTTTGAATTTCAGAATTTTGAGTGTCGAGTTGGTGAATAACTCAATTGTACCATTATAGTTTTCTTTTGTAAAAATGTTCATTAACAAATTGTTTTGTTCAATTGTTAAAACAATCTACATATTAAGTAACTTTACTACCCATAGTATTGTTTAGTTTGGCAGTGGAGTGCGCAGTGTAAAAATGTCCAAGGAGAAAAATTCTTAGGGGCTTTATTATCAAAGGAATTCTTATTTCTCTTTCTTGTTCCCATATTTGTTGCATATCTTATGTTTCTTTATACTTACGCATATTCTCAAGTTATCCAAGAACTTATCTAAAATACTAACTAGTCTTTTACTAACTGTAATGTTTGTTTGTTTCAGGTACTAATTGGTAGATAACATTCAGGCTGTACGCGCTACGCATGCGCCGTAAAAGTAGTTTATGACGATGCTGATGGTATCGGCACACTCGATTAGCGACTACACGAAGGGTAATGTTTATGAAGCCAGGAAATGGGGTGATGTTTTTAAAGTTGTTTGAGTAGTATAAATGGTGGTGGTCGACATTGTTGTGACGATTGATTAGGTTTAAACATTACTTAAGTTAATGCTAGCAAAACGTTGCTTAATTGGTGAGGACACGCAGGCAATAATTTTGAAGTATCTACTTAGGACAAGGCCTATCGAGTTAAGAATAAGAATACTTTATTCAGCTTATTGTAGACAGTAAAGAACATAAAATTAACCTTTAGAAGCTGTGCTGAAGAGGCGCCCACTCAGCAATGTTCGCGACATAACAAACGCCATGTCGAGAAGCTGGTTTTCGGCGGGAACCAACAAACGATGAGGATTGCGGAGGAGTTTTACTATTCGTGATTAAACTTACACTCGGTATAAGTAATCTTGGTGCTTTGGAGGAGGCCTATACCTAGCAGTGGGATCCAAAAGAAGAAAATATGACAATCACGACTTGTAATTAAAAAGCTTTGTTTAAGAAACACTAACCGTGCTCAAAATGAATCAACCAACAACTACTAAAGAAGCTATCTTAGAAAAACCCACTAATTTAATACCGCATCTTAATTTACGTCTATTTGCCAATTTAATTTAATTTGCTAGTTCAATCAATGTCACGACAAAGTAAAGTGGATGGTGTAATGGAATTCACATTCAATTAATATATCATTTATTAATATTTTTCCGCGCCATTTTAAGATCTACCATATTTCAAGTGTCAGGAGCATAATGGCGTCATGTTCTGTCTAGACTGTTTTAGTGTCTAGATAAAAATACAATTACAATTTGCAAATGAATTATTTAAATTAGGCAAGTGTTATTTTTCTAAATAACGTACATTTGTAGTTGTAAAAGTTTCACAAAGTATTTTAATAATAAAAGAAGTAAGTAAAAGATTACTAGAACTCCTGATTCAGGAGTCCTGAAGCTTAATCGATAAAAACCAGTTCCATCATTTTGAAAATTATAAATAACTTGAAAAAATCGAACTGCCTAAGGCGGGAATTGAACCCACGACCTTCCGCTTGCCGGGCGACTGCTCTTCCAATTCCACCATTCCTTATAGATCACTTGTAGCTTACGTTACACTCACATACAATCACATTTTGACAATTTATCAAAAATATCTATACATTGTCCGTTTCTTCTTATTTACAATGATTTTTCATTAGCCACCTAATATTTTGATTTCAAAAAAATAACTTTTTAGATGAACATTTATCAGGTGATTGAAAAATTGCCCATTAGTTATAAAAATTATATATAAAAGCTTGTAATAAAGGGGTACCAGTCCATCACCTCGGCAACCCATCCGCTGACCGCGGCTCGCTGAGTTACGATATTTGATATACAAATTCATTGAACACGTTATCGTTAATTCGTTAGCGCTATGCTGGCCGAAACTAATAAATAATATGGGAAAATTATTAAAAGTACAATTAGTGGGATTGCCATGAAATTCTTGAGTACGGTCGACAAAAATATATAATAAAGGGTGTAAAACTATGTATAGGGTGTCCAATAATTATGGAATATTGGTGGGATCGAGCAAACATATTCTATCTATCAACAAGCTTTATGTACTCTGAAATTGAGAAAAAGCGAAAGCGAAAAAATTTACCCCTTCAGTTGACTTCGGGACTATTCCCACCTCTTGTTCCCACCACTGCAAATCCTGTGTAGCCAGGATCTACAGTTGTAACTTGTGATACTTTATTTCTTGAACCAGTTTTTTGAAGCCTTACTTATATCCATTTTCTAAATCGTTTATTAATCCCATATACATAACAGCGAATTCGATGTTATGACAATATTGTACACCCTGTATAATAAAATTCGGATGTATTTAGTAAGAATTACAAATAGAAATTACCGATTTGGTCACGGCACTTTGGTAAATATTTCTATGTTCGTATTCATGGGAACCCAAATTAGGCTGTTACACGAATTGTTGATTATGTATAGTCTATGGCGGCACATCAAACCGGTAACGGGAATGCGTCGATTGATTTCTTTACAACTAAATCGTTTTTGGTGTTTTTTCATGTCCGGTTAAGGCGACGTTGTATGAAAGAAAGTTGTGAAATTGAAAATGTAGGATGAATAGTAAAGAAGACGTTTTCTATTTAAATCTGACTTATTAAATCTTTATGGGGTTAGAAGAGATAAAGACCCGTTAGAATTTTATGACTTATGTTTTCAGTAAATATAGAAGGGAAAATAACATTTCGCCACAAAATATTATGAACATTGTCAAGGAATAGTACGAGTAGGTACCTACTGATAATACGCCCTAGGATTTGAAAGTGTTAAACTATTCCTCTCAATGTTTTTACTCTTAGTTTTTATTCGCAAGTTAATTTAACGTAAAACTAGATTTTATTTATTCCCAATGGATACTTTTAAGTATTAAAAATACCCCTTCTGTGATTTATGAACATTTAAGTTACCTAGGTACGTTTGCTAAAGACATTTATTCATGTATAAAGAATCTGTAACCTGACAAGAAAGAGGTATTATAGACTTGTTCTATTTGATTTAAATGATATTTTGCAAAAAAAACCTTAAAGTAACTTTTGAGTGACAGTTGGTTATATAAAATCTACAGCAACTTTTGAGTGACAGTTGGTTAAGTAAGAACTCACCCTTAACCCCCGCGGTCAGTTCAAAACCCGTGGCCATTATTAGCAATTCGTTATCCCCATGCTCACGTATCAATAGTTAGTGTGCCGAATGTCTTAGCTATCATTTAATTGGTACAAATTGACTGTAATAGCCGTGAGTGAACCCACATGACCCCAAATTTTTGAGGGATCAAGTAAAAATCTTGGAAAATATAGAAAAAGCGCGTGTAACCTAGAGCTAGTGAAGTATGCAGAAAATACCTCTAATGAGAGTGATGGAGGTGAGAACACTTGGAGTAAGTCTAAGGCCCAGTTTCTATATTGAGACTACCAGCCTTAGCATGCTCATCTTAAGGAGGAATTTAACATGAAAAGTTCATACTTACTTGATGAGAAGATAAGTACGCTTTAGCCAAAAAAACCTCCATTTAGAAACTGGGCTTAACGTTACTAACGACTGCATAAAAATGTGTCTTGAATAGATACTTGGGCAAAATACATGCACACAAGTAATACTACGGTTAACAAAGTTTCTATAAAATAAGTCTCAAATAGAGACTTACTGAGGCAAAAACCACACGTATAACGCTGGGCTTTAAAAAATGTCATATAAGTTTGAAATGTTGAACTAGGTATTTTAGATGTCAATATAATAATGAAGACCAATTGTGGGTCTAGAGCAGATATATTTGATCGTATTGACTGTCTTGCTGTCAAAAATGCATTCAGTCAGCGATTCTTTACCTCTTGTTCTTGTAAACAACGAAAGTTGTAAATATTGGTTATTATGGACATTTAAACAGCTTAACATTAAAGCAATACTCTTATACTTAATGGAAATGTCTTCTTTAGATATTGAATTTATTTTAGCTTTGCAACACACAATCATTTGTTGAAATACAACAACAAAAGTCTCAGACATAATATGGAGAGTCCGATTAGGCACAATATCAGCGACATATAAAACTACGTTTATGGCCGCTTTTACGAGCTGTATAAAGAAAATTGTAAATGCATAGCAAACGAGAGGGCTTAATACCGAGCCTGCTATTAGGTATTAATGATCGACGTCATAGTAATGTTTTATAATTGCTATTGGTGATATAAATGATCGGCAAGTGCGTGAAACATCGTTATTTGAGGTTCCGTGAAAACAAAAACTAAAAATAGAGACGTCTGTTCCACTAAAAGTAAGAAACTTAAAATTTTCATTTATTTCATTAAATACAAAATGCATCAATTAACTTTTTAAGTTGCTTTATTAGCAAACTTCGGTTTGTTACAGAAACCTAACCTTTATTAAAACCTCCTTCGAGAATCACTCTATCTGTTGGTCAAAACTGTATGAAAATCCGTTCAGTAGGTAGTTTTTATGTTAGCTAGCTAGGTTTTGTTCTATAATAATATGTACTTACACAAAAGTAACATTTCATCAAAGACAACTGTTAACCGCCTCTGTGGTCTAGTGGTTTTCTGTTCGGTTTGGTTGGTGGTAGGGCATGTTCCAAGTCCGCCTGGCTAGCTACCACCATCTTACCTAAGTCTGTCGCCATAACAACAATGTTAACAGCATTATTGTGTTCCGGCAGTTAGAGGTAAGATAGCCAGTTCCTCCGTGGTTGAGGATTCCGGGTGAAGCTCGCTTCCACCTTCGGCCTGATCGTCCCTTACCATCAGGTGAGATACAGGCTAAGAGCTTCCTCGTTGTGGATAAAAAAAAACTGTGTTTATTTGGAATCAAATCACAATTGTTAATTTTAGGTTTTTATATGACGTACAATCGTCTTAAAGTTGTAGATTCATTTTTGCATCAATTATTCTTTCACTGCAGTCATTAAGGGCATTCGTTTGTATACTTTTCTTTCACATACATTCTCGTATTAAGTTCCCATCATAATTATTTTAACTAGACTATTTTACGATCTGTTGCAAAAACTCAATTGAACTATAATGACAGACTACTTAGAATTACCATAACCCTGTTTAATAAGTTTATTTAAAGGATTGTATTAGAAAAAAAACATTAGTATAGTGTACGGAACCAAAAATTCAAATGAATCAATTTACACAAAGATTTGTCTTTAGACATTTCGTTACATCGATTAGGAGGTTTTTATAGTTTTTTATTATTAACTAATGATATAATTTAAGCATTGACATTTAATATTTGGAAGATTATCAGCTCATAAAAGTTATAAAAACTTGGAAGATCAAATCACGGAATCAAATGAAAAAGTCTTCTTACTACGGCACGCAATATTAACATTATGCTCTGACATTTTCTGCGAACAAAAGTCTTTTTTTGTCGACAGTACTTCAGATTATGCATAGTTGTTGCGAAATAGTACTTATTACAACAACATAGATGCCACAGTTATAACTTACTGTCGTCTGAACTAACGTTCAACGCAACTTTGTCTAATTTATGGCTTTGTTAGGGTTGAAGTTACCTTAATAATGTCAAGTCAACTCTAGCTATTCGAAGTGTCTGAAATCATAACTTTTATTGCTCTAAATCAATTGACTCTAATCCAATGCACAATAATAATGTTAGTTAACCCATTCGCATTTATAATCGTCACAACAAAATTTATGTCATCTTTAATTCGCTCAAAAATATGCGCCACCTACTCATTAAAAACAATAAAACTAGATATTCCCAGTAAATCACGTACATTAATGCCGATGTTCTTTAAAGATAACAACCGAATACCTATGTATCTATTTGGTGCTCGTAAAAAATGTTTAAATATTTTTTTATTGCTTTTTTATAGCGCACAATTGGCCCGTGTGGCAATCTCTGGATACGTAGTAGGGAAAAAAGTCGCATGACCAGAGAATCGATGTTTGTAATTATGATTTTAATCGATAATTTGTGGCTTTAATTGGCATACGTTGGAAGTTTATAACTCTAAGAGAATTTGTGGTCAATTTGAAAAAACTAAATTTCGTCATCGTGTCGTCTAAGTAATGGTAATTATTTTATTGATACCAGCTATTTTTGAATGTGTTATAATATAATGATTGCGCAAAAAAATTTGTTAATAGATGATTCGAGATTTGCGTAGCGATTGTCGCGTATTTAAGATTTTAGAAAGAGTAAAATAAGTGTACGAGTATAATATATAATAAAGGTGTCGATAACCCAGTGTTCTTTAGTTTCCAAAATTTTGCCAGTCAGTGGGACATTTATTTATTCAAAGTACCTACACTATTTGAACCAAGTTCTATTCTAATTACCGACCTATATAGTGTCCAAAACTCCGTTACAAGAGTGGCGTTGTCAGCAGCATTCATTAAATCTTCCTGCGTGCAGTTGTTTGGGCACGCAGGGCACGACATCATGTGCTTCATCGACTGGGGAACAAAACCGCACCTGCATTATGTGTGAGCCATCCAAGAATCCCCACCTGAACAGATTGTCCTAACTACGGCTATAAACCAACTTATTATACCTTCTTTCAATACGCGAATCTATTAGTTTACATTTTTGCAATGAGGGCTATCGTTTTAGCGCTCACCAGTTAGCGCCACTGTAGAGTAAGGTCCTGTCACTTGCTAGTAGCGAAGACAGTGGCGCCAACTTGTGAGCGCTAAAGTGGTAGGAGGACTATCGCATTTGCACTCATCAAGATGGCGCCACTGTAGAGTAAGGTCCTGTCAATCGCCAGGGGTGCCAACTGTTAAGTATAAAAACGATAGCCCTCATTAGAAAGGTTCGCGCATACTTAAGTTGCGTTACGATAGCCACTTAACGCAGGAGAGGTAAAGGTAACGTGGTAAATTCATTAATATACAGCAGTCAGCGGTGACTGACAGACCAATAAATGGAGCCTGTTGTTCAGTACAGTCAGCTCTATAAATTCTAAGTGAAAAGTTTAATGTCTATGTATAGATAATATATGTAGTTTACGCCCTGTGTGTTATCATCCTATACTGCTGTAACAAACGTTGAAAACTTTTTTGAGCTATGAGATTTTTTGCTTAGCGTGGGACTAGATAATGCTGGTTCAAATGCCAAAAGATTTGTTTTGGCAATCGATGCCAGATTTTCATCTACAGAATGAGTCTGGGCATCAATAAAGTTTCTCCATGGGTAATAAGCCAACATAATTATCCTAACAGTAAGCAATCAAAAAACATATCAACCGTATTGAGAACCTTCTCCTTTTCTTCAAGTCGGTTAAAAATAAAAAGTCTATCTTTTGTTTTTATGACAAACTTAATTAAACGAACTCAAATCGGCGTTCAAAAAAGTAAATGACTTTCTAGTTTTTAGCGGTATCCTGTCTTTTATAATTCAAAATTACTTTAGCCTACACGAGATAGCGAACCTGGGAAAAAGAGGCCATTGTATTCGTTAAGTCGTAAATCAAATTGCGTGCGACTGTACCTAAGCGATTGAAGATTAATTGAGAGTGATCTAACTGTTAGTTATTAGCTGTCGACAGAGAGTTAGTAAGAGCGTAATTTTTGTGTTAAAATACCTTTTTGTGTTTACATTAGTATTTAACTGTTGCCTATTTCATCATCTCAGCCATAGGACGTCCACTACTGAACATAGGCCTCCCCCGATGCTTTCCATGTTGCCCGGTTGGTAGCGGCCTGCGTCCAGCGCCTTCCTGCTACCTTTATGATGTCGTCGGTCCACCTTGTGGGTGGACGTCTGCCTGCTGTCTGGACCTTGCCTTTTTACTTAGCCTTTATATTAGTGTGTAGAATATAAGCGGCTGACGTGGCTCAAACCGTTAAACCTTCATAACATGCTTACAAGAAGTACAAAACCGTATTTTTTAGGCGTTTATCTAAGCAAGCTGGAAGCATTTATACTCGTAATTATACAGTTATTCTTTGATAGGAATCCGTCTGTCTGGAAGGATTTTAAGTACCAATCTAAACGATTGCAATTGATGTCACGAACTCCATCTATGCCGGTGGCATATCAATCGCAATCAGGAATTTTCAATGTCAAATAATCATGATTAAATATTCTGTCGAAATGCTTGTAGTTTTCTGTTTGCCTGTGGTAAATTAGAGATGATCGTTGTCCTGCAGTGAAGACTAACGCCCGTATTCACAAACATTACTATGAGGTCTCACAGTGCGCGTGGACGCACAGGGTGACACGAACCAATCACAGATCTTTGTTCAACGCTGTGCGTTCGATTTGCTGCTGCACTTAAGCAAGCATCGTTTGTGAATACGGGCGTTAAAAACCTGATAATGATAGTGATGATGAAGAAGCATAATACGCGACAAGTAACTATAGTCCAGTCAATGAATGCTTTAACGACGGTGTAGAAAGAAATCCGTGGAACAGAATTTCTGACCTCGGGACTTTATTTAGACTAGTTAGGAGGTGAACATAGCAAAAGTCCCAAACATAGCCAAAGATAAAAATAAAATTTTCAATATTACAGACCTTCTAGAGCGGATGCCGCGAAAACTATACAAGATATAGAAAAACTTGACTATCTCACCTGTAGCAAATTGAATAAGCTTTTTTTGGTTCATAGTAGTCATGTCACTAGAACACATAGTTTCCGAGGATTAAGCAAAAAACTGAAAAGTGGTACCTTTAAACCCCCCTCACCCCGCCGGCTCAAGGGCTAAGGGCGGGGACTTTTGCTATGTTCACCTCCTAACTAGTCTAAATAAAGTCCCGAAGTCAGAAATTGTGTTCCATGGATTTCCATCTATAATGCTTTATTGACTGGATACTATCTTAAATACTTAAATACAAATAACATTAAATGGCTTCATGACCTTAAAGGTCTAGGATACCCATTAAATAGAATAAAAGGCTATTTAAGTATCTAGTTACAGCTACTGTAGTAAACGCAGATATTTACAACATTACTACAGTCGTCGATACGTTGAAAAAAGGCGGGATTGTGTCCTGGCCGGCCGCCATCTTGCCGCGGGCACTGACTTCGCACGTTGCGCGCGTGCGACGCCAACTCCTGCGCATAATTGAGGCGGTAGGGTTGCCACCACTTATTTATGTGAAAATTTTTTTGCCAAATTTTCCAGTTCATTTGGTGACCTTTGTCTAACTATTGGTAAAGCAATTAAAAGGAGTGCATAGCTTTTCAAAAAATGTAGTAATCAATAGATAAGTAGGTAGAATAAAATAGAAGTTATTTGTTGAAGATATGAATTTACCATAATTTGTGAAAATCACGCTACAACGTCCAAGACCTCTTTTTTAAAGCCGACCTTATGAGTTATGAAATAAATAAAATGACACAGAATCCCATAAATCGAAGTACAGTCGACGACAATCACACACGATGCCAACGATTTTAGCTGATTCGTCGTTGTCTGTACACTATGAGACACATGGTTCTTACCATTACGAGATACCAAGACCAAAAAGTAACATAACGTATTCAACGGGACAATGATTGAATATTTCGCACAACATTCACTACAGACCTAAGAACCGCCGGCGGGTTATTGGGGCGCTAATTATATTCAGTAAGCATAACCAAATTTTACTTAGCACTGTGTTAAAGAGATTGATAAAAGTAAAAATGAATTTTTGGCGTTTAAAATATTGAAATGATGTCTCCAGCGCGCCGCTCGGGGCGTTTTCAACAGCGACACCGCGCACGTGCGTTCGCAACTCCTGCGTATAATTGAGATTTGTAGGGCTGCCACAAAGCAGCTTTGACCAAAATTGGGAAACTATGGCTGGGTTGCACCATCTACTTTAACTTTAACACTGGTTAAAGTTATAGTCACTGTTAAAATAAGGTGGTGCAACTCAACTTAGTTTTCTTGCGGTTGCAATACGTCCACTGCTGAACATAGGCCTCCCCCAATGATTTCCATGTTGAACGGTTGGTTTACAATGTTATTCATCATTAATATAAAATTACGCTAGTTTTGTGCATTAAAGTAATAATGAAGTAACTGACTTTAAAAGCTTGTCACCGTTTATTACATTTATATCCAAAGAAAAAGGGTGCAGAAATGTAAACTTACAATAATTTATCAAATCGTGCAATAAAAATTGAGTATTAAAATTTACGCAGGCCGCTACCAATCTATCAACATGGAAAGCATTGGGGGAGGCCTATGTTCAGCAGTGGACGTCCTATGGCTGAAATGATGATGATGATGATGATTAAAATTTAATGTTACAAAAGAAGATTGCAAGGAAATTAAATAAACATAGTGATAACAGTAGTCCTTACTCTCGATACATCATGAAGATAATAATATTCTCACGTCATCATTATTCAAACAAAGACCACAAACATTTGCATAGTCTACAACTTCTAAATTGACCCTACGAGCAACGACGAATTCGAAGCGTTCGATTGTGCACATTAAGCGAACGATTCCGCAGTTCGACGTCGAAGATGACGTCGAAATTGCATAGTCACGTGATTTATGACGCAGTCGCAGCCCTGCGCCGGCGCATTGTTCGCGTCGCAGTGATTTGTAGTAACGCGTTTGAATTTTTTTAACGCGTTCGCGATTGGTGCTCGGGTTATGTTTTAGAACGATAAATTGTAATTATGTCTCATTATCAAGGACGAGAGTCTAATAATAAAGCATTTTGTGAGAGACGAGAACTAGATAATATCTATCGTCGTTCATATTGCAATTTGTTTAATCACAAAAAATTCAAAGAAATTTCAAACAAAATATAAATGATTATTTATGGAGACATTTACATTTATATTAAAAAGAACAAACTGCTTAGGAAACATTAGTTAAAAAACATTTTGGTGTCTTAAAATATTTTTTTCCCGTACGCTGTTTTTTTACTCTCCTGTAAACTTGCCATTTTTGACATAGAACAAATTGCAATATGAACGACGCTTTATTATCTTTCTATGTTTTTCTTATTTGACACACCTACATTCAAATAACTAGGTAGGTACTAAATAAAATTTAGTTTTTTTTCTATTAGCTATTTTTGAACATTAAGTACCTAACGTAATCGCACGTTATTATACCTTTGAGCCTCGAGTTCCTAGTAGTACATTTTGTATTATCATCATCATCATCACTTTAGTCTATGACAGTCCACTGCTGGATGAAAGCCTCTTCCAGGAATAACGCGCTAAAAAGCACGGCAATCTGCTTTCTTCATCCAGTCACTGTTAGCTAACTTCTTGAAGTCGTCGGTCTATCGAACAGAGGCATCCTACACTACGATTGTAGAGACGTAGGCTTGGTTGCAACATCTTACTTTGACCGTAACTATGACGATAACCGGTGTTTTTTGTATAGAGGTTGTCAGATTTTTGACGTTTTTCAAAGTTTAAGTAAGATGGTGCAGCCCAGCCGTAGTCTTTCGACGACCCATTTACTACATCTTTCTTCTTTTCTACGACGATCGTAGTTTGTATTTGCGTCTTAATAATAAAAGGCTTGACTAAATATAAAACCACAGCAGTTGCAGTTATCCATAAATAACTCCTGACACCTTTCATTGTCGTTCATTTCACCGGTAAATCAGACAAACTCGGGCGGATCGCTAATATTAATCGTGCCCACATTGGGTGGCTCTGCCATAATTCCATTGCAACTTTATACAAATTAAGCGTGTGTCTGTAGGGATGTTCGGTGAAAGCATCGATATTTTATAAGTTCACCGTTACCATAATTGATAAGGCATCTTGTGTGTGATAACACATAAGGACTTGAATGTGTCAGTTATATCAAACATAGCCTGTGTCTTTTATTCAGCTAAGGAGATCTTATGTTATTAATTTGTAACAACACTATGCCTTACCAGATAAACATAATATACGAATAAATTTTTTACAAGTATTTTTTTAAACATTTCGTATTCAATACCCGTTTCAAATACAGACTGATTAATCCGACAGCAAATCTTAGATCTCAAGTCATTTGTCTTTTTATTGTGTCTTATCCTTTTACAACATTAATTCGACGTAATGACGATTAAGTATCGACATATCGATATGTTATCGAGCAACACTATGCTGCCGAAAATTATTTATCAGGCAAGAGATGATAATTCATGGGCATGACAAATGGAGGAGAGCCGGGTTGTATATTTTACGGATTTGTGATTTGCCATACATAAAGTATTGCGATGCATATTGTTCGAGATTTTTGAGGGCATTCGGTGTTGAAAAATTACGGCCGAGTTGAGTCACTGAGTGTAACCAATATACAGTAAATTATTATCGATCCTGGGTTCGAGTCTTAGATGGGACAAAATATAAAAATCATTTTGTGTAATTGTGCCGAAATCATTCGTAAAAACATTTTCAAGTTTTCTTTCTTGAGAATCTCAAGGCTTCCTTTATTTCAATTAAGTCTGATCAAAGGAATCATTATGATAAGTCGTTAATGCCTAATTGTTACAAGCTCCATGATAAAGAATAATGTAAAATACACTTATGTTTCTAAGACAAAAACATGCAATAACCTTAGCTCCCATCAAAATCAAAAGCTCCATCATAAAACTAAAGCTCATTTAATTTCTGACATGTACGCTTACTGGCATTTCCTTCTACATATCAATATTCATGATTCTCTATTTTTACCCGCGCAAAAAAGCCCGACATATCTCAAACGTGAGAAACTATATCCTTTTTTATCGCATTCCGCATCCTTGATGTGACTAAAGCTGAGCTTTTAACACCTCTCTAAAAACAATCGTAATTAGATTCAAATTAATTAATTAGTGCGTGACACTTCAGATGTTTGATTAAAATTACTGAGGATCAAAAAGAGGATGCTATTTTTTCATTCTTCAATTTCAAGTTATCATTAAGATGAAACTTATTATAAAAATACATTGGGCACGTTTATTAAAATACTTCACTGATACTGTATCTGTAATCATAGTACCACCACTACATATCCTCACTGACTGTAGACCTACAATGATGCACAGGCCTAGATATAAAACATGATCATCATCATTTCAGCCATAGGACGTCCACTGCTGAACATAGGCCTCCCCCAATGATTTCCACAATATCTGGTTGGTGGCGGCCTGCATATATCGCCCACAAAAGACACTGTACTATCTATCTATGCAGGGCTGGATGGCAAATTATAACATAGCGACGATCACAATAGATTGAAACCGGTCGCAGTGATACTAGGACATTGAACAACCCAAATTGAAGTAAAACTGCCCAGTTGAGGAATTAGGCTATCTACTCATTTACTATTTTATTTTATTTTATTTTATTTCTATCTATGTCGAAGTTATGAGCTAATTATGTGTCTAAAAGATTCTCCATTGCGAGAATTCCTTTAGATCGTTGAACCCAGACCTCGGGCAGGCTAGAGCTGGCCTATTAATAACTGTTTTATTTAATTAAGAGATCTTAGATTACACTTGCAATAATTAATAGAAGATGTGTGTGTTGATTAGTTTTGTTAATGTTTTCATTGCTATTTTACTTTTTGCCATAATTGATTTTGATTAGAATGTAAATTAACGAGAGACGATCCGTTTGGGATGATCAACATCCTGCTGGAAATATTTGAATTGAATATCTTTACATTTACGGATAATGAATATTATTATGCTACTTTTAATATGCCTCTACAAATTACCAGAGGTGTACGAGCACGATCCTACAAATGGAGCATTTGGCTTACTCCCCACACTGGCCATACTGGTTCGAGATGCCTAATGTTAGCTAGCATATTTCTCCCTTAGCTGCCAGAACCAACGACTCAATAATTTAAATAAAAAATAAATTATTTTAATTAGTTATTAACCTCAATATTTTTTTCTATAATAAGGTTTTTAGAGAACATTAAAAAAAGGTTGTGCACTCTACAAGTATGTAAGTCTGCACACCGTCAGATGATGTATTGTATCACGTTGTGCCGCAGATGTGCTGTGTTCTAGCCGCTCTGCTGTACAATCGCCGGCACATTTTTGTTGCAATATCGCCTTTATTGCAAGTACATAAGAAGTTATGACACTATAATGAAACACCGTCAAGCTTGATGCACAAGCACTTCACAAATCGTCAACGAAATAAAATACCGTATTTAATACCATACTTGGAACTTTTGAAACTTTTCTGGTAAAAAAATCTTGGCATAAAATTGATTTTAAAATTAAAAATCCGATAAACTAGACACCCAGGATATTTTCTACCCGATTATGATTTTCTACTATAAAAAATCAAAATATTTTCTTCCTCTAAGCCTAGAATTAAAAAATAATTTTAAATTTTAAAAGATTTCAACAGCACGCCAGTTTGAGCTTATGCAAAAGACGAACCGGTTTTAAAAAGTGATTTGCGTACGTAATAGCGCGCTCGTAAATTGCGCGCGCGCAGTTATGTCACCGAACTTGACCAAATCAGAATGTGACCTAGACCTAGGCTTAGAACCTGTGTTTAAGAACACGTTAAAGCCGTGTTATGAAATGACAATTGAGTGAGTCAAGATCAGGCATATTAGAATAAGAGATTCATGAGACTTTAATGTTTTGTAGAATTGCTCCAAGTCAAAGTTAAAATTTCTTTATTTGTATAGATTATTTAAATTCATTCATTCATTTCAGTCATAGGACGTCCACTGCTGAACATAGGCCTCCTCCAATGACTTTCACATCGCACGGCCATTTAAACAGTAACGTACAAATCGACAAATATTTTACTCTTAAGGAGCCTCTACATTACTTCTACTTATAACAACTACCTAAGATTGTATTAAATATAGCCTAGCCATTATGTCCTTACACCAAAGCGACTTTAGTCGGAGTCTAAATGTTCCAATTCAATCACAGGATTCATCATAAAGGTAGCAGGGAAACGCTGGACGCAGGCCGCTACCAATCGATCAACTTGGAAAGCAGTGGACATCCTATGGCTGAAATGATGATGATGATAAATCACAGGATTTGCTAAGACTGAATCGAGTATCGAGCGTCAATTACAAAATTTAATGTTTCACATATACGATAGGTATGTAGTAAAAGATAGTGTGTCAGTCAACGGATTTCTACCATGAGCAATATAAACTATATTTAATATAGGCTTTATTACCAAACCAAAGCCCCGTGGGCGTAGCAATAATAAAAAACAGGATTCTCCAACGTCTTTTAGCAAACTAAAAAATAAAGCCTACGTTATTTCTGTCAGCCATTTCTTAAAGTTAGCTAAATAGACAGGGGCGACGCCTGAATTTGTCTCTTAAAATATATTTTGAACGCTTTTTTTGCTCCATGATGGGTGTCAAAAGCGAAAAACATTTAATCTTTGGATTATTTTTTGTTACAGCTTATTACTGTCATTTGAGACGTGGTTTTTGCGCATTAAATTCTAATCTGGGGCTAGACTTTAATCTTGGACTTGAAAGAGGTAATAGAAAAAGATACACCTAAACACTGAGGTTCTTCGATCGATGTAAAGTCGAGCGAAAAAAGAAATGTCACCTTAAAGCATTTTGTAGATACCTACTTACCTCGGTGTTAAAGTCTTCTTACGTAAGTAAGAAGTTTACACCTAAGTGTGTATAAATTTTGGGTATTTTTATCTGGTTCACAATACTGTATCTATCTAAGATTTTAAGTGTGTATTTTGTACAACACTTATAAGGAGCAAGCACATCATGCATTAAATGTACTAATCAAACATTTCATGCTATATTACCCTCCCAAAACGATCGTAATCTTCAAATTCAATTTGCACTCACTTAAATATGGTTTCATTTTGATCTGTAACTATAAATATTTATATTGCCTCTCGATCCGATCATAATTTTACAACGTTGCCAATAAAAGAGTTCGGGCATCGTAAACCACGATACACACTTCGCCACAGTTTTGGACTGTAATAAATCACCAAATTAAACGTTTGATCTTTTGACGTCTCTATTGGCATAGCTTAGAAGCTACTGTGCCATAATAAAGACAAGACAGTAAGTCAACTTAAAAAATAACCTCTAGTTAGGTTACTTTTTGCTGGATTGAAATAACGGGATTATTGTGCTTTGTGGTGTTCCTTGGGAAATACTTACTTCTAGGAGTAGAGAGTCAAGTGGACTCCATAGGCTGAATAATGAAGCTTTAGCTTGATTACATAAGCAAAATAAATTAAAGGTCTTTTCACTCTTTTAAACACAAATAATTTTGGAATACTACGAAACCTAAATTCTTCTTCTTATATCGCATATATCGTGTAGGCTGTAACAGTTAAATGCTTCGATCCAGATATCATACTAATCAGGTACTACTGTTATGTTTTCTGAACTGATACACTCGTAAATTACATTTATTTTCTGATAGCTAGTTTACAAGTTTAGAAAACTTATAGAAAAACTTGTAAATTATTGCAAAATCATAAATTGTACAACCAGTAGCATTACTAAACATCATTTACACTGTGACCAGCATGTTAGTTGTCTAGCAATAAATCATTGGATGCGTCAAACGTCATATCTTATGTGGAAGGCCGTATGTATATGTTATCATTCCAACGGTATTTGCAATTGAAATATTATTATGTACAGTCGACGGCATATTAGATTAAGTACAAATTTTTACTACAAAATCACACCTATTACAAAACTTAAGAAGTCACAGAGTTATGTTTGAGCTGCTGCTGTTTATAGCTTAAAATTATAATTGGAATTATTATTAGAGACAGACCACAATATCTACTGCCAATTTTGATATTGAAAATATTATTACTTGAGACGAACAATTAAGCAATACTATTTTCGATTAATTACAAAATGGTCTTATTGCTTACATATTATGGTTCAGAGAATACTTTTTTTATGAAAGACAAGGCAGGTATTTGACCACACTCGCACCTCGTGTTAAGTGAGGAGGTATAAAGTTAGCTAAATATTAGTTAAATATTTAGTTAATTTCATCCATAATATTTAGTTAATAATCCATGCGTTCCTGAAATAAATATTTATAGACTACGGATATACAAACCTTAAGACCAATCACATAATTTACTAATACACATAATGAACAACTTGACTTTTAAAATATCACTGTAAATAAAAACTGGTTCCTATTGGAAGCCGTGCCCTTAGCGACATATCTGCGTCCCAATTGATTTGTATGCGAATTTGTTATATGTAAATTGTCAGTAAAATTATGGCCACGCATTTAAACCTTATGTCCTTTATGCTCGGCGATTGTATGGTAAACGGTCCGGGGTTCAGTGCTCGTGACGATACCCATCAAGCTTAGCTCATTGTTTTGTGTTAGTCATATCTATACGCCCTTTATCTATAGGAATATTATGCTTTGAAAATGCATTGTTATTGAGTAGTGGTTTAAGATCTGCGTGATAATTAAAGATGGCAGTAGGAATGTTTACCTACGTGATGTGTAGTGAAAGATCATTATTATAGTAGTGTCTTTTTAAGCGTACAAAAATAAAGCAAAAAAGGTAATTTGTTTGCGACATGTTACTATTGTTATTTTTAATTTTTAGCGTTAAAAGCTATAAGATCTGAACCTAATTTGAAATTTTTAAATAACTTATTGTTTATTATTTATTATTATTTGTCTTAGGCAGTTCGATTTTTTCAAGTTATTTATAATGTTACTATTGTCCCTGTTAACCCTTTCAAGAAAACTAAATTATAAAATACACATTAGCAGGGTTCAACACAATAGCCCAGCGGTCTATGGTGATTGAATTAACTTTCTTGAATCTCGATTTGTCAGCCCGATGCTGACACCGTTGTGCTGTTATCCTTATTCAATTTATATTATAGGTATGTAGTTTTTATGATTTAGCTCAAGGAAGTATTAGTAATATTGTCTACTCCTTTATTGGATTTTAGTTCCTTATTTATGTTCTCTTAAACAAACTTCAGCAAGAACACTCGAGGTTCATTTAAATCTTCCAATTTAAATTAATCTCTGACGCACTGGTATGTTCCATGTTCTGCACATTAACTATCAACATAAAACCTTAACGGCGTACGAAAGGCACATCAAACTAAACACTAGACTCTTATGTACTTCTAATAGAGGCCATTTTGCAACAAAAATGTAAACTTATATTCCGGTCCCTGTACATTGCTTAGATTAATTAATTTTTAGTCCTATAATTTATGCCGCATAAAAACGATTGACCCAACGGAATGTGTAGTTTCCTATTTCTGTTTATATGTTTTTGCGTTGTAAAATATACGTGAGAAATTACAGATGGGCTGTTGAAGGGTTAATGGACACAGTATAAACATAAGCAGTACCTTTGCTTGCTAATTTAATTAGACGCATATTCAGATTATTCTTGCTAATGAAGATAATATTGTCTCTTGTCAGGCAAATACTATGGGCTGGTATTGTTGTAATAGGTTCTAAGAGTATTACTCGTATGTTCTTTCGTTTCAGTCAAATGTCGTCCCTTGCTGAACAAAGCCCTCCCCCAAGGATTTCCATAATGACTAGTCCTGCGCTGCCTGCGCCCGCATCCAGGTACTTCCCGAGACCTTCACCAAATCGTCGGTCCATCTGGGGGTTCTTCCGGCCTGTGTTATGTAATAAAAGTGTAAAGGTAATAGTCTGATTTGTTTACAACTATACATGCCAAATAGACTTAGCATATCCATATCAGTAAATTAAAAACAAAATGACACCGATTTAAAATAATAGTAGCGGGGTGCCGAAGATCACACCTGGATTAGCACAATACTCAATTACCGAACTTAGGCTATATTTAGTCTGGATTCTAGATCATCTAGTCATGAAAGTTGCATGCTATAGACGGGATTTAGCTCGGGTATTGAACCTGCGTGCCGGATCGCACTGTCATCGATCAACATCATCTACATGCGACCTTGTCGGAACAAAACGTGGCAAAAAATCGTGTAAAAACGCCTCTACTACACAATGGGATAGCGATGCGAGGTGTTAAGGGTTATACTTCTTATATGAGGACTTGAATGTGTAGAGGTGCTTTTAGTGTATTTTTTTGGCGTATTTGAAAGATTTTTTGTTACAAAAGTAAGCCTATTAACAAACCAGTTTAAGAACATAATGTGTAATCAACTCATGAATTTATTAATTGAATGTAGAGAATATTCGTAGTTGTAGGTTCTTATTGGGTGAACTGATATTACTTGTGTCCATATAAAAATAAGGGCAACCTACATTTTTATTTAATCAATTATATTACACCCATTTCATAAACATTACTATAAGGTCTTACAGTGCGCATGCATGCACATGGTCCCAAAAACCTATTCATAGAAAAACTTGAGTGGCGGAGTGACAACTGACAATACGAACCAATCACAGCAGAGCTTTATTCAACGCTGTGCGTTCGACTTCACATAGCGTTGCTGCTTCACTTAAGCAAGCATCGTTTGTGATTACGGGTGTTAGGACTGTTTTAATATAGCTACATAAATTATTATTTGCAACCGAAATATAAGTCAAAGTAAGTTGCCTTAACACGCCAGCTGGTCGAAGCAAATCGCCGATTGCCCGATAAAAACACCATTAAATTAATATTACAGATTTTTCTCAGCGTAATTGGTTATTGGGGCTCTGACGTCACAGCTCCGGGCTATTGTTGTGGCGTATGACTTTGTAGTAATCAAAGACAAGTATCAAGTTGCTTGACCTGTATTTTGCTACTATTGTAAAAAATGTACGGCTAAATATTAGGGCCGGTTTCCACCGAGGTGGAGGGGAGCGGAGACGAGATGTTTTGAATAACCGATCAGATTTCGTTGTTTCCACTTCTCCCTCCGCTAGTCGGTGAAAACCGAGCCTTATGAGATGTATGTCTACAACGGAGAAGCTCTTACCTTTCATCTCAGCTGATTGTCACAGAAAGTGATGATCAAGCCGAAGGTGGAAGCGAGCTACACCCGGAATCCTCAATCACAGAGGAACTGGCTATCTTACCTCCAACTGTCTGGACATAACATTTTTGTTATGGCGACAGACTAAGTTAAGTGGTAGCTAGGCTCGGCCCGATTATGTTTTTCCTCTATAAAACAGTTTTATGCAAAATTAAGTGAAATAAAATAATAAAGACATAACTCAAAAAACACATAACATTTTAACCCTACCAATAAAATAGTGTCACAACTATTTTATTTCAATTTTATGATCACATACAAATTATGTGGTCTTTTGAAATTAATCATCAAAAGTTTTTTGAAGCTATAACATCGCACTATGTATTATTCTTAAAGAAGCTTGATTGTAGTAATTTTAAATTTTATTTGTATGGTATCATGGGTTTATGTTAGATGGCATGTGATGTGACAAAATAGCAACTATGTGGCATATTATTTACATTTATATTGTGCCAATAAAATACTTGCAATTTTTGCTGTACCTACACATCACTATCACTACATAGTATAAAACAAATATTTTGATGCAGTTTTTTTAATAGATAGAGTGATTTAAGAGGAATAGATACTTTCATCATTTCTTTTATATTTATTTTTTGATGAGTCTGACAAAATATGTTATCTGTGTACAAACTTTTATTTAATTCATAAATAATAAACATTTTAAGAGTAACGTTCATTTTAAATTAGCTTATGTACAGACGACAGCACTTCAAGCTGAACACAGTGGTGTCTTACCTCGTTGCAATAAAGGCTATTATGCAACAAAAATGTACAGTCTGATATGCTGTACTATCGTGTTTAGAGCTAGGTCGATTAAAGGAGACTGTCGTAAAATGTCCGAAGACCATCAAATCTGTCAAGTGCTAATCTATTTTTAACTCTAAAGGCTTGATCTTAAAGTTGTTTATTAAGGGAGGTTCATTCTATCTACGTAACATAAATTAGTACTTAGACATAGATTACCTTCCGCGTTGTTAATTGGTTAGTGCTAATTAGTTAGATTAATATAACGATTCTGATTTAGATTAAAGTTAAATGCATAGTTAAGTACAAAATGTAGATAAAGTCAGCGTCAAATAGTTTGTGACACCCAAATTAGCCAAAAAGTTCGCAACACGTCTTTGTTACAATAGGAATAATGTTGTATTTATACAATTTTTGGTCACTTTGAGTGTTTCAAACTATTTGTCTGTGACTGTACCTATCTTATAATGCCTCTACGAAAGCGATAAGTCTTTGAAAAAAAAAAGAACAAAGTAGTGTTTTCTGTTTTTCGTATTTTTCTTGTGATATTTTGTCTTACCATCAGGTTTCTGATCTATAGATGGCGTAATACTGGTGTTATGTAATTGTCCTGAATTATGAAATAACTAATGCCTAAGTTTAAATTGAGTTGAGAGTCATTTCACAGTACGTGCATAAACTTTCATGATAAAATCGAAAATTGCTACTTAACAGATGCTATTTTCTTGCTTTTGGGCATTTTATTTCTTTACATGAAGGCACTAACATAATTAGAACATTCCATCTTTTGATTTAACTTATAACACCAGAAAGAAATAACCTGAACTTGAGCATCTAACATTGAACTTTGTACTTTATTACTACGAAATAGGATCAAGATTCCAGTATCAAGGCTCTAGAATACAATATATAATGAAGTTACTTTTTGTTTCTGCCAGGGCACGTCAGTGGTGTGTAATCATCTTAATTCATGTAATCATAGTGTGGAGGGTTGCTATTGCTACCATGGCGTCTCGGATGGAGCCTTCCTATGTTTCTGCGCCTAATTCAATGCGGGTTGTTTGAACTCGTTCATTTATAAAATATATTTTATATAATTTGTCTTAAAAATACCCAAATTTGAGTTGTACCTTTTTTGTTTTTGGTGGTGTGCAAACTAAACTTGGATAAACAAAGAAGTATCATATTATAAATTCTTTCCTAATTTCATTAAATATGAGAAATCCCTATAGTATAATATACTTAAGAGCTCCTTTCTACGGCGATCCAGTTGTGCGTGATCCTGCATTACTAGGTCCAGCAAAACTGGACTGTTGTGTGAATACACATTAAGTGTGTTTGAAATTCAAATTACAAATTCGAACGAACCGGTATTTTGCGGAACACTACAAGCGGGATGTTCGTGTGTTACTGTTAAAACACATACTACTTAACACTTTCCTGGACAGTGAACTGATATAGCCGTCATAACAATTAGTCTTCCATTGTGTCTGGGTTACTGTCAGGAAAAGTGTTAACAAGATCCTGCAAAAAACGGGATGTGGGAACAAACCCTTATTATTTGTGTAATTAATAGGTAGTTTTAAGGGTAAAAATATTTTGAGACATGTAGAGGCTCCTTAAGAGCAAAATATTTGACGATTTGTAAGTACTATTTAAATAGTCTATACAAATAAAGATGACTTTGACTTATTTGCGCTTAAATGCTTCGAAACCTTATACAATCAGCATTGAAGAATAATCATATAACTCTACATATTTATTTGTACACGTTAACTCCAATACGGCTTCCTTTCCATTACACTTAATGTCTGAATTACATTTTACTAGGTACCGACACAATGGGCTGACTTAATTCCGATGGCATTTTCTACCAGCAATGCGTAAGTTATGCGAGGAACGGCAGATATCCTATCGCGAACTATGGGGCATAAACAAAATATGTTACATGCATACAGGGTGTGCAACTTAGAGTAATAAAACTTAGTTTTAGCTTGTAAGGTTTGTAAAATTGTGGCATATTGGAAATTATTTTATTAGATCTTCTTTTGAATATTTTGGTAGTACCTAGTGTCTACTCACGGACATTGCCCGCGGGCGCACGGTGGTCCCGATTTAATAAAACATGGACATTGATGCTAGAAGCACGAAATTTTTTTTGATGGTTACTGCTATGATAACTAGTAAGGCAAAAAAATATTACAATCCTACGACGTCTATTTCGTAGTAAAAAAAATATATAGATATTTTTTGTATGGAAGAAATTACGTTTCTGTAATTTTTTCGAAATTCTTAAACGATGTCAAGATGCCGATCACACATGTTATAAAACAAGTGATTCTGAGTATTTCATGCGAAGATACTTGTCACTTATCTCTGCGTACTTTTGAGTTATCGAGGGTTGAAAAATCGATTTTTTATATTAAATATTTCCAATATTTAATAATTGCCAAAATTACAATATGGTGTATAATGGACACCTTTGATGACACATAACAACGACTCGCACTCGCGCGCGCTCGTATGCATCAGCTTTTAATAAAATGAAATAAAAAAATTAAGGGAAATACTTAATACAACGTTGTATGTATAAGTCCGCTGGCCGTCAAAAAGTAGCTTATACGAGAGGTTGCCCAATTTACAATATGTCCATCATTGATAACTCACACAAATATCATCTCTCTCCGAAGGATAACAAGTTTTTTTTGTTTCCAGAAGCTTTTGATAGGATGGAAGCTCATAAATACTCTTTGAAGTGAGAATGAATCTCAAATTGCGATATTGCCATTTTGACAAATTACATGATGTAACTAGCGCTAACGTTTATCTTCAGGTAGACACAGTTTTAAGTTAAAAGATTGTCTACTATTTCACACTGTTTTTCGTTTTGGAACAGTTCTTTGATTATAGGTAGTCGCTAATTTCGTTTTGTTAGACTCTTTCAGTTTAGCACATAAAGCGTAAACTAATTCCGGATTTACAGAATGATCTAAAAGTGTTAGAGAGCGCCTCTTCTTCTGCAGAAGAAGAATTTTGCATAAATCTTCAAAAGGTTTTTTATTTATACCAGAAGTCGATGGTTGCACATCTACTTCCGCAGTCTCATCAACTGGAGCGTCTTCCTCGGTGTTAACGTTGTCTATGCGTTGTGTTAACTCGGTAAAAAAAATTTTTTAAATCTATATTTTTACATTTCGGCCAGACCATTTCAGACTAAAATGACGAACGTATTGGCATTGAATTTTCTTCCGAAGATTTGAGTAATTATCAAATCATTAAGTCGTAATTTTACAAGAAATATATCAAAGAAGATATGGTCTGCCCAAAAGACATTTTTGCACCAGAATTCGCATTGGCTAGACTCTGAAATTGTCTGGCCGAATTGTAAAAATATAGATTTAAACAATGTTTTTTACCGAGTTAACACAACGCATAGACAACGTTAATACTGAGGAAGACGCTCCAGTTGATGAGACTGCGGAAGTAGATGTGCAACCATCGACTTTTAGTATAAATAAAAAACCTTTTGAAGATTTATGCAAGATTCTTCTTCTGCAGAAGAAGAGGCGCTCTCTAACACTTTTAGATCATTCTGAGGAGGAATTAGTTTACGCTTTATGTGCTAAACTGAAAGAGTCTAACAAAACGAAATTAGCGACTACCTATAATCAAAGAACTGTTCCAAAACGAAGAACAGTGTGAAATAGTAGACAATCTTTTAACTTAAAACTGTGTCTACCTGAAGATAAACGTTAGCGCTAGTTACATCATGTAATTTTCAAAATGGCAATATCGCAATTTGAGATTCATTCTCGCTTCAGAGAGTATTTATGGGCTTCCATCCTATCAAGAGCTTCTGGAAACAAAAAAAACTTGTTATCCTTCAGAGAGAGACGATATTTGTGTGAGTTATCAATGATGGACATATTGTAAATTGGGCAACCTCTCGTATAAGCTACTTTTTGACGGCCAGCGGACTTATACATACAACGTTGTATTAAGTACTTCACTTAATTTTATTTTTATTTTAGTAAAAGTTGATGCATACGAGCGCGCGCGAGTGCGAGTCGTTGTTATGTGTCATCAAAGGTGTCCCTTATACACCATATTGTAATTCTGGCAATTTTTCGTGGAAATATTTAATATAAAAAAATCGATTTTTCAACCCTCGATAACTCAAAAGTACGCAGAGATAAGTGACAAGTATCTTCGCATGAAATACTCAGAATCACTTGTTCTATAACATGTGTGATCGGCATCTTGACATCGTTAAAGAATTTCGAAAAATTGACAGAAACGTAATTTTTTCCATACAAAAAATATGTATTTATTTTTTTTTACTACGAAATAGACGTCGTAGGATTGTAATATTTTTTTGCCTTATTAGTTATCATAGCAGTAACCATCAAAAAAATTTTCGTGCCTCTAGCATCAATGTCCATGTTTTATTAAATCGGGACCACTGTGGGGCGGCGAGCGTTCGGCGAACGAACGAGCAATGTTCGGTTCGCGAGCGAACATCTAGGAAGACGATCCTGACTTGAAGAGTGTCTTCAACGACTTTGCACTAAACGGTCTCGATAATCTTGTAAATTTATACCGAATAGACAATTATTTTAATACAGTCCACTATTTTCATTTATAACTTCCACTACACTCACTATCGAAGTAACACCTAGTTTATGATAAGTTATTGGATGTTTTATAGTATTTTCTAGGACATTTAATGTAGTAATAATCAGTATTTTACGTTAAATTGATCAAATAATCAAATCATGAAAAGAAGATATCTCACGGCATAGGAAAAACAATTTTCCTGCCTAGTTTTTCCCGATTTTTAAAATTTTGTGTTATGTCACTATTGTTCTTAAAGTGCGATATATTATAGTCTTGAATTGAAACATGATATTAAATATTAAAGTTTTTCAATGCTTGTCTAATACTTGAATAAAATATAATTATTAAAAGCTCGTAACCAGGCTACATCCCTTTCCGTTACTTTATAAATAACTTAGAACTATCGTTGCATTTAATACGGTTTTCTACTATCTCGGGCCGTTTGTATGCAATTTTCTGACGTCCCATGTCTTGACGTAAGGAGAGCGGTGGATGTTTCATTAATAACCAAGTGCATAAAACTTTTGTAATCTCAGACAAACTTGAACCTTATCACAAAGCAGTAAGGTTCAATTTCCAACTGTATATGAAATAGATAGTCGGTAATGTAGGCTTAGAAATTAATTAGCTACGCTCTACCCAGTACAGTCGGCGATACAATGATTAGTTTTAATTCATATTGAGGTACGTGTGCTAGGAATGCAGTTTGAACTATTTGTATCACTGTACCTGGGTACAGGTAATTGCTAAAGTGGTTAGAAACATTGTAAGGTATTATTGTTGAACCTGCGGCCGCCCGCGACTTCATGCGCGTGGATCCCGTTTTACCCCCTTAGGGGTGGAGTTACGTAAAATCCTTTCTTAGCGGATGCCTTTTTTTTTTTTTTTTATGTGATAGGAGGCAAACGAGCAGACGGATCACCTGATGGTAAGTGATTACCGTCGCCCATAGACACCCGCAGACCCAGGGGCGTTACAGGTGCGTTGCCGGCCTTTAAGATAAAGATACGCTCTCCTCTTGAAAGCTTGCAGGTCGTATCCGTCCGGAAACACCGCAGACGACAGTCCATTCCACAGTTTGGTTGTACGGGGCAGGAAGTTTCTAGAAAAACGTACTGTTGTGGACTGCCAACCATCTAAGTGATGGGGGTGGAAGTGCTGTCGGGTAGATCGGTGGCGAAAAGTGGCGGCAGGAATAAGTCCGGATAATTCTTCGGAGCACTCCCCGTGATACATGCGATAGAAGATGCACAGTGAGGATACATCTCTACATAGCGCCAAGGGGTCAAGCCGATCCGAAATGTCCTGGCAGTCAACGATTCGAGCTGCTCTCCGTTCAATGCGGTCCAGAGGGAGAAGCTGGTACTGGGGCGCACCTGCCCAAAGATGAGAACAGTATTCCATATGAGGCCGAACCTGCGCCTTGTAAAGTTGCAGACGATGGGCTGGAGTGAAATACCGTCTCGATCTATTGAGCACACCAAGCTTCTTCGAGGCTAATTTAGCCTTACCCTCTAAATGACCACGGAACTGGACTTCGCTCGATATGTCGACACCAAGGATTCTGATATTGGCTGAGGCAGTTAGGGGAGTGCTCTCGAAACAGCGGGATACGACAAACGGCAACTTTTTGGCGGTGAACGCGCAAACTTGTGTCTTTGTAGGGTTAAATTGGACCAAATTGAGTCGACCCCAGTCTGAGACCTCCTTCAAGGAGGTTTCAATTTCGGACACAAGTTTGTTACGGCTCTCAATGACGTTCTCCCGAGAGATATTTGCGCGGCCGGTATAAGCGGCATCAACCGTGCTGTCGTCCGCATAGCAATGAATGCCGCTAATTTGCAGCATATCGTTGATATGCAGAAGGAAGAGCGTAGGCGATAGCACACAGCCTTGGGGGACACCAGCATTCACAGACATAGAATCTGAGCATTTGCTGTCGACAACGACCTTAATGCTTCTGTCTGCTAAAAAGCTGGCGACCCATCCGCATAATTTCTCGGGAAGCCCATCATAACATCTACCTGCATGCCAAATTTCAGCCCGATCCGTCCAGTAGTTTGGGCTGTGCGTTGATAGATCACTATGTCAGTCAGTCAGTCAGTCAGACAGTCAGTCACCTTTGAGTTATTATATTTAGATTGATTGAAATGAGTTTGTGCATTCTACAAAAGTTTATTTAATTGAAAGTTGCATTGCATCCATCACAAGTCAAAAAACTTACATTCTTACATACTTTAAAAGCTATACACTGCAGGCCACGTCAACCGGCCAGCGTATTTAATAAAAGTGCCCGTTAAGAAGCTGAAATTCTTACACGGGTTCGTCGTTTACGGAAATTGCGATCGCAGGCACAGCCGACACGAAAACTTCATCAGCGCGTGCGTGCACTAACGCTGGTACAATGGCGGCCAAGATTATTGTCGCATTATTAAAAAAAGTACTCTTTAGTTATGATGCTTGCGTTTATGGTGTGAGATTGTGTTTACATAAAATGATTCGATAAATTAAAAAAACATGTCACAGGAAGTTAATTTTTACACAGTTTCATTTATAACAATGTTTTTTTGTTTACAGGTATGTCTTCAGGAGCTTTAAGAGTTCTGGTAAGGTGAACGTTTCATTCTGACAAAGAAATTAATAAAAGCCTGAGGTAGGTATGGAAGCAGCATCATAATGCATTCTTTTTGAATTATTTTTAACCGACTTCATCTATGACAATTTACGATAAATCTTATCAAATTACTCCTCATTGAAACCTACTTTGTAGCACCATGTATCTTATTATTAACCTATGGTGTTATATACTATTAGCCGTAAACTGTTCGTGTAACATTGTATTGAAGATCACTGATATTTATCTCACGCTGTATATCACAACGATGTCCCGTTTAGCGCCCAAGATTCGAAGAAAGGGGGTCAAATGAAGTCTTTACGATGCATTATAGATAATAAATACGTGTAATCATAGTTTACGGGTGTTCTATGGCCGATAATAGTGTGAACTTGCCCTTATAGGGCCGTGGCGAAATTTACGTCAAGTAAGTGACGGTTCAGTGTGGTAAATTGTAAATTTATACACGCTACTTACTTAAATTAAGTTGATATTTTAGTTAAATGTAGGAAGACTTAAATTATAATATTAAAATGCCAATACACTAAGTCTTTGTCCAGCAGTGGACGTCATGTGGCTGAAACGACGACGACGAACGAGGATTCCGTCAACTGGGACCGCAATTAACTGGGACCGCGGTCCCAGTCGCCAGATGCGTAAAAATTAAATAATTTTCTTCCGGCGACTGGGACCACTCATGGATTTTAGTACTGTACCAATTTTAGATTGAATAATATTTTCTTTTAAGTTATCTATGAGTGGTCCCAGTCGCCGGAAGAAAATTATTATTTTTTTATGGATCCGGCGACTGGGACCGCGGTCCTAGTTAATTGCGGTCCCAGTCGCCGGAAGCCTCCGACGAACGACACTTTGGAAATACTCGTATTTTATCATAAAAGGCGCAATAATCTTACGTTTTGCTTTTCCCTTTTTTCTTTTCTACTTTCTCGAACCTAAGGCTGGGTTGCACCATCTTACTTTAACTTTGACAAACGTCAAAAATCTGTCAAACTCCATACAAAAAGCACCGGTTACCATTATAGTTAGGTGGTGCAACTCAGCGTAAGTCTACCAAGCATAATACCAATACTACCTCTCACATTATTTTTCCTTTAAATCGCGCTCTATTATATTTTATAACGTCATTTGCATACAAACGTCCCTTAAGGCTTCCACTTCGATCGAGTTCACATATCCCACACGATCCCAAACGGACTCCAATAGGAGCAATGGCTGTATAAACGCTTTATAGTAGTTATGTAGTTTAGTTATACTACTGACGAAAGCTCTCATCTACAGGGTGGAAACGATAAGTGATCTCACTCGATTATTTCTAAACTATACAAGATATCGAAAAACTGATTACTTATTCTGAAAGTGCTTCACAAGCTCTTTCAAACGGTACCAATAATAGGTTACAGAATAAACTGGATCTATCCGAAAATTCAATGTTTCCAGCTGTCATACATTTAGTAAAACCACATAATATTAAAAACTATTCAAGATATTCAAAAACTGGTTACTGACCCTGAAAGTGCTTCACGAGCTCTATCCAATGGTACCAATAATAGGTTACAAAATAAACTGGGTCCATTCGAAAATTCAATGTTTCCAGCTTCCATACATTTAGTACAGCCACAGTCATGGCACTCATGTTTTGTTAATATTATAGCAAGTAAAGCCTAAAACCAATGTTTTCCAAGAATAATTTTAAATAAGAATGCAATTTAAGAGTTCATTATAAGTGTTTATTATTTAATAAAAAGAAAATTATACTTCTATTATTGTTTGGCCGGCATACATTTAGTATGGAGGCTGAAAACATTAAATTTTCGGATAGATCCAGTTAATTCTGTAACCTAATATTGGTACCGTTGGATAGAGCTTGTGAAGTACTTTCAGGATTAGTAATCAGTTTTTCGATATCTTGTGTAGTTTAGAAATAATCGAATGAGATCACTTATCGTTTCCACCCTGTATAATAAAAGATTAGCATTACAGGCCTTACATATCTCGGGCTGCCCACAGTTGCATATTTGTGAATAATAGCTCCCCGGGATAATCTCGGGAACGCGGTGACAGTTTAATAGGGACATTCAGCTTTGTAAGATTTCGCTTCCTAGTAAGCTGGGATTCGATATTTAAGGTTCTAAGGAACGGCCGTGTACAGTTGTTTAAAATTTACATACATTTTGCTGTCTTAAGTTTCCGGATAAAATATTTGCGCCTCGTTCCTTGTACAGGTTATATTTCCAGGAATTTCTAAGGACTATTGCAGGGAATGTTTTTCAAATGGTTTTTATTATATCCAGTATTTAACTACATTCAGTAGATATTCACTGTTCTTTGTTTTCCATGTTTAATAAATAAGTAGTTCACAACAAAACCACCCACGTTCCCATTATTGACTCCATATCACATCATCTTGCACTTTCTCGGTTACAGTCCGTATCAAGCGAACGTCAATCCTAAAAAAAGTCGTACAAATGTACTGCATAAACCTCTTTTATCTCCACCTTTTGTCTCATCACTCGTCAAACGCCAAGTCCGCAGAATATGCAAACTGGCAGCTTATCAGCGCCCCCCGCTTGGGCCGGTTTATGACAGACACAGGCACGACCACAGTCGTAAATAGGCGCAGAAGGTACACTGTTGTGCAGCCAGCAGGGCTGCTTGAAGGTGGGTGTTGACTTTATTCACGAACTGCTCTGAAATTGAAATAGGCGAACACAAAATGGAGCTTTTTAGCGTCTCCATAAGAGCAGCAAAAGGTGAACCGAAGACATCATAAAGGCGCTGGGTGCAGCCCGCTACCAATATTTATTGGGTATTGGGGGAGGCCTGTGTTCAGCAGTGGACGTTCTATGGCTGAGATGATGATGATGATGATGATAAGAGCAGCAACAGGAGTGCAAAGCACAAAAGAGAGAGAATTTAATGAAGTCACCTTAATATTGCAACTGTAATCTATGGTCCACCTGAATTCAGCGACAGAAGTGACCAACTTCTTATTGTCATTAATAAACTAAGACTTTTATCCCGGTTTTTGAAGATGACATCTTCTACGTAATGGAATGAGAGCTTAAATCGTAGAAGTAACTCCAAATAGAAAACCGGCTAAAGCTATATTAATGCCATCTATCTATTAGTTCTTGAAACGTATAAGACAAGAGATCAGAAGCATCTCTACATCTGGTTCCTTGTATCTGCTGTACGACTTTGATTCAACTGGTTTTTCGGATGTCTCTATGCTTCCAAGTAAGAGCAAGCCTACTGATCATTTCCATTTCACTTCTAACCCAAAGTGGTCCTTCTGCGCTTCATATTCTATGTTTACGACGTACGCGACTGCGCATGAGTCACCCGCGAGTTACGATACTGTGGGCCGGGCTAGCGTGCGACATGGCTACGATTTGCATTGAGCACTTGTCCTTTTTGTCCAGGGTGTGTTTATGGGTGGTGGTTTAACCCTAGGAGAAGTGGAATATATCTGATAGAAGCAGTTTTGGGTGCTGGCATGGAAAACTTTAGGGTTTTGTAGCAACTAGGGTGGCAACCCTGGTTGTGGATTCAAGTGTCATCAGTGTTTAACATAGCTCTATCCAAACGGCTAAATAACCGAATTTAGTTCGCTATTGATTCCAGCAATTCAGTATCATTCCTAGCCAATATGTGGCTTCACCTGCGTGGAATTTTGTCTGTCACAGAAAAACTTTATCGCGCACGTCCCTGTTTCAAAAACCGGGATAAAATCTATTCTATGTCGTTTCCCGGCACCCAAACTATCTATAGGTTCAGTGGTTTAGGCGTGAAAGCAAGACCGACAGACAGATAGACAGAGTTAGGCTCAGTTGCACCACCTAATTTTGACAGTAACTATGACGATAACCGGTGCTTTTTGTATGGGATTTGACAGATTTTTGACGTTTGTCAAAGTTAAAGTAAGATGGTGCAACCCAGCCTTATTTTCGCATTTAAACTATAAATATAGATTTACAAAACGATGTAATTAAATGCGGTCCAGTTCTTTTTTTAATTGATCTTCGATCAACGATATTATTATACACAAGTTCAACAAGAAATAAACTCCTTCTTGAGCTTTTGTACAAGGTAACAACATGGTTGAACTAAAATGTACATACGTAATAATATAATTGTTTGCGGATACCTCAGTCATTGTTCATCTCACAGACGTCTCTACAAATGGCCTGGAAAAACATAGAGCATTACAATGTCCATGGATCATGGTGAACAAATGATGGTGCACTATCATTAACAATTCACCATTAAATACAAACACGACGACAAATAACATCATATCACTTCCTGCATAACGTACACGATAGTGACGTGCAGATGTCGATAGTTTAGTGTATCGTTAATTTGAGTATAAAAAATCAGGTCAACTACATCCTAACATCAATCACCTCTTCATGTAAAAGTATGATTTCCTTGTCAATTTCACACCGCGCTTTTTAAATTAGCAAAACGTAAAATACAATCTATACTTTGATTGTTTGATTGACAGTCTCCAAAAACTACTAGACCGATTTGAAAAATCCTTCACCATTAGAATCCTACATTTCTGATGAGCATAGTAGGTACAGAATTCGTTGGGTCAGCTAGTAATTGTTATTTTCGCAAACTAACTTTATTTCCAAAGTCAAAATCACTGTCCTTCACAGTGACACTGTTAGAAAGAAGCTCATCGATTGTTTATTTCTATTGTCGATAAAAATGTCTTCTCTCACATCACTAGCGTACATACGGCTTACATGCCGCGATGGTCATTTGTTAAACACAATAAAAGCTATTATGCTCAAGAGTTTCTGCTCTACGTCCAAAGAAGCATAATTTGTTCTAAGCTGTATAGAGTTTGTTGTTGCGGCTGTAAAATTATTAACTGTTAGGAAGGTTGTGAAATTAAAAGGCATATAAAATTAACTAAGGAAAATCTTAGGCTGGGTTACTACACCATCTTACTTTGACTTTAACAAACGTCAGAAATCTGTCAAACTTCATACAAAAATCACCGGTTATCGTTATAGTTACGGTCAAAGTTAGGTGGTGCAGCTCAGCCTTACTGTTAAGTTATTCTTAACTAAGATAATTATGAGACATCTAATAAGGCGTCACAAGTTCTCTATACATATACAATCATTTGTGAACTCTATTTAAAGTAAAAATGAAATTTGAACTTACCTACCTAATCTACTAACGATAAAAGTCATCAAATAAAAAAAATACACTTTTTGTCTTCAAAATTGATACACCAATCACATTAATATAACATGGACTGGACAACTAATTTTTTCTTATTGCACATCACCGAGGTTAGAAATACCGCTTACATTCGCGTTCTCTCATTTCATAATTCAAATCTTTTGCATACGGTAACATACTAGCAAAAGGCCAAACATATCCCATTACTTACACTTAAAACCTTATTTTTTAAAGTCTATATAAAACGGGCAAGCAAAGTCAACATTACGTCGTGGCGTATTGAAAAATGATACGAGGAATCTCGATGACGTGTGTTGCCCGTTCGGGAGCGAGCACTCAGATTATCGCTCACAATTTGTCTTGGATAGGTTATGTCTCACTAGGACGCCATGGATGTAGTCAAGTTGTCGCCAAAATCTGTTTTTTTTTCTAATATCCATCGTCCATAATCCTTTTGTCTCCAATCACTGCATTGGCAGGGCAAATTGTCTCTAACTTTCATTTTACTGTGTCAAAATGTTTGTGGCTTACTTTTCATAACCCTAATATTCATCTACCCCTTTTGTGTCCAAGCGCTACAATCGCAGGTGAAAATTGGCTCTACTTTGCATTTTACTGCTCTACTTAAGCGATATTAGAGTAGTGATACCTAAATTCAAGGAGCTTTGATCATGAAAAAACATATTTCAATAATTTCACGAATAATTTTATGAAGTCACATTGCTTTGTCTTAGCTATCCAGTTATATAGCATAGGCTATACTAAGAATTGTCGTATGATTCAAATTCAAGCATTTGAGCATGATTTGAATAAGGTTTTGTGCTTAGGTTTCGGTCCACAATTTTAAGGACTATGGACTAGCGTTCATCACTATGGCGTCCTAGTGAGACACGACTATATGAAACACCGCGACGCCCCGCGCAGTGTTAACAGTTCAAAACTACTTTTTACACTATTGTAGGCACAAGATAATGTTACGAGTACACAAAAGATCGCATCATGATTATCGAGGATCGCAATTAATTTAGTTGTAACATTATATCAGGAAGGTGGGTCATTAATTGTGGCCTGACGTGTAGAGTCGATGGCGGATCTCAAATAATTGTATGTGTTGCCATACGCAAAAAATATTAAACAATAGCTTTCCGCCCACGGCTTCGCGCGCGTGGACTACATTATCTACATATTTTACGGAACCCATTTTTTTTCCAAAATAAAATTTAGCCTATGTTACTCGTGGATAATGTAGCTTTCGAATGGTGAAAGAATTTTTAAAAACGGTCGAGTAGTTTTTGAGCCTATTCATTACAACCAAACAAACAAAGTTTTCCTCTTTATAATATTACTCGTAGTGTAGATGTGGTCTTTTTTATACTATAACCAAATACCTATTTGACCACCGCATTGTACCATATTGTGAATTCCAATTCAAATTTCGCTGAGGACGAATGTTCGTGTGATGAGCTAAAAATAGTTTTAAAATGATCATCATTAGGTCATTTGGTATCCACCTTTAATTTAACACAGGCAAATGGAGGATCCATCCCATCCCATCCCATCCCAACTCGTTTGGTTAGCGTGGGGAGTGCAGGCCAAGTCCATTTCCTGTAGGCCTAAGATGCGCGCCGTGATAACTTTTATCGACGTCAAAATGTATGGGGAAAATCGATAAAATGACGTGATAAACGCTTATCGCGGCGCGCATCTTAGGCCTACTAGTTAATTGGAGAGGGTCGTGCAGTGGAGGAGACTAAATGACACGATGATGTAAATTGAGTATTTGGCAGTCATTCTCCAAGCAAAATGATGTGTAAATCCAAAGTAATTTGTGAAATTCTTGTATTCAATTAGCAGTTCCAAGGAAGCTGTAAACACAACTGTAGTAACACTAAAATCCTGCCTCAACTAAGATGCTTGGTTCTAACCATAAACTTGCCGTATATTATAGTAAGCATACTCAGACATGTCATAACGAGTGACGGTTTACAGCTGTCAAACATTTTAAACCGCGTCTTTAGGTATGTTTTATATGACAGATATGTCTTGACGCTTCCGACTTTGGTTTCAGAGATGTTCGCTGAATAACTGTGTGTTTGTAACAGAAATATACAGCAACTCAAGCTTAACACCGTGGCATCTTATGCTCCTTGTAATAAGTATTATTTTGCATCAAAAATGTAGATGTGCTTTTGATTCTAGGCACCTAGATTATTATCTCTAAACTATACTGAAATAGAGCTACAGAATATCTAATTGCTGCTGTCTTTCCCGAGCATTATACTCCTGGACTCTTTAAGGCGAGAGTGAATAGGCACTTACAGGGCAGGTCCATCCTAGACTGCATCTCACTACTTAACCTCAGGTGTCTTCATCATAATCATTTCAGCCCTAGGATGTACATTGCTGAACATAGGCCTCCCCCAATGATTTTCACAATGGCCAGTTGATGGCGGCCTGCATCCAATTGAACCTCAGGAGTGATTACAGTCAAATACCTGCTATGTGCTGCATAAAAAATGTGGAAAATTCCAAGAATAAAGAAATGGTCGTTAGCCTTAGGAATGGCTTCGCAATAAATGCCGTATCATAATGACGTCACTGCCTGTGGAAAATGGACTTAGAATCTAGATCGATCGGTTGCTATACTTTGCAACTATGTTTTTATCGTTGTTTAGTAGATAGTGTGATAGTCTGCGATGAAGCATGAATATGATGGAATATGTTAATGATCTTAACTCTGAAAGGACATAGCTCTGATGAATTAAAACAGGTTTTAATATGAGAGGAGATTTAATAATAATTGTGTTTGAAAAGTGGCTGGTGAAGAAAGAGCTTCTAATCAAGATTTGGTATTAAAACAATTAATCCTATTAATTGTATGATTTCTCTGTTTTAAGTTCAATTTAAGTTACATTCACGTTGAAATGGGTCATTTATTATTTTCTTTACTGATCTTTCTTTTTAAATTACTCAACTCAAACGTTTATTTATTATTTTGACTGAGTTTCTTCCGTCACTTCTTCTCAGCACTAGCCCATATAATTGTCCGAAAGTGGTGATAGGGCAAGCTATATTGGTCTGTGTATAAGTACTGTGGCAACTTCGTCGGGATCATCAGGTTCGTCGTCGGGGTCACCAATTTGTGCCATGTTGGGGGACCGTATAAATGAGACACGGGTTGTAGTTAGTCTCTGATATTAATCTGTTTATTAATGTGAACTGCGCGACTATTTATATGATATAGATCAAAGGTAAATGACGTCACAGCATCAGCACTATACGTGATAAATGTGCTGACACTGTGAACGTGATCAAGATAAGATATGAAGAGATTAAGTATTGTGCATACCGGCACAGTACTCCCCCCCTTTAAATAAGAAAAAATAAAATAATGCGCTAATTACAATAACATACATAAATTATCTACGTTAATACAGGTTCAATGTTCAATCTCTACATACTTACATACAAGAAATAAAAATAATGTGCTAATTACATAATACAAATTACAATAACTATCTACGTTATACAAATCATGTGGTGAAAAATGGGAAAACGTTTATAAAGATGAGATTATAACAAAACATAACCACTGGCTTCTTCCTTATCTGGCGTTTTCACAGTCGTGGATTGCCCTCGCGCAAGCTCGGCGTTACGCGATGGGTGCGCTGTAGTCACAGCGTTCATGCCTTGTGTCCTTGCACATTTCATAAGCGTTATCGGCTTCTGAAGACCAAAGGATAGGCGAATTATCATTCTTGAAATATTCAAAGTATTCAACTTCGATACGCGGCTACGTAATTTTCTCAATTCCTTAACTGTGTTTCAATTCATCGATGGCTTTATATTTCTGCTCTGTTGGGCGAATTCCTTGGCTCGTTATCGGATAACCTAAGAAATATTCGCTCTGGAGGGACTCACATTTTTCTAAATGATTGAATTCCCAAGTTAAGAGTCAGCGTTTTCTCACCGTAAGTGTTTATCTTTGAACCATTCGTGGCATAATAACATATTGCTCATTTGGCATTGTTGCTTTACAGGATTTGCTCCTGATATGTTGCTCCCGTAACGATTAAAAAACCTTATACCACTTTTTCAGTCGGTAACAATAAGGCGATTAGACGGGTAGATAGCACAGAAGCCGTGCTGGCTGTGCGATTTTTAGTTTCCTTGGTTCGTTTGTTTCCAATCACATGGTTTTTTCACATTTTTTTGTATACGTTGATACATATTATAATAACAAAATCTTCTTACTTCACTAGGCGACCTTGGCCTTTAGTTCGACGAATGTAACTGCTGCGTCGCAAATTTTCACGGTCATGGCACAATTATTATTTCAGTTGCACATGTTATAGCTGTGTTAGCACATTTTCCATTGTTTGGTCTTGAATTTTGCTGATGTTGTAGTTGACTGTTGAACTGCTGAGACTTCATTATTTTTGCATTCTCTAATATTTTATTAGCGATTTGATTCTTTTGAAGTTCCAAGACTGATTCCAGCTACACAGACGAGGTTGGTCCTTTTAGAAATCGGGAATACGGATGTGACACCCACTGGCAGCGACTTCTCGTAGTGTTGTGTTGCACGACTTGCACGGAGTTGACATGATGACGATGATTGATGTTGAAGTGACGTCACGGATTTGCTCTGCTCAATCGGGGTAGCCAATTTGATTCCATGTCAGATGAAAGCTGGCGGAGGCTGATGCTGAAGATGGTGGTGATGGAGGTTACGTCTCACATCACGTTGTTTCGTACGTGTTTAACTTCGTCGTCGTTCGTCGGCTTCGTCTGCTTCTTCGACTTCGTTGGGGTCACCAATTTGTGCCATCTTCGTCGGGGTCGTCTTCTTCATCGGGGTCACCAATTTGTGGCAACTTCGTCGGGATCATCAGGTTCGTCGTCGGGGTCACCAATTTGTGCCATGTTGGGGGACCGTATAAATGAGACACGGGTTGTAGTTAGTCTCTGATATTAATCTGTTTATTAATGTGAACTGCGCGACTATTTATATGATATAGATCAAAGGTAAATGACGTCACAGCATCAGCACTATACGTGATAAATGTGCTGACACTGTGAACGTGATCAAGATAAGATATGAAGAGATTAAGTATTGTGCATACCGGCACAGTACCATAAAAAGGGCCTATATTCTAATAAAAAATTGAATTTGAGTCCTTGTTAGAGCCAAAGAACACGATACGTTGCAACATCGTCTTACATAGAAATATCTGTGGCACACGAGCGGTGCGGCGCTACGCAGTGTATGCTTTGGCTCTTAGTGATTACCTTTTTTAAGTCCTATACTATGAAGGAAGATGCTATATAAAAGGCTTAATTAAATCTATAACTTGTTCCCGCGATTGAACTGTCTGGAAATAATTATGAAGGCGTAGATTCCGGAACCTGTTCGTCATCACGAGAGGTGTTCTGACATAAATTACTGAGCAAGGACCTATTGACGTTATCAAGTGTTAGATTAGCTTGAGAGGGCCTAGGGAATACGCTTCCAGTTCAGGCGTAAGGGACTCTATCAATGTTTGTTCTAAGAGCGCTTTAACATTACGGCGTTAGTAGCGCGACTGCAGCGCGACTGCAGCGCGGCAGCGGCGTTTTGATAATGTGAAGGCATGCATCCGCTGTCACATAGTATGAAATTTTCGGCAGCGCGTCTGTTGCGCGTTTGTCGCGCTGCTAAATCGCCTAAATGTGAAAGCGCTCTAAGGCCTCAGCCTCGAGTTTAGCGGGCAGCGGGGCGGGAGCGGCGGCGGCGCGGGAGCGGCAGGATCTTATGCGTAAAATCAAATAGACCGGTTCTCGAAAACAGCGGCGTGGGAGCGAGCATCGAGCGGGCAACGAGCGGGCAGCGGGCAACGAGCGGGCAGCGCACTCCTTCTTTTGCCCACAATAAATAGAGCGTTAGGAATAAATTTGAATCGAAATAAAATTGTCGCCGTTGTTCAGACATTTCGTTTGCGAATAAAAACAAATATCTCGACAACACAACCCCGAACACAACACTTCGCCGCTAAAGCGCCGCGCGAGCTGCCCGCTTGTTTCGAGAACGGGTCTGCGTTGCCCGCTCCGCTCCCGCGCCGCCGCCGCTCCCGCCCCGCTGCCCGCTAAACTCGAGGCTGAGGCCTAAGTCCCTCTGGCTGACATCATCTCACCTAACTCTGTCGCTATAACAACAATGTTACCAGCATTGTTGTGTTCTGGCAGTTGGAGGTATAAGATAGCCAGTTCATCTAATTGTGTTGAGGATTGAGGGTGAGATGCAGGCCAAGAGTTTCCTCGCTGTGGACTTATCCAAATCCTGGGTTTGAATCCCACAAAAAAAAAAAATTGATAAAAAACGATTGAAACTAATCTAAATTTATGTCAATTTTGTCACAACCATTGGTTCGAATGAGTCTTGCTTGATTTAAGGCGGCTAGTTGTTACTCCCCAAACGATATGTACCGTAGACTATACATTATGTTGTAGAAAGCAATTTTTACAATGCCCCAATGTTTAGCTTGATAAGCCTTCGTCTGTATTCGAAAAACAGAATTCCCACTTCTTATTCCCACCAATGCAACTCCGTATCCGTTCGCTAGCGTTCAACTACCAGCAAACGTCTGTCGGCTTTATAAAAGTTATAAAATGAGTATATTCAAGTATGATGTGCGCAAGAATGCACATGAATGTACTATCAAGGTATTGATAACTAATGACTCGATGAGCCGAGCGAGTCGGCATCCTGCAGATAAAATGTGTTAGTTAGAAATTGCAGATGCGATCAAATACGCCGGTCAGGTGATACCGGCCTTCTAGGCGCGGTTTACACTGGCCGATTTGGGTTTGGTTTTAAGGGCATTTACATCGTGCTGATGTAAAAGAGAGGGGAGGGTGAATGATTTGGGTGACACATGAAGAGAGAAATTAAAAAGTCTAGTACTCTCGGAGAGAAGATTAAAAATAAAACTGTAACAAACTGACATCTAGCTTTTATAATGAGTAAAGTTTTGGTGATGTAATTTTCTTTTCTCAATAGATTTTTATTTTACTCTTATTGTCGGAGGCCAAGAGTGCTGAGACTCATTTTAGGTATCTGCACCAGATCAATTAATTGTATTCCGGTATAATAATGACAAAAATCAATTTTAGAAGAATACATTTTTTGTAGTTGGTTGATAATGACCATTCGACCAGAAAACGATGATATTAATTAAAATATTACTTAAGTAAAAAAGTTCATTGACAAATACATCAGAACAAGTACTACATACTACAAAAAAACTGAGCAAGACAAAATACGTGCCAAAAGGGGGCTCTAATTGGAACATTAAAATGTGGTGGTGCACCTTTAGGTTGTGACTGAAAGGCGGCGGAATCCCACATTTATTCCTCTCACATTAGCAAATCCATGTAAAGTTATTTACAGCCCCATAAAAAGTCCTTTACACGGCCCATTTCTATGAAGCCTAGTACTGAAGTCGTCCCATATAAACCCCGCTAGTTTTATCGTGATATAACAGGTTCGGAGCCTGACTCGCTTCCTGATGAGCATGGGAATGTGAAAGGAAATGATTAGAAATAAACTGTATTAATTAAGACCATTCTATTTCGTTTGTGATCGCCATTAAGTAGATTGATGTTTGTATACGCGGCTGTGGGAGGTGCCCGTATTGATAGGCTGGGCCTATTATTTGGATTACGTCCTTGTATAATTGTCTTGGTTTTGGACATTACAAGCTGATAAACCAATCCTGACTTTAAATATGTAGGTCAACTATTTAATTTCTTTTTACAAAAAAAAAAGTAAGACAGTAGCACTTTTCTGACTAATAAAGGTACAGATGACAGCACATCAGAATCAGTTTACAGATTAAGATATAATAACTTGAAAAATCGAACTGCCTAAGGCGGGAATTGAACCCACGATTAATTAGTTTGAGATGCAACTCTTAACGCTAAAAATTAAATAACTACACAGATGAAGATTCTGTCCGTCTTTTTGTGTCATTGTATTTTTTTTTGGAAATATCATATGACTAAAGAAGATACAAATTATATTCATATGAAAGGCACGGTGGTCTGCCATTTTTTTCTTATTATCTTAACTTATCCCTTGGAATGTCAACCCAACATTATCATACATCAATCGGTCATTGACATTTTTTCACAAATATAATTGATCTGAGTGTTGATGTGTCACAAACATGACGCTAATTAAGTATATAATGGATTCGACGGGACAAGCTTTTTGTTGAGCTCAAAATCACCGGTTTTTCCGTCTCTATCACTCAAACTTTAAGGTCACAAATCCTTTGGCAATGACTACACAATTTTCAACATTTAAATGACGGAACTTATATTTCGTGAGCTGTATCGAGTTGCAGTAGAGTTGAGATTGGCTTGTGATTGCGGGTCGATGTTGTCACATCAACATTGTGTTGACAATGGCTATCGATTGAGCGATTCGATCCAAGGAGATCGATAAGAATCGAGCGCTCATTATAAACGATTGGGCCGGGATGTTTTTAGATTTCATTTAGATTGTGGACGGAAGTTCGCGTTTGCATATAGGTAGTAATTTGTGACGACTTGCTTTATAGTTATGTTCGGAATTGATCGAGGAGTATTATTAGACTCGTCAATTGATAATAGCTCTTAGTGTAAGATTCTGCAGTAAGCCACGGTGAAATGTAGTGATTATCTTAGGAAATAATATGTAGATATTTACTATAGAGTCGAGAGTCTTTTTATGCACCGTTAAAGCCTTAATCATTTTCTATTTAATTTCCAAACGTCTTATGTAAAATAAAATTATTTTAAGTATCAGTGTTCAAGTTTCTGGCACTGTTTTTGTTCTTGCAAGGGCAGCGTAAATGTTATCATAGTGTATTTTCTTTAAATTTTTTTATTATTGACATTATAAAATAAGTGCAATAAACTATATCTTGTAAGAAATCAACACTGTCACCGTAGATTCGCGTCAAGAAAGCCAGGTTCAACACATAAGGACCACGTTACTTCAACAGTCACTTTACGCGTTTTCAAAGGAGTTTAGACTTTATTTGTTGGTCAGTAAGAAGTATAAATAAGTTTTCGAGGTGCAGAGTGACGTTGTTATCCACAAACCACTGAAATCTGACGCGTGAGGTAAGGGTAGAAGGTACATTTCAATGTCAAGAAATGAGGATATTACCATAGTGATTATTTTGTATGTTATGGGAAAAATTACAACATTTTAGTTCTATTAATGTATCAACAACAGCCCTTTACAGTCCACTGCTGGACTATGAGCCACCTCCACTACAGTGGAGGGTTTTGCCATAATCTCCACGCTTGGCAGGCGGGTTGGAGATCGCAGTTTAAAAGATTGATGTTTTTCAGAGAGCGCTGCTGCCCGTTCTCTGTTTGATGTGTAGTCCCTAAGTCGCCTCTTACGACACCCGCGGGAAGAGTAGGGGTTGGTGACAAATGTATTCTACTCTGCCGTCACCACACGGCTTTTAATGTATATTTAACTTAAATTGTATTTACTCGTAGTGCATTCACAACATTATTGGTCATAAGTACGCACATTTTATCGTAGGAAAGTCTAACAAAACAGGCTCTATGTTAGTTCTTTAGATAGGGCAAATAAAGAAGTCCCTCTGAAACTCTCTTTTGATCTCTTCTTATAAATTAAAATGTACCTATGTAATTGAAGTATGTACTTATTACATACTTATCAAGTCCCAACCAACAGGTGTAAACTGGAAACTCGTCCAAACACTACAATTTAATCTCGACACAATCACAGACAATTATTACGAGTGAAGATTGGTATGCTGTATTCCTGCAATTGCCCAAACCCCACCCACTGCCCAATTTCCCACTGATTCGAATGCCATCAATCCCCGAAAATGACGTCTGAAAATGGCGCAACCGCCATGTTTGTACAAAAAGTTGCGCCGGCGCAGCGCTAATCGGGCGGGCCGTGCCGCCATTGGACGGGGGGCGGCGCGTAATTATTATAATAACCCCACCCCTTTTTAATTAAGGCCAAGTACGCATGGGGTGCGTTGTTGTTGAGGTTTTCAGTTTGTGGTGGTCTAGATTGGATTTGAATGGTTTGAATGTTTCCATGAGTTATCTTACTACTAATACCACGTTTGAGATGAAATAAGTGAAACGAACTTTACCATCTCACTCAAAATAAAAGCAATTAAATTTTAATGAAAAGGAAAAACCAATCTCAAAGTATGACGAATGTTTATCATAGTACCTATCTAATTTTGAATTTTAAAGTATAGCTCTTATTATCATTATGTCAACGAATGCGTACATCAGTTATCGCTTCTCTACATCTTTCAGAATCTTTTATAATTTAAACAAAGTATAACCTAAACTAGTGCTTTTACTAAACAATCTATTCAGCAAGTATGTCCTCAGCCTTATGCCATTGCAATGTGCGTACGCGCAGCTGTAAATGAAACAATTATGATAACCCTGCATGGGGTTGGCCAGTTATGAATCAAATGCTATTAAAATACTTATTTTATGTGGAGACTGGTGCAAAAATCGTGATGCTTGATTGATTGACTGCAAAAATTGTTTATTTTGTAACGTAAGCATTTACAAAAAAAAAATATTTTTAAAGTTCCTTACTATGGGGAGTATAAATGACCTAACTTTAAGTGCAAAATCTGGCATATCTACCATAAAATGACAAAAAGGCATGCTGCCTTCTTATGAATTCCTCTGATGGGAGACAGGAAATTTGTCAATACTTTGTATAAACCAAGAGTGTGAGAAACCCTGAGATAACATTAACTAGAAAGTCAGTTAGAAAGATTAAATTAAATAGATAAATACAATTTATTTGTCATTGGTAATTCATTACTTCATAGCTGAACTCTTAGTCATTAAAACAATATGTTTCTTATTCAGGAATTCAAACGGATTTCCCATAATCAAAGGACACACAGTAATAATAATATCAAAAAAACTAATTGAAAATCTCAATCACGTTTCAAAGGTATGTGAGTTTGGGAGGTAGAAGTAAAGTCAACAGCACATGAGATTATACATTTTCATTGAAAAATAGTCTTTATTACAACCATATAAGAACCCAGACTGTTAAGGTTGATGTGCTGTCGCCCATATTCATAATGCATGGTGGGTTTTCCAACCATTATGTTTTACAATTACCTTTTTGACCTCAAATGTCCTCTGTGCATGTCATACTTAACAGGGTTCTATAAATAAATCTGTCGATTGTATTCATTCTTAACTGGTACAAAGATAACTACTGAGTGTATATTGCTACTAACAACTTTAAATAATCTAAACTATTTGATAGTATGAACGTCTTCGAGGCTCAGTATGGACTCTATCAACCCCAAAGTACTGGTTTTGTGATTCCCATGATAATTGAAAATGTGCATTATAACACTTTACACTTTTTTTGAAAATTCATGTTGTGTACCATCATTCCTGGCTTAGAATATACTGTGAAGCTTAAGGATGGATTTTGTGCCAATTGAAGTATAGACAAGAATTTGAATCTACCTTTCATATTGCAAGTTAACGCTTTGAGAATTTTTTTAGTATGAAATTGATTAATCAATATTTATTGTGCACATGTGTTAGCTAATCTACTCTAGGTGTAGGCGTATTAAGATACATTCATATTTGTGTGTGCAGCATTTATTATGCATGCATACCGGTCCGTCAAACAAAACAAATATCGCGTCGCACGCCCGCGCTTATACTCGTATGTGAATGTACCTACTTTGCCCTTTATAGTCTGATAAAAAAGACAAAACAAGAATCTTTATCTAAACTATTAAAACGTATTCCAACCATTAAGGTCGAGTCACAAGTAGCGTTCACCGCAGCATTACAGTAAAGGGAATTAAATAAATTTATTTCGTTGCAATCTTTATCTGGAATTGCGCCCTAACCGCGCGTAAGCAATCTAAAAAAAAACAAAGGTGCCCAAACGCATCTCCGCGGTGTAATGGACATCACGTAGCACGGATCTCGGATTACACGTCTCTCTTTAATTTACCAAGGTTGCCCGAGTGGGAGAGAGACGGCGTTATAATGGCATAACCGCAAAGCGTACTATCATTACTCGGTATTCCATTTAGAAACGCATTTTGATGCACCGCGCCGAGTTATTCCTTATTCCTCATGAGACAAGACTGCAGGCCGCAGTGTTTTGTTTTTTGAGCGACTCAGGTGGCGGAAACCATGGCGACTGCGGCAACAATCAACGGCCAACAATCGTAAGAAATAAATGAATTTTCGTGCCCTTTTTGCGTCGGCGCACACAAATTGGTTTTTATATGTTTTCCGAAGGCCCTTTGTTATTATGCGTAATTTTAACGCAGTGTAAAGCGTGATATCGTTGGACATGGATAGGAAATGAATGTACAACGTTTAGTGGCAATTCTTGGCTGCGTTTTGTCAAGGAGAGCTTAAATTATAGGCTACCATACGCAGAGTGCGGGCGACGGCACATCAAGGCGAACCCTTACATCTTACTTAAGTTGATGTAATAAGTACTATTTTACAGAAAAATATGCTGTCACATGTGTTGTCGACTGTACTTTGAGAGTAATATTGGAACCATAATTACTGAGATAAAAATAATTCATTTTATTTGTATTGCCATTTTAGTGAGGAATTTATTTTTATAAGACCACTAATGTGATTGCATTTATTTATGAAATTATATGAAAAATGAATTTATATCGATAAACTAAATGACAGGAATAAAGCATTAAGTACCTTGGAAGAAGGAATTAAAAGTAAATGACACGCCATATTGATCAGTCAGATCAGATTATACACGGTCTTTTGTCGGTGTTTTAAGTAGCACAGTTTTCTAAATAAACGTAAAGTGTACGAGAAATATTAAGCTTTAGCTATCAGCTTAGCATAAACTAATGAGTGCCTTGTACTCGCATAAACTACCCTTCATTCTCATGTTTCATTAATAAAATATCAAACAAAACTGACACGTATTCTAAAACAATTAGAGCTCAAATCCTTTAAAATTTCCATTCGCTAGCTTGTCATAAACGACAGGAAATTCCGTAATAAATCTATAAGCTACAAAAAAGCTCCGTACGCCTATCAAATAGCACTCATTTACAAATAGCTCACAATCGGTAGCACAATGGTCATTTTGCTTGTCACTTTGCGCGTTGTAAGTTACGGCTTGCATCAGTCATTGGGAGCTTTAAGCTCTACGCACACGATCGATCGGTCTACTCTGTATGACAGTCCACATTTATCTTTATTTCTTAGTTTGTGATCTTCTTATTCTAGATTGAAGTCAGACTTGGGTATCTTAAGTGTGTTCCTAAATTCTATAGACAATTAGTTTGTTCCAGAATTTCCTAACCGAACTAGGGAGAATAACTTCTTTTATTTTGAGTGCTCCGTTTGACAATCGACACCAGAGCCTCTTGTTTTGAAGCGTAACTCATAAAGTAACTAGACTACGTAAACCCTCAGGCTGGGTTGCACCATCTTATTTTAACTAACTCTTCTTAAGTTAAAAGTGTGTCAAACTCCATACCAAAAACACCGGTTATAGTAATAGTTACGGTTAAAGTAAGGTGGTGCAACTCACAAGTGACCAGTCCCTTCGTTTTGATCATGCCATTTACTCCGTTTTGCCAAATCATTCCAGTCTCTATTACCTTTACAACAAAGGCTTAGATTTCGAAAGGCAAATAATTGGTTGGTGTTAAATCATCTTTATAGGGGCTGTCAAATAATCCTTTAGTTAACTTACGCAAGATTCGAACGTGTGGTCGTATTCAGTTTCGTACGTGCAAAGTTACATTTACTTGACTATGTATTATATGTATTGTATTTGAATAATATTTATGATTTACTGGAATCGTGGTTAGTTTTGTGAGAATTAGTTTACGTTAACATTAAAGCAGGTATTTGTTTGTATCTTCAATGTTCTAGTTTATTTTTCTTTTCTTGTCTTGTGTGATGTAATCCATTTTTTAAGCTTCCGTCGCGTGTGCAGCCTTAAGCCTAAACGGCTAAACGTAGGCACTTGAAATTTGGAAGGGACGTAACTTAGGTACCGGTCGCGGGCGGCCGCTAGTGTACAATAAAGTGTGTTCTATCTATCTAGAGTTTCCCTTCTTTCAAGGTTCTCTGAGGTTTTGAGGGTCCTTCTTACGCTATACAGCTTTGAAATAAAGGTTGTCACAATTATAATTCTGATAATTGCTTGGATCTCGATTTAGAAAGTAACTAAGTGTCATGTTTCATTTACGTATTTAACCCGAAGATAGTTCTCTGCAAACTATCATAGGTCTAAGATTAACCAGCTAGTCTTAAACAATGTAGAATCATTGATAGACACGATACACCCTCGTACCACCATATCTGAAAACATTATCGTTCAAACCAAGTTTAGTATGGAGTCGGTTGAAAAACTGTATCGTTAAGACTATTGTGGTACAGGCGCTGACATGCGCAAGCGATCTTGCAAGCTGAAGAGTAATTAGCAGGTATTATTAAACCGTCAACTGGTTGGTTCGTGATGGAAGGAATGCTGGGATATGTTATACTAGCCTGGATGTGCGGAATTGCTTGTTTAGAACATTGTTTTTGATCGAGAGGTTCGAAAGATAGATATTATATTACTGGGTCTTCGAGTAAGCCTATATGTTTATCATGCAACTAGAAGTTTTAACGGTTGACAGAATTACCATGCTACCTACACCTAGTACGCTAGTAAATATACGTTGGCTGAAACGACGACTCAATAAATGAGCTTGTATGTGCAAGTATTGTAGTATTTTTATTAATAACTCAAACGATGACATACTCATATTACGAAAAATAACGTAAAATCCAGCAATAGTAAGGCTAGCAACTAGCAATAGATTATGCTTGAAACAAACAGACAAACCTAAAAATGATATTGAATCATCATTTGAATCCCTGTCGTGATTGGGATGAGCGTGAGATCTGTGTCCTAACAGTGACGACCTTCTTGTTATTCAGAAATTTCATATTAGTAACTTAATAACTATAGCTTTTGCCCACGACTTCGTCCACGTATATTTCTATCTACTTGAAGAAATAGGTACATTAGTTATTATGTTGTATTCTGGAACTATCACAGAAGCCCCAATTGCTCACTTTTCTCAAGACTTAAGACTAACCCACCAGTTACTAAGTAACCAACAGTACAGTGCAACAATAACTTAACACTAACTTATTATTACGTTGCAGCCGAAGTGAAACATTTGAGACCACATTACTTGCCTAAAATATGAGATCTTCGCGGCCATAAAGTAAAATCAGCTAAATAGAATGCCAATACATTAGGGCCTTTCACCTGCATTTCCTTGGCCAGACCAGATCCCTGTTATTACAATACTACATCCGTACTTTATAGTCTAATACCATAGATAACTTAGATACATAGAATACGAAGTCACGTAGAGTTTTACGCGAAAATTTCAAGTTGACTTTTCCATTGATATTGGAACATGTTACATAAGTCATTTGAAAACACTTTTTATGCAAATTTTTAATAGAACTACCAACAGCACATCAGTATTTACATTTTTATTGTACAATAACAAAATAACACACACTTTTGATGTAATAAAATCGTAGTAATGTTGATCGAAATTCGTCCATACCGTCAAGTTGTGATTGGACTGACAGCGTAATGTCAGAATATTAAGCCATCGAGATGTGAATTTTTACTCGACTACCGTAGGGAGGATTTTGTTTTTGAGTGTATGTAGGTATGTCTATTACTTTGGCACGCGACTCAAAGATTATATTAAAAAGTATCTCAATGCGACGTCTACAAGTACAGTCGTCTACGTCCAATACCGACACAGTTATGAATTTCACTCGATATCGTACTAGGTACAGTCACTAAGTCACTATATTTTGAAATGTACCGCGGCACGAGTGTACAAGTTTGCCGGCGGTATATCTTGGGGTTTCTCTTTAAACACACGCTTGAAAGGCACAGTACCATCTGGGGCACAGTCTGTTATTATTAAGTGATTTCCCATCCGTATGCTCAATCTCTCTCTATCTCATTAGACACTAAGTAATGCTTCTTGATAGATCATTACAGCAATCTATAGGAATTTTCTAGAAAATACAGTTTGTTTTGCACTGCTTAGATGTTTGGAATTCTTTAGTCGATGTAGGTTTGTAGAGACGTAGGTAAACGTTGTTATTGATTTTATTTATACATACAAATTTATTTATTTATTTATTTAACGAGCAACATAATAAGCTTACAGAAAACCCAAAGCGCTTACATGTTTAGTCACATTGACTTGAAATAGATATAATGGATCAGTTTGGAGTTATCATTTATATTATGATGTTATTTTCCACTTTGGAATGAATTTGCTGAAACTTTGCCACATTTAATTATAACTATGATCATAGTTTTCTCCGATATTAGACACTCAATAATATTCTCACGTTTATCGCCAATATAAATCCCATAATATCTAATACTTATTCCAATCAGCTTGCCCTCGGCAAATTATCATATCAAAAGAATTACAGGTCTACTACATCAATAGTTGGAAGCTAAATACAGGGTGACAGGCAATGAGAGTTGAGAAAAAATAGCCATTGGGATCAGTAATTCAGATAGTTATGGCTGATACGCGAAAAAATTAAGTATTGATAACGAAATCTGGGATGTTTCTGAGTTACAGTTTCTAGGATTCAATGATCCCGTAAACCTTTTTTTACTTGTGGAAATAAAAACAAATTAACAACCACAGGTTGATTGGAATTTGGAACTCTGTCCGTCAGAAGAACGGGGCCTAAACCATAACCACATTTCATAGCCTTGGATTTCAGCATCTAATCGACACAATCAATCAATAGCAGGCTACAGCCTGAAATGTTACGATCGTGTTTCTTAGTTTAAGGTTGTATAAAAACAATAACAACCTGTATTTTATACCATGTCCGTCACTGGTCACGAATCCCACTGTTTTCCCATAGCCGGGGAAGGTACGGGCACCGTTGGCACGTACGGGGATTTACATTCGTGGGTACATTTTAGGGGGAGGGCTCAATAGCCGCTTCAAAATATTTAACTAGGAGTTAGATTCACAACAGTAAATATAACTAAAAGACTATGGAACTACTAAAGTTTACGGAATTACTTAAAGGAAAAACTTTTAAGGAACTTTGAGTTGTTTTGTGTTATTTCATTTGGAATTATAGTTTGGAAGTTTTTGGTCCCTTGGACTATCATAAAGTAACGATGTGTCATTGGAAATTGTCTTTGGAAATTAGCGAAAATAACAGACATTAAGACTGCTCTTTTAGCCTATCATGGTTATGTCGCTTCTTTGCTTCGGTATGGACTTGTACTGTGGGGCAATGGAGTAAAGGCTAATAATATATTTATTGCACAAAAGAAGTGTTTACGTGCTATCTTCAATGTACCCCCATGGACGCCTTGTGCTCCAATATTTAAGGAACACAAACTCCTCACTCTCCCCTGCCTGTACATTTTTGAACTGTGCAAGTTTGTAAAAACGTATCCAAACTTATTCATCAAGTTTGAAGACCAATATAAATTTAGCGACAGACACAAAAACAAACTAGCACACCCCAGGGTGAGAACTGCATTGTACAGTCGGAACTGTTTTGTTATGGCCACAGTCGTATTTAATAAATTACCAGCTCAACTGAGAGAGCTAAATGGAACATTATTTAATAGAAAATTATTTAATTTATTAGTTGACAAATGTTTTTACTCGGTAAAAGATTATCTGACATATAAATTCTAGTGGTTAATACCTATTGTTTGTCGTATGTATTCTGTGGTACTAATATGAATCTGACATTAATTAAAATTAATCTTGACTGTATTCGAATAACTGACATAAATATTTACTGACATTATCTTTATTGACATATTGTAATTCAAATAATTTATCTGCTCTTTGTTTGTAGTTGGAAAGTTCTGATTTTTTTTTAACTATGCATGGGTCAATAAAAAAAAAATGTAATAATCACACACTAGCTTGCTGGTGAGATAAGCTGCACTGTATAACTATTGTAACATCTACCTTGTTGTATTACCTTGTCTCGGTGAATAAATGATCTTTTATCTTTTATCTTTTTATCATTCAGGAGACTGAGAGAGTTTACCAAATGTTTTTCAATTTAGCCAGCATAACCATCCACCCAAAAGCATGACGTTTATTAACTAAAAATCCTTTGACCGCTTGAACCCTATTGTAAAACCCTTCACAAGTTGCCAGCCTTAAATAGCATTATGAGCATGCCCCGATGACTCATTGGCAAGCTTATTAGCATGCGTGATAATGAAAACGCACATGCAAATCGCATGCAGACATTTTATTCTTTTTGTAGGACGTTAATAGAATGAAAGTGGAATATTTCGATACTCTTTAAATGGTGAGGTTACATTTTAATAAGTCTATTTTTAATGCCGTCTCTGGGAAAGTAGAATTGATCCATTCCCACTTTTTCTGTAGATACTTGAATAATATGTGAATATCAGACTTCCCCAACCTGTCTGGCCTGTGTGGGCTAAATCCTCCAAAATGACTGATTTTGAATGAACACTTCAACAATATCCTTACATTGTTACTGATATACAATTCATGTCACGTGTAGACTAAGCCTTATACGGCAGGACTCACGTTTGCAAGGTCAAAGCTATGGACGAGGCCTTTATTGGGACAAACTTTATTATAGAAATATAAGTCACAGTATTCATATTTATGTTTATTTTGGAATGGTTCAATAGAACCTGTTTCTGTATTCTAAAGTGAACTAACTGTCGTTGGATCTGCAATGAAGTTGATAAGAAAAGGACCTCCTCCTTTTTGAAGTCGGTTAAAATAGAAGGAATTCGAATTAAATGGGTGGACTTCTCACCAGTGTCTTGGTAGCTTACAAATATGTAAATAGCACTTTTCAATCAAAATGCTGTTATAATGATCTTTCGAAAAGAACACAGTCAATTGTATCTTATGTTTCGCCTCCAAAAAACGCTGTATACTCCCACAAGACTTTGTTTTAACGATTTTATAATGGCCCAGCAATCGCGGCAGAAACATGGAGTTTCAATAATTCGCTTTTTACATACCATCCGGTACTCCTGCGGTCGGTGGTTTTTTCTCGAGTAATTTCGTGAGACAAAAACTTTTGGAAATGATACCTCAATTGCCCTGGTCTAGCGGTTTAGTACCGGTTCTAAATTGGGCCCGGGTACGATACCCGGATGGTGGAAGATTTATTGTGCACGACTATAACGCTGTATTAAGGCCATATGGCTTAAAATTGGTTTAAAAGCAAAGTAAAATAAATTGTAGCGAAAATTACAGTTAAAGCTACAAGAGTGACAGGAAAATTAGAAAAATGAAATTCGGTCGTTGTTGAAATCTATAAAGGATGGGCTTTGTGTTGTCCTAGCTTTTGGAAGAAACCAAATTGTATTAACTAAATAAAGTTGTGTAATTGCCAAACTGCTAGAGGCAGCTGATATTTCAGAGTTCAAAGGTGCATGGGAGACACGGGACCATCTAATAATGGAAAGTGGCGCAAACATCGCAACAATACGTGTGGGTAGTAGAGTTGATAACCTAGGGATGTCACTGCACTGAAAAAATCCTGGCGATTGCGCGATTTCAATCTCTTTTCAAAGCTCTATAGTCAACAAGGAACCTTTCAGCAACCATCTGTCAGTCTGTACCTTATCTCAGAGACAAGGATTTTCTTGTTTTTAGTAATTTTTACAATAACACATATTCATTATGATACGAGTGGTTTAAACTATACATATTACTTTTTGCCCCTACCTACAAGGTACCCACTGAAAACCAGTGTCTTGGCAGTAACATGTCAACTGTCAAGATGATACTGAGTGGGTGACCTCTTTGACAACATTTTTTTTCTCTTTTCTCTGGTATTTGTTTTGTATTAGTCGTCAAATAAATATTTTTTCTTTCTTTCTTCTTTCTTTATTACGTTTACGGTTACCTAACTCACTCACAAAAAAAATATTCTAGACATAATTAATAATTATTTTTATTTAAAAAAATCCTCAATTTTTTTTCTATCTTGGCTCTCTTTTTTCTTCTACTTTCAAACCGGTCACTAGCATCCTTGCATCAAGTAATAAGGCGGGTCGAATCGCACGCGCACGTAACGTAAGCAATACGTCGGGTTGCAACCACGTGTTATCTGCGAGGCTTCGTAATAATCTGTTTAATACTCATAGCAAGATGCCTCTGTTCTACATGCCATTCTATTAAGTATAGACAACGCCACATCAAGCTGAACAATATGGCATCTTTAAGAGGAGCTATTTTAAATATAAAATATACAATTTGGTGTGCTATCAACTGTACTTTGTTTGGTAGAGCCAGGCCCCCAAGACTCCAACTCAATGCGATCTGGCTTTATGCCTACTTAAGTCATCAAATATAACGTTTATGTTGTACTGTTGGTAAGAACTTAAGCTAAACGCTCAACTCAGAGATGCTAGGTTTGATTCTCAGGTGCTACATAGTACATAGCTCATAGTCTTACAAAGGTTATTAGAATCCACACAATAGAAGATACTAAAATATTGAAAACCTATTGCCTGTTTAATCCCTAACTCATTTCCAATATTTGTCATGAAATGATAAGAAATTTTAAAAAATTGACACATTAATGTGTGCTCTAATTCAAGTCAGCGCGTTGCTTTAAATAACATTGCATAATAAAAAGATTTCCAAAAAGCTTGCACCTCCGCCATCTTGTGCAGAAAACAAAATGGCGGCCGTTTTGGTTACAGGAAACGCGTATCTGTCAACGCGGCTGCATCGCATTTCAAGTGGGCATTGTATGATAATCGCACGGCACTGGCAAAGCCTGGCGGTGGGGCCACGAGGCGAGCGAGCTTTACACGAGGCTTTTTAATTGAAGGAAAAAAATTAATAGGCGCGCCGCATACGTATTGGCGCGCTCACATACAAACCGCGCTCGATGCGTTTCTATGAAGATGACCTACTCATTTGTATTTACTCTGATATTATGGATGTTGAACGACACGTGTAGACATCTCTTTTGAGGTATACGTTCATCAAGCAATTTAATTTTGAAAAAGATAAATTACTGATGGCATTGAAATGGCAAACATTATAACTAGTAGGGGAACTATTTGTACGTGTATTGACAAGCAATTACTAATTCTACTAAAGTAGGTACCCATTTTGTATTATTATAGCATAATTAATTAGCGAATACGCTTTGTAAGTGATTTAGGTAATTAACCTATTTAGTTAGAGAGACTTACGTGATACCTACTTAAAAAGGCTTAAACTTACGTAATTGTACAGTTTACGTACGAGTGCATTCCACGCACCAACCCGCGCATTTCATGGCCCCATCCTAATTCTCTCTCAGCTTGCATTATTCCCTTATTCGATACAAAATATGGATATTATTGTTATTAGAGTTAGTTCGTGACGCGTTGTGATTATTAGATAGGAGTACTAACGATGTGCGTGAATACTTGCCATGGTATGCCTTTTTATATTGGCTATTGTTGCCACCTTATGTGGAGGGGTTACGAGCTAGTTTAGAGTGACAGGGTGTAATTTGTAAGATGAAAACTATGGCGCTGGTGGAATGAATGGTTGCGCTGCTTGTTTGATCTTTGAAGGCTGGTTTGGAATTGCACTGATCGGTGGCGTTCGAATTTGAAGTCTGATGCGAAATTCTATTGTTTTGCTTTTGTTTTTTAAGAAATAAGCTAACTTTTTCATAATTTTCACAATCAAAATATTATTATATCAATGGTCGAACCGAATGCAGGTAAATCGAATATTATGAGGATCGGTTATTAAGAAGTTTTGAACACCGAGAATATATGATTGTTTTTTCCTGATTCACGTGAAATTATAAGTGTAGACAGCGTTTGTAGTAGTTCAATGGCAATAGAATGGAGGCAGGTTTAAGTCCTATGTAAATAAAACAATCATGGGAAAACAAAAATGGGTTTGTGTTGACATTGCTATCAGTTTTCACTGTAAATGAAGAGTTAGCTAAGCTAACATTTTGCATAATCTTTTCACTTTTACATTTGCTTTCTTTTCGCCCAGTACTTATTAATTTAGACACAATAATCGGCTGTCTCCAAGTAATTAACATGGCGCAGTAAAAAGGCTAATGTTGACATCCGGCGGCGCGCCCCTTCGCTGCGTGGACGGATTTCATTTGCAGAATCAAGGGGGTGGTTTATGATACAGGCGATAGCAAGTCAAGCTAAACATTGGAGTATCCTACGTCATTGTCATGGGTTCTATTTTACAGGAAAAAGTGTAGTATTTTGAGTTGTAGCTGTTTAGTTTAGGATTGCTTAATTAATGGCTAGAAAGAGTTGGCTCTTTCATTTTAAATAACATAAAATTGGTTGTCAGACTTCTACTGTAAAGTAACTTTTCTGTTTTTTTCGTATTGTTGTTATTTTATAGGTGTGATTTTATGAGTCACTATTGATGCATGCCTAGGCTCTATCCAAACAAAAAGTTTGTAGGAAATTTAGGTAGATATTTCGATTGTCGAAAACTAGCTCTCCGAAAATTAACTTGCCGGACCAATATAAGACTAAAGCTAGAACTCAATGAAATGGCGATCAACTCTACTCTCTAGCTACTTATGTTTGTGTGCTGATTTTGAAAATCACAGCGATTGCACATTTGTACCACCCCCCCAATTGCCTGAAACGCGACAAGGAACAAAGCCTGCGCGCACGCCCCTCGGTGATTAATTAGTATTGTCTTATGAATAGTACACAGGCCTCCTTATTTCAACATACTCTGTATATACTCGTTTATGTAGACCTCCAAGAGACAGTTTTGCGACCTAAAAATATATAAGAATGGTGTCGCTATAGTATAGTAGGAATAAGTTATGGGCAACTTTTACTTTATGAAAATACATATAATGGTGACTTTCAACAAAGTTCTTATTTAATGACTTTAATTAAATATTGATTATTTACCTACCTTACAATTGAAAGATGCAATAACGAAATGTGATAATTGGACTGGACGGACTTACTTTGTTTTGACTGCAGTTGTAGTAGTGTTATACAAATATTTTTTTGTTCATTTCATTTCATTTAATCAACCTTTCTTGTTTCAGGTAATTCAAGCTTCGGATACAATAAAATTCATCACTACTCAAATACCAAAGTATGTATACCTATATTTAAACGTACCTAATACGTTAGTTCGTTATTCGCGGTGTCGCACGTTTTTACGCACGCACACAGACATACATATTCAGCGACCGTGGTGTTGCATAATTCGCCGTTTTATTGGTCACAATAGATGCGCGAGCGCATAGTACGAGGCGCAGGAGTGGATTAAATGCAAACTGAGGGCGGGAAAATGATATTTTATTCTTTCTCTACTTACTTAATTCGCCTTTTATTCTTCATCATCATCATTTTCAGCCATAGGACGTCCACTGCTGAACATAGGCTTCCCCCAATGACTTCCACAATGGCCGGTTGGTGGCGGCCTGCATTCAGCGCCTTCACGCTACCTTTATGAGGTCGTCGGTCCACCTTGTGGGTGGACGTCCTACGCAGCGCTGGCCTCCACTCCAGAACCTTATTTACTTTTCTTAATTTTGTTGTAAAGGTTTCACTGGGTCAAATATTAAAACATCAAATGATGATGACATCCTCATCATTTCAGCCACAAGGCGTTCGCTGCCATACACCTCCTCCAATGATTTTCAGATTGACCGGTTGGTAGCGGTTTGTATCCTGCGCCTTCCTACTGTAAATCTACTATTATTATGTAATTTTATGGAGCTAATTCCAAAGCTCTTGAATACTCTAGCCGAATCTCATATTTAGAAGCATAATGTGTATTTTAAGCTTTATACTTAGACCAAAAGAAACACAGACAAAAAAGTGTCGATGCAAATTTATACATCGATTCACAGCCATTTGAAAATACTTCACGGAAACAAAGAGTTATATTATTACTGTGACATACCAATGCAAATTATAAAATACAGTCATATTTAATAGTTGTTTAATGTAAAATAAAACAACTAAAATACCTATAGCACACACTAAAGGAGGAATAAATTGGATAGCGTCAAATGGAGACCACATCTTGGTAACTGCTCGATGGACTGACGACCTCAAGAATACTGTGGACTGTAGGGGAATGAAAAAGGCGGTATTTACTTTTTAGTTTACGCCCAGCTGTGGACTACCATTGTCTGAAATCACGATGATGAAATCTCAAGCCTCTTAGGAAATTATAGAATGATTTACAGTAAAGTTACAATAAAGTGTTACATAAGCACATTGTAAAGGTAATTCTTACGTAACCATAACCTCAAATATCATAATAATAGCGAGTACATCATTATGGTTTCCTTATAGACACCTACTTATCACCTTTGCAGAATTACTGGCAGGAATCATCGATAAGTCCCCGTTAGTCAAAACGTAAAGAGCGAGAGCCTATGGAGATGTTACATCGAGCTTTCTAGCTGAGCTTTCGCGGGAGCGTGATAGCAATAAATCAGGCAGCTCTCCTAAAAGTTCACAAAGCTTTGGGCGTAGTATAAACAGAACAGACTCAGTTTTAGAATGAAGATGTATTCTAAGAACCAATTTGAGCTATGTCAGCTATGTGTGACAAAATTAAAGGGCAAAAGTTACCGAATCTAAATTAATATTTAAGCTTGGGTGTTGTAAAAACAGAAACTGAACAGACTGGACTTAAGAGAATGGTGATATTATTAAAAGGATTCCATAGAGCTGGTGTGCTAAATTAAAGAGAAAAGTGCTAAATTAATCCGAGCCTCTTCAAGGCGAGAGTGAATAGGCACTTACAGGGCAGATATGTACCATCCTAGACTGCATCCCACTTAACATCAGGTGCGATTGTGGTCAAATACCTGCCTTGTTATGCATAAAAAAAAGTCACTAAGTCTAGTTTAATATTTTATTGTAAGTATTTCATATAATTTACTTGCCTACTCAACTTGTTTTTTAAAACGTTTTCAGTAGTAGTAGTTATTCTCAGATTTTCAGATAAGCTAACCAAAATTATTCACGTATGTATGGGTAAATGTTACAAAACGTTATTTCCCAATATGGCTGGCTTTCCTCGCTTTCCTTTAACTGCAGGTGAAGCAACGGAGTTTATTGAAAAAGTCGTGATTTCGCAAACAATTACAATCGCTTGTATCGATAAATCCTTAGTGAGAATTTGCAATGTTTCAAATAACCCTCAATATTCGAGGAGCAGGCGAATTATAGAGGCTAAAAGTATTGCTTAATGTGTGCTGAATTATAGTTAAACGTTTTATCTGTAGCTTCATTTACGGAAAATTGAGTTTTCTTTAAAGTACTCAATGTTGAAGTTTAAAATATTACCTTATTTTAAACCAATCTCGGTTTACCTCTAGATAAGCTAAGATGTTTTGAAAAACGTTCTTCAGTGTGCTTGATATTGGTACAATATTAGTAATATTAGGTAGTAACTCGATGAAAAATGTTGGCAAAGATTCATACAAAAGACATGGAAATAAGATGATGCAATTATGGATAATTTAATATTAATTTAAGTAGATACTCCTACTTTTTAATAAATAACACAAACTCGTATCTATATTGAATGTTAGAAAGTTATCCATGTTTCTACGCTGTTCATACGTTTAGCTTCAATTTACATTCAAGAGAATATTTCACCGAAGATGAACCATTTTAATAGGTCTTAAAGATTGTTTTATAGGCCGTCTGATAGCGGAACAGCGATTCTGAGCAGGAAACGTTGTTTATTAGCATTCCGTCGAATTACTGTTGAAAAACTAGTTTGTGTATTAACACCAGATAAAATTATGTTAAGCTTGTCGCTTAAAATTCAATTAGAACCTAAATTCAATTTAACTACGATAAAATTAAGCAGATAACATTATTTTTACGTTCGATCAGCCAATAAGAGCGCCCGGACCTTTAGTGGGGCAAAACAGTTTCGACACCTTTTCGGTACTAACTTTTACTGAGATTCAAGATTTTAGACTCTATTCGGTGTCAGGTAAGATCCTTATCTCCTAATCTAGAGATGGACATGAAAAACAGACGCACAAACACATTCTATGGAGGTGGTCGACGGCCGTAAAGAGAAAAGCATCGTGTGGGTTTGATGGAACACAAAAAGTTTAATCTAATTAGCAATTTTAGTAGCAAATTAATATTTTCTTATCAGATTTGTAACGGTTGCGGTTTAAAATAGTTTTAGATCCGTATTTTAAAATGACGATCGGTTATACAGCTGTCGGTCTAAATAAAATTTATACTAACTCATCTATGTTAGTTGTGAGTGAGTTCTGAATTGGAAGTATTCTAGACACAATGTAAGTAAATTATACATTGGCATAATAATGAATTTACAACATGCTTTACTTATCTAATACTAAAAGATACCTCATTGGACTTGATCCAGTGACTATTCCGGAAGTTATTTTGAGCAAGATACACACAAAATCTAGTCAGCATTCAGTATTTATCGTATTTATTTTACGTTCGTTTACAGATCTCTTCATTTCTGATTCGATCTCAAGAAACACCGAGAATAGGCCTTTCTATAGCACGATATACAACTACGAGTAAGAGCTTCTTTAGGCCTATAGTGAGAGGCATCATAAACGTTGCAAGAAGGCACTAGATGCAGGCCGCTACCAACCGGGCGATGTGGAAATAATTGGGGGAGGCCTATGTTCAGCAGTGGACGTCCTGCGGCTGAAATGATGATGATGTATGTGGCTGAAATTAAATATTGTACGCCCAATCGGCAGTTACAGTGGACTTATGTAAACATTTAAGATCTGTTTCTGTTTTACCTACCTATAACTGACACAATAAATGCTTTATTGATTGATTGATGATGATTAGTTTTATGAGACTATCTATTTGTAAAAATTATTATCTTATTATGTTTCTTGAAACTATCATTTATCTATCTGTAATTTATCGCTCACGATTTTCTCAAAATGTCGGTCACAATTAAAGAAACAGAAGTCATAATATTTAATGCTAATAAACTAAACGCGGCAGTTGCTACCATTATAATTATAATTTATAGCGCGTTAGAGATTAAAACGCAATGCGGTTATGATTTGCTGCGAACGTCATTCGTGGTAACCGAACAAAAGTAACCCTAGCACGAAACATTTTCGAATTCGAATCACCATCGAGAGATTAAGTATGGAAATTTAAACAGCGCCCCCTATGGTCGTAACGAGAATTAAAAAACAAAAGCATGAACATAGGTAATTATGACATGTTTTCGATTCGAGATCGAATAGTGAACGTGAGAAATGTTAACATGAAACTAACTAATTTTGACAGTTGAGATCATAAAGTTACTGTTGACTTCAAAGACTGGGTATTGAATTTTGTTTCACCGTCGATGTTGTAATGAGAAGGTTGAATTACGCAAACGATTCCGAAGACTAAAGTTTTCCGTGCTAGAGGTGCAGTTAATTTATAAGTTCTTAACCTAATTCCACCGACATTGAGCATAACTGTTCGTCAACTTCTGCTATTTATTGCATGGATTAGCTTGTTCATTGCTCTAACTGTATCAGCAGACAAGATAAATAAAATAGAGGCCTCTACCTGTACAAACTTTAGTCTAGTTTTTAGCCGACTGCGCCAGAAGGAGGGCTATGTTTTTAAGAAGTACAGTTCAGTTTTTCATTCATGAAAGTATACCTATTGAAATGAATGTTATGAGTGCATGGATTTTATTTTTTAGCTCACATTTATTACATAATATCTTGTAAATTATTCTTCCTGCAATATGTAAATAAAGGCGGACAAAGGTTTTTATTTGAATAATTATAAATTGTGTATATTATAAATTGACAAAGGTGGCTGAGTTTATTCCGCATCTTCTTCTCAGCTCCAAATGATACGTTCTTGGTGGGAGGGAAAGTTATATTGGGACGTGTATGAGTGCTTCGAATTAAATTTAGTGTTGACAGGTATATGGCTTAAAAATGCTGATTCAAATGAAATTCAAATAATGTTGTTGGTATGCCTTATAAGTAAATAAATAAATAAAACTCCTAAATAAAAGATTATGGAAATAAAAACATACTCTGGTAGCATCTACTTACAGGATGTCAGCTAATTATATTTTTCCACCTACCCGCAACTAGTTAGTTACGTCAATCGTGTTTTTATAAAATTACATCTTCTTATAATATTCTTATACCATGTAAGTAACATTTACAAAACTAATCAATGTGAGATTGATGAGTTTGATATAGCGGAATTTAACCAAGAACTTGAAACTTGACATTGGGTTACGGAATATAATATTAAGATAATGCGGCGTCTATCAAAAGATCTAGTCTGAGACAAACACTTACCCTAGAAAATCTACTTTATTTTTGACCTTAAGCACAAGCAATAAGGGTCAAAATGTACTTAGTTATAACCAATGCCTGTATAAAAGCTAATCGCAAGATCGTATTAAGAGTGCGGCTCCTGAAGAGAAGGAAATTAACTCGTATATTATAATACTATTTGATATTTAAAGTGGGTTTTAAGACAATTTTCGTTCTGCAAATGTTATTAAAATAGACTTATAAAAAGCTGGTAGCAATTATGAAATAATAAAATGTTATAAATGCGCAAAGATGAAATAAAAAACCAAGTAATTCAAAATGCAGGTCGTGGTATACCTAAATTCTACTTAAAATAAGTCAACTTTAGTCTTTTTCAATTAAAATTATTTCTGTGACAATTTTTGAAGACTGACTTTTGACTGAGTCTGCTGTCAAGCTGTGAATACATATTATGTTACTCGTATATTTTATTATTATGTCACATTGAGACCTGTGTTTCTCTATTTTAAATCGAACTTAAGATCTAAATAAAGCTCTCCACCTGCTAGAATTAGGATTAAACTCAAGTCACTTAGCAAAAGCTCGTTGACTTTCATTACGTAAACCCATTCAAGCGCAGGTAAACTGTGACGTCACTCAACAAGTACCAAAGACTTCTATAAAGTCTAGATAGGCTATATTATATTGTGGGTAAACATGTTATTTAGTACTCCGAATGACTGAGAGAAGCAGATGCGCTAATCCGTGAACTTTATAGTTTTAAAGTACTCGTAACTCTATAAAGGTACTTTTTACGCTGGTAGGGCCCAAAAGATAAGGAGACATGTAAAGTGCCCCATAAGGGCTACCTTTTCTTTTTTTATTATTTTCTATTGACGTTCATAAGTGCCACTTGTGGTCTAAACTGAATAAATATTTTTGATTTTGATTTTGATTCTTTATAAAAATGACATAATATTGATTAGTGATAACAATGAATCATTTCATTCATTATTTGACCATTTTGTTTAAATTTTTTTAGTAAAGGAGGGTTTGCAAAATAGGACAAGCCCATCTCTCGCTCTCGCCTGGGAAATGGCGCGCAAAATGCATTCCAACCATATTGAAAAAAGTACGTATGAGCGTTGACACAATTTTAATTCCAAACTTGTCTAGTACTTTACTCGTACTAAATAGTCTTACCGACAAGCAATAAATATCTCGGAATCACCAGGATATCGGTATAATTATGCAACAAACTCCGAACGCACCGTGAAAGCGAATTGTATCAGCATTCCCACATTGCCCGGTGAAAGCCGGGGTCAGGTAGGAAATGTGCGTTATAAGATGCAAGCCGGCTAATTCGCGCAAATGACTGTAAATCATTTGTAGAAAGCAAGTGGGTTTATTGGTTTGGCTTTGTATTGATGGGGTGCTGTATGGTTATTGCATGTTACGTCAACGCCATGCAGCTGATTAATAGGAAAGGAGGTGTTACATAACCTTTTAAAAGGATAGAAAATGAATGTATAAGTTTTAAATATGTATGTTGGTACTGGTTTGCAAAACTAAATAGTTTTTAAAATTTTATCACTTTTCTTTGAAACTATAGTAACGAAATTAAACTCTATTTTCAAGTCCTTTTTATTACGAAAGTATATTTTGTGTACTTCTAAGTTATTGCAATTTTAAAAGTGTGATACATAATATTTGCATACTACATGCAGGCCTGTGTATTAGGTTTGATTCAGAGTATCTACATCTGAAATATCCGTAAAGGCAAAAAATAAGTCTTATACTTTTAGGATTTCTTTCTAAGTTGGATATTGCCTTGACACTAAGAACACACAATAGTCCCACACAATAGTCTTACAAACATAATATGGAGAATTGAATAATCCATAAAAATATGACCGAGAAAGTCGGAAAAATTCCGCAATTTTTCCGATCTGGCTCGTGCTGTTGTCAAGGTATTAAAACCCAAGCGCAGCCATGAGAAGTGGCATAGAAAGAAATGAATATGCATTACATTATCTTCAGCATTCAGCTCTCACAAGCGTCGCAAAAACTTCTCATCGTATACAGGGTGTAAATGATACGTCGGTAAAGAATTAAATACAGAATACCAGCGTTCTAAAATTAACACATTTTATTTTTTCTTTTTCCAAATAAAAGACAATAGTTATTAATAATTTTTTTTTTCACTACCTTATGTTAAAGATTCTATTAAGCCAGTTTCTTTTTTACTTTTGTTATACGAGTACCTAAAAAAGAAAAGAAGTACGAGCGACAGAAGTACAGTACAGTTCTATTGTTTTTAAAAACAAGTAAAACTCTCAGTTAAAGATTTTTTATGAACTAAACCTCACACCCTGTAATTACATCATTCCACGCATTTTTTTCACGCCAACGTTTTTGTAGCATTTAGTAGAACTTGTAGATATGATATCGCAGTTATTTTAACGATGTATGTATATGTGACAAAACCATTCAGAGATGGAGATATGCTATGAAGTTTCCATTTGAAGATTAGCTGGAAAAACTAATAGGTAATTAGACGTTTATAGGTGTATGTATAGTTCATTTATTCAATAAGACTGATTCCACAATAACTAACTGTACCTATATTTATTGAAGGTGCCAATTTATGTATACTTCTAAGATAATTTTTACTAATCCTACTAACATAGTCTCTAAGATCAAATTGTTACTAACCAAAATATGGACTGCATTGTCTGAAAATAAATGATTTTTATTTTTTATTTATTTATTTTATGTGTATATTTTAAGGACTGCTTGCAAATTTTATCTATCTTTCTGTTTCCGTTAACTTCAAACATTTAACAAGAGAATGTTTGTAAAATATGAAACTTTAATTTAATTTAGTGACACTAAGTGGGCTTTCTTAGCTGTAAAGTTAACTTTAATTTTTTCTCATTAATAATGTAACTATGAGCAAATCGTGTTTGCTCTGGCAACCCTAAGGTTAGCGTTATAAAACGCTTCGTTTCTTGACTTAACCACCAGTTAGGGCTAACTCAATCGCCGTCTCATCTCAATTAAGTTTAATTAAAAATATTAAACCCATCACGAGTGCGGTGTGAACGATTCCCAAGGTATAAAGGCGGGTTTCCAGTGAACGCTAGGTTATAGGATATTGCTGGAGTCATCCTGATTGGTCGATAGGAAACGTGATTTTGCACTTCGGAAATCACTTCATGTCGGTTCAGTCAGTTGTGTCTATCTGGGTTATTCTAATTATGTTCATAGAGTTTGTCCTGAACAAATTAATGTTCAGCGACATCAAAATGAATACATTATACAAATATATTATGCGGGTTATAACTTGATATTTCCTTGGTAACAAGCCTTATTTTACACTTTCATTTGCTGCTCTAAGTCATTGTTTCTTTCGTGCAAACAATTTTTAATTGAAGCCTATCACCGAGTTATAAGAAACATCTATAGCAATGATAAAGGCCAGTATTTGTGAAGTTTGACTTAAGCAAGCATAAAGAAGCCCCTAAAATCAAAAATGGAAGCATCTGAACCGTTATAAAGCGGTTACAAAGCTACAGTATAAGTGGATGACGAGCCCATGCGTTGTGGGAGAGCCAGCTCTATTCACAAATACCTAGGCAATTTAGATTTCTATCTAGGTATTTCACGAAAGGCGGTCACATGCAATTAGAGGTAGGTGTGTGAGGACTGGCCGTTTATTATTGTGCTATAAGAGTGCTTCTGATGTTAAGAGGACTTGAGTTCTGGGGAGGACAGAGAGAAAAGCCAGCTCGTTTTGTCTGAGCATGAATTTGAATTTTCAAAATTGTGATGTGATTTGTTGTCTTTAGTTTCAACTAATAATGACGCCCAAACGTGTGCTGGACTAAGGCCTCTCCTAAGATTTTCACGATAACCATGCAGTCCTCCGATTAGATGTCAACCAAGTTACAATAAAAATTGAGACTTTAGCCTTCTTTTAAATAGTAAGACACGGGTCTTAACGCGATGTTTTTTAGTTTCTTTATTTGTTACAGAAATGAAGATGAGTACAATGTCTTAGAATAGAATAGAATAGAATAATCTTTATTGCCCAAAACTGTGTACAATTTGTGCTGGTCACAATGCAAAAAACTTACAACTTTACTATTATTTATCATGTACATTTTCGCTGTAGAGGAATATGAGGATTGAGGATGTTTAAATAATGAGCTTTAAAATGAAGTCAACCCTCATTCTATCTACACAACATTTCTAAAAAATTTTGGCTGTTTTATTCGAGCTACAATACAGTCTTTGGTATTACAAGACCAAAATGGTGGTCATATCGTGGATTGGTCATTTATTCGCTCGTTAGATACGACGTTCGGATAAAGACTCCAAATTCTATATGGCTATGACGCATTTCAGATACGCTATGACGCCATATAAATGATATCTGTGCGTTTATAGAACTTTTAGTTAATAGCTGGGTTTATCATTAAGGAGTTATTTTAATGGAATGTAGGTGAAATGATACGAAATACATTTATTAACTACTTGGTTAGAGAAGCAGCTTAGTGGATGGCGAATGCCTTTTCGGCGCCAAGTTCGCCTATGTACCAATTATATGGCATTAAAACTTAAATAAATTGATGGTCTTGAATTAAGTGCCTTTTCAATTTCTGGTGTGGACAGAAAAGAAATCAAACAGCCGAAGATTTTTTACCATATCTTTTAACTAATTGGAATCAATTAGCTTAATTTGTTAGATATACTTGATATCTATTAATGCAAAATAAAAACAAATCATTTAACAGACGTCAACCTACTCTAAATTTTAGACCGCATCTACTAATTTCTATCCATTAATATTTGAAACAATATCACTTTACAACTTTCTCCCGTTCTAAGTGAACTAATACCTCAGATAGTTTATCTGAAGAATTTCAATAAACTAGTTCGGCTGATTAATGTGTAAATAGCGCTAGTCTGGTTAAGTTTTGCACTTATTTAGCTTAGGAACAAAGCTATTGGGTTAGTAGTTCATGTTAAATATGCTGTTAAGAGCAGCCTAGAGCTATGTACTGTTAATTATGAAAAATCTAAAACGTTAAAATAACGATATAGTTGTGGCCAATGAGTTGCTGTCATAGTGACATTGACAATACGTCAATGTCACACTAGGATCAAACGTCAGAATAGAGGGACGCGCGGAGACGACTCCGCGCGCTTTTGTGTTAGGTGATGAATTGTATCTAAAATAAGGCAATATAATGTGAAAGATGAGTATCCAGTGTTTTATTTATGAGAATAGATCGACCGGCCTTTAATAGTACCAAGATGGTGCGAAGATAGGGTGTTGTCGCCAGTTTAAGTCCATCTACATATTCGCGTCCTAGCGACGGACTCAAAAACTGAAGAATAAAGCCATTCGGTTACTAGTTCATGTCAATTATGTTGTCAAAGCAGCCTGGAGTTATCTAGAATGATAGTGTGAATATAGGGTCTTGTCGCCAGTTTATGTCCAAGTCCATCTACATAATCGCGTCCTAACGACGACTCAAAAACTGAAGAACAAAGCTTTTGGGTTACTAGTTCATGTAAAATATGATGTTGTTAAGAGTAAGCTTAGAGCTATGTACTAAGATGGTGCAAAGATAGTGGCCTTGTCACATGTTTGCATACATTTACCTGTTCGCGTTCAAACGATGGATCGGACTTATATACAGGGTGTTAGGTAAATGGGTATATGAGCCGACACTAGCCCATGTTAACATGGTCATATAAATGGTATGGTGAAGTCAGAAAATTGATATCTTCATTTTAATTATTTAAATTTTCATACAAATCGGATTTTATAAAAAATATTTTGTATGAAAATTAAAAAAATTAAAATGATAATATCAAATTTCTGACTTCACCATACCATTTATATGCCCATGTTAACATGGGCTAGTGTCGGCTCATATACCCATTTACCTAACACCCTGTATAGTGAAAAATTATTAGGAATTTCACCTGTAATTCATTGCGGTACTCATATAGAAGGCTTTGGTCTTATTATTTCTTCGGTAGGTATAGTTAGTTTAGACTGCTTTTAAATGACCCTTCATTTGGATACAAATAGGGTAATGGGTGAGAAGAAATTAAAAATAGAATAAATTACATAACAAAAAAAAATCTCTAGACTTATCAGACTAGATATCAAGCAAGCAAGGCGAAGGCAAGCTATATTTCAGACGTGTATAAACACCCTGAAAAGGGACTAAGTACTGAATAAATGATTTGATCAGAATATTATAGACAGACGAAGGTAGAAGTTATAATATGCAAAGTACACACTCATTCATTTCCTCTATTGGTCAACATGCAATCTGAGTGCATGGAGTAATTATAATTAAATTATTATTTCTTTAACTTTGCACTAATGTATTTACACTGTGACCTACATGAGCACATTTACATGTATATTAGTAATAACTAACAAGTAATACTAAGTAGAGAAAACATGGATTAAATTGGCAATTTCGAGGTAAAAACATGCATACACTTATGTATTCAAATCATGTAGTCGAACAACTTCTGTGTGTTTATAATCATCTAGAATATTATGTTTATTTATACATATTATTGTAAAAAAGATGCTAATATCTTTGTGTTTTATAATATTTTACTATTTACAAACTTGAATTGAATTCGCATTAAGCTACTGAAATAGAAAAAGGAAACATACCTACGCTAAGAAACCTCATCATCATCATCATCATCATTTCAGCCACAGGACGTCCACTGCTGAACATAGGCCTCCCCCAATGCTTTCCATGTTGATCGTTAAGAAACCTATTCTTACCTAAATAAACACAAATACCCTAAAAAAGATGTGCGACTTTCTAAAAGTATGTAGGGTGTTCGCTATAGTAATTAGCCAATACATAGTTATTGACCAACTTGCCTAAAATAAAAAGAAACAAGCCTAATGGAAGTTAATAAGAGAGGAAAAGAGACAAATATTTTTTCGGAGCAATACGCAGTCCAATGTAGTAAATATTTTTGTCTCTTACTTAGTAACAATCCAATATACCAATAACTATGTATAGGCTAATTATTATAGCAATCACCCTACCTAGATATGTATTATATAGAATAATAAGATGTAGAACGAAGAGAAGATGTTTAACAATAATAGTCTGTTTTATTACTAAAATATGTTAACCTTATTCCAGAGACCTACAAAAGTTTCTTATACACGTGACATTATTCAGAAATACAATTTCCTCAATACTTTCTCTAACTGAATTAATCATATTTTACGCAAACTGTCAATTTTGCATTTTCCATTCGCATTATCACTTCAACATCCTTCGTTGCCAGTTAGTGTCACTTTTTACAGCAGCTCTAACATAAATGTATGTCAATTTATAAATTAACCGTGTGTGTATTTACACCTTTATTGACAGAGCAAGAAATGAAATGAAAACAGACTGCTAATCTCTATAGACACAGAGTTGTTGTTATGTTAGTCGGCCGTTTGGTGTAGTGGTTCAGAACGGACTACTATGCCGAGAGGTCCCGGGTTCGATTCCCGGCCGGGCAGAAATTGAAATGATGAATTTTAATTTCTGTGACGGGTCTGGGTGTGACTATGTATAATATTTATGTATTTAAAAAAAAAGTATATAAGTAGTATATCCGTTAAGCTAGCACCCATAACACAAGCATTAAGTTGCTTACTTTGGGGCTAGCTGGCGCTGTGTGAAATTGTCCAAAGATTTATTTATTTATTTATTTAGAGTAATGTAGGTATAGAAGTAACAAAGTAAACTTTAGAGATGTTACATTTGACAGATCCATTATACCTACACATTGATTTCTTTGTAGCTTTGCGTCATATAAAATATGTCGAATCAAATCGCTATCGATCGTGATTGCCTACAGGCATTTGGGTTAAACATTTTTATTATAATAATATTAAATTGATTCATCGTCATCATTTCAGCCACAGGACGTCCACTTCTGAACATAGGCCTCCCCCAATGACTTCCACATCGCACGGTTTGTAGCGGCCTGCATCCAGCGCCTTCCTGCTACCTTAAATTGATAAAGAACGATTAATTAAGTTTATAGGGAACGATTTTTATTTAATTTTGACGTATAGGTGATTATTTTTACTATTAAACTCAAAACAGCTTGATAAACATTTACAGTATTTTATCATCAGATGGTTAATCTACTTTTAATCGAAATCCACGAAGATGAAGTAGCGAGCAAGAGCTAGTACGTAATAACATGACGGATGCAGCTGTCATCTCCGAGGAATCTAATAAACTGAGCTGTCAGCAGTACATTTGCACCTTTATTGGCAGCACTGAACAAAAACTGGGACAGTGGTGTACTGTAAATCACTGTACTAGGCCAGATATCAAGTGACTGTCACAGTCACAGCTTTCACGATGATTTCCGAGTCACTCATTAATATACACATTATTGTAGGAGCTGTATTTTATGTAGTAAAAGTTCTGAATAAGGAAGGAAAGGTGCAATAGAAATGAGAAAATTTCTTAAGCTTAATCTTGCCTCTTTAAAGCAGTAATTAAGCTAAGCGGGACATGGGACTATATTCTATGTTCTTTCAATGCCTGAGCATATTCAATCTCATAATCAATGACAAGCGACATTTATAATTACTCAGCTATACTGCTGTCAGCATACATATTGTGGGAATCCGTGAATTTTTAGAGTAGGCGCACACCGTTGATTTTTCGTCGGCCGATAGTTTAGTCGGGCTGTTGATCAGTATGGGCAAATGGGCATGTATGGGAGTGCGCACATTCGATTTGGCCGATTCTTCATACAATTTGAAATCGGGCACAACTATCGGCCAACTAAAAATCAACGGTGTGCGCCTACTCTTAAGCATTCCCAAGAATTCTAGGTCAATATTAATACAGCTCTCATCTCAGTAGCACACTAGATTTTGTTGTCAAGATACCTAGGAACGTGTATTACCCGTACATGGTGAAAACGAAACACATAAAGGCCATGGTGTCAGTCGGTCTGTCATGTGAGTGACATGTAGTTAGAGGCTGAATTCGTTAGAGAATTAAAAGAGGATGATAGCTGTGAACCTGAACAAGTCAAGGCGTTAAGCCTTATTTGGGCCATAAGTAGTGAAATAGAGTGAATGAATGAAGCAAAGAGCCCAATTTAAGGCAAAAGCTTCAACTGAATTTGGATTGAGCTGAATGATTCCTTTTTATCGGAATATAAAATGATGAATGATGAAATTATGATGATGAACATTATTGGTGAATCATAATAAAATCTGTCTAACTCCATACAAAAATCACCGGTTATCGTTATAATTACGGTCAAAGTTTGGTGGTGCAACTCGGCCTATGTGATTCAAATCATTCTTCTTCTTCCTCGTTCCCCCCTCATTGATGAGGATCGCGACCACAGATAGTGTTCCTCCACAGACTGCGGTCATAAGCTGTGTGGATTCAAATGATAAACAATACAAAATAAAAATGTTAGTGAAAGATGAAATATAGTATGTAAATAGTAAGTTAATTAGTAACTCTTTTAAGTCAAATAAACACAAAACGATTTCCTCAGTAAATACTCGTAGGTACATGTTGTCACTCAATCTTTTTCAAAATGGCAGCTGGACGTACGTCGACAGTTTCCGATTTACGATAAACAGTAGATATTTACCTACTTATATGTTAGATCGTTTTATATAATAGCGGCTATAGATTAGCATGTTGACGCTGTGAAAGCCGGCATCCAGGTCACTAGGGAAGAGTACTAAGTAATCAGTTTCATTCCATGGGATAGCTAATGGGAACATAAGATGCTATTACTTGATCGTCCTCTTTAGATTGTTGAAACGTAGCAAACCTTTATTGCTTCAAATCATCATTATCAGATCATTTAGACTCCACTTTAGGAGCACGACTTTAATCAATCAATCAAAATTATCTTGATTTGTATATGTTACAGGAAATGTATGAATTCTAGGAATTGTATACTATTCCTAGGAAATGTATACAATTCCGAAGCTATTTAGGAAATGTATAAAATATTGCTTCAGAGATTTTTTAATACGCACATATCCTAGTACATGTATACTTTTCCTAGGAATTTTATAGAATTCCAATATTGCGTTAGGAAATGTATAAAACTAAGCGGCACAAGCGCGGTCGTGTGATCGGGTGCCCCTCAGTACGCCTAAAATCTCATTTAGACAAACCACATTGACCGATAGGTACTTTTAACTCACAACTATTATTGTTTAGCCTGAAAGTTGTTTTCGCACTATTATACTTTGGCTGAAAAAAAATTTGCCTATTGGCATACCTTTCTTTCGGCATCACGCATATTACGCTGAAGTATTAGAAACCTAATTTTAACATCTCTTTTATTAAACTATTATTGACATGAAGGTTTTAGTACTCCTGTAGCTGGATAACAAAGTCTCGGTTAGGTTAGGTTAGACTTGCGACCTTACACATAAACAGCGGCCGCGGCGCGGTAGCGCCATTTAAGTTTGGGAAAAAAAGAAATCTTAATTACATTTCCGATTGCTGTTTAGGAAATGTGTAAATTTCCTAGGAAATGTGTCTAATATAATTTACATCACACATTTCCGGGTGATTTTAGGACTTATACACAAATCCTAGGAATTGTATACAATGACGGATTTCATACATTTCCTGTAACATATACACTAATTAAATTAGTACTTACAAATCGTCAAATGCTCTTAAGGAGCCTTTACATGTCTCATTCTTTTTTTGCCCTACCAGCTCGTCGAGGCAAACATTTAGCAAGCGCTGAGAAGAAGCGCCGCAACAATACAATACATTCAGAAGCAAGTTACTTACCACGCGTTTTCGTTGATAGAAGGTGGCCTCAAGACTCCCATCTAGCACGAGACCGCGTGGCAGTTTTAAATATATTTCTTTAGTGCCGTGCTAATTTCCTAACCTTCTCGAAAACAGAGGCAAATGGAAGATTTTCAAAATAAAATAACCATCCTAATTCCAATAACATGCTTAATTGCAGCGTATTTTCAAAACAACGATGTGTATGATACCTGCCTATATCATTTGCTGATCTTAATTGGATTTATACAAAGTAATTTAGTGTTTATAGATGTTTTAAGATTGCAAAACCACGACTCAGTTATGAGTGTAACCGTTATTATTAATCATAATAATTAAATTAGTAACGATGATTGCTTTAGAGGGCATTTGAATGAGACATTTGTAAAGTCTAAGCAAGATGATGCAACTCAGCCTTAAAATGAGTTGCCGAAACTTTAAAGAACAAAAAAAGTGATATTTTAATAATTTTAATCAACAAATAAGAATTTAAGCCCTTTTTAATTAGAAGAGCTTTCAACAATCAACATGCACCTTTCTAGGCTTTACAAGAGTATCCACGGACAACAAACTCAATACAAGTCTAAAGTAATAAATCCACCTCATTGCTAAACCGTTGTTTTTGCGAAGTCAAAGCAAAGTACGTTTTTCTGTAAGCACATAAATTTATTGGGCCTTATAAATTATGCTTAGGTATAAAGTACCACAATGTCGCAAGCCAATTCTAATTAAATGCCGAATGAGGCAATTTATGTTAAATATGTTTAAATGTAGATTTAACTGCTGAGATCTGCCTTTGCGATAAGTTTTGTATGTTGAGTTTTACATGCGTTTGAGGCTGACACACTTGAAATGGTTTATGTCAAGTCATATGCATGCATGTCGAGGGCTTGCCTTACTACTTTTGCAATCTTCTATCGATAGTAATCATAGTCAGATGTACTCGCGGTTCTTAAAAAGTTATTGTAAAAACAAGCATATTGTTTTTATCACTTAAAGTTATTTTTTGTTATTTTTACTGACTCGACAACAAAAGGGACTCTGCTCACTCCTACTCTTACTTTTTTTTCTTTCACTTTAAAATTATGTCGCCGTGAAATTGTGAATTCCGTCAGATTATTGTCGGAGTTCACAATTTCACGTTGACATATACACAAGTTTGTCAGTGTGTGGTTATGCCTTTGCTTTTTTCTAACGAAAAAACGACTTAAAAGTGGTTAATTCGTAGTTTAATTTAGACATTGATTCTGAAATCAAAATCGACATTCAACAACTTAATGAACTTGTTTTATCAAAACACCAGTCACCTGTTACATTTCCAGTACTAAAATCAACTAAAAGGTTATTGAAAAACAGATTGTTTCTAAATGCAGCTGGGAATAGCTAGATTCAATTAAGTCTTGGAGTATAAATTACGTGGTTAAATTGCTTTAATTGCTGTTAGTTCCAGGAACTTAGAGCTTATTCGTGCAAGATGATTTGATTTTACAATTTTGTGATCGTACTCGTATGCAAGCGGGTTGTGGAACTGAGCTGGAACTTGTCTAGGTGGAATCAAATTTCACACATGTCTTGTATACCTATACAAACATTTTACAAGCAATTTATTCTTGTTTTTTACATAGACTATCATAAGTGATCAATGTTGCGGGTCATTCCACCACACTTCGATACACGATATGCTCTGATCGACTAAACATGGATTTTCGTATGAAGACCACGTCTTAGAAAACTGTAGAGTAAGACGTACTCTTGCTAGCTGGACCGACGATCTTAGAACGTAGCTGAGGCACATTCCTTTACACCTCGTAGAGTATAGAGTATTCGCTAATTTAATTTAATACCTTGTGTGCGAAAGGATTTAGTTAGTGAACATTATTAAAACGTTTAAAAATTACGCAATTACAAAGTAGTGTTCTTTCTTTTCACTAGTCAAAAACTAGTGCAGTTTCGTCACATAAAGAGAAATTCTTGTATGTAACTAGTTTAACTTAATCCACGAACGTATTGTCCATTTATCATTGACATACACTAATGAATGATAAACTCGATTCTAATTCTCTTTGACATTTCTAACATCTGTATATCATGACTAAATCCCTATATTTTGTTGCCTTATAGCCTTTAAAATAGAGTCCTAAATTGCGTTAAATTCTGAAAACTCGACTTTTAGTTTTCCAGACATTTTCGTAGGCTTTATATGTTTTAGAATAAAGTCCAAGTTTCTGTGGAAATTCAATGATATATACTGGTTATTGAGTGATTGATTTACTTGTCGTGTATTAAAGCATTGCTTGGATTTCTAGGGCATTCGGTTTTTGCCGTAAACGAGTTTGCGTTTAGAAATGTGAATCGGGAATAATGTTGTTTGTATAATTATTTGTCGATTATTCTTTGTCATGTACCTAAGTTTTGAAATAAATAAAGACATAAACAACCCTGTCAATAAATTAAATTGGGTTATCATAGTGTAAGTTGTATAGTAAAGTATTAATTTTTTTTAATAGTGAATGTGAAATTAAGTCTCTGATTTTCATTGAACTTTTAAATGGACTTCATTTCTTGAATACCTCGCAAAATATCGTTTACGCTAACGTTTTGTTACCTAATAGCCAATAGCGAAAGACCAATGCTGCAAAGCAATTCATCCAATTAAGAAAGTGGACAGAAACAATTGACAATTCGACAACCACAGCAATGGCGAGACAGCATAAAATATGTACAGTAATATTCGATAATCGTAAATTGTTCACGCGTTACGCAACTAGTTGAAAACTACTAGTCCGGACTCGCTTACTAGTCGCATCTATCTACTTACTAGTGATGGCCGACAGATAGCAGCACTGTTACGTAAGGTGCCTTAATAAATTGACTAGCTAGTGCAAGGGTTAACAGATAAGTTGGAACCATTGTAAGGGGTATTATCAATTCAAGTATTTCGATTTGATACGCAACACAAGTTGGTATCGTTCGAAAGTAGGAAATGATAATGATTTGCTAGAAATTACGACATGTTTAACTTGAATACTTACTTACAGTCAGGAAAATTTAAGCATTAATCGATTTTAAAACCAGTACAATGTTCCAATGATATAATAAAAAAAAACAAATTAGGGAACTATAAATTCAAAATTGCAATTATTTAATTGTATAATAATATAATTTACTAACCAGTGTTTCTCAAATTAAATGAAAGTATTTCATGTTTTACAGATATGAATGTCTTAAGCCCTATTATTTTACCACATTAAAATATTGAATTGTAATGGAAAGCGAAAGATTAAAATTTTTATGAGTTTTATGGTAAGCATTTTGACATTGATAATTCGTTTTGTTTTTTCCAAACTGAATACTTTTTAATTTATTTTTTATTTGTATATATTTACAAACATTTTCAGCCGGCCACATAACATTGCTAGCTATTTAAACGCTACAAAAGCTGTACCAGTCCATGCCTTTGCTTGTTACCCAAGAAGAGATATAGCCGTCCGAGCAGTGTGAAGTGTCGTAACGCCAATTACTGCAATCCTAAATATCACTGGCATAATAACTAATTCATTTGACAGTTAAAGGAGTAAAATAAGTCGGTAGTTGACAGCACTTACTTTTTGTTAATTGCAAGATTCCAAGCCACAAAACACTGAAAATTCCAAAAAGTAATGTTACTTTTTGAAAAAGGTAAAACGTCTTAAGGACGTCCCATGTTTCTAGTAAAATAAAAAATAAAATTGTGTTTTGATGTCTCATGAAAATATGATTGACAGTGTCATTAAAGATCAGGATCTATCGTTAGGTATTTACTTATTACACGATTTTGTTCGTTAGTGAAAAATAGAATCGGAAATAAAACCGTGAATCTTTACTTACACTACTTAACATACTTACTTGCATATTAACGACGCCATGATTTATTTCAACACAGCTATCTGGCATATTACAACATCCTGCAACTTAAATTAAAATTTAATACAGTTATTTACTCATCGAATACCTCGAACACGCATCTTGATAGGTGTTCGTATCGATAACTTGCAATCAAGTCGGACTTATCGATACATCGGACCAGCTCGATTAGAATCGTGTCTATCCGAGCGTGTAAGATTAGTGCTGTTCACGATCCGCTCGAAAAAGTTGCCGATAAGCTGAAGAATGTGTTGCCTTTGCCTGCTCCAGGCATGTTAAAAGGAAATGTTGTGCGCAAGTGAAATTATTTGTGGTACTGGCTGAATGGCGTATGCCTTTGCCTTTTCCTACAAAAGGAAGAATCAAACAATAAAAAAAGTTTGTGGCATTTATTATCTAAATTAAATGGAGTTTGTGGAGGCACGATGTGACTATGTTTTCTGATGCTGAAACTACACTCGTCGTCAAATAAATCGCACCTCGCGCGACAAGCACTTTCAAACGTATGCATCCCCACTTCCCACCAATATTGGCACTATTTAAAAGCCTAGTTCTAAACTTGATTTCACTATGGGAAAGGTTTTTACCATAAAAATGTGTCTTTAGAAGGATCCAGAGTCACTTCTTGAAAAAATAGGTAGTTACGCTTGAGCCAACTTTTATGGGTATAAAACTGTTAAGTTGAGATTAATCGCTATCCATCTGTTAAAGAGGACACGTGAGATCATTATTTGGTTTTATAACCATAAAAAATGGTCTAATTGATCCCAGAGGTGAGCCCAAAGTGAGGTATTTTTTCAAGTCACATTTATGGTATATGTTAATCATTGATTAATAAATTGAATGTGTTTTTCTTTAACGATATTTATTGGGCTTTCAAATAACACCAATATTGTTGGGGCACCATGATTATGTCAGAAGAAAATCTTTAAAGTCCGCGTCGCGGAAGGTGCGATTTATTTGATGTTGAGTATAGTTTTCATAAATTTGAGGATCATTAGATTTATCTCTTCAGCCTATAGATGTCCACTGCTGAACTAATTCACTTAATGACCACGTTTGGTGTACGAGTGGATAAGCAATTTTAATTTAAAGCACACTGTCAATATTTCTTTTGTATTTCCTAACTGGAAATTGAACTCTAGATAGAGAGAGAGAGAGTCGAATTCACAAACCCATGAACATTTTACTCGTATATCCAAGCAATAAATTAATTTTGTTAACTATTTAATAATTGAAGGCATTCGCAAGACCAAAGGAAAAGCAAGCTTAGAATGAAGCCTGTTACAAACAAAATATATGATTTAACAATTACTTTTACTTCCTAATTGGCCTCATAAAATAACTTCTATTATAGAGAAAATGAACCACGACAAAAGGTCACTTCTGTCGAATGAAATCTATTACAAAGTGTTGCTCATATAATTTTGCAATAATTATCTCATATAGCTAACAGGTGGTTTGAAGGCATAAATAATAGCTCTTGTACTTACCACCATTGCAAAAGTAATGTAGGTAGATATAGAAGGCTCACTGTTCATACAGTCAAATCGAATAGTTTAGCAGATGACACCATACTGGATGGCATTCACACAGTTTCTCTAACAGAACACTAATTACTAGCCCTAAGAACCCAATTAGGAATCAACTGTAAACTAAAGCTTTGACATAATTAATTGTGACGAATATGTGACATCATAAATTGTCTTAGGGCTAATTTTTCAATCATCGAATAAGTTTTATCTCAAGAATAAATTAACATATTGACATTTTCCATACTGAAACTGTCAATATGCCAAATTATTCTTGAGATAAAACTTATTCGATGATTGAAAAATCAGCCTTTAACCATACAGCATCTTTAGATTAACCTTTTTAATAGCTGAAAAATGACTGACGATGTCAGCCTATTTTAATATTAAGTACTTACCTACCTAGACTATAATGATGTTGGTATCTTGCTTTACAAATAAATCATTCTAAGCCGATGATATACAGCCTGACCTGTATTTCGTAACTTTACATGACTCGAGCCTTGCGTGACTTGCTTTAAATACCCTGTTTTGAGTGGGCCTTTTGTATTTACCTCCATTATGTACCAAGTGAGTTATATTCAGATTATCCTGTCAAGCCAATAAATAGCGAGTTATGTAAGTCGCACTTATGTAAAGGCACTACGTTGTGAATAAGGAAACGCGTCTTGGACGCGCAATCCTAAATATTGTAAATGAGCGTCTGTATTAAATTGTATTCTGTTCTGTGATGGTTAATGTATGAAAATAATTACGATATACATTAAATTATAATAATAAAGTTCATGATATAAAAATAACAAAGATTTATTATTTAAAAAAGTCATTTACTACATTGTACATCAATAAGCAATGAAAAATCTATAAAATATGAAGCAGGACGTTAAGTTTCAAGTTCAATTGTGGAATTTGATTAGACAGAAAAATTATACTGTAACTTAAAATGTAAAGCTACAACATTTCATACTTTGAAAACAAAGTGTAAACACCAAAACTATCCTCAAAACTAACTAAGTATTTGGTAAAAACCAAAAAAATATTGCGTTAATTCACATACATTTCTCCCCGAACATTTTAGCTCATCTCTCAACGTACGCCGTTCCCTCGATGCGGCCGAGTGATACCACGTAATGGAATACAATTAGGAGTCCGCAGATACGGTGACCCAATAAACGAACATGCCAACGGCCCGCTAATTAGGACCATGTATTTACAGGCCGAAGCTACACTTAGGGCTATGAGAATAGAGCCAATGGAAGACAGAAAAACAAATGAAAGTTTGTGAAAAAAATGACGAGCGAATCTATTTTGGCACCAACAGTATTTGTGGCCAGTGATTATTTCATCTGTGCTGCTTTTTCTAAAACAAGTTCCTGGCTGGTTACACAAGTCATAAAAAAAACTTTTGCCAATTTTTTAAAACTCAAGGAGGTTTCAGGCAAAGGAATCAATCTATACAGTCTAACCTTTAAAGAGTATCGTCGACACCTCAGTCCCACAGTTCGAAAACGAGTGAACACTGTCCGTTTTACAGCCATTAGCATACAAAGTCTAAATCGTGACGACGAACAAATACGCCTGCGCGGGAGTCGACAAAAAAACAATATTACGTTAGATAACTCAAGTTTGGCGCCAAATGTATGCAAGATCCACTATCTAGCCGAGTGCAACGTGGAAATGGAGATTTAACTTTTGTAGTCGTGATGATATAAATGATATTTGTTATTCTATTCGAATAAAATTGATTCCTTTGCTTGTGAGAAACTATTGGAAATCATTTGTTTCAAAATTAAAACTTGAAGTAACATGATGAATTAACGGTATGTGTCAATAATATTGACTGGTAACATAATGACAAATGTAGAGATTTACCAAGCGTTCACAGTTCATACAAAGTTGCCTCTTTTTTGTCCCACCAAGATCGTTGTTTAAAATTAGCGTGTACAAATAAAGCGCGCGCAGAACGCATTTTTGAATTTCGTATACCGTTTTTAATTAAGTATCGCCAGCCGGGTGCGCGCATACGCGTCAAAAAGTATTAACTTCTAGAGGGCGGGAGTAAATTGCTGTTGCTTCCTCAACTGAATCATTCTCGGAAAACGAACTAAAATACATCCTTCTTAATATTAACTTTAGATTACAACCGAGATATGAATTGATTGAAAACATCTTTCATCCTACAATTTAAGATGAAACTTCGAATTTTCTTTTACAAAGTTGCTGGCCAGTGTGAAAAAAAACTTGAAATAAAAAGAAAAACAAGTGAGAAGGTATGTACACTGCAATGTAAAATATTATCTGTATTTAGCGTCGAATGTCTGCAAGTTGGTAAAAAAGGTGATACAATTTCTTTTTTCAAAATGGCCGACGGGTGATGGGCTAAACGGCTTCCCTCGTTGTGGAACATTGACGAACATATTAAAATGTAAAAGTGAGCCGGACAGCCAGTTACCTTTTGACATGCAATTTTCGGACATTAATTTATCAAGCGGGCTAGTACCGGGCCATCACACCTTTATCGATACTTTACAGATTTTTTCTTTACTTCGTATTTGAATGAAAATAAAAAATCATCTTCGAGCTTTTATAGCATTTACGTATTTGAAATATAAAATAATATATTTTATAAAATAATTTAGTCATAAAAAATTGCAGCAAAATATTTTAATTAAAAAAAATACATCGACAAAGTAGTTAAATCTCAACCGCACCGCATCACCAATTACACGCGCTTGTCACATCCAATTGATAAAATAATGACGTGAGCGCCGAGTTATCGATATCGATGTACAACCGACCGCCCGGTCGAGGCGACTGGCCCGGGTGGGATCGAAACAATTAATCTTGGCTTACCAGACCCTCAACTTAGCCTTTTGGGAGCTCGCTAAGTTAATCAATTTGCCAACGAATGACCGCGAGTTGAGAGTTTGGAAAGATGTTTGTAAGATTATGATGATACGATGCAACAAAGTAAATGGTAAAAATAAATAAATGTAGAGTTCATTTACTAAGACAGCGTGAATATGTTTAGGATTTTAACAGCACTAATCTTCAGGCGAAGATAAAATCCATGTAAAAAGGCATTTTTCGTGATCTGACTGTTTAAAAATCAGGAAATAAATTGAATTACTTTACTAAATTATTATTTTTATCCTTATATTCTTACACTTGCATGTGACAAAATTAAAACGTATTATAGTGTTTTGTTCGGTATTTGTGGATGCCAAAACTTGCTGGCAGCTATTGCATTACAAATACTTTGGTGTCCTGCCAACAATGCGCCCTTTACGCCATCGGCCTTGCTAAGTATGTTAAAACAGGTTCGTTTCGCTCTAATTGATTATTTAGATATAATTCACAGGCAAAATATTGCATTCACAAATTAAATTCAACATTTCGAATTGCGAAATAGTATACATTTATAACATTCGTGAGTTTTTGTGATGAAGATAATCATACGGAGTCATTTAGTTATGTCTCATTGCGATTTTAATGTTCTCGGAGTCCATTGACTCCACTCAGTCAGATGCTAATCAAAGAAACTCACAAAATATTAACGCAGCTCTTGCTCACTGGCCAAATTTAGTTTCGCGCCATTTTTTCGTCTCATCAGTCCTCCATAATGCGATTCGCCATCAATTTTTTTCGATCGGCATCATTTTGAAAACAATTTTCTATCCCATGTGATTATGGGTCATTTCGGTTATGTATAAAACTATTATTAATGTATTACGACACATAACCCTGCAGTCATTATGTTTAAGTTAAAACGCCGGCGTTTCTTTGGTGTATCGGTTTAAATGCGTTTTGGATTTTGTTGTGTTATTATTTTGACATTTGTGATCTTAATCCAATGGGAATTTAAGTCTGGCCATTTCGAAAAGCGACAATATCATCGCGAATTTGTTTAGTGTCTTTTGTTTTTTAAATCGTAATTTGGTTTTGTGATTCGAGCATAATTTCCATTCAAATGGCAGCCGAAAAATGTTTTTGGTGGCTCCAAGCGATGCAAGTCTAAAAAGTGGTCCAGTAAAAAACAATGAGTGGTGAGATAATTGAAAAGTTCTCAAGATAATGCCTCACCTCTGGCTCGAATGCTTCTTTTGTTACCGTTATTATTTGACTTTCACCGACAAAACATGACATTAAGAACGTCTTCGTCATGCTTTTTACTAAAGACAACCTATTGGGTGCTGGAAATGAATAGGGCGTCACTTGTGTTGTAAAAGTTGTCGACGAATTGTATAAAATTGAATCCATAATTCAGTTAAGAAAAATGAAAGCATGAATGTCTTGTTTTTTAAAGTTAAATTAGATTTTGAAGACTACGACCATTATCGTCTTCATTGTTCTCCTCTTCTTCTAAAAAGGTAAAAAAAATACCTATTCGCCTTTATTATGCTCTTAAAAATAAGTAAGGATTGATACCTAATCAATAAATAAAATGGCACATCATCAATGAAATCGGGGTCAAACGCAACTCGATCCCAAGCAAAAAAGCGGTAAAAAATCTCCATTTAATATTCGGCACATCACTATCGGTATCAAGCTGCGCCGGCGACGCGTCTTAGGAAGTGGCGAGCAGATTTGATTGTCTTGTCGACCACTGCTGCAATAATTGAAATTCATTCGCGGATGAATCGCGATGTAAAAACAAGGTTTGACGTTGGTAATAAAAAATCTTTCGCTGATATCATGCGCCACCAGGAACAAGGAATCAAGTAAATTCAAGTTTGATTCCATTTTGATCTTCATTCAATTGTTTTTATGAAACAAAAGGCAAACGATTTTCGCTCGTTCTTTTCAAATGATGCCCACTGCTTGACAAAGGCCTCCCCCAAGGATTTCCACAAAGATACTGTGCTGCTAGTATCCAGATACTTCCCGCAATCCTCAATACATAGGTAAAATCGGTCCTCCTTGCATAATAAATGAAGTTCAAATGATTTGCTTATTTGAACAATCATCATTTTTATCACTGAACCAATTTTTTGTTATCTCAAAAGCATTCTTCGGTAGCCTCAAAACATTCCAAAAATGTACACTGACCCGAATACTCTCACAGTTGTGAAGATGATACAGATCTTTACAAATTCTATTACAAGGCGGAGAAATGACGTGAACTGTACCGAGACATTCTAGCCCATTGAGGTCATTACCACAGACCTTACACGACAGTGTTGTTAAAGGTATATCGATAAAACTTATCGAAATAATGTTTTATTAAATTTATGACATTTACGTGTCATTTTTGTTAGGGGTTTCTAATTTAATTGATTTTGAAGAAACATTTAAACAATTTTATTATTCTTATTATAATAATAAAATGCTTATGTAGTTAGTTAAGTCAATTCTACTTTCTTAATAATCGTGGTCTGAAATGAATAAGATCACAGGATCTTGTTTTTATATGATCTAAATCTTTAAGTTTCTTGGAACTTAAACTTAACTATTTAACATAGACTCTCCGCGAATGACTTTTGCAAAATGATACTAATTTTATAAACTCCAAGTAAGTGCTTTTCTGAATGAAGCAATGACCACCCACGATATTATGCGACATCGCATTGTTCTTTTATCGACATTCTTTTCACATCACCACGCAAGCTATCCCGCCGTGTCAATATAAAGCCAGCCAATTGTGTATGACTCGGCAACAATTCACGGCTATTCAATAAGCTCTTCGCTCACCGCAGATTGGTATCGAATGTATATTCCGACAACCTCTACATCGACAGCAAAACAAGCGAAAAAGAACCTTAGTTACACAGCACTAGAACTGACACCAAAGCAAAAAAGTTATATAATTTCTTTAGTCTACCATTCAAACGATTAGTTTGAGTATAAAGCAAGCGTGTGGTGATAGTGATTTGGTATGCACGAATGCCTACGACAAAATACATTATCTGCGAGAAAATAAAACGTTAGAAAAATACACAGTAAAATATAGAAATAAAAAAATCACCTTGCTTGATCGACAGCTAAACAATCTTTGAAAAGAGAACGTGTATTTTGCAAATAAACTTCTTTACAATCCTGGCGGTAAAACAAACGCCATTTTACTTTTTAAATCGTGGAACGAACACGTTTTTTAATTTCAGAACCGCATTCCATTTTCGAAAAGAACGCGCTCCGTAGTGTTGTGTGTATATCGATAATCTCACTTTCAGCAAGTGCGGTGCCCCGTCCGACCCCTTCTAACGGTGCGTACTGTCAATCTTCCATCAGCCATGTTACTTTTACTGCTGGTCGGGCCGATTATCTATTTATTATGTTCATAAGCCTAAGTGGGAAGGTTGAGAATATTCTGGCATCGTTTCGGCCGGGGAATTATTGAAGTGCCTGATATTATGACTGTACAGGCCCAGGCCTACGATCGATCATATGCTTCGGTTGAACCCTGTTAACGACGTCACACAATCCAGCTCCATTCCCGGAAATTGCAAGGTGAAACGTCGTTTAGAAAGTCATTTATCCCTTGTGATACACCGCCGGCTAATTCCGTTGGTTAAGTAGCAAGTTAATGGTATCGATTGGCGGATATTAAGCTCTGTTTTATATCAATTGGTGCCCGAATTAGTGCAATTATTTTAATGAAGTACGCTAATGGAAACATTGACTAAGTTGCCGTAATTTTCGGGTTGCTTTGCATTTTTATTAGAATCTGAAATTTTATTAAGGATATCACTTTTTCACTGTTCATTTGAATAATGTTGTGGGTTTACCCACAGCGAAGAAAGTGGTAGAGACCAATGGGTTTGGCATGAGATCTATCGTATCGTAGGTCTTTCGCTTAAATCAGTCAGCATGTGAGGTATGGGAGCGGCACGGGAGGGGTAACATTGACATTATGATATGTCAGAGCACTCAGAGCATACAAATCTGAAGATTTGTTGACGTTTGCCGTCACAAAAACACCTCGTGCCGGTTCAATACCTCAGGCACTGACTGAGTTTAAGTGCTAGACCTCGTACAATACAAACATCATACTCGTACTAACTCGATATTTGCGAGAACATAACTCACGGCGTTGTCCGCAGTAGGATTACAGATTAAGAGTATAACCAACGGTACACCGGCCCACACGGAGACGATGCGCAGCCGGGACAGAACAGCATATTCAGAGGGCTTAGTGTGTTTACATCAAACATCCTTACTAGTGAGCGCGTAAAAAAAATACATGAAAATTTGAAGACCACACGGGAAAAAAAATGAATGTCACCTTTTTGTGAAACTTACTTTTTAATGCCATCTGTTAGCTTTTTAGGGAAACATTCTATTTCAAAAATGAGAATTGGGTAAAATCGTCGTGGTCAACTGTAATAGTTCAATTTGTGTTTGTTTGTCCATGGCAAGAAACGGTTATATTATGGACCATAACTTAAAACTTATTTAAACAAATCGAGATTTAGAAGTACAGGCAAAGCATATGTTAACACAGTAATAAGTTGTTTCAATATCTCACATAAAAGAGTCTAAAATGAAAGAAATATAGATTTTCAAACTACCTTTAAAAACTGTTTTTCTCTTAATTGTAGTTTTTTGACATTCTTTGTTATTCCCGTGTGGTCTTCATTTTAGGTCTTGAAAGTTCCGCTAGGGGCGCTGTTCGTTTGTTCGTTCGTTTCAGCGGAAAGACGTCCACTGCTGGACAAAGGCCTCCCCCAAGGATTTCCACGAAGACCGATCCTGCGCCGCTCGCATCCAGGCACCTCCCGCGACCTTCAGCAGATCGTCGGTCCACCTAGTGGGAGGCCTGCCCACGCTACGTCTTCAGATTCAGATTTTATTCAGTAGAAGCTTTCCATTACAAATAATATAGAGTAGGTATAACGAGTCTCAATTGCGACATTTGTAGTACCTACATAACGTAAAACTGTCAGCTCGTAGGTGATGATATAAAATTTTGTCTCCATTTGAGACCTGTTTTGAATTTAATCATATTTGATTCAGTAGGTATAGCAGCTAGGCTTCTCAATACGTTTGTTGGAGTTTTAAAATAGGATAGATTGTTTTAACTTTGATTTAAATTATTTAGAAATGGTTCTGTTAACCAAAAACTAATGTTTTTAAAGTTACAGTGCTGTTGTTTTACTTAGCCTACTGTTCTTCTTGGCATATAAGTTAGGCTTGTAGGAAGTTCACTCTTTAGTGAATTATGCGAAACAATGTATTGCTGGTTTCTAGCTCGATTGACCGACTAGTAATTTGAAGATTTATCTAAAATAACCATTCACAATATTATTGTAGAGCCAATCCTTTCATAATTTTATAGCTTGTTTACCGTTCTTCGCGTAGATAATAAAATGTTACTGTGTATTTGAAGTAAAAAGTAGGAGACCCGTTTTTTTGCAGGATCATGTTTAGTAAAAGGTATACATGTTTTAAAATTAACACGAACGTCCCGTTCCTCCTCATTCAGCTTTATAATATTCTTCTCTTCTTATCGTGTCGAAAACAAACCTACACAGTGTCAGCCCAAAACTCCGCTACAAGAGTGGCGTTGTCAGCAGCATTCATTAAATCCTCCTGCGTGCGGTTGCTCGCAGTTTATAATATTAGTAAGTATAGATTTATTTTTGTTAGGTCTGCAAAACTGGTTTTACAAAGTTTCATACATAAAATAAACTTGATTTAGTTTGCATTCATAATGTAAAACCTCCTAGATGCAAACACCGCATGCATATAATAATATTGTGTAACAGAAAATGTTAGCAAAAAGAAGTTATTAGCCTATGTACTTAAAGTTTCATTTATAATTAGAGCAACAATAAAACTTACTTAGGTTGTTTTTGATAGAGGCGATAGAACCGTGGAAAATATCAACTTCAAGATTTCAAAATATGGTTCCCATTCATCAATATAAGATCCGATTCCCAACAACTAACAATCGAATCGACCTTTATAAATAGGTAAATCTCAGGTCATAGCTTGTATGATAAGCTTACATTTAGGCTAAGCATGTATGCCATTATTGTACACGTCACCCTGTTACTTCGCATAGCATTCTCTGCTTTTGTGTTGCCATTATAATAATATAAATCTTGGGTGAAATATTGCAGATGTTCAAAAGTTGATACACCTCTTTAGTAATTTCACAACCGTTGCAGTGGTAGAGTTTGGAGCTTTCAAATCACGCTTTTGTTTGGTTGCTGGTTTCGACAGTTGCTAGAGCAAATGTAGGTAAATGAAGTCTCGCGTGATAAAATAAGACTTCCAAGCCGCGCCATGCCTGTGTCACCGTTAAATTGTGAATTCCGTCAGATTATAATTTGATGCAGTTTGATTACAATTTAATCTACTAACCTAACCCACTGTTAGTTTCAATCTCACGCGTTATATTATAAACTGACGGAGTTCACAATTTCACGTTGACATTTTATATGCATGTCTGTATCTGTGCTATCTTTTTCATTCTTCATAAATGTAACTTTTCAATTGAGCGGGTCATTATGAACTAGATTTCATCTATTCTCAATACTAATGAGCATTGGTGATGACAGTGCATCGTTTTTGTAAACTCTACAATAGTGAACGCTTCTATAACCGCACAGCTATTACTATTAATCATTGAAAATTTTAGTGTTCCCATTATCCATTAAATTGCAACTGTAAAATTAATACCACCCAGGTTCTGGGCGGTGGTTTCAGTACCGTGAAATTTCGCTACATAGGGACGCACCTGTGCTAGCAATTATCGATGCATCATACGGTACAGCCCTTTCCTTGTCCCGGCCCTACGTTCGGCTTTAACATTAATTTAAATATCTGATCATCAATAGATTTATCGATATATGAATTTTTGTTCATCACATCCTTATCAGATGGTTTGTACGTCAAGGTGGTTTCCGACATGTTAGTACTTTTCTGAATGTATCTAATCTATCCTTTAGTATATCTTTACGTGGACACGCGATTATCGCATTTAATTAAGGAGATATCATCTGGTCCTGTACAGATAGCATATCAAGTTTCATATCGGCATCTTATGTGGTAGTTCTCATAGGTGCTATTTTGCAACAGAAGTGTAAAGTCTGATCTGATGTTACTGTACATTAAAGATGAGCATGTATGTACAGCGGGAACTGCAGCATATGATGTTTAGAGATCAGAGAAGGCTATGTCCTTAGATACCATGATTACGAAAAAGTTCTCATTTTCATTACAATTTAGCGATTACATTAAGTTGCTAAATACAACGCAGCTACAATTAGTCATAGCCAAGGTTCCAAGTGATCCTCAATCACGAATTCATCTTAGCTAAGAATTGCAACCAACGATTTTATTCTGACTGTCTGACTGAATAATTAGCAAATGACCTCCTCTATACGCGTATTAGCTATGGCGGGTTCAGTTCCAGTCACCCTGTATATACTCGCTTCTTCTTCTTCTATGATGTGGTTAGTACGACTAAAAACTGATCTCACACCCCGGTGTCTGACTTAATGAGCCACCATAGGTGTCAAACATGGTTTAATCATATCGATGGACTAACTTTACCTCAGATCATAGAAGGGAATAGATGTGAAACGGGGGCGTGGCGCGTGTCTCCGCGATATGCCCAGAAACGAACATCGCCCGCGACGCCAGGTTAGTCGCGATTCAGTCGTACTGAGGAAATGTTCTCCGATATTGTTGGATAATGCGTCGTAACGTGCAATAACATAAGTGAAACGAAGAACTACAGGAACAATGAAGTCATTTACCACATGTAAGTATTGCAAATCCATTGGTATTTTGCTTATAAATAAAAAAAACTAAACATTTTTACGAACGAATTCAGTGCCGTGACATTTACTGCGATATCGAAATTAGTGGTGATAAAAATTCAAACACGTTGTACATTGACGATTTAGTTAGAAACCACTTTATATGTCATGCGTAACTACTGCGCAATGTATTTTATTTCTTCCGATATCCACTGACGCGTGAAAATACACAGTACGGCCGCATGTGCCGGTCGTAACATAGTGCAGGGCTCGTGTTCTAATACGGTTTCCTATTATCGATAAATAGAAGTAAATTATTATTTTCTATTTTCTAATTTTGAATGAAAAAATCATGAGTTGCTTGCGATTTTTAAGTTTTTACAAAAACAACAACAATAGTAGAAGGGATTAGTAACTGTCAACTATGTAATTACTATAAGAGCTAGTTGAAAGCCTAATATAGGCATTATTTTTGATAAACATAGGCGGTACGAATTTCGCCATAATTAAAAAGTTAATGCGCGATAGTAGTTAATAATAATTACAGTGATCCTGTTATTATTATTAAAGTAAATAATAATATATTACCAATATTGTAAATACTGGTAAAAATCGCAAGTACCTACTTAACCCATGACTTTTCATACAAACTTTGTCAGTCTATAACTTCTATACTCCATCGATAACGACATTGAGCTTTGGTTGGGGTAAATTAATATAAGGTAACTTCATTTAGTCCCAATAATTGATTCTGAGTTTTCCGTCCATACAAAATGGAACTGACTCCTTTATGCAAAAATCGTTAAAGAACATAATAATAACGTATAATAATAAAAAGGTTTTCATACAAGCATTTTTTAAACCAATTTCGAGCCTTGCCCCCAGGATTTAAAGTATCGATATCTTATCGACTCCATTTTATTATCTTTCTTCTCTCTAATTGCTTTTTTCAAAGTGTGCGTCACGTCACGCGGCCATTGATTGGCTATAAGGCACGCCTTCTGGCCAATCACCGCACTTTTAAGCCGGTTGCACATGTTGTCGTAGACTCTCAGTCGCTTTGTTTTTACACAGTTGAATGTGTGTGTGGGAGCTGTGGTGGGGGAAATGTGGGGACACTGGTTCTCGTTGTAGTTACGCGCGACTTCATATCTATTCTCTTTCTATGATCTGAGAACTTTACCTATGATAAGATATTTTTTCTTTTGACAATGAGATTGATTCAAGTCGGGGTCTTAATTAAAGTGGTAAAGGAGCCAATTTCCCTTTTAGAGCCAAATTCAGTCTTTTAAGTAAGACTTTAACTACTGGACTACTGATATGTTGTATTAGGTATAGCATGACTTGATCAAACTGACTATCTTCGCATGCCTTCCTAAGCACAGAAACCTATCTTTTCAAATGATAAGGTCACAAGCCCGCAATACTGTAAACCAATTGTATAGCCGGTATACAACAGTCGAATCTGTCGAATAACAGCTAAACAGCATCGCAGTAAATAATATTAACACATCGATATTGCGGCGGCATTTACAGGGACCACGACGCCGGTGTTTCGGCCTTTCTATGTGTAGTGTTACTTGCAGCGGATTTAAAACTGCTGTTTATTATGAACGCCAATATAACACCAAAGTGAAACCATGGAAGCGAAACTATTTACAATACACATTTCTGGGCTCTCTTTGAACAAGTAAACGTAGATCTGATTGTTCACTGCTGTCTATAAAAATGGGTCTATATTTGCGAAGATGTTTTTTTTTATATTCGATGATCTTACTTATTTTAAAGCTGGCCGAATATAATTTTCTAAAGAGCAAGGATTTCTACTGCAATAAAGAAGTCCTTGTTTATGATCAAGCCAAACTTTTTAGCCAAATCCTTTTATTTTTTAAAATCGCTGACGCTGGCAACTCGCCTCACTACCTTGTTTCTGTTTGATAATGGGCGAAAGAGGTTTGCCCTTTGCAGCGTTTCACCGCCAGTGTTCATACGTCTGATACGAAACACCCTTTAGCAACACCTACAATACTGCTTTTTGTGTTGGAGCAATAAATAAATATGAATATGATTGTCTAGGATGTTGCTAATAAATAATCTAATGTCTGAACTAATAATGCAAAATGCTAAAGTAAAGTAACCAATTTGGATTGATTGCAGCATACAAATAGTAGAGTAAGGGAAAAACTTTTCGCTATAATTACCTATGGAACTAACGATATCCTTTTTGAAAGGTTATATAGGTTAATTTTACAGGGATGGCTTTAAGAATCCAACTCGGAAATTATTCATGATCGATTTCTTCATTAATCCATCTTTTTACAACTTTAACTTTACCCGCAGAACTAGAGATCTGTGTAGTAAAGAGCCCTTTCAAAGCCTACACGCCTTCTCTCTCCAAAATATGGCAGCGCCCTTTAGAAAACAGCGAAATGTTGACTAAAACAGACCTTTCCATCCTATTCTCTAATCTCCTTCACGGAAATTCGTAAAAATTCCACGTTCATACAAATCTAATCTAAATTCGATCGTGTAGCGAAGAAATAGAAATATGCGAGTTTATTATAGCAATTTAATAAACAGCAGTGTTTACTCTGTGGTCATATTGGCGTGAAATGCGCTACGGACTGGTGGTCTGGGGGGCTGATTAAGGAAGCAATAGAAAAGTTTCTACTACTTAGAATTCAAATCAAAATCAAAATCAAAAAACATTTATTCAGTTTAGACCACAAGTGGCACTTATGAACGTCAATAGAAAATAATAAAAAAAGAAAAAGGTAGCCCTTATGGGGCACTTTACATGTCTCCTTATCTTTTGGGCCCTACCAGCGCTTCGAGACAAACATATGGCAAGTGCTGAGAAGAAACGCCGGAACAAACGATACGATTTTAAATTAAACAAGGTTAATGAATACTCGTGATTACTCAGATATTAAAGTTGATATTATACGACATTTAAATAGCTAAATTATTATTGCGAAGTAAAATTGCTGTCAAATGGAGTAAGTAGAAGTAGTAGTCAGTTCTCCGGAGTTAAATACGTATAAGTGGTAGTAACTTTGAATTGAAGTCAGTTTTATGTACTTCACGAATTGAAAACTTTTACGTAATGTAAATACTGTCGTATACCTTCATTTAAAACATAAAACAGGTACAAATTTTAGCACCAACTATACCAGACAGCCATAGCTGGGCATTAGCTCGTTAATCCGTTAATCGTTAATTAACGAAGTTAACATTTCTATTAACGGATTAACTTTTAAGTTAACTTTAAAAAATGTTAACGGACTCGTTAACTTCCGTTAAATTATCCTAAGTCCGTTAATCGTTAATCCACTACCTACTATTTACCAAAAAGATACAGCAGGCACGCTGAAAAACGCTAGAAAAACGCGTTCTGACAAGTACGTTCGGGCTTCCAGAACTTCCAGAACCCAAAACAACAGTTTTTGTAACCAGATCACTAACGACACTTGTTAGTATGTGTGGGACAACTCTTGCAATTGAATTTAAGACCAGTTTTCCTCAACCGATTGAGCTGAAAAGTATACTTATGTGTACGATGACGATGCAAAGTTATGGTACCATTGAGCTGGTCTGATGATGGAGTCATGAGGTGGCCATAGGAACTCCTAAATGAAACGGCGGCATCGCATCGAATTTGGGTTCGTTGGATTTGTCTTTTCGAGCACTTTAGTACTAGATGATGTCCAGGGTCCTGATGATGGAGTTAGGAGGTGGCCATAGGAATTCCAAAACGAAATGGTGGAAACTTATCGAGTTTGGGTTTGCTGGATTTCTCTTTTCGAGCACTTTGGTGCTTAATTGTATTGTAATTGAACCAAGGCTCTGAAATTGAGATGCTACTAAAAAGTGTAAAATCAAATTATCATAATTGAAAAACTTTTTAAAAACAAGCTTTTATTCTGAAATGCAGTTGTACTAAAACGAAAAAAATAATTGTACTTAAAATGCAAGGTTCAAATACATAATTTCGAAAGCTTGTAGCGCAAACATAAAAGAGGAATAAATTCCATGCGTGATACAAGCTTTCGAAATTATTTGAACCTTACATACAATTATTTTTTTCGTTTTATTATCATGTTAACGGATTAACGATTAACGTTAACTTGCGTTAAATCTTGCGAAATGTAACGTTTTAACGTTTAACGAAGTTAATTTTTTTATTAACGGTTTAACGATTAACGAAGTTAACTATTTGATTAACGGTGCCCAGCTATGCAGACAGCAAAAAAAATGAAAATGTAGTTATAGAGTAGTCCCAATGTACAACTTTTTTGAGTGAATTTCATCAGTGTGCTTACCATGAGTTTACGTTGGGTTTGCTTGCTAGCGACTGCGTAAAAAATGTAATTTTAATATATGACGTATTGTGCAGCGCCCCTAGCGGCTATTTTCAAGAAATAAAATCTTCATAGATGTGTTTGATGTACTAGCTAGCGAGTACACTTAATAAACTCATGGTAAGCACACATATTGCATCTCCTTCATCAAAATAGGTACATCTTTTTAAAATAGTACAAATATTTCGAGCGCTTCGCGAATAGTCCCCCAACGCACTTTACAATAGTGGCCGAGTTAAGTGCACGCTTCAACTCTGACCCCGTGACGTGAGAGAATGATCGCCTTCGTGTACCAAACTACGGCGAACTTAATAGAATACAGCGGGTGTTACGATAAATAGAACATGTTATAATTTATTGTAGAGACATTTTCTGTAGCTTAATAAAAATGTTACGTATTTTCATTTTAGTAGAGTTCTAATTTAGTAGGAATTAGTTTATCTGTATGATGAAGACTGAGACTTTATTTTGATTTAGATTTTAACAAACAATATACTGCCTCATATGATATCTATTTAGCCTCATATTTATTTGTCTTTTAGTCACTTAAAAGTTGAGTAGTTTATATTTACCTACAGCTGGTTTTTATTGCTCACATTAAGCTGGGTTCGCTCTTATAACCACAGCCTACAACCCAAGTCTGGTCAAATACTGATCAACCTTTGTCAAAGTCCTGCCTCTGTCATTATGGAGGAAAATGAAGATGTCGCGTCACTTCAGGTACTTTTTAAGTATCACTTAAGAACAATTAAGTATGCGTGTCGTTCTGCTTTTGATACGCCGCGCGTGCGCTTATCTCAAACGTGCCTTAAATAAATTGGCCGGTACATTTGTGCTGGATGCGTGGGAACCCTTGGAATGTTGGTTTTGGGAGGAAGTTTTATGCGAAAATCGTTTGTGTCAAGTCAACCCTGACGTATGTTACCTCATGACGTGATCTTAGAGGCAGCTGTCAGGCAGAGCCCACTATAGGAACGCTAGAAGAAGGAAGTTCTAGCAATATGTTTTCCTACACGTTATTATTTCAAATGGTTAAGCGGTTGTTGTTAACATAATATTGGAACTTGTAAAAGAGAGCTTTTTTTTACATAAAACTTTAAAAAGAACTATAAGGTAATTCATCTTAATTTTTTACAATTATTTATTTATGTTTCATTCATCCAAATCCTTCAAGACACTGATGCTGAATACAGTCACTTAATAAAGTGACCAGTCTAATCCAAACGAAATTAAAAATCATAAAATAAAATAACTTAAGTTTATATTAACGATATTTTTCTCGCATTTTTAATGACCTACCTAATTATACTAAACGCATCAAACTACTCACATTCTTCAAACAAATAGTAAAACATTTTTCCAAGAAAACATCAACCGTTTGTTACTGAGAAAAATCGTGACACACAGAGCGTATATCTTACGTTAGATTTTAGCAGACTTGTTGCGCGTGGGCAGTACAATCAAGTGGAAAAATTAACGTCAAAATTTATGTTTTTCCTTAAACAGAACAATCGGGTCAACTGTTAACTGTTTATGAATGATTCTGTAGAATCTAAGACTGAGATGTTTTCAAGAAGTTTGCTACTAACCTTTTGTATGCCTAAGCACTGATGACTTTTGCATTGTTGTTGTCTAGAAATCCCATATCAAAATCAAGTCAAATGACTGGTAATAATCATTCTAAAATTTTCCGAACGATATTTTACAAATTAAAAGTTAATTTTTCCAGGCTTTACATTCTAACATACGTTTTCAATAATGAAACAATTGTCAAATCAAAATTGTAATCTTTTTACATTTTTGTTACCTATCAATTGTCAGGTATCTTTCGTTTAGCTTTGATATTTTGAAGCTCGGTAACACATGTGACATTCGTAGCCGACTGTACCATCATACAGTACTCAGACGAACGTCTTATCCCGAGATCATCGGCCATAAAACACACGAATCCGAATAATTTACTTTAAAATGATAATTCTGAATCTAAAGCACTGATTAAGGCATCGAACCCCGGTCTTTGATCCTAAAGCGCACACGAAACTGTAACGATGTCGTTGCCGTAATTTGCGACGAAATACCCGGTTTATGGGCCCAAAATCATTTTTGGATATCATTATTTTCATTGTAAAATGCTTTTGGAGTAAGCGCAGTCATTTTAGCTCCTGTTGCAACATTTTATTAAAACATTCTTTATTTTTATTTCGAGAATGCAAATTCGAATAAAAGCTTCATACGGTTGTATTTATTTTACTTAAATGTTTTTTGTTTGTTCACAGGTAAATAAAGGAGGAAATAAATGGCAGTAAGAAAGGAAGTATGGAAATCGTATGTTTTTCTTTGTAACTTAGTTTAAGTACAAAAAATGGGAAATTAGTTTTAAAAATGACTTAAAGAAGCTTAATGTCGATAAAATACAAATTAATACTTAAACCACGATTCAGATTTACATAATTTTTACGAATCTTTGCTGTTTGCTGATTGCAAATGTTTTTGGACTTTTAAATATTTCAGTTTCTTTATGTAGCGCCTAAGTAACTTTTGCAATTTTTTTTTCAAAAGCAACAACATTAAGTTATCTTTGTAAAAGATTCATCTTATATTTTAAATATTTTATCTTTATTTTCGACATGCTCCCACATAGCATGCCAAAGTACACTCGAATTCAAAAGTTATCTATTTCAAATTTGACAGCTCTGATAAATACGTTCTGGCGGCGCGTTTGATGTTATCAAGACAACACTCGGTTATTTATAAAGCAACTTAATTAGCCAAATTTATTTATTAGGTGTTAATGGCCGATATGGTTCTTTGCACTCTTTCATATTTATTTAGTGGGATAATTTGTAAAGGATATCTAGATCAAGACGTATTTTGAAATATTTAAATTTCAAATCACATAATGCTCAAATGAACTGCGTGTATTCTATAATAAGTGCACGAAGTCACTCGTATTACGAGCTCTATATGACTTTAAGGCTGAGTTGCACCATCTTACTTCAACTTTGACTAACGTCAAAAATCTGTCAAACTCCATATATAAAGCACCGGTTATTGTCATTTTTACGGTTAAAATAAGGATTTGTTTGACAGTGACACTTATTTTTAGATATCTGGTGCTTTAGATTTACGAGGTTGGTAATAGAATGGGATGTACTTGGAAACTTCATTTTCAAAAATTTTACAGAATTTCAAAATGCTTCCATCTTTCCAATACCCTCACAGAAGAAATTCTTCAACATTTTAAAATGTCAGGTAAAGTTCGCCAAGCCTTTCAGCGCATTTCTATTTCGTCAACAAACGTACAGTCAGGTTATGGGTCTACATTTTATTGCAAAATCGCTCGTATTAGAACTACATAAATGCTAGTGTTTAGCTTGACGTGCTGTCGTCTGTACAAGCACTGGCACAAAAAGGTCCACTCCAACGACATTAACATAATGCATTCGAGTGTCCACGATGGGTTCAGGGGTGCCACCTTCAAAACCTTTAGTAACAATTTTGAAGTATACATAACTATCGGAATCGATTTATTTACGCTTGTCAATAAAGAGACAGAATTGCCTTTTTCAAGCAGTTGCATCGTGGAAACTCCTAAATTTTTCATTTCTTCTCATAATAACTTTCTTCTGAATTACTAGAATATTTGAAAAATAATTCAAAGTGTCGTACTTCACAAAATATTCTGCGACATAATAAGTACCAATGCACAATGGGCCGATTTTTTGTAAGCAAATGGCTCCTAGTCCCTCTACAACCAGTTTAAAATATGATGCACTTTGAATGAAACCCGTTACCTCATTACGTTCTAGTCTTGAAAACCTTCCAGTTCACTGCACTCATAATTATTTAGTGCATCTGACAAGAAATCAGAAAAAAAAATGTACCTTTACCACCATGATAGAAGTAAAAAACAATTTTAACTTTTTTATTTTTTTATAAAGAGGTTTGCCCTCTTTCGATTTTAGATTTCTGCAAATAGGTTGGTAGCCCTGCTTCTGTCAGACAAGGTTGCGCGGTCATGGTTGAACCCCGCAAAAAAAGGACTTCCTATGGCAGACGGGGAAAGTTTACACCGGACGTTTCAGTTTGGCATCTTTCTACTGTCCTTGTGGATGGGACTGGGCAGAAAGTGCGTTTACACTTTACGAGATTTTGAACTCTACATTATGTTGAAATTAAGTTTTTTTAATCGTCACGCTGAGAATAAGTAGGTACATAATATTGCCAGTTCTCAAGTTATTATTAAGGAAAATTAATACAGACATGTTTATTAAAATGTAAGTGACAATGTATAAAATGAAAATTAGATATTATTGGTAAGGTGTTTTTATCATATAAATATATAAAAGCATTAATAATTAGGTAGGGATTGTTATTGAAATATTGTACGCTTTGTTGACACGTATGAGTAAACTCTTTTTTAGTTCTAGCTTACAATTATTTAGGTATTTTTTGTTGATCAAGTTTATAAAAGGATTAGTATTATAAAAATAATGTACCTAATTTCTATAATTTCATAAAAATATGTAAGTATGTGCATTTTCACAAAATACAGCTAATGGGGGCTATCGTTTTAGCGCTCACCAGTTAGCGCCACTGTAGAGTAAGGTCCTGTCACTTGCTAGTAGCGAAGACAGTGGCACCAACTGGTAAGCGCTAAAGTGGTAAGAGGACTATCGCATTTGCACTCATCAAGATGGCGCCACTGTAGAGTAAGGTCCTGTCAATCGCCAGGGGTGCCAACTGTTAAGTATAAAAACGATAGCCCTCATTATTTCATAATCGTCATCCAATCGTGTCGTGCCTCCTAAACGGATCCAAGCAGAATATGCTAATTGAGTACTTTGTGTAGCCGGCTCCCTCAGAGTGCCTTTTTGCATTCCCGGGTCGGGCAAGTTGAGCTAACCAACAGGTAATAGAGATGCGCTAATTGGATGGTTTGGAATACGCTAGTTTCCTTATAACCTGTCATATTGGGCCGCCATTTTTAATTTATTGCCGCGTAGTGGTATTTGGGTGTAATTGCCGATAGGGGTAATAGAGTGAGCGCATTTGATATCGGAGTCGTTAAAATTTCTAGTGTGAAAAGTTTTCACACTAGAAATTTTAACGACGATTTTTTTTAAGTCGGTTATCACTGAAAACCGACTTTAAAAAAATCTAAAGCTGCTTTCCTTAAGAACACTAAAAAGTAAAAAATAAAGATAATTATTTATTTATTTAATTCAAAGGCTTTGTCTACTGACCCGTATGAATTTTGTAAATCTGTTCACAAATTGACAGGGAAATAGAGCTCGTGACAGTACGTATACAGAAAAAAAAAATAGAACCTGCTTTGTTTAGTCGGTATTTTTTAAACTGTAGATTAAAGTACGTATACATTTTTAAAATTTTTTTTTTTTGTGGAAATCCTTGGGGGAGGCCTTTGTCCAGCAGTGGACGTCTTTCGGCTGAAACGACGACGACGACGACGACATTTTTAAACATAGGTATGATTGAAGTAAATACCCAAGGATAAATAAATAAATGTAATAATATAAATAAGCATAGCGCAGTAGACGTGGCGTACAGTTTCAGCTCGAATAGAGCCTTCAAACGCCGGGCGATGTCAATGCCGCCATTTTGAGGAACGGTCCCAGTGATGAGCTGAAGCGATTTCATTTCTCTCAAAATATAAAATATCGTCGCTAACGTTACGTAAAAACATAAAATAGTCCCCGCAAACTACAGAATTTTATCGGCCGATATTTTGGTCGGCTTATAATTTGTATGAGCTATTGGCAGATACCAAACCGGTGTTAATGTGCGCACTTCCATAAATGTTCATAGTGCTAATTTTTCTGCATAACCCGAAGGTAGACTGGTCAAGAATGCCTTATGGAATTAAGTTCGCATTATGTTAAAATTTTGCCATTAAAGTATAAATAAATAAATAGCGATTGAAGTAGCCCGACTAAACTATAGGCCGTGTAAGTCTGTAGTGAGTAAGTAATATTGTAACCGCCTCTGTGGTCTAGTGGTAAGACCACCTGCTTCAGACGCTGAGGTCCCGGGTTCAATTCCCAGTGGGGGCAGATTTTTCTGTTCGGTTTGGTTGGTGGTAGGGCTTGTTCTAAGTCCGCCTGACTAGCTATCACCATCTTACCTAAGTCTGTCGCCATAATAACAATGTTAACAGCATTGTTGTGTTCCGGCAGTTAGAGGTAAGATAGCCAGTTCCTCCGTGGTTGAGGATTCCGGGTGGAGCTCGCTTCCACCTTCGGCCTGATCATCACTTACCATCAGGTGAGATACAGACCAAGAGGTTCCTCGTTGTGGATAAAAAAAATATATATTTTGAGTTATTTACATAAAACTAAACGCTAACTCCTATCACAAACTGCTACCTAATCTCAATAGTGGAGCAAAGGTGCTCGTAAAAAGCCCATTTACAACGTAAATATAGAATTGTGGATGGCACATTCTTTATTTTTCCTCCCATTCTCACGTGCTGTAAAATATTACATTTTAAACGTACCTTCGATTTGCGAGGTACAGTCGTCAACTTACTCAGCACATAGAATTCATTTTTGTTAACCGACTTCAAAACGAGGAGGTTTCAATTCGGTTGGTATGTTTATTTGCTAAATGACTCTTATTACAACTAACTTAGGTACCTTTAATTACTTAAGGGATTTGAATTACGTGGTATTTACAGACTAACTTATAAACAGAGCATATTAATCATACACAAAAATGATTTTATAGTGTGAAGGTTGAATACGCGATCTTGACTTGACAGGCACGTTATACCACTACATTAGCTCACGTATCCCTCAAAGGAATAAATAGTACTAGAGGCCGGTAGATCTATTCTGATAAATAAAACACTGGATACTCATCTTTCACATTATATTGCCTTATTTTATAATACATCACTTATCACTAAAGCGCGGGGAGTCGTCCCCGCGCGTCCCTCTATTCTGACGTTTTATCCTCGTGTGACATTGGCATTACTATAACGATAGCGCTATTTACATTTTAGATTTTTCACTTAACAATAGATACTTCTAATAACTAATATTCAAACATTCCCAAGTTAACTATTTACCGAATATCACATCTACATTTACAATAAATCAATACTTCCACGACACCATGTTACCACTATTGTTCGAAGTTACGAGTTATTAGTGCACACGGACAAACCCTACATTGTAACTGGAGAACGCGCGTGAGCGAACAATATGAAATGTTACACGGCTAAAATATTGAGAATACTGGAAACATGCTAATATAAACAATACTATATTTTAATATTTTGTTACGATGGAAAATAGACGGATTGGTAGCTCGGTTCGTATTTTTATTGAACTTCAAATACATGTTTAGTGTAATATTGCATGCCACTCTGCTTGTGGATATCGTAAAAGGTGACTAAACAAATATTTTGAAAGACGTCCACAGCTGGACAAAGGCCTCCCCCAAGGATTTCCACAAAGACCGGTCCTGCGCCGCTCGCATCCAGGCGCCTCCCACGACCTTAACCAGATCGTCGGTCCACCTAGTGGGAGGCCTGTCTACGCTACGTCTTCCGGCTCGTGGTCGCCACTCAAGAACTTTCCTGCCCCAGCGGCCGTCAGCTCTACGAGCTATGTGCTCTGCCCACTGCCACTTGATTTTAGCGATTCTGCGGGCTATGTCAGTCAGTAAGAAGAGTATCACCACACTTCTGTGCCATGCCGAAGGCGTTTTTTCCTCGCGTATGACGGAATCGAAGAAATCTCGAGTAAAACTCATGAAACTCATTTATTTTTGAAATTGCCTTTTAAAAAGCACTTTTACACGTCCCAATATTATTACCACCATTGCTTCACAGAAGCTTATAGCTATTGATAACATAATTTAACCCCTTAGTGATTATAAGGTTGAATTACTACGAAAGCGTTAAAAATACTCAAGTACCTTTAACACTTACATTGAACATTAACTGCAAGTCATACTAAGTAATATTTGTTACATTTCAAGCGATAGTAAACTAAGATCTAAACGTTGCATCGCTAAAGGTTATACAAATAAATAGCCCAGTAAAAGGTAACATCTCTATTGTGAGAGTCGGCTCGGATGTTCGATGCATACGTTGCGGATCGAGTGGGAATCTGGGCAAAGTTTGAACTGGCTGGATAGATTAAGGAGTTTTTTAATTCGTGTTTGAGAAGCTTATTCCCAATTGATTAATAAACAATGTTGCTAAACGATTAATACACTAAAATCATGACATTATAGATTCCACCAGACATTCTCTTGTAAAATATTGCAAAGATGTGCTCGCATAATTAAAAAGTTTTCAGATTTCACATAGAGCCCGGTTCATTATCCCTAATTTTAAGTGACCCCTATGAAAACAAAATTCCTGTTATGTGTTACCATAGAAATGGTGATGGTGAAAACTGGCATTAAATTCAAGAACTCTACGCATTAATAAAAACCTGGCTTTGCCCTTTCACCCCCTTTAAACGAATTGCTATATAAATGAAAGGTTTTAGTTAATTAGTGCCTAGAATTTAATTGTAGACCTAACTCATATTCCCACAATTCCCATTACTAGCCGTGGCACATCGATTCAGCACGTCAAACGGAACTGCAGGGCTATACAATAAGCCCGTTACATGCACGCATTTAGCCTTAATACTAAGAACATAGTGGTTAATAGTTAGCGATATACAGGGCGTTTATAGAAATTGTTTCGGCACTCATCACACAGGGTGGTGTCCTCATACAAAACTAGCTCAGTTTGAGTGTTAGTTAGTTACTGAGGGGTTAGGATTAGTTTCCTAGACGAGAGACACAAAGGTCAAAATTGTCTCGTAATTGTGTCCCCATTTTTTTAATCTAATAGTTTCTTTTTAATCTTTATTCACTAGTGTTATGTCACCCTCATAGAGACTTACAATACGATCTAATAGTTTAAAAAAGGTGGAAGCACTGAAAAAATAGTTTTCAGAGCTATAGAATCAAATTCACCAATTCACTGCAAATTAATACGTATAATGAAAATAAAATGCTAGATAAATTCGAGATTAAACCATGTTGTATTTTTTAATCTTTCCATAAATACAAGTTCCTTGCACGTATGCACATGATTGTCAATTTAAATAAAACCCTCCACACAAAACAAAAGCCTCAACCTGTTTACCTATTTTAGGTTTATAACGGCACTAAAATGTCCCCGTGATTTATTCACCATAAAATATACGCAGCTGTTCCCAAGCTGCAGATTAATTCTGTTGTAGAGACCGCAGGGAATATGATAAGAATATCTTTTGGAGACAAAGACTTATAATATTAAGCCTTTATATATTTATATTCTACAAAAATATTTTTATTATAATAAGATATTATCTTAACACATCAAACAGAGAACGGGCAGCAGCGCTCTCTAAAAACATCAATCTTTTAAACTGCGATCTCCAACCCGCCTGCCAAGCGTGGAGATTATGGCAAAACCCTCCACTTTAGTGGAGGAGGCTCATAGTCCAGCAATGGACTGTAAAGGGCTGTTGATGATGATGATGATGTTGAAGATATTATCTTATTTTAGAATCTAGAGTGATTCAATTCAATACGGAACTCGATAAAAATATTTATAAAGTGAGTCAATAGCTAAAAACTCGATTCAAAGTCAAATAAATTGAATTAGACTCGAGCTTAGATTCAAGGTTGTGTCTGGTTGAATTAGCCTGTGTTTTACAATAATTTAAGTGCTTAATATGTAAATAAATTAGTCAATCTTACATGATGATGAATGAGGTTTAACGTAAAGAACGATAAGCGTATTCCTATTTTCAACAACTAATTATTTAAGTGAGTCGAATGATGATGAGGATTCAAAGGCTAACAGAGTTAGTGACTAGCAAAAACCATAGATTGCGTTATCAATTTAAATAAATAAATAAATATATCCTTGGATATTTTACACTGCGTCTCTAGTCCCAAACTAAGCAAAGCTTGTACTGTGGCACAGTATGTTATAAGACTGTATAATCGGACATTCTCATTTATTTGATGAACCGTATAGAGCTCAGTTATACAAACATGATAGTAAAACTCCCTTTTGAAAATTCCAAGTAGTTTTCGCGGTATAAAAATTCAAAGTTACCAATTTTTTTACTTTAAAATTATGCAAAAATATTCTCACTCGTTAACTAATAACATTTAATTCAGAATTGTTATAATACTTCATAGAGCTCTTAAAACTACACGTAATAAGCGTATTAAGTGCTTCGTAAACGCATTCAGTTAATTAGGAAAAATGATTTTAGTGATTTTTGTTTTTATTTTTTTTCTCAATTATACCTTAATATATGCAAACATTTTTAATTGCAAGATATAGTCTGATATTTAATCTCATTGTATAAAAAAAATTAGCTTTAAATTCCGTGATATATTTGAGGAAAATCAAATTGAAAATATGCGCCATATAGAATTGTAAATTTCCCATCACTTTTTAATAGCAATATTTCTTTCGGATGTTTAAATATCATCAGCTCGATTGCACCAAATTATTGTATTGACATTCGATTTACACAGGTTTCAAATCGATGAGAAAATTATTAAAGGTAGGATAAATTCGACTTCCTAGATTTGTTTACATACTTTTTTAGTTAGTTACTTACATACAACTTAAGTTAATATAAGAGTGTCAAAAAAGAAAAAAGACTCGACTTGAGAACCTCCTCCTTTTTTTGAAGTCGGTTAAAAACAATGTGAATGTGACTTTTTAGAACCTTCAACACTATGCACATAACAGGCGGGATTTGAAACTTTTTAGACATGAATTATTCCTTCCAAAATTGTCGACCCTAGACTCGTAAAAATTTTATCAAGACGTTTTATGTTTTTTCTCAAATATATCACGGAGTTTAAAGCTGATTTTATTAATACAATTAGATTAAATATCAGACTATATCTTGCAATTAAAAATGTTTGCATATATTAAGGTATAATTGAGAAAAAAAATAAAAACAAAAATCACTAAAATCATTTTTCCTAATTAACTGAATGCGTTTACGAAGCACTTAATACGCTTATTACGTGTAGTTTTTTACGAGCTCTATGAAGTATTATAACAATTCTGAATTAAATGTTATTAGTTAACGAGTGAGAATATTTTTGCATAATTTTGAGGTAAAAAAATAGGTAACTTTGAATTTTTATACCGCGAAAACTACGTGGAATTTTCAAACGGGAGTTTTACTATCATGTTTGTATAACTGAGCTCTATACGTTTCATCAAATCAATGAGAATGTCCGTTTATACAGTCCCATAACACACTGTGTGTGGGTAGTAGTAGAGTAGACAACGGATTAAAAACATACTTAAATACTGTTTTGTAAATTGTAGAGTAGTAATAAAGAGTTGTAATTTCCTTCGGTTTCTATTCGGCTACAGTGTCTATCTATTATCATGATGGGTATTTAAAAAAAACATTGTTTATGGTTGTCTTTTTGGATAAGTTGGCATTGTCTCTCACAGCAGTGTTTAAAGCAATCCTTCCTTTAGGTAATCGTATTTTCATAATTAAGTATTATGAAGTACCTACTAGTTACGATATGATACGATACCATTGTATCAAACAAAGTGACAACTATGTTATTTGAAAGATTATTATTTGTCATACTTCTGAGACACGAATGAGTTAGATGACCACCTTCAATCAAGTATTTCTTGATACTCTATCCTTAGCTTAAATTGAGGTGCTTGCTTAAGTAACTGAGAGAGATTACCCAAGACGAAAACGGTGTTAGACCCAGTCTTCATACGCACATTCGTTGATTAATATCAGCAGAGAACACAGTCGGAAGTGCACACCCGACCTTATTACAACAATGGCAGTAGTACTAAGCTTTGGTACTAAGTATGCGAGCATAAACATTTCAGCATATAGCCTTTCAATGGGGGCTGTGCTGCATTCTCATCGGCTTGGAACAGCTATTTATGATGGACTCGGGATTCCAATAACGGTACTGTATCTAGGACGGGATGTTTGTAAAGTATGATTTTTGCACGCAACTTTGTTGATGTATTTCGCTTGATACATTTTGAAAGAAAATACATTAGGCATTTTATTTCAAGATCTTTGTACATTACTTTTTGTCGAAGAGGGATATAAGCATAACATAGGTACCTACCAAAACATGAGCACGACAAGATGCATAATATGCACATATAAACATGAGGATAAGGTAAATATTAATTTTGATGTTGAGTACGTATCACAAATAGATTGTGGCATATTATTTAGTCTCAATGAGAGCAATTTTGACCACGAGCCGGAAGACGAAGCATGGGCAGGCCTCCCACTAGGTGGACCGGCGATCTGGTAAAGGTCGCGGGAGGTGCCTGGATGCGAGCGGCGCAGGACCGGTCTTTGTGGAAACTTTGTACAGCAGTGGATGTCTTTTGGCTGAAACGAACGAACGAGAGAAATTTTGCAACAAATATGATAGTCCGCTGGCGATTATATATCAGTAAATTATTTAAATGTGACATTGAAACAATGCTTAAGTTATTATTAATAACTTTTTTGCCGTCTTAAATAACGATATTTACCTACGTACTAATGATATTTTGGATATGAATGGTGTTAATCGAGACCAACCGATTAATAATCGTATTCACTCCATCGACAGTGCCGTAATTAATTCGAGAATGACATAGCTGCCTAATGAATCGAGTAGGAGCGATAAATAACTATTGCAATTTCAATACTAATGCACGTCCATTGAGAAGTATTGCTGCAACGGTTGAATTAAAGCTTGAGGTACAATTTGGGCTCCTATTTCGGCTGGTTTCGGTCAAAGTTGAGTATCGTATGGCCGAACTATTTGCTATAAACTTAATCTGTAGCGTATTTGATTAAAAATTAACTAATGATAGACTAGAATAAATTTTGATAAATATTCCTTAAATAATAATAATAATAAATTGTTTATTTCTCACCACATACAATACATATAAAACAATAAGAATATTATTAACAATTAAGAAATTGTGGCAGGTTAATACCTGAATTAGGAATATTCCTGTTGCTCAGGATATTAACCCTCCACCCCATACAAGAAGTACCTATTAAAGTTTATATACCTAATTTGCTGAGCATGAAATAATCTTTACAATAAATTAAATTAAATTAAATTAAAATCTACTAATCTTATACTTAATATAAGACATTAGATATACACATTTAGCACATTTACAATTAATTTTACACATTTACAAATAATGAGGGTACTTAGGTACTATGCAATTTTACTAATTAATTATTAATTTTACTCGTAGCATATCAAAATTCTTTCTGTTTCGGTATAATTTAGTTCATTTAGTTTAGTTTTTAGGGTTGACTTCAAGCTTGTCCTACACATGTTTAGAATTTTATATAAATCATTAAAGTGTCTATATAGAAAAGGCCCAGAGAAAGACGTTTGTCTTCGACCAAAATTTGTTTTGCAAGTGGGTACTTGCGTACGCAGACGTCTCTTATTTTGCGGCAGTTTTGCAACATCTACCGTCTTATGGTATCGTAGTACCGAGTTGAGGTAAAACAACTGTCTTACAGTCAGTAGGCTCGCTTCCTTATAAAGATTTTCTGTTGGGTATCTCCTCGGTTTACGACGCATGACCTTAATTACAGCTCTCTGTGCACGCTCAAGTTCTATGAGGTAAGACTTAGCAGCACCACCCCAGACCGGTATGCAGTATGTTAGGAGAGATTGGCAGAGGGCGAAGTAAATTTTGGTTATGAGATCATCGTCAGCTGAATCTCTCAGATTTCTGAAAATGTGGAGCAATCTGCGAATTCTGGTACTAACCATTGAAATGTGTGGTCCCCAGTTTAAGTTCCTGTCAATGATAACTCCAAGATATCTATGGGTGTCTGTCTGGCTTAGGAAGGGGCAGCCACAAGAGGTCGTCGAATTGATGTCTAGGGTACAGTGTGAGGAGTGAGCCACAATAGAAAAAGAGTTTGGAGGTTTTGTGGCTTCGGAAATTCTGAAACAAATGTATTTGGTTTTTGGAACATTGATTGTCAGTAAGTTGTTATCAAGCCACGTCAAAACGCTTTTTAGACCACTTTCAGCCGATTTACGAACCAGAGACCAAGAGTCGCCACCAAAAACCAAAGCGGTGTCATCAGCAAAAGCAAGCGTGCGACCATTGTCAATTTTAAGTTTACAGAGATTGTTTATATAAACTGAGAAGAGTGTAGGTCCAAGAGTGCTTCCCTGCGGCACGCCGTAGTTAATAGGCAAGCTAGAGCTGGAATTATCAGCGACCCTGACTGTCTGGGTTCTATTTTTCAGATTGTTCCCAAACCAATCCAGCGCCACGCCACGAATCCCAAGGTCTTCCAGTTTGAGTAACAGTAGGGGGATAGACACGGTATCGAAGGCTTTTTTGAGGTCAAGGAAAATAGCAACACACTTAGTACCTGCATCAAGGCTTTTCGTAACCAACTCGGACAGTTTCACTACCGCATCTTCGGTATTTCTACCTGAACGGAATCCATATTGGTTGTCCGCTAGTTGTCCCGTACTTTCTAAGAAATGAGTAAGGCGAATGTTTACGACCTTCTCAAGAATTTTACTTAGTGTGCTAAGCAAAGATATTGGCCTATAGTTCGACACCGAATCCTCCCCACCACCTTTATAAATAGGGACTACGACAGCTCTCTTGAATATAGCTGGGAATATCCCAGAGGAAATGCTGAGATTGCACAGGTGGGCTATCATAGAACAGAGAATAGAATGTGAATTTTTTAGTATAACGGTGGGAATAGAATCCAAGCCTGGTGCGCAGTTAGTTTTAAGGTTGCAAATTATTTTGTCTATTTCAATAAAATCAGTTGGATACATAGACATTGAGTGTATATTCCTATCTCTCTGAGCATGCTTTATTAGCGAAGCCTCATTCGTCTTTAGTTTGGTCATGATATCGGTTGCGAGCTCTTCACCAATGGAAGTGAAGTAGGAGTTAACAAGATCGAGAGACTCACTTGGCGATGGCAACAAAGTAAGCAAAGCAGTATCTGGGGAAGGTTTTCTTCTGATGTTGCACAACTCCTTAACTACTGTCCAAGTTCCTTTATTGTTTTTGTGATTGAGATTGAGCTTGTTCCTATAATAATTAGCTTTTAGGTCTTAACAACATTTGAAATAACATTTCAGCTTAGCCGTACTAATTCTACCTGTAAATCGTTATTCTTTCCTCCACAGGACAGGCAAGGCCTTCAGGTGTGGATGTATGTCTTTTAGTTATTGTATTGTTTGATTCTGGCAATAAATATTTCCATTGTCATTTTTTTCATCTGTCATCAGTAGAGATCGTAGAATTGAAATATTCAGAATAGAAGAGCCTCCGTTGAATGAATACTTCATTAAAGAAAATAAATAAATAGTATGTCGTTAATTCACTACTAGCTGTTATAAGAAACTGACAAGCTTCACAAACTCCGATATTTTTGCTCTTGGCATACATCTCACCTGATTTAAGTGATAACCAGGCAGTGTGGAAGCGAGCTTCACGAGAAGTCCTCAGCCAACAAAGGATTTTTTCAGCATGGCCGAAAAGTTTATGAGTCCATAATCTTGCACGCGTTTGGTCGAAAATCGATCTTCACTATTTCTTACAGTAAAATCAATATTATATCGATTTAATTGGCAATGTACAGATGACATCAATCTACGCACTGAAGTCTCTTAAGTATTAGTAATAGGGTTGAATTCGCGACAAAATCTTACTGATGTGCTGTTGTTTGTACTTTAGGTAATGGAAATGTTTTGATTCGTCTGCTCAGTTGGGAAACTAGAATAAGCTTTGCTTGATTATGACAACTTTGCATTTAACTTTGAGTTGTTTAGTATTATAGTTGGGAGTACATTTGATTAAATGGTTAAAGGCTTAAATGAAACGCACAATGTTATCAAGTATTGAATAGTACTTAAATGCCACAGAGTGAGAGCTTACGCTACAATTTATGTGTTAAAAGGCGTGCTGTGCAAAGGTAGGTATATAATAGTAGTTCCTACAATAACCCTTCATTGCGCAGTCGGGTAAAAAGTCACTTTACTGTCAAATGACGTTTTGAATTAGTAAACCTACATTGTGACTATTTTAAAGGCAACTTGAAAGCTTTAAAGAAATGTATCAATAATATTATACTTACAGGGAAGATATTATTATGTAGCATTCTAGACTGTATCTCACTTAACACCAGGTTCGATGGCGGTCAGGTATTTGACTAACCTAATTTTATAGTGATCTATAAGTTACTATAAAATACCCGTACAAATAAGGCCTCGGAAGTAGAGTCATCAACTCCTAAGTGAGATTTAGTTAACACATCAGCAGCCGTGGAAAATAGCTCCAGGCTACAGCTGTACTTAAACCTAATCACCGTGATAAACACAGTAACACACTTCTGGTCAGTAAGCTAAAACCATTACCCTCTTTTGCGCTGCCCAGTCGCGTATAAAGTCCGCACTGACAATATTTTATGCCGTCATAAGCACTAAACACATAAGCCCACTTTGCGTGTACACACTTGATAAATGCAAGGAATGTAATGAGTCCAATATTTTTCAAAGAACGCCAAGCTAAAGTAGGCCCTATTTGAATAAGGCTACTGGCAGCATAGAATGTGTTCATTAGAAATCTAGATTAGTTTGCAAAAGAAAACATTTATGCTGTTTGTTTGAAATAATTCTTTTGCCATTCTTTTTTTAAAATTTCTTGTTAGAAACTCCATTTAGACACTCCGTAGACTACAGACTACCTAATATTTTGAATTTTCATAAACATGGATTCGTATTTAGAACATTTTTATTATTATTATGGCCTGTGTCTTAATTTAGACGTATTAGTATTAATTTCTACGCCTCGCACAAAACACTGGCCGTCACCAAAGAGATGTGAAAAAAAACTATCACAGGAAATCTTGATAACGGCTCCGTGGGGCGGTGACATCAGCGAGTAAATAAAAAAAAAGTGTAAAAATGAGAGAAAAAAAAGAAAAAGGGCAAGGTGTCGGCCGGCCGTGTCGGGTTATCTGTGGGACGGACGATCAATCAAATTGGTTCGAAAATTAAATGTTGAACAATGACCGTTGACTTGCCTCGGAATATTATAAAGAGTTTTTTGGCCATGATTGTTTAGGGAAGAGGTTTTGTCTTTTTTTTGTTTATAATATCCGTTGGCTTGGTAGTTCACGTACTGGACTTTACCGCCAAATAAGTTGTTGTTTCGATTCTCATTTGAAACTATTATATTCATTAGGAGTTTCTATTAAATATTTTTGTTACTTATTAGCTGTTTAAACAACCAGAATAATTATGACAGATAAAAAACAATTTAAATAGACAATCTAAGAAATATCACATTCCCAAACTAACACAAGAACAATAAAAAGCATCTTTCCCATAACAGTGGAATACTAAGCATAGTTTTCGTAATAAAGCGTTAAATTTTAATTAAAAATTACTCGCTCCGACGCCGGCGAGCAAAAACGGGCGGCGACGAAAATGTAGGGATTAGGGCTACTGCTTCGAGTTTTCGTATCAAACAGGCTTTTCTGTAACCAAATACGTTACAAAAATATTAAAAGTTAGCATAATATTTTTTGAAGTAAAGATTAATTAACATAATTTTTGTTTATGCTTATGTCGATTGTGTGAGTTCACTAAGTATTTTTGTTACAAGTATGATTATTTATTTAATTTCAATGAAAATATACTGGTATACAAGTGTATCTATACAATATTGCCTAGAAACTATAATATCTTCACATAGAGCCAACACATTTTTAATAATATTTGAGCTCTACATAAAATTAATGCGTGTTCTAAACTAAACTTTACTTATTTGCATTACCTAATGACCTTAATAAGGTCAACAAACCGCAATCCTAATTCAGAAAATGTATTAGTCTCATTAATAAGATTCATTTCAAGGATCAATCAGTGCCAGCCCTGCCCCAAACGTCGTGCCCCGCATCACTCGCCGATTACGCATAATTACTCAATCGTCGAAATGGCCGCGCGACGCGACGTATTTTACCCGCCGAAATGTTACCAAATATTTACGCGGCATTTTTTTTGCGAGCAATTTTTTTGCGTTCTTTTTTCGAGTTTCGAACGCGGCTGTCAACTGTGTATTGATACTTTTGCACCCATTGGTGATTGTAGATTTGGATTAGATTATTTGATTTTGTGCCAAAATACTTTGGCCAGTGAAGACTCTTTAGCGAGTAAAATATCTTTCTTTTTCGTCTCAATCAAAGGAAGTCTACTACTGGAAAAGGCCGCCCCAAAGGACTTCCACCAACGCTCGGTCCTGCACCGCCCGCATCTAGGTGGTTTCGACTGTGACCTACACCAAATCACAGGTCCACCAAGTAGAGCTTTTCTACCCTACGACTTTGAAGACGTCTGTGGTTACACTTTCAAAAACTTTATCTACCCCAACAGCCACCAGTTCTACGAGCTATGTGCCCCGTCCATTGCCACTTAACTTTGCCAATTTTGCGTTCGTCGGTTGATTAATTCTGTGTGTTTCGGTTTCATACGGTTAATTACAGTTTCTGGTATAATTATTTCTAAGGTTAAGATTCTGTCTAAATTTTCAAATCGTGCGAATCGGCTATTGCCCAAGTAAACACTTAACTCCAAATCTCGCCACACCGGCAAATACCAAAACAGTAATTCGTCACAATACCTTAATACCCTTTAATTAATACCACAATGATTTCCCACTGGCCATTACTGGAGCCAATCTAGCCTAACCTAGTCATTTTGTAATTACCTCTATGCATAAATTTACATATCTAGATCGTATCCGAATAGAACTAACTTGTCATCGCTTACACTTACTATAATATTGCTTGTTAAATTCATAATAATAAGTGTAAACGATATCTCCTTAAATGTATTTTTAAATGATATTATCATAATTCGTGCGCAAGGACGATTTTTATTTGTACACGATAATCGGATGGATTCTGTGTGAAATGGTTCTGTAGATATCTAAGTAGGTTATTTTAATTCCTACAAAACTTATAGTCTCCTAATAAGGTCCGATTTTTAATAAAACCAATTTTACAAAAAAAATATATTTAAACAACATTGTCAAATTTTAAACAATATTGACAACATTATAAATAAGCAAAAGTGAGTTTTTGAAGGTTTTTGGCAATCGAGCCTTCTAAGCATGATAACTTAAGTAGGAATATTTATTCATCTTATCATCGTCTGTCACCAGAATCACTCCAATGCTGAGAAAAAGAATTGCAAAACTCAAGTCACTCTTCCCAGCTGAGTCGGTATTTTAATTGATACCTATTTAGGTTTTTGCTTAAGTGTGAGTCAGCAGTAACCTTTCATATTACTGATATCATCTCAATAGGTGTTATCCGGCTATTATGTTTAAACGTCTGTTCTCTTTCATTTTGCAAGATGATGGTCATGTTAGGAATACATTTTCCTTTAGTGAGCAGTATTATTCGCACTCTACATAAAACTGTGTGACTTTAGTTGCGTCGTAGAGTGAGCGTACTAAATAAAATTACATAACTTTTACGTGGCTTTTAAGCCTGGTTTCCACTAAAGCGAAGAAAAGAGATGTGCTTCTGAAGCTAAGCGGAGAGGTTTTGTAGAAATAACGAAATCTGATTTGTTATTCAAGCAATACATTATTTGAATTTGAACATTTCCTATCTACGTTTTTGTGGAAACCAAGCCTTATGGGGGTGTGCATTTTATCCAAGCTTTTAGTCGGTGCATAGAAAGTCCCATTAATTACATAATTTTATGCAACACCTGGAGATTGAACCTTGCGGTCAAGTTCAAATCTGTAATCATTAAAGTACAGATAAATAGAAAGTTTTAGGCCACCTTTAGTATACACTCGGAAGTATTAATTACTGCCTGTTTTAAATAGAATACATTTTATGTTACTTAAACTAAGCCGGATCCAGTATTTCAGTTCAAAATTTATTCCCCGTTCCGATTTTTACACCTCAACAGATGGGTATAATAATAATAATAATAATAATATTTTTTTTTTTTTTTTTTTTTTTTTTATAATTTACATTGTAAAAAAATATTTAAAATTAAGAACCAAAGTTAATAAAGAGAATAATAATAATAATAATAAAAATATTTATTTTCTTCACAATGGGCTTACAATTTGTTGTTGTTGAGACAATATTTGACAAGATATTAGGTACACATGACAGCACATAGGAAAGATACGATAGTTTGTCATTCTGTGATATTGCTAGTGTGCTAATCGGTGCTTGGCCTGGCATATCATATGGGTGAATATCCCAAACACGTTTTTTACGCGGCGGAGCTGAGAATCGATGGGAGAAATGTAACTAGAGCGATGATTTTTTTTCTGTATATAGTTTATACAGCGTTTTACACGATAGCAAAGTCTTCAGGACAATAGGTAGTTATTTTATGTACTAAAAAATTTTTCAAAGACCCAAAATCTAATAGCGGTGGCGCGTCCTAACTCTATTTCTACTCATAAATTGTGTTATTCCTTCTTTCTCGGGGATTCTAGTAATTTAAAAATAGTATATCCATAAAATACATTAGACTTCCAAATGATATGAAAGAAATGTGATATTTCATATTTTAAGTGTTTTAAATAGCCTTTCAAAACTGTCCCACGAAAAAAAGCAATTACAGTGGCTCAATTTCGACACTCTCTTACTTCTCCAAAGAAGCTTTGAGAGACGTAGAGTTCTTCTTCCCTGCATCACTCAACTGTGTCCTCCTGATCGGGCTATAAAGACTTGCGACTTGTGGTATTGTTTTTCCAGCAGACCCGTAAATATTTGTATCAGCGGCACAGGAATACAAAATTTTTCAATTTCGCTGGCAAGTGTATGAGTGAAAGCTACTTACTTAGATGCTAAACGATTCTTTAACATGATTAAAGTTTGGTGTTTTGTTGTATCTGCATACAGAAATTATTGATCAGAATTATAGTTTTCGTTATAATTTGAATTTTGTAACAGTTTTTCAATTCCGGTGGCGCAATTTCGGTGGCTCCGGTGGCGAATCTATTGCCGGAATTGGTCTTATTGGCTCTGGAGCATTGTACCTAGGTCTACTAAGGTCTCAGTCATAACTACAATATCGTCAGTGAATCGAAGTTGTGTGATGTACTCGCCGTATCTTGATACTGAGCTCGGTCTAGCTCAGAAGCTTGAAAACCTCTAAGTGGGAGGTAGTGAAGACTTTAAGAGATTATGGTGTCTCCAACTCTGAACCCTCGCAGCAATCAGATAAGTTTCGAGTTCTGATCTTGGGGGAGGGCTGATATGATGAAGTTTTCATACAAATACTTCAGAAGTTGCATGTATCGACAGTCAATTTGACGCCATTAAAGAGACTGTAGCACAGCCCAGGTCTTGACCGAATCGAAGAAGGTACAAAAAGGCCAATAATAATGACTGATTATAGTCCTCAGTCTTCTGCATAATTTGACGCAGCATTAAATATGTACGTAGTATTACGAACGTCTTTTCGAAAATGAGGTTGTCTGGGAGACTGGATGTTGGATAGCGAGAGTGTCATGTTTCAGGAAAAAGCTGCCTCACCTGACTCTGGACCATCGCCAACGTCCATTCCATTCCAGTCTCTAGCACCACCACCATGTCTTATTTTTTGGTTTATCGACCAATAAACATGGTGGTATTTAAGAGAACTTTAGTACTAGCATTCCATCTGATTTCATAAGCTCAGTTGTGATTTCATTATCTCCTGGTACATACCTTGTTGTTTTTAATAGGGCATTCTAATCTCACTCAAGCTAAAGTCTAGGATATCTTCGCTAAAGTGTCGGAATAATCTCGATCTTCAGCCTAATTACTAGTAGTGCTTCTTAATCTCTCCTAGCAGCTTAGGCATTTACCAAAATGGTTCTGCTATCCTCGTTATTCATGTTGGTATATTCAATTTGGTCCTCGCAAATACATACTTTCGATTTATTACAAAAAATCGTCTCTATAATACACTTTGTATCAGCGTGAGGACTTGGATAGCTATTTATACATCGATACTAAGCAGAATCTTAAAAACAGATGAGAATAGTCCTGAAACAGCTAAAATTTCCCTAGTCTCGTAGGTTGCAATCTATTCTGCCACTCGAGATGAAAATTCGTGGGGCTTTGGAGCTGGATTGGCACTGGTCGTGGCTTAGGCTTCATCAGTCGACAGCTTTTGAGCATCTTTTATTCGGCATTCTTCTATTTCGGTGATGACTTCTTCTTCTTCCTCGGTCCCACACTGATGAGGATCGCAACTGCAGATAGTGTTCCTTCATAGACTGCGGTCATAAGCTGTGTGGTGATTGGAGAATGCAAATGTGATTAAATTGCCTGTTCGTCTAAAAATGATTACTACATTTTGATTTTTGCAGTACTATTAGGGTGCAGCTCAGTACGCTTTTACAGTTCTGGCATCTTTTGCTAGGCCTTCTCTCTCTATGAGGCTGGCTGGATTTAGTCCTCCGTTTCTTAATTGTACTACTTTCATCTAGCTCATTGTCGCTAGGTTTGCATAGTTTTCCGTTAAATTACCCTGTCACAAATATGTAATGTGTTAGTTCAGTAGCTGGTATAGATCTAGAAATATCTTCATACTTAATCTCCAGTTCGCATGGTCTTTAGCGAATAATTAGTTGCGTAATTCTGAGTATAGGATAGGTATGATACCATCATGAAAACTTGGCTAGCCTGGACCAATATTTTTACTTATGGAAGATAAACCTAACACCAACCTGGGGCAGTTGGTCGCCCTCCCGGGACTAGAGTTGGTTTCTGGGTTTGAGGGTCATGTATGATGTCTTTGTGATGACTCTAGAATAACGGGGCTGTTGGCGGCTAGAGCCAGAAAGTTTTGGATTTGTTCTCTATGGAGGGATTTTGCCGTTATCACCATGCTTAGCAGGCTGGTTGGTAGTTCCAGTATGGTAGTATAATACCCGGAAAGATGCTGCAGCCCACCCTCCAGTATTTTGATTCCTTAGTCGGCTATTACGACTCACGTGGGAAGATTTGATGCTTTTTAGGGTCACAACACAGGCCTGAATATTGTTTTTAATTATAAACATCTTTACTAGATAATAATACTTAATTGATTACAAATAAATAAGTAATTTGAGACAATCATCCGTAACATTCCGAAGTCCGCTGTATAAATAAATTTCGGTGGATTGGTTCTTAATTCCGGTGGCTCAAATACAATTTCGGTGGCTCTTGATAATTTCAAATTGACATATCTCGAGAAGTATTAATAATATTTTGATCTCTACCATATCATTGAATAATACAAGTTATTTACTATTATTTCTGCCACAAAAAAGTTTTGGAAAGTGGAAATTAAAATTCGCCACCGGAATTAGGCAAAAAACGAGTTTGTTGATATTCACCCATATACCCATATTGTGAAGACTGGTGCCTGAAATAGGTTCTAAAAGAGCCTGTATTACAGGTCACCAGGGACTCACACACGGCATAATTACATTTGTGGCCTGTAGTGGATACTACTTATATCATTGTTACACTAAAAGTAGGAAGGTAATTTTATAATACTAGTCTATAAGTAAACAATTTCCAGAGTTAAGCTAAAGTGTATGTGTGTTTGTTGGGTGAGAGTGATGTGTTAGGTGTGTGTGTGTGTGTGTGTGTGTGTGTGTGTGTGTGTGTGTGTGTGCGTGTGTGTGTGTGTGTGTTGAGTGTGAGAGAGCGCCTTTATGGGAGAGCGTAAGAGGGAGACACCCACGTGACTAGGCTAAAGGACAGTAACAATAATGAGTCAAGAGAGGAGACCAATTTTCGTCCACAAGCAAATATAAATCCTACTAATATTTTAAATGCGAAAGTTTGGATGTCCGGATGGATGTATGTTTGTTACTCTTTCACGCAAAAACCTACCTGTAACATATGTATAGAAAAAAGACTACCTGTAACACTCGGAAGTAGGAAAGCCTATTAAATAGCAATAAAAGTTACATAAATTATGTTACTTTAAATATTTCATAATAAAACTTATTCCGTTATAATTCTTACACCTCTCAACGACCCCCAATAAATTAAAGGACAAAAATTACAATAATTAATATTTATTCATTGGTTACCAAAAGAGAAAAGTTCACGGCTTCCAAATATGGCGCGAAGAATATAGGTCGTAGTAATACCAGGCTGGCTCATGTCTCATTATTCTCTGATGATTGGAATTTAATTTTAATGGTGGTAAAAAGTTCCTTTAAATTATAATTGCTGTTTGTTTAATTAATGGATAGGCTTTGTCCGCGAGTGCGTTCAGAAAAGGTTTAGATGACGATTGTTTCAAATGTCGCAAATTCCTTAGGAAATCAATCGTATAACTTAAGGAAAAAGTAGCACATAGCTCGGGAATGCTTCCAAACAAGATTGCTAATTGGTATTCCTTAAAAAATGGCCTTTTCAGGACACTTTTTTAATAAGTAGGTAGGTATAGGTCGCCCCAGAATTAGTAAAGTAAAATAAAGTCTTTAATAAAATTACTTGAGTTTTATTAGAGATCCATCAGTCATCAAGGGCAACGTAATGTATTAATAATATTTTATTTCTATAAACTTAAAGGATTTTTGAGCATATCGTATCATATTTAACTATACCTAAGATTTAACAGCTACCTTAGGCTGAGTTGCACCACCTAACTTTGGCCGTAACTATAACGATTACTGGCGTTTTTTGTATGGAGTTTGACAGATTTTTGACGTTTGTCAAAGTTAAAGTAAGATGGTGCAACCCAGCCTTAAAGTCACAAAAAGCACAACACAACATTTGCCCACTAACAACTGACGTTAAAAATACGTTTATAACTCGAACTAATTCCGATCTTGTCTACTACATTGAAAAGTGCAACAAATCATTTCTCAACGGGACTGTTCCTTCATAATAACATAGAGGAGCCACCTACCGTATTTCACCCCAGCTTTTAAGCGTGGTTAGAGTCAGAACTGTGCTTTTGATAAATACTAATAAGCGGTGTGGATAGGGATTCAATTTGTCACATTGGACCCGGTGCATCTGCAGAATGGCCGGGCAAATCGAGAAGTATTGGGGTAATTTGTTCAATATTCTGGTTTGGACTGTGAATAGTCTTACAGTTATGGTTGTATTATTATGAATCCCAACTAATATTATAAATGCGAAAGTAACTCTGTCTGTCTGTCTGTCTGTTACGCTTTCCCGCTTAAACCTCGCAACCGATTTTGATGAAATTTGGCATAGAGATAGTTTGAGTCCCGGGAAAGAACATAGGATAGTTTTTATCCCGGTTTTTGAAACAGGGACGCGCGCGATAAAGTTTTTCTGTGACAGACAAAATTCCACGCGGGCGAAGCCGCGGGCGGAAAGCTAGTGGAGTATAAATTGATGCACTTTGTAAGTCAAAGTTTACGAAGTACGTATTTGAATAGAATATAATAAAAACAACAGCATAAATTGTGAATTTATCCGTATAGCTTTCAAGTAAGTTGATTTTTCAGTAAGTGATGTTTGTGTCTGATTTACTAAAATATATTTTTAAAGATCGTCCATTGTTACGTTATAATAAGGCATCATTCCAACAGACTAGACAAACTTAATACAGTTGCTCTGCAATTAACTACCTATCCGCCATGTTGGATGGCTAGCGGAAGCCCTAAAGAATAAACAATCATACATTTTGAAGAGTCATCTAACAGGCCATATAATTTAGTGCCTAACCACCCCTTTCCTCCGAGAGTTAATTGAAACAGCCTGGTTTGCCTCCATAACTCCGTTTCAGTGGACTAGCTGTCATCGTTGTTATTATGGTATTAACCTGCACCAGATAGAAACACCATCCTTCTCAAATCCACACGTCAAAACCAACCTTAACCTTCAAGCGACACGACTCAAAACACTTTGCAATTCATAACAGTACCGAGGCAGACTACAAAGGGGTGGGTACACCGATGGGATGGTATGTAAAAGATACAATTATTTATGAATATGAGGTGTTGATTTAAATGCACTTGCAATTAACCATGTTAATATCGATTCAATGCTGATTATGAGATTGCTTCTTTATCATAATTACAGATTTAAATAGGCAATTTTGTTCAGTAAAAATATTTCACAATTTATTTTTCAGACAGCGATAACTCGCTATAAACGGAATCCTTGGGATGTATTCGTTAAATTTTAATTTTTAAAATAATTAATTAACGGGCTTGTCTATAGAATATGAATGGTTGGGTTGACCTATATCCTGCAGTGAAAGTGGATATTGCTATTCATACATTCACGAATTAACGGGTACTTGGCACGTGTGGAGAATCAGGAAAAAATTTCAACATGCCACGAAATTATTATTATTTTAGCATAAATGTTTCATTTAATAAAATTAAGGCATTGAAATGTTATTAAGTAGCCTCGTCTTCTACTACTGAACCGATAGCTGAACCTTCCATAAGCTTTGTTTCTAGTAAGTTTACTCGTGAAATTGAGGCTAAGGTCCTGATTTTAATGACATTGAAATGGATAAAAAAAAGTTGAGCAAACAATACAATAACGTCTATGGCTTGTATTCCATACAAAAATATGGTTAGATTGAGTCGCGTTTTGGCAAAACTTACAATCGTTAGTATTATTTATTTATTATTCGTGCCGCGCTATCTATGAGTGATCTAGCCTATCCGCTGTTCTACGCGTTTATCTTTGCTGCATATGATTAACAAATGGAAGAAATGGTAGAGTCGCATTTAGGCAAAAACAAAATCGATTTTTAAGTACTATTTCAGTGTCACTAAACAAAAAAATGACTTTGGAATACCTTATCCCACCACGTGTACGCGTCTTTACTGCATAAGTCATAGTGTGGACTGGCTAGGGCGTACCGCGCTATCTGAGTGATCTAGCCTAACCGCTACTCTGCGCGTTTATCTTTGCTGCATATGATTAACAAATGGAAGAAATGGTAGAGTCGCATTTAGGCAAAAACAAAATCGATTTTTAAGTACGTATAGTCGTATAGCTAAACATGTATAACTAAACAAATGAGGAATTATTCACTTTGACTTTGGGATACCTTATTCTTCCACGTGTACACGTCTTTACTGCATAAGTCATAGTGTAGACTGGCTAGGGCGTGCCGCGCTATCTGTGAGTGATCTTGCCTAACCGCTACTCTGCGCGTTTATCTTTGCCGCATATGATTTAAACTGCGCCGGCGCATTAATAGGGAATTTGTAAAATAATAAACTTAAGCGAAAGTTGACATTGGTGTTGCATTGCAAATTGTAATAGTGACATCTGTTACTGAGCAAGTTATTGTTTGTTGATAAATAGTTCTATCACATCGATTACTTATCCTTAAACTGATTCTAGCATATCGGTACAGTCAGCGTCAAATAGTTCGTGACTCCCAAAGTGGCCAAAAAGTTCGCAACACGTCTGTTACAATTGGAATAAGGTGGCTAGTTCAGTGATTCGTCCCACAACACGTTCGTCCCACTGGGACGAAACACACGTTGTCAGCTTTTTGGCCACTTTGGTGTCACAAAATTTTATACGCTGACTGTACATGGCGGCATTATTGAACTACGTAGTCATGCCGAGTAAAGAAATCAAGCTAATCACACTGCATATCTAAATATATAAAAGGAGAAACTGACTGACTTAGTGACATATCAACGCACAACCTAAACGGCTAAACGTAGGCACTTGAAATTTAGAGGGGACGTAGCTTAGGTACCGTAGAGGTGCACTAAGAAAGAAATTCCCGAAATTCCAACGGGAACGGGAATTAGCGGGAAATTCCTTTTGTATGAAAAATCTAAACCACTTAAGTTAGACGCTTGAAATTTGGCATGCAGGTACCTTAGTAAACTCAAAGCTTAGTTACAACAGGATATTGCAAAATTCCCACGGGAACGGGAGTTAGCGGGAAAAAACATTTGTAAGAAAAAATCTAAACCGCGTAAGATAGATGAAGGGGGTAAAACGGCATCCACGCGTACGAAGTCGCGGGCGGCCGCTAGTTATTATTATATCTGTCATAGTCATCAGAATATCCTAATATGTAAATATTTACTTTAATATGATATTTAATACCTATAATATATTACTTACTTTAATTTACAGTGAGCTCAAATCGTCTTTCATCTTATCATCTGTTCAGTATTTTCACAGCGATTGTTCGACTACTATTATGATTACATACTCATGCTCCTATAAATTGAACCTTCAGCTACAATACTTAAGAACTCAAATCCTTTACACTTCCAACGAACCATGAATGACTACTGTTTTTCAAATCCATGTCATTCAAAACCACCGCTCAGTTTTTCAACACCTGTCATTGCGAGCAATGTAAGTGTAATTTGTTTTAGAGTCGGCGATAAACTACTAATTGCTTGTTCCAGCTATTGTTCGCGCTAATTAGTCTGAAGTTCCACTTCAGAGGTACCGACGCCATGTTGAAAATGGTGGGAATCGGTTTTTATTGGCCGACCGGGCGGCGTTTGCACAGCACGAGTTTTGGTCGCTTAGGCTGAGTTGCACAACCTAAGTTTGACCGTAACTTTGACGATAACCGGTTTTTTTTAATGGAGTTTGACAGATTTTTGACGTTTGTCAAAGTTAAAGTAAGGTGGTGCAACCCAGCCTTAGTCGCTTCTGATTGACGAGGAAGTAGTTTGAATTGTAATTGGAATAACTGTAACTTAGTGTATGTATTTATTACTTAACCTCTTTGATATAATAAAAAACCGCTGTTACTGCTTCGTCCCTTTTCAAATAAACATTTGACATAATGTGACGGTAGATTTATATTTACGACGACAGAGTGATATCACACGGGTGTTGACGTTGCAGTGCGTCGCCGCTACGGCACCGCTGCGACGCCGCTACGGGGACGCACCGCAATGCCAAATGTTAGATGCCCGTGTGGCATCTCTCTAAAACGTTGTGAGTTAACACTTTTTAAAATTTTTATCTATCACAGTCGGAATATGTTGGTAATTAGGTATTTTATTCATATTATAAGAATTTATAAACGTAAAATCGTTTATAAAAATTCTGGTTCAGGTGTGAAATAAATAAAAAAATTGGCAAACTTTTGCTCGCGTAAATTCTTCGCGAGTCGATAATTTCGTGTGGATAATTGATGTTTTAATATAAAATTATCTAGATGACCTTTTACCTGATAGTAATCGGCGAGTGCGGTGCTTATCTTAACACTACATGCAAGGTCTGGTTTTATAGCCATATTTTAAGGAAACCCGCTTTAAAAAGGACCACAGGATGTAATACAGTCACCGTCAAATAGTCCGTGACACCCAAAGTTGACACAGCACTTCCATCCTCATCACTTAGATGGTTGGCAGTCCACAACAGTACGTTTCTCTAGAAACTTCCTGCCCCGTACAACCAAACTGGAATGGACTGTCGTCGGCGGTGTTTCCGGACGGATACGACATGCAAGCTTTAAAAAAAAAGAACGTATCTTCACTTTAAAGGCCGGCAAAGCACCTGTAACGCCCCTGGGACTGCGGGTGTCTATGGGCGACGGTAATCACTTACCATCAGGTGATCCGTCTGCTCGTTTGCCTCCTGTCACATAAAAAAAGTGGCCAGTAAGTTGTTGATTGGACGTTTCTAATCGTAACAAAGACGCGTTGCGAACTTTTTGGCTAGTTTGAGTGTCACAAACTATTTGACGCTGAATATACTAAGACGTAGTATGGGCAGGCCTCCTACTAAGTACGTCGACAATCTGGTGAAGGTCGCGTAAGCACCTGGATGCGGGCAGCGCAGGACCGGTCGTTGTGGAAATCCTTGGGAAGATCTTTGCCTAAAGCCTGGTCCGTGAGCACGTAGAATCCCGTCCAATGACCCCAAGCTGCCCATCCTTGTCGCTCGCACGTAATTATGTTGCTGTTGCGCTCGCACACTCACTGCGGGCGCGCGTCGCACAGTCGCGACAGCAATATAATTCCGCGCGAGCGATAAGGATGGGTAGCTTGGGGTCATTGGACGGGATTCTACGTGCTCACGGACCAGGCTTTAGCAGTGACTGTCTTTGGGAAGCAAGGTTCTGGAGTGGAGGCCGCGTACCGGAAAACGCAGCGTGAGACGTCCACCCACAAGGTGGACCGATGACATCATATTAAAGGTAGCAGGAGGTCCCTAGACGCAGGCCGCTACCAACCGGATAACATTGGCATTGGGGGAGGCCTATGTTCAGCAGTGGACGTCCTATGGCTGAGATGATGATGATGATGATGATGATGACTGTCTTTGACTGAATGAAGGAAACCAAGTCGTCTCGTGTAAATCCCACTTCAGAATTCAGTGAGTCGCTACAGTTACTCATTATGTAGACGATAATATTTTACTTCTAAGTTTTACTGAGGAAGGCGGCATAATATTATTCTATAGACTCACGGGTATTAATTTAAATCCATATTTTACACATTACAATTAAATGTGTTCTCACATAAAACTAAAGATTTGTTTTGTATAATTTCATATTTCATAACATGTAGTATTTCTTCATCTTGCTATAGTTAATTAACTTAATCGGAATCTAAGAGTTGAGTTTAATTTGACTTTTCAGTATCAATTTAATTCGGCCCTTAAAGGATTACTTTATTCTTAACTTGATATACTTTTATCCATAATTATAGGGTAAGCCTGTTCCTATAAATGTTGCTAGAAATAAGCAATTTAAAGCTACATTGTCAGTCCGTTAAATACTTACTTAACGTCACGTATAAGGAAAAACGAATTAACCTTCTCATTTTCTCAGCAAGGATCAACATTGTTTAAGTAAAAGTGTTCGTTTAAACCTGCTTTTATTCTTTAAACATCGGATGCAAATGGTCCCTCAATAGTTTCTAGCTGTCGTTCTAAATTGAACTCTAAGCACATAAACAAAGAGACCATAGGTTTGAAGTTGAAAGTGTTTGACGGACATGGAGTAGGAATGCGACTGGTTAGAGAAAACGATCCTTTTCTGGTTTTGATACGAATTATCAGCACAAAAAAGGGCATAAGAGTCTAAGGGAAAGTGTTGGAGGATCGATAAAAACTATGTTGTTATTTCTACAAGTTTTATTTTATTTTCTTGTTTAAGTATGCTTGAGGATTGCGACGTTAGTACATGTATATTTGCTAGAGTTAAGTTAAAGAAAGATTAATTAAGATATTTTCTTTAATATCACGTAACTTTACTTAATACACGACTACAAGACAATTTTTACTATGTAGGATATTCTATGTTTACTTCTTTTTTTTATCTTTTCTTTAAGGGACCGGATTTAAGCGAATAGATGGATCACCTGATGGTAACTTAAAGGGTCTAACGCCACACACACAAACATTACTATGAGGTCTCACAGTGCGCGTGGACGCACAGGGTGACACACGAACCAATCACAGAGCTCTATTCAACGCTGTGCGTTCGATTTGCTGCTTCACTTAAGCAAGCATCGTTTGTAAATACGGGTGTTATAGTCTACAGTAGGTACAGTGTTTGTACTTTGCTTTGGAAATTCTACATTTTAATGCACACTGGACTCTACATTTTAAATGTAAAATAGCACCCATTATAACTACATATTTTATACATATAAAATGCTACAGTTTAGCTTGATGTCTTCGAAACAAGGTTAATGTCATAATCTAGGAACATACAAGGGAAACGGCGGCCTTATAATATTATTTGCATGTGTTAGCTACTGGTTTCTAATGGACATAAGAGTTAACTTGGTTATATATGTATTTATGAACGGTAGCGTTTAAGTGATTTTATTCCAGAACGACTAATATAAACGGCACATAAATGAATCGAACTACTGACAAAGAAAGATAGTGGATTTTTAACCAACTTCCGCAAAAAGGAGGAGGTTCTCAATTCGGTTGATATTTTTCTCCTTCATCGAGGGTAAATTATAAATAAATAAATATAAATATCCTTGGACATTTTCACTGCGCCGCTATCCCCAAACTAAGCAAAGCTTGTGCTATGGGTACTACTACGTACTACATACCTACTAGGCAACGGATATAAACATATTTATATCTTTTTTAATTGTCTTTATTGTAACATGTTTCTCTTTTTGAAAGGTTTATTTTTATTATTATAAAATGAAAAGCCATAGAAAGGCGCTAATATGTATCTGTTAAATACCATGAAAAACTACAAAAAGATGATACCTATACGTTTACTGTCATGTCATGTAATCAATACCAATTCAATTGAACCCTGAAACTAAAAATAAAATAAATCTCTCCTTCAGAATGTGTGAAATGACTCTTTTCCCCCACATACTATTTCAAAATCGACTAATAATATTCGATAGACAGAACCGACACATCGATATTGTTTCACGAAACAGACCCGACTCTATTAAATCATAGCGACCAACGGCGTGTGAATTGCCCTCCGCCCTTACATCTATTACACCACTGCATCATGACCCGACTCTACGTTATAATTACTTCTGTGCCCGGGTCAACCTTAACCAGTCGTCTACGAAACCAGTTCAAATTAGATCAGCTCTTATGACTCTCATTATAAGGGCGGTGTTACCGGCTGTACAATATTAATTGCTAGTTATTATACTGGCGTAGAAAGCAGGTCGGTAGCCGCCCTCGCAAGTAGGGTCGCAATGATTTGTAATCGTTAGTGGAAGGTCTATGGCAAGTGATCACTGTAATGATACAAGTTCTGGAGTATGAAGCTGATAGCTATAATGTAAGCATAGTTATTTTAATTGTGTCATACTAATTAAACAAGGCTGTTTAAATTGAGTATTAAGTATCAGTGGCTAGATTAAATTGAGTAATGCTGGTTTATTGGAGATTTATTTTCTGCCGAAAGTATGAATTTTTAGTTAGAAAACAATCCGAGACAATTTGAAGTAACAAAATTATAAATTTTCTAACTGAAAACTGTTTGTTAGCATGCAGAGATTTTAAAATTATATTTAATTAGCCATCGAGTAAGTTCGTCGTCTTTTGGTTGTTTACCACCGACAAAACCGCCTTTCTTTTTAAAATTTTAATGTTTTCATTTTCCTGTTTAATCCCACAAACTCCCAACCCTTGGTCACCCTACTAACGCACATAGCGCCTAACTCTTTAGTCCTGTAGGGACGTACTTGTCGCCGCTAATGGTCACCATTCATCCGCTTTCGCCGGCCCCACGTGATTGCATTGTGCTTTTGTAGCTCAGCTCAGCTCGATTAGCTCAGTTCATTTGTATGGTTGTAAACTGTTACTTTGTAGTCAAAAGATAATTACCTGATTACTGCCCTACTTTGATAATATCATATACATAGATGTTTTGTCAAAGAAGGTTTTATGTTTGTTTGGTTCGTCGAATAACTATATATAATGGACTTTATTTCAGTAGCCTTTACGGTTACTTTTTTAACTATTTTAGACCGTACATAAGAGTACGATAACATGATATAGGTATGGTGGGTACAAAGATATAGTATAATCAACTTTTTTCATAAAAATAAAAAACCGGCAAAATTGCATCAATTTTGTCCCGATAATTCGACCCACAAAAATGTCCGTTCGTCTTTCGAATCGGTAAAAATTGCGTTGCAATTATTTACTTTCGTATCAAGTGACATTTTATTTTATTTACGCTTCACATGAAAATGGGATTGAAGTTTGGCACTACAGAGTTCCTGTGAGAGACGTTTTCCGTATTTTCAGCTGTCTCTTTCGCTTGGGACAACGTCACAGAATAATCGAAAGAGACAGAGAAATTTGGGAATCGATATAAAAAGGGAACCGACAAGTTTAATTTTAATCGGTTTTTCGCGGCGATAAATAAATCGGCAATTTAACAGACTTCGTTTCGTTTTCGTGTCGCAGCGTATTCGTACGGCCATATTTGTATGAAAATGTGGTCCAACATTTTTGCGTCGGTTTGCATCTAATATTTCACTAGGCCAGCGCATCTTGTCAGTCCTGAATAAGACGTATCTGTCCGTCTTCCTCAGCCCTAATGACGTGGACTAAAGGACTGGGCCCTTTTTTGTCGTGTCTAACTAAATAAAGAGGACGTGAGCTGCATGTGATCTTGTACTGTGCACCCGGTTTTAGAGTTGCTGTTTTATTGGCCTGCTTTTAGAAGCATTGCGATATTCTTTTGAGTCCTGTATTTTATTGTTCTAATATCATTTTCAATGCAGATTCAAATCTTTGGGTAAATACCACTATCTTCTGCTGCGGCTTTGCTTGCGTGTTATTTCGATCTGCCACTTAGAAATCACAAATTCATTCTTATTAGCTCAGTGGGTCTAGAAAGTTTTGACGGATTTGATTTTCGATTCGATCAAAAAATGCAACTAGTATAGGGGGCAGGTCCTCGAGATCCAGGGCATGGGAGATAGAATTCACTATTTCAAAAAGAATACAGACGGTCATCACGAGCATTTTAAACACACAAATAGTTGTAATTTGTGCGATTTTAAAACGATAATGTATCTGATATGCTAAAGACTGTACCAAAATTAACCCCGGTAATTGCCGCGGGCAAAGTTTAGTGTGTCATACCATGGCATGCTGTTAAAATTATCTCACACGAAGTCTTTCCCTATCAATTTGATCGCAACAATCACAGCTACACCTCTATCATCTATTCACCTTTGATAATTGAATAACAGCCGCAAATGCAATTAATATAACGTTTTGAATCAATTGGCACTTCCATTAATAACGTTTGAATGCGAGTAACGGAGCTTTGGTAGGTATAAGTAGTGATGTCTTGAAGTAATCTAGCGATATCGATAAAAATATCGATAAAGGTCTTTTACAAATGCTGCTAAGTATTAAAGTTTCATTTTTAGACAGTTAAGTAAAATCTAGACGCAGTAAGTTCCGCAAACTTTGCATCAATTATCAGGGAAGTTTTTCAGTAGGTGAAACAGTCGGCGAAAATATAAAATTAGAGTAAACTTTCAGCCAATGACAACATCAAAGACTGAGTACATCTATTATTGGACATACCAAGCCCCTTGAATTACATTATGATTCATGAATAAAGTCAGAAGTCCAGTAAGCTTAATCTTAAAATTTTCGTCTGCCTATCATTATGAATTGATTTTGCATCTTGCAAGGTTAACTTGCACGAGAACATGAATGTTTTGTAAAGTGTAATTCATGTAAATTATGGTAAAAACCTGTTAATTGTAAAGTCCATTTTGGCATCGACTGTGAATACAAAATATAGATGGTTACAATCGGGCAACACTATTACAAGACGCTATGATCGTATTTGGTAGGGGCAAGTGTGAATGTTATTGATTGAACTGGGACTATTTAGATCGAACTTTTGGAGCTTTCAATTTGCTGGTACAGACGAAAGCTACATTATGCTAATTTAAATCTTATGTAGTGGTAATAGAAGCGAATTTGCAACAAAATTGTAGTGTGATGAGTCGTCGTATGCAAGTCTGCTAGGTGAGATACTTTTATAATATTCAAGTAATTGAAAATGAAGTAACCTTCTTTAAGAAATTAAAGTAGCTTCTACACCTACTTTAAACTTTTCTATTAAGCCTTTATCAGGCTATCCAGATGACATGAGACTAAAAACAATAATAGCTCTAATCGAACATGCTCTGAAGCACCTAATATTGACTTTATGCCAAAGCTTACACTAAGCCTGGGTTGCACCATCTTACTTTAACTTTGACAAACGTCTAAAATCTGTCAAACACCATATAAAAACACCGGTTATCGTCAAAGTTACGGTCAAAGTTAGGTGGTGCAACTCGGCCTAAGGCTGAGTTGCACCACCAAACTAATAGGTAGCTAATACCGATCCGTAACTATAACGACTGAAAATTGCGACTGCTCTAACTCCCAGGCTTTGGGGGCGTGTCGAGCGTCTCCGGTATTTTTGTATGGAGTTTGACAGATTTTAGATGTTTGTCAAAGCTAAATTAAGATGGCCCAACCCAGCCAAAGAAAATCTTTAATCGTTTCCCTTGTGGGAATCGAACCTAGGGCCCAATATCTAGTTGTTTCTCTCCCTCGGCCTACAATGTCATAAACACGCCTGCGGCTATGCGCAGGCGCACCATTATCACCACGACCCAGTATTGAACAAATTGCTGTTATTAGGAAATTAATTGGTGATAGTTATGACTCCGTGTAACAGTGTAAAATTGAATATTTAAATGATTATGTTGAAGTAATTTGGTGAACTTCCTGTGGTGTATAAACGTCGAGCTAAAAACTTTGGCTTATAGAGATAAAACGTTTATTGGCATCTTATTAATATGTCAGTTTTCGTTGTCAACTGTGGTGTGGCGGTGTTTGACATACCAAAGTGATCGTTTACTACAATATTTAACAAATGACTTGCCATTTTGGTTTATGACGCCCGTATTCACAAATATTAATATGAGGTCTCACAGTGTGCATCGACGCACAGGGTCACACACGATCCAATCACAGAGCTCTATTCAACGTTGTGCGTTCGACTTGCTGGTTCACTTGCAAGCATCGTTTGTGAAAAAAACGCCCGTAGCGTTAGTAAAGATTTAAAGTATTGTTTTTGCCATATTTTGAAAATAGTATTTGTAAGGGCCATTCATCCAGAGTTCCCATCTTATATGCCTAGAAAACAAACCTAGAACTAGAAATACCAGCCTGTATTTAGAAAAGTAGTCATTAGTAGTAAGTTTTATTAGCTAAACATAAATTTTATTTCTTATAATCAGCATGCTTTGATGTTATACCTAATACTTTTGTATTATATTGCCATCATAAACAATAATATTTATGTTAATTGCAACATTTCCCCTACTTTCTGTTTAAAGGAACATTCTAGGCTGTAATTATTTGGCCTAGATACGACAAAGATTATTATCATCTGATAAGTAGGATAGCAGAGACATTTTGACGTTTGCCTAGTTTTTGAATCGGACTAAATTCCAATTGAGTTCTATAAAGCTTATTTTCATAGAAACTATTCTGCATTTTGATACGGAGCTCTATTTTCCTTCTATCAAACTATACTTATTGGTATTGTGTTATTTTTATTTATTTATCTTTATTATAGAAACATACTGCCTTATTTTTGCCTATTGTGCCTACGGATGTTACTATTTGTTCTTATATTAGAGGTAGCTATGTTGTAAATACAAAAAAGTTTTACTAGTTTAAAATCTATTCTGATACACGCTCAATCTATTTCACGCGAAATCAATCCTTGATTACACTCTACTAACCGTTTCCTCCGATCAAACCTTTTAATCATTACCATATTATCTTTATATTAATGAATATCGTATCTTACATGGGAATCGAATCCTGAACTGACATAGTACATTTCCTGACCTTGGAGGAAAAAATACTAATTAACACTGGAACTAGACCTACATCTTTGAAGTAACATACCTCAACATGTCATGGTGGTCATGCTCACATACATCGGCAACTTACTATAGCCCTAAACACGCCTAGACTTGAAACATTAAAATAATGTTCAGGCAATCATAGTTTGTACTTAACGGTAAATATGCAAATGAAAAATCCCTCATCCAATGCTGAGGAAGCTTAAGCGGTATCGGTAAAGGACCGATTAAGGTTAAAGATAAATCTAGACTTCTAAACTTTCACAGGTTACTAAGTTAGGTTGCTTGTCCAGTGGGTAGCGAATCGATGCTATTACTAAAGCTATCTGTCTACTCAATTGGAACGATCAAGTTAGAAACAAAGTAGTGATTTGGAGCAGTAGAAAAGCTAGGCTAATAATTTCTTTTTTATGTCTGTTTTTCTATCAGAATTTAGTATGTGATACTTTAAATTTTACTTGTATAGTTACTTAATGTCAAAGTTTACGGAAAACTATGTTTTTTACTATTAATAAGTTTTAGAAAAACATCGTTTTGAGAGAGCGTAAAAAAGTAACCATAGGAGTAGTTAAAACACTTTCAATTAACACACCAGTTTACGACGTTCCCAGTTTTTGTTGATACCTATTATGCAAATTCTCGAGTGGCGACCACGGGCAAGGCCCCCCACTAGGTGGACCGACGATCTGGTGAAGGTCGCGGGAAGTGCCTTGCTGCGAGCGGCGCAGGACCGGTCGTTGTTGAAATCCTTAGGGGAGGCCTTTGACCAGCTGTGGACGTCAATTGGCTGACAATAGGGATGTTTCCTGGGTCAAAAAGCAAGAGTTTTAATTAGTCCGTCAGTTAACTTATCAAAAAATACTCTACGCGTATTTTTCACTTTTTCAGAATAATGAAAATTTAAAGAAATAAAGCGCGCCAAAGTTCATAAGATGAAGCCCGTGACGTCAATGAGTGCATAAAAGTGCCGCACTTTGTGACGTCGCGTGGAACTTCAACGCACCATAACTATGTAAATATTTGTTAGATTGACAAATAAAAATATATGTGTCCAATATTTTTTGATATTAAACATGACAGACTAAAAAAAATTTTTTTGGAAACTGGCCTATTAGCCAGATTATCTTTTTGTATAGCTAGCTCTATTTACTGGATAACAAGCCTAACCCTTAGATAGTTTAGTGCCTGGCCTACATGCAGACAGGAGCGGCTTCTAACATTTTGATTTAGGATAAGTGAATTTCTAACCGTCCATTCTGATAAAATACCCGCGAGGACAGGTCGATCATAAATCAGTGATTTAAAACCGAGTTTAGACAAGCATCATGAGATAAGTTGCTTGTGTACAGAATAATAGTTGGGTTTATGTATTGACGACCGATTTGGCGTAGTGGTTGCGATCTAGTACCGCGGTAGAGGTTGCAGACCTATGTTTTGATCAATAGTCTATAAAAGTGTGTGCGTAATTTTGAGTCAATTAGGCGAAAGTAAATTTTCTAAACAAAAGAGTTTATTACCTTCTTCTTCTTTTAAAATATTTATGACCCTAAAACTCAACTACACTCTATAGTACAGTAACGTAGATCAATCAGCTTTTGTTTTAAGGAAAGAAATTCAGCATTTCCTATTCTCTTGAAGTGCTAAATGAGAATAACTTTAATATTCCCTTCTCACTATCCATGTCTTTAAAATCATCCTGTCTTTTTCCAGAGGCTGTAGGTATTCTTATAAATAACAGCCTGTACTTTTACAAACATATTGTTAAATTGTGTACCTGTTGGCGGATAATGTCTTAATCTCTATGCTTTATCGTGCTCTATGGTTATTGACGTTAAGGCTCGTAAATAAGCACTTTCACTTTCGCAAGAACTGGATTTAACCCTTAAAGCGTTATTACACGTGCTTATGGACAGAATAATCGTTAATAATATGTAAAATATTGTCGGCAATGGGAAAGTAAATGAAAGTTATTTAGAGACGCTTTCTTGGTTTAAGTTTGCATTTAATGTTCTACGTTTAACTGATATTTTGTTGGACTTATCCATTATACGAAGTAGGACTAGTGAATCTAGTGAACTACCAATTAATGGACGCTACGAGTTATTGGACAAAACACCCCTTGAACGTCCTTCTTTTAGTAGTTGAAATATAATTTAATTCAATAAAAAACTGTCCATTAAATCAACTACATGGCGCTTAAATTTCCAATGACTGGAAACTTACCCTATTTATCTAAGAGATTTTGATGGCAAATCTACTGAATCTACTATTTGTCTTGTTGTATGATAAAAAATGCCTTTGCTTTTCGATGGTCTAATCTTTCTCTTCACCAAATTCCATTAATAATGGTCAATAGTCATAATCTTTATTGCATTCCATAGTAGGTAAGGCGTGAATCAACTCACAGATATCCCTACCTACTGTATTACACATTAATACTGTTCCTACTCCTTTACTACGCAGTATATTCTTTGATTCCACCTCCTTGGTGCTAGGATATTGCATGTAACTTAACTTTCACTACCTCAATTACGAGCTTAAGTAATTTCAATAAATGTGAGACATTTTCACACTTCGCAATGCTGGTGTAGCTGAAGAAAGCACAGTAGAGCTACTCCGAAGCATATTACATGAAAACTACCATTCTACTTGATATGGAGATAAAGTCATAATAAAAGGTATTATTGCCACCATCCAAACCTTTGCTTAATTGCCGTGTTTTTATGGGATTTTGAACGAATTAATATTAATAGCGTTAACTCAAAAACATTTTTAGCCTTTTCGGAAATTTGTAAAATGAAAGATTCGTCTTCTAAGCCTGCTCATCATTTGCTGTCACATGGACATAATTTTTTTTAAGAATAGAAACAAACCACTCTGAAAACCTGTCATAGGTATGAGCAACTTGATACACCGAAATTTTATTACACCTTGTGCTAGATTTTGTGCCCTTATTTCTAAACCAGGCCTACTTTTAATCAATTACCTTATTTATACCTCGACTAAAGTTATATTCGCGGAGCAATTAACGTCTCGCCTTTGCAAGAAAGCGCTAACTGTAATGGTTAAAGTATCTCGCGATTTAACTCAACTGTCGCAGTAATAGTTCATTTGCTCGCGGAATTTATTGGGTGAGGGCTCGTGTTATCAATTTCTGATCGCGTAAAATGAAATGGATACCCAACGCTTTACACCTGTTTTCATCATAACCTAATTGACAATATTTTTATTATAATATAGCAAAACTTTAACACTATCTTTTTTTATTCATTGGCTTAGCCGCTATGCCCGCGTGGATTCTTCCTGACATGGAAAGACCTTACCGCATCCGTGTTTCCTTTTCAAAAACCGGCATATTAACTATTCTTTGTCCTTTCACAGGACTCCAATATTTACTACTAGAGATACTGCGGTCTAAGCATAAAGATGTAATAGGCAGACACAATTTCGTACTTACTCGTATGTACTTATTTAGCATGGATCACTATCCTTCGGACTTCTATGGATATAGAACAAATTACTATCCGTAACTTTTTAGTCCTTACTAATATAAGGCAAAACGACTTCTGAGAGCAATAAATAAGCCGGCACCAATAAATGCCTTATTTACTAGCAATTCTAATACTGTAATTTCATCCGTACAAGATCTTAATTACTATAGCTTTGATCTAGTCCAGAATCAATACTCTCATTACAATCAATCATAGTGATCAGAGATAGCAACCGTCCATTCATCAGGTACAGAAGCCAATTAATGGCTTTCATTGCTATTCTATGACTTACTTTCGCGGAGTTTGTTGAACTGATTCGCTATGATTTGCGAGGATGTGCATTTGTTTTGCTATAATAAAGTCCCTCAAAGCTTTAGATGGACTAGAAATGTGACTTGGACATTTATAATAGGTGTTATGATTTACCAATTATAACATCTAGGACAGAGTTAAAACCACAGGACAGAGGTTTCGATAGGTTGTCAAACCCCAAGCGGTCGCATAAGACAGCGTAACTTGATTTCTATTGTGTGATGTGTTCCGATCCTAGAAGGGCTTGAAGGGGAAATAGTCTCCCTCAATAGGGAAATATTTTTGCCTATATTGATGGTTTTAGCTTTAGCTTCAATTGTCTGTAAAGTTTCAGTGCTAAACAATATATCGTTCGATTTCATACGTCCTAAAGTTTCGAATAAAACACAGATCCAATCACAAGTTCAATTAGATCAACTCACAACCAACAAAATATAAATATGAAGAAAGAGATTACTATACAGTGAACATGTAAGTGTACCTACATGAAAAACTAGTATGATTCCCTATACTGAATGCATACACAATGTCCCTGTGTGTTGGCGGACGCGCCGTTTCTCATCGCGCGGCGTAATGCTTCATGCGCCTGCGACCGTCGATGGAGGTGGCATAGTGATGATATTGCAAAAATACCACTTACTTACGAGTACATAATTTAAAGTAGGTGTGTCGTTTTCAGTACAGTTGGTATATTAATTAAGTCTCCAATCACACTTTATTTGTTGGGTTAATCATCCATTTAATCATCCGTTCGGCCATTGTTTCGGAATCGGGTGTTTTAGCGACTGCTGTCGCTGTGAGCTTCCGAAAAGCGACTCAATCGCATTTGGCGTTCTAATAATATGTGCGCTGTGGAATGTGTGGTTGCTGCATTTAGCTTCTAAAAAGTGACTAAATCGCCGATCATCGACACTAAAAGTAGCATGAGTGCTTTGTACAATAAAGAACAGATTTTTTTAATGCATAACACTGCCTTATTATTTGACCGCAATCGCATCTGATGTTAAGTGAGATGCAGTCTCGGATGGTACATATCTGCCCTGTAAGGCCCAGAACAAACGGTGAAACGCAACTGCAACGAAACTGCAACTGCTAGTTACTTTTGAGTTGCATCTAAGTTTCTGCCATAGCGTCCGTTGAGAGACCACACGTGACGCGACCAGTTTGAAACTTTCAGTTTCATTCATCAGAATCATCACAAAGTTGTAGTTTCGTTGCAGTTGCGTTTCACCGTCTGTTCTGGGCCTTAGTGTCTATTCGCTCTCGCCTTGAAAAGACCCGGATTATAGTCTTCGGGAAAGACAGCAGGGAAATAATTGTTTATACATTTGCCACCCTGTAGCATGCCATATCCTAGTTCCCATTCTCGTTCTTTACTCCCAGCGCCGCACCGCTCAGTTCAGTCTAATTAAGCGCGCGCGCAGATTTATAAGATATGGAAGCATTAGCGCGATTTATACCTAGCGCGGAATAATGAGATAACGCTAATGGTTGCCTCTGTATTCGGATGCCTGCGAGTGCGATATCTGTACTAGATGACTAATAAGAAGCAGTGATAGAGGGTTTTTTGTTAGGACTTCGCGGTGAGATCTGGTTGCTATAGTTAGTAAAAAGAACTGGATTTTTTTGTCAAATACTATGTAGTACTTTTTATTAGATGTTTAAGCATTTACGCGGTACAGTCAGAGGTCTTTGTTGGCTTAATATCAATATTATATCAATCCCAGGCTTTCTATGCTTGAGATTGATTGGGTTTTAAGAATAGGTACCTATATCCTTTAAGGAATCCCATATAATGACAAAACTTTCATCAACTTAACCCATTATCAGCCGAGATATAAAATGTATAAAAATGCTGTAAAACATAAATTAGAAGAAGTAGCTTTCTTTTCAATGACTCATTCTCTTTTGTTTTATTGAGAAACAAAAAACCAGAAAGTTTGCCAGTCCATATTTTGAACCCACACCAATTTGATCTACATTATTTAAGTACCACCTAAGGTGGCGAAATATAAAATATTTACATTGCATTATCTACTACACAATATACAATGCGTTACACAACCCATTCATACTATTATGTCAATGTTTGTTCAGTATTTGCATTTATAAATAAATAATTAGATTAGTATACAATAGAGTACTTATGTATTGCAAACAGTATGCATGAGTAACTATTAATAGAAATTCAGATAGCTATTATAATTTCACTCTTTTTGTCACTAAAATAATAGTTAATACATATACGCTACTTGGAAGGCTAATGAATGAAGCTTTCTTAGGTTGAGTTGCATCATCTTACTTTAACTTTAACAAACGTCAAAACTCCATAGAAAAAACACCGGTTATTGTTAAAGTTACTGTTAAAGTAAGATGGTTCAATCCTGCCTTATTTGACTGTGTAAAGTGCACATTTTTTGAACATGATTGTCCCTAGCCCCTTTAATTTTTGCAAAATATACTCGCAGAGTTTCCAAAATCAATGATATTAGTCCAATTTTCGCTTCTATGCCAATAAAAAGCTATACTCAATACTCAACATTTTATTGCATACATTATGTACTTAAAATTAGAATATTATGGGCCCTGTAGGGCCGGCAATTAGGAGAGCGGAGGACCACCCTAGATCAACCGAAAAATGAATTAGAAGCACCTAATATCAAAATTCTTTAAACACTCATACCTATGTGTTCAAGGCTGAACATGACGTGTACTTGTACCTAACTGATTACCAGATCTTTGCTTATCAATCAACATAACCCGTCCCACGTAGGCGGGACAATGTCCCTGTAACACCGCCTAATCATCCCAAATCCACACAACAGTTAATACGGTTTATATGATTAACAAATAATCAGAACTGCATTAGTGTCTTGTTTATCATTGGAGATTACCACTTGCGCAAGAGTTGGCTGGCTTGGGATGTGCTTGAGATCCAGTAGGAGATATGCTAAGCTATGTTTGTTCCTGGGTAAAGGAATCCTCCAGATTCAAACAGCGACTGTTCCTCCGCTGCCCGCGTCCGGAGAGGCGTGTTTATTTGACTTTAATGAACGAATACACGGCCAGAGTGTAAAATTGCTTTTTTAAGCCTATCGGAAATGGATAAAACTGATATGTTTTTATGAGTTTTATCCATTTCCGTTTTTGGTCTCGCTGTCATCAAATGGTGATTCTTTGCTATAGAACGAGACGAGATGACCGGCAATGGGTAGTTAACACTGTTGCCGATAGAACAAACGAACGATTTTTATTCCCTGAAATGTCATGGTGATTTCTAGAGTGCGATTTCTTAGGTATACAGAAAATTTACACAAGGTAAGGCTACATTGTCTTGACCGATGATGATGCATACCACCGACTTTTAGTTGGCCGATAGTTGGGCCCGGTTTTAATTTGTATGAAGAATCGGTCGATAGCAAATCGGTATAATGTGCGCACTTTCATACATCTCCATACAGATTAACAGCCCGAACCATCTATCGGCCAGCTAAAAATCAGTGGTCTGCGCCTAGGCTAAATAAAAACAAATGTTCCAAAACTGTACTAAAATAATGTTTGCTTTACTTATAACTTTTACTGGTCTACAGCCGCATCTTTTCCAAATAAGAGCTGAGTATCTCACTGCTTTCACTGGTTTACGAACATTATCACACGCATAATTCGACGATATAAAAAACTATTTTTCTTCCGCTGACACATTCTCCACGGGTGGTAATAGACTTCCCAAATGACAATGAGTCTGAATTTAATTTAGAATGACCCTTTACAATGTAGACAAGGAAATAAAAAAGCAACTGTCACTTGTGACAAACTTTACTTACGCCCGTATTCACAAACATCACTATGAGGTCTCACAGTGCGCGTGGACGCACAGGGTGACATATGAACCAATCACAGAGCTCTATTCAACCCGTTCGATTTGCAACTTCACTTAAAAAAGCATCGTTTGTGAATACTGGCGTATATTTAGTTTTTAACCGACTTGAAAAAAAGAGGAGATTCTCTGTTCGACTGTATGTGTTTTTATGTGGAATTTCCAGACAAAGGCAATAGTAAATCTTGTCTGAACATGGCTTCTATAGGTTCATTAGGTGTTAGCAATTTAAAAACGTCGTATTTTATGTGACTAATTGAAAGAAATGTCCTAATAAAGCAGATATATAATTAATGCAAATCGAATAGTTGGTTGCAGGTTAGTTTTTTGTCGGACATTATAAAAAGTGTCGTCAAGAACGAACCAAATTTTATGTAGAGTACCTGATAGAGTCAAATTCTTGAAGCAAGTTGTCTTTCTTCCGCCACTTCTTCTCAGCACCAGCCCATATGTTGTCCCGAAGTGGTGGTAGGGCAAACTATATTTGGGACGTGTATAAGTGCCCTGGATGGGGCCTATGTACTGAATAAAATATTTGAATCTGAATGTTTTGTAAGTACATAATTTTGATGTTACTGTCCAAAAAGGCCAATCTTATAAAGTGCTACCAAAACTTGATTCAATGTCACTGAACAATGATTTTGATCTGCTATGCTGCTGCTTAGGTATCGATTGTGATTTTGATTAATTATTGCACATCGTATATTGAACTCTAAAACCATACATCCGTGATTAATCCAAAGTATGTAAAAGAAAACATAGATAAATCAGTCTGTCTAGTCATTTGCATATGACGGTGTTGATTTTTATAATCTTCTTAATCAATTTGGCATCCTTAATTAGTGAGGTCAACGATCCTATGAAACTAGACTGCGCCCCGGCCCCGCCTACGTATGACGTAATAGAGTTGTTAAAGCTTTTGTTGTGTTTTAATTTTTGTGTTGTAATAAGTATGAGTTGGTAAAATTAATTAAATACATAACCCTAATGCTAATTTAGAATATTATTTATTTCATTTTCTGTAGCAACACAAAAAAGTAGCATATATTTTAATATACAATGGAAACAAGCTAACGATGTTGTGCGTAGTTATTTTTTTTTGTAAATTCAAACAAGGTAAAATAATGTTTATGCTAATTTTGTGCGAGAATAGTACCTGTGACTTCTAGCTCTCAACCATTTCGCCAACTGTGTGGTCATTAAGTATACAATATCATTAGTCATTTCTATAATTTTTTACTCTTACATTAGCATAGTCACTCACACATAGGCTTAGTTGTAAAATCGGCATAAATTTAATCTTCGTCATCTATGAGTTTTAAGTACACTCGACATCAAATAAATCGAACCTCTCGCGACAAGCACTTTCAAACGTATGCATCCCCACTTCCCACCAATATTGGCACCATTTAAAAGGCTAGTTCTAAACTTCATTTCATTAAAGAAAAGGTGTTTACCCCAAAAATGTGTCTGTAGAAGAATCCAGAGTCACTTCTTCAAAAAGTAGGTAGTTACACTTGAGCCATCTTTTATGGCTATAAAACTGTTAAGTTGGGATTAATCGCTATCCATCTGTTAAAGAGGACACGTGCTTTCAAATAACACCAATATTGTTGGGGTACCATGATTGTGTCAGAAGAAAAATTTTAAAGTTCGCGTCGCGGGAGGGTCGATTTATTTGATGTCGAGTGTATTTAATTAATAGCCAAGCATTAAAATATTATTTAGATAGAAGAGCAAAAACCGACTTTTACTACCAAAAATAAAGTGAAGTTATTTACGATCGGTTTTATGGGACGCGTCAAGAACACGTAAAACCTAGTTTATGTCTAACATGTTATGGGTAATTTTAAAATAATTTTGTATAGAAATAAGTTTCAGAATAACTACAAGGTGGTGATTCTCAGATGGTTTAAACTTGGAGTGCAAGTGTGGTTGTTTTCCCCAGTCGATGAAGCACATGATGTCGTGCCCTGCGTGCTCCAACAACAGCACGCAGGAAGATTTGATGAATGCTACTGACAACGCCACTCTTGTAGCGGAGTTTTGGGCTGACACTCTGTTTGTTGTCGACACTACAAGAGCTTCCGATTTTGTAGGATTTTTATACCTGCGGTTCTGTTCGATTCCCAGTTTAGGTTCAGTGTTGTAGAATGGATTATGAGGTTTTTTCCAATGAACCACACTGTTTCTGATTACAGTGTGACTTATTGGGAATAAACAATTAGCCAGAGAAGTGGTATTAACAAAAGTCATACTTTTATTCTGTGTTCAAACCATTGACAATAAAGCTTTTTGCCAAATAAGCTTTTAAAATAATATGCACAACAGGAGCTTAATCAATAAATTACTCATATAGCCCGTTTCGTGAGCAGGTTACTACAAAGCTCGCTTCAATAAGCTTTCAGGGATTTGGGTGACAAAAATATATTAAGCTTAGTAGACAAGTACCTAATATACAAGTACATACAATTATTAATTTTTAAACTTTTAACTCTTTTTGTGTTCTTTTTTAAACTTTTAACTCTTTTTCTTTTTTAACTCTTTATGTGTACCGCTCTAAACCTATGACAAGTTTTCCAAAATGACATCGACCGTATATCAGTTGAATAAAGAATGTCGAGTATAAACAAAACATTTGTGACCATTAGAGCCTATAAAAGTCAGGGAAGAGGCATTGCATTCTTTTACATAATAATACAGTTATGTGACGTCATTGCGGTTAACTTTAACATTCGTTTGAAGGTCGAAGACATTGGAATAGGGCTGTCGTTAATTGTATGTAAAAAGTAGTGTCTTATAATCAAACTCTCTCTTTAACCGACTTCAACAAAAGGAGGAGGTTCTCAATTCAGTTGGTATTTTTTTAAGTCTCTATTTTTTTTCTTTTCATCATCAACATGGATAATCCTATAATATTATAAATGCTAAAGTTTGGATGTCTGGATGTCTGAATGGATGTTTGTTACTCTTTCACGCAAAAACAACTAAACGGATTTTGATGAAACTTTACAGTATTATTGTTTATAACCCAGAATTACATATAGGCTATAATTATGACGATATGTGACAAACAAATTTCACGCGGGTGAAGCTGCGGGCAAAAGCTAATGTTAATATAAAACAGTGTAACAGCAATCAATAGCTGAAATTATGATATACCTATACCATGCTAAAGAATGATTTCTCCCATGATTTCGCGTAGTACTCGCATTTACACAATATGAATTTGTCATTTACATCTAGCAGATTAGCTTGATTAAGCCCAGTTTCTCCTCGTCTTCTCCGCTTTGGCACTGGGTCTGTGACTCACGCTGATTCTTCCTGATATCCTAATATGACAGATTGACAGCCCTATCCATAAAGCAATGCGCCGGCGCATCGAAACAGAGATTTCACCGCGCTACTCTTATCGCCGAACGTCCGACTAAAGGTCACACTAAATTTCAATTTGATAGTTACACAACTATCATAAACGCGTACGCCGGCTCCCACAGAACTGGTATAAACCGTATCGTCTGGTTCAGGTGATAAGGGGAAGCGGGAGCGATTTTGGACCCTGATAAGAATACAGTAGAGTTGATAGTACAAAAATGCTATCAAGCTAAAACTGTGGCATCTTATAGCTGTGCTATTGGAACAAAAAATATAATGATATGCTATCGACTCTACATAAATATATAGGTAATTTAATTATCACCTTTATAATTAAATGAGCTGTCCTCTACCTGTGTTGTCTGGAAGAGATCACCTCTTAGCAATAAGATAGCTTAAATCGTGCTTTTCGAAATATGATGTTTCCTGGGTCAAAAAGCAAGAGTTTTAATTAGTCCGTCAGTTAACTTATCAAAAAATACTCTACACGTATTTTTCACTTTTTCAAACTAATGAAAATTTAAAGAGGTAAAGCGCGCCAAAGTTCATAAGAAGAGGCCCGTGATGTCAATGCGTGCATAAAAGTGCCGCACGTTGTGACGTCGTGCGGAACTTCAACGCACCATAACTATGTAATTATTTGTTAGATTGACAAATAAAAATATATGTGTCCAATATTTTTTGATATTAAACATGACGGACTAAAAAAAATTTTTTAGGAAACTAGCCTATTGTATTATATTTTGTTTGTCAGTTCAGTGTGGTGTGTGTAATAAGGAGTACCATCTGTCTACTCGTCTCTATCTCTCTATTTTTGAAGTTTGATCCTAGGTACCATAATAATGAATAAGAAAACTAGACACTACACAGTTTCATCACCAAAAATGTGTTTGTGTGTAAATTGTAGCAACCTAAAACCTTAATTTTACAATACATTAAAGTCATCTCAGTGATTTTCCAAATTAATCTTCGAAATAATGTCATGTGTCTTTTTTGGTTACTTGTTTTTTTTTTTTGGTTAGCTCGCTCATAACTTACACCATAGCACAGGTCTGTAATTTTAGAAATGAAGCCTCCAGTGTCAATTAGTAGTTGGTATGTGGGGTCCCATCAGTTTTTGGCTCATTATATGGGCAATTTTAGGGGGCGCTGCGGTCGGGCCCGTTAGAGCACTTGTCTTGAGTCAGACTACGGTACAGGTGCCGGTGTTATGCGAACTATTATTTCTTGTAAGATCTATTGATAAACTATATTTTTGAGTTAATTTGCAACAGTTGTTGCAATTCACGAAGGCGTGTGAGCTTTACATGCGTGGTGGCTCGCTACTGTTCGTTTTTCAAAAGTTTCAATAGACATTACGCTGGTGGTGCAAGTAAAGCTCACTCGCCTTCGTGAGTAGCAAGAACTATACGTGTTGTTCATTTTGATTTTTCTTTTTGAACTTTTACCTATTTATTAATAAGACAGCTATCCTTTTCCTGGGTCGTAGAGATGAGACGTATTTACTAGAACAGATCCACACACAAGGTATTTTACAGTACTAGGCGGCACCTATTCCAATTGTTTAAATACTTGATCTACCTAGTATTTTATAAATTACACGATTTCCGACCCTACTGTCAAAGTAATAGAGGTTATTATTGCGTAATCCGTAGTCGTGTATTACGCGCACCTAGTATTTCTCGCTAAGCTTTTGTGCGAACGTAGAGATTCACTCCGTCTCTGTCTGACCAAACAAATTTGAGCGCGACGAAGCAAACGTACACAAACGTAGTCAAACCATATTCATGTAAATAAGAAAAAATATGTAAATATTTTTATGAAATTGATATCTTTTAAATACGCCAACTTTTAAGTTGACAGTCCTAAGCCTGTTGAAGTATGAAGGGAGGAATTATTATTCAATTTCAAATTGCATTATTCATACTATGGTTGTATATTTTCAAAGAAAATTGTATTTTAAAGTCATATTACGTGGATTAGTCCACTAATCGCGTCAAGTATGCTAAATTACTACGTACTAGGTGGAACAGGTATTTGGATCGAGTATTAATAAATACTAGGAATAGGTGCACCTAGTATCAAATTTACCTAGTAAAACCCATCTCTACTGGGTCGTCTAGAAGAGATCGCATTTTGAGTTCGAATTCCAGCCCTTTGAACATTTTCGTATTATTTCTCTTTAATGATGGGACTTATAGGATTCAATTTATATGGTGGGACAGTCAATGCGCAACTTTGTATTAAAATGATATGAAAATGACCTACCATATAATATCACATCAAAATCAAAATCATAAATATTTTATTCAATTTAGACCACTAGAGAATACAGTAAATAAAAAAGGTAGCCCTTATGGAGCACTTTACATGTCTCCTTATCTTTTGGGCCCTACCATCACTTCAATAACTAACACCATAAAAATACTCTCCCCTTTCAACTTAAAAAAAAATACTTCAACTGAAAAGTATTACGCGTCAAGTTATAGCGTTAAAAAACTCATATTCACACAATCGGCCATCTTGCTCTCCGATTCGCATAAAGCTAGCTAACAGTATCACCACGGGTTGTCTCGCGGAGATGGCGGATGAAAATAATTATCTTTCATTCCGACTGTCTAAAGAGTAATTGATAGAAAAAAGGTTACAAAACGGTGATCAGCGAATCAATAGGCGAGTAGATCTCGCTTTGGGTACAGTTAGCAGGAAAATGTTTAAATGGTAATAATATGTAATTGACATGGTGTCAATTTTTATTATGAGCTGTCAAAAAAACGCAAGTTTTCCATAGATTTCGTATACCAAAATGAAACGTATGATACTTGTTAACTCAATTAAATAATTTATAAACGAAAACGTATCAAACAACTAAAAACAATATTATTACAATTATAGTTATAGTCGCATCTTGAACTAAAAATGTAATAGTTAACTGGAAACTAAAGTAATTTTAGGGAAATTAGGCTTCTAATGAAGGTTAAATTGATGTGAAATTAGCAAGTTGTAGTAGTCTATCGTACTTAATGTCAGTTTATCGAATTAAAAAACTGTAGGTAGCTTTCAAACTGTAATTCTTGCGCAATGGCTTTGTTCAAACATAACTTTATGAAGAGATCGTAATTTTGAAAGACACGCCACACCTACTCAGTTTTAATTTTGTTAACACGTCGACGCCTCCCAAACGCCCGGAACCCGATACCCGGTTTTGGGCTTAGCGATAATCGGGTTAAAGAACGGGTATCGACAGTTTTATTAGTGATGCAAGAATCCGCATTGTAGGTTAAGATAGGCTAAAACATAATCCTAATTCTGTGAAGTAGGGTAAAAATTAAAAACTTCTCACAAACAATGGTAGCTGCATCTATTGTTCCAATGAACTTAAAATTAAGTTTCTAATTTTTTTTTATTAATTTACTAACAATACAGGTAGAAATATAACTGTTTCATCGCAATCTTATACGTAGGTATACCTAGCTATGTAATCTAAAATACCTCTTCTTTAAAAGGAAACAATAAAAATTTATGAAGTGGTGCTTAGAATTCGATACTTCGATAAAAACTAGATTCAGTTGGCGTAAGTACATAATAAAAATTTACGACTAGGTATGTTGAAATTTTCTAGCGGCTAAACCACTTAGTTTAATTTAATTTGTTCTTCCATATTGATCCTATCATCAAAATCGTTTAGCTATTATTATTATGAGTAACTAATCTTCAAAAGCGATTAAAGCAATAATTTACCTACTCTAAAATTTGTCTCAAAGTTACCTTGAAATATTCAAGTCCTATTTATGTCTTCTTTACACCAATGAAAAATAAAAGTGCACAAAAAGTGTACTTAATACCATCCGCGGTGTGTAATTTAATAGTATTAGTTAATCTATTAATTACATACCATGCTAGAACTATGAAAAAACTCAGGTAATTCAATTTTAATGAAAGCTCAGTCAATGGTTACCCTTATAGTCTAAAACCACAAGAAAACAGAATACAATTTTCAACTCTATCCCGCTGTTGTAAGTTGCATTTTCGTAATTGTATTTTCAGTGCCCATCACGACCACAGAGTATCATGTATCCTTCCGCAAATGCGTACAGTCTGCAAAATAAATTGATGACGTTTAAGACCATAAGTCTAAAGTTGAGAATTGAATGGCTGTTAAGGATGAGTGTACAAGGACAGAATGCAAGTGTAGGCTCGCTGACATCTATCCACACTTCACACGAAGGAATTTACGCCTATACAGCCCATACAACTCGGGAGCACAATGTATGGGCATTGAAGGCCTTGGATTCTTGTGGTAAATAACGACCTGAAATACTGATCAACATACGATTTTACTTGTTTTTTTGGTTTGGTGAATAGAATGTAGATACTGGCAATAGAGAAAAACGTGTCTTCACATTTTTCTTCTTGAGTTTCTAGTACATGGTAAGAGATTGCGTGAATTTTAGATGTTACAAATTATGTAAATACTTTTAAATTCAAATTGCTATACAACTATTGAAACACTATGGAAGTTCTTTATTTTTTTTGTAATTTAACACTTTTAAACACCACAAAATAAAAGGGGACTTTTGCATGATTTCCCATTCATTTCGTCACTAATTAATAAGTTTAACTCATGTAAACAATTAATTTTGAAACAAAGTTTCCTTTATATTTCATCATCATCATCATTTCGGACGTCCACTGCTGAACATAGGCCTCCCCCAATGCTTTCCATGTTGATCGATTGGTAGCGGCCTGCGTCCAGCGCTTCCCTGCTACCTTTACGATGTCGTCGGTCCACCTTGTATTACCTTCCTTTATATTTATGAAACATTAATTAAATAAGTACTGTCTGCCACAAAAACTCCATCCGATAAGGCTCGAATAAATAGCCCAAATGAAGTTCGAAATTTAAATTATAAATACCATTTTAATTCTCTCAACTGCGAGTGCTAAATAAATCGGCTGCAATGACAACTTTAATGAACAAAGGGAAACCAAAGGTCAGCCTCGCTCGCGCACAATTAAAGAAATACGATGAGACAAGCTACCTCGTACAGTCGGACTTATTTCCCAGTGGATTGTTTTACGGTAAGAGGTCAAAACTCGATAAGGATCGAGATTTTTATCACGAGTTCATTTGCGAAAAGGGCGTTTAAAAATTACTGGTAATGTAAATAAATAAGAATAGTGCAATAAATCCTTTTAATTTTTTGCAAAAATATTACCTGCCCACCAAAAGCTGCAAAAAGTTATACAAAAATAATGTTTGTTCTTGAAATAAGTTCAAACTCACATTTTTTATTTTCATGACATTTTAATGAGAAGATTCATAGTAAGTATATTATCAATGTATTTATTTACATGAACACATGAATTCTGAAAAAAAACACAATAAGTTGCAGTTTTGTTACAAATGCAGTAAGAAAGTATAAAAGGTGAAATAAAAATAGCCTAACTTCAGGCGCAAACGGGATGCACATTACTCACGCGGACTGTACTTCAATATAGTTTATTTTTTAAGAACCTATTCACACGATATACGCGTTTTGTTTTTGTTTCCACAGTGCAGTAAAGCACCGGGATACAGGCAATATATTTAAGACAAATAAGTGAGGTGGGCAAATAGTTTAAGTGGGGTTGAAAATTACGCTAATACTATAATAGACAGATGCATTTATTTAAAACGTATTTAACTTTCTTTTATGCTTATTTTTTCATATTCTTCTGTGTACTTATTTTGTTTTTCACCACGCTAAATATTTTCTTTGTTAAGTCAACAGTATTTATTTTGAGCATAAAAACAGTCCGCAAATATGTGTGTATTGTGTAGCATTATACAAAACCAAAACTTCCCCAGAATCATACTTCACTAAAATGGTAGAGTTTTTAAACTAATTCGTCATAGACCTATTTTACATGAGAAACCAATTCTACGACAATATTTCCCTGCAATAGTCTAAAAACGCAATTATTTACTGTTCAAAAAACATAATGTGTCGCGACCAAACAACTAATGGCGCAACAGCCCGTATTGTCCCCTCTGCGCGATATTTATTCCGTGCCCCGTCCTCTGTCCTCCACCTTTTTCCTTTTAGCGCGAACAATTTTTAAATGGCTTATGTTTGATACCATTATTGTGTGCCAATCAGCTTGAATTACAATGTCCCTACCAACCGAGGAACTGAGTAAGAATCCTTTAGTTACAAATCATTTATTTATTTCTTTTTGCTCAGTAAACAAGGCAGCTGTTTGGTTTATTTAGATGAGCCCGAGTTGAATGCGTTTCTTGAATTTAAATAACTTTGGACCGACATCGGTTATGTTTGGACTAGTGTGCGCTTGAACTGACTCGGCGACCGTCTTTGGAATGACATCAGAAAGAATGTCGTCAAAAGGCACAAAATCGCCTTTTTGCTTTCCATGCCTTCATCAACGATATTAGGCATAAAACAGCGCAGGTCAATAAGATGTTTCGATAAAAACACAGATTCGAATATCGCTTGAATATCTACCGCTTAAAAGTCACTAATTGAGATGTGCAAGACAGTTTAAAGTAACACATTTATATATTCTTTTTAAGTACGGCAGTGTAAGCGAAAGTGTGCAATAAATCTTTTTGTGAGCGGCGTTATCGCCTAACGCCGCGGTAGCAGATATAGGTACCTTGTGTCAACCCGCTTGAAATTTAAATATAAAACAACTTAAGTATATCAGTGTATCGAGTGATCCACCCGCCTGGTATTATCTCGGGCCTTCATTGCGAAATGGATGAATTATTGTGTTGTTACTTACAAACCGAGTCACCTTAAACTCTGCTTTTATTACACTTAAAACTAAACATCACAGATCGTGATAAAAACCAAATTAGAATTTTCTATCATCAAACTTCTACTCGCATCGTGTGTGGCAACAAAACGAAACCTAAGCGCTTATCAAAAATCTCTTCATTAAAACCAAAAGCGGGGTCGTTGATTTTGTGGACTTCTTTTCGCTTAATAAGGACCCAAGAGGAGCAGGTTCCCCCGGGTTTGCATGCAACTTAGTTACGACGGGGCATCAATCAAGGGGACCCAATCGGACCAATAATAATAAACCAGGCCGCGATCTGCTACTTTCATTGTTCCGATGTTTCTCGGAATCCAATTGCGTGACTACGGTCAATGATGGAACATCAATTTTCGAAAACTCAAACTCAGTCACATTATTTACCGGTTCGAATGTTTTCACGGAAAGTTTTATTGCCCACAATCGTGGAATCACATTTAACAGCTCCGGTTATCGAAGGATAATTTGATATGTGAGGCTTAAAATCATTAACGATGTGTTGAAAGTTGTTTGAACAATACAAAGGCTTTCCAAAGGGCTCGCTTGTGACGGGCGCGCGGTCCATTCATATCACTCATTGTCAAACCTTAAAAATGAAGACACGAATAAAATTACAAGCGAAATTACTAAAACTAACACTGTTTAATGCCATCGCCGTACACAGGAATCCGAGTCGTATGTAAACGTGTCTAAGTTGCAAATTGTTTACGGCCGTTATCATTGCTTGAAGGTCCACCATTTATCTTTGGTTTGGATACCGATGCAATTAATCAAGGGCCGTTGTCACGTACGTAATATACGAGAGATAAAGAGAAAAAGATGATTTCAAGCTAATTATCGGTCTTGTTTGATTCTTCTTTTTTGGACCACTTAACACCTACCCAACCAATTTGTCGTTTATGCCCTTTTGGAAATGGCCTTTCGGAAGCACTCATTGGTATTTGGGGACGACTGCGTATTTTGGGTTCTTTAATTGATACTTGGCTATAGCTCGCGCTGCAGATGCGTTCGTTTATTGCTACTTTGCATTCATTATCTTCTTGGTAGGTATTTATTACAGAGGAGTTTCCTTAATTTACTTGAATCGTTAAAATTTTGCCGCATGATTGTAGGTATATGATGAATATTGGAACTGATGTCATTTCCGTTCCATTGGTGAAAAAAAAATATTACAAGGAATTTCCATTGATTATTAATTTCATTTAGCGACAAATTGGCAGCAAACCCGCGAAGGTAAAGCTGCGAGCAAAAGCTAGTTTAGGTATAATATCTCTACAAAACAAATGAAACAAGTGGCCGTTCTGTACACTTGCGTATTCTTTGATGCATATTATTAGCCACCGCGGCGTTCCGTATGTTCATAAGGTACCATCAATATTCCCATGCTATGGCCGGATGCTAATGGAGCTATGATAGTAATCGTACCGGTATTTGTTTACTGTAGGCTTTCCTGTGACAGTTTTGCATTATTCTTAAAAGTATCGGACGATGGACTTGTCATTATTATTTAAGGTGCTATTTTTCAATAAAACAGATGACGGAGTTACCTTTCCTGTATAATACGACCTGTTAAAAAATATTTACTCTGCAGTCAACTGATTTATAATTTGTATATAGGTTTAGCCAAATTAACCTGATTCATGATACAATTCTAACTTGTTGCCTGATCGGAGTGATTTAAATTTGAAACAATACAAAAATAATTGTTCATGAATTATTTGTAAAGTTGTCGTCTTTATATTTCTTCTTATAAACAACTTCTTCCTATAAACGTACCATTTTATCAGTCAGTTACTATGCACTTACTATTACATTTATTTTAATTTGAATAGGTATTCTTACTGGTAAAACCGATGATGCATTTTACCGGTTGCCCAGCCCTATTCATAAGCGGACCCCACAGTGGGCTTATCAATTCACGTTGAATTAAATAACGCTAATTAATTACGATCCTATCGCACAGACAATTAGTTAAGTATTTGCTTGGCCTTAGGACTTGGCAGATCTTTTGTTGGTTAATTGATGGTTGAACCTTTCCGGTTTCGTGGAAATGCTGTAATTCGTCTTTGAAATGCATTTGCAGGATAAATTGATAAACGTGTGGTCACATAATAATCTGAAGTTTTAGAATATAATTATTTGTTCTATTTAATTAAAAAACAGAGTACCTAATAACAAGCAGAATATCAACATCACAACAGACTCATTTATTTTATCCGAAGTGTCAAACGTATTCCAATGTACAAAACACAAGATTGTCCTGGTTAGTAGAAATGAGGTTTTTATCAACATGAAGAGATTGTGAGTTTTATTAAAGTCCAGTTAGAAGAAAATATAACAATGTAATGTATTGGACTAGAATTTGAAAATTTCCTACCATATGAAATTGTAAAGCAGATGATAGTGGTATAATTTTGCTCTTTTTAACATCATTTTCTCGATAAATTTGATTATTTATTCACAAAAACACGCGGTGCAGTTCAGTACATGACACTATACAAGATGCAGGAAGGTTGTATTTGCAACAAATCTCATGTGCTATCGTCTCTACATTAGGCCTGGAATGCACTAAGGTTCCAATGACACTACGTCGAATGAAACATCCCTATTATGTTCATACGGTTTTCTGTTTACATTTCTAGCTTACTAACCCCATTTCTCTTGTTCCAGATGTCAGCCATCGACCCCGACTGCGGTGTCAACGCGATAGTCAACTACACCCTGGGAGAGACTGCGGGGAGACCGCAGTTCTCCGTCAAGCCTGATACAGGAGAGCTTTGCGTCTCCTCTCCGCTTGACCATGAGACCAACAGCGACTTCGAGTTCCCTGTCATCGCTACTGATAGAGGTAACTAAGTTTAAATAGGCATATTGTTTTAAACTTTCATGGTCACTAACATAATTATTATTAACGGGATTGCTACCATGTTACCTTAATTTTAAGTGATATGCCCATAACATCTCGTCCGCAAGTTTCCTCAGTTACTCCGTGAATAATTATGGCGCTTGCAACAGTGCCGAAATATCGGAAACTCAAAATTAAGGTACTTGAAATAAGTACTCCTATAAACCCTTTAACATTGCATACTCGTAGATAGAACTGAGTTCACGAGCGGGAATCGCACTTCTTCTAGAGTTGCTAATACGAAAACTCGTATTAGCCAACTGTAGAAGAAGTTTTGAAGTTTCTTTATTTATTCTGAAGTTTGTTTTTTTTCCTTTTGAAGAATGCGGTACGCTTTCTTAGTGCTCCAAATTGATTTATTCGTTGTCAGCGTTTACTTATAGGAAAAGGAAGTGATCACATCGTAAAATTATTGTCTATTAGAGTATGGTTATTTCATTTTCTAAACTTGTAGACCCAAACAAACACTCCATCTTGAAGACATATTTGTTATGTCTTCCTTACGGGAAAAAAATATAAGAAGTTTAAAAGCGGAACTTCTTGTTGCTAAATTAGTTTTTCTTCGTTATAGATTCAGTCTATTTCAATGAATTAGATATGCTTTTTATCCTTCCACACTGAAGTCACAACCATAAAAATTCCTTAATTTCGCCACCACTTTTCGATCGCTTACAATTTCACACAAACGAATTCGCCCGGAATACACGCCGAGGTTCGAAGTAAATTCCGAAAATGTTCCCGACTCGTTGATTTATGTGAGCGAGTGGGTACTATTACTCTCTCTTTTTTACTTGGGCAATGGTAATATCACCATCCCTTTTTACTGTGACTTTGTTTCGCCGACGGTTCGGCCAGCTTTTTGCGGGTTGTATAGTAGACATCATGTTGCTGCTCCTTGATTTGGCGAGAGGGAATTCGAAATCTGCGATGCTTTATTGTTTTTAGTTAAAATCTATCAACATTTTTTCAGTCTCTATCTAATAGAGTATTTAACGTCGACGACTGTACATTCTAGGTACTTTTTAAGACTCGTCAAAGCGCCAATTCTTCCATAATTTTTGTACGCCAACGCAATCTGATGACGTCACTAATGTGCCATGTCAAATGCAAGTCTATCAATTTCACAAGTGTATCAATAATTATTGCCATAACAAACTCCCGTACTCGTAGGTACATCTCTCCATCGTATGATATATTAAAATATTTATAAAAGTACGGTAAACTATGGCAAATGTACTAAATTATCAACGAGTTATGTTCCACAGCACATTCCCAAACTAATTGATTAATTAATACCGTTTCAACATTTAAAGGTTTTTGTAATGATCAATTCGTATCAAGTTTGCTACTACAAAGGAAGGAAGCTATTAATTTAATAAAATTTTAATAAGCAACATTAATCTTCCAATATTGTAAAACTGGAAGCTTGCATGGGAATTTTATATACCAAGAACTCCGTACTTACTGTGGTATAATAATTTTGGCAGGTTACTTTTAAAAATAATATATGACTATTTGTCAATGCCAGACTAAATCTAGACCTGTACTCAGACAAGCCACTATTTGATCTAATCTTCAACACTCAGCTTGCAAACATTGTCCTGTCTCTGTGTAAAACTGCTATAATTTCGTATAAAATCAATAAAAATCCAATGATATAATACCCATTGTTTATCGGATAGGTAAACAGATAACATACAATCGTATTTTTATCCGAATAAAAAAGAAGGTACAGAATACATTGAATATTTTTATCTACGAAAAGTTTCTGTTCAAGTCAGGTGAATAGATGAAATTATAGCTCATTCCATAGTTACTTGAAAACTTGATAAAATCAATAAATGAGGTGTCCATAACACTATAATTTTACTAATCTTTGCTGTTCTATTATAGGTTTAATACACAAGAAATCAGCAAAGTTGTTAGCAAAGTAGCCCTTGATAACTACTCCTACATAAATTGTAGAACCGCTATGATAGCTTGAAGTTGATCGAGATACTATATAATTGCCTTACATTAATACCCTGGATCTTTTCGTGATTAATCGACTGTGCTTTTAGAAATTGAATAGCAACAGCTTGTTTTGAGATGATAAGGGTTAATGGGGTTGCAATAAATTATTTGGATTTTTCTGACTTAAATTTTTCTTTGGGAGATCTTTAGAACAAAAAGTGTACCAACTGCAGAATTGAGTCTTCACGTTTTAATTTTTTTATAATTTCTCGAACTTATTAGTTTTCAATATTAATACATTTACCTCTATATTAAAACCTAATAAACAAAACTCGCAAGCAAAACAAAATGCAAAACGTAACAATTATTTTATTATCACGATCCTCGTCGAGTAAACCGTTGACATCGGAATAAATCAACGTGCTGTCAATTAGACATGGCATTACAACAATACACAAACAATCACGAGACCAATTATTTATTCGCAGGGGGCCTGTTCACGACCGCCATGGTGAAGATCCAACTGCTTGATATAAACGACAACGCTCCAACCTTCACTGTTAAGGACTACAAGGTTTCTTTGAAAGAGGGAAGGATCTCGTCTACGGAACCCATAGTTTCCGTATCGGCAACTGATGCAGACTCTGGTAGATTCGGAACAATAACATACAGGATCATCAGTGGCAATGACAATGATATATTCAGGATTGACAGAAGTACGGGAGAGATTCTGGTCACAAAACCTTCCCTTGTACAAGCAAATTCGAAATACGACTTGGAGATTTCGGCGACTGATGGAGGTGGACTGTCGGCTTCCCAAGGAGCTACGGTCCATGTCAACGTGGTGCCAGCAGGAGTGGGTTCAGCACTCTTCGACAAACCCAGATACAATTTTCGGGTCAGAGAAGATGTTCGGGCTGGAACTGTCGTCGGGAATTTGAAGGCCACCGTTGGTGATCGGGGTAAGTTACTTATTTCACTAGTCTTTCAATAATTTTGAATACAACGGCACTACCTACGCTTTTCTATTTATTTAGCAGAAGAATTTCATTAATCAATAAGAATTTAAGACGTGAGATAATTACCAAACACTTGAAGACACCTCTAAAATTTCCGAAATTCCGTGAAGCTAGTTAGCAAACAACCGATGATTGTACGTTTGTCAATAATACTATGTAATAGGAAAATAATCAACTCCTAATACATTCCTCGAAATGAAAGCCGATCACACAAGCGTTTAGGGTTACCGTACAACAAAAATTACTTAACAATGGGCAAATATTAATGGTGTAGGGATCGGGAACTACCGTTGTGTCGGGTTGCCTTATAGCTTCATTTTGCTTTAACAAATTTATTGAAATCGTGCCATTGATAGCGCGGTTTCAAGTTGGGAGATATAGCGAAATAAGCCTTTGTTTGAGATACCTAACCTAGTGTTAAATAAAATTATGTACTAGTTTTCAGCTAGAATCAAGTGATTTTTTTGGGTTTTAGTATGTTCGAGACTTTGAGCCCTGAATATAGATCGGGCATTTTTCTGGATATTGAATGTTTAAAATAATGGTAATCAAAACACAACATAATTGCCTCTTGAAAATGTATGTATCATTTCAAGTAAAATTGAAACTGTACAAAGTAATAAGTATTTAAACTAAACAGAACCACTTATTATAATATCATCCACGTAAACTTCCATTACTTCTACTTAGACTCAAATTACCTTTTCAAATCCCAATGGAATCGTTAGGCTGTGAAGAATGCGAACACTTCTAAGTTTGCACCACACTGCCCGGTGCTAGAATGCGCTGGCGCACGTAACCGGGCATTGTCTAAGAGCCAGAACACACGATGCGTTGCAGCGACGCTACGACGCCGGACCGGTCTTAGGGCTTGTTCCTATGGAGACATCCCGTTTTTTTGCAGGATCCCGTTTAGTTATAAGTATACGTGTTTTAATATTAACGTTCAGATGAACACTTGGTTAACGACGACGACCGACGGTCTGGTGAAGGTCGCGGGAAGTACCTGGATGCAAGCGGCGCAGGACCGGTCTTTGTGGAAATCCTTGGGGGAGGCCTTTGTCCAGCAGTGGACGTCTTTCGGCTGAAACGACGACGACGAACACCCGGTTTGCAGGGTCCCGTAAAAAAATGATCCATCTGAATGTAATAGAAATTTCAAACATACGTTATAAAATTGTGTGTTCTCACACGACTGTCCAGTTTTGCGGGATCTGATAAAACTGGATTGCCGTGAGAAGGAGCCTTTACATGGAATATGTGGCATACGAGCGGTGCGGCGATACGGCGAAATCTTTGAGCTGCGGCACCGCAACGCATCGTGTGCGTTGGCTCTAATAGTGCATTGTCTAAGAGTGCAATCACGACCGGGTGATGTGTTATCGTTCGGCTGCTTCTTCATGATTACACCATTCGCATTGTTGCTGTGGATTTACACGGAAATTTTTCGAAAGTTACGACGGGATTCAATGGAGTTGGATTTCATTTCTTCGTTATGAAGGACTCAGAGAGGGAATTGATTTTATAACTCCGATTCCAAGAGTTGTGCTATTAGCACTTAGCATTATTATTCTTATACCCGTTTTCACCATTAATCCCTAAATTTTAAGTGACCCCTTTAAAAAACTCTGTTACGTGTTACCATAAGGGTCACTAAAAATTAAGGATTGATGGTGAAAACGGGCTTTAGTGTTGCTATTTTATCAAAAAGATAAGCCATTGCATTGGTTGATTGCTATGGCCTTTTAGGCATAAGAGATAACAGTTTCAGATCTTGTTTCATGAATGTAGGTTTATGTGTGCGTTTGTGATGAATCAAAGAAATTTACCAAAACTGGAATTATACTTCATTTAGCTCTACAATGACCAGTTCAAAATTCAATTCAAACGGTTGACATCCTTTGTGAACGTTACTGAAACGTCAAAATATTTAGATACCCGTATTATGTTAACGTCGGAGGCTCGGAGCTTTCTCAGAATCCAACTATGAAACTTGTACCGACTGTCGAGATGAGGGTACGCGATGCGTACAGGCTCTTAGTAGATGAATCATAATTTAGTGCGGCAGACATTAATCCCTAAACAATGTTGAACTCTTCGTATAACCAGGGCCCGTAGTTGTAAACGATGCCCAGTTTTGAAGATACTTCTGAATACTAAATTACTATGATGAGTCAAGCAAAATTAAATGATTCATTGACAGTTAATATTTTAGGCTCTAATATAAAAGTTTAAGTCGTATTTGGTTTCGTATAATCATCATTTTCATCTTCTTCGTTGCCTGGCTCATTCCCATTTTATTTGGGGTCGGCCCTCCTAATCATGCGTCTGCAGGCGACTCGGTCCTGGGTCATCTCGATGTTGACTTGGGCCTCTTTAAGGTCCTTATTATCAAGTATGGACATCCATGTGATTTGTTAACCACCATTTTCATAGCAAAACAAAATAAATATTAGAATTTTTGGCAAAACCAGCCGCAATTATCTATGGTCCTGTAATGCAGTTAAAAAGTTAGATGAACAACTTAGAAAAAAATTCCAGTATTGCAAATCCTGTGAAGAATTTTAGCAACACGTCTTTATCAACTATTAGTCACTCGTCCCGTTGCTATTTATCGATGTAAACCACCGGAATGTCGTAGTGTAGGTTACATTCGAATATGTAATCGACGATTTATCGATGTGGAGTGGTAAACATAATTATCCCTATTCAAGATTAGGGTACCGTTTGTTAATAAGGCCCCAAGTTTTGCGTATTTCTAATTCAGGAACGCTGTGAACATCCTTGATAAATCGCTTGCCAATAAAGCACGGCTATCTCCCTCGCACGCGGTGCGTTTCACTAATATTTATACTACAAGATTTTCCGTAATGGCTGCATTTACACCGACCTGTAACAATGCTAGTGCAGTTACAATGTTCGGCGAACGTGGAATTAATTCTTTAGCATTTTTTGAGAGATTTCAATGTATGCTTCGATCCTAGAACATTGGACAGTGGGCTTTTATCTTCATTATCATCATTTCAGCTACAGGACATCTATTGCTAAACATAGCCATCCTTCAATGATTTCCACTGGTTGGTTGGTAGCGGCCTGCATCCAGCGCTTTCTTTTATGTCCCTTTTAGCAATATTGATATTTATATCCAAATTCATAAAGTTCATCCCAACTAATATTATAAATGCGAAAGTAACTCTGTCTGTCTGTCTGTCTGTTACGCTTTCCCGCTTAAACCTCGCAACCGATTTTGATGAAATTTGGCATAGAGATAGTTTGAGTCCCGGGAAAGAACATAGGATAGTTTTTATCCTGGTTTTTGAAACAGGGACGCGCGCGATAAAGTTTTTCTGTGACAGACAAAATTCCACGCGGGCGAAGCCGCGGGCGGAAAGCTAGTTTTAAATAAAGTTCAAACCTAACATCAATTATTGAGTAATATTTGATGTACCTACCTCTAATGATCAATACCAGAAGTAAAACCGGTACCTACATACTAACGGCTTATGCTCTGAGGACGGTTGATTGAAGTCTGCAATGTCTTAAGTAGAGTCCATCTCAAGATTTTCTTAACTTGTTCTTGTTTTCCATTTGGGACTCGAAACTGGGACTTTTTTTTTTTTTTTTCGGACGGACTATGCTGATAGCCGTGAGCGGCTTTTTCAGCTTCACTGGACAATAGGTGAGCGCAGATGGCTCTCAACCTCATCAGCTTCACCGGAAAATAGGTGAGCGCAGATGGCTCTCGAAACTGGGACTGAATTTAGAGCCACTTACACACTAAACCATAACAATATTTTATTTTATTTTGTTTTGTTTTGTTTTGTTCAGAAAACAAACAGCTTACAAATATATACATTGTATAGATACAGTGTAGTTAGTCAAAGCCTATAGTTTTCACCTCTATGTAACTAAGGGGTATACAGTTTAACAAATTTTAACTAACAGACAAATTTTAGAAGTAACAAAGAAAAATATGGAAAGAAAGAAGTCCGAAGAAATTTGACTACCTTTGGCTCAGGTCGATATATAATGTTGTAAGAACAGGGGCTTTCGATCCTTTAAAATTCGCTGAATGATACATTTTTCAACAGAGTTCAGTTCTAAGAAAAAGCGGCAGAGCAAATGATCCAAAATTTAGCATAACTCTAGAGACTTTTTAACCTGATTGTAAAATAAGTTCCTGTAACTATTTACATTAAATTAACGGTACGGTGTTACAGTTTCGTAAAATATACAGCCATGGTCTACATTTAATCCGTTGTGTGTGCCCTGTAATTCACTGAACCTCAGACTCTCCGTTACGTGGCACTGCGTCTACGGGTATACTAGTTTGAACCATTGAATAGAATAGAAAAATCTTTGTTGGCACAGTCAGAAGTTACATAATAAACACAGCAACCCAACTAAAATAGCCACTGCGTCAATAGGCTCTCAGCATTTATCTTGACATGCTCGTAAGGGCATGTCAAGAAGCTGGAGCACGCTGGTGTCGCTGGTCTTTCACGAATTCCTTTGTTGACAGTAAGAATCAAAGCTGATACAACAGGTAACACAGGTTTATTAAAAACCTACACTCGCGAGCAAAACTATGGAATCACTTACATGAAGTTGTTTCCACGCGATCTTGTGTACTAACGAATTTGTAGGTAACAAAAAAAGTGGCACCATTTTAAAGATTAAACTTTTACCTTTAAATTGATACCAAATTCATTTAAATCACACCAGTATTTAAAAAGATATCGCGGCTGATGTGAAGAAGTAAGGAAAAAGACATGTATCAACTGTTTGATACGTCGCGAGTTGCGGCTCATTTACCCCCTATAAAAGCACGTGTTTTCGGATTTTTGCTTTCACACGTTGATCCATACACATCGCAGCTTCTTTTGACACTTTACCTGGGATTCTACACCTTCAGAAGCAGCACAAATCCTTGCACTATTGCAAGAAGGGCTCAGCCAGCGGGCTGTCGCATGTCAGCTCCACATAAGCCAGTCCTTGGGTTTCGAAAGTTTTAAGACGCTTTCGGGAGACTAGTGGCTTTATCCCGAGACCAAGTTCTGAACAGCGCCAGTGCACATCGCAGAAGGATGACCGTTTTTTCATGTCAAACTCTCTATGAAATCGTCATTTGACTGGTATCGACGTCTAGCAAGAGCTCAGAAATGTTCGAAGGATAGCTGTTAGCGTGTGGACAGTTCGTCTAAGATATCAGCAATAGAATTTGACTCCAAACAGGCCTGCCACAGGCTCGAAACTGACGGCAGGTCACCGATAAGCACGCTTTCAATTTGCTCGTACACATCTCGATGGGAAGTCGAGCAAGCCACCCCCATAAGCTACTGTTTCAGCGAACCAGCACTGCACAAATCGCTCCCCAGGCTGCCTATAGACCCGACCTCTTCAACTGCTGCACTGCAAACACAGTCTGCATTCATCGGAGAACAAAACTCGCCTCCATTACTCGCCTACCCATCAAAATAAGTGCGAGTTAATTGAAAGCGTGCTTGTCGGTGACCTGCCGCCAGTTTCGAGCCTGTGGCAGGCCTTTTTGGAGTCAAATTCTATTGCTTATATCTTAGACGATCTGTCCACACGCTAACAGCTATCCTACGAACATTTCTGAGCTCTTGCTGGACGTCGATACCACTCAAATGATGATTTCATAGAAAGGTTGACATGAAAAAACGGTCATCCCTCTGCGATATGCACCGGCGCTGTTCAGAACTTGGTCTCGGGATAAAGCCACCAGTCTCCCGAAAGCGTTTTAAAACTTTCGAAACCCAGGACTGGCTTATGTGGAGCTGACGTGCGACAGCCCGCTGGCTGAGCCCTTCTTGCAATAGTGCAACGATTTGTGCTGCTTCTGTAGGTGTAGAATCCCAGGTAAAGTGTCAAAAAAAGCGGAGATGTGTATGGATCAACGTGTGAAAGCAAAAATCCGAAAACACGTGTTTTTATAGGGGGTAAGTAGGCCGCAACTCGCGACGTATAAAACAGTTGATACATGTCTTTTTCCTTACTTCTTCACATCAGCCGCGATATCTTTTTAAATACCGGTGTGATTTAAATGAATTTGGTATCAATTTAAAAGTAAAAGTTTAATCTTTAAAATGGTGCCACTTTTTTTGTTACTAACAAATTCGTTAGTACACAAGATCGCGTGGAAACAACTTCATGTAAGTGATTCCATAGTTTTGCTCGCGAGTGTAGTAACATTTTAGTAGTTATCGATAGTGATCTTGTAGTAGATTCAGGCTACAGAAAAGGAATAAAAATATGTTTATTTATAGAGAACCATGTCTGTTTCCTAAACAATTTATTAATCCAAAAAATTATGTCATCTTACATCGTCAAAATAAAAATACCCAAGAAAAGTTCTTAACAAACTATTCGCTACATCCACAAACCGGTTCTTTTGTAACATGAAAAATTACACAAAAAGCTATTACATTATACAATATAACACTATAACATTATGCCTAGAAATACGTTAAATGTTATAAATCAACCGCGCAACGGAACGTGGTCCCAACAAAGAATGTTGTTTTGACTTATAATCTCATTAGATTTTATGACATTACCATTTTTATCATTATAATATCAATTTTGATAGACCAAATCTGTGAAGAAGCCATTAAATAAATTTCCCAGTAATTACTTTGCAATAGCAGTATCCAACGAACGCCATTGCAAATCAAATCTTTAGATTAAGAAGATATCTAAAAATGATCTCACATTGTGGAGGTTTTGTGTGGGACAAGCTATAAACGCACAGCGATTTGAATAATTCCAATTTTCTTAATTTGTTTTTATTAATTTGTGATTTAAATAAATAAAGTTATTCGAATAGAACTATAAATAAATATAATATTTAATTTGTGGCTTCATTACAGAAGCTTAAACCTATATGTATATTAGAATCATAAAACTTTAACACGTCACACAGCACTACAACTTGATCGAGTTACTGGCACCTGGCAGCCGTGACGTCACATCGACGCTCTGGTACAGACGGGGCGAACGCGGGGAGGTGTGCGGATAAGTGGGAGGGAGAGTCGCATTCCAGCGAGGTGCGCTAATAAATAGCTAGCTCGATCGAGTTGTCACCCACTGAAAATCAGTGTCTTGGCAGTCACACTGTCAAGATATTACTGAGTGGGTGACCTTTTTTGGCAACTTAGTTTTTTTTTTGTGTATGTCTTTGTTGCCTGAATCTGTTGTTGCCAAAATAAAGTTATTTTCTTTCTTTCTTTCTTTCTTTCTTTCTTTCTTTCTTTCTTTCTTTGTTTCTTTCTTTCTTTCTTTGTTTCTTTCTTTCTTTGTTTCTTTCTTTCTTTCTTTCTAGTTTTAAATCACATCTCCCATGCCTTGCGCCTCCCGCGCCAGCCTTGAGTTTAATTAGAAAGAGCTCCATAACATTTACGTTCAATGCTCAAACGCACGCCCCCACCAGATTTATTACTAGCTCGCCCCGAGATAAATATCCACTAATTAAAAAAAAGAGCGGCAAGAGCGAGACGGGTTGAGAAGAAGAGTCCCGCGAAATATTTTGGCAATGAAACAAGTGAACTTCGTTTTTCGTAACCACCAAAATATTTACCTATATCTATCATTGTACTGGTATCAGGTATAATTATTGGTATTCTTAAAACTGGGTAAAACTGTTATAGCTGCCCTTTTGGTATAGCTAAGAGACTTCTCTCCCTCCAACTTCTGTGTGACTAGAAATTAAAGATTGACCACCATTAATAAAGCAAGAAAAAGACTTCACATACCAAAATTGTCTCCGTGGCCTGGAGTATTCACAAATACTGTAGAAAATTCGCTAATTTTGTATCATACTCGAATCAGAGATAATTTTTGTACATATTAAAAAAATGTCCAAGCTTTGAATTTAAATTATTCTAGTTTTCAACAGTTAAATCCTTACGAAAGCTTTTCTAAAGCTTTCTATTTATTTCAATCTCTGCACTGAACCCTAATACATACATTGGGCCTCGGACGGACAAACCGATGGACGCATTTAAATTGTAATAATAGCTTCTCTGTGCCAATATTGCACTTGTATTGTTTTTACTGTATAGCACAAATGGAACTGAAATTGAATCTAGAATCTAGAGCGGTTGGCTATGGGAATCATAATAATGTATTCTTAACTGGAAAGCAAATAGTTTTGTACATTATATAACTATACAATGAAAAAATTCATAATTTGAAAATGTTTAGGGATAATTTCTAAAATGTAGCTTTTAAGGGGTCATAATAAGCTCTTAATTGAGCTTTACTTAACTTTTTAAAGACTTAATAAGGCGTAAGAAGATTAACTTATTTTATGAAAACTAAATCTTACTATTAAAATTAATCATACAAAAATATTTAATAAAAGAACTACATACATTGAATCAAACCCCTGAAAGAAAGCTCTTTGGTAGTCTGAAATATCCCTCAAGTTATAATTTTCAAAAATATTTGCTATACTTGAATAAACAGCAACTCATATCCTATGTAATTACATGTCTATTCGTGCCTAATCAAATATCGATTTAACATATTAGCTGACACCAGCAGCCGTGGGACCACACAGGTTTATATTTATCACCCGACGCGACTTAGCCAAGCAACACTAATAAAATAATGCATTAGTTGGACACTGACTGAGCTGGTAGCTGATCGCGAGGCAATTTCAATGGTGAAGTCAATGAATGAATTTTAAAATGAAGTTACCTTCATAATCTATACTTATAATAAATCTGTAGAGAGGTCAATTCTGTACATGAAATATATTTTCAAAATAACAATCAGGGGGTGATTAGTGATCGATACTGATGCCAAAAATGCAATCAGTAAAATTTTTGTCTGTCTGTCTGTCTGTATGTTCCTTATAGAAACAAAAACTACTAGACGGATTTTAACGAAACTTGGTACAATTATTCTTAATACTCCTGGGCGGGTTATAGTATGCTTAAGAATTCCCACGGGAACGGGAATTAGCGGGAAAATCCTTTTGTATGAAAAATCTAAATCGCTTAAGTTAGATGCTTGAAATTTGGCATGCAGGTACCTTAGTAAACTTAAAGCTTAGTTACAACAGGATATTGCAAAACTCCCACGGGAACGGGAGTTAGCGGGAAAAAACATTTGTATGAAAAAATCTAAACCGCGTAAGATAGATGAAGGGGGTAAAACGGGATCCACGCGTACAAAGTCGCGGGCGGCCACTAGTACTTAATAATTTTACTTGAAATCTACTGAGGTTTGAAAACTTTCAGGCACTAGCCGATTGCTCTGATCGCAGAACTATATATTTGTAAGAGCTATAAACTTTCCAAATGTTTAAGAAATTTTAATGACAGATGGGTGACTAAATGTTAAAAATAACAATTGAAAATCAGTATAGACTTGATTGCCAGTTCAATTTATTTTATTGCCTAGAATTGCCTTTTATGAGGTAACTTTAGAGAGAATTTAATAATAATTATATTTATTTTAGGACTTTATCAACATAAAATAATTACGGATGAGCCTGAATGTACACCGTTGCTTATTAAATTCATTAAGATGTTTAGAGTCGTAGCAATAATAATGAATAATTTAGTCACTAATTGCATGTAATTACATTAATTTATTGTTAATTAAACTAAAGGAATATTTGGACAGGCTATAAACAAAATTTACTGGTCGTAAATTAATTTCGTGTAATTGAAAATTTTAGCTTGTCAAAGCCTAGATCGTTCGCCTCGTGCCTACTAATTTTAAGTATTATTATTTATTACTCAGTATAGTTATTGGATATTCTCAGATGGTCTGACGTATCCTAGTAATAACGTAAAGGCCTAGATTAATGTTATGTTTGCCATTAATTTAAAGGAATCTCGATTCGACACGCCAATCAGTTAAAGAAGTTAATTATGCAAAGCGGTATTAATACCATGTGAACTTTTTTATGTTTTTTCTAAATCTCCGATAAGCCTGATTACTTTCATTCTAGTTTCCCAGCAGTGGGACGCCCGAATAAGGCAGTCCAAAACCAGTATATCGAGCTAGCCGTATTGCGCATTTTTATAACAATTCTCTTGCGTCGTATAGAGCTGAAAATTTGAAATTCGAATCCCGAGAAATCCAAGGATGCGGTTCGTTTGGTAGGGTTGCCAATTTACTCCCTTCAATTTGATAGATTTGAAAAGCAAAAAAATGACTGCAAAATTCTCATAAAATTAAAAATAGAACCTGTAGTCAAGAAAATTTCTGGATTTAGAACCTTAAATATCTATGTCTATAACTCTGTAACTTCGTTTAACTAGTAATAATGCGACAACAAAACTGGCTTCGCTTGCTCCATCCAGTCATTGATTTTGATTGTTACACCAGGCCAGAGGCCACACTCATTATACTTGCCAATTTTCACTCGGACTCAGTAGCTTAACTGTCCCGACCTCTTTACAGTTAATAACTGATAGTTCTCGGAATTATTCATATTTCTTACATGGAATAATAAGGTAACACCTTTACTGATTAATATTTTTAAATTGAGAATACGCTGTTATGAATCGAGGTCCTATCACTTTGTCACAGTTCAAACTGCTATAATACTCGTAGATGTACGAGCCTTTTGAACCTTCGCCATTCCCAAGTGACTGAAAAATTTGACATCACTTGATGCATTTTTATTAGTCGTCAAACTATCAAAAAGAAAACTAACCTGGCTACACAGGAGTTGCATAAGTGGGAGAGAAGTGGGATAGTTCTGTTATAGGTAACTAGCTTTTGCCCGCGGCTTTACCCGCGTGAAATTTAGTTTGTCACAGATCATTATAAATTATAACCTATATTTTAATATGGGTTATAAACAATAATACTGTAAAGTTTTATTAAAATCCGTTTAGTGGTTTTTGCGTGAAAGAGTAAAAACATCCAGACATCCATACAAACTTTCGCATTTATAATATTAGTGAGATTATTGATAGAGTCCTGTTCCCCGGGGTTTTGGATTAAATATGCGGAGGTTAACTAGTCGGGACTAATCCCACCTCTATTTACCATGCACCACTGCAACTCCTGTATAACCAGGATCTATAGCTTGGTCTCCAACGAAACCCAACCAGTAAAGGATGAGTGGGGCGGAAAAAGCAAAAATTTTTTCTCTCACATTTATAAAGACTCATTTCAAGGGTTTGCCAAAATGTTCACCAACCCTGCGTCGGATCCAGCGCCCGCGCAGCGAAACCGAATAAATCCTGCGCGGTCATCGACCCAGGGCGACAGTTTTTGTCGCGAGTTTTAGACCTCCTTTTTTAAAGCAACCGCCACAATTATTTTGAACTTTTTACACCGCGTTATTTCGATGGGACTGTGGGCACGATTGATGTGTTAAAATGTTAAATGTGCAAGCGTCTTCGGCTTGGGGTGGGGATGGTTAGGAATTATCTTGTCTTAAGACTCATTTCGAGTGCACGTAGAGAGCATTCTTCTTGTAGGATCCTGGTATCTTTATTCTTGTTAATTGTAAAAACTATTGTCGCAACCCTGATGACAGACTTTATTTAACGTCTGACACAGCTCTCTAATGTAGACAAGAGAACTAGTATTTTTCAGTTTTTTAATAATTTGCATTACATACCAGCGTGTTAACAGTACCATACGCATTTTATAATAATCTAGTCAATTTCCTCATGCCTCGCATTGATTATCATTTTAATTTTCATCTTTAAAAAGAAATTAAAAAGAAAAATCATAGCCTGCATTTTCTAACTGCAGAATACCTTCTGCTATCAAGCAAAAACAACTTACAGTATGAACTGATATTTTCGCCTTACAATAACCTATTTCTTCTAGATATTTTTTTGCATTTACTTTTAGCATTAACCAACATTTAGTTATCTTATAACCCACTTTACTACCGGCGTTTTAGTGATCTAATCGTTTACTAATTGTCAGCGAAGCCGTTGCTAATGGTTTAGTGTACAGGTGATACTTTATCTTTTGTCTATCCATTATCAAGTTATCAGTCAGGTTAATTAAGCGAAATAAACCACTTTTGGTTAGCGGCTAAAGCAAAATTTAATTTTGCTGTATTCTAATTGCCACGATGTTGCTTGTATCAAGTGACGTAGGGTTTCTTACGGCCCTCTCTTGTACTATTGAGAATAAGTATTTATGCAGGTTTATACAGGGTGTCCCAGAATCGGTGAATCAAACTGCTAGGGGAGGTAGCTCTACTAATGTACTATCCCTAAAAATATGAAAAAAAAAATGATTTAGTTAGGATTTTTTTTTTAATAAAGTGCTCTTAACTCGAAATCTAGTCATTATTTTCAAAAGTTTGTTTACAGATAAACGAAGTGATCATGTACAAATTAATATTAGTAAGAAAAAAGTACAAATAAACTCCAAACGCAACAATTATAGCCAGATACTTAAGCAAAGCTGATTTGTTTTCACTTTTTCAAAAAAAAATCTTTGTCTTTATGTGCTTTATTTTTTTTCATATTTTTCAGGGATAGTTCACCCATTCTGGGACAACTGTATTTAGATTTGATTTGATCATGAAAACAATAGGTATATCAGAAACGGATGCAGATCAAAATTTAAATCTTTTTGCACAACAACGCTTAATTTAACCACTTTTTCACAGACATCCATTCTACTATTTATTTTCATGGGTAGGTATAATTGACTATTCTTAAAGTGTTAATAAAACCTCATTCCTGCAAGTATGCCATTAATTGGCATCCATTGTTGTCTCTTGTCTTATTCATCAATTAATTTTATTAAAGAAGTTTTTCAACCGATGCAAACCGAACGTCCTTCGATACCGCACACAATCTCCTAGCTCCTTAATTATTCAATCTAAAATCTGTACAATTCACACGAAGAAATCTGGACAACACTTAATTGTACTGGGCCCTGTTTTCGTGAGAGAGATAATCGCGGCCTTAATGATTCCGATTTAGAAGCAGTGTAGTGGATAGTGGGATATCGATATTCATTAAAAATCATTAACATCGATCGAGTTGGAGATACAGCCGATCTGGGTGATGGGCAACTACACTGGTTTTGAACTCTACTTAGTTTCAAACCAGGAAACTTTGATCACCAAATGTTTGTTTTAAGAGTTGATTAGTAAGCAATGCGATCTTACTTGAGGAAGCAGATGCACTATTACTAAAAGAACGAAACAATGCACACATCAAATATTAAATAATAATGATATGTATGTAAAATTAAGATTATTGAAAGTCTTGGCTAATGATTATGCCATTTGTCTTGGAAGTGCTTTTTTACTTTTACAAAATGTACCTACATCTTTGGCATTACTTGGCATTATTTTTAACCGACCTGTATTATGAATTATCATCTAAGAAATTAATCATGTCGTAGATCAATATTCTCTTTTATTTTCAACATAGGTGCAGAGGCATTTCTCATGTAGAATAGATACACTAGACATTATTTAATTATGACATCGATAGTGAAACCATCGATATGTCTACAACACTATTTAGAAGCGGGATGCAAATTCACTTGGCAAAGCGACAGTCGGTAATGCACACGCTATGCGACGGCTAACGAACCTTGTTGTCAAAAACGTAGCAAAACGTTCGATAACAATATCAAGTTATATCTGTCAATGAATTGGCAATTGGCAATGATAAAAAATACAAAAAAACTCAACAAGATTTAAGTATACAGATCATAACCTGTATACTTGCATTTCATTACTTACCCCCTTACTAATAAAACCTACACGCTCGTTGAACAGTGATTTACAGTGACGTTTAGTATGGAAATGACGTCATTTTAAAACAGTGTTTAACAACTGTGTAACTTTTTATTAGTAAGGGGGTTAGAATGTAAGTTTTAATCAGTCACTCACTACCTATTATGTGGAATACGAAAAAAATTAAGAACAACATGGAAAGCTAGACTACTCCAAAAAGTAATATTATTATTGCTTTGAGGATATTTGATCATAAATAATATTGTAGGTAGCAGTGGTAAGTTAATAAAACTTTTAATACTTTATGAAAATTAAGAGCTTCAAATAAAGTACGAATTCAAGTCTTAGGCCAACAGAGGTCTGGGTCTAAATCAAATCCTTAAAGGTTTAGGGGCGTAAATTAAAGATTTTAATTATGATTAGGGTTATTGCCTCTATATTTTACCGTCAATATTTAAAAGGATTAATTAGGCTTTTAACAAAATGAGAGGAACGAATCTTTATTATTATACTTAAATGCAAATGCTGCCATTTTAATAAGATATCGTAGACTTGATGTTGAAATGCGCTTCCGATTCAAAGTAACTTGATTGTGACGAGTTACTGGCATGTTGAGATTCTGTATTTTTATATTTAATACCACTTTGGTATATCAACTACTGAGACCTTAATTCATAAAATACAGAAAGATAATATCGATTGATAACACTTAAGATAAAATAGGCAATATTCGTCGATAAAATTATCGAGCTCATTGCAATCTAAATGAACATCTCTACATTTCTGCTTCACCTTTCAATTCAGCATTACCTTCACGGTCCAAAATAAAACATTCGCGTTAAACCCTAAAATTGGGGAAACGGACCGCAAAAGCTGCCGAATCGAGGCGAATATCTCGAAAATAAGACGAGTCGCATCACTGTATAAGAAACAAAGGGGACCGAAGGGGACAGGAACAAAGAGCAAGCTCCCCCCCTTTCCCCCTTTGTCTTGTCCTCCAAAGCGACTGTATATCAATCTCCACACGTCAACAGGCCTGCCCAAAACGACCGACGAAAAAATCCAACGCAAAAAAGACTCGACGGAAAAAAAAATCTACAATGAACGCTTTAAATTGTTGAGAGAACTGCCAATTAAAAATTGATAGATATTACAGTGGGGTTTGCGAAAAAATTGGGTTAGTTTTGGAAATTTTGGGTGATTAAGATTTATTTACCTAATTGCACAGAAAGTGTGTTTTGGTTTCATTTTGTCGTTGAGAAAATTACTGATATCGATGTGTCTTCAAGTGTTTTAAATGTGAATCTTGAATATTTAAAAATAGAAGTCCTATATGCGCGAGCGCAAGGGGTTTTAAGTGATTATGTATGAAAATAGTAGTTCAGGTAGCTACGAATGAAAATAGAAGAAAAATGTGTTTATATGACACTGACTAATTAGGATTCCGTACCAAAAGGGTAAAAACGGGACCCTATTGTTTTTCTCCATTTTTATATACTTAAGACATAAAATTATCGACAAATAGGATCAATCCTTACTACAGTTAGCTCTTGAATATAAAATGTATCGATGATTATTGTAACACTAGATACGGTTAGCAATAAATTGGATCTCATTACTATGTATAGTTTGACATATTGACAATATTAAAGTATTTGTAACTTTATTATTAAGTTTTAAAAAGGCATCGGTGTGAAAAATAATGGTTGATTTTACACCTGGCGTGCTAGCAATAAATAAATATCTAGACAATACCTACAGCCAGGCCTAAAACCTGTTGTACAGCCTACTTCAGTTGACGAGCTGTAATTATCGGTTGATAACTCGAATGGTGTCAATATCATGAACATCCTAGGCACATAATATAACGATCTTAATTTAGAGAGTTTTAAGTATTCAGGTTTTATTTTGAAACTTTTTTACTAAATAATATTAAAATGCTGCAACATTAGATCTTTGCCTTATCAAAAATTTACTTTATGAACTACTTTGACATTAAAATTGATTGTTAGACTAGGCGCAGACCACCGATTTTTAGTTGGCCGATAGTTGGGCCCGAATTTAATTTGTATGAAGAATCAGCCAAATCAAATCGATGTAATGTGCGCACTTCCATGCATGCCCATACTGATCAACTGCCCGACTAAACTATCGACCGACGAAAAATCGATGGTCTGCGCCTAGGCTTACCTATAAAGATTTTTGTAATGACGTGACAAGGAAATAATAGGTAATTGACATGAAAGGCTCCTCAAGAGCAATTTTAGTACAGTTTTATCAGTAATTTTGACAACTCCAACATTCTACTATGAGTTTGATGAGTTACTGAAGACCACAGCACATGAAATTCTAACCACTTTGTTTGTATAAGAGCTTTACCTGCTGTCTGGACAATACTTACTACAAAAATATCGATTCAAATGTTAGTTTACTAACCCAAAACTGGTGTACTATTTAGGTAATACAGGTTTTCCTGCCTAAAATAGTAAATTAGATTCTATTGATAAATTAAATTTATAGATGTTAATCAAAATTTACCTAAGCGTATAATTTGGCGTATGATTATCTAATTAATCGGAACAAACCGACAAATTTTGAGTTTCATAAGCAACAGGACGCTTATGAAATGGGTCTAAAATGATAGATTATAAATTCTAGCCTCGCTGACTTGCGCGATATCTGGTCTAAATCATTATTTATGATACTTTCTCGAGTCGAAAGCTTAATAAAGGGTGTGATGTAGTTAGTTCATGTTCATTTGATTTCAGTTTAATGATTATAATAATGTTACTGTAGTTAATTCGTTGTTAATATTAAACGAGAATTTGTATCATACATCATGTAGATATTATTACTAGCAGAAATGAGAAATAGACCCTACTTCATGATGTTGGTATAATTTATTCAATGGTTTCCATATTTTCGAATCTAATCTAACCTATCTCTCAATTCTCGCTCAAATCAAGAAGCTGGCATGAGTGATAGAGATAGATAGAAATATGAAATTGGCACTAAAAAACCCTGTAGAAACCTAAGCAGATTTACATTGGTCGAATCGTTTGATCCTCTAAAAATACACACTGACTTTTTACCTGACTGCACCAGAAGGAGGATTATTCAGTACAGGGCTTTTTCCTAAATAAAAAAGTTGTAATAAGATAATTAATTATTTCTCTCTAAGGTCATCAAACCTTGAACCGTCTTGTATGAAATATTCTCAGTTCAAACTAAATGGGAGGGAGCATTTGATTTAATACAGCATTAACCTTAATAGGCAGCAATAAAAGCTGATAAGAGATGTTAGTCTGCTAGTTTTTGAGTTTAATCAACTTTAAGGACTCCTAAATAGGAAATCAACAATCTCAAATCATTTACCAAAATATTTTTTTATTAGACTTGTTATTCTTTTAATAGAATACGTCTAATAATAATATCCGTCTATACTAAGTGAAATAAGTACTGACCTTATTGATTGCTTCCAAATTATTTGTAAAGTGACGACCATCTGTCCAGGTACTTACATATTTTATTATGAAAGCTATTCAAGATCTTCAGAGAGACATTATCTTAATCTGTCTTTATTATTAATCGAATTTCATTTTCATGACAGTATTTGTATGTAACAAATAGGTATCTTACGTAGCTTTACCCTCACAAGATGATACTTTTTGCTATAATTACTATTCTAATAGCACTCTTTACTTGCCTCAGGTAAACAACCAGTCCGCTACAGCATCGTATCTGGTGACGTGGACCATCGGTTCACCATCGACGCTGCGACCGGCACCATCAGGACCACGGGCCAGCTGGATAGGGAGGTGACGTCATCATACCTGCTGAATGTGAAGGCTACCAATGGGAACTCGGCCAGTTATGATCAGACCCAAGTAAGTAGTAGTAAATAGTAAGATTAACCATTCCAAGCCAAGTTTTGTCAAGCAAGAAAAAATAGAAAATGTTTTAGAGTGAAGTAAAAAACTTAAAGCGTTTTGAGAACTTTCCACTTTTCCACACCTTCATAATCAGAATACATCAAGCAACTTAAATTTTGATAACAGCACGAAAAGTCACTAAATTCAACATCGGTAGTGTCTTCCTTTGAAACTGAAATAACTAATAAACTTGACTTTTGTCTATCAAATCTGTATTCATCTTGAACCAAAGAGACAGAGTAGATGGTTGCTTTTTCCTGTTACTTTTATACCTACATTCTGTAATATTTTAAAGATATCTTACATGCTTCATAACACGATCCGTTATCTCCAGGTCCAAATCACGCTTGAAGATGTGAACGACAACGCACCAGAATTCGGCACATCATCAGTAAAGGTGTCGGTTGCGGAGTCAGCCAGCATTGGTTCCGTGGTCTACGCAGCCAGGGCCACTGATGAGGATGAAGGCAAGAACGGAGTGGTGACGTACAGTCTGGTATCTGCTACTGGACCACCGAACACGTTTGCTGTGAATCCGCAGCATGGGCTGGTCACTTTATTGAGGTAAGGCTTTTGGGGTAGTTTCAATGTTTCATCTACTTTAATATGTGCAGGATGATTTAATTAAGGCTACTGACAACGCCACTCTTGTGGTCGAGTTTTGGGCTGACACTGTGTAAGGTTTGCTGTCGACACGACAAGAAGAAGAATATTCACAAGATAAACTTAGGGAGTTCTTTCTTTGTAGGATTTTGGGTTTATGTACTAGACTAGTAGTTTATTTTTTATTTTAGTTATATTACATCAACCTCATGGCCGGAGCAGAAATAATATTTATTATTTTAAATTATAATAATCAAGTTAATTTTGACGGAAGGCTTAAGTAATACCGGCTATTACAGTCTTAAATTAGCTTCTATTACAAATGATTAAATGATAAAATAAGACCTAAATAAATACAAAATTAAGCTTAAAAGTGGCAAACACATTTTCTCGTCGCGCACTGTACTAAGCGACCGACTTAATTTGAATGATTTATATGCAAGCGATAAGAATCGCGTCGAATGTACGATTCCAATACAGGAACAGAGTCAGTGCATAAGTTTATAAACGTTAAAAGCTTTGACCCCTTCGAACATGGCATTTGTTTACGGAATTTCTCTAGTACAGTTAAAACACTAATCCATGAGGTGATCCTATTGCAACTTAAGAGAAATGGGAATACAGAAAAAAAATACACTGTTGATCTTAAAAAAATCTTAATTCCACAGGCCTTTGGACTACGAGAACCAAGTCAAGCACACTCTGATAATATCAGCAAAGGACGGTGGCTCTCCACCTCTAAGCGCCAACCTGACCCTGGTGGTAGATGTACAAGATGTCAACGATAATCCTCCAATCTTCGAACATGATGCTTATAGCGCTAGCGTTCTGGAATCCGAAGCTGTTAACACTAAGGTAAGTATCTTCGTGATACACAAACGTTTTGTAGTACCTGTCTTAAAAAAATCATGATGATAATTGAGAACTTTTTATGAGAGTTCTGGTAAAATAAGCCTAATTCTAATATTCAATCACATTCTCATTGGTTTTAGGTGAACTTAACTAATTAGTCACAGTTTTAAAATGTTTGCATTATAACTGAACATTTACATAAACACACTAACAAAAATAACCTTTCTTCTTTGCAGATCTTAGAAATCCAGGCCGTAGATAAAGATACGGGGAACAACGCGCGTATAACCTACCGCATAGTATCAGATGGAAATGCGACCAATGAAGATTATTTCAAAGTACAGCCGGCTACGGGCTGGGTGTACCTCGCCAAACCACTCGATAGAGAAACAACGGCCAGACACAAAATGACCATAACAGCCACTGATAATGGTCTACCCCCGCTCTCAGCATCAGCTAGCCTCGTTGTAAACGTACTAGATGCGAACGATAACGACCCACTTTTCTCCAAGCCCGCATATGAATTTCATGTCGAAGAAAACCAGAAAGCCGGCGCTTTCGTTGGGAAAATATCGGCAACAGACGCGGATTTAGGAGAAAACGCCATCGTGAGATACAGCCTCTTCCCATCCAACACGAGCTTCAATGTAAACCCTGTATCTGGTAAGTGATGCTACTTGATTTAATTCCATTTTAGTAATCTCATTACTGGTTTGAAAGTTGTATCTGGTACCCGTCCATTACGATGCAAATTATAATGCTTGAACATAGTATAAAGATTCTAATAGATGGCAAGCGGTGAATAATTGAATAATCTTCGTCGTTTTATTGGATAACACTGCAATTTTACCGTAATCCACGGAGGAGCGAGTCGTCTCCACTGTTTGATCAGGCGAGGAATTATTCCGGCGAGCGGCCACTCGAAGCTTTGTTTATCGAGCCGGCACTTTGAAAGCTAAAACCCAAAGTATGTTGTGCCTAAGACTCATCGACTGTCCAAACAATTCGGACAAACATTACATTAATACCTGCACAATTTAAGGGAATAGGGAGCAGAGACGGTTAATATTTGCCCATGTCCTTCCATGTGATTTTATATTTTTGTTTACTTACGGGATTTGACAAGGACCAGTGCCTATATGGGAGCATCATGGCTTCGCAATCAACGCAAAGTGGCTGATAACATCGACTCTTATCGTTGAAATCGTGTGAGTTTTAAAATTCTCGATATGGGCGTCAGCAAAAAAGGGGGTTGGCACTTCGTTATCGTGGTTTAACTGACTGATGAATGGTGGATCATTCCGTCTCAATTCGGCTTATCTTCGATCAACACCCCGCGAGCTAGTTAGCGAATCTTTAGACCTTACCCTTTACTGTCTCACCGAAATGCGTAAATCATTCGCAATGACGGCTGTATATGGCGCGATTTCGAGATAGAGCATTCAGATCCGAACAGGTGCTCTCTTAACGTATTTGGGTGGCAAAATTGCTAAACAGTTTAATCTTTTCCCCTCAATCATTACTTATAACGTAATAAGCACCTTCTAAATTAACAATAAATTGGAAACGTTGTAATGACCCCTCCAATCGATAGCCGATGAAGAGTCAATTGGAAACTTCATCAAAGATCACGAGATTGTATCTAGAAAGGTGTCTCATTATTACCTTGATTAATAATCAATCCTTTATGGCGATTTTTAACCCAAAGGTCACACTACTAGTCCGACCAGATACCCACTACGGGAGGCAGCCCCCTATGAATTTATGCGCGTCAATTGCGAATTATAAACGTCGTCGCGCGCGCATGCGTCGTGACCCGCCATTAACTATTATTAAAATATTGCTATGTAGGAGCCTGGCTATTCTCTTCCATGTTTTATTACAGCCCTACCACGGCCAGATACTGTCGTCGCGTATTTAAATCTCATACGTTACAAATGTACGTGTAGGACGTTGCACGGACCTACAACTCGTTCTGTTGACGGATACCTTTTATTTTCATCTGTTCTCAAATGAATTATAGGTGTAAAATGTAGCTGGAATCTGACTTGGCACCGTGTGACTATAAATCGTTATAATGATACACATTAATGCATCGTTGCAATGAGAAAAAAACTTGCAATCAATATCACTAGTTAATCAGCCTTAAAATGTGACGCAATCTCGACTTCAAATTTGATTTCACCGTGAAAATTCACGGTTCGTACGCTTTTAACTCAACAATATTATTCTCAAAACAAAACCCGCTCTGGGTTCCAATATTTGTGAGAGGAGAAAATAACGATGAACATTTTTTTTCTAGAGCCCGCTTCACATCGCTCATTACGGCGGTCCCTGCCACATCTTATTATCTTCCGACAAGTTCCTCGAATGCTTCACCAAAATCGATTTTATGTGTATTGATTGAAGGATCGTTATCGTTTGTTGCGATTTTATAAAATCACGTTTATCGTCCTTCCCCGTTTCTGTCATCACGATTTTTAGGTTCCCAATACGGAGTGGACCTTCGGATAATCATAGGTATTCTGCCGCGGGCGATCTGTTTTATGAATGCCTAATTTCGGGGTTGAACTCCATGATAATCGTTTTGAAATTGACAAAATTCTTACGCGACGTATTGGCGGTCTTATCAGTGGGAAATTTGCTTAGGACGTGCGCGGTGTTCATTACAGGGTCCGAAATTGAGTCTAGATTTATACTGGAAATTATGGCCAAATATCGATTAGGTTTTAATCTGGTAAATACCTATGCTATACACATGTTTCTAAAGATTATTGAGGTCGTTCATTTTTTAAATTGCTTTTCTTGTTACAGGCGTCATTACAACGAAGGAAGTTTTGGACCGTGAATTTAAATCTTCGTATTCTTTGTTCGCTGAGGCGCGGGACCAGGGTGGGCTGCCTAGGTCCAGCCGCGTGCCTGTTCTGATACAAGTGACTGATGTGAACGACAACTCGCCAGAAATAATAGATCCTCGTGAAGATGTGGTCAGTGTGAGAGAGGAACAGCAACCTGGAGCGGAGGTGGCAAGAGTCAAGGCTATTGATAGAGATAACGGAATAAATGCATCGGTCACTTATTCCATTTTGAATGAGAGAGACATAGACGGGTTCGGAGTTTTTGTTATTGACGCCAACACAGGTGTTATCAAAACTAGCACAGGTAATAAATTATACTGCCTTCATTAGCCTTAAGATTATCGTTGCATTTATTATGGTTGAGTGTTTTTAATAAATACAATTTTTTTTTAGTCCTAGATCACGAAGAACGATCTATCTACCGCCTGACAGTAGCTGCCACTGATGGAGGGAAACCACCAAGACAAACCGTTAGACAACTGAAAGTGGAGGTTTTAGACTTGAACGACAATAGACCAACATTCACTAGCTCCAGCTTGTCTTTCAAAGTAAGTAATCACAACAACAAGTGATGAAATAGTACATTTTTAAATGTACCTACATACTTATAATGAATATTTCATTTTTAGGTCAAGGAAAACGCTGAAATTGGCCACGTAGTCGGTACAGTCGCATGCTGTGATAGCGATGTTCAAGATAATCTGATAAATGGGGACGAAGAAAAACAGATTTCTTATCTTTTGATGCCATTGACCACAGACCACCAGCATGGCACTTTCGAGATAGACAGACGCACTGGCTCTTTAGTTGTAGCGAGACAATTAGACAGGGAAATACAAGATGAATATAGGTTAGAAGTGAGAGCATTGGACACTTCGGCTACGAACAATCCCCAAAGCAGCGCTGTCACTGTAAGGATAGAAATCGTCGATGTGAATGATAACGCGCCGCAATGGCCTCAAGATCCAATCAACATTGAAATATCTGAAATCACCCCCATTGGAATGACTGTTTACAATTTCACCGCTAAAGATGCGGACTCGGGCCCAAATGGAGAGTTAAATTTTCACGTCGTCTCTTCTTTGCCGTCAACCAAAAATGTTTTCAACTTGGATCCTTTGACTGGCTCACTTACGCTGACATCGCCTCTTGATTATGAAACGTTGAAAGAGTATTGGCTAATAATTGAAGCTACTGATCTGGCTACGAATATATCTGAGCGAATGGCCACATCAGCTACAGTTCATATTTCTGTCCTAGACGCAAATGATAATGTTCCTACTTTTGTATCAGCGTCGAAAGTAACAGTCTCATTGAGCACTTTATCAGGTTCGCTATATCAAGCATTAGCGGTCGATGAAGATTCTGGAGATAATGGAAAAATATCGTACTACATATCGGGTGGAAATGAGCACGGCTACTTTTCTATGGAGTACGAGGTTGGCAAATTGACTTCATCAAAGAAATACTCGTCTGATATAGCGAGAGTTCGACCTGGGCAATACAAATTGAACCTTACAGCCTCAGATCATGGGGTTCCTTTTCCAAGACAGAGCCACATGCTTTTATTCCTGAACCTGCAGGAGTCGACTAATGTGCCACCTAGATTTACCGATTCTTTTTACCGTGCAAACATAAGTGAAGACATTCGTCCCGGTAGTTTTGTTACCAGGTTAAATGCAAAGTCTTCGAGAGGAAATACTGGTATGTATTGAATATGTTATCTGTATTTTAAAACAATTAATATTCATTGATTAGAATGATGTGCTAATTTTTCTTTGTATTTCAGGTAATTTAACTTACGTAATCCCACAAGGAGTAGCTGACGACAAATTCATCATTGACCCTCGCCTAGGAACAATTACAGTAAAAACTAAAATCGACAGAGAAGAAAGAGACTACTACGTGTTCCCTGTTTATGTCACCGACTCTAGTACATTTCAGTCTACAACCAACTTCGATGTCGCGACTGTGTCAATCAGCGTCATGGATGTCAACGATAACCCACCGAGCTTCAAGCCAGGATCTTGTTACCCATTGTCCGTTCCAGAAAATAATGACCCAGAGGTTATTCATACTGTCGCAGCAATGGATAAAGATATCGGTGCAAACGGAGTTATCACATACAGCATTACATCTGGCAATAATGGGAACAAGTTTTCAATAGATTCAACTACTGGAAAGCTAACAGCTAAGACGCTAGATCGCGAAACTCAGTCCAAATATCATCTAACAATTACGGCGTTTGACCATGGATCGCCCGTGGCTTTGCAAGGGTCCTGCAATATCACCGTTATGGTGGAAGACCAAAATGACAACGACCCCGTATTTGACACTGGACATTATTCAGCTGCCATACCAGAAGACGCCCCAATCGACACCTCTGTTATAAAAGTAAGAGCCACTGACGCCGATTTGGGATTCAACAAACGTATCGTTTATTCATTGGCAAACGAAAGCCAGGGATTGTTTCGAATTGATAATAAAACTGGTATCGTTTTTACCACTGGGTAAGTGTCCATTTATCATACATAAACAACACTAATGCGCATCTTATTTTAACGATTACATATTTTAAAATAATATTTAATACAATTTTTGATTCTTTGCAGATACTTTGATAGAGAAAAAATAAGCGCATACCATTTTGAAGCAGTGGCGACTGATGAGGGGCGCTATATTGCTCGGTCTCAAAGGGTTTCTGTAGAAATCACCATAAAAGACGTGAATGACAACAAACCTATATTTACAAAATACCCATTCAGAGAGCAAATTGCTACTTTGACTCCTCCCGGACAAAGTTTATTGTGTGTCTCGGCCACTGATAATGACATAGGAACTAATGCAGAAATACTTTACGAGCTTATGGATTCTTCGAATCATAAATTTCGCATAAATCCAACCACAGGACTTTTAACAGCGACACAAAGCTTGGCCAGTGAAAATGGAAAACTTATTCATCTAAAAGTTATTGCCAAAGATAAAGGAAATCCTCCGCAAAGTTCAGTCGGACTGATAGAAATTCGGGTTGGCGATTTCTCCGATCAGACCCCTACTTTGAATTTCCAGAATGCTACGTATAATGTTACTATTGAGGAAAACATGCCCAATGGCAAGGACGTCCTCCAAGTCACAGCTGTAAGGAGTGACGGGCGCCGCCAAAAAATATTTTACGAAATCGGCAATGGAAACGATCAATACGCTTTCGAGATAGACCCTAACTCAGGCGTTATAAGGGTGAATAATTCGGCAAATTTGGATTACGAGTCTTACCCGGGACCGAAGAGGCAGCTCGTTGTGGTCGCCCGAACGGAGGGCTCGCCAGTCTTATACGGTTATTGCGACGTAACAATAAATCTGTTAGACCAAAACGACCACGCTCCTAGATTTACGCAGCAGCAATACATAGCGAACGTTTTGGAAGGCAACACTAAGGGCGAGTTTGTCGTGCAGCTCGCGGCCAAGGATGGCGACCGGGGAGTGAACGCGCGCATCCTATACCATATAGTAGACGGGAACCACGATAACGCCTTTATTATAGAACCGGCGTTCTCCGGATCGGTCAAGACGAACATAGTGTTGGATCGCGAGATACGCGAGACGTATAAATTGACAGTTATTGCCACAGACGAGGGAGACCCGCAAATGACCGGCACTGCTACCCTCCGGATCAATGTCGTCGACGTAAACGACAATCAACCGACATTCCCACCACCGAATCTCATCTCCGTATCGGAAGGTACGTTTCCAAGTTTTTTACTCGTTTACGTATTCGGTTTTAAATTGCTGTAGGGCGTCCTATCGACTTTTCGAAATAAATTGGTAGAACAAAAAGCGATTCACAAAGAGGGAGGCATTTTACATAATTTGTATTCTTGACTCCGCGACTGGCTTACATTGCGACTTTTTGATTCCAGCGCCGAGATTAAATAAAAGGGACTCCTTTAGGATCAATATTTATTGGATGGTATTACATTTTTTTCGAGTGCATGTTTTAGCGGTGCCTCCCCAACGGTCCGCGTTCATTGTCTCTCGCTTTTTTGTTTGTTTTTATATCATTGTACGTCGACAGTGGTTTTGTTTTAGAGGATTTTATTTGCGAATCGTTAAAACGGCAGTCGTATGAGGGAGTCCCGTCAGTGTTTCAACGTTTCTTATTTATTTTTACAGGAGCGGAAGTTGGCACAGTGCTCACATCTGTTACGGCGAATGACGTGGACACATATCCGCCTCTCAAATACGCCATATTGCAGGAGGATAACAGATTCTCTATAGACAGATACAGTGGCAAAGTAGTCCTGAATAAACCGTTGGATTACGAAACGCAGATCATGTATGAAATAAACATAACCGCCTCTGACAGTGAACATATCGCACGGACTACGCTTACAATAAAAGTGATGGATGTAAACGACAACGCTCCTATATTTGATGACATCTCTTACAATAGGATTTTGCCTGGTAGGTCTCATAAATCTTTTATAACTATAATTAGAGAAACTAATCTAAATAAAGCAAATAACATAGACACGTCTAAGTCAATTCCTGTAAGAATATTACTCACAATAAAATTGTGCATTATAGGTTTTAGAGTTTTACGTACTAATATTTTATCTTTATGTTATTACAGAAGGCAGTGGTACATTGGAGATTGGTTCAGTGAAAGCAAAGGATAAGGACAGTGGAGACAATGGCAGAATATCTTATTCGATTCTCCGTGCGACCAAGGGGTATTACATTGACGCTGTGACTGGGGCAATATTCGTGAACTACAGTGCATTGCCGGCAAACGAACGAGATACGCAGTTGGCTGTTGTAGCGACTGATCATGGGAAGCCAAATAAGAGTGCAGTGGCATCCGTCAGGATAAGCACCGGGGCATCTTCAGAGATCAAACCTTTCATAGGACAAGACACGTACAGGTTAGTTTTTGAACATCAATTTGAAATCTTCATAACTGTTTACATTACTTAATAAAGTACTAGCAAAATAACTGTGTTGTGGTATAAAAGCTTGTGTAATAAACTGGTTTTATTTCTCAATTTCAGGATCACAGTCAACGAGGACACGGAAAAGGGGTCCACGCTGCTTCAAATCGGCGGTATCAACGATGTTTTGAAGAAGTACAATCTGGATTTTCACATCATATCTGGGAATGAAGGGGACTCCTTTGATGTCAACGGCGAAGGAGCTCTAATACTAATTGCCAGACTGGATCGAGAAACACAGGATACTTACGTTCTTGGTCTAGCTGCTGTTGAAGAAGGAAAAATACTCTCGTACAACCAAAACAAGACATCCATCACCATATTTGTAACAGTCGCTGATTCCAATGACAACGCACCAATATTTGCAACAAATGAATTCGAATTGACCGTAAGCGAAGATGTGAAAATCGGCTATACAATCACACAACTTTCAGCAACTGATGCTGATCTGTATGGAACCCCTAACGCGGCTATCAGGTACAACATCACGTCAGGAGATGACGAAAAACTGTTCTTCATTCATCCAACGACTGGAATATTGAGCGTTAACAAATCTTTAGATTATGATACCGGTAACACAGATTACAAACTTATTATAGTTGCCTGTGATCAGGGAGAACCTTCTTTGTGTAATGCCGCTTATATCAAAATTGGTATCATTGATGAGAACGATAATACTCCAACGTTCCCAGTGAATGAGTACTTTGAAACCATCGGTGAAAATGAAAGAGTTGGAACGTCTGTCTTTACGGCAAGAGCCACGGATCTTGACAGAGGACGATATGGAAAACTCAACTATTCTATTGTGCCTGCCTCGACGAATTACAACAGAAACGATGATTCGTGGAAAATGTTCCTAATTGATGCTACATCGGGACTAGTCAACACAAACGCTGTTTTTGATTATGAACAAAAGAACAAGTATGAATTCTCTATCAAGGCTTCGGATCTTGGCGGGAAAAGTTCTACTGTCAAAGTCCGGATCGATATAGAGAGTCGAGACGAATTTTATCCGCAATTCACTCAAAAGACGTATAACTTCGGCATTCCTAAATCTGGACCTCTTCCTGCAGGATATGTCATTGGTCAAGCCACAGCCACTGACAGAGATAAGGGCATTGACGGAAGAATAGTATACCAGCTCTCTACGTCGCATTCATACTTCAAAATAAATCGAACAACTGGTGTAATTATCTTGAAGAAGAAAGTGGAATCTTTATCTAATCTTTTTGGTTCTGATAAATCAATAAGTCTAGTAGTCACTGCGAGTTCCGGACGACAAGGTTCACTTACTAACAAAACAGCTGTAGAGATATTACTGGACCATGAAGCAGTAGTCTTAGATTCAAATATCATAAACGACGCATCCGCTGCTCCCAGCGGTGGACTCTCCGATTGGGCATTAGGTCTACTGATCGCATTTATATTTATTATAATTATATTCGCAGCGGCATTCCTATTTCTTCACATGAAAAATAAGAGGCACAAAAAAGTAAACAAACCTGGATTAAACTCTGAAGGGGTAGGTGCAACAAATAGTTACGTTGACCCAAGTGCGTTTGACACTATCCCTATTAGAAATACCGGAGCAGTTAGCTCTGGGAATCAATTTGCTCCACCCAAGTATGACGAAATCCCACCATACGGACCACATACGGCTAGTTCCAACTCAGGAGCAGCAACAACCTCAGAACTATCTGGTTCAGATCAGTCTGGTTCCAGTGGTAGAGGATCTGCAGAGGACGGCGAAGATGGTGAAGATGAAGAGATAAGAATGATCAATGAGGGTCCACTCCAGAGGGAAGGTATTCACAGACAAGCGAATGGAGTAGATGATGATAATTTATCAGACGTCTCGGTTCATAATACTCAAGAATATTTAGCGAGACTTGGAATAGTAGATACTGGCACTGGTGGTGGAGCATCTACGTCTTCCAGGAGATGTTCTGAAAATGTTGGTAATAAAGACACCATGTTACATCATGGCCCTATTGACTCTATGCACATGTTTGATGAAGATGGTGGCCACGAGAATGATATAACAAATCTTATCTATGCTAAACTCAATGAAGTGACAGGCAGTGAAAGAGCAAGCAGCGCTGACGAAGCCAGTGCAGCAGTCGATAGAGCAATGGCTTTAGGCGCCTTCTCAAGTGCGCCTGGAGATAATAATGCTGTACCAACTGCAGGCCCATCAATGACGGGCAGTCTCAGCTCAATAGTTCATTCAGAAGAAGAACTCACCGGCAGTTACAACTGGGATTACTTACTCGACTGGGGACCACAGTATCAACCTCTAGCACACGTGTTTTCAGAAATAGCTCGGTTAAAGGACGACGCAGTGTCCCTTCAAAGTGGTAATAGTGGTGCGTCTAGCGCTAAGAGCAAAGGGACATCAATATCTGGCGGCAAGAGTGTTCCGCCGCCATTATTGACGACTGTAGCACCAAGGAGTTGTCCCGCTCCGTCGTTGTCTTGTAGACAACCTCAACATTTATTACCTAGGTCCCCCATAAGTCATGATGTGCCTGGAGGTTTCTCAGCCGCAGCTGCTATGTCGCCATCATTCTCGCCATCTCTCTCGCCTTTAGCGACGAGATCCCCTTCTATGTCACCTTTAGTAGGTCCTGGTCTACCTCCAGCCCCCGGCAGTAGGAAACCTCCACACTCTACTATGAGAATATAAAATTTGTATTATTTTCTAGGTTATTGTACATATTGTGTGTAACGACTGTTCAAATTAAGTATTGGTAGTAATATTTATTGATTACCGATGTGATCGGATTAGTTTTTCTAATATCATTTTGTGCATTCACAAATGGACTGCCTGAACTATGCTCAAAGTGATGTACTAAGCGCTTATACCGATTTTACGGTAGTGTAAATAGTCTTCATTCGGGTTGTATTATTAACTGTAAATATTAGTCTGTATATTTTAGTGCCTTGTAAAATATTTAAATGAAGACTGCCATGTTATTTTATGTTATTATAAAACAAACGAATCAGCTTTACGTTAAGCTATAAGTATACTTTTAGATATTGCAATTTTTGATAAGATTTATTGAAACATATTTTACTAAATGCAGTCACAAATTTGTTGTACGTCAACTATTAGATCGTTAACTGTAAGTGGAACTATTGTGCCTTTTGTGATTTCTGGAAAATCATCAACATATTTAGTATCATTTATAATACTGTGATTTTCGTCTAAGTATCGAAAACGCCTGTAATCTGTTCACGATTGACACTTGCCAACTTTATTCATTATATTTTTTATAAAGTGATATTTCTCCGTGTCAATTATTTGAACAGTAGTTAAATATTGTAAATAATCCCTGTCCATATTTAGTTTTAAGTTCGACTGTCCGTGGAGAATGTAAGCGAAAATAAATAAAATATGTAAAATTTTATCACTGGTTTTTATTTTTATCAAATAATACCCAGTAATTGAAAAGAAAAACAACAAATATTATATCACAGCTGGATCTAAATCTATAAATGACAATGACCATAAGGTATCTTAAAAGTAAAAAGTAGGAATCTAAAACATTTAAACAAATACCAATTCAAAAGGACATCAAAACCTTAATTTTAGTAAAGCTGCCTGTAAGGTGTTATTATTAAATTTGATAACAATCATTACAACTGCCCATGTTATATCATAGAGGGTAGTAAGGCAAAAACTACATCTAACGGGACCTTTGTCGTAACTTAAAGCCTAGAAATGCCTTAATACTAAGCAATGAATACATACATTATGAAAACGGAATTCCATTTTTACTATACTTGCAAATAAATGCCTACATTGCATATTAGACCCATCTTCCGATATGTCAGCGATTTATTATAGTCTATCTATAGGGTCATTTTGTGATGAAACCAACCGAAACTGGCTCGTCAATGATTTTTATAATTTATAAAAATGTAAAAATGGCATTTTAAAATTACGAATTGGCCTTTGGCACTTAAATATAATTAGGTACCTTGAATACTTTAGCATCGTATCATTCAAAATATATCAAAACGTTGCTGCTATGATCAACACTAGATGATAATTACAGATTAATAAGTGTTAAATACTTGATTGCTTATTTAAGAATAGTCAATTGCGTTTTATAATTATTCACTTGCTTCTTATTATTATTACTATCGTATTTGCCATTGTCAATTGACTGGACGTACCAGCTAGTAACGCTAAAATGGTTAGCGCACATACATACCTATTCAAATTGCAAGATATTTTCGTACAAAATCTATGATTACGAATTTTAGAGTCATACTGACTAATTACTAAAAAGTCTACTTACGGCGTTCTAGATAAATATTATGAAAGGCACGCGTTAAACTAGATCCTCTTTACGGAGTGGTTGCCGGTTAAATGCATGTCGATGATGACGTCATCTGACGCCAATGACTTTCTGCTGGGAGTCACGAGACCGAGGTCCACCTCTGTATTGATGGTGGTGAGACCATTGGTTACAGGTTCCTGAAATAAGATTTATTGGTTTATTAATTAATTTATTAGTTCAAATATAATCTGTTATTAATCTGATAATTATCCGCTTAGATGAGATAGGTAATTTGAAACTACTTTTAGCTGCGAAAGTTCTGAATTGGGGTTTCCGAATTTCTTAACAAAATTAATAAAATGCAATTGTATGCATAATGGTGCAATTATGGTGTTTCTTTAGATTGAGATGTCACCAAAGCAAAAAATCGTGTAGGCTCTGAAAGAAGGCAGCTATTTGTTTATGTATTTTTAGATTTAAAGCACCGAGAGTTATCCTATTAAAGGTATCCGGTATGGAAAAAATACTTCACTACAAATAGGGTTTAATCAAGGTGTCCCACAGGGCACAAAACTAATACCAGTGTTATAAAACCTGGTGTGCCTACTCGTAACAAGCATACAAGTAAGGTTTAATCAAGGTGTCCCAAAGGGTACAATGCTAAGACCAGTGTTATAAAACCATAGTACTCGTAACAAACTTACACTCACAGTGGAGAGTGCATCACAGGCCATCAGCTCATTCTCGGACAGATTTTCTACAACTACGTTTTAATTAAGGTGTCTTACAGGGCACAATACTAAGACCACTGTTATAAAACCTATAGTACTCGTAACAAACTTACACTCACAGTGGAGAGTGCATCACAGGCCATGAGCTCATTCTTGGACAGGTGCTCCACGACGGCAGCCGCGTAGCAGTCGCCCAGCATGTTGTTTGTTGTGCGTATGCGGTCACTGCCGAGAAGAGAAAGTTCAACCATGAAAAAAATATAGGTAATTTTTCAATGGTGAGCTAATGGAGTTAAGAGATAAGTGGATACTGCCAATGTAAATAAGTTCAAACGTATTTTTGATAGCCATAAATAGGATTATTTATGATTTGGGTAGCGATTAAGATCTTTATAAAATTTGTAAAACTCTAGTTTTGTTTGTTTAACAAAATGTTAATGATATAAATTAAATAAGTAACACCAGCATGTTTTATGTGTATATTGACGCCTTATCAATTTAAATAGCACAGTCTTCATTGGGAAAAATACAAACGCGATAATGACGATACTAAGAAATATAGACGATAGAAGATACTTATAATACGAATAACGAGTACCCTAGTGTGAATAGCACCTTTAACTAGCCTTGTAATACGCAGGTTTACCACTAACAGTGCGTTTCGTTCAGACACGACTTGAAATCGAAATAGAGGTCTATTCAGCTTTGTTTATTTAATTCCTAACCCAGAGGTTTTAGCTCTTAGTCTATTTGGCATTACATTAATTATTAAGCAGAAGCAAGTAACTCACACAAGCCAATCAACAGCGAACAGCAGCGACACGTCGTGTGTCGGAGCGTCTACTGCAGCGAGAACCACGAGTAGCAACACCATCGCTGCTGACGGCACTGACGCGGATGACACTGAAGCTGCTGTTGATGTAAGGCTGAAATAGGAGAAACAGTTTGTTAATGATAAGGGTCGAAAAGGCTAGAAATGAAAACATATCTTGAAGGTAGGAGTACGCTAAGTAAGATATCTTGCCAGATTCGGGTGAAGCTTGCTTCCACCTTCGGCCTGGCCATCAGGTGAGATACACGCCAAGAGCTTCCTCCTTGTGGATAAAAAAAACTTAAGTCAAAATGAATTAACATTATGACAATGCTGTAAAAAATACTAGAATGTAATGCAATAATTCCCAGTCACGACCAAGTTTTTAAGCTATGGAAAAATAATTTAAAACATATTTGAACACTATATCGTAAGTAATGAAGCCAATGATAGCCCAATCGATGATTATTAAAATTTACAGTGTGCGATATCAGTTCGGTCATAAATTTATGTAGGTTACGTTACCCCGCGGCGGTTACAGCGGTGGTGATTCGTAAGATCGAACAATTAGATCGATTCAAGAACCAATAACTTAGAGCCACATCACAGTATCTTTCTTCGCTATTTTATAATCGCTTTCCGCACATACTTTACGGAACCCTTTTTTTTCCAAAATAAAATTTAACCTATGTTACTCGTGGATAATGTAGCTTTCGAATGGTGAAAGAATTTTTAAAAACGGTCCAGTAGTTTTTGAGTCATTACAACCAAACAAACAAAGTTTTCCTCTTTATAATATTAGTGTAGGTAGATTTAAGAGCCTTTGATTACAAAGGGTAACACTCTGTACTTAATAGATTTATATAGGCAGATGGCAGATAAAGACGCTAGACTTGAAGAGCACCGTGTCATTGTCAATATTTCAAAAGTACCAAACTATAACACAAAAACCTTACAGAATGGAAGTCAGCTAGACAAATCTAAAAATTAGTCTGACATAATTATGAAGACATTGGCCATCATGGTGATATTACAACCGATCCTTATCACTAAATGCTTCACAAAAATACTTACAACAAGCTGTGCAAATCTCAAAGGTAGTTGTTCATCTGACAGATTAATGCCCGTTTTCACCATCAATCCCTTATTTTTCAGTTACCATAGGGGCTGTGCCGTCCATGTCGATATACAACTAACACAAAATATCTATCACTAACTGCATCACAAAAGTACTTACAAAATAGTAGCCAGCTGGGCAAATCCCAAGGGCAGGTTGTTCATCTGACAGATGATGACACTGGCCACAGATAAGAAAAGTGCTGTGCCTTTCATGTTGATGTTTCAACTAACAAAAAATATCTATCACTAACTGCATCACAAAAATACTTACAAAATAGTAGCTAGGTAGCTAGGCAAATCTCAAAGGTAGGTTGTTCATCTGACTGATGAAGACGCTGGCCACAGACAAGAAAAGTGCCGTCCATGTTGATGTTTCAATAACACAAAATATCTATCACTAACTGCATCACAAAAGTACTTACAAAATAGTAGCCAGCTGTGCGAATCCCAAGGGCAAGTTGTTCATCTGACAGATGAAAACACTGGCCACAGATAAGAAAAGCGCTGTTCCATCCATATTGATGTTGCAGCCGATGGGTAGAACGAACCGGGTGACCCGAGGATCGACTCGAAGGGGACCCTCCATAGCTCGAAAGGTCACTGGGAGGGCTGCGGCACTGTGAATTGAAAAAAAATGCTGGATTTTGTTGTGGTTGAACAAGGGACTTGAACTTTATGATGAGAGTGTTTGATAATATAAGGAAATAAAAGGCCTTTTGCCCAATCAAGAAAATCTAAAGTGAGGAGAATCTACCTTTATACAACAAAATTCGTATTTCAAAAAATAAGCACACAAATGCGAAGTTTTAACGGAAGAAGACGGAAAGCGAGTGAAAGTACTATCTTGGGGGTAGGTCAATATAACCTGACATTCATAGATAAACGATGCGTTCCGTTATTCGTAATTACATTGTTGCAGCAAGAAATCTAATTACATTACATTATATTCACGATATACCTAAGTAATTAATGGCCAATCACCGAAACATTCGATATTTGCGTTCGATCAATTAAATGCTCGATTTAAAAAGCACTCGATTCGCGAAATCGTGGTGCGATGAACGTTCGATCATTCGGTATTTTGTTTGCGATCGAATTACGATGTTTTAACATTTCATGGCAGTATGATTTTGATTGATTGTAAACTTTCTAGTTTACCGGTCATTCTCACGATTAGGCGTTCTCAGCCTAATTACCATATCATTTTTGAAATTTGGCTTAATTGACTTAAACGCATTTAAATATGAAACACATGAAAAGTGCGAATTTAACAATCGTTAAGGCGTCAAATTATTCCAAGCGGTTTTCGCGCAAATGAGACCCAAAAATTTTATAGTCACGGTAATTAGATAAGGCTAATACTTAATCTAACGGTAATTAGAAAAAAGATGTAAAAACGCAAGAAAACAACATCTTGCATTGATAAATTTGTATACAAATATAAAGCGTCATAAAAAACGCTGTAGGTACACTTAATAACCCTTTGAAAAAGGAAAACACTCGTTTCTATTATTTATTGTATCAAGATATTTTCAGTATACTGCAATAATCGAGGCTATAACAGGAACATTTAGTTTCGGCCAGAAGGGGCTACGTGGCACATTTTTTCATCAGAATCTTAATCATCATTTATTTGATTTCAATGTGGTACAAACGATTAAACGTACAGATAATGGATCAGGAGATCTCACAAATTTTATTTTTCTTTTTAATCTATCTGCGATCAGCCATCACCCATTATCAGATTAAATTGAATTTGTAATAATGACAGTTCCAGCTCAGCATATCCTATGATTTGTCACCTCGATTCTTTTACAATAAGTTTTCAGATTGATGCTATTCGCTTTCTCCCGAGCCTAAATGCAGAATTCTTAGAATTTAGAAGGGATGCAGCAAATAGATTGCATGAAGGTCTAGTCCTTGGTTGTAAGCTTTACAGGATTTTCCACACCCTCTTTGACGTTTGGTATCACTTCAATGGACTTTGTAAACCAAGGTGCACAGCTCAAGATTTTTAAAACTTTATTTTGAAAACGTTAAAGGATTTCTACATTTGCGAGTAGGCTAAGTCGATGCCATGTCTACATGGGTTTTAGGATCCATTTGTATATAGTTTTTTCTCCAAGCTTCTTCTGTCCAGTATCCATTGCATATCACGAAGTTTTTTCTATGCATAACAAAGCAGGTAGGATGCAGTTTAGGATGGTACAAAGTGCCTATGCACTCTTGCCTTGAAAAGTCCCATTGTCTGTTGATTTGTTCTCTTTTGTTCTTAATGTGATCACGCCAGGTAAGTGTTACTGTTGGAAAATCTCATCTTCTTAGGGCAAAGGTATTATGGATAGATTTTAATGGTATTATATTACAATTAATTAATGATTTAAGATGTTAATATTAATTATACTAATAGTAAAAATAAATATCTGGTACGAGACATGTTTCATGCAGGGGTGACATCTCCTGGCCATCAGAAAGCCCCGATTTCACTCCAGGTAAATTCATTTTGTGGGGTCACCTTAGGGGTTAAGATATACTCTTAAATCCAACAACCATGCAGCAACTGAAGCTGAACATTTGTCATGAAATCGAATCTATTTCGAGGTTACTCTATTGAAAGTTTTTTAAAATTTTGATTGTCAGATTGGAAGAAAAGTCCGTACAGTTGTTATGCGAAGGTCTAGGTATATTTCATATTTTATCATCATACTTATTCAATCGTGAGTGCAATTTGTAGGTAATAATTTCATACAACGGTGATTATAAATATACGGTAATTAGTACATGGAAATTATAAAACGACAGTTTTTCTTCAAAATCTCCAAAATCTTCAGCGTATGCAAATACTGTCTTACTACAACGTATGAAGGCCAAAGTACTGAATCTATTTAAATTAACAACGTGGATCTACCTTCAAAAATCGAGTATAAAAATAAGGACATGGTAAATAGAAAAATTGAAAACCAAAGATATGGTAATTATACTCTTACGCAATTCATCGACGGTACGCCAACGCAATAGACGTCTACTTGCTAACAGGTCTTAGAACTAACTAAGGGCTCGCGCCGCGCGCGTAAATGATGTGTCAAATATTATTATTTAGGCTTGTGTGCCCAAAAACAGAAAACGTCACGGGAATTAGGACTTTCGCTCGGACAAGCAGTTTTTTAATTCTAATTATTTACAGAATGGTTCTATTGAATAGATATTTTGCTATGCGTAAGACAATCTTTTGTACTCTTTAAAATGTTGAATGGAGTAAACCAAATCTATACGACATAAAAATTACAGCCAAGTTTTAACATTAAGTCGGTGTGCGGACGCGTAACGGTAATTAGAGAACAGAGGTTCATGTAATTAATTAAGTCACAAATACTTAAAATAGAGGCCTATGATTTAATGCACAACTGGATGGGGTTGTTAAGTAACATATAAAAATACTTGTATGTCCCTAATTTGTCATTTTTAACGATTTAACAGCCCGGACACGCAAAAACTAGCTCATCTGAGAATGGCCGTTACAATAAAAATATTTTTAATATTAATTAGAGATATTTTTTATTGCGTTAGTTACAAACATAAAGTTTCCTATAATTTTTATAGCACACAAAAATTTTATATTTTCTGTACTTTAACCGGTTTACTATATTTTCTTAAATACTTACGTAGAAGCAGTGGCTGATGCGGTAAGCATGGCGTGAGACAGTCCCCAGTAGAATTTGTATGGATTCTTCCTTAGGAACAAGAAGTATATGAGTTGCATCACCAACAGCTGGTAGAAAAACACGCCGATTGCCACTGTTGTTATGAACCATGCCAGTTGAGACATCACCTGAGCTGGAATTAAAAAAAATGATACATTTAATATCGTTCGTTCGTTCGTTTCAGCCAAATGACGTCCACTGCCGGACAAAGGCCTCCTCCATGGTTTTCCACAATGCACGGTCCTGCGCTGCCCGCATCCAGGCTCTTCCCGCGACCTTTACCAGATCGTCGGTCCATCTAGTAGGAGGCCTGCCCACGCTACGTCTTCCAGCCCGTGGTCGCCACTCGAGAACTTTTCTGCCCCAACGATACATTTTAATATGTATTACTGCTTGTTTAGCAGCAAGGAAAAATATGAGTTTAGGAATACTTTATAGTTTTAGACATTGGAGAGTAAATACACCGAAATAACATTGCAGTACAGTATCCATTCTAGAACCTAAAGAATTGGTAATCATAATGTTTCATAAGATCACGATTATGTCATAAGTACTTAACAAATGCCCGTATTCACAAACAATGCTTGCAAATCGAACGAACGGCGTTGAATAGAGCTCTGTGATTGGTTCTTGTGTCACCCTGTGCGTCCACTCGCACTGTGAGACCTCATAGTAATGTTTGTGGAGAAAAAGTAATCTACTATCGAGTAGGTACATCAAAATCATTTTGTATTCATCTGAAAATTACATAGAGTAACCTTTACTGTAAAAAAAGTATAGTTCTTTCTTACCAACATTACTGACTCCAAGAATCTTCCCCGCAATCACACTGCTGACGCCGACCGGAGTCATCCACATGACTCCCGTCACCATCTTCATGATGACCTCGAAGATCGCTTGGAAGAAGTCGATCACCACCTGTCCCTTAGGCCCCAAGGTGCCCAGCAGACTGCCAAACACTAGGCAGAAGAAAACTAGGCCTAGAGTATTGGTACCAGCTCTGAAAATTTAAACCAAGCTCTTAGGGTGGATTCGATCAAACAAGAGTAAAGGACATCATCCACGTTTCATATATTTTTGGTCCAAAATCAAAAGTGCCGGCCAACAAAAAAAAGTGCTGTATTCTGACAGAATACGTCTGCCTTAGCATTTGTTACTATGGCACCAAAGCCGTAGCTCCACTGTGCGTCGAGTATTTGAGATCTAAAAGTCATCGACTATTCATACATTTTTTGTTCAAAATCAAAAATGTCGGCCAATAAAAAAAAAAGTGATGTATTCTGACAGAATACGTCCGCCTTAGCATTTGTTATTATGACACCAAAGCTGTAGCACCACTGTGCGTCGTAGTATTTGAGATCAAAGTCAGTCGTTTCATATATTTTTAGAACTCAAATACTACGATGCACAGTGGTGCTACAGCTTTGGTGCCATAGTAATAAATGCTAAGGCGGACGTATTCTATCAGAATACAGCACTTATTTTTTGGCCGGCACTTTTGATTTTGGACCAAAATGGATGATGTCCTTTATTTTTATTATATTAAATTAATCTATACTTCTATACTAATATTATAAAGCTGAAGAGTTTGTTTGTTTGTTTACTTGAACGCGCTAATCTCAGGAACTACTGGTCAGATTTGAAAAATTCTTTCAGTGTTAGATAGCCCATTTATTGAGTAAGGCTAGGCTATAACCATCACGCTACGAGTAATAGGTGCAGAGCAAATATAAAAAATTTTGCGAAAACGGGTTTTCACGCGTACGAAGTCGCGGGCACAGCAACTAGTCTCAGAATAAATCGTCAGTTTTGACATGTATTTCCCATACTGAAACTGTCAATGTGCCAGTAATACCAGGAGTTACTCTCGGATAAAAATTTGCTCGAATTGGGCCTTAGCCACGGATTTTGGTTATTAAAAATCTCTTAGATTTTATAAACAAATGATAAAACATAATCATGATTCATCATCAACAGCCCTTTACAGTCCACTGCTGGACTATGAGCCTCCTCCACTATAGTGGAGGGTTTTGCCATAATCTCCACGCTAGGCAGGCGGGTTGGAGATCGCAGTTTAAAAGATTGATGTTTTTCAGAGAGCGCTGCTGCCCATTCTCTGTTTGATGTGTAGTCCCTAATCATGATTATAAATAAAGATAAACCATTATGTGTTAACCATGTTAAAACGTATGTACTACGTGATGTACCTATTATGACGTGTTGATGTACCTATTACTAATTAAAATAAAATAAAAATAAATTGATAAGCACGACTAAACGATAAGAAAAACGAATTTTCTTTAATAACGATTTTGCAATAAAACGGCACAAACAAGACTCATGAAAAACTGCAATTATTAACGAACTCTGTAGTTCTACATTTCCCGAAAACCTTGTTTCAGTTTTAATATTATCATAGTTTAAATGGACCCAGTATTTTGGTATAATCTTACCTATAAGATACAACTCGCACCATAGCCGGCAACGTATCGTTATCAGAAGCATTCCTGCCGAACAAAGTCGTCGGCTGTACATATACCGTATGGGCCTGCTGGAAGGCAGCCTGCACTATGTTGTCGGGGAATACGTTTCTGAAAAGAAAGCATTATATTAGTCATGATCAACTATCTCAGTATCTACACGTACGAATAAAACATAGTCTCCCAAAATTACTAATTCAAACAAATATTATAAACACTGTCTGCAGTTTAAGGAAAGGGTAAAAGGTCTTCCAATTTAATTTCATGATTGTCCGAATAAAATTGAGAGTTGCAGATTTTTTGGCACCAAAAAGGTAAACATAGGATTACTGATCCGATGCCGTTTGATTTTATTTTAAAATACGCGTATTCTATTTTGATCATACTTTTTATGTCCCTTTGTTAAAATATTGCATACTGTTGTCACAAGTTTACTCACCTTCCTATATCTAAAAGACTATCCAGAATACTGTGGTCCCTTCTCCCTGTATTAACACTGACAAAGTCCTCTTTCAGTTCTGGTTTCCCAGGATGTATCATCATTGCCATCAAAATACCCAGAAAGGCGTTGAACATGGAGGTTAAGATGAAGTACAGTAGTGTCCTCACTGCGATCTTCCCACTCATCTTCGCGTTTAAGCTTGCTGAACCGGCTATCAGGCTGGCGATGATGAGAGGCAGAATCATGAGCTTGAGTAACCTCATGAACAGTTCTCCAGGGTATGATATGATCACCAGCGCGTCAGGTCCAAGGTTACAAGGGCGCAAACCAAATCCTGAAATTGATATTCGTACATTACATTAAGCTTGCACATATCGAACTTTGCATTTCGTTGCAAATCATCTATTTCCAACTCAAAAGATGCTATTGTGTTTAATTAATATACTTATTGTATGTATTTTCTGCATAGGTAAAGTTTCGAAACATTTTTTAACCAAAACGTGATGGGTAGTAATGCTCAAATAAAAGGTGGAGGGAGATGAAGCCAAAATCTTCAACCACAAAGAAACTTGAAGAATCCATTCGAACTATTATTATAAATACTTAATTATTTTTCGTCTTTCTGTCTGGTTTTCTTTACTTAGATGAAATTAGGTAGAGATATTTATTTTGAGACCCAGCGAAAAACAAAAATAGTTTAATCTACTTTTTGGATGGGGAGCGAAAAACTGATGCTTTTCAAAGAAAATGAAAATCTCAAACTCACCCACGCCAATTCCCGTGATGACACCGAGCAGCGTGACCACCAGCATCGTGTTGTCAATGAACCACTTCTTCGCGCCGGTCGGTTCCACCGGAGCAGTCCGGTCCTCCGTGGTCTGCGGGCCTCTGTCTCCTGGCCCCATCTTCGCGAACAGGTACTCTGAAAACCGTTCACCTTTCTCCATTACAGGCGAATGGACTCTACCGTCCAGATCCTACGATCTGGTTTCCCCTGTTCTTGTCTCTCGTCTGCTGCAAGTATTGTCTGAACCGGCTTTTCAATACGTGACGATAAGAGGTTTGGGGATGAGTTTTGCTGTTTACGCTTGCATTTTTGTTTTGGATCCGCTGTTATAAATTACAAGGATAGTCCGATTTAAAATTTTGAAATTTTAAGTTAGAAAAAACTAATGTTTTTCACATTCTTTGTTGAAGAGTTCAGTTTCATTTCAGTGCTGTCGGCACGAATCACGCTACGTGACTACGTATAGTCGGCAGGATTACTCTGTCTCGCCTGTTGCAATGGTGTCACCGTTTTTATTAGCACAAACATTGGGTTGCGCTCTGTATATCGCTTGTTTTCCTTTACCGATACGCGAAGAAAGCGTTCGAAGTGAGCAATGGATTGACAAACTGGCTGTAACGCTATCGATCGCGACGCGTCTGGGTGAAAGAAGGAAGCCATGCTTGGTATGCGCGCGCATACATCGATTCGTGTCCATTCACTTAGTTGTATTAAACTCTATAAATAGTTTATTAAATTGTGGGCATTATGTCTGCAAGGGGATTGGAAACGCTTAAGGGCGATGCAGTTGTGTCACTGGGGTATAAACTGAATCGACGACATGCTACGGCTTTTAGTACATAAGTCTTCTTTGAAGATTACGTGTTTAGAACGAGCACGTTGTACATGACATGGATAGGTACTGAATTTAGATCTTATTATAGTTTTTCTCTTTGTATGCTGGTGGAGTCTGATTCTGAAATAACTGTAATAACCTAGTACCTACTAAACAATTTGAACTGTGGTGAACCTTCATATTTACTTACCTAACTAAGTATGCTTGGTTAAGGATATTGATGTAGGTAAATCTACGTCAAAGACGGTATCATGTTCATATTTGGCTCTATGAAGAAATTAAACATCTCAAATAGTTAAAATAGTGAAATAATCTTAGCCAAATATAAGTTTAGAAATCGCGTCAAAGCATTTTAAGTTCAATTTTGATTAATTGAAACTCCACTAGACCGCCTAAATATGATTTATTAAAACATGAAACGCGACATACTGGAGATGGGCCAAGACTTTGATTTGGCTTCACTTCCTATTAGAGACAAGTATTATACAACCAAATGACTAAAATACCATATAGATTCCTCATACTACTAACGCCTAGCCAATATCGATGTTATATTATTTGTTTTGTGACAAGAAGGATTGATTGAGGAAAAACATTTGTTTTAATTCTAATAAATTGCTTGATGTCAGCATCATTTAGTCATTTGGCCTCCACAGCAGGAGAAAACTCTCTCTAATTTACCAGAGGCAAAAACTTTATTGTGAAACTATAGTAAACAACTTAAACCATTCCTCAACCCGTCTATAGTATGTAAAGTGTGTACTCGTAAGTGTATTCCAAATCCTCTGAACGTCCCAGTTGCCGGAAGAAAAAATATTAAAAAATTCAATCCAGCGACTTGGCCCGTAGACCAAGCTCAAAGTGGGCCAAGTCACTGTGTTCAAATAGGTATTATGTTTTTACTGAAAGAAAGTTACTTTGTTCTCGACCGACTAGGTTATATCTAATTCACCCTAAGTCTAGACGAACAAAAGAATCCTGGCCCTACATGATACTGTCGGATATTTTTTTATCATCAAACAACGCTAACGAATCAAGATGAGATATATTATCTCTCACACTATCTTCAAATTATTTCAAATTACTCGTATAAGATCTCATGTTGAGCCAAGTTTCTAACTCTACACCTAGAAGAGCTGTGCAATTGAAACTTAAAGTCTGAAATTATCTTTTCAGAGAATCAACAAAAAAGCTCAAAATAAACACAACATTTTTTTCTTAATCGTTTAACTCGATTTCCGTGCCAAATTGTACATCACATTAACTGGGTAGTAAATAAAACCTTAAAACTGGGTAGTTTACATTTTTAACCAAAAATTTCAACACATTAAAAACACTTTATCCAACCTCTGAAAACCGATAGTTTTATTTAAGTCGTTCGATCAAAAGTTCTTTTGAAATTAGTAATAGACTAGTATTATATTATCTGTGGTAATAGTGAGAAGGTAGTTAGCCAATTGAGTTCGCAAACTAGTAAGATCATGTTCTTTTTGCCATGCAAAATCTATGGGGAAATAAATAAAAGTATGGCTAATGACTTACAAGTGTCTACAGTGTCAACTAATATCCGTTGCAAATATTGCATTAAAGGAAAAAATTTAAGTAGTTGTTGATACCTTCGATCGAAGTTAAGTTTTCGATTTATGTATCTCTTCCATTTACGAAAGATTTGCATTGTTACTTTGTTAGCTGAAGCTGAAGTCTAGAGGCTCTAGGCATGCCTTCAAAATGCATTTGCCCTGTACGGCTAGCACGAAAAACTTACGAGTTCGAATCGTTTGCGTATTCGAATCGCCATCAAAAGGTTTAGTACGAAAACTACAACAGCGCCCTTGTGAACGTGTCGTAACGAGAAATGGTTGCACGAAACTTATTTCGAGAATCAAAATTGTCACGTTATCGTTTAATTTCAAGGTTGAGTATCGCATTTTGTCGAATACGCAAACGATTCGAAGACGAAAGTTGTTCATGCTAGAGGTATTGGACGAAAGTCGATCCTCAACTTCGAACTCATCCTATATTCTTCTGATTAAAATTTCGTTGCGAATCCAATGACAGTTCAACATTCCCCGGGACAAGCATGACGTTCATTGGTTGGGTTTGTATTGGCGGTCAAGCTGTAGATCTTGTCGTTACACAGGAGTTGCAGCGGTGGGAACTAGGGGTGGGAATAATCCGGAGTTGCATCGGTGGGAACAAGAGGTGGGAATAGTCCCTGCAGCATATTTCTGATGATGATGATTATGAATATTTCTAAAATCAACTCAGGTCGATCATTGCACCAGTATAAATCCTAGGTTTATGTTTCTTTTGCCGAAGACACACTCGTGATTAAGATCAACTATAAATACTGAATCCACGTGCCGAACTATAAATACAATGGTATAGCGAGACGTCGGTGAACAAAGACATGTGTTGATATTCTTTTACTCTTTGGAAAACTGTTTCTTTTGGATTAAAAAGCAGTATTAGAGACGAGAGAGTATTATTAGAGGCAGTGGAATCGTTTCTTGAAAAGGAGCTAATGTCAGAGGTTTTCAGCTAACAAATATATTTGTGAAACCAGCATAACCACATTTTTTATGTTTGTATTTTATAAGAAATTATGTTGTGAAACTTTAAGAGAAATACTACTAGCATACTCAAAAATGGATAGCGGTTTCAATAGCTTAACTTTGGTTAGGCGATTATTTTTCACAATAAAACCTACTAGAAAAACAATTTAATAAACAATCTTAAAATTAGTTATTTAATTATTTTTTTAGCGTTAAGAGCGCCTTAGGCAGTTCGATTTTTTCAAGTTATTTATAATTTTCAAATCTTATAATTGTTATGTTAATCTCAATTATATATTTTTATGTAATTACAAACCTTACAAATATTTTAGTGCTGGTTGCGCTTTATATTATATTTTTCAGCCAATAGGTACCAAGACTCAAGAGATCTAGATTTTAGCTGTCGCTAAATTAGAAATAATTAGGCGCCATGCATTTAATTTAAAACACTTCTGTAAACAAACAAAACGTCGCATACAAATTGATTGAAAAATAAATTATTAAAATATGTACAATTTTCAACGTTTAATTTCGAACGTTTTACATACGATTGGATATAAAATACTAATTAGTTATCAGTAATTGTAACAAGAAAATGGCATCTCAAAACAAAAACGAATACCTAGTAGTAGTATAGCCTAAATAAAATAAGTACACTTGTTTTATTGGCACTCACTTTTTAGTTGTTTAATTTTGGCGGCTTTTCTGTATCACAGTTGAAAAAAACAAACACTTTTTCACAGACAACTAAACTTTTCGACTACAGCTTTACCACTGGCGACTAAGACTAATTTTTTATTAATAAAAAATAAAACAGCCGCGGTGTCAAAAAAGCGCGCGAAATTTTACATTTCTTTTTAATCGCGCACAGATGCAGCCAGTGCCAATTGTAATAAAAATAGTTTTAATGCATTTTTAACCCGCGCGCAGCAGAGGAGATGTCTGGCCGCATCATGTTGGCTCACTGCATCTTTCACCAAGGTTATTTTAATCATCAGCCGATAAGTACTTATTGAACTTTAATCATGACACTGCGAGGGAGGGACAATTGCTTCGCTTAAGGGTTAAGTAAGAATCATGTGACATTTCATTACTTATTTTTATTAGCTGGTGCCGTGATTTGAACTCAATTTTTTATGAATTTTTATTATGAAGAAACATTAATTGAATCGTTATCACTGTTTATTATTTTATTTACAAACATTGATAAATAGACTTCGATACTGATGATGGTGCCTACATTACATACTGCCGTTTTTGTTAAATATGGGCCTTCTAATGGGTAAGTTAATTTGATTTAAAGCTCAATAATTAAGTGTAGTTTAGTTTCCAGTCACTTAAAAAAGAGATATTTCTCTTGCAGCAATAAAACCTAATTTAATAAAGGCTAATATTGTGAAAATTCGAATTAATTTCAATTTAAGTTATAAAGTTTTGACTCCAAGTTGCTTTGAAATCGATAAGCGATTTACCTCTTAAGTTAAATTATTTGAGGAACGATAAAACGTTGTAGTTGATCACCTACTTGTATGAATTTTAATTGTCACGTAGTTTGAAGGGATTATTGTAAATTTGCCACAAAATTCTTCACATTCTGTAAGTTTCGTACATTGAAAGTTACTTAATTGGTCATAAACATGCATAGTCGTAAACTTAGGTACGCGCCAATTGTAATAAGGCGAATAATTTACACAAATCATGCTTTTTCCTATGATGTCACTCATACATGCCCCTTTTGAAAGAAAGAAAGATAAATATTGAAAGATTTATTCATCTTGAAGGTAAACTAGAGTAAGAAATATTTATTTGGTACAAAACCTGGATACTTTGCAATAATTTGGAAGTTAGTGGACCAATTTTTATTCTTAACGGCTTGTTTAGTTAGACCTCTTTTATGATTCCAGTGATCGCATTATCTCAAATTAAACTCACCTCAGCATGCAATATCACCACCTAAAAAAACTAAACTAATATACAACGTGCTACCACTGAGTCGCTTCGGGGGGCTATGACAAATCCCTCGTATTATACAAACATTGCCACGAGTTAAGAGCTGTCAGTGAACTAATCTGTGTTGTTGATGCAAGCATCACTTCCAAACAAAATGCAACGTGGGTAATTCTCTACTAAAATTCGCAAGGCTTTAGTTACTAGCCTTTGCTCCAATTCTGAGGTGGAATTGTGTAAAGCAATCGTTTTCATTTGACAGTTCATAACGTACGATTATTCTGTTAAACGCTTTGTTTAACTGACTTTGTCGTACGTTATGAACTGTCAAATGATTACGATTGCTTTACACAATTCCATGATTGAGATTTAATTTTTTAGCTTGAACGTACTCATTTTCTAATCAAGTATTAACTTTTCTCGAGTGGCGACCATGGGCTGGAAGACGTAGCGTGGGCAGGCTTCCTACTAGGTGGACCGACGATCTGGTGAAGGTCGCGGGAGGGGCCTGGATGCGGGCGGCGCAGGACCGTTCATTGTGGAAAACCTTGGGGGAGGCCTTTGTCCAGCAGTGGACGTCATTTGGCTGAAACGAATGAACGAACGATGAACTTTTCATATTCCAATTCATTTTTCAGCAGAAAACTTGACCCACTGAAGCTGGAAATCTGAATTTACAAACCGGGTCTTTACCTGTGACTTCACCTGAGATTTCGGTCGATATATAGTTAACACATTTTAAACAGTGCTATTTTGGTGTTAAAACTGAATACAATTTCAAAAGTTCATCAATATCATCATCAGTTTTGTAGCTTTTGAGTTAAGAAGTACTAACAAACACTCATGAATGTAAGAAAAAAATTGTATTAAATTATAGGCATTACCATAATTGATTTCATAATCTCTTTAATATACAGAATGACCCACAATATCATACAATACTAATATGATTGTTAGCATGAATCCCAAAAAGGCTCCCGGACCTGACAATTTTACCTCCGACATTATCTCTGCAGTCTGTCATACCTTTCCGGAAATGATCACCCGTCTTTTTAATCGCTGCTTAGAACTAGCATACTTTCCGACCATCTGGAAAGTGGCTCAAGTGATAGCTGTACCCAAACCCACCAAGGATGATTACAATATGTCGTCATCTTACAGGCCAATAGGTCTTATAAATGTCTTTGGAAAACTGATTGAAAAGCTCATCACTAAACGGCTTACACACCATCTCCACACAAAAGGGTTCATGAACCCGAAGCAATTTGGGTTCAAAGAACAAACTTCTACAGTGAATGCTCTGAATCAAGCTCTTAAAGACATTCAATCAGCTCGCCAGGATAAAAAATTAGTAATTGCAGTATCTATGGACATCCAAGGTGCCTTTAACAACGCCTGGTGGCCCAAGCTTTTACAGAGACTCCAGCTCGTTGAGTGTCCCCAAAACATATATAAGCTCATTACAAACTATCTAAGTAATCGAACTGTTACTCTAAATTATGCCGACTCTAGCGCTTCTAAGACAATGACTCGTGGATGCATACAGGGCTCAGTCTGCGGACCGAGCTTCTGGAACATCATTTTGGATGAACTCTTCGAGCAGGAGCTCCCCTCGGGGTGCAAATTGCAGGCTTATGCCGATGATGTATTGCTGATATGCGCTGCCAAAGACCTAGTACAACTAGAACGCAATACAAACATCGCTCTAGAAACCATAACAGCTTGGGGAGAGAATGCAAAACTCACCTTTGGCCCTACAAAGACACAAATGATTGGTTTTACCCCGACTGCCCGTAAAGCTCACATCACTCACCGCGGTATCCGCCTGCAATTTAAAAGTGACATAAAATTACTCGGCATTATAATCGACCAAAGACTAACCTTCACTAAACACGTTGACTACACCATTTGCAAAGCTCTTAAAATTTATCGTTCACTCTGCAAATTTGTTCGCCCTACATGGGGGGTTCATAGCCAAAACATCTCAACAATATACCAACAAGTAATACAACCCATTATAACGTACGCAGCTGGGATCTGGGGTGATGCAGTTAAATTTAAAAAGGTCAGCAGAAATCTCTTGTCTTTGCAGCGTGGGTTTGCTGTTAAGATGATACGTGGTTTCCGTACTGTATCAACTATTGCTGCCATTTCGCTTGCGGAGCTCACTCCACTCGATCTGAAAGTTCACGAGATCTGCATCACCGAACGTGCAAAACTTACGGGATGCTCGCCATATCTCCCTTCAAACATCACGCTGCAAAAACCCACACCACCAGCGAAACTTCCTCACCCTGCAGCACGACAGGGCATCACATTTTCTTCGGCATATACTGAACAGGATATTGACAGACTTTGCCCACCTGACGGCACTAAGATCTATACCGACGGCAGTAAATTGGAAGGCGGTAAAGTTGGCGCAGCATATGTTGTTATGAAGCCTAACCAAACATCTGTAACTTGTGAACTTAAACTCCACGACAGCTGTACCGTCTTTCAAGCGGAACTATTAGCCATTGAACGTGCCGTCAGATGGATCACGGAATCCAACACCGTAAGATCAACTATTCTCTCGGACAGCCACTCTGCTCTTCAAGAGTTAGCAAATGGGCAAACCACCAACAGCTTGGCAGTAATGACTCACGATCATTTACGTCGACATTCGGGGTGCGTGGAGTTCGTCTGGGTCAAGGCACATGCTGGACTTGAAGGCAACGAAACAGCAGATGAGGCCGCAAAAAGTGCAGCGTCTTCTCAGCGAGCTCCCGACTTTGCTAGGTTTCCGATCAGCCACGTAAAGCGCCGAATAAGGGAAATAAACCAACGCCAAGTGAATGATCGTTACATTAATGCTAACACTGGTGCTCTCACCCGCAACTGGCTCCCAAACTTGGACAGCATCAACCAACTCTTCGCTCAGGCGGAGCACTCCTTCCACCTGACACAAATTCTTACCGGTCACGGCTATCACCGACAATACTTACATCGGTTCAAGATAGTCGAGACCGATAAGTGCAATTGCGACACAAATGCTGTTCAGGATATACTTCACCTACTCAAAGAATGTCCACGTTTTGCCCGGCAAAGAGTACAGCACATGGCTATATGCCAATACCTTAAAGTTAACCCCTTTGAAATATCGGACCTGTTAAAGAGGGAAAGCGCCATCCAATCATTCATCCAATTATGTAAATATATTGTAAATAATTTAAAAGAATACAATAGTACGTAAGTTAAATTTTGTGCAATAAATGTAAGTGTACATAAAGTATATATCATAGGTATTTAAATTTATGTATGTATTAAAACAAAATAAAAAGAAAAAAAAACAATAAAAGGAAAAAAAAAAAAAGTTAAAAAAAAAAAAAAAAAATAGAATAATATACCTAAAAGAAAAGAACTGCTGTAAAATGCTAAGTTCATTTGTAAATTTAAAACCTTGTACATAAATAAAAATAAACGTCTATAAAGTATGGAGACTACAAGTTTGCTCGTAGACATTAGCGAGAAACTACCACCACTTGCTCTAAAAAATAATACACTATTGATTTCATACTCAACAAATTGTTTTGTCTGAAACCGAACTCCGGCAATTTCAGCCGGAGATTAAAAAAAAAAAATGATTGTAACTATGTCTGTATTCATGCAACAAGCATGAGCTGATAGTTACTATTACAATAGCTAGGTAAGTGTTATGGATAATTTATTCCAGTAATTCTTGTACATACTAGATTAAAACATATAGGTCTTATTTAACCTCTTTTGTAGATAGGCTCATTTTACCAAACTCATTTTACTCATTTACTCATTTTACCGCGCAGGACCGTGCATTGTGGAAAACCTTGGTGGAGGCCTTTGTCCAGCAGTGGACGTCATTTGGCTGAAACGTATGAACTCATTTTACCAAAGTATCTCGGCAGGACCGAACAAGATCAGTTCAAGAAGATAAAAAGTATGGGAATTTAGTTATAATTGTTTACAAAATGTTGTAATACAATAAAATAAAACTGCCGCACAATTTATAAACGCAGTAAGTACCACTTACTGCATTTATGATTGTTTTGAATATTCTGAATCCTGACATCGCGATCTATAAGAATCAAAGACCCGTTTTTTTCTATCTATCTTAGAACGGAAGATACATGTTATCATAAACGCAGTAAAGAGCAGATTGTAGGTTTCTTCACATACTATGTTAGCAGTAAGAGCACATAATAACTTAATATTACGTGAATACTCGCGCTTACTTAATTTGCTACACAGTAATAGTGCAGTATGTGCCTATTACATCATTCTTATTATGTTTCTACAATTGTTAAGTTCACCTTGCACATAGTATATGTGCAGTAATTCCACTTAAACACACACTGATATTATGTTTCCATAGGAAAAACAGATGACTTGTACTTAATATTAATGCAGTAATTACAATTATACTGCGTACATACTAAGGATTGTCAGAGTGCTGCCTAGGTGTTAACATGTTATGAACGCAGTGATTGACTCTTACGTTATTGGAAGAAGTTGAAAACCTGTCCAAATGACAAATCTAGCCGAAGACCCAAGAGCTAGATTGACCCGACACTATACCGAAGATATCCCGGACGTGTCTGTACGAGATTAGAATGGCTCTCAAACAGCTGAAACACAACAAGGCACCGGGCGATGATGGAATCACGGCTGAGCTTCTGAAATCAGGCGGAACGCCGGTACTAAAGGCTCTTTAGAAGCTATTCGATTCCGTCATCCTTGAGGGAAAAACGCCTACGGCATGGCACAGAAGTGTGGTAATACTCTTCTTCAAAAAAGGCAACAAAACCTTGTTGAAGAATTTATTTTATACCCATCTCACCATCACTTCTGATTCTGTTTTTGAGAGTCATCATGAATGGTTTCACGCGACATCTAGTCTCCCGAACAAATCGGTTTCCGATAAGGCTTTAGTACGATAGACCACATACTTATCTATCTAGCAGAAAACTGAGGAGAATAATCAGGAACTTTGTCTGGCATTTGTGGTCTATGTATGAGAAAGACTTCTCTCTTCAAGCTACAGTCTCTCCAAAGGTGCCAAATTTACTATAGATATAATCGTTGAAGGGCTTGTACGAATAGGCCACAATGTCAGTCCGTCTCCGGGATCAGGACGTCAGTTGCAGCGAGGGGTCAGACAGGGAGATGTCATATTTCTAAAACTGTTCACTACCACTCTGGAAGATGTTTTCAAGCTTCTGGACTGGAGCGGATTGGGCATAAAAATATCATCAGCGTGTTCATCACCCATCTTTGATTCGCGGACGATATCGTAGTCATGGCTGAGAACGTGGAGGATTTAAGTTCAATCCTCGATTGCCTCAATAGAGCCTCTCAACAAATGGGTCTTTAATGGACAAGACAAAAATCATGTCAAATGCCGTGCTGTATCCACTCCTCTGAAGGTTGGAGACACTATAAGTTGTCTGATGGCCGCTGGAGCAGGAAAGTTCTTGAGTGGCGACCATGAGCTGGAAGACGCAGCTTGGGCAAGCCTCACACTAGGTGGACCGATGATCTGGTGAAGGTCGCGTCAGGTGCCTGTATGCGAGCGGCACAGGACCGGTCTTTGTGGAAATCCTTGGGGGAGGCCGTTGTCCAGCAGTGGACGTCTTTCGGCTGAAACGAACGACCGAGTCTTTATTTTATTAGATTGGTATATTTAAGATCTAAAAGTGGGTGCCATATCTTAATTTTTGATTGAATAACAAGCGATCTCAGCAATTATTTTGTAATACTTGTTTCATTTACCCCTTGGTCATTTGGGAAAGTTCAACATGAAAGCGTTATTGGCTTATGATAAGCGCAGTATAATTGTATTATTACTGCGCATTTAAAGTTTTGATAAATTATTTTGATTCACACTCCCACTCATAAATGCAGTAAGTTGTAAAGATACGGCGCATATATTACGTTGTAAGAACTAAAATTTAAATCAATCATTTAACACATGTACCGTAAGTAACGAAAACTACTGATAAACGCAGTAAGGAACAATCATACTGCATTCATGGGTAGTAATTATCGAACGAAAACTTAGTTAATCCATAACATAAACAGTTTTTTAATAATTTTAAATACAAAATATTAATTAAAATACAAAAACCTCATATCAAAATAAACTTTGAGTTTAGCTCTATAAGCCCATATAATTTTTTTTACAAATATTTGCGTAACTAATTGTAGACACCCCAAAATAAAATTTCAACTTTGATCGCGTTTTTCTCGAAACTGTTCACGTGTTACTTACTGCGTTTATAAATTGTGCGGCAGAAAAAGAAACCACAAGCTGGACCGACGACATCATGAAGGTAGCAGAAAGGCGCTGGATGCAGGCCGCTACCAAACGGTCGTTAATTATGGAAATCATTAGGGGAGGCTTATGTTCAGTTACGTCCTATGGCTGAATAAATGATGATGATGATGTACAAAAGCATCACATTTTTACTCCCTGAACAATTAGTTCGTTCGTTCGTTTTAGCCCTAATGACGTCCACTGCTGGACAAAGCCTCCCACAAGGTTTTCCACAGTGAACGGTCCTGCGCTGCCCGCATCCAGGCTCTTCCCATTCAAGTGGCAGTGCGCGGGGCACATAGCTCGTAGAGACGATGGCCGCTGGGGCAGAAAAGTTCTCGAGTGGCGACCACGGGCTGGAAGACGTAGCGTGGGCAGGCCTCCTACTAGGTGGAACTATTAGTAAAACAATATATTTTATTTTAATATTCCAGACAAACCCTGGAGCATAGAGTTGTCCAGCCAAGTCCCCCTGTTGTTTGATGCGCTCGCGCCGGAACCAATCTCATTTGTAAGTGATAGCTCATTTCCTCTCGGTCTTGTCACCTACAAACAAATCTGCGTCGAATCGGACCAGTAGGTACGTAGCTAGAGATTATTTGCTACTAGAATAAAAATAAGTATGATAATAATGTTAGTAATAAAATATAATCGTGTCTACTACGTCTCTATTAATTACCTACATGATTATGTATTTTATAAAAACCACAAGTATTCATTAAAAAAGAAATCATAATATTTAGTTCAGAATTTGGTGAATGAAATCTAATTTAATGCAATAATTGAAAAAGAATAAAAAATAATTATGTGACTGACTCTACATAAAGTTTTGTTATTTAACGCCATCTTTGGAAAAATGCCAGTACTAATCTCGTTCGCCTAACTAAATCATGAACCGTACTCGTACTGAAAGTAGTTATGAACTGCTCATCCAGTGGTCCAATAGATGGCGCTGGTTGCATAAAACAAATGAACCATCCAGTGCTGGCAATAATTTTAATTTCGCTCGACTGTAAAACGGAGGATTATTGTTTGCTGGAGTACCTTAATTACTTAACAGATTTAAGATTAAGATTACTGTGGCTTTAAATTGTAGAAACAATGAAAACTTTTCATGTTGCAACGTCTTCTTAGCTCATAAAAAATATTAAAATTGTCAATTCATACATTTTAAAATTTAAAGCAATCCCAATGGAACCCTAGAGAGATTCCAACCGTAAACGTTGGGTAGGTTTAAATCAAACGTCTTGATCCGCGTTTCACACGAAAACCCCCGAAATTGTGAATTGCCAGCGTGCCACACCGCGGAAATGGATTTATCCTGCAAAACGGAGGGACACACAGTAAATACTAACAGCGAACTAATAATAATTGTCAATTTATTTGTATTACAAAATTAAGTACCTAGTCGTCGAAGCTTAAAATAAACCATGCATTGCAACATTGCCCATAAGGAGCCTTTTGCGTGTCTCAAATATTTTTGCTCTACCAGTAGACTAACATTTCGCAAACTAAATTCTAAAATAACTTGAAAAAATTTAATTGCCTTAGGTAAAAAACGAACCCATGACCTTTCGCTTGCCGAGCAATTCAATTTTTTTTTTAGAATTTACTCTGAAATGAAACTCTTGACTGAGGTGCTGAAAAGAAGCAAGTATCAACAAACTCAGTCACAACAATGTTGATAAGGTTTCATTAAATATTTGATACCACAAAATTGTTTGCTTCCTTTGAATCAGACCCCCATGAAATAATGTTGCGATAATAAAAATGAGAATGACATTAAGTTGAAACTACATCTGCCTACCTGTTACCTTGTTTAAGCACCGACTAAGTAGTTCACAAGTTTTCCGTTTATAAGAGCAGTGTGTCACGTTTGTAATCGCTTTTGGGTTCTAGCGATTTCAGCCGGTTCTAGCTAGGATTTTTGCTGTGTCGGCGGAATGCAGGCCCCTTTGATGCCAGACAGGTGACTCGTATGATTTACTTATCCGCTTTCTGTTTGTAGGTACAATCGCCAGTTGAGTTTACAGCATTTCTCTTTTAAAATCGCATCTATTACAAGCGCAGAAGATGCATCTTTTACCTTCTAGTATCTTTATAGTTGCCAATCTAGTATTTTATGCTTTGGAATTTCATTTACAATAGAAAGACTTTTTTAACTAATAGAGATGACACAGTCAGACACAATGATAAACTTGAGTGTTGCTGTTTGTATTAAAATAAAATCATTGAAAATATATCCAAGTAAAATGGCAGAATGTTTCATTAAGAACTTATTGCTCTTTAAATAATGTAGGTAGGCGCTTTATATGAATAAAGTTGCAGTGTGTTTCATTAACAACTTATTGCTCTTTAGATAATGTAGGCGCTATTAGAAATAATATCTTGATCCAATCAATTTAAATCATCACAAAATTAAATAACAGGTAATTGCAATGATTTAAATTGACTTTAAGTAGGCTGTTATTTTTATAAATTCAGTATCTTAAAAATTAAAATATTAAAAAAAACTTAAAAATGAACTCAAATGACTGATGTCTTAGTTTACATTTAATTTCCTCATAACAAATACATAAACCTGTATGTGAATCATTTCATAAATAGTGTTTAGCGCCATGCGACGCGACTATACTAACAATTTAAAGTTTTTTTAGTTGAGTAAATCAATGAATTCAAACGGGTGACATAACCCTCTGATAGTCATTATAAAATAAATAAAAACCTGTCCTTAACGTGAAGTTGAGTCATTATAGTGTGTAAGACATGAATGGACTCGTGAGTAATTTTTGCGGAATCAGATGAGGTGCGTTGAATACCTGAACAGTCAAGAACATACAATTAAATGGATATTTACTGCACCATGCATGATTTTGTATGACTAACAGTTGCGTACAATTAATGCGTAAGTATGTACTTACATAGTGTGTAGTAAGTAGGTAAGTAGATACAACTTCTTACAAAAGTACCTAGTGATTAGTTACTTTTTTCAATTAGTGTAAGTGATTGAAATCGTTTACTAGCACTAAGCAAAGTTAAGGCACAATATTATTTACTAATCACCTTAGTCATTTGGTCAAACTTAATCACTTCCGATTTACCTGTTACGGTAACATTTTCCCATTAACTAGTAATTCTTATCTTAACAATAAAGTGAATAATGATCTATTAAGTCATAGATAAGATTAACCAAAATTTTGACAATGACTTTATTTCCTTATAAATAGGCCTGGATTCATTGTTCATTATGACGATGACGTGTCCTTTTCAGCAGGGATGTTATATATGTATATCCGTAACCGTAACCGAAACTTTCGGATATCCGAAATAAAAGAATATCCGAAACGGTAACCGTAACCGATTCAAAAGTTTCGGATGTAGGCAGTTTAAATTGTTTTTTGTATAATTATGTAAAGGTATAACAGCCTGATTTACCTTTATAATGCCATTTAATATCAATTTTTATTTTTTTATTACTTTTTATTGGAAGTAAAGTGTGCGGCCATGAATGAACCGTGTTGGAAAACTATTGCAAATTGCATTCTAAAGTACAAATATCCGTAACCGTAACCGAAACTTTCGGATATCCGAAATAAAAAAGTATCCGTAACCGTAACCGAAACCGGTATAATATTATTCCTATATCCGTAACCGTATCCATAACCGAAACTACATATCCATAACATCCCTACTTTTCAGTATGTTTTCCTGGATAAAAGCTAATTAATTTGGATTTAAGTAATGAATGTAATAGTTAACGCAGATTGGTTATCAACCGACTTCAAAAAAAAGGAGGAGGTTCTCAATTCGACCCGTATGTTTTTTTTTTATCGTAAACAAAAGTTTTTGGTGCACTTTCAAAGTATACAAATCTCGACCTTATGTTAGAGCCGTAAGAATAATTTTTACTTGGTAGCTTGTGGGAGATCTAGTTATCAGTGTGAAAGTTTTGAACAGGAAGAACAAAATGATAACAGAATCAAACAGAGCGTAATTAGCAACTGAAATCAGTACGGTCATTAGCATTAATTAATAGCTAGCCTTCGACTGCGAGTCTGCTTGACATTACAAAAATGTATCTACTCATCATCATCATCATCATCATAATCATCATCATTTCAGCCATTGGACGTCCATTGCTGAACATAGGCCTCCCCCAATCATTTCCACAATGGCCGGTTGGTGGCGGCCTGCATCCAGCGCCTACCCGCTACTTTAGACATCCCTTGCAAACATTTATGAGGTCACAAAGTGCGCGTGGACGCACAGGGTCACACACGAACCAATCACAGAGCTCTATTCAACGCTGTGCGTTCGATTTGCTTCACTTAAGCAAGCATCGTTTGTGAATACGGGCGTTAATTTCAATTTTGAAAGACAAATTGCAATTAAAAATACCACTGAATTTTAGATGTGTCATTAATTGATAGACACAACGCTTAAATACAACGTGCTTTATCGAATAATTTACTATTTTTTAAATACTTTAGTGAGTACTGAGTATTCTATCGTGGGAATTCTTAATGACGGCGTCAACTTACGAAATAGGCGATACAGAGGTATTGTGCGACGTATTCTTATCACAAAGCAAGAAAGGAAAAATAGACTTAATTAGGTACTAAGAATTGATGAACCAACAACCCCAAGAACATAATTGTATTCAGAGGATAACATAGATTTTTAGAGGACAAAAATGCTATTAAAAGTAAGCCGGTTTAATTACCACCCTGAATAAATTAATGTGGAAAACTTGTATCAAATCAGTTGTTCAAGAATATGCAATCTAAATATAAATAACTCAAAAGTGACTGACTGACTTAGTAATCTATCAACGCACAGCCCAAACCACTGGACGGATCGGGCTGAAATTTGGCATGCAGGTAGATGTTATGACGTAGGCATCCGCTAAGAAATGATTTTACGAAACTCCACCCCTAAGGGGATAAAACGGGATCCACGCGTACGAAGTCGCGGGCGGCTTCTAGTAAATGAATATGAATATAAATTTCTAGCATGGGCATAAGTGAATAAAAATCAACAACAATCTACAATCAATAAACTGCATAATAATTACCCAGATGTAAGTCTACCCGCAACAAAAAAAAGTTATTTGATGATCTCACAAATTAATGTTGTCAAGTAACCTGACATGGTCAGCTTAAATAAGTAATGACACGATTGCAAGTTTGGTGATTCATTCCATAGTCGTGGAATGCTATAATCATACTTAGTTCTTCGCTATGTTATCATGAATGAACATTTAGTTTGTGTTGTGACTCTGAGCAGTGCGAATCGATCCACAAATAGGGTCTTTATTATGTAAACATGTTAGATTTACTACTTCTTTGTGGATTTAACGTGATAGTGAGTGCCAGTGATGTGTTTCATGTGAACAGTAAAATAACCTTTTATCCGGACGATGTGTCGGAGTATTTTGGGTATTCTGTGCTTTTGAGCGATTTGGGGTGAGTTTGTTTTAATTAAGGTACTTGATACAAATAAGGCCTACGTTCTAATAAGGCCTATACATCAGAAAACACAGATAAACAAATCCAACCGGGATAATACTTCAAGGACACGTACTCATATGCCCTACAACCCGGTAGAGTGCAAGAGCGCCCCGATCCACGATGCCAGCACCAATTGGCACGCGTTCTTCTAAGGTGGTGGGTGATTTCGTGCTCTATTATAAAAATCTGGCGATTTCATCTTAAATTTTCGGTAAAACAACGCTGTTTTAGATTAAGCTTTTCTTAGTAATCGTTTCTAAATATTTCTTACTAGCTAATAATTACCTTAATTTGTACTACTGGCTATAGATGCATTATTTGTAAATTTTTAAAGACAACAAGAGCGAGATATCTAATAAGGCCCAGGCCTTATTTCAGCATGGTAGGCCATATTGGATACTTATGTCAACACCTGATTACGGACAAATTCATTAAACTAAATGAGTCAAAGAGTAACTAAATATTTATTTAATAAGAATGTTACTAACAGCACAGAAAATAAAAATAAAACAGAGTAAAAAAAAATTACTAAACCTGTAAAAAAAAGAAACAAAATACAAAACCAATAAAAAATAAGAAAAAAAGCCGTGTGTATAATTCTAAAGGATTAAAGCTGATATTATCATGCCTGTCTCGAAGACAATGTAGCAGATATGCTACCATAAAGGACTGCTTTTGGTGGTATCATAAAGATTGTGTAGGAGTTCGTAAAGATGATTCAGAAGCATTTTTATGCCCTGGTTCTAACAAAAATTGAGATCTCATTTTGTTTACAAAAAATCAAGACTAAATGATGTTCCTAAACTGATTTATTTAAAAGGTTTTATGTGTAGGCCTTATTCGAACACGGTGTTTTAATAAGCCCTATACAAAAAAATAATATTGTTTGTTTTTTATTTTTTTTTTGATAATTTAAGTAAGGAATCATTACTTTGTTACTATGAATATTTAATTATATCTATAATTTATGTATTATTCTTAATAAGTGGAATTTAAGTTTATCTAGAGATATACAGTATATTTCTGTTTACTTGGTATGTAAAATTTTGATAACGCAAACAAATCGACGTGTTTAATGTTATAAGACCGCATTTTGTTTAATACAACCTCAATTTTAAGGTCTACAGGCATTTGAATCATATAGGCCTTATTCCGTGTAGGTGATTTAATAAAGCCAAAATCAGTGGTTTCGTAATTTGCTTATTTTGAATAGATTTAGTTAAAGATTGTGTTATTTTTTGTAATATTGCTAAAATTAAAGGATGGAAGAAGTTAATTAACCTTGTTTTTGTTGACTGGCGTTAATATTTATTGAAATATAAGCATTTAAAGTTAGTTGTATCAAGTACCTTATTATTTTCAGATCCAAAGAAATTAGTTAATTATTACTAACCTTACGATCGGTCAAAACTTTTTTAGAACCCATTTTAACACAAACTATGTACTTTATGTAGGTATCAAACGAAATTCAAAATTAAGATTCATCTAAATCAATCTTAGTTTGAACTTCGAATAATTAATTTTGAATTAATTAAATTAATGAAGTTTGAATTTCCTTTATGAAATCCATAATGTTAATAAGTACACTAATTTACATTAATTATAATTATTCAACGTTGATATTCGTATCATACAAAATAAATATAAACCATGCTTATCGCGCCGTCCATTTGTGATGGGACATAAACAGGATTTTAACAATAAATGTTTTTATGGCATAATCATACAAAATTAATATACAGAGTGACTATTTTGTCATGCAAAAATTCTGTCCATTTCAAAAAGGTTTATTACAATTTGATCACATGTATTTGATCATCACCCTGGTGATCACTTTGGTGTCTTTTGATCACGTATGGATAAAAAGTCCACTTTGATCGCCTAGGTGATCTTATCCATGGGTGATCAAAGGTCACCAAAGTGTCGCCTTCAGTCCGCTTTGATCACCTGGGTGATCAAATCCAGGTGATCGAAGTGAACTTCTGTCCCAACCAGGTGGAATAGACCTTTAAAAAGGACCTCTAAAACAGAAACATATTGTATATCACGGAAATCGTATTCTAAAAAATAATCGTTTCCCCTTAAAGCTGATCAGTTAAATAATATTTATAAAATTTAATGAGTATGGTAAAGTCTAAAATTCATGCACAGATTGTAATTATTCTTAATATTATTTACTAGCTTTTGCCCGCGGCTTCACCCGCATAAAATTTAATTTGTCACAGATCTTCATAAATTATAGCCGTTATTCTGAGTTATAAACAATAATACTGTAAAGTTTCATCAAAATCCGTTCAGTAGTTTTTGCGTGAAATAGTAACAAACATCCAGACCAGACATCCAGACATCCAAACTTTCGCATTTATAATATTAAGTAGGATTCTTGCAAAACATGATCATTGGTAACACTATAGGAACAAAGGTAAAATTAATTAACATTCTTAGGCTGAGTTGCACCACCTAACTTTAACGGTAACTATTACGATAACCGGTGTTTTTTGTATGGAGTTTGACAGATTTTTGACGTTTGTCACAGTAACAGTAAGATGGTGCAACCCAGCCTTAGTATAGTGTCTAAGTACAAGAAAGTCTACATGAAAGATGAGACATGATGACCACATTATGACGCAGATACCTATGTCTCAAAAATTCCATACACCTTTGAGATTTTTGAGCACATCGCATCATGTAAGAATGTATGTTTGTTACTCTTTCACGCAAAACTACTGAACGGATTTTGATAAAACTTTACTGTATTATTGTTTAAAAATCAGAATAACATATTTAATATTTGACAAATTTAATTCGCGCGGGCAAAGCCGTAGGCAAAAGCCAGTACGTAATATTTTAAAGACCAAGACAACTTTTATTATTTGATAATTTAACAAAATTTTCAGTACCTAGTTATTGACTGTTTTTACGAAACTATGTTCTATAACTAGGTTTTATTTTAGTAGACCTATGGTGTAAAAGTAATGACTATAATACTTATAATATCAAACAATTTTAGCCTCAATGTCGGTGCTCCCAAGGCGCAGAGTAGAGTGTCAAGGAAGTCGCATCCTGGACTAGTGTTCACATGTCCATTGAGAGACCTGGACAGAGATAATGTCACCTGCAGGCCACTAGGTAAGAATGAGCTCAAGAGGATTTTTAACTCATTAATTTCCTTACATCCGTATTCACAAACATTTCTATGAGGTCTCACAGTGCGCGTGGACGTACAGTGTCCCAAAAACCTATTCATAGACAATACTTGAGTGCCGGAGTGACATACACGAACCTATATGTTCGACTTTGCATAGCGTTGCTGCTTCTCTTAAGCAAGCATCGTTTGTGAAAACGGGTGTTTGACAACGTAGACTTGCTATGAATAATTATAAAATAAAATAAATAACAATTAGGTTACTTGCTTTTAATATTTCACTCCGCAAGTAAATGGACAAGGATTTGAGTAAATTAACCATGTTTCAGCGAAAAGTCGGAGAATTTCTTTGGCTGATGACTTCTATAAGGATGACATGTGGTATGGGGCAACTATGGCAGCGATTCCTAATGGAAGACTATTGGTGAGTTTTTATATTTCAAGTCGATTCCCATGTAAGTATTTTGACATTATTAAGACGAACGCCTGAGTGGTTCGTATACTGAACAACTATGCCCTAGAGGTCATGCGTTCTCCTTGCTGCCGGACTTGTGGACTCCTTTCTCCTCTTGCATCTCCGTCAGCAGGGGTACGCCGTGACAACAGAGGGCCGCCGCTGAAAATCAGTTTCAAGACAAGTCCTGGCGGTCTTGATGTACGCCGAGCGGGTGCCTTTTTGTTAGAGGGGCACAAGCAGTTAATTGTCCACTTGTTATTTCTCTCTGTTTGAATCTATGTCTTGCTTGCTTGTATACCTTTCTTGCAAATAAAAAGTTTTCTATTCTATTCTATTCTATTCATGGGTCCTATCCTCGTAGAATGAAAACAATTTTGTTTGCACCAACATAACTGTTTATATTAGTCTCTGGGTGTTTCAATCAAATTGATCAAATTTTATGTCATTTAATTTATTTATTTAATTAAAATGCAAGTGAGCTTATACAGGGTGTTAGGTAAATGGGTATATGAGCCGACACTAGCCCATGTTAACATGGGCATATAAATGGTATGGTGAAGTCAGAAATTTGATATCATCATTAACATTTTTTTTATTGTCATACAAAATAAATTTTATAAAATCCGCTTTGTATGAAAATTTAAATAATTAAAATGCAGATATTTCTGACTTCACCATACCATTTATATGCCCATGTTAACATGGGCTAGTGTCGGCTCATATACCCATTTACCTAACACCCTGTATACATAATGTATTTCCAATTCAAAAAGTACTTTTCGGGATGGGGATGTTTATTTGTCTAGAACTACAGGATTTGCTTAGTTTCCCAAAGTAGATGGCGCACTGTAAAATGTCAACTTAGGTATTATATTTAATTTTAGTAGTTGTAATTTATTTCTTACAATTATTTTTGGTTTAATAGTGTCTTAATCCCTTTGAGTTTTGTCCAAACACTATTGTAGTCTAGATACTACTTAGTTGTCATAAACAAAAAATCCCACAGGTGTGTTCCCCGAGAATCACTAAGCCATACCAGTCGAAGCACTTGCTGGCCAACGGCGCTTGTTCTGTGCACGGTCATGACCATGAAGTAAGACTGCTGCCCCTCGAAGATCCAGGTACCTTCACATTTATTGAGAACTATGGACTTGTTTCCACGGAGATATCCCGTTTTTTGCAGGATCCCGTTTAGTAGTCCTACGTGTTTTAATATTAACGTTCACACGAATATCCTTTTTGTGGTGTCCCGCAAAAATCGATCCGTTTGAATTTCAAACAATTTATGATATTAATTGAGAGGGATGTTCACATGTTTACGCAGCGTGGGACGTCCACCACAAGGTGGACCGACGACATCGTAAAGGTAGCAGAGAAGCGCTGGACGCAGGCCGCTACCAATCGATCAACATGGAAAGCATTGGGGGAGGCATATGTTCAGCAGTGGACGTCCTATTGCTGAAATGATGATGATGTTCACATGACGATCCAGGTTTGCGGGGTGTTGTATTACTGGACCCCGCAAAACTGGACTGTCAATAGGTCTCATATTAAAACACACTCAAAATTCGACTCATAGATTTTTGTAAATGTGACAAACCCTAATCGTAAGCCCTAATATCCTTCACATTGAATCTTCGAACTTTCTTTTGTATTACTGACTTATACCACTGTTCTCAGCCAGCCAAGCCCGCCGAACCGATGGGACCAGGAAAGAGTACGGCGAATATGGTTCCCATCTCAACTACTACGCGTATGGACAAGCCGGCATGGCCGTGACCTACACCAAGGAGAACAAGATTGTCATCGGGGCACCCGGAGTCTTGCAGTGGACTGGTAATTATTCTAAATATACATAACTAAAAGGTGACTGACTGACTGACTGACATAGTGATCTATCAACGCACAGCCGAAACCACTGGACGGATCGGGCTGAAATTTGGCATGCAGGTAGATGTTATGACGTAGGCATCCGCTAAGAAAGGATTTTACGAAACTCCACCCCTAAGGGGGTAAGACGGGATCCACGCGTACGAAGTCGCGGGCGGCCGCTAGTTATTAACTATAGAAGCTACAGAAAGTTGAATAATTGACTATAGTAGAAGCTCTAGAATTTTTCTACCGCTATGACAGTGCCAGTTAGGTAGCTTTTGCGTAATAGCGTTTGTTCTTGCTAATAACTTCGAACTCCTCCTATGTTCTTCGTTGTTGCGGGTCCAATGACATTTTAACTTTCCTCCGGGACAAGCTTGACCTTCACGGGTTGGGTTTTTATTTGCGATCAAGCTGTAGATCCTGGCTACACAGAAGTTGCAGCGATGAGAACGACAGCCTTGGTGGATTTTTTTTATTCTTCCAAATAATTTATAGCAAAGAAGAAAACCTTCGCGATAAAATTCACGAATTAAAAATACATAAATAAATAATTAAATAAAAACATAACTGGTAGATGTTGCATTTAAGCTACCTACAGTCCTACATCCCTCTTGTCGTAAATGGAGATTCAATCTTTCTTTGTGATGTCGATACCTTGCTATTTTGTCTTAAAATAACAGGAAAAAAAATTTAATTATAAAATGTCCTGTATATTGCTATACCTTCCGAGGTGCATGTGACAATTAAGTACCTACTTGCATGTTATGATGACGTTAAATTAATTAATTCTAGTCGAATATTCCATAAGTTGGTGAATCTTGTTATGGAACTGTAAGTTATGGAAGAACTGAGCTTTATGATAATATTATAAGATAGGATAGCTGACTAGACAGCATAATTTTATAATACCCCTTATTGAAAAACTAGACAGCATAATTTTATAATACCCCTTACATTGTTTGTTTTGTTTAGTTACTTAATTATAAGTATTAAAATCAAGTTTTATTCAGATACTACTGCAACAGAATTAGATTATTATAATTATTGCCGACTTATTTATATTGTATCATCATGATGACAATGAGTAACCAACTTTAAAATATTTAAATATCTCAATCATTATTGATGACTAATAATGTTATAAACGGATGTTAATAATTTATTACGCACGCACAATTGAACATAAATAATTTCCGCACTATCGACTTTACAATTAACTAGCGGCTGCCCGCGACTTTGTTCGCGTGGACCCCGTTTTACCCCCTTAGGGTTTGAATTTTGCAAAATCCCATCTTAGTAAGTAAGTACCTCCTACGTTCTAAAAGGAATCCCCGAGCAAAATTGAGAGTCTTAGAAACTAGGTACATGTTCTGAGATTTCGTGATGAGTGAGTGAGTCATTGATCTTTCGCTTTTATAGATATAAGGCGATGATTATTCTTGGTAATAAATTATTAAACACCAATCATATTTTTTCTATTTAGGTACACTGGTAGACTACCAGCACAACCCGGCGTCGTTTACATTTGATTTGCTACCGTCGACCAATCCATACTATACAAAGGATTTGGGCCCGGACGACTATTTTGGTGAGTACCCTTCAGATTAACTATGTGTAGTTTAGCCTCCGAACTAGTGTTGTTAGTACAAACAGAGTAAATACAAATGAGTAGGTCATCGTCATAGAAGCGCACCGAGCGCGGTTTGTATGTGGGCGCGCAAATATACGTATGCGGCGCGCACGACACCCTGACAAAATTCGGCGCAACCACGACTGGCTCCTCGCTAATTCCCGCAAAATTTTGTCAGTGTGTGCGTGCGCGCCGCATACGTGTTGGCACAAATTCAAAAGTTATCGACAATCGTTTCCGTCACTATAAATGACTGTGCGAAGTAACTTCCCTTTTTCCAAGTTTCAATGATTAATAATTTACCAGTAATTATGAGTAGTGCTAACCACATTATAATAAAATTATTGTTTATTACTGTAAATACTTGTATGTAGGTAGGTACGTCTGGAATTTATATGAAATTCATATTGCATTATGTACTTAATCGTACATACATATTCGAACATCCACCAATAAATTTTAATATTATAAAGTATTCAATTATAGTTCCTGCGACTCACGAAGGCGAGTGAGCTTTAATTGTGTGTGTACGTATACTGTACATGCGCATAACAATAGTATAATGTCTATCAAAACTTTTGAAAAATGAACAGTAACGAGCCACCACACATGTAAAGCTTACTCGCCTTCGTGAATTGCAACAACTACTTACAAAGAAATATACATAGACACAGAACATAGTTAGGACTCGATTGGTTTTCACTAAAGTTTATTATGTACTATGGGTCACAGTTCTAGCTACCATTTCCGGTCATGTCGTCCCGTTCTATCGCAAAGAATCACCATTTGATGAGAGCGAGAGAACAAACGGAAATGGGTAACTGAAACTGTGGTCCACTGTACGTGTATATTTAGAATTACGTATACGTTTTTTTTAATATAAAAGAGGATGGCTTGCAATTTTTCCCCGAAAAAAGAGGTTGAAAATTGAAATGTCAAGTTTAACGAACTTCTATAATTTAAAGAAATATAAAATAATAAAAGAAGATGACTTGAAATAGGTTGAAATGTCAATTTTTAACCAACTTCTTTAATAGAAGTAACAAACAAAACAATCGAGGTTATTATTCTTTACTTACTTAAAGATATGCGAGTAGATGAAAATGTGGTTTACTAAGGCCCAGTTTTTTGATTCATAGTTAAAATAACAAATTGTTAAATTTTGCTACTAATGGTTAAATATTAACAAAATGTTAACTAGTAGTTAAAAAATGTACTAAAAGTCAAGCTAACCATTGTTTGAAAAACATTTTTTTCTGATATTTAACCACTTGTCATTTGACATCTGTCAAATTTGACTATTGGTTATTTTAACTACGAATCAAAAAACCGGGCCTAAGTTTGGTTCTATTGTTTTGTACATTATTTAGTGTAAGTATATTCTGTTTACAGTAGGTGACATTCAGAAGTGACCAAATGTAATGTGAATAATATTTTTTCCTTTACTTTGTTTAACGTAAACTGAGATTAAAAATAATTTCGTAGTAAACAGAATTTTAAACATTCGCTTTAAAATTCAGTTGAATGTGCATAATACATAGTTTTGGTTGCTATGACTCTACTTAGATTGTATTTCAATAATAGCAAACTCACGGTTACTCGTTTACAGGCTACAGCGTAGGATCAGGCGTTTTTCAAAAGAATGGTTCGACTTTGTATGTCGCCGGAGCACCACGATCCAAGCGAGGGTATGGGCAGGTTTGTTTTAAATTTTATTACATATTATAAAATAATTCATGAAATTTATTCCAGAATTTATAAATACGTCGCCAAGAAGAAAAATCTTCTTACCTAATTAACCCGCGGTTCATTTGATGATTCTAGTTCTAATAAAACAATGATTTACCCTCAGGTCCTTGTAGTAGAACAAGCAGTAAAAGAAGACGAACCGCTGAAGATCAAAGCCCAGCTCATAGGCCCACAGCTGGGCTCATACTTCGGGGCTAGCCTGTGCACTTTAGACCTGGATAATGATGGGCTGACAGATCTGCTGGTTGGAGCTCCTAACTACGCCTTGAGATCTGACGGAGAACTGACCTACGATCAGGGAGCAGTATATGTTTACATCACAAAGCAGACGGTTAGTTTTTCATTTTAAATACAAAATTATATGCAAATAAACTTTAACTTATGTGCATAATCTGATGACCTTACTGTCCCAAAGTTGTAGTAGATTAAATAATATCGGGGAGTGAAAAGGATCCTACTAGTGTATAACCCGTATTCACAAACATTACTATGAGGTCTCACAGAAGTCACAGTGTGCGTGGACGCACAGTATGACTAAAGACTTTGTCATGAATAAAAAGACTTTCCGGGTGAAGCTCGCTTCCACCTTAGGTCTGATCATCACTTACCATCAGGTGAGATACAGGCCAAGAGCTTTCTCGTTGTGGATTAAAAAAACAACTTTATATTTCAGAGCAAAGGGTTCGTTTTAGAAGAATCGGGAGTTTTAAGAGGATCTGGCAATATTGGAGCTAGATTTGGAACCTCTATCGCTGATCTAGGAGATATCAACGGCGATGGATTCACTGGTAACTTTGAAAATAGCTTGATTCAAAACACTTTTTTTGTGCAGTAAATTTAGACTATAAGAGATTGTTTAAACGCCCTTCTTTTATCGATAAGCGTCAATATTATGACCCTTATGCTACTCAAAAACAAAATATATCAAACATTTGAAAGTCTTTTAGAAATTAAAATTAACTTCTGTTCTTCTTCTCTAGATGTAGCCATTGGAGCTCCATGGGAAAACAATGGTGCTGGTGTTGTTTATATATACAGAGGTAGTGACAAAGGCTTGATTCCTCAGTATATCCAAAGGATCCACGCCGAAGGTGCCAAAAGTTTTGGCATGTCTATTTCCAAGGGATACGATGTAGACAGAAATAAATGCAATGGTAAATATACAACAGATGATGAAGTGATTTAAAACGATAAAACATCAAATGGTATCCATAATAAACGTTCTACCATTTTAGATTTAGCAATTGGAGCACACAAAAGTAACACAACCTACCTATATCGGAGTGTTCCTACAATACAAGTGCTGTCTTCAATAAAAGTACCAGACGCGAAAAACATAAGGAAAGACGCTAGCAATTTTACAGCGCTTTTCTGCGTTACTGTCCCACCGAATAAATCTTTGCCAAATGCTAAAATAGGTAAGTAGCCATAATGTATTTTGATGTGGTAGGCAAACAGCCAGACAAAAACAAATCCAACAGACTTGTTAAAGATAACAGTATGTTAGTTAATATAATAATTTGTTTTCAGAACTCAATGCCAGGGTGACGGTAGATCCAGAGAGAAACAGGGCAAGGACCATGGGTGAACCAGAATACATTGTTACAGCTGAATCAGGAGTCGATACTTGCGATGAGCATATTATCAAAGTGAATGTAAGTTTTCAGATTATTACTGTTTTTCATGGACTATTCTTATCACTATTTGAGAAAAAAATTAGCTGTTTGAATCAACACAGAATAGAGCAATGCTTTTTGTAATTTCAGGATGAGGCAGATTTATCCAAACCAATATCACTGTCTTTTGATCTGACACCAGTTATCCATCTAGGTAAGTTTTCACTTGATTTGTTAGAACGATATTGTTATTGTTCATGTTCGAACTCCTCTTGTGTTCCTATGCTCAATTTTTTTGAGGGTCCAATAACAGTTTAACTTTCCTCCGGGACCAACTTGACCTTCACTGGTTGGGTTTTTACTTGCTTTTTTTACAAGCTGTAGATCCTGGCTTCACAGGAGTTGCAACGGTGGGAACGAGAGGTGGGAATAGCCCTGTTGATTTTTTAGTCTAAAATGGTCATGTTACAGCATTGAGCGAATTATTATGTCGTATAAATATTTCATTGCAGATTCCTTACCAATTTTTCCGGTGGGCAGCGCTCGCCTGTCAGAGGAGTCTATCCTTCAGTCCTCATTTCTGATTCAAATGCTCAGTGACTGCGGGGAAGACCTCATCTGCACACCCTGGTTGGTGATGAAAATGGAACCTTTGAAGAAGTTTGTAAAAGTTTCTTAACTTACCCTTTCATTTATAATTGGCTTGTGTTGAAGTAGTAGGTATCTTCCTGATTATGTAGTACAATTAAATGCTGTTGAAATATTGTTAATTAAATTAATGAAATAAAATAAATAGATGAAATAAGGAGTGGAATTGGATCTCTAAACATCAGAGAAACTAATTGGCATAGACAATAATTATGAATGCTCGCACCTTTGTCGGCCGTTTGGTCAGGCCTGGCTCACTCCGCGCGGTACATCCGATAATTACCTACAGCGAAGCGCCCCGCCGGCGGGTATTATATCAGTCGAGTGTCACGCGCGCGCCCGTCAGGACGCTTGCGTGCGGTATAGTATGATTATAATTCTATGATCGAAGTATTATTTAAAAATGAACATAAAGAAAAAGAAATATTGTGCGGCGTTCGGGTGTTTAAATTCGAAAAGAAATCTACCGGATTTATCTTTTTTTTTCGCTTCCCAAAGATGCTGAAAGGTATGTTGGCCATGTAGGTAATCAATAATTCTTAGGATAGTATAGGAACCTAACCTACTTTGACTACTGCTCAGAATGCGTTCGTTCGTTTCAGCCAAATGACGTCCACTGCTGGACAAAGGCCTCTCCCAAGGTTTTCCATAATGAATGCATACTTACCTACATACGTACCTCATTACAAATAAGTAGATTAATTATTTTTCACTAGACAGCAACCCTAACAGCGTAAGAAGAGTTCAGAGGCACGCGATAGAAAGAGACAAAACTTGTAGGTGAATAAAATTGTAGGTACGTAGTGCTGTGCGAGCTGAATTCCACTGTATCGCGTCGTAGCAAGACTCGCATTTATTTAAATCGTCTTGCGGAGTAATCCTTCTGTACCTGTACTATTACTTATTCTGTGGTTTGGTGTAGTGGTTCAGAACGGACTACTATGCCGAAAGGTCCCGGGTTCGATTCCCGGCCGGGCAGAAATTGAAATGATGAATTTTAATTTCTGTGACGGGCCTGGGTGTTACTATGTATAATATGTATGTATTTAAAAAAAAAGTATATAAGTAGTATATCCGTTAAGCTAGCACCCATAACACAAGCATATTAATTGCTTACTTTGGGGCTAGATGGCGCTGTGTGAGATTGTCCAAAGCTCAGATCATAGAAAGAGAATAGATATGAAGTCGCGCGTAACTACAACGAGAACCAGTGTCCCCACATTTCCCCCACCACAGCTCCCACACACACATTCAACTGTGTAAAAACAAAGCGACTGAGAGTCTACGACAACATGTGCAACCGGCTTAAAAGTGCTGTGATTGGCCAGAAGGCGTGCCTTATGGCCAATCAATGGCCGCGTGACGTGACGCACACTTTGAAAACTAGTGAGAGAACAAATTTAAAATGGAGTCGACAAGATATCGATACTTTAACTCGCTAGGGGCAAGGCTCGAAACTGGTTTCACAAAATGCTTATGTATGAAAACCTTTTTATTATTATACGTTATTATTAACTACTATAACGCTTTAAATTTTAAATTTAAATTTACTTTTTAATTATGGCGATTTTGCGTACCGCATATGTTTATCAAAAATAATGCCTATATTAGGCTTTCAACTAGCTCTTATAGTAATTACATAGTTGACAGTTACTAATTTAAGTTAATGTATTATTATAAAATTTATTCTCTAATAAATAAAGAAAGAGGCTTCTACTGTTATTTTATTTTTTTTGTAAAATCTTATAATCGCAAGTAACACATCATTTTTTTATTTAAAATTACAAAATAGAAAATTATAATTTACTTCTATTTATCGATAAAATAGGAAACCGCATTAGAACACGAGCACGGCACTATGTTACGACCGGCACATGCGGCCGTACTGTGTATTTTCACACGACAGTGGATATCGGAAGAAATTAAATACATTGCGCAGTAGTTGAGCATGACATAAAGTGGTTGCTAACTAAATCGTCAATGTACAAGTGTGTTAGAATTTTTATCACCACTGATTTCGATATCGCAGTAACTGTTACGGCACTGAATTCGTTCGTAAAAATGTTTAGTTTTTTTTATTTATAAGCTAAATACCAATGGATTTGCAATACTTACATGTAGTAAATGACTCCATTGTTCCTGTAGTTCTTCGTTTCACTTGTTTTATTGCACGTAACGTCGCATTATCCAAAATATCGGAGAACATTTCCTTAGTACGACTGAATCGCGACTAACCTAGCTACGCGGCCGATGTTCGTTTCTGGGCATATCGCGGAGACACGCGCCACGCCCCCGTTTCACATCTATTCCCTTCTATGATCTGAGGTCCAAAGATATTTATTATTATTATTATTACCTACTCAACGCATGACAATTTCATCTCTGCGGTATTTAAATCAGCAAAGACTGGAGTTGAGCTCTAAACAGAACGATAAATAACGATTTATTCCATAACTTTTCCAGAAACTATATTCCAGGAGACGGCAATGAACCTGGGGTCAAGATCTTCGTGACCAACTTGGAGGAGCCTGCGTACAGTGTCAAACTCCACGTGGTCCTCCCAAGTCTTCCAAAAAGACTTCCTGAATCGTGCTCTCTCCAAAACTTGGAGCTCAAATGCGACCTGCCAGCTCCTTTGAACAGAAACAAAACGGTAAGCATTTTTAATAAACAATTTTATAGTACATACATCGTCTTCGGTTCCTGTTCTGTGTTATTATCATTTTATTAATATTTACTGTTTTAGAATCTATGCAGATCAGATTCTAAAACATCATAAGCTTTCATTAATTAAAAAGCTTATAAAAAGCTTATGAAACCCTATTTAACTTACAAAGGACTTGGATAGTTTTCCAAGTTTTTGTAAAATTACTAGGTGCTGGATTTGCTGGAATATTGTGGTGAACTCACTCCCTACACAAATACAATTATTAAGTTTATTTTTAACCGATTTCAAAAAAGGAGGAGGATCTATTTTCGGCTGTATTTAAGGTTTAAAAAATCTTTATTGTGTAATAACGGAAATATTCGTAACTGGTCTATTACAAATTACTTGAACCTTTAAAAATACAAATATTGTTATTTTACATAAGGCGGAGTGGGAGATAGTTCTGGAATACACCTGGGACGGTTCCGCTACACAGCTGATGATAGCAGCCGACCTAGTAGACCCACTGTACATGAGAAACGTCAGCACAGGATCTAAGGAACTCATCATACCGATAACTCCTGAGAGCTATTACAATTTCAGCGGGTGAGTTTGAATGTTGGAAAGAGATTTTTTTTTTAGAATGCGGAATGAAATATATGGGTCTATTCCACTTTCATCATCTGGCTTTGATCACCCTGGTGATCAAAGTGGACTTCCAGCGACAATTTGGTGTCCTTTCATCACCCACGGATAAGATGACCTGGGTGATCAAAGTGGCCTCCAGTTTAATTATTATTTTAGTTTCCTTTGATCACCTATAAAATAAATTACACCTCTGAATAGTCACATACTTACATGTCCAATTTGTTTGTTACGGCGGTAGTACAACAGTTGGACATGTGACTATTCAGAGGAGGTGTGATTTGTTTGTAGGTGATCAAAGGACACTAAATTGTCGCTGAAAGTCCACTTTGATCACTTGGGTGATCAAAGCCAGGTGATCAAAGTGGAATAGACCTAATTTTTGTATTCTCAGTAGTCCCAGTGGAGTAGTCACATGATGGGACTACTGGGATTTTGTTCCCAGAGGTTCAGGAACAATATTATTATGGTCTAAATCTCTACCCAGCTTTGTTAGTATTTTGAAAATCTTAAAAAAGGGCTTATAACATCTTACAGACTGTGAAATGAAACACAATTATTTGATGTTTGATACAAGTACATTACCAACATAAAAATTGGAAGCATTTAAATGCTAATATTAATATTATTTATTACATTACATGCTTTTGTCATTAGTTATTGGGTTTTCCCTACAGTTATATAAAGATGTACTTAACTACATGACTTTAGCGGTTTTGAATGCTATTGTTAGAAATTTAATAATAAATACCATAATAATTTCCTTGTTTATGAGTTTTACTTGTTGTCGGCTGGAAAAGGAATTTGTTTACTGTATCTTAAAAACTCATTTGTGTCAAAGAAAATTCGTTAAAACACTGTTTTGGTTAGTTGCTTGAAACGATAATATTTACTAGGTACCTACTTATTCTCTCTTTATTTCAGAAAATCCCAACCCCAGGCCAACGTGTCTGTCACAAGAGAAACATTTGATAAGAAAGGAGATGTTTTGTTTACACACTTTTACGAGGTTTGTATTTTTATAACATTAGTTCACAAGCTCTGTCACCAATATATCAGTTGGACATCAATATATCAACCAGAACTAATTTTACCAATCGAATTTTATGTCTAGTATTTAAAGTTTAAGGTACACTTTTGTCTGATGCACACAATTTATTTACAGATCGCCAACTACGGCCCATCAGACCTGTATAACTTGAAAGTGGATTTTTTACTATCGGATGGTGTAAGATTTTTTATGATAATAATAATCAAAATAAACCGGTTTAAAAACTGCTTAAACTCTGAATTTATTTATTTAGTTTTATCTAAAACATTAGTGTTTTTCTCATAAACCTAACTTTCAACAGGTATGCCCAGCAAGCTCCATAGAAGGGTCGAGCTTTCATGAAAATAAGCTCTCGTTCGTTGCCGCAAAGCTCGAAGCTAATTCAACCACGGGTTACATATTACCCCTGCGATTTAACCATTCACAGAGTGGTAAGTTAGAATTTAAGATCAAAATATCTTCTTCTAAACTCAAATCATTGAGATTATGTTACTACAATCGCACAAGGTAATTAGTAGGTGTCTAAAATTAACCATTTTTGGTTTTAGGTGACAAGCTGAATGACGAAGAGACATTGAATGTGACTTCCAAGATGTTCATTTACGTTCAAAATGGAAAAACAAAAGAAAACTGGTGAGTTATGTTTACCATAATACCTATGTTTTAATAATAACACCGACCAAATTATATGCCTACTTTTCATTAAACGTTTTACGGACCTCAGGAAATTCTAGAAATATAATCGTACCACCACGCAAAATTCATATTTACCAATGTTTTAATACAAATACAATGATTATGTTGGTTTTATTTTAGAAAAGAAATACGAAACATTACGCAGGGGATATTCGAATCAAAATATTGTTTGATTAGATTTTTTTACAGCATTTATTTATTTATCATTTTGTTTTGTTTCACGTGTTTTGCATTAATTATAAGTATAATTTTATTTCAGGACAATGGAAGTGACCACTACATTATTACTGGAACCCAAGACTCCAATTTGGCCTCTGATTGTGGGTCTGGTGGCTGGTCTCTTAGTTCTAGCTGCCATCATAGCTGCTTTGTATAAGGTAACCAACTTTATTTTCTTACCTTCATGTTATTGCCTTCAATTTTTATTTCGTTAAGCGGTTATTCTGGTTCAATGGACTCCTGAAAAGAAGGCAGACTCTTCATTTAATAAGGTTCTACTTTGTTTGCGTAGTTGCCACGCTACTAAACTTACAAACAGATTAAAGAATAATAGCAGTTAGTAAATACAAATTACTAATGATCCCGTTAACGTCATTACGAGTGGGCTTACCACGATAGTCGAACGGCGGCGGGGATCGGACTCGCGTTCCTCGGATCACTAGTCGGCTAGTTTGAACCCTTCACTGTTTTGCTATCGTGGATACAAATAATACATACGAATTTATTTCAAAATCTCACAGTCACTTCTGCTAATCAAATTTAAACCTTGAAATATTTCTTCTTCCAGTTCGGGTTCTTCTCTCGCCAAAAGAAGGAAGACTTGAAACAGCTGATTGAAAACCAAGCATCACAAGAAGACCCTGGGAACTCGTCCAACCCTTCAACAGTCGATACCGACAGCACTACTAGAGAACTGTTAGACATTACAGAGTAGACTATCCAGAAGACCTGGGTATCTTAACTTCTATGTCCCCTGTGGGTTCTTCTTCGCTCTATCAAAAATTTCGCGACCAATTTATCACAAATGCGATTATTAAAATACCTACTATCTTGAGCTGAAATGAAGAATAAAAAAAAAACAAAAAGCTTCGGGAATGTGGAAATTTATTAAGTTGAATAAACTAGTCGATTAAGAGTCAATAGGACTTTCATCTCATGAAACCAAAAAATAAAAGAAATGTTTAAAAAACACTTGAAAAGGAAAAGAAAGTGTTTTTATTATGTTAAATATTGTTTAATTACATTTCACACGTTTTAGTTTAATACTAGCGGTCGCCCGCGACTTCGTACGCGTGGATCCCGTTTTACCCCCTTAGGGGTAGAGTTTCGTAAAATCCTTTCTTAGCGGATGCTTACGTCATAACATCTACCTGCATGCCAAATTTCAGCCCGATCCGTCCAGTGGTTTGGGCTGTGCGTTGATAGATCACTATGTCAGTCAGTCACCTTTAAGCGATTTGTAGCAGTCGTACATACGTTGTAATTGTACAATTAGCAACTGGTTGCTAAGATTCGTAATTACCGCGGGTATGTGTAAAATGAGAACTTTTCAGGAGGAACAAAATTTACAAAAGATTTTTTCTTGAAACATTTTATGAAAAATGGAGAATAGTACAACTCTAGTTTTTAACCATTTTTGTGCATGTTAGGTTTGATGTGCCTGACGTTGTACCTGAAAAATTAAAAAAAAAATCACATGTAAGGTTTGTCAGGCGCACTGAAGGTACAGTGTAGGGTTACAATTATAATTCTGTGATCTCAAGATATTATACTCAGGCTGGGTTGCACCATCTTACTTTAACTTTGACAAACGTCAAAAGTCTGTCAAACTCCATACAAAAAACACCGGTTATCGTTATGTTACTATAACGATAACCGGTGTTTTTTGTATTGAGTTTTGGTCAAAGTTAGGTGGTGCAACTCAGCCTTAATAATATCGTCGGTAGAACTTCAGGTAAGATGTTTGTAGCAGAATAGCCCTTAATAAAACTACATTACGCAGTATTTTGCCTGAGATTATGCCATCTATATGAATTTGTATGATATTTTTATAAGTGAGAGCTAAACACACGATGCGTTGCGGCGCCGGTGCGTTGTCGCTGCGTCATTATACATACGACCCGATCGAGCTAACTGCGCACTTCGCTGGAATGCGACTCTCCCTCGCACCTCCCCGCGTAAGCCCCGTCCGTACCAGAGCGGCGATGTGACGTCACGGCTACTGGGTACGCAGATAACTCGATCGAGTTGTACTTTTAGAAATATCTGTGGCAGGCACACGACGATGCCACACAGCGCTCGTGCTTTAGCTCTGGCGAATTAACTTATTCATATCTTCTGTCTTTTCTTTACTATCTTTTCTCTTCTTATAAGTTAAGCTTCTTTATGTAAATACTCACCTTATAAAAATAAGTTTAATTTCTTTAATAAATAAATGTTATTTATATTAGACGAGTGTTTCATTGTTATTTGCTTTATTGTTGCCAAAATTCTGGGAATGATGAAAAAAAAATTACGATCAATGAAAATAACATTAATTTGTCTGTGGTATTAAAATTTGTGTGAGAAAAAAAATTGAATAATGAATAAATCTAAAATAATTAATTTTAGACATTGTTTTGTGTAACGGTATCGTACCATAAGTTTTTTAATTTGATTCTACCAGAAATATCAAGGCGAAAACATACAGTGGTAAAGTTATAAGATCCCATGTAGAGACAATCTTCTAACTCTATTCGCCCTTACTTCACAAATGTTTAATGCGTGACAGTGGGTGGGGCCAATACATACCTCGCACAGCTGATATCCGCTGGAGCAGAAAAGTATTCTCGAGTGACGATCATGGGCTGGAAGACGTAGTGTGAGCAGGCTCCCCACTAAGTGGACCGACGATCTGGTGAAGGTAGCGGGAATGCGGGCAGAGTGCAGGACCGGTCGCTATGGAAATCCTTGGTGGGAGGCCTTTGTCCAGCTGTGGACGTCATTTGGCTGAAACCAACGAACGAATTCTCGAGTAAGTCGTGGTAAAAAAATGTGTGACAACGATTTAGCTAAAGTCGAGTGCTCAACTAGCTTTAATATAAATGCTGCAATATCAAATTGCATGGCAAGCTCTTATCTCAGAGAAACGGTCGTGCCAAAACGGATGGGGCTCACTCGTACCATAGTGTAGCGATTTTCAGTAAGTTACTTTGCTTGCAAATGTCTGTCGACATTCCACCAGCTCGCACTAAGCGATTCGATAACTCATTTATAATGCGAACAGCTAGGGACTGGAATTCGTTGCCTGCTGCTGTCTTTCCCGAAAACTATAATCCGGGCCTCTTCAAGGCGAGAGTGAATAAGCACTTACAGGGCAGATATGTACCACCCTAGACTGCATCCCACTTAACATCAGGTGCGATTGTGGTCAAATACCTGCCTTGTTATGCATAAAAAAAAAAATGTAGGGTATACCATCCAAGACTGCATCTCACTTAACACCAGGTGCAATTGCAGTCAAATACCTGCCTTGTTATTCATAAAAAAAAAGAATTTTCTCCGTCTTGCATCTCCTTACTTGCTGTAGTGTAGTGGCTGTAGTATTGTTTATACTTTTATATGAGGAATTAATAAGCGCATAGTTAGGTTAAGAAACGAATTCCATAGATTGCCTCAGTCCGCTTGGAATTTAGGGACCTATAACGGAGAAATGGTTATTGCTATTTTTGTTAATTACATTTTACATAATAAGATATGAATTTGTTGTCAATCCAATAACTTTTACTTAGACATGACCGTTTAGGTTATTTCTTAGACATGAGCTATGTATCTAAAAAGATAATCACAGATCAAGTTTGTATTGTTTGTGAGTGAACCTACTGCTACCTATATCTACTGTAATACAATACCGTGACCAATAACATGTACATGTTTATGTTATCGCAGAAAGGTTCAAATTTGCTTGCACTTACCAAAGCACTGATATTCACATCGTTTGCATTTCTTTTCTCCGGAGATTCCCTGCAGCGTGGATGGTTCATATACTTTGATTTATGTGAGGTAATATTTGATCTTTCAAATGTTTAAGCATTCTTAAAAACTAGCTTTTGCCTGCAGTTTTGCAGCCATAGGTCAGCGCCTGAGGTACGGGAGGGTGTTTATGAACGTCAAACGTCAGCGAGGCTTCAGATCTAATTCAGATTTATCATAATACTAGCTTTTGCCCACGGCTTCACCCGCGTGAAATTTAGTTCGTCACAGATCGTCATAAATTATAGCCTATATTATGTTATTCTGGGTCATAAACAACAATACTGTACAGTTTCATCAAAATCCGTTCGGTAGTTTTTGCGTGAAAAAGTAAAAAACGTCCAGACATCCATACAAATTTTCGCATTTATAATATTAGTAGGTTGTCAATGTTACCATTCCCGTTTCGCTACCATACCCCATGTATTAATTGAGTTAAGCGCTTAGACCTATAATAACTGGGAATAAAACTACCCTATGGTTTGCCATGGGTCCTAAACTACATATTTTTGTATGTTTCATCTAAATCGGTTCAGTGGTTTAAGCGTGAAAAGACTGAAACTTTCTAAAAGCCTTTTGGACTGCAATATGGACTTATTGAGAAATAAAGTTCATTTCTATCGCAGACTGTTTAAGGGCTATCTCTAGTAACAAAATACGAAGAGACATGAAAAACTTGGCTTTCTGTAGAATAATATAAAATCGATGAATTCTGTTTTTACCTAATCGGCGATCAACAGACTCATGAGTCATATTTGTCAGGTAAATTAAATACCTATCCTATTATGTTATTTTACATAAAATTAAACACGTTTTAGTGACGTCTGGGTTGTTAGTTTTAGATTTTTGCCGCTTGACGTTTCAAAATCATTAGTTATACCAAATATTGAAATTCAAGCAATCGCAACATTGTAGCTTAATCAAGTCCTATGTTTTATTTACTGTATTAAGTAAGTACCAATACAACCAAGCGGAAAACTTGTGATTCTGAAGATTTTAATCCAATAGACATGTGAGATTCGTTTTCGATTCGATGCAAATGACTTTGTCTATAGAGATCCTGAAAGGGGTATCTAGCAAATAGGAACATTATAAAATAGCAATAAACAGGACTAATCTCACTTAAAGAAGAATCTACATCTTGGCCTCCAATGAAACCCAACCGGAAGTAACCGATGAAGGGTAATAAACATAGAGATATAGAGAGATGCCAACTAATGCGCTGAGTTCGAAACTCAGTGTCGCATTAGAAATTCACATACACAAAGTAATCAAAATATATGCTCATTATCCACTGCGGTATCAGTACTCAACGTTCGAATAATCTTTAGTACTACGCAAGCAATGTAGGTAAACTGTTTACATTATGACGTCGCTGCTGTCATCATTGCTTTCACGAGCAATGTGTTCTGTTTTTGGGCATATTGCTGAGACACCGGCCCCGCCCCCTTGTCACATCTCTCTTTAGTTTCTGTGATTTGTGTAATAAACACTATAGCAACAAAATAGAAGCTGATTTTCCATTAGCACAGCTGTCAGCCCTGACAAACCCGATGTTAAATTTCCGCTAGCTGCTAATCCGATGGAAGCACCGGTAATTAGAAGCCGTCTTCGATCGACAATTGTAGATTATTATCTATTTCTGTAATACTTACTTTAGTAAGTAGTTGTGACAACTTTGTCTTGTCGAATTTTATAAAGTACTATATGATATTATAAATAACTTGAAAAAATCGAACTGCCTAAGGCGGGGATGAACCAACGACCTTTCGCTTGCCGGGCGAATGCTCTTCCATTTGAGCTACTAAGACACTCCCGCCTTAGGCAGTTCGATTTTTTCAAGTTATTTATAATTTAATTTGAGAAGCAACTTTAAACGTTAAGAAGATTCAATAACTATGAATTATGATGATATTATTATGATGAATAAGAAAACGTATGTTTTCAAATGTTACATAAATTATATGTGCTATGTAATAATCAATTTGAACAACTTAAATCGGACTCATCTATTCCTTCAATAAAGTACCAACTTATTCACTGTCTCCGCAATATCACAGACATAAAATCGTCCATCAAGTAATAACTGTAGCTTTCCATTCAATCAAGTCAGTCCTTTCATCAACAGGCCACCATCTAACAAGCCTGAATGGCCAAGTGTACCTGACAGACTATTAGCTAGCTCCAAGACATTATGGCTGCGAAGCTCAGCATCAGAAATTGGACCTAATGCGGTAGCTAGAAGGTTCAATTTGATAGTAGAGGTGAGAAAATAATTTAATACAATAACAACCTGGTTTTAGAATTTAATTAAAGTAGGATTGCATTGGGAAGTAGAGATTTTGGAATCAATTAGATGTGGGAAGAAGTCGGGTACCTAACCAAATGCAGGATTTTACTCGTATAATCTTTCTATTTGTAATAGGGTACCAACTTTCATCAATAATCTGATGATGAATTAATATCATGTAGTAAAAGAGTAGATCAATAGTTTCATATCACTAAAAGCACAGCTAAAAGTTTTAAATATTGAAAAAATACCTACTTATAGGTAGCGCAGCTAGAGTTGAGGCGATCAATACAAGAAAAGATTGAGTTTGTGATTATCGCCCGTATTCACAAACATAACGCACGACTTCGATAAACCAATTGACCAAGCCAAGATTGAGGTAGCATTCAATATATAGAATGGGTGATTTGTTGTGTGTGTAAATTTTGTCAGGGTGAGAACAGTTTTCGCCTCAACTTTCACTGGGCGAACTATACGTGAGTATAAATCTTGAGTAGGTAATAATTTCCGCACAGACGCTGCAAGATGCAGACATCCAAAGTGATCGCCCAAAGCTTAATGAGGCAAGCGGGTGTAAATCCTTTTTAGGGGAGACCGAGGTGAGATGTAACAAAAGTGAGTCAAAACTGATTTCTCTGTACCTATGATAGTGAGGGGTGTCATACTTGCTATCGAACGTCGAAGTATCTATTGTCTAGATATTGACAACTATGCATCAACGGGTCGCTACATCTACGGTACTCTATATTAATTAGTACGTTACAATGAATGTTTTGTTATCGAACGTCGATGTATTTATTGTCTAGATATCGACAACTATGCATCAACGGGTCGCTACATCTACAGTACTCCATAATAAAATTAGTAGGTACGTTACAATGAATGTTGCTGTATCTATTTGTATTCCCGCTTTGGCATGGGTTTTTTAACGTACGCCCGCAACTCCGTGGGTTTGCTCGCAAGGACTTCGTCACACACACGCACGCGTATGTACTCAAATGTCTCCGCAGCGCCTAGTCGTTGTTGCCCCGTTCCGTTGACAGCAATATGGGATCATCTTTAATATATCTGTAACAGTTTCAAAATCCGATTAAAAATCCAATGCCGCTTAAAGTGAGAGAAATGTCTAAAGTTCTAATAGAATTGAAAGTTTTATTCGGTCAAAATTCTTATAGCAATAATTAGTAATACATTTCAAATATTAAGTACCTATACAGGGTGGAAACGATAAGTGATCTAACTCGATTATTTCTAAACTACACAAGATACCGAAAAACTGATTACTGATCCTGAAAGTGCTTCACGAGCTCTTTCAAACGATATTAGTAATAGGTTACAGACTGGATAATATCCGAAAATTCAATGTTACTAGCTTCCATACATTTAGTAGGTACTGCCACAGTAATGGCACTCATTACTTGATAATGTTAACAAGTAAAGCCTAAAACCAATGTTTTCCATGAATAATTTTAAATAAGAATGCAAGTAAAATAGGTGGTAGTAAATAATTATTATTTTATCATTTAAATTGAATATACCTTTCGATTCAAATACAAACAACCGATTGATTTCATGACTTTTAATATGGAGTACCGTAGATGTAGCGACCCGTTGATTTCATGACTTTTAATATGGAGTACCGTAGATGTAGCGACCTGTTGATGCATAGTTGTCGATATCTAGACAATAGATACTTCAACGTTCGATAGCAAGTATGACACCCGATAGTGAGCGAGGAGATAATTTCAAGCAAAATGTAGAGCGTCTAAAGAGCAACGAGTTTGCTACCTCGAGACACTGTCACGTACGCTGAGAGCACAGATCACAGAAACTAAATGGAGATGTGAAAAGGAGGCGGGGCCAGTGTCGCAACAATATGCCCAAAAACAGAACACATTGCTCGTGACAGCAATGATGATAGCAGCGACGTTATACGTGTAAACAGTACAAATTGCTTGCGTAGTACTTAAGATTATTCAAACGTTAAGTACTGATACTGCAGTGGATAATGAGCACATTCAATCGCACGTCACTGCGTATGTAGTGCTGGTCGTACATTACTTGCAACCTAGTATGCGAACGAATAGCCGCATTCAATGCAATGTGTGCATTACACACTCTTCGCGACGTATTGTTTTTAATTTGATAACTTTATGTATGTGAATTTCTAATGAGATACTGGGTTTCGAACTCAGGGCATCTCTCTTGATCTCTATGGTTACTACTTTCCTCAGTCTCCCTTATTACGAGGCCTCTTTGCTAACAAAGGTTACAGCTTATCGCCATCTCACGGGCCAATGCGCATGATAAAGGTGCTGACAGAGTTATGAAAACCTTTGAAGGTTAAATTAAATTCGGTTAGGAGGAAGTATCTAAGACGTTATTTGTATTTATTTAAACTAAGGGACAGAGCTGTGACTGGTTAGTTGATTTAAGTATTGGTCTTGAAGTGCTAGGTGAGGTAAATAGATTGAGACATGTGACAATATTTTTGCTCTTAAGCAAATAATACATAATATTACTACATATCATTAGGAAGGCTTGTTAAGGACAAAAATATTTTTAATTAGTCTTTTTTTATTTGACGATTTGGAAGTGCAGTAGACACCAGTTGCAGCCACCCATTTCTGGTTTTGTCGTCTCGGTCTAACGAAAGAAAAAACTGGAATGGCCCACTTATAGAACATAGAAGTTTATATATTCTGTAGTGTAGGCACTGTACTACAAGTATTATATTAGTCTATAAACATTTTTAAATAATGTGACTCACGCCCGTATTCACAAACGATGCTTGCTTAAGTGAAGTAGCAAATCTAACGCACAGCGTTGAATAGATAGAGCTCTGTCAGTCAGTTTTGTTTCGAAGATCACAAATATTTGGTTGGAAAGACACACTATTATGAGTTCGTAGTCCGTACACTCAAGTGTGTTGCGTTGTTTACGAGTAGGTACATAAATATACTCGTACACAGACTACATAAATATGCATATACGTGGAACATAACAAAAAGAACCGCATTATTCTACACGACAAAAGCAGCGCAGCGTTCTAAAAATAATTCAAGACAATAGAAACCATGCATTGTCTGCGTTCAGTTACCTCAGGGGTTCCCAACCAGTGGTCCACGGACCACCGGTGGTTCCACAGGAGTTAAAATATGGTCCACGAACGTTAGTTCGGCATCACAGGCCGCTACCAACCATGCGATGAGAGGGTTTAAGTAATTTTAAATAAATAAATAAATAAATTCCTTAAAATCACATACTATTTGGTATCTTATACAGGGTGTCCCGTAATGTAACGTCAAGCCGGAACTGGGTGTTGAGGCAAGTTATGCTGGTTATCAGAAAAATATAAAAAAAAATCTATGTGGCATTTTGTCAAAATAATAGGCATTTAAAAAAAATCAAAAAATTCTACTCCCTGTGACGGTCTTTTTACTCGTGTTGCCACAAATCTTCACTTTTTCCAATTTTTTTTTTGTTATGTAACCCTGAATAATGCTTTTCTAAATTGTTATCAAAATAACAAAACCAGCTGCTCCAACTTGGATGAAAGAAATACATTATTCCCAAAAAATATATCAAAATAAAAATTTTGCCTAGTTTAAACTGACTGTACTGAAAAAAAATTGTACTACGCGAGTGTGGCAAGTGACGTCATAATTTGGCGCATTTAGTAAGGATTCCAAAATGGTATAACACTTTGTAAAATCTTGCTATAATTGTCGACAATTTTTGTTTATTGGAAATAATCCCGTTTTTAACTCTATCTACCTTGGTTAAAAATTATTATTCTAATGTGCCCAAAATTCAAGTTTCTGTGACTGACTACCGTGCAGTCAGTCACAGAAACTTTTGTCACCATGACAGTAATTAGTAGTTGACATACTGTGACAAAAGTCACCCGTTTGTCAGGGAGGTAATTTAGAGCCAGGAGAAGGACATAGGATACTTTTTATCACGTTTGAAATAAAAAAAGTCTGCTTATTTATTGCCATTAAGGCGGAACAAAGTTCGCCGGGTCAAAAAAAATAAAAAAATAAAAAAGATAATATGAGAGTGGTCCCTGGTCCAGGAAAGGTTGTGAACCACTCTGTTAGTTGCCGCATGGACATAGAGCTACTTCGTTTATTGAAATGCTACGTGGTAGACTCTAGCTAGTCTCTAGCTAGTTAGTTCTGAATGGACAGTTCCCACTCGGTGATCTATTTCAAATCTGGCATTGTGCCTGTGAAAAATAGTCTACATTCGGCATGTAACTAGGCTTGCTTAGAGGTGTGCTCTATTACGATAATTTTAATTTGTGGAATGATCTTACTTAACCTACAAAAGTGCATGCAGAGAAGTGCTCAGACAGAATGTACTTATTCACTTAGGCCTTGAAAGCTTTAGAAATTAGGGACACTGACGTTGCCTTGCTGGATAATGCACTCTTTGACTGATATGGAAAAGCACTTGGTGAAAAAATTGTTATGAGGACCAATAATTAAAGTTAATACCACAGTACTGGGTCTACGGGTGTCTATGGGCGACGGTAATCACTTACCATCAGGTGATCCATCTGGTTGTTTGAATCCTGTCACATAAAAAAAGTATGTCTCTACATTAATTAACAGTTTAAGATTGTGAAATTCTCGTTTCAATTTTGCAGATTCAATAAAATAACGAGATATGGGATTTTAAGACGTTAATTTGAATAGTCAAGTTTACAATAAACTAGCATTTTCTTACCAATGAATTTTATGCTTCTTTAAGCTAAGTGCATGTGACGAGACGGTTTTCCCAGATGAGAACGCAATACATTAAGACGAAGTAAGATTCTTATTAAAAATGCAGATTTTTGGCCAAAGTTTACACGTTGTTTCATGAGCATGTCTATTTCAGTATATATGTTACTGTAAAAGCTCGAATTGCAGTAAATCCTAAGATATTCCAGTAAAACCTAAGATCTACCAATTCCTAATGGTAAATGTCCCAAAAGGTTTGCGATTCGAACTCTTACCACCATTTCTTTGGTAAATCTTAGGATTTACATTAATGGCACGGTAAATGTTGAAAAACAACAAGCATTTTTGACAGGTAACAGTCGGTCTTATCTACGCATTACACGAGCGCAGCCTTTTTATATTGTTTAAATGTACGAACAATTTAAGAACTAAAAAGAAAGACCACGGCATCACTTTCATTTTAATACAATTAAACAAACCATGATGTCACTGCCTTGTTTTTCTTTAGCAACGTAAGATCATGTCATATAAAATACTAGCTTTTGCCCGCGGCTTCACCCGCGTGAAATTTAATTTGTCACAGATCGCCATAAATTATAGCCTATTATGTTATTCTGGGTTATAAACAATAATACTGTAAAGTTTCATCAAAATCAGTTGAGCAGTTTTTGCTTGAAAGAGTAACAAACATCTACACAAACTTTCGCGTTTATAATATTAGTAGGATGCATGCAGTACAAAATTTCAATGTCCTAGATAGGCTAGATATGATATTTACAGGTATGCGCTACTATCAATGCTGGGTTATAATAATTCCGATTTTTTCCACTTCACATTTCGTCCATGCCATGGACGAAATAACAAAAATGATAATACCAAGGACTCCATGGTATTATCATTTTTGTTGTAATCTTACTAATTAAAATTCTGTAAACTTTTACGAAAACAACATCGTTGGTAATGAGTCAGAAGGAATAAAAAAAAGGAAACAGTAAAATTGTGAACACCAAAACACAAGAAAAAGAAATGATTGCAAATAATTTAAATGAGTTGGTATTAATTTGTACTTATTACTATCATATGATACCTTTATAATACTATGTACCTACCTGTTTTGTCTAATAGTTGATGAAAGTAAGTAATTAAGAATTACTCATTGTTTTATTTCTAAAACCAACATCTACCAGCTGACAGAGGTAAAACCTAGCATATACTGAATTCGAATGGTAAAAGCTCGAAAAAATCGTCGTATTTTCAGAAATACTTACATATACCAACTCATATCGGTAAATCTTAAGACTTACACTTTAATCTTAACATTAACCATAGTTCGAGCTTTTACAGTAACATATAAATCATTTGAACTGCATACATAACAATGTCGTCACTAAACGGAAGTGCTCTTGGCAACGTAGTACTGACAATTTTACAAAACTTTGCTGAACATAAATAAGTAACAAGTATTCAGATAATATCAGATATTATTTCAGCAGACAGACAAATAGGAACATGCTGAAATTCAGAATATAAAGACCGTTTTACCTTACAAAGAGCTATGAACGTATTATCGTATTTACAAGTACATGTAGACATGAAAATGTGTAATCCACTTTGTTGAAATGCCTCAGGTAGATCCATACACTCTAAAAGATAATTGGGGAGAAAAATACAGAGGGCTTCCAAAGAAATTATCCGTAAGAATATAAGCGGCCCTTACTGTGGCCCGCAGTGCAAAGCCACCTTGCAAATAGGGTACTTTGAAGGCCTTTTTGTAATGGATGCGATAATTTTCTCTTTAGTACTCCAATTAGGATAAAGCATTTTTTTGGTTAACGATAGGTATCTGTTATGCTTTAATTTGTATTTTTCGGCAAAGCTCAGCATTGATTTAAAGGGATTTCTAAAGATTTTTGCAAAAAAAAGTTTTTATTTAAAAATACTGGACTGCCTTGTGTTTACAATTTCTAGAGTTTTTTTAAGTATCTTCGTTATTCTTTGCAGTGTAGTGAACTGACTGAGAAAATTATAATAAAAAAAAAACATTTTTTAAAACAAGCTTTTTCTGAAATACAGTTGTACCAAAACGAAAAAAATAATTGTATGCAAAGTTCAAATTATTTCGAAAGCTTGTATCGCGCATGGAATGTATTCCTCTTTTTTCTGTTTGCGCTACAAGCTTTCGAAATTATTTGAACTTTGCATACAATTATTTTTTTCGTTTTGGTACAACTGTATTTCAGAATAAAGCTTGTTTTAAAAAAGATTTTTTTTATTATAATTTTTATTTTACACTTTTTAGTTGTATCTCAATCTCAGAGTTAGAATCATTTAGCACCAAAGTGCTCGGAAAGACGAATCCAACGAACCCAAACTTGATAAGTTTCCGCCGTTTCGTTTAGGAGTTCTTATGGCCACCTTCTGACTCCATTATCAGACCAGCTCAATGGTACCATAACATTGCTTGTCATCGTACTTACATAAGCATACCTACCAAATTTCAGCTCAATCGGTTGAGGAGAACTGGTCTTAAATTCAGTTGCAAGATTTGTCCCACACATACTAACAAGTGAAGTCAATATAAAGCTTGTAAAAAAACGAAGTAATTCACTATAATATCTTCTATCGGTATAAGTCTGGAAAAAATAAAGAGCAAAACAATGTCTTCTTAGATTTAATAATCATATGTTAGGTAGGTACATAGGAAATAACTATAGCGCATACACCTAGAATAAAATTTTGTCTGCTACAACGAGTACATTCAACACTACCAAACGCTAACTAGATCTAAAACAAGTGTATCGCGAAGTTTCCAGCTCTGAATGAAAGCTCTAATTCTGTTTGCTTACGGCCGGGAAACTTTAAGCTCGCGCTTAATCCACTTCCGCTTCTGTCTTCGCTTCATGGGAATGCTTCGAATTAATGCAATTTGTTCCAATTGAGTCAATATTATTGACGCAATCTCATATTTGGCTCTATGAATATTTCACAGGACTTGAAAGTGTTGTGTTGTGACCAACAAATGTTAGGGTTTTTATGCTACCCTTGAGTGAAATATACAAAAACAAATACAAATTCATACAATACAAAGCTTAAGCAAATTATTGCTGCAAAACGGGCTATGGAGAATTAATTACACATTACGAGCACAATCAATTCAGAGGAAATGGTATGGAAAGATCTTACTTGGGTTTTCCAGGTCACAGGCGTTTACTGATGCACTGTGATTGTGATTCTGTTCAGCTCAGTCACATACTTTTGATGATATTTGATATTATGAGAACGTGTAGCCGGCCGGCACAAAATACAGAGATAATTGTGTGAAAGTTTCTTGTGAACGCTACAATGTAACCTTGATGGTGATCAATTAAATAAATAAAGTTTGTTCGTGGTTTGTTGAGGCCACGGTCTCTTATTAAACGCTATACGTGGCGTATGACGTCAGTTCGTTCCTATCTACGTCATACGCTGACGTCATCGTCTGAAAGAGCCCACAACATTATCAGTGACGTCGCTTACGGCGCGACGCTGTATGCGGCCTACGATGCTTATCGGAAGCCTTGATAGCCAGCCAAATCCATGTTGGTTTTATAATAATTTTACTATTCAGTTACAGCCTACGTATTTTCGATTATACGATTCGTATACGTACCTATACGTTCAAAGCACTTTTGTTTGATATACCTAGGCTGAGTTGCACCACCAAACTTTAAACGTAACTATAACGATAACCGGTGATTTTTGTATGGAGTTTGACAGATTTTTGACGTTCGTTACAGTCAAAGTAAGATGGTGCAACCAAGCCCTATTCTTTTTGTTGTTACAATGCAGTGGTTAGGTAATTTATTTATTTAAATACGTATACTCAAACGATTATACATATACATATGTAGCGAAAATGATATTTGCGTCAATGACATAAGTATTTTCGAATTTTCTACATAGACTTTACCCTTTCGACTATGCTGTAAACCAGGGCTGTCCAAACCATGGCGCGCGGTTTGGATTATTGCGGCCCGTAGAATCTTTTTTATCTTCTTTGTATAAATACATTAATGGGCAAATTATTTTTATCGCGACGAAATTCAAATGTTATGGGTATGTTCGATCACGTCGCACACAACACTATTTTATTTCTATAAATACCTATATTTAGCGGCCCACCAATGTATTTAGTCATTTTTATTGGCCCTGGGTCCCATCTAGGTTGGACACCCCTGCTGTAGACAGTTTGGTACGAAATAGTATTATATTTCACGAGTCTTATATCACGAGAATACTTGGAAGTCACTCAAATCACAAGTGACACATTCTACTGCAGATGCTGTCAAAAAAAAATGGAAAATGCGCTGAAAAATGTATTCCTTCGTGTAGATGTATTCCTTACTACTGGCTATAGTAAATATCACGATAACAACGATTTAATTATTGTTTTATTGGCTGCATTAGCTTTTTTAAGTAGAGTTTCGTAAAACGTAGCATAGAGCTTTTAAAGTAGGCAGGTAGCATACAAAATTTTAATCTTCCCCCACTTTTTCTCAACACCAGCCGACAATGTCGTCTCAAAGTGGTGATAGGGTAAAACATATTTTTGACGTGTATAACACCCGTATTTACAAACGATGCTTGCTTAAGTGAAGCAGCAAATCCATCGCAGAGCGTTGAATAGAGCTCTGTGATTGATTTGTATGTGACCCTGTACGTTCACGCGCACTGTGAGACCTCATAGTGATGTTTGTGAATACGGGCGTAAGTGTCCTGAAAATGGCCTGTATACCAATAATGTTAGAATCACTGTTTGCCATATAAACACTGATTACCTACTTGTGTATTATATTATATCTATCTAATATACCACAAGCTTCTGCTATACAGTGTGAGTCACGTTAAAGTGTACATATGAAAATAGATGAAACTAGACCTATTTTTATCGATAAAAAAGAGGTCAAAAAATGTTTAAGATTTTTTTTAAATTTTTTATAGAATTTTTTTTCTTCCAATTACTTATTGTAAAGAAAACGTAATAACTTTTAAACTAAGCGGTATATCCTGATAAAATAAAAACAGTAATAATGCTTAATAACAGGCGATACTAAAAAAATACACAAAATACACAAAAAATGCCATCAAATAATAAAAAATGATACTTTTTGAAAAAAATCTGCTTAAAAATTCGTATTTTTTTGGTTATTTGATAAATTTCTCCAAAAAATGCCCCTATAACAGGTGGTTTTTATTACTTTGTTTATTCTTTATCGTATTATCTTTGTAAAACCAAAAATCGCATGTCTCTATCCCTATCACAACATTTGCTATGATCGTTTGAACAAAGGCCTGCCACAACATTATTCTCCGCTACAGGTAGAGACAATTTTAATTTTAACTAAAATGCTTATTTTACTTCGAAATATTTTGTTTTTATTTGAAATCTAACTTGTCTTTATTAAAATTACAAATCTAGAGCCATTTTCAGTTTTGTTGTTAACGAAGCGTTGAATGGCGCGCCCGGAGAGGCTTAGTTCAAACGATCATTGCAAACGTTTTGATAGGGATAGCGACATGCGATTTTTGGTTTTACGATGGTAATACGATAGAGAATAATACAAAGTAATAAAAACCACCGGTTATAGGGGCATTTTTTGGAGAAATTTATCAAATAACCAAAAAAACACGAATTTTTAAGCGGATTTTTTTCAAAAAGTATCATTTTTTTATTATTTGTTGGGCTTTTTTGTGTATTTTATGTATTTTTTTAGTATTGCCTGTTATTTAGCATTATTACTGTTTTTATTTTATCAGGATATACCGCTTAGTTTAAAAGTTATTACGTTTTCTTTACAATAAGTAATTGGAAGAAAAAAAATTCTATAAAAAATTAAAAAAAAAATCTTAAACATTTTTTGACCTCTTTTGTGTCGATAAAAATAGGTTTAGTTTCATCTATTTTCATATGTACACTTTAACGTGACTCACACTAGTAACCTTGGCATCAATCAATCTTAGACACTATTTCATCGGAATCAAAATTAACGCAACGTTTCGGCGAATGCACGCCGCGCCAATCAGTCTCAGTCAATATTGTCTGGCATTTGCGAAAGTGATGTAGTAGCAATAACATCCATTCTGCATTCGACTATAACCATACTATAGCTGGGATAATCTTGCTGATTAATGTGACTAATTGACGTGAATAAATCCACAAAATTCTATGACTTTGATATTGTAAAACTGCATGCCACAATACCCTGTATTTCCTTCTGTATTTGTTTTCAGCTAAATTGGTATTTCCAATCACACATATTAAACTTTAAAGAGGTTTGATGAGCTCTTAGATTCCCTGGTTAATCTAATAAAGAACAACTTTCAGTCGTTCGTTCATTCAGTCAAATAACCTCTACTGCTGCATATAGGCCTCCCCCAATGATTTCCATAATGACCAGTTGGGAGCGGCCAGCATCCAGCGCCTTCCTGCTATCTTTATGAGGTCGTCAGTTCACCTTGTCCACGTTGCGTAACGCCTATACGCAACGTATGACTGTTATTCTCTTTTGGATAAGATGCCATTGTTATTATGCTAAAGTTGATTCAAGAAGATGGTTAGAAGAATTTGTTCTCATGAATAAATACCTAATCCAGTAAGCAATATGTAATCTGGTTTCCCTTGACAAATTATGTTAAATTGAACCTTAATTGTACTCAACATCATCCCAAATATGGCATAGCTTCCTGGGTATTGGCATTGCGAGGCCAATCAGGTTCCGCAAACATTGGCCCGAACTGCCGATTACTGTGTACCCATTGTGCTGAACTGAGCATACTAAGAGAATCTATATTTTTGGTTTTGGAATTATAGATAATAGCTTTCCGCCCGCGGCTTCACTAGCGTGGAATTTTGTCTGTCACAGAAAAACATTATCGCGCGCGTTCCTGTTTCAAGTACCGGGATAAAAACTATCCTATGTCCTTTCCCGGGACTCAAACTATCTCTATGTCAAATTTCATCAAAATCGGTTCAGTGGTTTAGGCGTGAAAGCGAGACAGACAGACAGAGTTACTTTCGCATCTATCTTCTATACTTATAATAAATCTGTAGAGAGGTCAATTCTGTACATGAAATATATTTTCAAAATAACTATCAGGGGGTGATTAGTGATCGATACTGATGCCAAAAATGCAATCAGTAAAATTTTTGTCTGTCTGTCTGTCTGTATGTTCCTTATAGAAACAAAAACTACTCGACGGATTTTAACGAAACTTGGTACAATTATTCTTCATACTCCTGGGCAGGTTATAGGATACTTAGGAATTCCCACGGGAACGGGCATTAGCGGGAAAATCCTTTTATATGAAAAATCTAAACCGCTTAAGTTAGACGCTTGAAATTTGGCAAGCAGGTACCTTAGTAAACTTAAAGCTTAGTTATAACAGGATATTGCAAAATTCCTACGGGAACGGGAATTAGCGAGAAAAAACATTTGTATGAAAAAATCTAAGCCACGTAACATAGACGCTTGAAATTTTGCATGCAGGTACCTTAGTAAATTTAAAGCTTAGTAACAACAGGATATTGCAAAATTCTCACGGGAACAGGAGTTAGCGGGAAAAAACATTTGTATGAAAATATCTAAACTGCGTAAGTTAGACGCTTAAAATTTGGCATGCAGGTACCTTAGTAAACTTAAAGCTTAGTTACAACAGGATATTGCAAAGTTCCCACGGGAACTGGAATTAGCGGGAAATTCCTTTTGTATGACTGACTCACTGACATACCCACGCACAGCCTAAACGGCTAAATGTAGGCACTTGAAATTTATAAGGGACGTAGCTTAGGTACCGTAGAGGTGCACTAAGAAAAGAATTCGCGAAATTCCCACAGAAACAGGAATTACCGGGAAAAATCTTTTGTATGAAAAAACTAAACCGCTTAAGTTAGACGCTTGAAATTTGGCATGAAGGTCTCTTAGTAAACTTAAAGCTTAGTTACAACAGGATATTGCGAAATTCCAACGGGAACGGGAGTTAGCGGGAAAAAACATTTGTATGAAAAAATCTAAACCGCGTAAGATAGATGAAGGGGGTAAAATGGGATCCACGCGTACGAAGTCGCGGGCGGCCGCTAGTACTTATAATAAATCTGTAGAGAGGTCAATTCTGTACATGAAATATATTTTCAAAATAACTATCAGGGGGTGATTAGTGATCGATACTGATGCCAAAAATGCAATCAGCAAAATTTTTGTCTGTCTGTCTGTATGTTCCTTATAGAAACAAAAACTACTCGACGGATTTTAACGAAACTTGGTACAATTATTCTTCATACTCCTGGGCAGGTTATAGGATACTTAGGAATTCCCACGGGAACGGGCATTAGCGGGAAAATCCTTTTGTATGAAAAATCTAAACCGCTCAAGTTAGACGCTTGAAATTTGGCAAGCAGGTACCTTAGTAAACTTAGAGCTTAGTTATAATAGGATATTGCAAAATTCCTACGGGAACGGGAATTAGCGAGAAAAAACATTTGTATGAAAAAATCTAAGCCACGTAAGATAGACGCTTGAAATTTGGCATGCAGGTACCTTAGTAAATTTAAAGCTTAGTTACAACAGGATATTGCAAAATTCCAACGGGAACGGGAGTTAGCGGGAAAAAAATTGTATGAAAAAATCTAAACCGCGTAAGATAGATGAAGGGGGTAAAACGGGATCCACGCGTACGAAGTCGCGGGCGGCCGCTAGTTTGTAATATTAGTATAGAACTATTCTACTATTCTAAAATTTACCCTTTGAAATGGGGATTCAAAGTTTGTATGAATACATTGCCATGACTGAAACGAACGGATGGAGCAATAAGCTAATTTCGTAAAAATTGGGATTAATTCTTGCCTCCCAATATTAAAACTGTGATTATAACCTTTTTAAAATAATACGTAATGTGAATAAATGCTGTGTTTAGCTATATGTAGAATAAAAAGTAGTACATAAACATATTCTACCACCTCTCCATGTATAAAAACATAGTAACATTAAATACATTCATTGAGTTTATTTCAACACTATCCATTTTATTCTTCTAAAATCCATAATTTATCAAACCGGAACTGATACACCACACTGACCGACCGACTGAAAATCATAACCGGATCATACTCGTACCAACGAATCAATTCGATGTTTTCTATTATTCACGCGAATATGGTTGCATTGTCACATAAAGCAAAAGGAGTACTAAATGGCAATGCCAGATTTTGTATGGAAAGTGGCGTCTTTTTTTTTTCGCGCGGCCATCGACCAAACTTTGTTTTTTGATTACAAAATAGTGTAATAAACCAAACTTACTATGGCATGTATACCTCTAAACTCAGTCTGAACTGAGTTACGAGCATTAGAAGTTTGATGATTTTCATACTAGATTTGCTTTTTGTGCGCAAGTTTTGTAAGAAATTGCAACAAAATATTGCGCTATTTTTTATTGCGCTGATTCTGCTCCATACTGATGTCTGGAGCCTCTAATGGATGATATTGTTTGTTTACACATACAATCTCACTATTTTGTTGCAATTTCTTACAAAACTTTGCGCGCAAAAAGCAAATCTAGTATGAAAATCATCAAACTTCTAATGCTCGTAACTCAGTTCAGACTGAGTTTAGAGGTATACATGTCATAGTAAGTTTAGTTTATTACACTATTTTGTAATCAAAAAACCAAGTTTGGTCGATGGCCGCGCGAAAAAAAAAAGACGCCAATTTCCGGCATTGTCTTTTATGTGGATGAAATTTTAATCAACAAAAACCTAAAGATTTGACTGCCATTAACCAAAAATGAAGAAAAATTCAATTTAACTTAAACCCTAATCTATCCATGAAAAATCTAGTTTTAAGCTTGTTTCAGTAATACTTATCTGAGAGAGGTTAGAGTTAGTCTCAGTTTCAGACGATTTTTATCCTAATAGTATTTTAGTAAGCTTTCCAGACTTTTGGCGTTGGCATGATCTAAAAAAATGTGAAAATCTAAATTTTTTTCAAAGTATGTAACAGGATTTAGACCGATCATAATGATTTGGCCAAAACTAGATGAAACTAACTACTTACTCGACTCTGCTTTATAAAAAACTAGCGGCCGCCCGCGACTTCGTACGCGTGGATCCTGTTTTACCCCCTTTTCCCGAATTTTCTTTGCTATAAACCTCACGGAGCCCGAGACCTTTCCAACGAATGCAAAACCGTGGAAATCGGTTCGTGCGTTCTGGAGTTATAGCGTCAGGGAGGAAAACCCGACTTATTTTTATATAGTAGAAGATGAAATGTAACACTTTCGCGTTTATAGAGCCTTCTCTTGGTGCGTTAAATACATAAATTATAGAAAAATACGTCTTACTTTGTAACAAATATCTAGAAAATCTATCGTGTTTCCACAGTAGACCAAATTAATTATCCTCAAGTGTAAATTGAACCTCCTATTCACTTTTTTCGAGGGATACTTATTTGAGACACATTATCCGACACAATTTGCTCTTAACGCAAGCAATTTTGTTTAGAAGACGGAGCGGGGGATTGCTCCCCTAATTTAAAACGATACGTAACAGTAATAGGGATGGAAGTGATTTTTCGGGGATCAGGGATCGCGAGCAAGATAATGAGGCCGACAAAGTGGGTATTGAATGCATAGGGTTACCTACTGGCTACTGGAACAGTCCCCAAACACCAAACTTAATTTGTTTTACAAAATTTCGTTCGTTCGTTCGTTTCAGCCAAATGACGTCCACTGCTGGACAAAGGCCTCCCCCAAGGTTTTCCATAATGAACGGTCCTGCGCTGCCCGCATCCAGGCTCCTCCCGCGACCTTCACCAGATCATCGGTCCACCTAGTAGGAGGCCTGCCCACGCTACGTCTTCCAGCCCGTGGACGCCACTCGAGAACTTTCCTGCCCCAACGGCCATCGTCTCTACGAGCTATGTGCCCCGCCCACTGCCACTTGATTTTAGCAATTCTGCGAGCTATGTCGGATCTAGCTACAAAATTTCATAGCCTGTGAGTGAAATACCTTCTTACTTCTCTAACAGACAGTTTTACTAAGGATTAAAAAAAGTTGCACACTGAAAAAATGGGAAAATCTATTTTTTTTTTAATTTTAATGTAAGATTAAATTGTGATTGACTGAAAACGGCTTTTGTATACAAAACTGTAACAATTTACGTCACTGCCTGGATTGCACCATCTAACTTTAACTTTAACAAACGTCGTCTATCATACTTCATACAAAAATACATTTACCGGTATAGTGGAGTACTGTTAGAGTGAGGTGGTTTTCACCAATTTACTTTTACATTACTCGTCCTTAAAATAAAATTTATCTTATTTTTAGGTGGCCGGCACATTAACACGCTATGAAACCACTTTATTCCGAAGCTTATTTAGTAGTATATTTTCATAGAATTCTTAGCAAACGAAACTTCATTATAACTGGCATAACCGCGAACAGCGCGGCCACCGTAATCCAACGTGGGAGGAGACGAAGGTCTGACGTTTGGGAGATGGAATAACTACTTCCCAATGCTATTATTCCATTTTGTTAGATTATGTATTGGGCGCTTAACTACTTGGGCGTTACGAAAATGAGCATTTTTACGTATATTCTTGCGGTTAACTTACCGTAAAATGAAGAATTTTAGTCGATATATTCGTTCGTTTGATTCTGCCAAATGACGTCCACTGCTGGACAAATACCTCCTCAAAGATTTACATATCGACCGGTCTTGCGCTACCCGCATCCAAGGTTCCTTCCAACCGACCTTCACCAGATCGTCGGTCTACCTAGTCTTCCGGCTCGTGGTTGCCCCTCGAGAACTTTTCTGCCCCAGCGGCCATCAGCTCTACGAGCTATGTACCCCGCCCACTGCCACTTTATTTTATCAATTCTGCTATGTACGAGTAGGTCATGGTTATATTATAATTTTACTATGTATATGAAGTAGTCTAAAGTGAAAATGTGTGAGTTTGTGTGTGTATACGTGTAGGCATACATATACACTAAAAGCCATCCTAGAGCACGAGAACTTTATAAAAAAACTTGTTAGGCTTCGTAAAAAGTGAGCAAAATGAACAGCAAACATAATTCTTAGGGTTCAGCTGCGTAACGAGTGACCCCCATAGATCATGCCGGTAATCTGTGGCCGGTGCGCCGGTTATCGTCGCAAAAACGTTACGGTTTCCTTTAACACTGGTCCAGGGGACAGCCTGTTAAGTTAGCAAAGATTTCATGTTATGCTAAACACTATGGCATTTTATGTGGTTGTAATATTATGTATTATTTTGCATCAGAAATGTATAGACAGAATTAATGTAACAAACAGACAGAATTGTTTTATTTGCATGTGTTACATAGCACAATACCTATTAGTTAGCAAAGTAAAGCATTAAGGGAGGCGTATATATTCAGCAGTCGGTAGACGTCCTATGGCTGGGATGATGATGATTAGTTAGTAATAGAGATGTACAAAATTACTTTTTATAAATGCGAATATGTCTACCAAAACTCTACCCAGGTATACATATGGAGCTAGCATTTAGCAGACAGAAAATCTGTACACAGCATGTCTCCTAGCCTAAGCAAGTCTGCAGGGTGTCCACCGAATATAATTAATCACAGCTTATCGCGATGTCCTGCGGAACCGTTACGATATAACTCCTTGTAAATTTTGAAACAATACTACATTTAGTTTTACTTGTACCTTTTTTTTTTAATTTATTTATTTTAGGAATTACAAACAAATGTGTTACAGAAATTAACTTATCTACTAGACTTATGTATTATTTATGTGGTAACACATCCCACTACGTAATCCACATAATTATTGATATATGAAACCATGTAATATAGAGCGAGGCAATTACAATTAAGGTACCTTATAAACGCGGTGTAGCTCAACACCAAGAAGTAATTAATATTATGTTCGGACTTTTAATTATTAATTTTGGTTCTGTTCTTTTTTTTCATTTAATTTATCTTAATTTTAATTTGGTCACTTTGCAGAGTGTCTAAAATATGCTTTTTAAATCTTGAGGAACTCTGGGAAAAATCGAACAGAACTACACTATCAAACAGAACTGTGTGTCGCTTGACCGTGAAGAAGAGATAAAGGAAGGGCTTTTAATAACATCAGCGAGACTTCAGTAGACCTACTATAAAACGCTCTTTACGTAGTTTCGGGTCTATCTGTCCCCGTCGCTCATGCTGGCATCTCGCTATGCATGACAAGGATAGCAACCTTCGAAACTTCGGATAAAGTTTTTCGGAGTAGCCCCACGAATCATATGCACTGTCACGTCATACATAATATGTCAATGTCACCACTCCCGTACTGCTCCCATACCTCAGGTACTAGCCGAGTTAAACGTTTACGAGTTTTATGCAGTACTAGCTGACCCGGCGAACTTTGTTCCGCCTTAATGGCATTACATAGCTGTCATTTGCGTTTTGTTATTCCAAGTCTGATTCTTTTTTGTTATACCACGTTTTATAGTGACTGACGTTTCATGTCAAGTCACACGGGAATGCTGTCGAACGGGATAAAAAGTATCCTATGTCCCTCTCCTGGCTCTAAACTACCTCCCTGACAATTTTCAGCTAAATCGGTTCAGACGTTCTTGAGTTATAAGTGGAGTAACTAACACGACTTTCTTTTATATATATAGATAGGTTAGTGTCCGTGACTCCCACTCGGCATGGGGCACACTGAAAACCAGCGTCGTGGCCTTCCTCACAGGGGGCCACGGCATATGCTGAGTGGGGTCCCATTGCGATGGACATCGCTGTACGACAGGGTGGCACTGCTCAGTTTACTTTCTCTTCCATTGTATGTTTTATGTCACCTCTGTCCAGTGCCGTATTATCCATAAGGCACTTTAGGCCAGTGCCTAGGGGCCCACTATGATCAGGGGCCCAGCACTCCCGATAAAAAAATGAAAAAAAAAAATGTTGAAGTTTATTTTTATAAAAAAACTCGAACCACCTTAAAACTTCGTCTTATTTTGGTTTACACATTCAATAATCGTCATGATTATTTCGATACTGTGGAACCTAATTCATTTTCGTAATGTTGGAATTACTGCTTTGGTTTACATGACAGTTCGACCGTCGACTCCCTTCAGAGGCTAAAAAGCCTCACTGCGGAGGCTAGGGAGAGGGGTGACTGAGGAGTGAGGGTGTGTTGGCTGTATCATTCGATATAGCCAACGCTTTAAATACCATCCCTCATTCCACCATACTCTAGGCACTTCAACATCACAGAGTGCCTCAGTGTCAGTAACTTCGAGCGCTGCTGGCCGATTAATTACGGAATCGCGAAGTCCTGTATGTTAACAGAGACAGCCAGCTCTTCGCTCAGACGTTCGCTGCTCGGTCCACTCATGTGGAACCTAGGCTTCAACTGGCTCCTCCGGGGCGTCCTTCTCGCGGGAATGAGTGTCATATGCTATGCGGATGACACTCTGGTCACTGCCCGGGGGAAGACATTTGGGGCCGCGGCAGGGCTGGCGTCGGCGGGCAGCACATTAGTCGCTCGCAGAATACGACGCCTCGGCCTGAAAGTCGCCCTGGAGAAGACTGAGGCCCTCTTCTTTCTGGGTCCTCCCGACGCCCACATTGTGGTTGAGGACGTTAGGATTGACGTCAAAGATGAAATATCTGGGTCTCACGCTTGACGGGAGGTGGCATTTTAGCCCGCACTTCAACGGACTAGCGCCACGCCTCTTCAAGGCAGCCGGCGCACTGAGTTGGCTCCTCCCGAATTTGGAAGGGCCACAAACGAGGTGTCGTCGACTTTATGCCGGCGTTCTGAGGAGCATGGCGCTGTATGGCGCCTCAATCTGGGCGGACGCACTCAACAAGAGGGAGAATGCCGCCCTTCTGCGCAGGCCTCAGTGGGCCATAGGCCCATAGCGCAGAAAGTCGCAAGGACCTACCGAACGGTAGGGCACGCTGCGGCGTGCGTCCTCGCTGGTACTCCTCATTGGGAGCTAGAAGCTGGAGTCTTGTCTGTCATCTATCACTGGATGGCAGACCAGAAGGCGCGTGGAAAGCGCCCGGCCCCGGAACGGCGCGGCGCCGTCAGGCAGGAAGAGCGCGAGATCATGATCAACCGCTGGAAGAAAGACATGACTCGCGCGCAGTTTGGCCGCCGCAATCTGGACGCCATTGGTCCTGTTCTGGACCAATGGTTGGAACGACGGCACGGGTTCCTCACGTTCCGTCTGGCGCAGGTGCTGACCAGGCATGGCTGCTTCGGTTCGTACCTGCATAGGATCGGGCGAGAAGAATCCGCGCTGTTCCACAAATGCGGCGCGGCGGATGACACGGTGCAGCACACCCTCGCGGTCTGCGCAGGCTGGGAGGGGCAGCACCGTGTCCTCACTGCGGTCGTGGGCCGGGATCTTTCGCTTCCGAGCCTGGTCAACGCCATGCTGGGAAGTGAAGGATGTTGGATGGCGGTCGCCTCCTTTTGCGAAGAGGTCATCCTTCCGAAAGAGGCAGCGGAGCGAGAGCGGAAGTACGATCCTCTCGCCTCATCGCTCCGCAGGCGGAGAAGGGGGTGGAGAAGCGGTTGTACGACCGTTCTACTCTCCCTCCAGGTGGCGGCCAGCAAGCCGGGGGTGCGGGGGCACCCTTGTCACCTCCGTCTGACGGGAATGGCTTGGCGTTTCGGGCCATTCCCGTCAGCTCCCCACAAGGTGGGCGGGCGTGTAGGGTCCGCCGTGTAGGCGAGCTATCGCCGGTGGTGTCGCAGAAGTCTAAGGCTACGGCCGGACACTCGCGACACCCCCACTTGAGCGATGACGGAACGCCGCGGAGGTTTTAGTGGGTATACCCCGTCCTTTTGAGTCCCAAACACCACCCTGTCCCCCGGCAGTGGTGACGGTGCGCAAAGCATTTCTTACGCGACAAAAAACAGGGGGGCCCGAAACGAGTTGTGCCTAGGGGCCCCGAAATGGTTAATCCGGCCCTGCCTCTGTCTTATTTGCTTTTTTTATTTACATCTTTTGTCTTTTGTGATGTCCATGGCAATAAATGTTTCTTTCTTTCTTTCTTTCTTTCAAACGCTAGACCTATAGCTTTAAATTACATTTTTTCTTTTTAGAATTGATCCATCGAATTCCAAATTCAATTTTTGCGCCTTTAAAAGAGCTGAAACAATATTTTATTCACGGGTACAACGCAACAACGCGTATTTTGTAACAGAGCGGCGTTGTAACAAGATTAGCAGTGTAAAAGAGCAATTGAATTAGTTGGAGACGCTTTCATCGAGTCCTTAACTGGGTCGGGTACGGTTGGCGACGTAAAACTGTCATTTTACTTATAGTCCAGTCAATGAATGCCTTAACGACGGTGTAGAGAGAAATCCGTGGAACACAATTTCTGACCTCGGGACTTTATTTAGCCTAGTTAGGTGGCGAACATAGCAAAAGTCCCCGCCCTTAGCCCTTGAGCCGGCGGGGAGAGGGGGGTTTAAAGGTACCACTTTTCGGTTTTTCGCTTAATCCTCGGAAACTATGCGTCCTAGTGACATGACTACTATGAACCAAAAAAAGCTTATTCAATTTGCTACAGGTGAGACAGTCAAGTTTTTCTATATCTTGTATAGTTTTTGCGGCATCTGCTCTAGAAGGTCTGTAAAATTGGAAATTTTATTGTTGTCTTACATGTTCCTTTCAGGAGAAAATCGACTAAATCAACATTGAGCAAACACTATAGACATGCGGGAGCATGTTAAGCCTAGTTCCATGGAGGGAACTGCACCGTGCGTATATTTAGACGAACCAATTAGAGCCACTTTTGACTCCTCATCATTCAAAAACTACTGTGCATTAACACTTCAAAGAAGAACGGTCATTTGTGACCCAGGCCCGACAGAAACGAGACATACCTCAGTTTTTTTGTCATGTCTTAATTAGTTAAATTATATATTTTTTATATTCGAAATCCATGTATAACACCAAAGTATTACCCTTTGTTTTTGTTCAGGCGTTATACAAAAACTAATACAAAATGCCTATTTATCACCAAAATTGGTAAATGTATGCTCCTAAATGTCTATTACAGCTGCTATGGAATGTATCTAGGTGACCTGGAGATACAGCCGGATTATACAGGGTGGAAACGAGAAATTACAAAATCCAAAAATTCAATGTTACCAGCTTCCATAATCTGTAACCTATTATTGGTACCATTTGAAAGAGCTCGTGAAGCACTTTCAGAATCAGAAACTAGTTTTTCGATATCTTGTATAGTTTAGAAATAATCGAGTGAGATCACTTTTCGTTCCATATGTATAACCACCGTGTATAATCCGGTTGTATCTCCAGGTCACCTAGATACATTCCATAGCAGCTGTAATAGACATTTAGGTACATACATTTACCAATTTTGGTGATAAATAGGCATTTTGTATTAGTTTTTGTATAACGCCTGAACAAAAACAAAGGGTAATATTTTGGTGTTATACATAGATTTCGAATATAAAAAATATATAATTTAACTAATTAAGACATGACAAAAAAACTGAGGTATGTCCCGTTTCTGTCGGGTCTGGGTTTTTTTTGTATGGGGCGTGACCGTTCTTCTTTGGCTCATGTATTGAGACTTGCAAGATGTACATCAGCTTCAAATTTCATGAATATACCTCAAACGGTTATTTAGGTATTGACGTTCAAAAATCGATATTTAGAGCACTACTATCTATCTATCACATGTGAAATGTTAAAATTTACTGGTTTTTTATTTGTTCCTTTGTATTTACATAACTACCTTTCTGGATGCCAAATTTGAACCTTCGAGGTCATCTGGAAGTGGTTAGAATTTGGTCTATAGGTCAGACATGTAGATTTTTGGACGTCAATATCTAAAGAACCGTTTGAGGCAGATTTATGAAATTTGAAACTGATGTATATCTTGTAAGTCTCAACACATGAGCCAAATTTGAAGTGTTAATGCACAGTAGTTTTTGAGTGATGAGGACTCAAAAGTGGCTCAAAGTGATTCGTCTAAATATACGCACGGTGTAGTCCCCTCGCTGGAACTAGGCTTAGCATGCTCCTGCATGTCTAGAATGATTGCTCAATGTTGATTTAGTCGATTTTCTCCTAATGGGAACATGTAAGACAAAAATAAAATTTCCAATATTACAGACCTTCTAGAGCAGATGCCGCGAAAACTATACAATTTATAGAAAAACTTGTCCATCTTATCTGTAGCAAATTGAATATGCTTTTTTTGGTTCAAAGTAGTCATGTCACTAGGACGCATAGTTTCCGAGGATTAAGCGAAAAACCGAAAAGTGGCACCTTTAAACCCCCCTCTCCCCGCCGGCTCAAGGGCTAAGGGCGGGGACTTTTGCTATGTTCACCTCCTAACTAGGCTAAATAAAGTCCTGAAGTCAGAAATTGTGTTCTACAGTTTTCCATCTATAATGCTTTATTGACTGGACTATTATAAAATAGCAATCCTTAAAGTTATCACTTTTAATTAAAAATTTGCATTTCTTTAATAATCAAGTTTGAAGATCGCGCACCGCTTAAATTGCATCTAGTAACATAATACAGCTGTTATCATTGACCGGCAGACAGTGGTGACTGAGTTTGTTGCGGCGCTTCTTCTCAGCACTTGCCATATTATGTTTGTCTCGAAGTGCTGGTAGGGCAAAAAAAGAATGAGACATGTATGTATAGGCTCCTTAAGAGCATTTGACGATATGTAAGTACTAATTTAAATTAGTCTAAACAAATAAATATAATAATAGATAATTTTGATTTTGATTGATTTTGACCAATAAATATTAAAATAAGTTTTAATAAAAAGTCACTACTCACATACACTCATTTATCTCACAGTAAAACAACACAATTTCGCTCAAAACTGTCTCTACAATGCACTCAACCAACAAAACCACGTCTGCCAATTCCTCTCTACTCCCCATACACTTGCAGCGTGAAATGCTGGACTGGCAGCACGGTCAAGGTCACCGTAGGTCCTCGGCATGACCCCGACATCCTCCGAACCACTCCTGCGGAGCTGGCTCGCACTGTCACGCAGCGCATGCTGTGTAACGTTACGCCTACCTGGAAGAGAGACAAAATTAACACCAGGTGTGATTGCGGATTTAAATACTTGCCTTGTTATGCATAAAAAGTATGAATTATATTTTTTGGGCTATTTTAGTCGTTTCAAGTATAACGTATATGGGAACCTGATTAAGATAGCAGGTTTTAACTCTACATTTCATTGACGCTTAAACTACTCGTTTAATATGCTGATCCGGGCTATACAAAAGTTGCAGTGGGAAGGAAATGTGTGATTATCCTTTTTATTACACAATGGACAGCACTACATTTTTGCTTAGCTTATGTACCTACTTAGCTTGTCACAGACTGTAGCGTCGTAGGTAGTTTGTAACAGTTGCTAATCACCAACTAAACGAAATCTGATATTTATGCTGGCGACTGTACTTACAAATAGTTAAATGTTGACAATAAAATCTTTCACTTTTATTGCAATACCTATAGATATGTACAGAATTAAAAATATTACATGCTTTCTGAGCAATATAAATGTCAGTTCAGGACAAAACCGGGCCAGTGGGTATGCAATTTCATACATTTCCTGACGAAAAAAAAAAATAAATAAAAAAAAAAATAAAAAAAACTCGTGGTAAGTTTTTACTCGTAGTTGTGCCAATTAATTTTGTATTATTCATAGAATCAATTATAATGTAAACTTACCTGAATATCAACAGATTTATCATTATCCATGTCAGCGTCTATTTGGTTCACTTCGCTGTAGATGAGCTTGGATTCGCTCATGTCATCACAAGCTCCACATTTCCATATTCCACCATTTAGAACTGGTTCTGGCTCTGAAAGAAATCTTTCAGTTATACAGGGTGTCCCAAAAAGTAGTGTCAAGCCGAAGCCCAGAGGTAGAGCATCACTAGGGCTATCCGAATCACCCACATGTCGCTTGCCTCTCTAACTGACGTATCTGAATTTTTTTTCGAAACTGAGTTATCTACACCATCTTAATCAATTTCGCAAGAAGAATCGATCTGTCTTATCGCCTGAAAATTTTGCAAAATGTCAGTTACGTCAGTTAGAGAGGCAAGCGACGATGTATGTTCCGCGAATATTGATAGTTTTCGAGTTATGATTGTTTTTCTGTGCATAAAATCATAACTCGAAAACTACTAGTGATGCTTTTACCTCTGGACTTCGGCTTGACACTACTTTTTGGGACACCCTGAATATTTTTTTTACGGTACAGGAGGCAAACTGCTTGATAGCTGTAAATACATGGTCAAATTGTGCGTGGTATTTTACATCTAGTCCTGATTATTTTATCTAATAATCCCTTCAGACTTAAAATTATGATAATATACGTTTTTTTTTAAAATACGACGGGAATAATGCTAACAGCAATTGGAAAAACCCAATATAAAGAAAAGTAAGTTATACTCTATATCGTGGAACACAGCGATACGGCAAAAATAGGGGCAGAACTATTTTAATAAGATTTTGATCATAATAATTTAAAATAATATCCAATACCATCTAAAGTTTCACCAGACGCGTCCATTTCGAAGCTTCCTCCATTAAGAAGGTAGTTAATTATTGCATCTTCTTCATCTTCAGTGTCATACCAATTACTATCACATACCACCAATAACACTAAACTTAAAAAGCACAACACTTTTCCTAACATTGTCACAAAAATACTGTTCAGTTATAGGTACTTTATGAACGAAATTAACTTTAATAATTAACTATAGTCTGACATAGTTAAAGATTACTTAGCATGTGATTGTAAATAATATTGTAATTATCATCAGTTTCATTGACCTTTCGCGATAAGTGTCTCCCGACTATAATTAATACGTAATTCGTCGTAATACATAAAGGACAATGTACATAGTTTATTATGACCTCTATTAGTGGTGACTGAGTTTGTTCCGGCGTTTCTTCTCAGCACTTGCCATATGTTTGTCTCGAAGCGCTGGTAGGGCCCAAAAGATAGGAGACATGTAAAGTGCCCCATAAGGGCTACCTTTTCTTTTTTTATTATTTTCTATAATAATATTTTGACGTTCATAAGTGCCACTTGTGGTCTAAACTGAATAAATACTTTTGATTTTGATTTCTTCTGCCAAGTATGTTCGTTTCAGCCAAATGACGTCCACTGCTGGACAAAGGCCTCCCCCGAGGATTTCCACAATGACTGGTCCTGCACTGCCCGCATCCAGGTATTTCCAGTGACCTTCACTAGATCGTCGGTCCACCTAGTGGGAGGCCTGCCCGCACTACACGTAGAACGGAACTATCAAGGGACCACACCAAGCCACAATTTAATACATGTCACCATTTCACATAGGTTTATTGTGAATTATAGGATTCACAATATAGATATTTGTATTTGTAAAAAAAATACTTTTTTTAGATCTGAAACAAGCAATTACAGCCTTTGTAACTAAAAACAACATTATTGTTTTAGATTTATATGTAAGTTAAATTAGTTATTTAAGTATTGCTTCTTACCTAGCACAAACAAAATCTGTTGCTTGATAGTGAACAATACGAAGCTCCAACAACTTGTAACTGATTTAGACTAAGTTAAAGAAATAATCGATTTTGAATTTGAATGTAATTTGGTGCCAATTAAACATTTTATCTTTTTTTTTTTTGGACTATCCCGCGGATTTATTGCCGCGGTGATTCTGCCAATGTCAAGTGTTTAAGGAGACACACACTTTAGTCCGCTTCAGTAATATTTTAGATAATGCTGCAGTTTTTTCCCCTTCTTTGTTTTTTTTTTTTTTAAACCTTAAAACCACCACCTAAAACAACAATAAATATCACAGTCAAACGACACAACAATTATGTTAATAGGAAAAGAGGAGTTAGAATAATTTTATAGTTTAATGTCATAGACAGCACAATATTTACTTAGATATTTAATACAAAAGTGTTGAGTTAATATATATTGGAAGTTGAAAGGACGAGGAGTTTTAAGGGGAAGAATGTCATATAAAGAAACAGAATAATTTTTACAATTAAAGAAAATATGCTCAGGGGAACCTTCGTCTTCTCCACAAACACATAATGGGCTATTTCTCACATTAATTTTATGGAGGAAAACTGGAGTACATGCGTGACCAATGCGAAGACGGCATATCGTTGACACTATGCGTTTATCTATCCCTTTCTGTTTAAAAAACCACGGTTTTTTGGGAATTAACATTTTATCTTACTTTCTTTCTTTCATTATCGCAAGACGTATACAAATAAAACTGTCAGTACAATTTGTCGTAAAAGTAAGCTATGTCCTCAATACTTCTTCTTAAGTGTCGCCTCTGAAAGGCTTTATCCTTCCTCCCTTAGGACCCGTTCTAGATCGAAATATAGGTCTGTTTGAGTTATCTGTTACGGTATTCTTAGGTTTATTATAGCTTGGCAAAGAATTCTCAACAGAGTTTGTCAATCTACGAGTACACTTCTACACTTAATTTATAAAAATAAATATATAGGTTTGTTTGTTTTTATCAAATACTAATGGACAGATCAGAATAATTCTTTCACCATTAGAATCGTACATTATTTCTGATGAACATAAATTATGTAGGCGTACGAAGTTTGTTACTTGAGACACAAGTCTTGATTTAATAATAAATTAAAGAACAAAATGATTAGTTATTATTAATATTATTGAATGAACATGGGAGTTCCTTTTCATGTTTTACATAATATATTTTTTGGCGTCATCAAATACGGTTTTAAAATTGTTTGGGCTAGTATACGAGGCATACGACGCCGCTACGTCAGCATCAAACATTTCTATGGATGCCATACGCCATTGCTATGGCCAAAGTCAACGTCTGAAAGATACCACAACACATGTCCCTACGGGACTATTCTCACCTCTCGTTCCCACCGCTGCAACTCCTGTGTAGCAGGATCTACAGTTTGACCGCCATAAAAACCCAACCAATGAAGGTCAAGTTTGTCCTGGGGGAAAGTTAAACAGTCATTGGACCCGCAACGAAATTAATCAGAAAAACATAGGAAGAGTTCGAAGTTAAGGTTCGACTTGGATCTAGTAAGCATTGTGACGTGGCCAACGGTGTAACGCTGTAGGCGACCTACGGCGTTAATAGGAGACCAAAGCCTTTTATATATTTACTTTATTTGTTTAAAATAAATAAATTACTTAGTGACAATAAATTGAACAAAAAGATAATTTTGAAAATCGGTACAAATGAATGGAGTAATCTGTGAAAATATATAGCAAAAAAAAGTAATTAAAAAAGACTTATAAAACTTCCTTCTTTTTTTGAAGTCGGTTAATAAATCTTTAGTGGACACCAAAGATTTATACTTTTGTATGTTTAATACTTACCTGTGTAGACCACTGTATTAGGTTCAGACTACATACTTTCCTGCAAATTAGGTCTTGCCTAGATTGTTGCGTGGGACAAAACACATAAAGGACACTTGCAACAATTAATTAAGCTTTCCTCAGGGAAAATGTTTCCAGTTTTTGTGTCCGCAATAAGATACACGAAGAATTACTCGGAGAAACGTAATATATGAAACAAATCTCTCGCTTTTACTTTTTTATAAGATCCTTCTCGGTTTTGTTTCTTTCGCCCGTATTCACAAACATTACTATTACGTCTCACAGTGCGCGTGGACGCCCAGGATGACACAAGAACCAATCACAGAGTTTCAACAATTTAAAAATTCAATGCTGTGCGTTCGACTTGCTGCTTCACTTGCATTGTTTGTTAATATGGCATTTTTTTATTATCTACGAAATGGCTAGATTTTTTTTTTACTGATAGACCGTAAGCTAATTTAGGCTTAAGGACTAACTACGCCACTTTTCTTTAAGCGCAACGGACACTGGGCCTGTATCTCACCTGATGGATAGTGATAATGCCAAAGTTTCTGCACCCGAAATCCGCAACCAAAGAGGAACTGGCATGATCCTTGCTCTAACTGCCTTTCCTTTAGAAAAAGAATAAGATTTTTGTATACACATTGATAAAACCCATGAAATGATGTACAAAATCTATTTATTCAAAGCCACGGTCAGAAGATATTTATCTTCTCGCCTTATGCCTACTTGCCTTCACTTTACAATAGGTACAATAGTTTTTCAGAGGACGATAAACTTGCGCATTGTTCTCGACAACACCTTGACATTGTTAACAACTTTAACAAGATTATTCACATCTGAACATTGGAGTTTGCCCCGCATGCGTGACACCCACAAGTGTCATTTTCATACAAGTATTTATTATAATGCGTGGAATACGCGGGGAAATCCGTCGTCCGTGAAGAAAATCGCACGATGTTAAAAACACCCTAAACCAGACAAAACCTAGTGCCGAACGACATGGAGTACCTAATAAAAATCTGTGTTCAATAACCACTAACTATTCAAGTCGCAAAACTCAATTCCATATCTTATTTATTTTGTTTTTTCAGAAACAAAACCTAAATGAACGGATATACAAAAATAATCCATGAACTTTGAAACTGTCAAAAATCATAATAATTAATAAGTTTATTGACAACAACAAACAACGCAAGATGTTTTTTTAACATTTACTTAGATGGTACAGCCTCAAATAGATCGTGGCACCAAGTAGCCTAGAAATTCTCAACACGTCTTTGTTACAATTGGAATAAAGTTGTATTGTCACCGGGTAACATGGAAAGCATTGGGGGAGGCCTATGTACCTACAGCAGTGGACGTCCTATGGCTGAGATGATGATGATGATGTATTGTCAACTTATTGGCCACTTTGGGTGTCACGACCTATTTAATTTTGACGCTGACTGTACCTATGTGCCGATGACGTGTGTAACTTAGGACAACCTTAACACAGTTTTCAATGTAAATTAAATATTTTAAATTCAGTAATATTTTACCAACCTGTTATCATAATTCTAATTTGAATACAATATTGTTAGGAATCAAACATCCTAGATCTATGTAGGTATACATATTTATTCAGCAGGAACATAGATTTTTAAATAAACAACTTGAAAAAATCGAACTACCTAGGGCGGGAATTGAACCCACGACTTAGGCAGTTCGATTTTTTCAAGTTGTTTATTTAATTATAGATCGCCCGGTGCTTTGTCCTGCTGGAAGCTCTTCTGGAAGGACTGGTCTTTTGTTCTAAACGTCCTGCCAGAAGATTATCGCAAGTCCTGCCCGCAGTACGCAATTTGTACGTGTTTGCTTGCTGGTCCTTCCAGCAGTACGGTGACCTTCAAATTTGAACTCATCCTCACCAGAAGTAGTAAACACTTGGTTAGTGTTTATTAAATAAAAAGTCATGTCGTAGAATCATTTTGTTTAACCAGTATTTTACTTTTCTTAATATATTATAAACTTGTTTATCTTCTTTCAACTTAACTAATAGGAACTATAATAAGGAACTTTAAATTAATTACTTTGGTACGTCACTTTGTATTAGAAATTACACCTATCACTTACAAATACACTACAAATTAAAAACAAAAACAAGAAATAAATTATAAATGTTTGATTAGGCTGGAATACTTCACATTCATTATAATATTATCGCCAAAATGTTGCCGACTCCACGCCCGGCGCGTCAAAATGTGTCGCGCGAGCGCGAACGCGCTGCCCCCGTGTATACTCGTGCGCCATCGGGCTCCGACTAACGGTTAGTCGCGTTTTTCGATATTGGGCACTATTGGGTGAAAGAGAGAGAAACACTCTATTTTTTCGTGTAAATTTGAAATTTGTACAATGTATACTTACGAAACTGTGATCTTTTAATTTTGCGTCCTACCGGAAGTACTTTAAGTCCTGCTGGCAGGACTCCGGGCGATCTATCATTAAAATTTAGTTTGAGAAGCGACTCTAATCACTAAGAAATTTTAATATAATATAGATTTTTCATGTGACAATACTTAGGTCGAATATGAATCAAAAACAACATCGTTACCTTATTGTAAAAACATTGATGTATTGACTAGTAGGCGTCATAGTATCTTTTATTATTTAGATGTTTTATTTAACGAATGAAAAAGCCGCCCAAGTGCGAGTCAGACTCGCGCAGCAAGGTACTTATGGTATGCTATAAAACTTAAGGAAAAAAAAAACAATATTATGTTGTATGGATGGAGCCCACTTAATTATTTATTTTACTTTGTTTTTAGTATTTGTTGTTATAGCTGTGGTTATAGCAGCAACAGAAATACATCGTCTGTGAAAATTTCAACTGTCTCGCTGTCACAATTCATGAGATACAGCTTGGTGGTAGACAGACGGCAGACTGGCCAAGTGCAACCAGTGCATATTGATTACAAGCACTCTTAGAGTAGGCGCACACCGTTGATTTTTAGTTGGCCGATAGTTGTGCCTGATTTTAATTTGTATGAAGAATCGGCCAAATCGAATCGGCGTAGTGTGCTCCCATACATGCCCATACTGATCAACTGCCCGACTAAAATATCGGCTGACGAAAAATCAACGGTGTGCGCCTACTCTTAAGGTTACCATTTTTGTTGAAAATATCACTTATTACAACTACACAGTGTTTAACTGTATCTGCCATTGGTGCCTAAAGGAAGGTTCACACAAGGCCAAAAGTCAAGCTTAAAGTAAAATGTAGATGACGGAGGATTGCTCAAAGTCTAACTATTTAGTTATTTAGACCTTTCAGCTACTACAGACAAAAATCCAACAATCATCATGATTCTGTAACTATGATTCCGTAACGTAAACGAGTAAGTTGAAATTCCACGTCCGGTGACGCCAAGGTAGGTACACCGTCATTGTTTTCAGATAGGAAAACGCACAGTGGGCAGAAAAGCATTAGGACTTGGAAAATATATTTTATCGTTTCATTTCTACTGCATTTTGTTGATCTATGTATACGAGTAACAAGATCGTTTTGCGGAAAATTTGTAGACCGAGGTGGTGCAGAGCAGACTGCTTTATTCTTTAAAGTATTTCGAAACAAATTATTTTAAGAAATATGTATAGATAGAAAAAAGTCGAAATATTCTAATAAAAAATAATTGATTTATCCTTGAAATAAAGTTATTAATAGAAAACGAGTACTCGTATTGAAAATAGTTATTGAAGTATTGGTTGGAAATATCAAATTAAAGAAAGTTAAAAAAAAAAACAAATTTCCTAGACATGCGATGTCTAAGAAATTTTCAGTTTTTTCAGCAGCTTTTTACCACTGTGTGCGATACGCTCTTTGGAACGTTTAATATAAATGCGTCTTCATATTTTTTTCTCATTTGTTTTTTTGTTCTTGTGATTTTGATACTTCAATGGTGCTTTTGATTTGAAATTTTTTCAGTTTAAAAATGTTTAACGGAATTAATCAAGCCGTTAGTTTCGGTTTAGTGTTGACAAATAGTTGTAAAAAATCACTCAAGTTAAGTTACAATGTGACGACTATATTAAGCAGGTTAGATTTTTTTTATACAAAAGAACGTGGCCATATTTTGGCTTAATTCTCAAATTTTCATCCATTCAACTTTTCATCCTTCGGTGCGGTTTTATGACAATTTAACTTTTGCCCAAGATTAAAGTAATCTTTACTCGTTGGGTATTCGGGATTTTGAGTCGGGTATTCTTAACTTATTCCTAAAACAAAGACTTTGTCGTGTTGAGACCCATGATTCTTTATTTTATTTTAACAAGGACTTTGTTTAGTAGGTACTTACCGAAGTCATAAATGATGTGTAGAGAACAGTTCAGTAAAACTTTAGGTACCTACCTAATAAAAAAACAGTTACCTATTCATGTAATAGTAACGTAGTGATTACACTGTCATGTTTTGTTCATTAAGGCTGGGTTGCACCATCTTACTTTAATTTTGACAAACGTCGAAAATCTGTCACAATCCATACAAAAAAAACCGGTTATCGTTATAACGATAACTATAGTTACGGCCAAAGTTAGGTGGTGCAACTCAGCCCAAGTGTTCGAAAAGGTGCTATAGATATTGAGGTCAGTTATGGATGTTATCATTTACCTTCCACTGATTCTTTTCAGGGCCAGATCAACAGCCATAGACAACAACCAATCGGTGTCAGACTTCTACGCTGGGAAGTCTGTATTTATTACGGGAGGCACTGGATTTCTTGGAAAGGTAGTGTACTTTTTTTACTAGTTCCTTTAAAAATTTTCTGATGCTAGATTGCTGAGGATATTGAAAGTTTAATGCCTGTTTTCACCATCAATCCCTAATAATTTTTAAGTGACCGCTATGGGAACACACATAAGGAATTTTGTTTTCAAAGGGGTCACTTAAATATTAGGGATTGATGGTGAAAACGGGCATTAATCTATTATATTCTAGGCGTCTCTATAGTAAAGCTTAAACCAGAGCTTACAATACTATTGGATCATAATTTTGGTGCGAGTGGAAGAAGAGATCTCCTTTCATTACTCCTTGCGTTCTTTAACAATTTATTTGCTTTTTAACATGGAGTGATGGTCACATAACCTTATTCTTCTTTTCGTGTCGACAACAAACCTACACAGAGTCAGCCCAAAACTCCGCCACAAGAGTGGCGTTGTCAGTAGCACTCATCAAATCCTCCTGAGTGCAGTAGCTTGACCTTTTGTTACATAACCTTATAGTCTTAATTATTTGCACCTTTTTCAGGCTTACATCGAAACGCTACTTCGCAATTGTGAGGACATCGACAAAATATTCATATTAATTCGTGAAAAGAAAGGCGAAAGCATCGAAAATAGGGTTAAACATATGGTTAAGAACCCTGTAAGTTATTTTTATTTATTTATTTGATTTATTTCGATAAACTATTAAATTTTTCATTTTATTGCCTTACACGAATTTTTCCCGCACGCTATTTGTTCTCTAAACGAAAATAATAAAAAATCAAGCTAAATAGTGCACAATAAAAACAAATGTAGACAATATTTTTATGTTGTATTTACAGTTATTAAATGAAGGCGCACCGCGATAACGAAAGACTTGACGCTAGTTTCGTAGATTTTGTATTTGTCATGAAACTTAAAGATTTTATTATACGAAACGTATTTTGATAACAAAACTTCAAGGATGCCTTATTTTCAGTGTAAACTAACCTTTAAAACCTTTAACCGTTGAAAGAACATGACAGTTCATTATAATTTTGAATTACTAATTAATTTTAATTAGTAATTAATGACGTATGTGTTTTGACGTAAGTTTTTTGTTTAAGATTTTTGGAAAAGTAAGAAATACAAAGCCGCAAGTATTTGACAAAATAGTACCGATCATTGGCGATATATGTTTGCCCAAGTTGGGAATCAGTTCTAAGGATGAGCAGACCCTCAGAGATCAGGTAAATATACATAAAAGTGGGCACGAATTAAAATATCAGTTGGCATAACTCAGCAAATATGAAACCTGTAATTTGGAAAAATAGTATGACTTTGGAGTCACTTACAGTATGTACTTTACCTACAGAAATGTTACATCGTTGTGGGGAGACGCTAATGGCAACTTCACACTACCGTCCAACACTCCAATATGTTTGTCCAACCTTTCAACTTTTAGAGAGGTTGATCGTGTTTATTTGACACAATCCGCCATTCATACTCGTAGTTGGAACGTGGTGTAGACGATTGGATCGACTTATGACGGCTAGAGTTGGACTGTTGGACGATAGTGTGCAGCCAGCATTAAAACCTAGTAGGGTTATGACCTTAATGTTATAGCCCACACGATAGAAGAAAAATGAAGATAGCAAAACAATGTTGTGTACATATGTCGGTTAACGGATACAATTTCTTGTTCCATTGTCTGCGCACGCAATCCTACTGTCGTAATGATCTAAACTTAGCTGTAATGTTATCAACAACAACAACAACAAGCGGTGTCACAAACCTTATTAAAATTCACCATTAAAAAAACTCATAAAACTAATTTATTTTTGCAAATAGGCTTTTAAAAAGCACTTTTACTTTTGAATCTAAAAGGCGTTTTCAGCATCATTTTAGAAGGCTTGTTTTGTGTGTAGTGGTACTAAAAAAGTTTTCATTTCAAGGTATCAGTGGTCTTCCACTCAGCTGCCACTGTCAAGTTCAATGAGCCCTTGGAAGTTGCTATGAATATCAACTTCGAAGGCACCCGAAGGATAGTCGACCTTTGCAAAGGAATGAAGAAATGTGAAGTAAGTTGACAGGATAGGGAATAGAATACTGAGCTTAAGGATTCTTGAGCAATAGCATACAAAAAACATCTTAGTTTGGGGATAGGTGTTTGGTCGTGTGGTTTTTGGAGGAGCAAAATAAGTCCACCCCACATCCCATGGATGTCGAATCGACTAAGGGATTTTATTATTATCTAACGTCAGCCAGGCTGATAAGCTAATTCCTATATTAGCCCCTGGTTTATATTAAACCTAGAGAGGGTGGTTCTCCTGCAGTGGAGACAAAATGACCTCATGATAATGACGATGATGATTGCTATCTGATAAGTAAGTATGTAAATAAAGTTGTAAGTTCAAGTGGTCCCATTCTACTCTGCTGGAGCCACAAGGCAGATAACAATTATTATGCAGTAATGATTAAGATGGTAGGTATCAGACAAGCCCAATGATGGAGACAAATAAAAATATTCTGCTATGAAAATCTTTTTGTTTCAGAATTTCGTTTACATATCAACGGCATTCAGTCAGACCATGTACGATACTTTAGAAGAAAAAGTCTATCCCGCCCCCGCGAAGGTTGAAGAGATATACGAATTTATGAAAAAGTATCCAAATGATGTTAAAAAAACTATGAAATATATCGGTAAGTTTTATATTAACGCTTCATCACCAACATCATCATCATTGCAGGACACAGGACGTCCAAAATCAAAATTATCTTTATTTGTTTAGACTAATTAAATTAGTACTTGCAAATCGTCAAATGCTCTTAAGGAGCCTATACATGTTTCATGCTTTTTTTGCCCTACCAGCGCTTCGAGACAAACATTTGGCAAGTGCTGAGAAGAAGCGCCGCGTCCACTATTGAACATCAGCCTCCCCTTATACTTTCCATAATGACCGGTTGGTAGCGGCTTGCATCCAGCACCTTGCTGCTACCTTTATGAGGTCGTTAGTCCACCTTGCAGGTGGAGCCTTTAGGCTGACATTCATTTACATTCGTCTAACAATAGTCTAATTAATTAAGACAGTGTTATAAGTGTTTTATTAAAATGATTTAAAAATATGTTTCAGGGAAACATCCATCTACATACACGTTTACGAAATGTTTGGCGGAAAATTACATTGCAACAGACCCTGTAGTTCCGACAACCATCGTACGGCCATCAGTTGGTAATTTTTTTTCTTTACATTATTATGATTAAAGTACTTTTTACATAAAAAAAATACTTTACTTCACATCAAACCCTAAACGGTCACATGAGACTGCGATAACAATTGATAACTTCGAACTCCTCTTATGTTCTTCTTATTAATTTTGTTGCGAGTCCAATGACAGTTTAACTTTCCCCCGGGACAAACTTGAGCTTCACTGGTTGCGTTTTTATTGGCGGTCAAGCCGTAGATCTTGGCTACACAGGAGTTGCAGCCGTGGGAACGAGACGATTCGCGAATATTTGAAACAGGTTTGTTTTATTTTCAGTTAATTCGACATACAGAGACCCAGTGCCTGGTTGGCTGGACAACTGGTACAGTGTCACAGGAGTATCCTTTGACGTGGCCAGAGGACTCAACCACTACTTCATTGGCAATAAAACGAACGTCTTCGACGCGATACCCGTGGATTATGTTTCCAACTGTACCATTGTTGCTGGAGCTAGATATACGAGGTATGTGATCAGCAAATTAACAGTTATTAAAATTTCTTAGCATTTAGTAAATAACTTGAAAAATTCGAACTGCCTAAGGTGGGAATCGAAACCACGACCTTTCGTTTATCGGGCGACTGCTCTCACCATCTCTGGGGTTCGATTACCACCTTAGAAAATTCTATTTTTGAAGTTATTTAAAAAATATGCGACTCTTAACGCCAGAAAATATTAATAAAACTTTACTTTGCTGCTTCGATTGTAATTGGATAGTAGTAATTAGCGTTGTTTTGCAACAGAAATATGTATCATACGTTTGTATAGAGGATGCTAGTAATTTGATAGCACACCTTTATCCTTTTTTTTAAATTTGATTTTTGGTTCCAAAAATAATTCATTAATAATTTTATTTGCAGCGAAAACGGGATTGTACCGGTTTACAATAGTACTTCGTCTGGATCAAATCCGATTCTTTGGAGGAATTTTCACGAAGGTTTCATCCGCGAAAATATGAAATTTGGTTATTGTGAGTATTAATTTTATTGTTATTTTGATGACACAGCATACTATCTTCTAATTTACGAGAAGTTTTTTCTATGGACCCGTGGAAAAATTTAATATTCAACCTGTTTTTTTTTACAAATGTTTTAAACATTACCTTCTTTATGTTCTGAGAGGTTGAAGCCGAACCTATTATAAGACTCAATACCATAACAATTCTAGCAACGTTTCACATGTCACATTTAGCTGCAATAATGAAACATGTATCCTTCTTTACGGGTCGTATAATAGGCCTCTTGTATCTGTTTGTAGAAATGTGATTAAATAAAATATTTCAAAAATAATTTTAGATGAGAGAAAACCACATTTTACTAATACGGAATCCGAAATTAAGTACAAATTGTTGACGCTACTGAGAATGAAGATACCAGCTTATACAGCCGATCTCATGCTTCGAATCAAAGGCAAAAATCCAAGGTAAGTAACTTTATCTGCTTCTTCTCAGCACTAAAGCCTGGTCCGTGAGCACGTAGAATTTTGTCCAATGATGATACCCATCCTTATCGCTCGCGCGTAATTATGTTGCTGTCGCGCTCGCACACTCACTTCGGGCGCGCGTCGCACAGTGGCGACAGCAATATAATTACGCGCGAGCGATAAGGATGGGTAGCTTGAGGTCATTGGACAAAATTCTACGTGCTCACGGACCAGGCTTTAGCCATTTATTGTCCCGAAGCAGTGGTAGGGTTAATACTGTGACGTATGAAAGTGCTTTTTAAAAGCCTACTTGCTAAAATAAAATTAGTTTTATGAGTTTTACAAGAATTTATACAGGGTGTCCCAAAAATTTGTGTAAGCTAAAGTCCAGAGGTAGAGCAACAGTAGGGCTATCCGAATCACTCCCGTGTATGTTCCGCGATTTTTGATAATTTTCGAGTTAACAAGGGCTAGTGTCGGCTCATAAACCCATTTACCGAACACCCTGTAGACATAGATAGCTTAAAAATCTTCATTTAATTTGCAGGCACGTGAAACTCTTGAAAAGAGTTCTGACAACTAGATCGGCCTACGACAACTTCCAGCTTAACAACTGGGTGTTCAAGAACGACCGATCAAGGGAACTCTACGCTTCTTTGTCCGATGCTGATAAAGCCAAATTCCCTTGCGACCCAAATGACATAGACTGGGATGAGTACATCAAGATATTCTTTAAGGGTGTGAGACAGTATCTTCTGTCGTCTCTTATAATTAAAGAGAACGAAATTTACCCACGTAGAGTGAAATAATCAGTCTGAAAACGAAAGTAATAAATAATTAAGAAGCTATTAAAGAAGTCACATTCAGAATTTCTGCATCAGTGGTGGAATTGTGTAAAGCAATCGTAATCATTTGACAGTTCATAACGTAAGATAAAGTTAGTTAACCGTTTGACAGAATAATCGTACGTTATGAACTGCTTTACACAATTCCACCTCAGATTTTGAATGTATAGCGTATTTATAACAAATGAAGTTATTAAATAACCTTATAAATCAATTGAGGAAATATGCCTTTGTTGGAAGGTTGATAATGATTTTTGCTTTTCGACGTTACAATCTCATTTAGATCCTTTTTGACCTGTTATCGAAGATGTTGTTTTTGTAAATAAGTATGGGAAACCTAAATAATAAACATTTGGCAATTGTTTGTTTTACTTGAATGTACTTACTTACATAGGTAAATAGTGTGACACCCCACAGGCTTCAGACTTTTAATCGGCCGATAGTTGGGCCCGATTCTAATTTGTGTGACGAATTGGCCGATACCAATGTGCGGACTTTCATAAATGTCCTATTGTCCATATTGATTAATAGCCCAACCCAACTTTCGGCCAAGTAAGTCAGTGTTCTACTCCAGGGTTTCCCAATTTTTTTTTGCCAAGGAACCCTAATTGATTATACTTTTCCTAGCGGAACCCCCGTACTACTCCGCCCGCACGCCCTGCCCCTCCCTTGTGCGTAAACAAGTCGGAGCGAGCGAACAACGTCGGTTACGAAACGTGGGATAATATTTTTTACGGAACCCTTGCGGCCTTTCCACGGAACCCCAGGGTTCCGCGGACCACCATCCGGGAACCGCTGGTCTACTCTACTGCTTTTGGCACTAACATGCCGCAAATGATCAAAGTCGGTTACCATCCGTCAGAAAAGATTTTTGGGAAACTTAGAATTAAAATTATTTTTTCTTGGTAAGTCCCTAAACATCTGCAGAGAAAAAATAATATTAATTAATTTTGTTGAAGTAATTTTTAAAGTTTTTTGTAAATGTATTATAGAATTGAATAAAGTAGCATAGTTTCACTAGAAAATTAACTTCTGGTACAAGAAGCTCAATGTACCTATAAATTAATGAGACGTTTCGTTTTTGAATTTTCATAACATCTTGTGGTAAGAACTATGATAGATAGGAACAAATATGCAACGTTTACAGTATTTATATACCATTTGACCAAAACATATCTGAAAAGTATAGCCTTGGGCAAAAATACAAAATGTCAGGTAGGTACTTACGAAGCTTGCGGTTTCCTAAGAAAAGGCGTAATGTGAATTTGATGCGTAACATATTGGAGTCGTTAACGTGATGACCGTTAACGTTGTACTCGTAAATCATTTACGTGGCCCTTAGCCCCTTAACGTGTGTTTACCGAAATGTTTACTTTACTACCTAATAATCTAAATATAGGTGATAGTGGATGGCCAATGATCTTAAAAACATCTCTAGTTTATCTTCTTTCCAATGATATGTCACAAGTAGTAATTAGATATTGAAATTCGTCAAAAATTTAAAGTTTCGGGAAGAAAATGGAACAATAATTCAATACAAATAATTAATTAGTTGGCTGCACTTAATGAAAACTGTTCCCGTTGACTGTTGAATTTTAATTTATTATTTCAGTGTTTGCACAACTCTACATAGGTACCACAGAAAAATAACTATAATAATTACCAATTTTAAAAAAAATACAGCTATACGATGCCACATGTTAATTTCTATACAGGGTGTTTTGCGAGGGATTAGACAAACTTTGTGGGTGTATAGGTAAGAATACAAGTTCGGCCATTGGTCCCTAAGTGGGCTACTTTTATTTTAACCTTTAACTATGGACGTCGGGTCTCAGAGGCCCACCCCCCTTGTCAATTTCTCGGTTTAAACACCTTCCCGCCACGTGCTGCTCTCGACCATCTCAGTAGCTTCAGTTTTAACTGTGTTTGGACCGAGAAGGCATAAAATCGCGTCTTCCGGCACTTATTACGTGAGTAATAACCATCCAAAATTTTATCGGGGTCTGGGAGACCCGATTACTATAATTTCCATACAAACATATTTGTATGGATGTGACTTGTCAACCATATTTTTTTTATATTTTATCATTATAATATGTTGTAAATTGTTCTTGTTTAAGAATACATACTGGCAGAAAGTATCTGAGTACATCAGCTATATTATTAGCCCAACTATCTAAGTAACATTCCAGAAGTAAGGTTTTACTTATAGACGATCCTTCTTTTGAGTTTAGATGTCTTAGAAGGCACCATTGCTGCAGATTCCGATTCTGAATGATGTACATTTTGCCCATCAAAGCTCTCAAAGAAAGATGACACATGCCTGTAGAGATAATTTGTCTTTAGTGTTCTAGGCCACTGTTTATAATTTTAGTAAGTTTAACCCTTGTCAAAATGTTTATTTTATGTCTTTCAGAAATTCTGTTTATGTTTTTATGTTACATAGTTAATAATTAGCAAGGAAAAAAATATTAGTTTGATTTATTATTAATCGACTGTTATCAAGGAGCCTATATGTGATGCCAAGTCAATTAAGATAAGATAAGATAAGATAAATTTATTGAATAAAGACTTAGCCTAAATACAAGAAACTTAAATGGGGCTATGAAATTATTTGGTTATTAACAATATTTTAATTAAGGTAGTATACCTAAACTAAGCAAAAATGTTTGCCTGTGTTTTAGGTATCCATACTTATTATGTAAGTTAGTGCTTATTAAACAGATATTATAAATAATTACACCAAAACAATGTTGATAAAGGTAAAGGTTGACAATTTTGTTACATAAATAAAATTTTGCTGACAGAATGTTTATTTATAGTTAGCATACCTAAAGTAAGTAATTTAACTAATAACTATTAACAGGTTTTCTGTGTCATCATCACTAATTAACACTGAAAAATGTCTATGTTTTTTAAATTTGCAAAAAATAATTAAATAATGATTAAAAATTAATGACATTTACTACTAGATCCTTTATTAATAGTTATTAGATATATATCAACTCTTTGATAAATTCAAATTGGTTCAGTTATGAAATTATGAAGAATTTTAGATAGGGGCCTGTGAGACCCGACGTCCATGGGAGTGTGATTATTTTTTCACGTCCATAGTTAAAGGTTAATTGACATTTTTGTTTTTATTTATTTTTTTCCGAAATTTGACCTGAAAACTGCTTCAATTTTTTTTCTCACGTGTTTTCAACCGCTTTTTTTATTTGATACTAATATCGAATACGTCGTTAGTCAAATAAAATAAATTTCAGATCTATATAATGAGTGGATAGCTAGTTACGAGTTTGTCTAACCTTCCACTAAACATCCTGTATAATTATGTAGATTTTTTACAAACACGACGCTACTATCTTATGCGAGTAAGCCTGTTCAAAGTGAGCTGGCGGGCACGTGGAGCGATTTATAGTAGCTGTGGCCCATTATTCAGCTTCCCAGTCTTACGTCTAATCTGGTGTTAGTGCAGTCAATTAATGGTTGTACAGCCTCGTGCTGTCCCTGCTTAGTATCTTGTTGCAAGTAGACTTGAGTGTCATTTACAAACGACCTATTTTTTTTTACTAATAAACTTTATAGGTAAATATTATAGCATTTTTTAAAATATCCACGTACCTACCTACCAACTGTTGTGAAATTACATAAAATAAAACCGACACTATGAGTGAGATTATGAGAACCAAAACGATGCGTTACGGCGATTGGTGCGACGTCGGAGTGGTGTCGCTGCGTCGTCTTCAATAGAAAATATCTGGGGCGGGCATACGAGCACTGCCGCGCGGTACGTAGAAATATTTGCGGTGCGGCGCCGCAACGCATCGTGCGCTTTGGCTCTATCATCGTCACACAAAATTCGAGTAAATACAAAACTTAACCCTTAATTAGGCGCATGGGGTCAAGGCGACTCCAAATTAAAAAAAAAATGTTTTACAGTGATTAGAGCGCGCTCGCGCTCTTTCTAGCTTCCTCACTCCCCACGGGGTACGCAAATTAGTCGCGTCCAAAATATCAACGCGCGCGCACGTATTGCTGCTGTCTAGAGGGCTGACCCCATGCGACCAGTTACGTTACATTTTTTGGAGGAGGTAAGTTTTAACTATTATGTTTTCTTTTAGTTTATATGAGTATATTGTTAATTATTTTTGTGTGTATGTATGTGTTTATATACTACGTAATTGTTTTATGTGATTTTGTGTTTATTTTGAGTCTTTTTCCTTTTTTTTTCAGTTTTTTACCGATTTGAAATGTCTAACGAAAGACAAATTTGCAATAACTGGAAGAAGTGTCTGATGAAGAGCAAGATGTAGCTGGTTCGGATTCGGAAGACGAAACGGTAAATACTGCTGCTATTGATAGAGCTCATGATTCAGAAAGCGAAATTGAAGAGTCCGAAGATATTCAAGACAGCCCTGAACCATCGGAAGGTAACTTTTTTTTATCTCGACATACTCACAGAAATGGCCCGAAAGTGAAATGGTCTAAAGTACCACCATCTAACGCAGTAAGGACCCGAGCACAAAATATTATTCTTCACTTACCAGGAGTCAAAGAGTATGCAAAGAACGCCAAATCTCCCCTTGAATGATTTCAATTGTTCTTTGACAGTGTGGTTATTGAACTTTTGGTCACAAATACCAATTTGTATATAGATAAAATAAAGGAAAAGTTCGGAAGAGATCGTGATGCACTTCCATCAGAGGTCATGATGTGGACGAGACGGTCCAACAATCGACAGCTAAGCGCGGGCGCTGTTCATCATGTCCTAGAAAAAACGACAAAAAACTGCCAACAAAATGCTTTAAATGTCATAAATTTATTTGTCAGCAGCACTCGAGAGTTTATTGTGTCGGATGCAGAACAGAAAACTCCGCTGATGAGACTGATTAGTTATTATTTTTTAAGTTGATCTCGGCCATGCCAAAAAAATAGTTTTGAGAGAAGGGTTATATTTTTTTATTTTTTTAATAGATATAATGTTCCAGTAATGTTTTTGTTCCTTAAAGTTAATTATATTAAAGAACTTTATTAATTACCATAAAATACATTTCATTTTATTTCTTTTTGACACTCCTTTCCCAATATTTGTTTGGGGTCACTCAAGACCCCATGCGCCTAATTGTGTGATTTTTTTAATGCGCCTAGGTAAGGGTTAAGAGTATGGAGTAATGTAAGTAATCTATATTATATAAAGCTCGTCTAAATATATAAAACTCAAAGGCATTCAGGGACTGGGTAGTCAATGCGAAAAAACGCTCAACGGTTGGAATGTGCAGGTGTCAAAATGTCCATACGGACCGGTTGTTAGTGTGGCGGGCGGCCGCTAGTGAACTATAAAACCTATTAATAAGACCTTTGGATTGTCTGTAACCAACAAAGAACTCATTATCAGTGGAACCACGTCAAACACAGCGACGTAGCCGACTGGCTTAGCGCTTGTTAGCTAACTTGCGCTCACAGATGTAGACAAATTGATATTATGGAGCTCATACGGCGAGGTATTGCAGTTTATGACGCTGCGTTTCTTCATTTTCATAAGCTGTACTGTCTTCATCATCATCATCATCTCAGCCTAGGACGCCTCATAGGACGTCCACTGCTGAACATAGGCCTTCCCCAATGCTTTCCATGTTATCCGGTTGATAGCGGCCTGCGTCCAGCGTTTTCCTGCTACCTTTATGATGTCGTCGGTCCACCTTGTGGGTGGACGTCCCACGCTGCGTTTTCCGGTACGCGGCCTCCACTCCAGAACCTTGCTGCTTCATCGGCCGTCAGTTCTGCGTACTATGTGCCCTGCCCACTGCCACTTCAGTTTGCTAATCCATCGGGCTATGTCAGCGACTTTAGTTTGTTTACGGATCTCCTCATTTCTGATTCGATCTCGTAACTGTCGACTATATTTTATTGCTAAATAGCAGCACCTCTTTCATAAAGATGCTACAGCGTTAACCTTGCTGTGCCGTCTTCTGTGCAATAAATAAATAATACCAAAAGCACATAATTTGTTGCAAAATCACATAATTTGTTGCAAAATCACCTGTATTACAATTAATTAAATAAGATATTTGTAGTGGGGAGTGTAGGCCGCATCCTCCATTTGCCTCTGGTAAATTAGAGAATGTCATTCTCCTGTGGAGACTAAATGACCTGATAATGATGATATTGATGAAAAGATATTTGTAAATGTGATGACGTCCATCCCTATTTAATTTAAAATTGAATTACTTTGCAGTGTAGATAATGGCAATAAAATAAAGCAGACAATGTACCTACTAACAAATAGTGTAGCTGTTATGTTTAAAAAATTGACTAATAGTCTAAGATCCCGCTATACAACGACCTTTACCGAGATGCTTATTTGATGAAACATATTTTATATTCAATTTAACATGTCAATAATTATATTGCTTAAGGGTTGCCTAATAAATTTCAGTCCAGGGTATGATTAATTAATAATTAAAAATAGATATTTTTTTAAATATTTCATCGGTTTGACTATTAAACAAACTCCATACCAATCGAAAGTATGAAGCCCATAGAATATGCAAACGTTAGGTTGCCTATTCTTTTCCAGTCATAACTCTCGGGTTGCCAGGTATAAACAGGTAAATTGATAGAGCATTTTGCACCGGTCTGATAATTTAATCAAATTTAAATGAAAATAAAGATTATTTCATTATGAACACGGTGGTATAGGGTTGCCTGCGAAAAATCAGTCCTGAATGACGGTTGTCGAATTTTGTAAAGTGAAATAAAAACTGAAAGGTGACATTTTTCGAGTAGTTGGCAACATTTGGGAAAGACGAGTTGTATGAGGCGTTTGTGTGTCTTGTCAAAAGGTATCGCTTGGGTGAAGAAATTTCTCCAGTGTTGCCATGCTTTGGGAGATTTGGTCCAAAAATGTCGAAAGTGGAAATAACGACTTCCGGTCAAAAATTTGGATGACGCCTCCTGCAAAAGGGTCGTGCAAATGATATTTGACCATTTTCATCTCGATCACCTGGCAACACTGGCAGCTACGGGGAAAAGTTTTTTTTTTCGACATGGGTGTCTTTAAAGTTAAGGACGGACAGAAGGAGATATGGCAGAAAAAATCCAAAAATGGGGTTTGGTCAGTTATACGACCCAAATTATGGGAAAAATCCGAAAATTCAGAAAATCAAGATGGCGACCGAGTGATGGCCATTTTGTAAAAAGTTTCAGATTTCTGATTGTTCAAATTAATTTTTTTGGCAGTTGGCAACATTTGGGAAAGTCGAGTTGTACAGAGCGATTACGTAGTTTGCTGAGGAGTATCGTTTGGAAAAACAACATTTTCCAGTGTTGCCATACTTATTGCATTTTTCGCTTAATCTAGACCATTTTCCGCGCCGAAACCCATTTTTACTTTTTTTCTAACTTAAACCAATCCCGTGAAACAATTCCTTAAAACGTCCCAAAATTTTGTGGCCCCGTAACTGCCAGTGTTGCCAGGTAATCGAGATAAAAATAGTCAAATGTCATTAGTTTGACCTATTTGCAGGAGGCGTCAGCCAAATTTTGGACCAAAAGTCGTTATTTCCATTTTTTATATGTTTTGACCAAATCTTTCAAAGTATAGCAACACTGGAAAATGTTGTTTTTCCAAACGATACTCCTCAGCAAACTACGTAATCGCTCTGTACAACTCGACTTTCCCAAATGTTGAAAACTGCCAAAAAAATGAATTTTAAAAATCAGAAATCTGAAACTTTTTACAAAATGGCCGCTCACTCGGTCGCCATCTTGATTTTCTGAATTTTCGGATTTTTCCCATAATTTGGGTCGTATAACCGACCAAACCCCATTTTTGGATGTTTTCTGCCATATCTCCTTCTGTCCGTCCTTAACTTTAAAGACACCCATGTCGAAAAAAAAATACTTTTCCCCGTAGCTGCCAGTGTTGCCAGGTGATCGAGATGAAAATGGTCAAATATCATTTGCACGACCCTTTTGCAGGAGGCGTCATCCAAATTTTTGACCGGAAGTCGTTATTTCCACTTTCGACATTTTTGGACCGAATCTCCCAAAGCATGGCAACACTGGAGAAATTTCTTCACCCAAGCGATACCTTTTGACAAGACACACAAACGCCTCATACAACTCGTCTTTCCCAAATGTTGCCAACTACTCGAAAAATGTCACCTTTCAGTTTTAATTTCACTTTACAAAATTCGACAACCGTCATTCAGGACTGATTTTTCGCAGGCAACCCTATACCACCGTGTTCATAATGAAATAATCTTTATTTTCATTTAAATTTGATTAAATTATCAGACCGGTGCAAAATGCTCTATCAATTTACCTGTTTATACCTGGCAACCCGAGAGTTATGACTGGAAAAGAATAGGCAACCTAACGTTTGCATATTCTACGGGCTTCATACTTTCGATTGGTATGGAGTTTGTTTAATAGTCAAACCGATGAAATATTTAAAAAAATATCTATTTTTAATTATTAATTAATCATATCCTGGACTGAAATTTATTAGGCAACCCTTAAGCAATATAATTATTGACATGTTAAATTGAATATAAAATAAATGTTTCATCAAATAAGCATCTCGGTGAAGGTCGTTGTATAGCGGGATCTTATACTATAATTTTATAGTCAAAACCACTCCAGCCAAATACCTCATCAACAACTTGGTATTTAGAATCCGTTAGTATGCTTTGGCTCAAATGAAACCCGCGTTCCACGTCCCAATTCATTCCCTTATATTCCACCAGTGTGCCTACCATGAGTTTACGTTAGGTGAGCTCGCTAGCGAATACGTCAAAAAATTCTATGAAGATTTTATTTCTTGAAAGTAGCCGCTAGGGGCGCTGCACAATATGTCATACATTTAAATGTCATTTTTTTACGCAGTCGCTAGCTAGCACACCTAACGTAAACTCATGGTAGGCACACTGATACATCGAGGGCGCGCTACAGTTTTGAGCGAGTAACTAGTCCGATCTCGCGTTGACTAGAGCATTAATTACTACGATGGTCCTAGTTTCTAGTTGTAACGGAATATTATTTAGTTCACATCGACTAGTCCGATCGTTATTTGTTTCGAGCGGTCGCTAATTGCAATACGTTAAGTTAGACTACAAACTAGTTGTTACAAGTTGAAGAGAGTGAGTGTCGAAGTTAGGTGCTTGTTATTAAGAGTTATCTTAAGAAAGGATTGGGTTTGGGATTTGCAAGCTATATTTCGGACGTGTAATAAGCGCCCTGGAAAAGGCCTATGTACCTACTTAATAAACTTTTAAGATTTGATTTGATTTAAATGATATTAAATTTCGTGGTCATTAAGTAAGTTATTATTTATGCCTGGATAGAAATAAAATAACAAGTAAAATATTGTTTTACAACAAAAATTTTGAATTACAAAGTTAGCAGTTCAGTACCTCATAAATTAGGATTAGATAAATTGCAATTTTTTTGCATTTAAAAAATAATTAGTAAATTGATCCCCATTCACAGCGTTAAGTATTTTTTCTGTAAAGGCGAGTTCCTTTTTTCAGAAGGAGAGTTATTATAATTATTGGTTTGACATAGGCAATAAATAGTGTTTGTGTGTTTCATACAGAAGAATTTATAACTATTGGTACATTATAATACTTACCTCTTAAAACTCTCTAATACAAAAAACTTTCTGAATCTATTCTTACATAAAATGTTGCTGTAGGATTCCCGAAACAATTTATGCTAAGACCCCATTATGGGCGAGTAAAAATGCCGCGTGATACCGATTGCGGTAAGCCGACAGTTGAAGAATGTTAATGTTTCCGGGATACCTATCCTGACCCGAATGCGGGATTAGCGGCCTACGACATAAGTATAGAAGCAGCCCTAAAAGTGCATGGAATCGTCCACCAAGCACACAAAATTCGAAACTGCTGACTAGGCAAGCTGCAAGGCGTTTAGACGTCGAATGGAAATTGAGTAGTATACACACAGTTTGTTTATAACGTGGGCAGTCTTATTTTTGTAAGTATTTATAAAGCAATAGTAACTGCACAGCAAATTGCATATTTACAATTAAAAGGTTCTAAAACTAAACTAACAACAAACGATAGCACGTCAACATTGTCGCAATAATAAAGACTGAACTTATGAGTATCATTTTCTAAGATCAGTAAGCAATCGTACTTTCAAGTCATATTATTTTGTTGCACTTTGCATGTTGCATTTCGCAGTCCTTTGGGTTATAGTCCAGTCATTATAGTAAGTTCACCTCGGAATTCGAGATACCCAGCTGTAAGTCTGTAAATACGTGTACATTGACACCCTAAAAGTTGTCTCAAAACCTACATATGGTAGGGTGTAAGCAACTATTAAATTTCAAGGTCAACGGTCACAAAAATCGGTTTTTTTTGCGCTTTTTTTAGAAATATCTCATTTCCTATGGGTTTTTTGCTATTTGTATTTATTATCAATATTGTATAATACAAAATTCTCTACAAATTTTGTATATTTTTTTTTATACGGTGAACCGTTTTCGAGATAGAGTGCGGAAAGCGCGCGGTCACTGCATCACTTCAGGTCAACTTAAGCGGTTTAGATTTTTCATACAAAAGGATTTTCCCGCTAATTCCCGTGGGAATTTCGGGAATTCCTTGTTGTTTACTTTTACTAAGGTACCTACATGCCAAATTTCAAGCGTCTAACTTCCATTAAGCGTTTAGATTTTTCATACAAAAGGATTTTCCCGCTAATTCCTGTTCCCGTGGGAATTCCTAAGTATACTATAACCTGCCCAGGAGTATGAAGAATAATTGTACCAAGTTTCGTTAAAATCCGTCGAGTAGTTTTTGTTTCTATAAGGAACATACAGACGGACAGACAGACAGACAAAAATTTTACTGATTGCATTTTTGGCATCAGTATCGATCACTAATCACCCCCTGATAGTTATTTTGAAAATATATTTCATGTACAGAATTGACCTCTACAGATTTATTATAAGTACTAGCGGCCGCCCTCTATCTCGAAAACGGTTCACCGTATAAAAAATTTTTTTGAACAAAATTTGTAGAGAATTTTGTATTCTACAATATTGATAATAAATACAAATAGCAAAAAACCCATAGGAAATGAGATATTTCCAAAAAAAGCGATTTTTGTGACCTTTGACCTTAAAATTTAATAGTTGCTTACACCCTACCATATGTAGGTTTTGAGACAACTTTTAGGGTGTCAATATACAAGTATTTACAGACTTACAGCTGGGTATCTCGAATTCCGAGATTCTTACCTAATTTAAGCTTAAATGACTGGACTATTAGGTATTCGGTGTGCTTCAAATCAATTAAATAAGAACTTTGTATTCTAAGCTTTTTCCTTTATCAAGGGATCAGAGGCTTTAGGGAACAGATGAGAAACAATAATAATATGAGGCACTGTGCTAAAAAAAAAACAAATGACGCCATTATCAGAGCTTGGTCTCATAAAACAAATTCATGATTTTTATAAAACAAATAAATAGGAACCTTAGTTGAAAAAAGTACCCTGTTAATAATATTCATTAATCTAAGTAATATTCTTTTGAAAAACTGCCAGTCCATCTTGGCGCAAAATAGTACTCAGGTAATATTGGTAACTTAAGACGTTAATATGAGTTAATGTATGGGGATAAAAAGTATTAATTCGCACTTACCATCAAAATACTCCATCTGGATTACGAAATCTGTAAAAAAACATATAAGATTTATAACATACAAAAATACTGAAAAAGAATTAAAACAAAAACTCAAAACTTATCAGGACATAATAAATACGCATTTTTATTTAAACTTGATTTCTTGTTTAACGATTTTACCATAGTTATTTGATATGATTTGCTCTCCGAAACATGCTATCAAAATTCCTTTTTGATTTTTTTTTTTTTTTATAGTAAAGAAGTTAGTAAGTTTTTATTCAAATCTAACAATAATCTATACATACATATATACAACAAAATGGTAACAAATAACTACTAAACTAAACTATAACTAAATAAAAAAGGGTAAAAATTAAAATTATGTATACCTACAAGCTTTATAAATAAAAAATTTCATCTAAATCGCTACCTTGGGGGAAGGTGCCCAAAAGGCTGGCCACATTGCCACGCTGGATGGCAAGGCTGATACGTTGGCCAAGGTAAAGGCCAGCCTTTGTATCGTAAGATGTCTCAACTAAGCGCTGAGATATCTTACGAAACAGTTTGTGGGCGCTTGGTCCCCACGGGCCCAGAGTTTCAACTCCAAACGGCTCAAATATGTAAGTCTCATTGAATTAATTGAGGATGAGTCTGCAATGTTCTAACCAAACCTATGAAGAGATCCTATATCCAGATCCTATAAGATCCAGATCCTATAAAATACACCAGTTCCTCCGTGGTTGAGGATTCCGGGTGAAGCTCGCTTCTACCTTCGGCCTGATCGTCACTTACCATCAGGTGAGTACAGGCCAAGAGCTTCCTCGTTGTGGATAAAAAAAAGTTAATTTTTACTCACTACAACTGAGTGATAGCTAATTCAGATTTGAATCCAGATACTGCAGCCCTACTGAACTACTGAGAATCTCAACAAAATTGTATAATTTACTTAGAATAGTATCGATTACTTGATGCTGGAAGGTAGATACATGAGTATCTTAGCATAAGTTTTATAAAATTCTACATTCAATTCAAAATAGCAATTCGCTCAAAATCCTAATATTCACACCAGAAAAATGCAAAGCCTGAAAAAACCACAAGTAATTTTATTATAATCCAAAAAGGTTTCCTCCCTTTTTGCGAAATGTAATGTGTAAAGCCTTATTATGCAAAAGTTACACAAATTCGCGGCAGAACACTCAAACCTGGTTGGAAATTAATTCAAATAGAAGTCGTTTGCGCTGAATTTTAAATGCCTTTCGTAGTTGACCACAATATAATTTTGGGACATTTTCAGAAACCATTGTCGAGTGCGAAGCGATGGGTGATGCCATTATAAATTCATACCCAAAAATGTAACAGATGGTCAAACGGAAATAAATGGGTGTAAATTACGTTTTTGGTTTGTTTCCGCGTCGTATCTCGTATGACTTGAATTAATACATTTTTAACATCGCTGTTCATTTGCTGTTAAACTTCAAGTCAAGGAAGCAGGACTTAGTTTTATACCTTTGTTGGTACAATGACTATAGCAGGTAACTAGCTACGCGAGTACATCACCATTATGATTCAGCTGAGGATGATCAAAGTCAAAGTCAAAATTTCTTTATTTGTTTAGACTAATAAATAGTACTTACAAATATTTTGCTCTTAAGGAGCAGAGGCTCCTTAAGAGCATGAACGTGTAGAGACATGTCTCATAATCTTTTTACCCTACCAGCGCTTCGAGACCAACATTTAGCAAGTGCTGAGAAGAAGCGCCGCAACAAACTGATGAAACTAAAGTCAGTGTTATTATTTTAAACTACATATATTACCTGCCACCGATCACATATTAAGAAAGTTGCTCAGTGATCAAGTGACCTCAACCCGCGATCTCTGGTAGCGCCGCAGTCTCAACACAGCCTCCGTAGCGAACGCCCGCTACGGCGCTACGAGCTACGCGAAACTTTGACTACGAGTCTACGAGATTATTTCGGTCTTATTAGAGCTTTTTTCTGTGTTAACAAATTAACTATGGTGTTTTGTTAAATACCTATAATGATAAAGTGGTTTACAATACTGTTTAAGTAAAACAATTTCTAATTTTTAACTTTAGTATGATAAATGGATCAGTAATTTTCGATGGTTAATTTTATGAATGTTGATTGAGTATGTGACGAAATGTGATAAGAAACTGCTAAAGAAGCCTTATTATCTACGGCTCATTGAAAAGGTATGTTCAAAGAAATATTTATTTTAACACAAGTGAATTTTGTTTTAATACAGGTACACTCAATTTACCTAAGAGTAATTTTCAAAAAGATGAAACAAGATAAAATCCACCATAATTACTGAAGTATAAATAACTTATATACTTTTATTCCTTTTCCTTTCATTCAATAGATACTGGTCTAAAAATACCTGTGAATTAATAGAGTAGAAATTTAACACGAATAAGAATAGGTATTCCTATTTTATGGTTTATTTAGACAGTAGTGAGATCTCTCTGCTTCGTATATCTAAACAAACAAACAAAAACAAATAGTTTACTAATGAAGACACGATCAGATAAATAATATAAATTCAATTTTTTTTATGTGTACCTAATGGATTTATGATATTTATAAGAATATGTACTAGCTTTCCGTATAATAATATGATAATACTTAATTTTGTCTGTCACAGAAAAACTTTATCGCGAACGTCTCTTTTACAAAAACCGGGATAAAAACTATCCTATGTCTATTTCCGAGACTCAAACTATCTCTATGCCAAATTTCATCAAAATCGGTTCAGTGGTTTAGGCGTGAAAGCAAGACAGACAGAGTTACAGTACTTTCGCATTTAAAATATTAGTATAGATAACACTGATATACCTACAAGCCCACATAATACTTGCTATTATTTACCATAATATTTTATTTTATTTTTTAGGAATTCCAAACATGTTACATACTATACTAACGTTATAAATGTATTTACTGAACACTTAACGCAAAGGGCTTCCAACGTAATTGGCTTACCAATGCACTTTGTATATTCAAACGCTGTTTATCCCGAAAATTATATGTGTGTGGAATTACCTGTAATCTACACTAATATTATAAAGAGGAAAACTTTGTTTGTTTGTTGGGTTGTAATGAATAAGCTCAAAAACTACTGGAACGTTTTTAAAAATTCTTTCACCATTCGAAAGCTACATTAGCCACGAGTAACATAGGCTAAATTTTATTTTGGAAAAAAATAGGGTTCCGTAAAATATGTAGATAATGTAGTCTACGCACGCGAAGTCGCGGGCGGAAAGCTAGTAAGTTTATAAATGATATATTTCATATAATAATGCTTAATACGATAAAACGTATTTTATTGCTGATGGCAATTACCTACGTATGGCGAATACCCGAAATTAGAAAGAATCCATTCTTTCTAATTTCGGTTCCAATAGTGAGATACTAAAAAGCAAAGATAATACATGAATACAATAATGTAATTATTAAATTTATAGGTACACACAGTCAAATACATGTAGCACAAGTTAATAAATGAAAACTACTACTTTGCCTGGCCCATTCCCATTTAATTTGGGGTCGGCCCTCCGCGTCATGCGTCTCCAGGCGGTTCGGTCCTGGGTTGTCTTACTGTTAACTTGTTGTTTAATAAATGAAAACTATTCCACTAAAAACAGTTGTTGGAATTTTGGAAGTATCTTCTACCCTCTGTCTACATCGAAATAAAAGTAATACCAGCTTCGCCTACATTGAATTTTATAATCCACTCTGAAGACGCCTTAGGCATGAATAATAAAAATAAGAAAAATGCTCTCAAGTCACATCTTTACTGATTTTCTGATATTTTTGCTGTACAAGATAAAATATATTGCCTTCCACTTTCAATATCCGTTATCACACTATATTCGCCTCTTCGCACCCGGTATTTTACGATCAATAAAACGATATTCATATTTGTAGGTCTGTAGGCAGTATTCCCACGGAGTTTCAATGCAAATACATAAGCATAAGAATAATCTTAGAGCTATCAACACAAAGAGATTTGTTTTTTTAGAAGATACAAGCGATAGCATACAATATTGGTGAATATTCTTAATTATGTTGATGTCATGAAAAAAATATATTATTTCTGTTTTGTTTTTTCTTTCTTTTAGGTACTTAATGTTTAATTTTTTATTTGCTTTTTTACAGATTTTGCAATCCAGATGGAGTATTTTGATCGTAAGTACGAATTAATACTTTTTTTTACTGTATTTATTTCTGACCGGTTTGTTTAAATAACTCATATTGAATATCTTAGGTTATCTACATTAATACTTGTACATTAGGGCAGAGGGACTGATAGTTTCTAAAAAATAAAACTGAATGATATAAGACACGGAACTTTTAACTTAGGTATCTAGTGATTTCAGTAAACATATCTTTGATTTCAAAGTTATGTAATTTGAAGTATTTTTTATCATTATCCAATTTTCAAGATTATCCAATTCCATTGTCGTGGACTATATTAAATTATTATTAGGCATATAAATTCGAATCGTATCTTAGGTGTACGAAGACATCAATTAGCATGCGGTAATGGGATGATGAAGCAGCTGTCGCATATTGAGTTTGTCACCTGCCAAGGGACTGAGTGGATGTACAGGGTGCTAATTGATAAATTCGTTACAATATTATACATTTTGATATACTTAGCCATTGCATTTTTTTCATGAAATCGTATTCTACTTAAACTTTTTAAGTAAAGTAGTAGTTTTTTAGTAAAAAAAACTCATAACTATAAAATGAGGTATAAAAAGAGTTATGCTATTATTAATATGCTCTAAATTGAAATAACTATACCTTTTCAATAACTATTATCTCATAGACAAACGCAAGACCAAAATATTTAGAATCTAAAAAATAAATTAAAGAACTATAGCAAACCACAGACATTTTTGACAACCGTCGAAAACCACACAAAAATCTACAAAATACCATCTTTATGTATATTAGAATAGAAATATTTTATTTGACAGAAAGGTATGTTAAAACACAAGAATTTTTAATAAACTACCCATACCTAACTAAATACGTAAAGGTATAATTTGTGCATGATAGCTATTAACTAACAATTCATATAAGCTAACGCAACATCCTGTACATACGTATAGCATAATGCCTTCTCATTAGACGGGTTATAATAGACATTACACATTAATAATCCGTTTACTTGCAAATGGACACTCAATATTCAAGCGCCTGCCATTAAATCACAGCAACACTACAGTTGTGCTACAGTGTTAATGAGAAGTAAGAAAATAAGCAGGCGTTCAGTTTAAAAAACTGTGTTTCTCTGTATACTGGATAAAAAAACTACGAGTAATTGCAGTCTATCGTAGTTCAAGATATATTTGTTCAAAAAATAAAATAAAAAACTATTATAAGTACAAATTCATGATTCATTTATTCATTGCATCATGCAGTTATTTGATGTTAAATTGTAAGCGTCTTAGAGCTAAGCATGTACCCAGCATGGGTAGTACCTAATACATTTTTTTTAAACCAGTTAGATTGCTTTACGACCAGGGATGTTTTTGTGAAATGTACCGCGAAATGAAGCTAGATTGTGATGAAAATACTTTATTTCTAGCTCGCTAGGTATGTACTTAAATCGTTGCTATTACTTATACATTCGATTAGACTCAAACTTAAAACGAAAACTGTGTAGCATTACAGCTGATACGTCAAGCTGTAAGTGCTCATGCACTAAATAACAAATTAGAGTTAGAGATCTGTTTCTCTCACTTTTTTATGGAACGCTAAATTTTAAATCTCGCATTCCATATGAGTCTCCATATCCAAAAATGTTCAGAAATAAAAACTAAGTAGTTATATGAGACTCAAATACTTTCTAAACTGAATGTATTAACGCATTAACGCCCATATTTACAAACATTACTATGAGATCTCACAGTGCGAGAGTATGTCACCCTGTGCGTTCACATAGGGTGACATACGAACCAATCACAGAGCTATATTCAGCGCTGTGCGTTCGATTAGCTGCTTCACTTAAGCAAGCATCGTTTGTGAATACGGGCGTGAATCATTTACCTACTCATGTAATTTATATATCTTAACTAATAACATAACTCTTAATCCATATTGAAACAGATTATGACATTAAAACTACTATCAAAGGTTTAGTTCGACCAATTCCCAGTTCAACAGACATACTTGTACATCCAAGTCAGTCACTCGGGAACTTCATCTAACTGAATTAAGAAATCTAACTCACTTACCAACAGTTCTGGCAAACAGATGGATAGAAAGCAAGACAAATACACTCAATATTTGCTTTGAAACTCAGTGTCACAGTAGCTAGACAGTGCCGTGACTTTGTTTGCATAGAATGTCTACGAGGAAGATGTTAGAAAAACTAACTATAACACTTGCCATATTATTTATTAATGACATACCCTCGATCAATCCGCACTAATTATCAATACATTTTATTTATTTTCTTAATGTGCAGAATATTTTTTTCTTGATCAAAATCTGTCAAAAAAAGTTGAGTGAAATTATTATATCTACACTAATATTATAATCTACACTAATATTATAAAGAGGAAAACTTTGTGTGTTTGTTTGGTTATAATGAATAGGCTCAAAAACCACTGAACCGTTTTTTAAAAAAATCGAAAGTTACATTATCCACGAGTAACATAGGCAAAATTTTATTTTAGAAAAAAATAGGGTTCCCTAAAATATTATGTAGATAATGTAGTCCGCGCGCGCGAAGCCGCGGGCGGAAAGCTAGTCTTAAATAAAAAGTCAAAAGAAAGGCTGCAAATAATGTTGTATTACTACTAAATAATATTATGTTTCTTCCATTTTGAAGTTAAAACAGTTTTACCAAGCAATTTGTTTATGGTCTCCACTCGAGTATTACCATAAACAATCCTGACTCCAGGGAAATACTGTAGCGGTCTTAATACAAAATAACAGGAAACCTTTGGCTCTAGTTTCCTAGCTTTCAAGCAAGTTTCTCAATTAACACTTTGCTGAGCACCCTTTGTGGTACGTTCGCCGCCGGATGCCGTATTACCTAGCAGCTTGAAACAAGTGCCGATGGTAGGTCATTCTTGGGGAATAGTGTTAAAATCTATATAGATACTTATAATAAATCTGTAGAGGTCAATTCTGTACATGAAATATATTTTCAAAATAACTATCAGGGGGTGATTAGTGATCGATACTGATGCCAAAAATGCAATCAGTAAAATGTTTGTCTGTCTGTCTGTCTGTATGTTCCTTATAGAAACAAAAACTACTCGACGGATTTTAACGAAACTTGGTACAATTATTTTTCATACTCCTGTGCAGGTTATAGTATACTTAGGAATTCCCACGGGAACGGGAATTAGCGGGAAAATCTTTTGTATGAAAAATCTAAACCGCTTAAGTTAGACGCTTGAAATTTGGCATGCAGGTACCTTAGTAAACTTTAAGCTTAGTTAGAACAGGATATTGCAAAATTCCCACGGGAACGGGAGTTAGCGGGAAAAAACATTTGTATGAAAAAATCTAAACCGCGTAAGATAGACGCTTGAAATTTGGCATGCAGGTACTTTAGTAAACTTAAAGCTTAGTTACAACAGGATATTGCTAAATTCCCACGGGAACGGGAGTTAGGGGGAAAAAACATAAACCGCGTAAGATAGATGAAGGGGGTAAAATGGGATCCACGCGTATGAAGTCGCGGGCGGCCGCTAGTATTTAATAAAATACCACAATCTCCTATAGAACTACCTATTCATAAGTTCAAAGTAGGTACAGGTAAAGAAAATCATTATGAAAAAAGGATACTATAATATAAAGTTAAACGACTATTTAAATGACAAGAGTGCTTGTTTTTTACCTGCTTAGCTCGCACTTATTGCGTGTCATGTAAGCAATTTATAATTACTGTATTTAATTGAAAAAGTCAGCCTCTTTTTCTGAAGGTGACTGAGTTTCTTCCTCCCATTCTCAGCACCAGCCCATATGTTGTCCCGAAGTGGTGGTAGGGCAAGCTATATTTGGGACGTGTATGTATGCCCTACAAAGGGCCTATATACTGAATAAACTATTTGAATTTGAATTGGGGCTAACTACATCAATAGGGTTTATTGAGATTTTTAATGAGAAATAATGAGGAAACAAAGTCAACTCAATAGAAGAAGAAGATGATGAGATGGCCCAACCATCAATAAAAAATTCTGATGATTATTGATTAAAATTTCTGATGATTCAATCTATTTTTTGAAGGGTTTCCCATTTTTAAAGTGAAATAAATAATAAATTGGACTTCCTTTTCAATAAATAAATAATTGCATAAATACGTACTTACTTATAGGTAGAAATAAAGTATAAAATGCGTGAAAAAAAAACTTTTTAAACCCAAACCAATACTATAGAGTAATATAAATCAACGAGTTTGGGTCCCCAGCGTCCCGTTGTGTGACCGCAAACAAGATCTCAACATGACACGGTACTTTTTATAGGTTTTTTGATCGGTATTTTTTTATTTGAGCTAATTTTTTTTTATGAATATTTAGCTTAAAATCCAGATAAAATATCCATTTTTTACACTCGGAGATATACCATTGAGTGGCGACCAGGAGCCGGAAGACCTAGCGTGGGCAGGCCTCCCACTAGGTGGACCGACGATCTGGTGAAGGTCGCGGAAGGTGCCTGGATGCGAGCGGCGCCGGACCAGTCTTTGTGGAGATCCTTGGGGGAGGCCTTTGCCCAGCAGTGGGCGTCTTTCGGCTGAAACGAACCATATACCATTTATAGGTATGAGAAAACAATTAAAAAGTACAGTTCTTGAGAACTATATTAATTAAGAAAATTCTAATAAAATAAAAACAACTCCCTCTCATTCGGTACATGTGAGAACATAACCGAAAACATAATATCCGGTTAGCATACCATTTGAACGCGGGAAGTTATCAGAGGGGAATTTGAACAAAAGCTCGCGAAAGCTCAAGTTTGCAAGCGAATCGTATGGAGCACAAAATAAACGTTAACTTCTTATAAACAACTTTGCCTATTTTTGTACTTTGTTAACAGCTAGCTTTCCGCCCGCGGCTTCGCGCGCGTGGACCCCTGAACCCTATGTTTTTCCAAAATAAAATTTAGCCTATGTTACTCGTGGATAATGTAGCTTTCGAATGGTGGAAGAATTTTTTAAAACGGTCCAGTAGTTTTTGAGCCTATTCATTACAACCAAACAAACAAAGTTTTCCTCTTTATAATACCTGTTTGTATTATTATTATAAAGAGCTGTGGTTTTCTGAATAAAGAAAAATAAAATAAAATAAAATAATATTAAGTGTAGATAGGCAGAATTAAAAAGGACACGTATTTTTATTTGAATTGTATTTTAATTAGCTTCAAACTTATTGACATTCGTTCCTATAGCTAAATACAAAATTATTACACTAAAAAATATGCTTTACATAACTACACTGGTCATCACAAAAATCGACCCTCCCGCGACAAGCACTTTCAAACGTATGCATTCCCACTTCCCACAAATGTCGGCACAATTGAAAGCCTAGTTCTAAAGTTCATTTCATTAAAGGAAAGGTTTACCCCAAAAACGTGTCTTTAGAAGGATCCAGAGTCACTTCTTCAAAAAATAGGTAGTTACGCTTGAGCCAACTTTTATGGTTTTAATATTGTTAAGTTGAGATTAATCCATCTGTTAAAGAGGACACGTGAGATCATTATTTGGTTTTATAACCATAATAATTGGTCTAACTAAATAATCCCAGATGTGTGCCCAAAGTTAGGTTTTTTTCAAGTCACATTTATTGTATATTTTATGTTAATCGTTTATTATGAAATTAAATGTGTTTTTCTTTATGGATATTTACTGGGCTTTCAAATAACACCAATATTGTTGGGACCATGATTGTGTCAGTAGAAACGAGTTTTCCTGTAAAACGTACGTGGGCCGATTTTTGTGATGACCAGTGTAAATATACATAATATGTAATAATTTTACTTACCTAAGTATGTAATTGCCGCTACCAACCGATCATTACGAAAATCATTGTGAGAGGCTGATATGATGATGATGATGATGATGATGATGATGATGATGATGATGTTGTTGTTTTATTAACTGCGCAAGGTATATCAAAACCAATATCATCCTGCTCTCTTAGTATTATTACGTCTCGAAGATAGCCTAATCATTGTAATGCTTTCTTTTCAATCATGATTAATTGCATAAAGAAAGGACAATAATAGAGTTAAGTTCGAAATGATAAAATTTTGCTGATATTGAATTCGAAACAACGACCAATAATTTCACATAAAGTTCTTTGTAAATCCAATATTAGTGCTTTCTTAAAAAGGTATCACCCAATTTAGAACCTTACAGTAGTGGAATAAGAACTAAATTACAAGTTCAGCCACTGTACAGCCGCGCACAAAAGCAAAAAGACGTAAGTTTCGAGGTTAATGTCAAAAGGCAGCCGAACTAGTCCATGCTAACACTTTTTCTATACAGTCAGAAACAAAACGGTAACTAGCGTAGTTCGCACTCTTTTGCTTTTGAAAACTTTTTGTGGTATCATCGAGCACGAAATTGGTTTGAAATATTTCTGTATTTTTTTTACAAAACACTTCTGTATCTCTGTGTATATTTAGGTCTACTTTCTTCTTTTAAAAAAAACTCAAAAGATAATAAAGACACACTTAATCAATCATTTAATATCTACTGCAGGAGCACGACTCGCTCTCTAATTTCTTCTTCTTTGTCGGTTCGCTCTTGACAAAATGGTCGTGGTCACGTTGAGGTTGAGGCGTCACGTCTCTACTATTATTTATTTATTGCTATTTCTATGTACTATTTTCAGAACACAGCTTTCTGCTTTCTTTAATTAACCACATGGAGGAATTGGCCTACACTCGCCACACTGGCCAGACGGGTTGAGAATAGGGTTGCCAGGCGTCCGGCTTTAGCCGGACATGTCCGGTTTTTGTTAGGCTTTTTATTTGGAAATTTGGATATTTGCAAGTCGAGCCACAGAATCATATGCGCACGTATCAGGATGTTGGTCAACAACCGATGATGATAGTAGGGTAAGGTGGGGCACAATGTTACACGGGGTACAATGTTATAATGCATATTTCTCCTTCCCTTTCTATAGTTGTATGATGTTCAGCGGCTCAGTTCAGCAGCTCTTATGAGCTTGACAAACGTGTATACCAAAACATCATACAACTAATAGAAAGGGACGGAGAAATATGCATTGTAACATTGTGCCCCACCTTACCTTACTAATTGCATATGTCCGGCTTTTAGGGTAAAATGTCCGGCGAAATGAAGCACAAAGTCCGGCTTTTGTGATTTTGGACCTGGCAACCCTAGTTGAGAAGGTCTGATGTACACATATTTGGCCATTTATTTTGTCGCCTTTCACGACTTCCAAGGAAAGAGTATGAGTGGTTCTTCGCTTTTCTACTTCTATAACACTTCGTAAGTTAGTAAAAAAGTCAGAAAGAAATAAAATATTTTATTGCTCACTGTACTTTCACCCAAGCGAGTACAAAAGTGAAACAATTACAGTTCTAAACAAAATTCGAAGAGAAAAGCGCAACTTTAGTTGTTAACGGTTTTTCTTCGGTACAATAGGGAACAAAACCATAACTGCCGTAGATTATTTATTTATTTGTGCCTGATAGATACAAACAAGATCATAAAGGTAGCAGGAAAGTGCTGGACGCAGGCCGCTACCAACCGGGCAACATGGAAAGCATTAGGGGAGGCCTATGTTCAGTAATGGACGTCCTGTGGCTGAGATGATGATGATGATGAGATACAAAAAAATATTGATCATGGATTTTTGTTTCATTAAACTGGTGGGGATTAGATTTATTTTAATTGGGAATGGGAATTACCGTGATGGAAAAGTCAGTTTATTTTCCTTATTTACTGAGTAATTCTGATAATAATACATGATTCACAATTAATATTAATAATTAAATTAGTAATTTATTAAAATCAAATAATTGGAATAAATAAGAATTAATTAATTAGGAAGTTTAATCTTTTTGATGAAAAGCTTTACCTTGTTTCTAGCCACAACCAGGCCTTACATCTCCGCGAGTTCACATCGAAAACAAAACAAGCACGATGGCACCCTACAGGATTACTATTCAACAAGGCCTCACATACGAGCGAGCATTGAATCACGCACGCGTATTATTGTATATGATGGAAAAAAATAAAGAAAATGGTGTACTGTGCAGTATTTAACTGCCTAAATAGTAATAAAAACACAGAATGTACTTTTTTAAGTTGCCTGAAGACACTGAGAGGTAAATAAGTGGTTAATATTATTCATGATAATTCATGCTTAAGGCCGGGTAACAGAGAAAATGGCGAAAATGAGGTTTTCATTTTTCATTTTTGAGGTACTAAACAGTAAAATAAAAGGCTAAGATTTTTTTTGGGCATAGTTGAGGATATTTTCTAGGGCTATTAACGGATGGAAACACGATTTGATGAAGTTGACTCGATAGAATAAATTCCCAAAGTTACCTCTATTCGTTTTCTAATTATGGTTTTATTTTTAAAATAAGCGATTTGAGATTCTGAATCTTTTACTAAACTAAAGTTCAGAAATAACTTGAGGGCTTTTAACGGATGAAATTTTTATATTGCGTCTTATTTAGTTACTATGTTAAAAAATGTGGAAAAAATCGCCCATGACGGCTTGGACAATCTCAATCAGTCGCGCGGTGGCGCTTACGGAGGACGGACGCGTGCCAGTTTTTTGGCCGTGACAGTTCTCGATTTGTCAATATTTTTGACAATGATGACTTTGATGAGTCACAGTATAATAATACCAGTGTTACTGGAGAAAGCTAAAATTTTTGATAATTAAGAATTCTGAATTTTGTCTACCTATTGAAATTTAAATCGTTGGCATCCTTTTAAACTAAGACTCTACTCATGATACATTCCTCAAATATGAGACAAAACCAATGAGTTAAAATTACATTTTAATAGTACCTAGATACAATCGTCTTCACTCTTTAGAAGAGCACACTGACACAAATAAATAATAATAAATTAGGTCAGTGGGTCAAATATAGGGGCAGCTGCACGTCACTGAAAGACGATTCTGTTTACTCGGCATCTGGGCTGGAGAACATGAATCCTTGCTTACAGATGCAGATGTAAATAGAGTTATAATTGAACAAATTTTACATGAAATGTTTAACAGAACTCAGTTAAAAGACACATACATGGAATACCAATAAGGTTGCGGAGGGAAAGCTACCTATTGTAAACTAGCGGCCGCCCGCGACTTCGTTCGCGTGGACCTCGTTTTACCCCCGTTAGATATGATGTTTTACCTCATTTTACCCATGTTGATAGATGGCGTTTCACGGTTTCCCCCGAATGAAAATTTACGAACGTCATACCGTAGTTTGTCCAGTGCTGTAGATTTTAACCAATGACGATAGATGGCGCTTTTAGATACGTCTTATTTATTTATTGAAAATTATTTGCCACATATCGTCATAATGTTAATCTGGGTTATAAACAATAATACTGTAAAGTTTCAACAAAATCCGTTCAGTAGTTTTTGCGTGAAAGAGTAACAAACATCCAGACATCCAGACATCATGACATCCAAACTTTCGCCTTTATAATATTAGTAGGATATTTCACAATCCAAACTAATATTTACTATTTAGCATTTACTTACAGTAAATATTAGTTTGGATCGTGAAATATTTAAAATAAAAAAAAGAATAAAAGAAAACAGGGTTTCAAATTACCTATCTATAATCTAATATTATAAAGAGGTAAAGTTTGTGTGTTTGTATATTAATTTGTTAAATTGTAAGGGGTAATCTGGGGATCTACTGAACTGATTTTAAAAAATCTTTCACCAATAGAAAGCCACATTATATCTGAGTGTAATAATAGGTTATATAAAAACCAAAAAATTCCACGCGGGCGAAGCGGCGGGCGGAAAGCTAGTTTATTTATAATTATGTAAGAGCATAATTATTAAAGTCGAAGTCAAACAAATAAAGAATTTGTGTGGACCTATATTAACGAGAGATTACAAGGCGTCAAATATTTCAAGAAAAAAATTAAAAACTATTATAAAGCTAAATTTTGCTCTCATGGAGCCTTTACCTACTCTGACAAATTAAGACTTAGAGAAGAAACTAATAATAAAACTATTTAACTGTCCTGCAATGAAAAGCTTGATCGGGTACAACACCTCAAGTTATTTCAGAACTTGATTTCATTAAAAGACTCCGAATATCAAATCGCTTAGGTATCTAAAGTCAAACGATTCTGAAATGTCAAGTGGACTAATGAATAACCCATTAAGATAGTAGCGCCCTCCTGTCAATGACATACCTGGAACGATAGAGTTTTGAACAACTAATAAAAATGCTTTGTCCTAAATGACTGACGGATATCGTAGAGACCTGAAAGTTGGAAGGTGTGTCCTTTTTATGACGTAGACATCTCATAAGAAAAGATTTTCCGAAATGGGGTCATGAAATGAAGGGGGTGAAAAAAGGGGGCAAAGTTTGTATGTGACAAAGTGATTCCTTGGTTCAATCTACTTGAAATTTAGTTTAACAATACCTTAATATAATTCATGAAAGACGTGTGGAACGGGTAGAAAGTAATTTTGGCAGTCATTTTCTTCGAAGTTGATATCAATACTACTTAGTGCCTTTGATTTAATTACTTTTTATTTTTACAAGTGTTTGAAAACTCCATTTCAGATTGTGTTCAATGTCAAGTGAAATCTCAAATTGAAATGTCTCAATCTCAATGAGGGGACTCTGTATTTATTCCTAGAATTCCCCAAACACCGTCAAATTACCCTTTCGAATTCAAGACAGTGCAGTTTCCCATCAGTCTGCTTCGTAATGACTATAAACAAAGCTCAAAGTCAAACTCTAGGGACCTCTGCTTAAACTCCCATGAGTGCACAGAGGTACGCAGGTAACCGCGTGTGATGCTCATAGCAATTTTCGATAGGTACAGAACCCCGTACATACATCATACATATTATAGAAAGAAAACACCCAGACCAATACAAACAAATATGTTTCTGCAATTTTAGTATGATATTTTTATTTATTAATAAACAAAGAGACTGAACAAAATTGATGCGTACCTATACTGATTAATGTTATTAACCACATGCAAAGCTTCGTGAATTGCAACAACTATAATTAAATTTATTATCCAAGCTCTAAATAATCGCTACTAAGAGTAACTTATCATAAAAAAAAATTCCAATCGCTCAAGCTCCCAAGGGCCTACCGATAGGTCGGGTGACGTAATCTTGAAATTATTTAAGCCGGCGCAGCACTTCCAGAAGGTCGGGCGAACCGTGTTTACTTCTGCAGTTATATTTTATATTTATTCGATTCTAGAATATATTCCCAAAAAGTCTGAAAGGTGTTTTAATTTGTATCACTTGGATATGATTTGTATTAGAAAGTGTTGTGAGTGTGACGCTTGAAGGGAAGGAAGTCAACCTAACCTAACCAACTGCGTATTTCTATACTGTGTAGCTGGAAATTGTGGCGGGAGCTCTTTGACGCGCTGTTTTCGGCGAAGAATTGCGCGCGCAGATTTTGACAGCGCGAAATACCTACTTTAGAAGAAATACCAAGCCTTAATCATGTATTTCCTCCGCCATTTTCTGCAGTTTGGCACCTCACGTCAATAATCATTTTACCGAAGTCAGCCCTATGACTTTGGCGCACAGTACCGATCACTGACGTTTGTCAACAAAATGGTGCTTGACTCTTGAGACAAGCTAAATTACACCATTGTTAATGACATTGAGCATACATTTTTTTAAATACCTTCGCGAAGTAAAGCTTCTGTACGTAGTACTTATTATTATTCTGTGCTACAACGATGAATCATGAATGATTCATACTTACTTTCTGTCTTATAAAACAATGTAAAAGTTTAATATACAGGGTGTTAGGTTAATGGGTATATGAGCCGACACTAGCCCATGTTAACATGGGCATATAAATGGTATGGTGAAGTCAGAAATTTGATATCATCATTTTAATTTTTTTAATTTTCATACAAAATAAATTTTATAAAATCCGATTTGTATGAAAAATAAAATAATTAAAATGAAGATATCAATTTTCTGACTTCACCATACCATTTATATGACCATGTTAACATGGGCTAGTGTCGGCTCAATTATACCCATTTACCTAACACCCTGTATATTACAAGTTGTTGGAGCTTAGGTTATAGTTTGTAGTTTGTAGGATCTTGAAAATAGGGGCCTTTTCAGTAATAAGCCATTCTTCGGTGAACATTGGGGTTTACTTCGGTTTAAACAATATTATAGGTACATTACAGAAAATAAAGCCTTTCTCGTTGGCGGTAAAAAAATGGAAGCGACGCTTCGGTTGGCGGTCGTCGCATAGACAAAAATTCTCTCGGCTCCATAGACTTCTTTCTATGGAGCATGCTTGATTATAATAGAGGGCGCTAGCGTCGCCGGTGGTGGCGCTGATGTAGCAGCGCGAACATACTGGGGCCCGTTGAAAGCAGGTGACTGGGTTTCAACTTCATTCGAAGGCGGCAGTGCGACGAGCTTGTTGAGAGCACGGCGGACAATTCCTTTGGCCGTGTTGACATCCACAACTCTGGTGATATTGTCGGAATAGAATCATTGGAATTAATTAATGAATCAAAAGTGTCATGAAACTCCAGCCATTTTAGGTAATTTCCATCAAATGTAGGCAATTTTATAGTTGGCAACTTGATATTATTGAATTCTTGTGAGTGACTGCCGTTGGAAACACTACATGCATCACAAACCTTTGAATTGGAATTTGGAGTAGCAGACTCAATTATTTCTTGGAAGCTAGACAAGGCAGAGTACATGTCACTTTCTATTGATTCTCTCTCTTGTAATTGAATATCTAAATTGTCAGAGTTATTTTCTATTATTGTTTGCAATTTATCGAAGGATGAAAATAGTTCTTGACATTTTTCTAACCGAATAGTGAGCTCCTTAAGTTTTGCACCTTTAAGGTCGCTCGGGTTGATCAATTTAATAGTTTGCAAGTAGTTTTTAATTGAAGTTAGACGGCCTTTGATAGAACTACGTTGCCTATACAATTTAGTGAGGTCCAATTTGGCGGAACTCTCGTTATAGTCATCACTCTCAGACATATTGGCGCACAAACAATGAAATAAGCAAATAGAATGTGCAGGTCAAACTTGTATAGCGGTCCTTTGCGCAACTCGTGCGCGTCGCAGCCTCAGCCCGTTGCCCCGAAGCTTTACAACTGCCCTGACGCCGCCCGCAGCAGAAGCGGAGATCGGCAGCTCAGAGGTTAGCACGCGCGATAGGCACCCCCACGTTGTAGGCCCGATTAGACTGAAACAGTTCGGCGTGTGGTGTTTAATGCGTGCAAAGCTAATAGCGAAGGCACAAACAGGAAGACAGTGAAGAGCGACAAGAAAAGAACCCACCTGTTGCTTGGAGAATTTGAAATAATATACTTAGCGAGTTAACATGAAAACTTTGGACGAAACACTTTACGACACTCCATGCGCATTACAATCGTGCAATAGGTTATAGGTGCTTGGAATCTTGGATGGAGGCCTGGATTTGGGTTTAGCATCGGTTCTTCATCGGAATCATCGTTTTTTCAGCAGTTTTCTTCGTGTTCGTGATGTCTACGGTCGCCAAAAACATGTTGGAGCTTAGGTTATAGTTTGTAGTTTGTAGGATCTTGAAAATAGGGGCCTTTTCAGTAATAAGCCATTCTTCGGTGAACATTGGGGTTTACTTCGGTTTAAACAATATTATAGGTACATTACAGAAAATAAAGCCTTTCTCGTTGGCGGTAAAAAAATGGAAGCGACGCTTCGGTTGGCGGTCGTCGCATAGACAAAAATTCTCTCGGCTCCATAGACTTCTTTCTATGGAGCATGCTTGATTATAATAGAGGGCGCTAGCGTCGCCGGTGGTGGCGCTGATGTAGCAGCGCGAACACAAGTATTGTACCTAATCATCAAGTTTAGTAATATATTCAATAACATTTATATTAGCATGATTGATTAATCTTTATTGTTGTCAATACACGTATGTGATAAATAATGTATTGAAATTCGATTAAAATTACATTTTTTGGCCATAAATTAAATATTTTCATAGTATAGTAGAATAATTAAATCGTGTCTGTACGTGTACATAAGTACACATTTTGTTTCTAAATTATAAAAAACTAGCGGCAAAAAGTCTGCATTAAATTAAAATATTGTATTGAACGAATTCGAAAAACGTAACGAGTACCTACCTTCAATGTGAAAAATAGCAAAACAGAGTATTAAATATTTTTTATTTGTATTTTTACAAGACAGACGCAAAAAACAGCTTATTTCTTTAAAAATATTATTTTTTCCTTATAGGTACTTAAAGATATTCCAAAACTATTATAGCCCAACAAAACATGTATATTTTTTGTGGACAAGGTCACGGGCACCACTAATATTTTATGATAATCCGATAACTTCGACGGATAAGATAAATATTGGTACACAGTTTTACTCATTACATATGAGTATTATCTTTTTGATAAATTGAGCCTAGCCATAATTATATCCAGCCATTGTATTAAAAAACTTAGGAAAGGTCGCACACGTGTCAAAAGTTACTAAATAATTAGAATAATTTACTTTACAAAGTGCTGAATGGGTGTTACTTGTGAAACTATTATAAATACGCCACCAGATGGCGCTTTCACACCTGGAAGTGCAGTGAGCGGAGTAGTCCGATACTCGATTATAGATGTACCAGTGAAGAGAATAGTCATATCACTCAGAGGAGCTGGCATTCTTAATGTAACTAAGGGAAGATACATAGGAAGTTACACAAACAGTGAAGATTACGTCAACACCGCGACATTCGTTAATCTTAACGAAAATGATAAATCTAGTGGACACGTGAACACAGCTCAATTCCAATTCCAACTACCAGACAACATACCGTCGTCAATGATAATTAAAGGACAACTCGAAATTATTTGTAATATGCTATACAACCTCCGTGTAGAGTTTGTCGTATCAGGAAGGTTTTCGTGGAACAAAGTCTTCGAAAAAGACATTAAAGTGGTCTCAACAACGATCAGACCGGCACTCTCCATGACACCGCTAACACGGATCGAAACGAAGAAGCTGTTCACGGTATTGAGCAAAAAGAACAACGTTAAAATCAAAGCTACAATTCAAAGCTGTGTGCTTAGACCCGGCGGCAGATTAGAGCTGGCCTACGAAGTTGAAAATGAAACTAATATTGATATCATATCAGTTGAAACTCGACTGGTCGAGGTCTACAAATACTATGATTCGGACGTAAGTCACGCTATTGCAAAAGTGAATAAGGCTGTTCCTAATATGCAGTCAAAAAGTGCTGTGGTCAAATCGGGAGAGTCTTTAAAAACAAGATGGGAAGTTGATCTGCCACCAAACATTTATTCCATCGAAAATTCCAAAATGGTGATCAGAAGTTATGCCTGTGTTCTCACGACTGTATTGCCAGTACCGCACAAAAACTACCACGTTGTTATTCCTTTACAAATTGGTACTTGGGATGATGGTAGCCAAAGTCAATCTACAACTGCTGGACCGTCAAATGAAGAACCGCCACCAAGTTATTGGCTATCTACAGATAATTTGAATTTTGAATAGATATATCAAATATTATTTTTGCGATAATGGTGAGGAAATAATACGTGCGAGGCAATATTAACACGTTGAAATTAAGATCGACAAAATAAAAATGTTCTGTGTAATAAAAAAACCGTCTTCTATGTTAAATTAAGATGAAAAATTTACAGTAAGTGTCATAAACTATGTTAGGGTATAATATGAACTGTACTACCCACATATTTATTACTAGCTGAGAATTATTGAAAAATTTGTTAAGTACCTGAACAGTTTTTAAAAGTGTCTTCAAATATTGAACTCTTGCCCTTTTTCAGTGTAAATCACTTGATTGTTTAGATCTTATTATGTACAAAATCGTTTGATAAGATATTTTAGTTAATTTAATAGTTTTTTATTGCTTTTTTATATCAGTAATTGTGTAAATAGCCTCTTTATCATTAAATAAATCTAACATTTCTATACCAGTATCTGAATAGGCTAGTTTCCTAAAAAAATTTTTTAGTCCTTCAATTTTAATATTACAAAATATTGGACACGTATATTTTTAATTGTCAATTGCACTGTTTGGGCCACCAAGATACAGGCTATGCCTAGTTTGGGGCCCACTGTTATTGATATACATCTTGCTCTTTTTTCTTACTGTTATTGTTAACACATCTTGCCTTTATTATTTTGTAATGCAAAATGTAACCTGTGCCTATTTAAATAAATACTTTTTTCATTTTTTCATTTTTTTTTTTTTTCACATCGTTGACCTTTTGTATCTTACTAATAACCGTAACTAACATCGTCGTCATCATTAATAATTAGGTAAATACCCTAAATTCCCTAATGAATAAACGATGTACCAATTTACATAAAATGGCATATTTCTAATATTTATTAACCCGTTATCAAGAAATCAGAAAACATCATCATCATCACTATCCTGTTTCTTATCATCAGCCATTGCTTCCCAGTACGACGGAGGAGGGTCGTCAAGGTTTTCTGAATTAGGTTCTTTGTAATCTCCTACTTGAATCGGAATTTTCAAAGCAGCATTTATATGGGGAAATGGGATCACAGCAGTTATATAAACAAAGTAGTCTCGCGACACCATATTGGAGTATTCCAAAGAACCAATATCAAAAGGTATGTTGATAGACACATCAACGTTTGAAGAAGCACCACTGGCAATAGACCCAGTCTTGGATTCTGTATCATGAACTTCATTAGACACTTGGATCTTCCGATGTCCTCTAGTTGTAAAATTATACGTTTCCACCAACTTAGTTTTGACTCCTTTCAAATTTAGATTGGTTTGGTTGAAAACTTCATAGTTCAACAGCACGTTACCGCCAGATGCGTACACGCAGCTCTGTATGTTCGCCTTTATGTTGACAATGCTTGGTTTCTTAGTGAACAATTGGAAAAGTTTCTTCTGCTCTCCATAAATGGTTGGTTCCATAGGCAGCCTGGGCTTGATGCCAGAGACGACAGTTATTTCTTTCTTCATTCTTTTCGCGAATTTGAAGAGACCTGGTCTGTCGAATTTTATTGCAATATGGTACTCGATGTTGCAAGTTATATCATAACTGATATTTCTTGTATAATATTTCAATGAAGGCGGTATATTTTGGGGTAAGGTGATGTTGAATGGGAACTCATACGCTCCGATCGGTACAGGAACTGATTTGTCGTTATTATGCACCACATTTTTAATATTTACGTACGTCTCTGAATTTCTATAAACGTGAGCGCCATTTCTTTCTCGACGGCTTTTCCTTAGATCCTTTAATTTTAAAGATCCACTGCCTTTCAGTGATACTGTTATTTCGTTAAACACAGTTTCTTCGTCAACTGCATATCTGATGATACCAGAAACAGTAGAACCCGGTATAAATGCTCCATCTTGTGGTTTGAATAAATTTATTTCGCAGTGCACGCCCATTTTGTTAGATTTTCAATCGCCAGCACAAACGCACTTTATAATAATGTATTATTTCACTCCGTTCTTAACGCGTCGACGTCGCGACGTCACTATCACTTGTGTCCGTGAACGAAATATGAATGTGTATTTAACCAATACATACTATCACTGCTTATCTTTGAAAGATAAATTGGGATTGTTGAGTTGTATAAGCCGCCAGGTTCAGGAACAAAACAGAATCGCTATCGAATCGTGAAACAAATGCACAGCGACTGGAGATCTATGCGCGTCAGACGATTTCAACAAAGACTATTTTGCAATATCAATTTGTATGCATTATGATATTTTAAAATAATGCTCATATTTATATGATTTGAGCGCAAGTAACAGGTTACGCGTGTATCTGTTATGGATTATTAGCAATGACTAACGTGACAATACGTGACGTAGACGGGTGCTTTTGATGGGCTGATATAGGCCTGCTTTATGTTTTTTTATTTATTATTTTTAAAACCTTTGTTTATGTACTTTAGTATTTTATTCCGCCATCATAATAATTAAACAGCTTTTTTTCTTATTTACTTACATTTGGTAACGTAGGTACCTATTCAACCATTTGGTTGCAATATGCATATCCAGTCATTCATTATTAAATGGTGATATTTTAGGATAAGATAGGTATAGAAATCCCTCCAATTTATTGCACAATATTTATTTAACAATATTATTGATTACTATCATACATGATAGTTATCGAAGTTACCCATACATTTGTGTATTCTCAGTCATTTTCGGTTTTTATATTTATCATAACTGAATCTATTTTTAAGGCCAAGATAAAATCCCTAAACTAATGAATCAACCATCATTGATTAAAAATATTTAAATAATAGCCTTGTTACATAGATAGACAGTTAAATATTTAATAAGCGAACATTTACACACAAATTAGCAAATAATTGAAAATGATGAAACAACGAGAGACAAAAGTAAAGTACGTTAACATAACCTACTTCTGGCGCAGTCGGGTAAAAAATATTTCATCATATTAATGTCAAAAGAATTCGGATTATTATGAAAACACTTTACTTTCATTTCAGAAACCTAATTCTCCACAACTCACACGTTTTATAAATAATAGAACTCTAGTCTCCAATATAGCGTTTATTTCAATTTAACTTAGTTACTATATTTATATACAATTATCACACTAATGTACAATGATGACTAATTAATTCGATATTAATTACACGGGTATAGGGACCTCTTAGTGTCCGCTTAGTTCGATAGTCGACGAGCCACTGGCCTACCAGCGCAGGCGCTCGACCGCCTCCGCTGTTATTTCCCCACCTTTACTTCTGTTACGTCACTTCCACTCCCCGTTTGAGAATGTAAGTCAAAACATTGTCTTTATTTTACTAAACTTAGAAACTATTTAATTTTAAATGACACAAATATTAAGAAAAATATTTAAAATACAATAAATAAATGCTCGAATCACGACATTCGGCCATCCAACCTAGTGCAACCTCCTGGTGCACGTCTACCCCTAAATCAGTTGCTCTATCATGCCTTTATTACTTATATACACTTTCATTATTTTAACAATTACATTTATTATTTTTAATTATACATGTATTATATAATTATTATTTAATCTATAATATTACTGTAGGAGATGTGAAGATTTGCGGCGACCGTCCCTATATAAGCCAGCGCGCAGTGCGACTCGGGCTCACTTTGCCTTCAGCCGTCGTTGCGATCGGAACTCTCGGATTTTGCATTTTGTGTGTTAATTATTTTTTTGATTGTAATTTTTGTTTTCTTATTAAAATCAGTCCGAAGTCATTTTTGTCTTTTTAAAAAGTACTTTCCCTCGGGATTCGCTACATCAGAAGTGGGATAGGATCAACGTGATTCTATCTTACTGGCTATTCTGATTTGGTGTCTACCGGCGCGAAGCGTAAAAAGAGAAAAATGGGTGATCGTGATGATCGTGATCGTGAACGTGAGCGTCGTAGAAGTCGTTATAGCAGCCGAGAGCGCCGACGTAGTAAATACCGCGATCGTGCGCCGGACGATAGATTAAAACGTGACATGGATGTGATGCTAACCCGCCTTAGAACGTTGGAAAGTCAGGTAGCCGCGCAAAATACGTCGTCACCTGTGCAACGTAATGTATCGCCGCGAAATAGGTCGTGTGAACGAAATAGGTGCGCAACGTCTCCTTCCCCCTATAGGCCCGCGTCGTGCGCGCGCCCCGCGGAACGTTCTATGACGCCGCCGTTCCCGCCGGAACCGCCGAGCGTCCCGCAGCATGCGTGTCCAGTGCTGGTCGCGGAATCGGATCGTGTGAGTGAAGTGAATGCACCGTCTGCGGTGACGGACCGCATCGTGGATGCTATTCGTTCTATCGGTACGGTAAGGTCTAGCCAACATTTTTACATTTCCAATTTCGATCCTAGTTTCCACAACATTGACGATTGGTGTGAGGAGGTAGATCGAGCAAGGTCTCTCAATAATTGGAGCGATTACGAATGTCTCTCACGTATAGGAAACTGTTTAAAAGGAGAGGCAAAGACGTGGCTAAACGAGTGGGTGACGACGGAGCGTAGTTGGACCAGCTTTAAAAAGGAATTTAAACCTTTGTGTCCGAAAACTCCGGACATTGCTAACATTTTGTTTGAGGTAATGAGTACAAACTCGGATAACTACACTACCTATGCTGATTACGCCCATCGCTCACTCCTTCGTTTACGCATAGTTCGGGGTCTTAGTGACGAATTGATATCGGCAATCGTGATACGCGGAATCACCGACCCTCAAATAAAGGCCTCCGCTACAAACGCCAAACTGTCGCCTAACGACCTTGTTGAATTTTTCTCAACATACGTGAAGCCTAGTGCATCTAAGGCTAACTCTGCTCGTGTCGTGTCCCAAAATACGTTTGCGGGGAATAACAAAAACGTCGCTAATTTACCTCCGAGAAAAAGACGGTTCGATGAAGGCAAGTGTTTCTCGTGTGGCCGGTTGGGACACAGACAGGCTAATTGCAATAAGAGATCTAAGACTGACCAGGAGGAACGCTCCTCCTCAGCTAGTAACAATAATGCGAGTAAAAAACCTGTTTTTGTGCCAACAAAGCCCGATACGTGTTCGTTCTGCAAAAAGACGGGTCATAAAATCGAAAATTGTTTTGCCAAACAAAAGTCTGAGTCTCGTAATAAAAATAACGTCAATTTTTGCCGCGAAAACGAGACTACCCGCAACAATGACGTTGTTGTTGCAGTGATTCAGGGCGTGCCGGTTGATGTATTAATTGACAGCGGCTCAACGATATCGCTTATATCGTCAATTTTGTTGAGACATTTTAGTTGCGCGCTTAAGCCGGCATTTCGAATATTAAAGGGACTTGGTAGTCAAGAAATCGAAAGTACCTCATACGTGACTTTGCCAATCGAATTTGACGGTATAACTCTTGAAGTTGATATGTTCGTAGTTGCGTCTGAGTACATGAACACGCCGGTTATAGTTGGTACAGACGTGCTCAATAGAGAGGGCGTTCGTTATATTCGCACGCGCGACCGCCAACTCCTTACGAGAGAAACTATCGAGCCAGATAGGGTAATGACTATTCAGTCTGATGTTTCTGTTCCTGTGAACACACCTCTTGTTGAAAATGAATTGCAACAGTTGTTGGCAATAATAGATGAGTTTTCTCAATTTTTAATATCCGGTACAGCTACTTCTACCGTGAACACTGGTAGCATGGCCATCAGACTGAAGAGTGACACCCCAGTTAACTATAGGCCGTATCGCCTTTCCCACGCGGAAACACTTCGTGTTCGGGAGATTGTCAAGGACTTATCGGCAAAAGGGATCATTCAGGAGTCGGAATCTGATTATGCCAGCCCGATTCTTCTTGTCAAAAAGAAGGACGGCTCCGATCGAATGTGCGTCGATTTTCGGAAGTTGAATGACGTGACCGTGAAGGACCGTTTTCCATTGCCGAGAATCGATGACCATATAGACCGGCTAGGACGAAACAAATATTTTACGAGCTTAGACATGGCGACAGGGTTTCATCAGATTCCTATGGATAAGGAGTCCGTTCCTCTAACTGGCTTCGTAACGCCCGAGGGGCATTACGAATATTTGAAAATGCCGTATGGTCTTGCAAATGCCCCGGTCGTCTATCAGCGAATTATCGCCAAAACGCTCCGGGAACATATAGAGTCTGGTGAAATCCTCGTCTACATTGATGATGTTCTGATCCTAAGTCAGACAGTAGATCAGGGGTTAGTTATTTTGCGCAAAGTACTTAAAACTTTGACTGATGCGGGTTTTTCTATCAACCTTAAGAAATGCTCCTTCCTATCACCCACGATTGAGTATTTAGGCCGTAGTATCAGTGAAGGTCAGGTGCGGCCGAGCGTTGACAAAGTTAGGGCTTTAACGGAAGCCGACGAGCCGAAAAACGTGAAACAAGTCCGTCAGTTTATGGGCTTAGCCAGCTATTTTAGGAGGTATATACCCGGTTTCGCTCAAAAGACGGCTTGTATAGCGGCTCTGACGCGTAAAGACGTAGCATTCAATTGGGGCCCTGAGCAGCAGGCTGCCCGCAAAGAGATCATCGAGTGTCTGACTAGTGAGCCCGTACTTGCGATTTACGACCCTTCGTTGCCGATTGAGGTGCACACCGATGCAAGTTCCATCGGTTACGGGGCCGTTCTTCTGCAGGTGCACGAAGGTGGTCACAAGCGAGTGGTTGCTTACTATAGTAAGCTAGCGCAGGGAGCTGAAAGTAAGTACCACTCGTATGAGCTGGAGACTCTTGCGGTGGTCAAAGCCTTACAACACTTCAGGCATTATCTTGTGGGTGTGCACTTCACCGTAGTCACCGATTGCAACGCATTAAAACTTACCAAGCGGAAAAAAGATTTGCTCCCGCGGGTGGCTCGGTGGTGGGTGTACCTGCAGGATTTTGACTTCGATTTGGACTATCGGAAGGGTTCACTAATGTCGCACGCCGATTATCTCAGTCGGAACCCGGTCAATGTGTGTACGGTTCAGAAGCCACTGAACTGGGCGCAGATTGCTCAGGCTTCCGACGAGGAAACCCGAACTCTCATCCAGCAACTACATGATGGTCAGTTGGATGCGAGTAGATATGTCGTTAAGAATGACATTCTCTATGTTAGACATACACCTACTGGTGAACCTTCTCGACTTCTGTGCTATATCCCTAAAGGGCACAGACTTAGCCTATTGCGCGTGTTTCACGATGAGCACGAACATCCCGGAGTTGAAAAGACGGTTGACCTTGTTACTAAACATTTCTGGTTTCCCGGGTTGCGTAGTTTTGCCCAAAAATATATCGCGCACTGTTTGGTGTGTATTTCGCATAAAAAAGTCCCACGGGCTCCATTACAGCCCATTACCTCTTGGGAAAAACCAGACGTACCTTTCGAGACTGTCCATATGGATGCTCTAGGACCGCTCCCCGAAGTAGATGGTTACCGATACGTTCTAATAGTGATTGACGCTTTTTCCAAGTACACCCTGTTGTACCCAATGTATCGACAAGACTCTAACGAATTAAAGCGTCATGTTACGAACGCCATTTCATTATTCGGGTCTCCCAAATTGATTGTTGCGGATAGAGGTCGCATGTTCCAAAGTACTGAATTTCTGGATTGGGTCAAGGATATGGGGTGTGAGGTACATCTAATCACACCCGAAATGCACCAGTCCAATGGGCAGGTCGAACGCTACTGCCGGACGGTATTGAACATGATTCGCATCGAAGCAAATCATAGACAGCAACGGTGGCCAAATGTTATTTGGAAGATGCAGTTGGTCCTGAATATCACTCGACATAGGACGACTCAATATTCTGCGCTCAATCTTCTGGTGGGCATTGATGCGGCAACACCTCTTCTCCGAAGCCTAGTGCGTGATGTGGCACTCGACGGGTCCAGCCCGAACAGGGAGGCTCTACGCGAGATGAGTCGGCAGAGGGCGTCGGAGCGTCTCAGGCGAAACCAGCAGACTCAAGACGCCTATGTAAACCAAGGCAGAAAGGCGCCTCGAGGTTTTGAACTAAATTCTTTGGTTTTTGTTAAGAAGCAAGCTCAATCAACGGGGAAGTTGGACTCCGGCATGCGCGGCCCGTATCGCGTGGTGAAGGTTCTCCCGCACGGGCGCTATGAGCTGCAACTTCTGGCCGGCTCCTATGGGAAGTCGACGCAGGCAGCAGCGGAGTACATGGTCGCATGGCGCGGAGAATGGACTCCTGATGTGTGTGCTGCTTACTTTGATGGTAAGATGCCTGGCTATCTAAGAGTGGTTTGTGAACTATTCTTTGGATGGACTCCAGTAATAGCTAACGTAGTGCTTCCTTACTGGATTGTGCAATTGTTGGGGAACGCTAACGTCGTGCCTCTTTCCTAACAATTGGGGGCGGACATGCTAACGTCGTGCCTCTGTCTCGCCGGGCTAAGTTACGCTAACGTCGTGCCTATGACTTGAGCCGTGATTAAGTTACGCTAACGTCGTGCCTATGACTTAATCTACCCTGGCGACGTTTCGCATCCTATTTATATGGCGGACGCGTCTTATGTATGGGATGTTAAGCGTTGTAAAACTTATCGATACGTGAGTTTATGTCTTAAATGTTTTCGCTTAATTTAACACAGGTGCAGACAGCGAAAATGAAGAGCTTGAGACTGTGGCCGCACAGTCTCGTGAAGACCAAGTCGAGGACCTGAGCCCGGAATCACCTTCCGTCCGAGCTTCTGGTCTACCTTCGGACGACGGGCAGCAACCATCTACGTCTGGGCTACAAGGGCTGGCAGGTGCCTCAAGCACTAGCCACGCCGTTGGTGGACCCCAACCCAGCGGTCCGGGACTGTCCATGCCACTGCTGGACTGAAAGAAGAAGGAGACCGAGGACGGTCTCCTGTCAGGAGAGGCCGTGTAGGAGATGTGAAGATTTGCGGCGACCGTCCCTATATAAGCCAGCGCGCAGTGCGACTCGGGCTCACTTTGCCTTCAGCCGTCGTTGCGATCGGAACTCTCGGATTTTGCATTTTGTGTGTTAATTATTTTTTTGATTGTAATTTTTGTTTTCTTATTAAAATCAGTCCGAAGTCATTTTTGTCTTTTTAAAAAGTACTTTCCCTCGGGATTCGCTACATTACAATATTTGTTTTCATATTTAAAAAAACAAAAGTAAAATCACGACATTCGGAGACTTAACCTAGGTACTTATCTAAAAAAAAAACAAAAGTAAAATCACGACAGTCAGAGACTTAACCTAGGTACTTATCTAGTAGTTCATAGTTACTTATAATATATAGGTCGGCCGTTTGGTGTAGTGGTTCAGAACGGACTACTATGCCGAGAGGTCCCGGGTTCGATTCCCGGCCGGGCAGAAATTGAAATGATGAATTTTAATTTCTGTGACGGGTCTGGGTGTGACTATGTATAATATTTATGTATTTAAAAAAAAAAAAAAAAAAAAAAAGTATATGTATAAGTAGTATATCCGTTAAGCTAGCACCCATAACACAAGCATTAAGTTGCTTACTTTGGGGCTAGCTGGCGCTGTGTGAAATTGTCCAAAGATTTATTATATTATTATTATTATTATTATTATAATATACACTTATTATTTTAACAATTATATTTATTATTTTTAATTATACATGTACTATTTATAATTATTATTTAATGTATAATATTACAATATTTGTTTTCATATTTAAAAAAAAAACAAAAGTAAAATCACGACATTTGGAGACTTAACCTAGGTACTTATCTAGTAGTTCATAAATTAATGAATCAATCTTTGCATTGTCGCAGTTCGGACAGAGGGCAATCATCCTCACTATCATAAGAACTAGAACTATCTGATGATTTTTCAGACTCTCGTGGGTTAATGTTAACCCATGGTCTGATTCTGTCCGCTGCGACAACGCTTTCAAATTTTCTTCTATTTTTGCTAAAACCAGGAATATCTGATATCTGATATCTATCGTTGCCGAGTACTTTAACAATCTTAAATGGACCTATGAATTTTGACAGTAACTTGGAACTATTGCCCTTATTATAATAATTGGTTCTAGTAATCTTAACAAGATCCCCCTCATTGAAGACTGCAGCAGGAGCTCTACCGTTATCATAATAACGTTTTTGTTTATTTTGACTGCTTTTGATATTTGCATCAATTTTCTCCCTTATGTTTTGAAAATTAACACCGGAATTATCTTTGCCGATATCAAGTTTATTAGAAAGTGCGTCACGAAGTTTTGTCCCGAAAAGAGCTTCTGATGCAGTCTTTTGGGTGGAAGAATTAATGGTATTATTTATGCCCCACTGTATTTTTCCTAAACTCATATCCCAGTTACATTCATCCTCGCCTAAATTGTATTTAGATAATGCATTTAGAATAGTCTGATTATAACACTCTGCTTGCCCATTTGCTCTTGGGCACGCAACAGCATTTAAAATGTGTTTAATACCGTAAAGATCACAAAATTTTTTAAAAGCACTGGAAGTGAAAGAAGTTCCACGGTCTGAGATAATCCGAGACGGTAGACCAAAGTCATAAAATATCTGTTCAAGAACTTTTATGGTACTCTTAGTTTTTGTGTTCTTTACTGGCTTTACAAACAAGTATTTGGTAAATCCATCAACAACTGTGAGAATGTAAGCATTGCCATTTCTACTTCTTACAAAGGGCCCCAGATGGTCAATGTGGATTGTATGAAATGGAATATTTGCTTTATCAATGGGATGCAAAAATCCTGATTTCTTATTATTGATACTGTCTTTGTTATAAGCACACTCAATACAAGACTCCTGAATGATGTCGTTTTCTACCAACTCCTCTATTAAAGAGCGGACATGCTCTCTTTCCGAATAAGAAAGTCTATACGGACGATACACTACAGGTCGGTCATCTGATAATTCAATAGACATTTTCACGTCCTTAGCACACCCAATTTCTCCTAAACTCAAAGCAAAACTGTCTCGATATGACTGTAACAAATCATACAACCTATCTACAGACTTCTCGTCTAACTGGCTGCCTACCTTGATTTCGGATCTCTGCAAGGGTTCAAGAGATGAAATGTCTTTAACAATTCGATTGACTTGTTTAACTTCTTTAGTAACAAAAGACCTTGCTCTAGCTAAAACTGTCACGGGGTTTAAAAAAAAAGGAGCGTTGGCCAAGTTACTGACAACTACATGACACCTCCCATTTGCTACAGTATATACACCTTGGTGCAAATGATACTCCCTGCCTACTTCGCCACAACTATACCCATCAACAAAAACATCGCCGTTAAAGGAATCATCATCGGAGTAAACTTCGACTAAATCTAACCTGTTCAATTCAGTGGGAGCCAAAACCATTAATTTAAGAGTTTGTTCTCCTTCTAAAGTGTCCGAGTCTGAGCTTTTGTAGAAAAGTAACGTGTTACTGTTTTTCATAACCGTCACACAGGGTTGCTCGGTGAAATCCTGTCCAATAAGCAATGGAGCTTGCAAAAACTCGTCTTTGACTACCAAAACTTCGATTGGTGATTCAACTTCATCGATTTTAACTATTAGTAAAGACTTATAGTCAGGAATAACGACAGAGTTACCAAATCCCTTAAGTACGGGAAGATCGGCGAAACTCTTACATAAATTTAATTTTTGAGCATCTGAATCTCGCATAAGACTACATTCGCTGCCGAAATCAATGTAGGCAACAAAGTCTTGGTTCGAAATTGTCGCCTTTTTAAAGAATTTGTCATTGACATTACCGGAAGAGATAAGTAACGTATTACGTTCTACTTTGGCTTCTGTACGAAAATTAAATAGCTCTAACTTGCAATTCGCATTATCATGGCCAACTCGTCTGCATTTTTGGCATTTAACAAGAGGTTTTGGGCATTTATAGAAAGTGTGACCTTTCGTCCGACAATTAAAACATGTCACTTCGCTTGAAGCCGAGGAATTATGCGCAGAGCGAGGTCCTATAGGTTGGTCGGGCTTTTTGATAAATGACATATCTACATATTTTTGAGAACTGAGAAAATTCAATAAGTCTTCTGGTTCCTCACAATTTAAGGCTTGTGCACTATTCCTAATAGATTTATCTAAAATACCGTGTAGAACACAGTCAACAGCATTTTTACCTTGAATTTTACATCTATTTAACAAGGACAGCTTGTCATAGAAATAGTCGCATAATTTTTCATTCCTACGTGTGGTACGAGCAAGCATTTCTTCGAGAAGCTGACCATAATTTTGTTCATTGGGAAAAGCTTTCCTTAATTTGGTTTGCCACTCGTTCCAAGTAAATATGACAGTTGGTAATGCTTCAAACCACCTTTTTGCAAGGCCAGTTAACTTCTGAATAGCAAAATGTATGGTCTGCTTCTCGTTCCATTCGTAAATATTACTACACTCGTTCACTTTTGTTAACCAGCTATCAATACTCTGGGTCTTATTGTGAGGATCGAACTCGGGCACAACATTGTTTAACTGATTATTAAATTGATTTGGTTTCGCTTTCTCTTTCTGTAATGATGTAAGAAGGTTCAAGAAATCCGCATTGGTAATCCCCGATGTTTGATCGCCGGAAGGTTCTGGCATTATGGTGGGAGTAGGCGCAATGATACTAATTGGACTGACCTCTTCAATAATCCACCCAGACGTGGACGATTCTTGCCCCGACGTGAGGCGCCGACGTTTGGTTGAAGTAGACGGCCACGGAGGTCGCTTCCGCTTCCGTCTCTCTCGGCTCTCCTCCATGGTCTCCAAAACAAAACATAAATATATTAGAACTCCGCTTAATAACACCCCCTTTTTGGGTAGTTACTACACAAATTAAATTAAAAAGATTTAAATGGAGCTATTTATAAAGTTAAAAATTGAAACAAATACAAATTATGGTCCATCAGTACACCTGGCCGCTAACAAAAATCAAGGACACACTTGGCCCTTCGGCACACCTGGCCGCTAACATAAAAATCAAGGACACACTTGGCCCTTCGGCACACCTGGCCGCTAACATAAAAATCAAGGACACACTTGGCCCATCGGCACACCTGGCCGCTAACATAAAATCAAGGACACACTTGGGTCTTCGGCACACCTGGCCGCTAACATAAAAATCAATGGACACACTTGGCCCATCGGTACAGTATCAAACATTTTACATACATAATATGACGCTCTTGATTATGTTAGTATTATCAGAGGGTAGCCCCATCATATACGAACATAATAGTTTGAATACAAATGTGCTTCGTATTATGTCCGTTCCGCCGGAGAATAGCCCCGACCATATACGAGACGCAATACAGCACACAAGATTCGAACATACATATATTTATTAAGACACGAGCTTCATTATGTAAGTATCGTCAGAGGGTAGGCCCCATCATATACGAACATAATAGTTTGAATATAAATGTGCTTCGTATTATGTCCGTTCCGCCGGAGAATATCCCCGACCATATACGAGACGCAATACAGCACACAAGATTCGAACATACACATATTTATTAGACACGAGCTTCAATATGTAAGTATCGTCAGAGGGTAGGCCCCATCATATACGAACATAATAGTTTGAATACAAATGTGCTTCGTATTATGTCCGTTCCGCCGGAGAATAGCCCCGACCATATACGAGACGCAATACAACACACAAGATTCGAACATGCACTTCAGTATTTTTTTTATATAGGCACATACTTTATTATATTAGTATCATCAGAGGGTAGCCCCATCACATACAAACATAATAATTTGAATACAAATGTGCTTCGTATTATGTCCGTTCCGCCGGAGAATAGCCCCGACCATATACGAGACGCAATACAGCACACAAGATTCGAACATACACATATTTATTTAGACACGAGCTTCATTATGTAAGTATCGTCAGAGGGTAGGCCCCATCATATACGAACATAATAGTTTGAATACAAATGTGCTTCGTATTATGTCCGTTCCGCCGGAGAATAGCCCCGACCATATACGAGACGCAATACAGCACACAAGATTCGAACATACACATATTTATTTAGACACGAGCTTCATTATGTAAGTATCGTCAGAGGGTAGGCCCCATCATATACGAACATAATAGTTTGAATACAAATGTGCTTCGTATTATGTCCGTTCCGCCGGAGAATAGCCCCGACCATATACGAGACGCAATACAGCACACAAGATTCATAAATATGCTTAAATAACTAACTATCAAAATCATTAAAATTTGTACCAATAGAATAATTTAGTTAAAAATTTATTTTACATACCTTCGTCTGTGAGCTGTCTGGATCACACTCCCGCTTCCGAGTTTTTATAAATAATAGAACTCTAGTCTCCAATATAGCGTTTATTTCAATTTAACTTAGTTACTATATTTATATACAATTATCACACTAATGTACAATGATGACTAATTAATTCGATATTAATTACACGGGTATAGGGACCTCTTAGTGTCCGCTTAGTTCGATAGTCGACGAGCCACTGGCCTACCAGCGCAGGCGCTCGACCGCCTCCGCTGTTATTTCCCCACCTTTACTTCTGTTACGTCACTTCCACTCCCCGTTTGAGAATGTAAGTCAAAACATTGTCCTTATTTTACTAAACTTAGAAACTATTTAATTTTAAATGACACAAATATTAAGAAAAATATTTAAAATACAATAAATAAATGCTCGAATCACGACACACGTAACCGGTAACAAAAAGTGTTTTCAATTTATTTGTGAACTAGCGGCCGCTCGCGACTTCGTACGCGTGGATCCCGTTTACCCCCTTCATCTATCTTACGCGGTTTAGATTTTTGGCATCAGTATCGATCACTAATCACCCCCTGATAGTTATTTTGAAAATATATTTCGTGTACAGGATTGACCTCTCTACAGATTTATTTTAAGTATAGATAATTATTTTAATGTAACGTGTATTGCCAGATATATTCTCTTGAAATTTGAATGATATAAAAATTTGGATAAGTCAGATAAACTAAAAGGTCTTAGTGTTCCGTATAAAATAAACATCCACTTTCCCTCGAATCATCTTCAAATAAAATTCTCACGTCAAAATCTGGTCATCCATTTGAGAACTACAATGCTACATCATCATAATCGTCATGATCAGGTAGTTTAGTCTCCACTAAAGGACTAAAGGAACCACACACCAAACATAATGCAATTTTATGCCAGATAAGCTAAATACAAGTAGAAAGCGATTGATGATTCATAAATCCATATCAAAAATATTATCGCTGAAATCCCCAATTCAGTTGTGAGACAAATGAGTCATATTTGTTGAATGATGATAGATGCCGTTATCACAATTTATGAATAACTAATAAAATTAAAAAAGTAATTCATAAAGCAGGTAGGTATAGTTCCAAAATACTGAACTGTCCTATGCATGACATTGACAGTGGGGCGCTACCGTCTATACCGGATCGCTGGTTCCGATTTTTGCCATGTTGGAAACCATATAGTTGAACGATGGTAGCGCCCCCCTGTCATCGAGTTTGGTGGGACAGTTCAGCGTGGGTCATCTATACAATAATCAGTAGGTACATACGTATCTGACATGCCTACCTAAGGTTAAATCATAACCTACCTAAAGTATTTAAAAATTTTTGTACAAACATGATTAAGGGTAGATAGAGTTCACCAATTTGCGACTTTTAATAACTGAAATACATAAACGATTAAAAATAAACTGCTTCAGCCTCAATGTTTAGGCGTTCTGATATCAGTGTCAATAACGCGCACCTACTTAGTATTTCTCCCATATCTTTATTCAGCCGCCTTGTTTAGTTAATATCATCCCGTGATTATGTTCTAGCATTACCTTTGTAATAAGTTTACGTTTACAGTAAGAGTTTGCTGAATTAGAATTACATACACAATCTTAAGAGTATTTGTACCACCACAAGTTTAACATACAAAAGGCATGTTTAAAATTATTTGTGAATAAAAAAATATTGTTGGTCCGGAATAAGTAATAATATTTCGGCCCATTGTGTACCAGGCGCGCAGCGCTGCGCACGAGTTAGCCGTTAGATGGGGCGGGGGGTGGTGTTCCCGAGCCAGACGCCCACTAATGAGGTTGCCAACATTTTCTTTGGGTATTATTTTGATTTTTCATTGATTTTTAATATTTTAAGTTTAAAAGTACGAGATGATTTTGAAATTAATTAAAGAAAGGTTTATGAGTAAATAAAAACATATTTTTAAATGAATAGTTAAACATTTGGCCGCGATCTCACCTGATGGTAAGTTAATATTACGATGCATGAATCATGCCTGACTAGTAGACTAAGTATTTATGTGTTTTGAAAATTATTATGATTATGGATGTGAATAGTTAATGTTTTTTGATTTTTTACGTCAAATTTTATCGAATCGAGGGAAAAACTTGCACGGAGTTGCGTTGTACGATACGATGCTACAGTATGACATGTTCTTGGACCAACTTGTAAAATCTCACTTGTGGGATATTTGAAAAATGTAATTAAGGCGCCACTCGCCCCCGCGAACGCGCGGGTTTAAAAGGTCCCAACCGTTACTATGCAAATGTGCAAACTCAAAACAAGCCAGCAAAAAAAAAATCTAAGTAAAAATGTTCACAATCACTGTCTAATAGGGTTTCGTAAAAGAAACTGAAAACCCAAAATGCTTAAGCTCAAGCACTGATGTTTCCCTCGTACTTTTGCTTCCGCGTTGGCCTTCTTTAAGCGCTTGCCTTGCTAATAGGCCAGTAGAATTAAAAACAAAAATGAATTAAGTCGGAAATAATTCCTACAAAAGACTTTAGTGCTTTAATGGCTTCATTAGTTGCCCATAAAGACACTCCTAGGTTTTCGACTTCGACGGAGTTGTGCTTAAGTGGTGGGGGCCCCCGAAAGGGGCGCTTTTTCGGTTTTCCGGTTATACCGCGTAAAGGACTTACCCTATCAAAAAGTGGTCTTCCTGACGGTTGAAGGGCATTTAATCCTGCATTAAATAAGACCAAATTCATATGTTTTGAACAAACCGTTCTCGTGCAAATGTTCGGCAAAGTAGAAAATATGTGTATAATTAATGACCCTCTCCACGTCCAATGGCTTGTTACCCGCAGGCTTCCAAGTCTTGAAAAGGAGCGCCTCAACCAGTGTAACCCTATCAAGGCTTACGAACTGGATGCGCCTATCCTTGTTCGTCCCAGCCGTTCCTTAACTGCGGTTGCTGCACCTCTTCCTGGCACTCACCTGAACGACTCTGTGTTACCTACTGTGGCTGCCCCTCTTCCTTGCATCCTCCTGCACAACTGCGTTGCCTAGCCTAAGGTTCGACGTCAAAAATCAACAACAACAAGTTCATATTATTAAAACGCTGAAGAGTTTTTTGTTTGTTTGTTTGAACGCGCTAATCTCAAGAATTACTAGTTTGATTGAAATAATTATTTTTGTGTTGAATAGCTCATTAATTGAGGAAGGCTATAGGATATATACAATCACTCTACGACTAATAGAGGCGAAACAGTAAAGAAAAATGTTGCAAGCATGGAAAATAGTATTTAAACTATTTTGACGCGTACGACGTTGATTTTGTGGCGTCGAACCTTGGACCAGGCATATGGCTAAGCAATGCAATCGTACAGGAGGGTACAAGGAAGAGGGGCAGCCACATTAGGTAACACAGAGTCGTTCAGGAGAGTGCCAGGAAGAGGTGCAGCAACCGCGGAACGGCTGAGACGAACAAGGATAAGCGAATCCAACTCGTGAGCCTTGACAGGGATACGCTGGTTAAGGCGACCCTTTACAAGACTTGGGAGCCTACGGGTGACGAGCTATTGGACGTGGAGAGGGTCATTAATTATACACATATTTTCTACTTTGCCGAACATTTGCACGAGAACGGTTTGTCCAAAACATATTAATGGTCTTATTTAATGCAGGATTAAATGCCCTTCCGTCGAAGTCGAAAACCTAGGAGAGTCTTAATGGGCAACCAATGAAGCCATTAAAGCAATAAACGGTCATTCTCCGGATCTGGATTATTTTGTTGATTACCCCGACCTTTTTTATTTTTGAATTTAGAGTAAGTTTAGGTAAAACATTTCAAAATAGACATTATTACGAGCATATTTTTTATATTGGCCCATCTGTAGCAAGCAGGAATAAAAAGTTATGCGACATCAAAATTTTCATGGTCGGGGTAATCAAAGTTGGGAGTCAGAGTAATCAAAAATAAAACAAAATATTTTATTTAATAAGGTTTTTTTTTAAGTTATGGTAAAATAAATGTTATTATAACTAGCCATTTGTTATTTTGATGTATAAACGACAATATTGTAAAGTTTCAACAAAATCTGTTAAGTAGTTGTTGCGTAAAAGAGTAAAAAACATACATATACATTATACATATAATATTAGTGACTCAATGTCCTATGTCTCCTATATGGGACAGAAGGCGTCCACAACAGTCCTCCATCGCATTCGGTCTTGAGCTTCGCGTTTGATCTCGCTCCAAGTCTTAACAGTGCGCCGCTATGTTTTTTTGGCGCGACCACGTTTGCATTTTCCCTGGGGGTTCCAATCTAAAGCCTGCTTGGGGATGTGATCGGGGTCCCTTCGGAGAGTGTGGCCGATCCAGTTTCACTTGCAGCGTTTATTCTGCTGAACGATCGGTATTTCGTGGCAGCGTTCCAAAAGTTCGTCGTTTGAAGATTTTGGAGAATTCGGCGAAGACAGCAGCTGAAGAAGATCTGCAGCTGGTGTGAGATAACCTTAGTGACCTTCCACGTTTCACGCCCGCTCATAGAGCAGAACTGGTTTGACGTTGGACCCGAATATTTTGATCTTGCTTGGGTCAATTTCCGTGACTGCCATACGGCTCGAAGTTTTGCGAAGGTAGCTCTGGCCTTGGCAATGCGCGAAGTGATGTCCTCTTCGGTACCTCCAGGCTCTGAAACGATGCTCCCGAGGTAAGTGAAATTGTGGACTCGTTGGACATCCTCTGCACCAACGGTGTGCAATTCCTCACTCCAGATCGCATCTCTTGGGTCTTCCGGTACTGATACCCTTGCTTTACCCTTTTTTCGGCACAATAATTAGAAGCCCCTTATGCCAGTCGTCTGGGACTTCCTCTTCCATCCAGATGTTTTCAAAGACAGGTATCAGGACGTAAACGACGGAGTTTACATCGGCTTACAGCATTTCAGCGGTGATAAGGTCGAGTTCAGGGGTCTTGCCAATTTTGAGGGATAATATTATGTATTAATAGGAGATAGGATTTCATTTTAGTAAAGGGTAATTTTGCTTATTAAACGTTATTTAGTTAATCATTCATTAGTAAAATTACAGTATTATTGATTACTCGGTGACAAAAGTCGGGGTAATCAAGGTCGGGGTAGTCAAAAAATTAAGGTTTATCCTGAGCCCTGCCCAATCTGTAAGTTGAATCCCATATGTTTTAATACACAAAAATGCTGTTACATGGACCATTATTCCTGTACATTCTCAAGAACTTTCCATGTGAAGAAACCTAAAAAAACAGGATAGAGTAAATCAATCGTGCACTGAACCAAGGTCGGGGTAATCATATTCTTATCTCGATAACTCCGAAATCCTGCGACGAGTTGCATTACCGATCACCTCGGCACGCAGGCCACCACTAAAGGTTCACGGGGGAGGATAGAGCTCGTTTCTAAATTGCGTAGCTAGGGACGTAGGCGCACATTAGCGACGTGTCGGGGTAATCACGGTTAACGCCCGGACACAACTTCAAATAGTTATTTTACAAAACCTTTTAGTGTTATAGTTATATCGTATTTAATTTATCAATGTTTATTTAATCAGTAATCGATTACATAAGCATTGAAAGCGGTAATAATATCGGATTAATTTATACGAGCAAATTTGTTCTGAAATCGGGAGCGCGGACACGTCGTGGTAATCAATTTTTGACGACTTACGATTTTTTTTAAATTACTTAATTAACTATTATTAACTATCTCTGTGGTTTAACAACAAGAACCAAAGTTATACTATTAGATAAAAATATTTGTTACTAAAATATTATGATATTCGGGTACTTTTTGGCCCCGGACACGTGATTTTCTTGGCCGGTGGAATGACCATAAAATCTTTTGTGGGAATTATTTCCGATTTAAAATCTAATTCTACTGGCGTATACAGGGTGGAATTGCCACCTGGAGGAAAAGTACTCTTAATAATGTAGATAGAAAATTCTACTCAAAGAAAACATTCCTTTATTTTTGAAAAGAAATAGAACTGCATTCAAAGATTTCCGAAATTTTTTCGAAAATTCTCTAGCATGCCATACAATTTACATACAAAAAAGTATATAAGTAGTATATCCGTTAAGCTAGCACCCATAACACAAGCATTAAGTTGCTTACTTTGGGGCTTTGCTTGAAATTCTTCAGTCGCAATACTGGGCTCGAGAGTGACATTAAATATTATAAAGAAATGAAATCTGTGGTAAACAAAGCTCTGCATTCTGAAAAGTCCGCATTCTTCAAATTTGCAATTAGCCAAAAATCTAACAATCCAAAGGAATTATGGAAGAACATCAAAACGCATATTGCTGATTTCAATAATAGATCGTTTTCCTTGCCCTCTGGTATCGGTGGTCCAGATGAAATTAATCAGCATTTTCTGAATATTCCTGGCAGCAAAAATGTTCCTCTTTCTGAACTTACCTATTATGAGTTCCATCGTTTCGGACCTGCGTCCTTCAGACTCTCTCCCGTTGACGAATCCTGCGTCTCCAAAATAATTATGAGTATCTCGTCTAATGCGGAAGGTGCAGATGGTATTACACGCGATATGATACTATTGACTTTGCCAAAAACACTTAAAGTTATTACCGCACTTGTTAATAAATCTATTCAATCTTGTGTTTTCCCTGATGTATGGAAAGAGGCCATAGTGAAACCTATACCTAAAAACAACACCCCTAATGAGGTAAAAGACCTCAGACCAATTAGCATTCTTCCTTTCATGTCAAAGATTATAGAAAAAATTGTGTGCCAGCAGCTAACGGAGTATCTTGACAGCAGCAACATTTTGCCTCAAAAGCAGTCTGGGTTTAGAAGCGGCCGTAGCACAGCCACTGCTCTGTTGGATGTTGTCGACGATGTCCTGGCTGCGGAGGATAGAGGTAATGGGTCTATACTTGCCCTTTTAGATTTTTCTCGCGCATTCGACTCAATAGACCATAAACTCCTTGTTTCTAAAATGGCATATTATGGGTTCCACCGAAACACTATTGAATGGTTCTCCAGCTACCTCACTAATCGTTCGCAACGGGTTGAGATCTGCAGCGAAACCGGTATCAGATCGCGGTCCGAGGCTGCCCTACTCACCCGCGGCGTTCCTCAGGGATCTATTTTGGGGCCAATTCTTTTTATATTGTACAGTGCGGATTTGGTGAACTGTATAAGGCATTGTAATTATCATCTTTATGCCGATGATTTACAGATTTACCACTCTTTCCATCCAGATGGGACTCTTAATTCAGCTAACTGAGCTAACTAAGGAAATCTCAGCATCGTATGTGCAAAGATGTCATTAAACACGTTAAAATGTAACAGCTGCAATGTAGTGATATGTGAGTTGTTGTCTTATATCCAGTATAAGCACGACGTAATGGACAACGAGAGCCTAATGAAAATATGTGATTCTGCGTTTACGGAAGCTGAAGTTGTTGAAGCAAAGGCACTTCTGTTTGAATCGGTGAAATCGACACAAAAGAAAGTGACAAGACGGAAGGACGGAAAAAAGAAAAGGAACATAGAGGACATCATATGTTTTTTCAAGGAGATTGATCCAGACAGCATTCCTGTTTTTGTGGCTCGGAACCTACAGAAACTGCCGCCGATCGACGTAGACCATGTTGATGTTATCACAATGCTAAAGGACATCACAGCACTGCGAAATGAAATAAGCTGCATCAAGGACACCTTTGCAACAAACAGACAATTGCAAGAGCTACAGATGGATCTGGAAAATTTAAAATCGGCATCCATGGTCAACCAGCATCATAATATAAATACAAGAAAAAGAGGAGCTTATCTGCTTGAAAGTGGGCCGATTGGCTTATCACCATCGCTAAACGTTGAATTTGAAGGTATATCAGCTGTTCAAGTCTGTAACGGTACCGATGAATCGGATAGGTTGTCCCGCTCGTACCTATATGAAGTGGCGGACAGTGAAAAACATCCTGTCCTTCTTACGCCTCGGACCCGACCGGGCACGAAGTGCGCGCAAGCAACGACGAAGGCGCTCGATCCAACACGATCTCGTGCATCGGAGCCCGTCGGGCAATCTCGTTCACAAGCGGAAACGCACGACAAGTTGTCATCTCACACGATGTCAAACGAAAGAACAACAGACGAAATGGGCGAAAATATGGCGGCGACATTGAGCACTGAGAATATTCGGCGGCCAAGTATGGCGGAAATAGTTAGAAAAGAAGGCACATGGACACAAAATAAACCAAGTGAGGAGTGGAAAATGGTTCAACGGAAGAGGTTGCGTAATCGTTTCATTGGGGAGACGGGAAAAGCAGTAACTGACCCAGAAATGAAATTTAGAGCAGCGGATATTAAAACTCCATTGTTTATTTCAAATGTGGACAAAGAGACATCTGAGACTGATATTTGCACCTACATTCAATCGAAGACAAATGAGATTGTCTCGTTGGAAAAAATTGACATGAAGTCAGAAAAGCCATACAATGCGTTTAAAATATTCGTAGCACTTAATAAACTGGATCTTTACCTAAATGATCAGCTGTGGCCAGATGGAATAAAGTTTAGGCGATTTATACATTTCAAGAAGAGACTACCTGTAGAAAAAAGGAGTTTGAATAAGATGCCTATCTGATGACTCACACACACACCAAACGTAATAATAGTACGCTAATAATCTTTAATTGTAAAAATGTGAAAAGGAGTGTAAACTGCGTAAGGTCACTATGTAAAAAAGCGGATGTCGTGGCACTGCAGGAGACGTGGCTTATGCCCCATGACCTCACGTTCCTGGGGGACATCGATCCAGAGTTCAACTACACGGGAAAATCATCTATGGATCCTGTGGCGGGTGTGCTGAGGGGGCGTCCCCATGGCGGAGTCGCGATATTGTGGCGAAGCAGTGCGTTTCGTAGTATATCAGTGATAAAGTGCGATAATAACCGTATTGTAGCAATACGGGCGGTTACCAGTGATCTACGTGAAATAGTGGTTATCACTGTTTATATGCCAACTGACCAATCGGAAAACTTGCCTAATTTCTTACAGTGTATGGGGGAAATTACTGCTATAATTGAGGACAATAACATTGAAACAGTGTATATGTTAGGTGATTTCAATGCCCATCCGTCGGCTTCTTTTGGTAATGAGTTGCTTAATTTTTGTAACGAAAGGCAATGGAGGTGCGCAGACATAGATAAATTGGGCATTAATTCCGATACGTATACATTTATTAGTGACGTACACGGCTGCAAGCGATGGCTGGACCACTGTTTGGTGAGTAAGTGTGCTTGGTCTACTATATCTGATATCCGGGTGCTTTATGATACATACTGGTCTGATCATACTCCGTTGCTAATCGACTGTAACTTAACACTAATTAGAAATAAATGTATAAACAATATCAATGAATGTAAAAACAAAATTATTTGGGGTTTACGAACAGACGAGGAAATTAATAAATATACAGAATATTGTAATAAGAGATTAAAATTGATGGATTTCCCTGAGGAATTTCAATATTGTGCTGATAAGATGTGTGATGATATTACTCATAGGTGTATTATAGACAGATTTTATAATAATATTGTTGAGGTGCTTTGTCAGGCGTCAATGGAAGCGCACACTAGGAACTTAAAAATCAATATAAGGAATAAATGTGTTCTAGGGTGGAACAAACATGTATCTCAAGCGCATAAGCAAGCTAGGTTGGATTTTCAAATGTATGTTTTGTATGGTAAACCACAAAGTGGTCCGGTTTATGATCGCATGTACATTAGTAGGAAAATATTTAAGTTTAAATCAAGACTTAAATATTGTCAATCCCATCAAGAGCAAATTAGAATGGATGTGCTTGCAACACAACATTCTACAAAACAATTTGGTAAATTTTGGAGAAGTACTAAAAAACTTAATAGCAAAGCAAGTTTGCCTGTGAGTGTAGAGGGTACTAGTGACCCTGTAGATATTGCTAATATTTTTAAATTGCATTTTGGAGTCCAGTCCCACTTGCAATCACCTACTATATCTCATAATATATGTAACAATCATGTAAGAAATCCAATTAGAATTACTAGTAAGGAAGTAGGTAGAGCTATTAGAAACATGAAAAGAGGAAAATCCCCCGGGCATGACTGGCTTAGTGTAGAACATTTAAAGCATGCAGGCCCACACATAAGTAGGCTTCTATCCCTATTGTACACTTTTTGTTTGAGACATTCTTACTTGCCGTCGAAACTAATGAAGACCATAGTGGTACCACTAATTAAGAACCCTACTGGTGACATATCAGATAAATCTAACTACAGACCTATTTCACTAGCCACTGTTATGGCAAAAGTGCTGGATAGGGTAATGGATGAGCACCTAAGCAAACACATTGAGGATCGCTTGAGGATGCTCAATTTGGTTTTAGGCAGGGTTTGTCGACCGAGAGTGCAATATTGGCTCTAAAGCATACTGTGGGTTATTACACAAAAAGAAAGACACCGGTTTTTGCCTGCTTTTTAGATCTATCAAAGGCTTTTGATTTAGTGTCATATAACATTCTTTGGGAGAAACTGAAGGAGGTAGGTATATCGCCGGAAGTCATAGAGATTTTTTCCTATTGGTATAACAATCAAAAGAATGTTGTAAAATGGTCAAATGCTTTCTCTGATGAATACACACTAATGTGTGGGGTAAGACAAGGCGGCTTAACCTCGCCAAGATTTTTCAATTTATATGTAAATCAGCTGATCGGGGAGCTGAGCAGTACGCATGTTGGGTGCCGCATTGATAACGTGAGCGTAAATAACTTGAGCAACGCGGACGACATGGTGCTGCTGAGCCCTTCGGTTGGTGGCTTGCGCCAGTTATTAAAGATATGTGAGACTTACGCTGCTAAGCACGGTCTAAAATATAATGTGAAAAAGAGTGAATTCATGGTGTTTCGAGGAAAGAACAAATTACCAAATTCTATTCCTCCTCTTACATTGAATGGGGCAATTTTGAAACGTGTATCTCAGTTCAAGTACCTTGGGCACATAGTCACAGAGGATTTAAAGGATGACAAAGACATAGAGAGAGAGCGTAGGGCATTGGCGATTCGTGGCGGGGTGCTGACCCACAGATTCGCTCGTTGTACTGCGCAGGTAAAACTAACCCTATTTAAAGCCTACTGCCAAAGTTTCTACACGAGTGGTCTGTGGACCAGTTTTACGCAGCGGTCCCTTGGTGCCCTACGAGTCCAATATAATAACATTTTCAGGGCTCTATTTCGACTACCTCGGTACTGTAGTGCCTCGGGCATGTTCGCGGATGCTCACATTGACGATTTTCACTCAATTATGCGCAAAACAACTGCGTCTGTGTTACAAAGACTGAGGACAAGTGGGAATGGAATCCTGAAAATGATTGCTGAGAGGCTGGACTCAGCCGTCTATGGTCGCTTTGTTGACTTACACATTAGGCATGTGAAGCTATACAGCGTCCATAGATAAAGAGTCAATATACAGAACCCATGATGTACGACTAACATATTTCTAAGAACATTGTTACTAACTCTACTAATATAGTCTCTAAGTTCAAATTGTTACTAACCAAACTATGGACTGCTTTTGTCTGATAATAAATGATTTTTATTTTTATTTTATTTATTTTATTTAATGCACTAAGCATTATTAATGAGGACTTGACAAGAATCAGCAACTGGGCAAACAATAATTCTTTGCTTCTAAACCCTTGTAAGTCTCAGTTTCTGGTGCTGGGCTCTAAGAACCAAATAAATAAAATTAACACGTTTCCTCTTGAGGTCAGGATTGGAGAAACTGTTATCAAACAAGTGACAGAGGCCCGAAATCTTGGAGTTCTTATGGACAGTCGTCTAAAATTTCACAATCACGTTTTGGTGACAGTCAAAAACTGTTTTTATAGACTTAAAGTTCTGTATAGGATTCGTAATTATTTAGATATCGACATAAGAGTTAGACTTTGTGAAGCATTAATACTTTCCAAATTAAATTACGCGGATACGGTCAAGGGCGAGTGTATTTTCGGATATACGAGGAAACTTATTCAGCGCGTCCAGAACTCATGTGCTAGATTCTGTTTTCACGTTCCGCCAAGGGCTCACATCACCCCATTTCTTAACCAAGGAAACCTATTGAACATGACGTCTAGGCGCTCACTTCACTTTGCATGTATGTTATTTGGTATTGTACAAAGGAAATCGCCGCCCTACTTGTATGAAAAGCTTTCATTTTCTCAACGTAGAATCAGACTTGCTTCTCGGATGGTTTGTCCCAGTCACAGCAGTGCGGCATTTCGTGGCAGTTTTCGTTATTCTGCCACGAAGTGCTGGAACAATATACCACTACCTATTAGGTGTTGTCCTAGTATCGGATCTTTTCGTGTTAGATTTAAGGGTTACTTGCTAAATTTACAAAAGGAATCTTAAATTATTAAAAAAAAAAGAAAAAAGGTATTTAGTTCAGTATATCATATTATCACCATTATTATTTTTTCTGGGACCTACCATTTATTATTATTATTCTTACGCATGAATATTTTGATTATTTCTTCGCTTGGTGTGCGGACGAAGGTGCATCGTGTTAAACGCTTTGACATCATAATTACTTTCTTGTGATGGGAGCTGTTTTGCAATCGGAGTGTGTAGCCTGATGTGATTTATTTATTTATTTAAAAAAAAAAAATTCTGTAAATAGTTAAAATAATGTGGGATTTCATGGTTTTCCTTTCACTTGATTAATCAAGTTTGTTAGAGAGATTTCATCCTTATACCTCACCCTAACGATCGATGCAATAAAAATACAGGGTATAATTTTTTACAGATTTTAGTTGGTTCGATTCCTGAGTATGGCAAGCAAATTTTTGAAAATCTTTTAATGCAGTTCTATTTCTTTTAAAAAATAAAGGAATGTTTCCTTTGAGTAAAATTTTCTATCTACGGTATTAAGAGTACTTTCCCTCTAGGTGGCATTACAAAATTCCACCCTGTATAAATAAAATGTCTGACAAAAGGTACGTTTTTTTTTGTCATTATTGTTGTTGTTGTTATTATTATTATCTCTTTATTCATTTTCCTTCTTATTTTTATTTATTTTTTACAATGTAAATTATAAAAAAAACTAAAAATACATTATAAAAAATAAACTTAAAAATAGTTAATCCGCTGGTAGCGGAGCAGGGCCCAAGCTACCGGTGGTCAGGGTCACAGGCTGAGGAACCTCCGGACAATGCGTGCCGTGCTGAGGATCACCGCCTTTTGAATTTTGTTTAGAACTGTAATTGTTTCACTTTTGTACTCGCTTGGGTGAAAGTACAGTGAGCAATAAAATATTTTATTTCTTTCTGACTTTTTTACTAACTTACGAAGTGTTATAGAAGTAGAAAAGCGAAGAACCACTCATACTCTTTCCTTGGAAGTCGTGAAAGGCGACAAAATAAATGGCCAAATATGTGTGCTGAAAGAGGAAAGTGCTGGACGCAGGCCGCTACCAACCGGGCAACGTGGAAAGCATTGGGGAAGGCCTATGTTTAGTAATGGACGTCCTGTGACTGAGATGATGATGATGATGAGATACAAAAAAATATTGATCATGGATTTTTGTTTCAAAACTGGTGGGGATTCGATTTATTTTAATTGGGAATTACCGTGATGGAAAAGTCAGTTTATTTTCCTTATTTACTGAGTAATTGTGATAATAATACATTGTTCACAATTAATATTAATAATTAAATTAGTAATTTATTAAAATCAAATAATTGGAGGAAATAAGAATTAATTACTGAGGAAATTGAATCAAATTAATAAATAAATATCCTTGGACATTTTACACTGCGCTTCTAGTCCCCAACTAAGCAAAGTTTGTACTATGGGTACTAGACAACGGATATAAACATACTTAATTTTTTTTTTGTAAATACATACTTAATATACATAGAAAACACCCAGTCCAATACAAACGAATATGTTCATGCACACAATTGTTTGTACTGTGCGGGAATCGAACCCGCAACCTCCGGAATAGTAGTCCGTTTCGAACCACTACACCAAACGGCCGACTGAATTGAAAGGGAAGCTACGTTTTTGGTGAAAAGTTTTACCTTGTTTCTAGCTGCAACGATGAATCATGAATGATTCATACTTACCAAAAGCAATGTTTATATTATGGTAGTGTACTTAATAATCAAGTAAATTATTAGTCCAGTCAATGAATGCTTTAACGACGGTGTAGAGAGAAATCCGTGGAACACAATTTCTGACCTCGGGACTTTATTAAGACTAGTTAGGAGGTGAACATAGCAAAAGTCCCCGCCCTTAGCCCTTGAGCCGGCGGGGAGAGAGGGGTTTAAAGGTACTATTTTTCTGTTTTTTGCTTAATCCTCGGAAACTATGCGTCCTAGTGACATGACCACTATGAACCAAAAAAAGCTTATTCAATTTGCTACAGGTGAGACAGTCAAGTTTTTCTATATCTTTTATAGTTGTCACGGCATAGGCACTAGAAGGTCTGTAATATTGGAAATTTTATTTCTGTCTTACATGTTCCCATTAGGAGAAAATCGACTAAATCAACATTAAGCAAACATTTTAGACATGCGGGAGCATGTTAAGCCTAGTTCCAGGGAGGGGAATGCACCGTGCGTATATTTAGACGACCCAATTGGAGCCACTGTTGACTCCTCATCACTCAAAAACTACTGTGCATTAACACTTCAAATTTGGCTCATGTGTTGAGACTTGCAAGATAAACATCAGCTTCAAATTTCATAAATATACCTCAAACGGTTATTTAGGTATTGACGTTCAAAAATCGATATTTAGAACACTAAAATCTATCTATCACCTGTGAAATGTTAAAATTTACTGGTTTTTTATTTGTTCCTTTGTATTTACACATCTACCTATCTGGATGCCAAATTTGAATCTTCAAGGTCATCTGGAAGTTGTTAGAATTTGGTCTATAGGTCAGATATGTAGATTTTTGGACGTCAATACCTAAAGATCCGTTTGAGGTATATTTATGAAATTTGAAGTTTATGTTTATCTTGCAAATCTCAACACATGAGCAAAATTTGAAGTGTTAATGCACAGTAGGTTTTGAGTGATGAGGAGTCAAAAGTGGCTCCAATTGATTCGTCTAAATATACGCACAGTGCAGTCCCCTCCATGGAACTTGGCTTAACATGCTTCCGCATGTCTAAAATATTTGCTCAATGTTGTTTTAGTCGATTTTCTCCTGATGGGAACATGTAAGACAAAAATAAAATTTCCAATATTACAGACCTTCTAGAGCAGATTCCGCAAAAACTATACAAGATATAGAAAAACTTGACTATCTCACCTGTAGCAAATTGAATAAGCTTTTTTTGGTTCATAGTAGTCATGTCACTAGGACGCATAGTTTCCGAGGATTAAGCGAAAAACCGAAAAGTGGTACCTTTAAACCCCCCTCTCCCCGCCGACTCAAGGGCTAAGGGCGGGGACTTTTGCTATGTTCACCTCCTAACTAGTCTAAATAAAGTCCCGAAGTCAGAAATTGTGTTCCACGGATTTCCATCTATAATGCTTTATTGACTGGACTAATACTGATAACAATTGTATAATTTGCATGATTGATTAATCTTTATTGTTGTCAATACACGTATGTGATAAATAATGTATTGAAATTACATTTTTTGGCCATAAATAAAATATTTTCATAGTATCTTAGAATAATTAAATTGTGTCTGTACGTGCTACATAAGTACATATTTTGTTTCCAAATTATAAAAAACTAGCGGCAAAAAGTCTGTATTAAATTAAAATAATGTATTGAACGAATTCGAAAAACGTACCGACTACCTACCTTCAGTATGAAAAATAGCAAAACAGAGTATTAAATATTTTTTATTTGTATTTTTACAAGACAGACGAAAAACACAGCTTATTTCTTTAAAAATATTATTTTTTCCTTATACTTAAAAATATTCCAAAACTATTATAGCCCAAAAAAACATCTATATTTTTTGTGGACAAGGTCACGGGCACCACTAGTATTTTATGATAGTCCGATAACTTCGACGGATAAGATAAATACATTATCACTAAGATAAATAATGAGCCTAGCCATCTATCCAGCCATTGTATTAAAAAACTTAGCAAAGGTCGCACACTTGTCAAAAGTTACTAAATAATTAGAATAATTTACTTTACAAATTGCTAAATGGGTGTTACTTGTGAAACTATTATAAATACGCCACCAGATGGCGCTTTCACACCTGGAAGTGCAGTGAGCGGAGTAGTCCGATACTCGATTATAGATGTACCAGTGAAGAGAATAGTCATATCACTCAGAGGAGCTGGCATCCTTAATGTATCTAAGGGAAAGGGAAAGGGCAGTTACACAAACAGTGAAGATTACGTCAACACCGCGACATTCGTAAATCTTAACGAAAATGATAAATCTAGTGGACACGTGAACACAGCTCAATTCCACTTCCAACTACCAGACAACGTACCTTCGTCAATGATAATACAAGGACAATTCGATGTTATTTGTAAGATGCTATACAACTTCCGTGTAGAGTTTGTCGTGTCAGGAAGGTTTTCGTGGAACAAAGTCTTCGAAAAAGACATTAAAGTGGTCTCAACAGCGATCAGACCGGCACTCTCCATGACACCGTTAACACGGATCGAAACGAAGAAGCTGTTCACGGTATTCAGCAAAAAGAACAACGTTAAAATCAAAGCAACAATTCAAAGCTGTGTGCTTAGACCCGGCGGCAGATTAGAGCTGGCCTACGAAGTTGAAAATGAAACTAACATTGATATCAAATCGGTTGAAACTCGACTGGTCGAAGTCTACGAATACTATGATTCCGACGTAAGAGACGCTATAGCGAAAGTGAATAAGGCTGTTCCTAATATGCAGTCAAAAAGTGCTGCGGTCAAATCGGGAGAATCTTTAAAAACAAGATGGGAAGTCGATCTGCCACCAAACATTTATTCCATCGAAAATTCCAAAATGGTGATCAGAAGTTATGCCTGTGTTCTCACGACTGTATTGCCAGTACCGCACAAAAACTACCACGTTGTTATTCCTTTACAAATTGGTACTTGGGATGATGGTGGCCAAAGTCAATCTACAACTGCTGGACCGTCAAATGAAGAACCACCACCAAGTTATTGGTTATCTACAGATAATTTGAATTTTGAATAGATATAGCAAATATTTTTGCGATAATGGTGAGGAAATAAATACGTGCGAGGCAATATTAACACGTTGAAATTAAGATCGACAAAATAAAAATGTTCTGTGTAATAAAAAAAAACCGTCTTCTATGTTAAATTAAGATGAAAAATGTACAGTTAGTGTGATAAACTATTTTTTTTTTTTTGGGATGGACTGTCCCGCTGAAGCACGCAGGGCGCCACGCGTCATAAACTGTGCTAGGGTATAATATGAACTGTACTACCCATATATTTATTGGTACTAGCTGAGAATTATGAAAAAAAATTGTTAAGTACCTGAACAGTTGTTTTTAAGTGTCAAACAGTGTCGTTGTGAAGTGTCTTCAAATATTGAACTCTTGCCCTTTTTCAGTGTAAATCCCTTGATTGTTTAGATCTTATTATGTACAAAATCGTTTGATAAGATATTTTAGTTAATTTAATAGTTTTTTATTGCTTTTTTATATCAGTAATTGTGTAAATAGCCTCTTGAACATTAAATAAATCTAACATTTCTATACCAGTATCTGAATAGGCTAGTTTCCTAAAAAAAATTTTTTAGTCCTTCAATTTTAATATTACAAAATATTGGACACGTATATTTTTAATTGTCAATCAAACAAATAATTACAAAGTTACAGTGCGTTGAAGTTCCGCGCGACGTCACAAAGTGCTGGACTTTACGCACTCACTGACGTCACGGGCCTTTTCTTTAGAACTTTGGCACGCTTTATCTCTTTACATTTTCATTACTTCTAAAAAGTGAAAAATACGTGTCGAGTAGTTTTTGATAAGCTAACTGAAGGACTAATTATAGCTCTTGCTTTTTTACCCATGAAACATCCCTATTCTCTGTGCACATACTTTTCCCACTGTTCAAAGAGAGATTTGATATTATTGCTGGGCAAAATATACACATGCCTGAGAGGAACCAACCAATGATAAACATTGTGATAGTTGGTGAGAATGGGTGGATGTAACTCTCACACATAACTACTGAATAGATTTAGAGCAAAGTAAAGTAAATTAGGGTTACTACTTACCTTGGTAAATTATGTTTTGACTTGATTAGACAAAACCTTACAATATTAGAGATTTGAAGATCTACTATTTTTTGCTGGGCCTATAATAATATAATATTTACTTGCCTGGTAGAAGTAAATAATTTAACCCGTGGTGATTGTTTACCATAAGGAAACTTTAATTTATAATAATTAGTAGTGGTAATAACGATAAGGAGCAAATTGATAAGTAATTGATAACACAAACACAGGGGAACTGGATATAGTAGGGTTTATTCAACCTTCTACTGAATTCACTACTTTCACCGCTTCTGTGGATTGGTTGTTAATCACCTACTTGAGACCGAAGGGTCCCGGGTTCGATTCCCAGTAGGAGCAGGACATTCCGGGTGAAGCTCGCGTCCACCTTCGGCCTGATCATCATTTCATGGTGGTGAGATGCAGGCCAAGAGCTTCCACGTTGTGGATTAAAAAAAATTAAACGCGGTAAGCTTTTTGGCTATTCACTTACACACAAATTTTGAGCTCGTATAATAGTTCCAATCACAAAAAACATCGAGCCACAACGTTTAAACTATAAATTTATAAAGTACAATATTATAAAAAGACCTCCACTCCAGAACCGTGCCCCATCGGCCGTCAGTTCTGCGTACTATGTGCCCTGCCCATTGCCACTTCAGCTTGCTAATCCGTCGGTAGGCAGGAAGGCGCTGGACGCAGGCCGCTACCAACCGGGCAACATGGAAAGCATTGGGGGAGGCTTATGCTCAGCAGTGGACGTCCTATGGCTAAAGCTAGTGAGTTTGCAATGTGTAATCTCTGGATCTACAGAACCGATTTTGAAAAAAAAAAACATTTCCAATAGAAAGCCACATTATTTATGAGTGTCGTTGCTACAAAGGAAATAGCGGTTCGAAATTTGTCAGGACAGCTAGTATGAAATAATGATATGTAGCAATATTTTAACGAAAACAAAAAGAAACAGTAGGTATGTCATTATTGTTTCAGGAATAAATGTTACATTCACAAAACATAATTTCAAACTTACTGAAACTTTTTTTGCTGTGGCAATAGTAGGCATTTGGTTAACATGACTAAAAACCAGATTAATGACATTTGTTATTCAAACTACTGTTTATCCTCTCTGTGAAATCATTATATTTAATAACAGTTGCTAAAATGTTCCAGTGTCACATTTTACTAACTGGAGAAATCGGATTCTACGCCACAGGACAAACAGTAAGCGGTGTTGTTAATTATGAGATCACGAAAAAAAGGACTTTTAACAAAATTACAATACAATTACTTGGTACAGGGAAATTAAAAATTCGGGCAAAAAGTTTACAAAAAAGCGATGATAAGTTATACTACAACTTTGAAATATTTGAATGTATCGTTGAAATTTTACTATTTTCTTCCAAAGGAATTACCCAAGAGCCTGGAAAATATTCACTTCCTTTCAGTTTTACTATCCCTAAAAATATACCTCCATCGTTTGCCTATTTGAAAAGAAAAGGTCTACATAGAGTGAAGTGTCGCATCAAACATCAAATAAAAGTGGAATTTGCATCATATGGGACAATCATTAATAGCTTTAAGAAATTCAAGAAAGAAATTTATATCGTAGCAGGCGTCAGGCCCAGAGTATCTCCTCTCCCATTGATCTATGGTGCACAGAAAAGCGTAATTCAGCTGTTCAACTTTAAGAAAAAATTAATAACAATCAAAGTCAACATTCAAAAATCTATATTACTGCCTGGCAATAAGATTATATTTGATTACGAAGTAACAAACGATTCAAATGTCAATATAATAACAGTGAGAGTTAAACTGATGGAAGTGTATACCTTAAAAATGGATCGCAAGAGAAATTTAACTGTAGTAGTTAAAACAAGTGATTTGGTGGTGAGGAGCCCAAGAATAAGGAGGCGCTCTAGTTACAAGCAATCGTTGGAGATCGATCTTCCGAGGACTGCGAGTTCGGTGGACTTCACTAACTTTCTGGTGCTGAGGGATTACTACGTATACATAGCCGTGGTGTTGCCATGTCCTCGGAAGAACATACTCCTAAAGATACCTGTTCTAGTGGATGCTAGGAAGGATGAGACCATCACTAAAATGCAGAATGATGTATTCATAAAACATTTTATTCAAGTGCTCAATGACTCTGACCGCATGACCAGAAAAACATGTTGCCTTTGCTAATATGCGTGGTTTGTATCGTATAGTAGTTCTTTTTTTGTTAATAATAAACACGTTCAATATTTTCTTTACGCAGCGAAGTGCTCTATTCTTGACAATTTCAATTTATAATCAACCCTTTCTTATAGTTTTATTAAACCTTCCACAGCTTGTCACAAAAAGAAGGTGCTAGGTATAGATCGTTTCATCCGCGAAGACGCGCCCCACCATTCTTCCGCTAATGTTTGAGTGTTATCGGTACACGCTAAATTATCCATGTGTGCACACGCACACTACAGTAATGACGCTCGGAATGCTCAGATCAAACTCCCCGCACCCCGCGCTTCCCTCGACCAAATAATGGTGGGGCGCGTCTTCGTGGATGAATCGATCTATACTTACTTAGGCATTTCTGAACACTATTTACGCTCTTTGTAAAACGCTTTCTTTTTGTTTGGATAGGGAAAGTTTTCTGATGTCTTTGACTTTATCTGTATTATAAACGAGCGCTTATTTTTTATGTAAAAAAACAAGTAAAAGTGTTTGAGTTTAAATATATACCAAATTATTATACATGTTAGTAATACTCATTTAATTATTAGGTATAAGAAAGATAAATAATAATTTAATTTGATAAACGCCTTGTAATTCTTAAAAAGAAAAAAAATATATAATAAAGTTTTTAACTTAAAAATAATTGAATTTTGTTTTAATTTAACAACCTTATTTATTATTATAAATAAGCACATTATACTAACGATTAAAATATTTGAAACAGATGAGTTTATTCGCTTAATACTTTATTTCAGACTACTTAATTCTACAACGCATATCATCCAGTCAACTGTAGGTGCATTGAGGATAATAAATGCAATAGCTATAAATTATTATTATTCTATTATCAGTATGACATCGTTGACCTTTTGTATCTTACTAATAACCGTAACTAACATCGTCGTCATCATTAATAATTAGGTAAATACCCTAAATTCCCTAATGAATAAACGATGTACCAATTTACATAAAATGGCATATTTCTAATATTTATTAACCCGTTATCAAGAAATCAGAAAACATCATCATCATCACTATCCTGTTTCTTATCATCAGCCATTGCTTCCCAGTACGACGGAGGAGGGTCGTCAAGGTTTTCTGAATTAGGTTCTTTGTAATCTCCTACTTGAATCGGAATTTTCAAAGCAGCATTTATATGGGGAAATGGGATCACAGCAGTTATATAAACAAAGTAGTCTCGCGACACCATATTGGAGTATTCCAAAGAACCAATATCAAAAGGTATGTTGATAGACACATCAACGTTTGAAGAAGCACCACTGGCAATAGACCCAGTCTTGGATTCTGTATCATGAACTTCATTAGACACTTGGATCTTCCGCTGTCCTCTAGTTGTAAAAGTATACGTTTCCACCAACTTAGTTTTGACTCCTTTCAAAAGATTGGTTTGGTTGAAAACTTCATAGTTCAACAGCACGTTACCGCCAGATGCGTACACGCAGCTCTGTATGTTCGCCTTTATGTTGACAATGCTTGGTTTCTTAGTGAACAATTGGAAAAGTTTCTTCTGCTCTCCGTAAATGGTTGGTTCCATAGGCAGCCTGGGCTTGATGCCAGAGACGACAGTTATTTCTTTCTTCATTCTTTTCGCGAATTTGAAGAGACCTGGTCTGTCGAATTTTATTGCAATATGGTACTCGATGTTGCAAGTTATATCCGTACCGCGCGGGAATAACTTGACATCTCGACCTGCACTTTTTTTTTTTTATTAGCTTAAACGCTTCCTCTACCTTATACCCTACTGCTATAAAAAACTCAACTCGAAATACCCAAAAATACTTGAAATACAGCTGTTGTTCATAAGTAAATATCTACAATTTAGGCGATAAATATTTGACATAACGATATATCCAATTAATATTATTCGTACAAACATTTATATTTCGATTTATCAATGTATGTCAGAACATGTATTTATTAATATCTCGACTAATACATTTATGGATTTTCGTTTTTAATTTGACAAAAACAGTTATCAAGTTATGATCCCCTCTGAGTACTAAACATATCCATGATATGTGCAGTTGTCTAGTTATGCACGCTGTCAAGAGTTTGGATATTTGGAGTTATCCAGCTATTACCTTCGTATAATCATATTTTTATATGTGTCATTAGCAGTTGTTAAAATATAACATTGTCAGGATTTCGAGCGTCTTTAAATATTTTTTACTTACCAACCCCTGAAAATACTTTTTTAATATATTTAAGCGTTAATTATTACTTTTATTACTATTTTCAATAGTTTAAAACTAAATTAACGTTTAAATAGCAAGTTGAAAGTAGAAGGATAAGTTTAGTGAATGGGTAGGTACTATCTACTAATGTTTTTTCATAACAGACTAAGATTTCGTTTGACAACCGAATATAAGTAAAAAATCTAATAATAAACTTTTAGGTCAACTTTAAGTTCCGGATATTTTTTAAAGTCTGTTGACTTCAATGACATTAATTAGGAATAATGATGAGGTAAAAGTAAGTAGGGTCGATACGCCAGATCTCGTCCATTTAGTGAGTTGGTAGATTTGAGGAATAAAAATAATATACAATTTTTCGTAATCATTTTGAACGAAAAATTGTTGTCATTATGCTCCCTTTACCTAGTCTTTATAAGTATAGTATTAAACTTGCTCTAAACCATTAGAAGTTTTAATATCTTTGTAATATTAATATAATATAGAAAAAATGCATTCAAAATCACTAATAATTAAAAACAACATGGAAATAAAAAATATAGATAAAATCTTACTAATTGGTATTCAAAATATTTAGGTATCACACTTAATAATTATAAACATACATAATATTTTAGTTTATTTAATTTTTTGAAATTTCAATAGTATGGCTCAATTTGCAATAATTATGGTCTCCTCTCTAGGCACAGTTTGCTTTTTAATATTATTTACAACGTCTGTACCTATTTAAAAAATAGTCGTGATAATGTGGACGCAAATTGGCTATCACAAAGGGTAAGCTACGTTTGGAGCGTGTATTAGCGTCCAGGAAAAGGCCTAAGTACTGAAAAAAATCTTTGTGTTCGATACGTCATGTAAATAACGTTTTAAATGATATAAAACATGCATTGTTTTGTATATTTTAATATCTTAGACCCAGTTAGACCAGACCGCGATCACTTCTGACGCAAAGTGGAAATTGCATTGTAGTAAATTCGCATCCACCTTATTTTAAGTGTCATTTAATAAAGTACAATCACCGATATCATTATCCGTATTGTATGGTTCATGGTTACGGCTTAGAGACTGCGGTAAATCCCAAACTAGACCTAAATATATTAAAAACTTACCTTGAAAAGCGCACCTGCTCACGTGGGATTTATTTTTGGCAAAAACGGTAGCATGCTATAAGATTTTTTTAACGTGGGTTTACCTGTCATACATTCAGGGAATCATAGCAATAGCTTTCGTTCTAGAGTGATCCGTCATTTGGACGTGAACTGGACGGTGGACGCGAAAGAGCGTGTCGACCTTACGCAAAAATATATCCAGTTAATTTTAATTATTTTAAGCTTAATGGTAAGCTTAAAATAATTAAAATTAATTGTACTTGTTATGAAGCATGACTTTTGTTCTTTTATTTGTCTTTTTTTTTAATTTTAAGTAAACGTACTATTATCTGATTAAAAGCAATCATAATCTGCGATTATATTTGATTTTTCTAATAAATTTGTTACTATTTCATTGCAAAAATGATAAAAATATGTTCTATTTTTATGTTTTGTTTTTTTACTTAAACTTCATTCAAAATAATTAACTTAAATCCAATTTTTACACCTTAAATATTTGTTTTTCTTTGGTGAATAACTTGATAAGTCGTCGGTACACAACTTGACAAGTCTTTTTTTTAATAGATTAAGAAGATAATTTAATCAAATTCTTCCGCCAATCGAAAGATACGGATCAAATTAGCTTATTTCAGTCATAAAAATATCAATTATCATTAATTCCGATTTACCAGAGAACTCCAAACTTTAAAATCGCTCCCCTGAAAAGTACGCAAAAATGACATGTCAAGTTATTCCCGCGCGGTACGGATATCATAACTGATATTTCTTGTATAATATTTCAATGAAGGCGGTATATTTTGGGGTAAGGTGATGTTGAATGGGAACTCATACGCTCCGATCGGTACAGGAACTGATTTGTCGTTATTATGCACCACATTTTTAATATTTACGTACGTCTCTGAATTTCTATAAACGTAAGCGCCATTTCTTTCTCGACGGCTTTTCCTTAGATCCTTTAATTTTAAAGATCCACTGCCTTTCAGTGATACTGTTATCTCGTTAAACACAGTTTCTTCGTCAACTGCATATCTGATGATACCAGAAACAGTAGAACCCGGTATAAATGCTCCATCTTGTGGTTTGAATAAATTTATTTCGCAGTGCACGCCCATTTTGTTAGATTTTCAATCGCCAGCACAAACGCACTTTATAATAATGTATTATTTCACTCCGTTCTTAACGCGTCGACGTCGCGACGTCACTATCACTTGTGTCCGTGAACGAAATATGAATGTGTATTTAACCAATACATACTATCACTGCTTATCTTTGAAAGATAAATTGGGAATGTTGAGTTGTATAAGCCGCCAGGTTCAGGAACAAAACAGAATCGCTATCGAATCGTGAAACAAATGCACAGCGACTGGAGATCTATGCGCGTCAGACGATTTCAACAAAGACTATTTTGCAATATCAATTTGTATGCATTATGATATTTTAAAATAATGCTCATATTTATATGATTTGAGCGCAAGTAACAGGTTACGCGTGTATCTGTTATGGATTATTAGCAATGACTAACGTGACAATACGTGACGTAGACGGGTGCTTTTGATGGGCTGATATAGGCCTGCTTTATGTTTTTTTATTTATTATTTTTAAAACCTTTGTTTATGTACTTTAGTATTTTATTCCGCCATCATAATAATTAAACAGCTTTTTTTCTTATTTACTTACATTTGGTAACGTAGGTACCTATTCAACCATTTGGTTGCAATATGCATATCCAGTCATTCATTATTAAATGGTGATATTTTAGGATAAGATAGGTATAGAAATCCCTCCAATTTATTGCACAATATTTATTTAACAATATTATTGATTACTATCATACATGATAGTTATCGAAGTTACCCATACATTTGTGTATACTTAGTAATTTTCTGTTTTTATATTTATCATAACTGAATCTATTTTTAAGGCCAAGATAAAATCCCTAAACTAATGAATCAACCATCGTTGATTAAAAATATTTAAATAATAGCCTTGTTACATAGATAGATAGTTAAATATTTAATAAGCGAACATTTACACACAAATTAGCAAATAATTGAAAATGATGAAACAACGAGAGACAAAAGTAAAGTACGTAAACATTACCTACTTCTGGCGCAGTCGGGTAAAAAATATTTCATCATTTAATGTCAAAAGAATTCGGATTATTATGAAAACACTTTACTTTCATTTGAGAAACCTAATTCTCCACAACTCACACGTAACCGGTAACAAAAAGTGTTTTCAATTTATTTGTGAACTAGCGGCCGCTCGCGACTTCGTACGCGTGGATCCCGTTTACCCCCTTCATCTATCTTACGCGGTTTAGATTTTTGGCATCAGTATCGATCACTAATCACCCCCTGATAGTTATTTTGAAAATGTATTTCATGTACAGGATTGACCTCTCTACAGATTTATTTTAAGTATAGATAATTATTTTATCCGTTATCACAATTTATGAATAACTAATAAAATTAAAAAAGTAATTCATAAAGCAGGTAGGTATAGTTCCAAAATACTGAACTGTCCTATGCATGACATTGACAGTGGGGCGCCACCGTCTATACCGGATCGCTGGTTCCGATTTTTGCCATGTTGGAAACCATATAGTTGAACGATGGTAGCGCCCCCCTGTCATCGAGTTTGGTGGGACAGTTCAGCGTGGGTCATCTATACAATAATCAGTAGGTACCTACATACGTATCTGACTTGCCTACCTAAGGTTAAATCATAACCTACCTAAAGTATTTAAAAAATTTTGTACAAACATGATTAAGGGTAGATAGAGTTCACCAATTTGCGACTTTTCAACCGACTTCAAAAAAGGAGGAGGTTCTCAATTCGACCCGTATGTTTTTTTTTTCTATGTTTGTTACGCGATAACTCCGCCAATTATGAACCGATTTGAACAAATCTTTTTTCTGCGTATAGGTAATACCTCAAGGGTGGTCCCATTTAAATTTAATAATAGAAAAAACAACCCCCAAGGGTGGAAAATTGGGGATGAACTTTTTTATACGCAATATCTCCGCCGATTATAAATCAATTTGAACGATTATTTTTTGTTGAATAGGTATTATCAAAAGGGTGGTTTCATGCGAATTTGAAGAAAATATTTCACCCCCAAGGGTGGAAAATTGGGGATAAACTTTTTTATACCCAATATTTTCAATTTTTAGTTTTTTTTTGTGTTCACGCATTTGAAGTCGGTTTTATTTTTTTAAAAAGTTAATTATAATAACTGAAATACATAAACGATTAAAAATAAACTGCTTCAGCCTCAATGTTTAGGCGTTCTGATATCAGTGTCAATAACGCGCACCTACTTAGTATTTCTCCCATATCTTTATTCAGCCGCCTTGTTTAGTTAATATCATCCCGTGATTATGTTCTAGCATTACCTTTGTAATAAGTTTACGTTTACAGTAAGAGTTTGCTGAATTAGAATTACATACACAATCTTAAGAGTATTTGTACCACCACAAGTTTAACATACAAAAGGCATGTTTAAAATTATTTGTGAATAAAAAAATATTGTTGGTCCGGAATAAGTAATAATATTTCGGCCCATTGTGTACCAGGCGCGCAGCGCTGCGCACGAGTTAGCCGTTAGATGGGGCGGGTGGTGGTGTTCCCGAGCGTCTGCCCACTAATGAGGTTGCCAACATTTTCTTGATTTTTAATATTTTAATTTTAAAAAAACATACACTAAAAAGTAGAAAAATAATTACTAATTACTTATTTATTAGGACGAATTAATATTTATGTATACCATGATTGATACTTCTGGAGTCGGTGCCAAGATTATGAAACGTGTGAAGTTTGCCTGCACCGACTCCAAAAGTATCAATCATGGTAGGTATACATAAATATTAATTCGTCCTAATAAATAAGTAATTAGTAATTATTTTTCTACTTTTTAGTGTATGTTTTTTGGAGTCGGTTTTATTTTTTTTTATAAAAATTAACTTATTTCTTGCTTTTTAGTTAACTAATTATTACCTTGGTGTTACCACTGAAGGTAGGCAGTATATTCTTCATGTCAAGTGTAAAATAATATTCCCTACAAAATACAGGTTACCATATCGGCAACCTAAAAACACCTTAAACCGTCAGCCTACCTTAAAAACATGAAAGAATACAACTGTTGGGCTATTTGTACCTATAATATTTAAAGAATTATCCTCCAACTCCTAAGCGTTAAGGAGTTGTATCTACCATGACCAGTTCATCGTGATGAGATGATGGCTATCTGATGCAAACACTTGAATAACTTTAGAAACTATACTTATCTATAAAATTAAAAGAATTATCCTCCAACTCCTAAGCATTAAGGAGTTTTACTTTCTATCATCAGCTCATGAATTTGAGATGATGATTTCTAGGAGCAAATACTTGAATAACTTAAGAAAATGTTTGAAAAACGATATAAGTGCCTATAAAATTTGAGGGTTGCAGTCGATTTCCCTAGGATCCCATCATCAGATCCTGACTTGGTGACAATGGGACCACCTCAGAAGTGTACCCTATCGAACAAAAAAAGAATTTTGAAAATCGGTCCACAATTGACGGAGTAATCGGTGAACATACATAGAAAAAAAAACATACATACAGTCGAACATATTATAACCTCCTCCTTTTTTGAAGTCGGTTAAAAAGTACGAGATGATTTTAAAATTAATTAAAGAAAGGTTTATGAGTAAATAAAAACATATTTTGAAATGAATAGTTAAACATTTGGCCGCGATCTCACCTGATGGTAAGTTAATATTACGATGTATCATGCATGAATCATGCCTGACTAGTAGACTAGGTATTTATGTGTTTTGAATTATTATGATTATGGACATAGTTAATGTTTTTTTATTTTTTGAGTTGTACGATACGATGCTACAGTATGACATGTTCTTGGACCAACTTGTAAAATCTCACTTGTGGGATATTTGAAAAATGTAATTAAGGCGCCACTCGCCCCCGCGAACGCGCGGGTTTAAAAGGTGCCAACCGTTACTATGCAAATGTGCAATCTTAAAACAAGCCAGAAAAAAAAAATCTAAGTAAAAATGTTCACAATCACTGTCTAATAGGGTTTCGTAAAAGAAACTGAAAACCCAAAATGCTTAAGCTCAAGCACTGATGTTTCCCTCGTACTTTTGCTTCCGCGTTGGCCTTCTTTAAGCGCTTGCCTTGCTAATAGGCCAGTAGAATTAAAAACAAAAATGAATTAAGTCGGAAATAATTCCCACAAAAGATTTTAGTGCTTTAATGGCTTCATTAGTTGCCCATAAAGACACTCCTAGGTTTTCGACTTCGACGGAGTTGTGCTTAAGTGGTGGGGGCCCCCGAAAGGGGCGCTTTTTCGGTTTTCCGGTTATACCGCGTAAAGGACTTACCCTATCAAAAAGTGGTCTTCCTGACGGTTGAAGGGCATTTAATCCTGCATTAAATAAGACCAAATTCATATGTTTTGAACAAACCGTTCTCGTGCAAATGTTCGGCAAAGTAGAAAATATGTGTATATTGTGTATAATTAATGACCCTCTCCACGTCCAATGGCTTATTACCCGCAGGCTTCCAAGTCTTGAAAAGGAGCGCCTCAACCAGTGTAACCCTATCAAGGCTTACGAGCTGGATGCGCCTATCCTTGTTCGTCCCAGCCGTTCCTTAACTGCGGTTGCTGCACCTCTTCCTGGCACTCACCTGAACGACTCTGTGTTACCTACTGTGGCTGCCCCTCTTCCTTGCATCCTCCTGCACAACTACGTTGCCTAGCCTAAGGTTCGACGTCAAAAATCAACAACAACAAGTTCATATTAAAACGCTGAAGAGTTATTTGTTTGTTTGTTTGAACGCGCTAATCTCAAGAATTACTAGTTTGATTGAAATAATTATTTTTGTGTTGAATAGCTCATTAATTGAGGAAGGCTATAGGATATATACAATCACTCTACGACTAATAGAGGCGAAACAGTAAAGAAAAATGTTGCAAGCATGGAAAACAGTATTTAAACTATTTTGACGCGTACGACGTTGATTTTGTGGCGTCGAACCTTGGACCAGGCATATGGCTAAGCAATGCAATCGTACAGGAGGGTACAAGGAAGAGGAGCAGCCACATTAGGTAACACAGAGTCGTTCAGGAGAGTGCCAGGAAGAGGTGCAGCAACCGCGGAACGGCTGAGACGAACAAGGATAAGCGAATCCAACTCGTGAGCCTTGACAGGGATACGCTGGTTAAGGCGACCCTTTACAAGACTTGGGAGCCTACGGGTGACGAGCTATTGGACGTGGAGAGGGTCATTAATTATACACATATTTTCTACTTTGCCGAACATTTGCACGAGAACGGTTTGTCCAAAACATATTAATGGTCTTATTTCGTTCGTTCGTTCGTTTCAGCCGAAAGACGTCCACTCCACGTCCACAAAGGCCTCCCCCAAGGATTTCCACAAAGACCGGTCCTGCGCCGCTTGCATCCAGGTACTTCCCGCGACCTTCACCAGATCGTCGGTCCACCTAGTGGGAGGCCTGCCCACGCTACGTCTTCCAGGTCTTATTTAATGCAGGATTAAATGCCCTTCCGTCGAAGTCGAAAACCTAGGAGAGTCTTAATGGGCAACCAATGAAGCCATTAAAGCAATAAAATCTTTTGTGGGAATTATTTCCGATTTAAAATCTAATTCTACTGGCGTATACAGGGTGGAATTGCCACCTGGAGGAAAAGTACTCTTAATAATGCAGATAGAAAATTCTACTCAAAGAAAACATTCCTTTATTTTTGAAAAGAAATAGAACTGCATTCAAAGATTTCCGAAAATTTTTCGAAAATTCTCTACCATGCCATACAATTTTCTGTAAATAGTTAAAATAATGTGGGATTTCATGGTTTTCCTTTCACTTGATTAATCAAGTTTGTTAGAGAGATTTCATCCTTATACCTCACCCTAACGATCGATGCAATAAAAATACAGGGTGTAATTTTTTACAGATTTTAGTTGGTTCGATTCCTGAGTATGGCAAGCAAATTTTTGAAAATCTTTTAATGCAGTTCTATTTCTTTTCAAAAATAAAGGAATGTTTCCTTTGAGTAAAATATTCTATCTACAGTATTAAGAGTACTTTCCCTCTAGGTGGCATTACAAAATTCCACCCTGTATAAATAAAATGTCTGACAAAAGGTACGTTTTTTTTTTGTCATTATTGTTGTTGTTGTTATTATTATTATCTCTTTATTCATTTTCCTTCTTATTTTTTTTTTTTTTACAATGTAAATTATAAAAAAAACTAAAAATACATTATAAAAAATAAACTTAAAAATAGTTAATCCGCTGGTAGCGGAGCAGGGCCCAAGCTACCGGTGGTCAGGGTCACAGGCTGAGGAACCTCCGGACAATGCGTGCCGTGCTGAGGATCACCGCCTTTTGAATTTTGTTTAGAACTGTAATTGTTTCACTTTTGTACTCGCTTGGGTGAAAGTACAGTGAGCAATAAAATATTTTATTTCTTTCTGACTTTTTTACTAACTTACGAAGTGTTATAGAAGTAGAAAAGCGAAGAACCACTCATACTCTTTCCTTGGAAGTCGTGAAAGGCGACAAAATAAATGGCCAAATATGTGTGCTGAAAGAGGAAAGTGCTGGACGCAGGCCGCTACCAACCGGGCAACATGGAAAGCATTGGGGAAGGCCTATGTTTAGTAATGGACGTCCTGTGACTGAGATGATGATGATGATGAGATACAAAAAAATATTGATCATGGATTTTTGTTTCAAAACTGGTGGGGATCCGATTTATTTTAATTGGGAATTACCGTGATGGAAAAGTCAGTTTATTTTCCTTATTTACTGAGTAATTGTGATAATAATACATTGTTCACAATTAATATTAATAATTAAATTAGTAATTTATTAAAATCAAATAATTGGAGGAAATAAGAATTAATTACTGAGGAAATTGAATCAAATTAATAAATAAATATCCTTGGACATTTTACACTGCGCTTCTAGTCCCCAACTAAGCAAAGTTTGTACTATGGGTACTAGACAACGGATATAAACATACTTAATTTTTTTTTTTTGTAAATACATACTTAATATACATAGAAAACACCCAGTCCAATACAAACGAATATGTTCATGCACACAATTGTTTGTACTGTGCGGGAATCGAACCCGCAACCTCCGGAATAGTAGTCCGTTTCGAACCACTACACCAAACGGCCGACTGAATTGAAAGGGAAGCTACGTTTTTGGTGAAAAGTTTTACCTTGTTTCTAGCTGCAACGATGAATCAT